>NW_022145615.1:1030000-2437500 GCF_000002235.5 Strongylocentrotus purpuratus | reverse complement strand
TAGGCAAGTAAATATCTGTTCTGATTTACTTCCTGCATTGTCAGTGAACACAGATGTTTGAGGAATGGAGGCATGCATTACGTTTGATGAGGTTAATTTGTCTTTTTATGGTGCTCTGTGAACCATTAAATAATGGATGCCTTCACACTTCACACCCAGTACCTCCCTGAGTTCTTATACACAGGGATGTATTCCTAACCCTATGTCATCTGTTTTAAAAAAAACACGTTACTGTAGAAATTACTGATAGAGATAAAAGAAACTTATTTTTATTATAGTTAACATTGTCAATGTTCGTCGTGAGCCATTAGGTCTTAGGTCATATCCTTTTGAATATCGAGTTTACATCCTGTTGGCTCTCAGTAGACAAAGATATGAATTATTTCACTACCAGTATTTACTTTGATCCCCTATACTCTAGACTATTTCTTGATCTGAATATTTTCTATTTGTTGCTCAGGGGATGAATCGGCCTGCTTCAATGAGAACGAACTGGATATTGTCATAGAGGTAAGCGCAGTCTACATACAATGTACTGGTGAATGAAGGAGGGGTGCACCCCATCTCCCCACCCCCCCCCCCCAAAAAAAAAGAACACAACTACCAATGTATGGATTCCTAAAAATGACTTGAAAATTGAAAGGGCATTAGCTGGTCTGCACCTCGATCCCACATCACCCCACCGCACCCTACTCCCACCCCCTTTGCTAACATCCTGGATCTACCATTGATGGACTCCTTTATCATGCAAGATCTACATATCGTATTTCTTTCTATGGGTATATGCATTTAGATATATGAGTTTTGATAATTCAGGCTTCTTAGTGTCAACTTTTTAGGACTTTTTTCCTACCGTCATATAGTAGGTGCATTGAGATTAATATACTGTAGAAACACAATTGTGATCCATTTGCACTTGTAACAACACAATACATTTGCCTTTATTGACTCAAAAGTAATCAAATCAGTTAGGCGAGGCGTCAAAAATATCAATACCAGCAGGCTGCCGCCTCACGTATTGGCGCATCGAGGCTGCAATTACGGCCGAAGCCTGGCTGGGGCAATTATTTTTCACTTATTAGCCCAGCCGGCTTGCGCCAGGCTGGGATCTGAGGCTCGGTTTCCATTCGAAAGGCGGCAGCCGGCGCATGCTTTTGGATGCCATTTCCTACCGCCAGCGGTAGCCGGCTGAGCTAATTTAAAAAATGCAGCCAGGACGCACAAGTGCAGTTAGCTGCCGCTGGCTGGTATATTTATTTTTGACGCCTCGCCTTATTGTTCTTCAGGCTCTAAGCAGAGGATCACTTTCCAAAATGTACTATTATTCTACTGCTTTCTTTTTCACCGGCTGACCAGAAATATAATTGTGTGTGAATAGATGACCTTGTGGTGATCAGCATGATTGCTTTTTTTAATTCTTCTCCCATTCTTTTCTCTCAGGTATGTGGAGTGAGCGGCATCATCAAGTCCGGTATTCAGCTTCTCAAACCAGGTGGAATCTATGTCCTGGTTGGCCTTGTGCATCCAGACTCTTACATGAATATCACAGCGGAAGCCATCATCAGGAAGTGCCTCACTATCAAAGGTGGGTGAACAAAATATTAGAAATAATAATATTTCTGCTCATCTAGCGCTTAATAGTTATGTTCGAGTTTCTAGGCGCTTTACATTATTACCCCGGTCATTGGATTCTGGCTTGCCACACACAATGTATGCACTTTCTCCACTCCCTGGGGAGCATTCCAGCAAGAGCTACTAGGCTTAAATTGCTAAGCATACTACATTGGCTTTTGTATCCTACCTGAGGATTTGATGGATGAGAACTGGGTGTGGCACAGTCTTGATCAAGGATACGTACCTGTAGAGTGTGTGATCATATTAGTGCTGTAACATCACGGATATCTCTAATTCCGCTCAACCGCCAGTCAAAACCGGACGGTTTTCGGTTAAACGATTAAAAAAAAATTTTTTTTTTTTTTTTTTTTTTTTTTTTTTTGGGGGGGGGGGGGGGGGGGGGGGGGGGGACCGACCCGTGCGAAAAAGCGGGTAGGACTTTCATTTAACTGCGAGGTGCATTTGAAGGCGCCGATTTGTGCTTGTGAATTTGTCACAAATAATAGTAACAATGTTGTTTTTAGAAGAATGTGTAAGATCATTAATGTAAATTAAAAACAGTAGAGGACCTAGGATAGAACCTTGTGGTACGCCGTGTGTAAAAGTTGGATATATTATTATTATAAACTACATATTGAGATCTATAACAAAGATTACTTTCAAACCAAGATGACAGACAAATTGGAGTGTTGTTCTAGTTTCGGAGTGGTGAGTCAACACACAGATTACTGAGCTGGGAGACATTGCCAGGCATAGTGCCAGGTGGAGGGGCATAAATCGAAACTTAAAAAGAAAAAAAAAATATTAAAAAAAAAAAAAAAAACGGGAAAACGAAACTGTCCAATTGAAAACAGAATCCGCCATGGGCGGTCGGATACCGGACGGTTAAACGTTTGACTACAGCACTAGATCATATCACCTTCTGTGTCGGGTACATGTATTTGTCTTTAATTGCCAAGGTCCCTGGTTCAGATCCCATACGAAGCACAGTCCTAGATGCCAATAGTCATAATTAAAAGTCTATAAATTACAACCACCAAGAAGATCTTTAAATGTGTTGAGCCAAATTAATTTGTGGTTATTGAATTTTGAATATAACCAAAGTAGAGTGTATCCATTGTTCTGAATTAATTTCTACCTTTTCTGCTGTGAGGTTGACAAATATTTGACCAAAGTAGACTTTTAAAAGTCAAATATCAATTCTTTGGGGGCTTTAATGATATATCCTTCATAAAGCGAACTACAACTTATGTAAATGAATTCTGCTGGAGGAAGAGAGAATTTTTATTATTAGTCGAAGCATCATGGTACAATATTGTGATTATTGGGCAGGATTTGCCAGTCACAACTTGGCATTAAAGGAAGCAATTCAGAGGATTTTATAAGTCAAGGTTTTAACCCCACCAACAAGTACATGCAGTTGCCAACCTTGAATAGCTTTGGATAATCTTCATCAACTTTTCTTGCAGGTATTCACAACTATGCCCCAGAGCACCTGGAGAGGGCGCTATCCTTCATGTCAAAGTTCAGCAGGAAGTACCCATTCGAGGAGCTGGTTGGAATCGTCTACCCAATGTCCAATTATGAGACTGCCTTCCAGAAAGCGACGCTAGGGTCTTTCAGAAGAGTGGGTTTAGATCCAAGCTTATACTCATAACTCTATCAATGTCAATGTGAATGAAAGCCATGGCTGGGTCATTCAGACGCGTGGGTTTAGACCTACTCAAAACTCTATCATTGTGAATGAAAGCAAAGGCTGGGGCATTCAGACGAGTTGGTTTGGATCCGCGACTCATAACTCTATCAATGTGAATGAAAGCGAAGGCTGGGCCATTCAGACGAGTTGGTTTAGATCCAAGCATATATTCATAACTTTATCAGTGTGTGAGAAAGGGTCAAGCCTTGCTGCTTTGCAAAATGTGTGCCTAAATACTGAAGCTAGTTTGTTAGTAGCAATACTCATATTAGCTTATTTTTGCAGCTGCGTTGCCTCAATCAGGTAAGAGTCTAATGATCAAGTCTGTTATACCAGAAGCAACTCATATTTAATGAGTTAATATGACGTGTATATATTAAAGAATTCTAGTCAATATTGCCAAGTAGGATATAATGTTGCAATGTTGCCACATTCTTATAGCTTTGTAATAGGAATCATTTCTGAGGCACATCTATAATTGATCCATTTGATGCATCAGAAATATAGCCAGACCATAATTCAAATACATAAACAGACTTTTTTTTGTATTTGATCCAAACATTTCATTTTCTTTACATTTTTTAAAATTCACTTTGTTGATTTGAATACCGGTATCCACTAAAATCTTTTTGATATATATGCTAGAACCCATTTTATCCATTCACATACATTTACTAAATGAAGCAACAAACATTTTGATACAGTTTAATTGATTATTCTAAGTACAAATGTTATTTCACACTCTTATTGAGCATATGGTCGATTTCACATGCTATCAGAATGCAATATCAAAGTGTCCTTGCGATTAAATTTGTTAATGCAACAGTTCACTTTTTGAATAGTGAGTTGCGTCATTTGGTCAACACTGAAGGGTAGATGGGGTTTGATATGCCATGCAGAAACATTGACCTTTAGGTCTGTCTTAGTCTGTATGCAGATTGAAGTAATGTATGTATAGTTTCAGAAGCATGTTATGTACATAAAAGTGATAAAGATGTGTGTCTTTGAAGGTCACATAAAAGCTACGACTATCAAAGTGAAAGAATGTCAAACACAGTGCCAAGATACATATTGATATTAACAGCAATATCATTTTGGGAAAACATGTTCTATTAGTTGTTGTCAAACACCAGTTCGTGTCGGTTATATCCTTGTTCATCTTGGATGATATTACACAAGATATAAATATGTTCTCTATATGATGCATTGTTATTGTTGGTGTATTTTTCATGGCAGCATTACATACAGTACCATTAACATATTGATTCTTCTATCAATTAATTTTTTAGTTTATGAGGTTGACCCATATTTTTTTCTCTATCCACCAACATCATCATACCACCTGTATATTTTTATTTGTTTAGGGGGGGGGGGGGGGTATTCAGATGTTTAGTGAAAAATTGTGTAATCTATCAAATTCCTCCCACCATTATTTTGAGCCACCAACTACATATAAGTAGAGGCTGAGAGCTGTGTATTTAATACAATGAGGCACAGACACTGATGGGATCAAACTGAAGATCTACAAGTATATCTACAGGAACTTGGACAATTTGGAGATATTCTTTTGAGATACCAGTCCTAAATGTAGACATTTTTAGTTTTTAGGTAGCCGGGATAGAGTAAGTTTGGTATATTTTTGTTCTGTTATCTCATTTGAAGTATTTAGTGCTTGGTAAGTAATTAGAATTTTACTTTTAAATGCTCTGCTCTGTCCTATCACCTATTTTTATTGTATATTTCAAATGTGATATACATGTATCATGCATTATATACCTCACTTAAGAAATCCAGCCATCTGATTGGTCGAAATTGCATTCATAAACTTAAACTATTTCTGTAAATTTCCCAGTAACCATGGTTAAAACAGTTCTAAAATCCCAGTAACCATGGTTACCGGGAAAATAGTTCAGTCTCCATGGTTACCCCATAGGTTTACATGTTAAAAAATGGTCTGCGATCGAGGATACCGTACGTGTGCGAAGAATTGGTCGGTAATTTCAATACAATTGAATCTCGATCGATCTTACCGAAAATTTTTGTCTTGCATTGTTGACATGAAGACGAAAATAAACTTCCAAAAACAAAAAAAACAACATCTGCCGATAGATCTTGATCTAAGTTCGTGCCAATATGCATTGCAAAAGTAAAAGAAGGGCCCGTTTAATGGAGCAGCCGCGAAGCATCCACCACGCGAAGCCGTTTTCAATCCATTTTAATGTATATATTAGAGAAAACTGCTCAGTAAGGTAACAGAGCGCGATGGCCGAGCGGTTAAAGGCGGTGATTTTAGTTACATTACCTTCTGTACGCAAGAGATCAAATCCCATCTTCGACAAAAGTTTTTTTTATTTTTTATTTTTTATTTTTTATTTTTTTGGCATATAAAAGTATTAATGACTGCTTTAAAGCAGTCATTAATACTATACTATTACCTGGGGGGTTTCATTCATAATTTTGAATTAAATCTTAATTGAATTGCATTCATGCTCATTTAAAGTTTGTATTTTAGATCCAATTTTTTACTGTTAAGGTTGGAGGTTTCTGTTAATGATTGACATTTCCGTAACTCATTGATCAGTACATAATAATTGAATATGTGCAATACTAAATGTGATGTCTGTTTGAAATATTAGTGATTAGTAATGCTTATAATCTTGTAGCGAATGTATAGTGTATTTTGGAGTCAGGCATAAATGAAGATTTTGTGTGAAGGAGTAACATATAAGCAATAAATAGAAACATATTTATCTGTCTTCATTTCCGTGTTTGAGAAAAAAAAGATTCATAAAGTTCACAAGCCTTAAACTAGCACATGCAAATGGTTACTCTGTTACACCCTCTCTGCCCCCAGTATAATTTTCACTCAGTTGCTTTCTGTCATCTACATTTTTCTATCCATTTGTTCTTCTCAAATCCTTTTTAATCTTTCCATATTTATTGAGTGTTCAGTATCAGCTATCATAGATTTCACCCCGACTCAACTACAGCGTGCACCGATTTATACCTCAAACACTAGATGACAACTCAGTAGCAATCGTAAGTCTGCTGGAACAGACTCGATTTTGACGATCAAAAAATTCCATGAAGCCTGATCGAGCCTAGCCAATTGTATTGATCTCTGCCTGCACACAGGGCAATCTTTGCTATTATTTAATTTTCTTCTTTTTCTCTGTACAATATAGTCTAGACATCAATTATGTGGATATATCTTGTAATGAACAATAAATTTATTATTTTTATGTAATAAATTTAGATCATATTGAATTGTATTAAAGTATTATTAGCATTTTATTACACAATATTGCGACAAGAAATCGATCAAATTTGATGAGAATGGTACATATGTATGATTAACATGTGATTGTGATATTAATCAATTTCATGAACATTTTATTTCACACATTTTGGTCACAACTTTTGTAATCTAGTGTCAAATAGAATACAGAGACCTGATAAAAATTTAATTT
Source organism: Strongylocentrotus purpuratus (assembly GCF_000002235.5). Taxonomy (NCBI): domain Eukaryota; kingdom Metazoa; phylum Echinodermata; class Echinoidea; order Camarodonta; family Strongylocentrotidae; genus Strongylocentrotus; species Strongylocentrotus purpuratus. Next base: position 2,430,720 of record NW_022145615.1, on the reverse strand, counting down.
CATTGTCGTGATCATTTAGCATCAGTTTGTAATTTTTGTGATATAAGACGTTTTTATTTGGGGGAAATAAACATGTCATCTTTATGTTACCGTGTAGTACAATTGATCCATGGATTGTATGAGTGGGCCATTTGACAACGAACATCACACTTTTCTACTTTACTTGCTGCAATGGCTTCATCACACGAGAGAGATAGCAATCTTTTTTCCGATCCAAATAAAATCAAATCTGTGTTTAAGTGAATATTTGTATTACCTGTAGAAAACAATAAGTACAGTGTGTCCATGTTTTGTGAATGAGAACAGTAAAACCAAAATATTTTGGTTTTACTGTTGTCATGACCAAAGAAATTGATTTGACCAACGATTATTATTCTTACGCATTCCTCTTATGTGAATGGGTAATTATTTGCATGAATATGTAAGCTACACCTAAGCGTCCGAGGTAACAAACAACGGCTATATCACTGCCAGAAATGGTTTTGCATCGTGTTTAAGATGTTGTTCACCCAACAAAAGTGCTGCCATAAATTTGCAACAAAATACACTTCTATAATACAACAAATTCAAAGAGTTTGTTTATAGTTGTATACAATATATGGAAATAAAATGAATTGAACAAAGGAGGTTAAGAAGATGTTGTGCTATGCAACCAATATAAATTTAGTACAGTACACAAAAATATATTTTCTGCCATGACTTTATAGATGTGTGTGTTTCCCATATGGGCTCTTTTACATGGATGTGCATTTCGTACTTCTTGTAGACTGATGTTTTGCATTGGAGTTTTAACGCTTTCTCAATTTCTATTTTTGTATGCTCATGCCTTGTGAGAGAAGTTTAAATGTATATTATAATATATAATTATATAATATGTTATTTGATGATAGATACTAATACTACCAATAAACTTAGAAGCAATATATATACAACAATAACGGTCTGATTTAGTCTTTTATTTAGTGAAAATGATGTTCCATGTTCATTGTGAACCCCTCCCCTGTCTTTCTCTCCCTCTCTCTCCCTCCCTCTCTCTCTCTCTCTCTCTCTCCCTCTCTCTCCCTCTCTCTCTCTCTCTCTCCCTCTCTCTCTTTCTCTCCCTCTCTCTCTCTCTATCTCTCTTTCTTTCTTTCTCTCTCTCTCTCTCTTTCTCTCTCTCTCTCCCTCCATTCCTCCCCTCTATCTATATCTATGTTTCTGACTTGCTTCACTCACAACTATTTCACTTACATGTACAAGTTTGTACCACTCTTAAAGCTCTTGCAATTTCTCTTTCCCCCCCCCCCCCCCTCCCTCTCTCTCTCTCTCTCTCGGCTGTCTATGTGCTGTCTCTGCCTAGCTCTCATTTTCTGTCTCAAATCAAAGCAAGTGAATGGCTGGAATAAAACTAAAAAACAAAATACTATTTACAAGTGTGTATCTTTCAGATCTTTATAACTCCTCTCTTCAAAACACGAAGCTTTGTAATATTACGTTTTTACTACAGTAGCTTATCAAGCTGTAGATTATAATTCTATTAAAAACTTACTGAAGTTTCTTCTTGTTTGTGACAGATGGAGGCCTATTCACCCCATCCCCCCCCCCCTCCCCTTTCAAAAGTTTGGCTTGCAATATTACAAATAGAAGTAAAATTAGGCATGGCCTTGGACATAGTATAAAGAAAAAAGTCAGACCTTCCCTTATGACATTTTTTAAATTCATTTATAATAGTTAATGCAAGTTATATATCTATGCATATAACCAACAGGCCTCCTCCATTTCTTATGCATAATCATATCATGTCAAATCTTGCGGGTTACACTTTTGTGCTTTATTTAGGTATTATACTTCAAAATATATTTAATGCAAATCTTATCCTTCTAGAACATTACAAGTCAATATATATCTGCCATTATGTCTCGATGTAGTTCACTGATTATTTTTAATAACAAGTGGAATATCATTGAGTTATCACACCCTCCTTAAAATAACGTGTCATACTCTTCCTCTTGACTAATCAATAAGTTTCTGCATGCAGATTACAGAAGACATAACTTCCTGCAATTTGTCTAGATCCTGTAATAGAAGAGGCATGTAAGCATGTTTCCGCATGGTTGCTACTTGATAGTTCACTTTACATGGCAGGGTACAGATACTTCTACATATCTTAACCTTCGGAATATGCCTGATACTGATGAGTTAAGTTTAGACATGTTTAGGACATGTGGATAGATTGTTTAAACATGTCCCATGTCCAGAGATGGAATAAGGTGCCATTGTGTGAACTTTCATGCACCTTTCCTTCCATGTCTGGGATAGCACTGCTGCTGCTGCTGCTGATTGTAGGTCATACCTCTCGCAAGAACACAGCACCCTCAATCACCCTCTTCCTCCCCTCCTTCATCTGATCCTTCTTCTTCGTCTTCATCTTCTTCAGACTCCTCATCATCACTGTCTACTGTTCCACCTCGGTAGCTGAAAGAGCAAAAAGATTACCTTTAAGTTGAAAAGACTTTTGTTTTTCTCCCAAGTGCCCTCACCCTTGGAGCACTTCTAAAAAAATATTATTACAGGTCCTCTAAAAAGGAAAGACCATCCCAAGTCATACATTTTTGAAAAATTGAAATTTAGTCATTTTGAGTGTTGGAACAAATGGAAAAGTTGTCCTCCACTACATCACAGAGACATTAATGATTCAGCCAATTTAAAGAGCCCATGCTTATAGTGATTGCAACTTTCAAAAGTCATAACTTTCTAATTTTCTGTCTGATTTCACTGAAACTTTCACCAGTATGCATTTCTGATTTTTCTGCTTTCATCTAAAGAAGTGTGCTGTCAAGATTGGATTGCTCATATAAAATTTTATAAAATTTAACTCTTGATTATAAGCAGAAGATGATGATGATGAAGAACAGCATTTGTATGGCGCCATGTATCTGTTTTAAAAAAACATTCAAAGGCGCGAGAACAGTGTCTCATACAAAGAAACCAAGCATGCCCTAAGAAACGTAGCCTAGAAATATAATCTTGCCCTAAATTATACAGATAGTTTTGTTATTGTGGATCTAAAATATTAAATTACCAATTAGCTTAATGTAGATCAAAGACACTCGACCTATTTCAAAATGACCTAAATGAATGGATACTAGATTTTATAAACTGTTGATGTAGACAGGGAAGAGTTGGGAAGTGTAACATTCTGAATCAAAGTGATACAGAAGTAATGTGAGACCTAATATTTTATGTTTGATACTCACATACATGAATGTTATATGGTTTATGAATTTTTTTGCCTGGACCTCTAGAATGAGCAGAGCATCTTTGAATGACTCTAAATAGAGCTGTCTGTCAATATTTGATTATATTTATATTTATCATGAACCATAATTAAATTTTATTCATAGAAAATAAACCAAACCAACCCGAACATACCTTCCTTGTGGGACATGGGGAATGAAGTCACCCATCTGCATGTGTAGTCTTTCCGTCAATCTATCAGCTGCTTGCTTGGCAACTAAAGCCTACAAGAGAGAAACAGAAAAGACAAAAATGAACATGTAATAACATTGATAAATACTACAAAATAATAACAAAGTATGTTTAATTCATGAGCCAACTCGATATAAGCAATGTGCTCGAGGCTCAAGGTTAAGAACTTCTAGACAGAAATATGAATTCCACAGGCACAAGTACAAATTCATTAAACACATTACATTAAAGATAAAGTTGAGTTCTGGTCATGCGATCGCATTGTGAAAGAAACGGTGTGGAACCGACCAGAAAAGGTTGATCCTCTAGCATATAAGAATTTGTGTGTATTGCAAGGTTCTGGAATCATCAAAATGATAAGAAATTTGGCCGAAGTCTTGGTAAAGTTACAAACACTGTACACAGAAAGATGTATATGGGACTACACAAACACGTGGCGTAAAAAGCCGACCCCCCCCCCCCCCCCCCCGATTGTTACGATGTTACATGCATATTTAGAATATAAAGGCATTTGAAGAGCCATGCTTTTCAGGGAACATGTCTTAATTATCTGATGTTCTTCCACACTTGCATAATAAGAATGAGTAAAGCTCACAAATTATTTTTCACCTCTTCCCAGAACTCAACCTTCTCTTTAAGCTGTGCTGTTAAAGAAACTACTTCCATCGAAATATCATGCAATATTGACTAAAGAGTGACCCACCATCCAAGGATTTGTGGTAAAGTAGCTTAGCCAAATGTAGTAGCATGAAAAGACATCCAAAACAAAAATGGCATAATTGTTGAAAATGGCAATTTTATTCTATAAAATTAGAATCACGTTGTTGGGTTATGGAGCTGGTAAATAAATGTACTCGATCCCGATGAGGCTTGATGTTACCTAAACTTTCATTGAGATATGTCAAAAAACAACTTTTAATTAACTAACTTAACTTATTATTATGCCTTCTGCATTCTGAATACGTCTTTTGTGCTACTTCATTTCCTATCATGAGTAAATGTATTCTTGTTATACCCTTTAAATCTTAGCTTTCTTCTTGAGTTATTGTTTTCTGTCCTAAATAAGAATCAAGTACATCTTTATGTCTTGCTTCATTACAAACAATGACAACATACTGACCTCAGAGTGTTTCTTCTGTTCCTGGAGTAGGTCGGCAGACTCCTGGAATTCCACGACCTGAGCTTCTTGATTCCTGAGCGGTGGGACCACTGCCGATGACTCTTCAGCATCTCTCTCCTCCATCGATGACCTTTCATGTAAACTTTGACCTCTTACGGGAGAGGGCTCAATAGAAGGCCTCGGCAAGCCATCAGGTATAACGGTCGATTTTAAGTCCTTGTTTGGCCTGAATTTCTCTCGCTTTTCTTCCTTTTCTTTCTTCCCAATCCAGGAGAAGTCTCCAGGGTTGGATACTGCATCAGAGTCTGTATTTTTCTTTTCCGTCACAGTAATTCTTGCTTTTGATTGGTCAATAGATGTTCTTTCTGTCACGGAACTAATGCAGGAATCCTCTTGACCAAGGTCCATTTTTTCAAAGAGATTTGCAGCTCTTTCCACTTCCTCACGCTCCTTTATTAATAATCTCAACTTCTCAGCAAGGCTTTCCACTCTCGCCCCTTTGTCTTGTAATCGCAACAAAAATTTCCTGATAATATGAAAGAAAAATATTTATATTATATATCTATAAACTTTAGCCAGATTCATGTGCTTGACACCCTAAAAACACTTTTATCATAAGTACAGTGTATATAACTTTGACGTTTATAATATAATAATATAATTTTATCTTTATTCGTTTCAAATTCATATTTCGTGTACGGTGTACATATTGTACAGATTAATATTACATAAATAATAATACCGGTAATAATAATAGTGGGTTCTTGTATAGCGCTCATGTCTGTCAGACTTGACACTCCTGACGCTCCCGATTATTACCCTGGCTTATAAAAGTGGCTTTAGCACGGCTGCCATTACGGTGCTCTAGCATTTCAAGGAATTAATTCCTGCTAGGCACCCAGTTACATCACCTGGGTTGAGTGTGGCAAATGTAGATCAATGTCTTGCTAAAATGAAAATAAATACATTCGAGAAAAATACCTACACAAATATCTAAAAGTGAAACAGTGTATGTATATATGTACATGTAGATACTTTAAGATTCACAACTCTTCAATATGACAAATGAATCTGTAATTTTGACAATTTCTACAACTATTCATATTACCTGTTAGCTAAAAGTTTATCCTGCCTTGCCAATAAATCGATCAGCTCTACAGTTGTCTTCTGATTCAAATCACTCAAGTCTCCTTGCTTCTCTTTTTCTGTCCCCTGTCGCATCATGATGCTGCTGATGAAAGTCTGATCCTTTGATAAACCTTGATTCTGAAGTTCTGAACAAAATTTTAGAAACATAATTACGTGTTCCAACTACCTCAACATTCAAAGAAAGAATTACTGGTAAAAAAAGAAAGAAAAGTTTGCATCAGACTGACATTTGTGCATTGTGAAGATGGAGGATGCAAAGTTCATTTAATGCAAATTCTATGAAAGTTTTCCTCAAATCTTTTCAGAATATTGTTCTAATTTGTTACTTTATAAAATATATGTAAAAGCCATACAATCTGTAACTATGTAATCCATGAATTCAAAACATAACAATAACACACATTTCAGATTAAAAAATTGTTACCTAAGTATAGTGTTATTAGGGCGCTGAAGTGTTCTGAATTCATTTCTATAACACACAGATAAAGATTGTATGGCCTAAATTTGTTAAAAAGCTGGTAAAATAGAAATAAATTAAAATTGTTAAATTAAATATTCAGGGCATTATTTTGAAAAATATAATTATACAACAAAACTAACTTGAAATATATTCAACAACCTTCAATTTTACAGTGTGTAAATCTGAATTGATAAAAGTAGTTTTAATTACCACTCCCGTTACTCCTGTAAACAATAACCACATCTCCTCTTTGACCTTCTTCTTTTTTCCAGTCTTATTTCTCCTTCTTTTCATTCTCCTCCTTCTTTTTCTTCGTCCAACTCTGATATCATCCGTCTCCTCCTCCTGTTCATTCTTCTTCCTTTTATTTTCTTCTCCTCCTCCTTTCTTCCTCCTCTTCTTCTCGTATTTACCCCCCTTCTTAATCTTTTCTTCCCTTCCATCCTTATTCTCCCCTTTAATATTTCTTTTTCTTTCCCCCTCCTTCTCCTTCTTCTACTTCTTCCTCTTCTATTTCCGTTTCAATTTATTCTTTTTTTTTCTTCACCTTGCCCTTTTTCCTTAAAAAAACTAGCTTTGAAATTTGAATTAAAGTTTGAACTTCTTATTATTTTTATTTCCTCCTCCTTCTTATGGTTCTTCTCTTCTTTTTCTCCTTATTTTCTTCCATGTCTCCTTCCTTTTCCCATAACATAGGACTAGTAATAACGTAGTAGACCATCGTTAGCTACTAAGTCTATCAAGTCTACTGACGTCAGTAGACATAACCCCTCCAGTCTGAGAACAAACAAAATTTCGCACGTCTGGGACCGAACTAAACAAACTGCCGTTCTAACAAACACTTTCATATCTCACATTCGATCATAAAAATCAAATAAATCATTCACCTTTACACAAAATTAACAGCTTAAAAATAAAATGCGTACTTACGTATGATTTTACTTTTCACTCCTTAGTGTAATCGGTTGATTTATATTTTGAGCAGAAACAGAAAATCGTTGAGAAAATAATTATGAAGATAATGAAGGTATTGGCGACAGCACAAATCATATTGGAAAAATTTAATGCCAGTGCAATTTTCTTCTTTTTTTGGGGGGGGGGGGGGATAATAAGGCGCTAACGTTTCCTTTGGTAAAAACCACGAGAAACAAACAAATAAAGAAATGCCTTTGGAACTTGTAAAGTGAACCCTTTGACATAAAATTACTTCTTTAGGGACTAAACTGCGTCAGATAAATCATGCCATATAAATTAAGAAATTGATATAGGTGCCTTATCATCAGTAGGCTTTATTACCTCTGAAGATACTAAAAGACCACTCTCACATGCCCCTAACATCCTATAAAAGTGAACTATTACATTCAAGAGTGTGCATCAGTGTTAAAAAATACCCATTCGGCATTTTCTATCTTGAAACATTTCATTAAAAATTAATATAACGAAATAAAGAATTGGCTCTATTCAAGTGCTTTATTTAAATGGAATACCCAAAATGTGGAAAAGGTATCTTAAATTTGTTCTGAATGCAGAATTTTCTTCTCAGTCTTATAGTCTAAATTCCTTCCCTAAATGACACTAAAATTCTTTTTTATCATTAGACAATTTGTTATGTTGGAATTTAATGAGGCTAAAAATGAAAATGGGCCTGGGAAAAGAAAAAAAAAGATCAATAGTTGAGCTTCTCTTTGAGACAATGATATATAACAAAAAATGACCAATACTTAACTTGATCCTTTTTCTTAGTTATGATTACAACAAATGAATTTCCTTTATAACAATTTTGCTTCCAATCACTGGCAACTTGTTACAACAAATTTAACCTAAACCTGTCTTTTCAATGATTCTTATGTTTAAAATCCAAAGTGTATCAATAATATCCATGAACTAGAATAAATGTTGAACATGTTTTTTTAGTTACAACGCTTGGATTTTAGAATATAAGGAAGTATTATAATGGACTCATAGGATTGAGGAAATTGCGAAGATTTTGTTTTTACTGATTTACATAACGTTCAGATGAAATACAGGGGGGGGGCTAGAAAACTACAAAAATGTTACTTTTAGAAAGATAAAGCAGAAGACAAAGACAGAAAGAGAAATAAAATGACAAAATAGACAAGAGAAAAATAAAACAGTTGCATGGATATTTAACAATTTTTGGCAATATATATATATATATGAAATTTTATTTCCAAAAGTACTGAATCTTGATTAATACAACAAAAAAATATAAATACAGATGTGTAAATTACATAATGGTCCTTTCATATTTCTAAGTACTAAAAGTACTAAACATCTTGATGATTTGTTTCATAAACTTAAAGTACAGAAGAAAATTATATAATTATAAAAGTCAAATACTTGGCATGCTAGGCAAATTGTTCTCTTTTTTGGCAAGGTTATTTCAATTTGAAGTACATTTAATTTTTCATCTCATTTGATGATACAATATTACAATTCATTAACTTTTTACGTGCCACACAAATAATCTCCCTGTGCCACTTTGTATTTATCATGGGATGGATATGCCACAGGCTTCAAGATAAGTTAACTTCGTCCAGTGTAAGATTAATATATACTGGTGCTAAGGTCATCATGGAGCTAATCAATTTGGAAATTGGTAAATTGTCAAAGATGTTGTGTTGCACAAAGCAATCCTTCTGTAAACTGGTGACTATTGTCTTGTGCAAAATTGCATGTGTAGCAAACTAGCAACTGTGCAAAGAGGCGAAGAAAGCTACCAAAGTGTTTTGTACACATTCTTATGCTTTTACTTGGCAAGGAACAAAACAACTTTTTATAAAGCGTCATTCTAATCAAGGTTACGATCAATACTGATGAATTAAATAGCCCCCCAAAATAAATCCTTCATAATCTAGTCCCTCGAATAGAGGTGTAAGTCATCAGCACCCTCTGGATAACTTATCTAAATACCTGTTCTCTTACCAATCACATAAAAAATCAACATTCATACAATCTTCATCTTATACTTTTTTAAATAAGGTCACATAATGTAAAATCAGACAACTTCAGCAATTTTACAAGTGGTATAGCATCAATAATGCTGCATAATGAGTTAATGCAATATGAACTTGTTGCAATCTGAAAAAGTTTGCCTCACGTCTGCTTCACAATGTGCCAAAAATATTGAAATTAGGCTCTCTAAATCTCACAATCATGGATAATACAACAAATTGAATAATCATGAAAGACAATTGTTTCTCTGGAACTAATTTGACTCTTTTCCCTTTTCTCTTCCTGTAACTTATCTTTCAAGTTTATTTGTCTTTCCTTTTACCACATTTTCCTTGAATTTTAAGTCAACACTACATGTATATGAATCATTTTAATGTTTTGATATACAATTCTGCCTTGAGAAAGAAAAAAAAACCTCTATTTCAGAAACTGCATGGCACTTAACAAAATATTATATGATGATTAAAGCCAATGTTTCCAAATACATTGCACAATTTACTGCTAATACCACAATTCACTGGATAAAAGTTTAAATAAATACATACTGATACCTATAAAAATCAAATATAACAAACACAACAAGATACAGACAAACGTGTGATATGGAGCCTTAGCCCAGCACAAAATATAAAATCCGACTACAATCCAATTTTGGAAGAACTTATAACAGCATTTGATACGAACATTTAAACTTGTAAAATCTTAATGATCCATCATTTGAACAGTCAGATGGTTAAAGACTACTCAATGAAATATTATATTGAACTTTATATAAATGAAAAGCTGCATAAACTTAGAGTACAAATATAAAGGCATTTGAAGAAAAAAAAATTCCCTTTCAGTATTGCACAAAAGCAAATTAAAGCCTTATTTTCCACACCCCTCCAAATTACAGGTCAACAGGGGTCAACAGATGAATGGCTTGCCTATAGAGCTGAGGCGATGAGCTTAATGTTGAATATGCAAAAAACCACATGAAGTAATGTCATCAAGTTGATAGCTATTTTTTTAGGTCAACTACTTCCGATTTTCTAAGCTTATAATTTCGAGTTTTCAGAGAGTTCTTACTCCTCTATAAGACATCAAAATAGCATATAATTGACATTATTGTAGTCTATGGCTCAAAAGCTTTTTTGTTGAAATTTAATTCATCTTTTTCATTTTTCACTCCCGACAGGGTCTATAAGGATACACTGTAGTTTACAACGCACTTGGTAAATCTGTGCTAATAGATCAGTACTGATATATATCAAGATGCATACATAAGACATGGCAAGCCAACATTTTCTCTGGCAACAATTACAAATGACTTTACTTTGTCAGAGATATAGGGTAAGGGCTGGAGTTGAGATTGTCTTTTAGGTTATTTTGCCTCCAGAATTACAGGTAGACAAGGAGTCATTTTTATTGGAGAATAAAGAGTACAATTAGCTTGAAAATTCTCCACGCTACACTACACTTGTAGGACAATCCAACTTTTGTAAATATCTGATCACTAAATCTATGCAAATCTCAAATTGGCAATTTGGTCAGTGGATTGTGACATAGTCCTGGACAATCTACGATTTGTCATGTACACAAATATTATTAACTTATTTATTTTAAATTGAAATTTCAGTCATTTCATATGTTGGGAAAATTGTCGGGCACTATATCACAGTCTGCTTCTTTGATTTGTTCTGCTTTCTTTTAGAAAAGTTGTCTTTTAAGGTTGGATTTAGAGATAAAGTTGAGTTCTGGTCATGCCATTGCATTGTGAAAGAAACGGTGTGGAATCGATCAGAAAAGGTTGATCATCTAGCATATAACTTTTGGTGTGTACTGCAAGGTTCTGGAATTATCAAAATGATAAGAAATTTGACCCAGTCCTGGTAAAGTTACAAGTACTGTACACAGTAATACGTATATGGGACTACACGAACATGTGGCATAAAAATCCATCCCGATTTTTATGCTGTTACATACCCTTTTTAGAATATTAAGGCATTTGAAGAGCCATGCTTTTCAGAGAACATTTTTTATTTGATGTTCTTCCACACTTGCATAATACAATGATAATGCCCACAAATAATTTTTCACTCGCTCTTCCCAGAACTCAACCTTCTCTTTAAGGATGTAACTCAATCAACCGTGGTACAGCCACAGAGCAAAGGCCATCGAGATGAAAGCTGTGTAGAAGAAGGAATTGAGTTGGAGAGAGAAGACTAGCACTGATAAGACCGTAGCAACCAACATGGCGGTGGCGATGATGAAGAGACGGATTATGCTGTTTCCATGCTTCATAAGGAACGCCTGGATTAGACCATTCACTGCCTGTAAACAATGGGAAAAAGGAGAAGACAATTTGGGATTTATATGAGCTGAGATGCTATGAAATCTGCATACCGGTATGTTTGTACATATATGCACCACGGAACCTATGACTGAGAACTCACAGGGAAATGATAGCGTACAGGATTTATGAAAGGCTTATTTACTTGTAAGTGACGTGTACACATACACGTAGCAGGCACGTCATATGTGTCCCTAGGCCAAATGCTACATAAAGCTGGGTGAATAATATTTTGTTCGGTTTTTGGCTATCCCCCACTGTCAAGTATAAAATGGGTTTCATTTATCATAAACTTGTATAAACAAAGTAGAATGATAAGAATTCAGTATAGTTACAATATACTGGTACCTGATACTATTCAAATTGGATTAGCTAGAAAATACTTTTGAACAATTAAGGTAAACTTCTGAATACGGACAGGCAACCTGTTTCGAAACGTTGATCCCCTCCTACTACCCATCCTCTTCAACTGTCGCTATAGTTTTCTTTAGAGCTATAAGCTCAAGAAAGATTACGAACAGTCCTTTTCACGACTACCAACAGTCCTTTTTAGCACTACACACACACTCAAGAAAGAAAGATTACTACCATCTTTTTCAGGACTCCCCAATTCCCCCCCCCCCCCACTCTCACATGGGGAGTCCGTAAGCCTACTGTATAAGGTAAACATCCTATTACCGAATAGGTGTCATAGACTCATAGCTTACCTGTGTAAGAATAACAACCAATGTCCACTGATTGAATCCATGGAAGAACCCTACGTTTTGGTCTGATGAGGTAGTCATGATATACCCGATGAAGTTGAATGCAATGCCATACATGTAGATGTAAGCATTTTGTTGACTTAATGATACCTGCAACAAATTAAAGCATATTAGACTAAAATGATATTTACATTTATGATTCAATTCCATTCTCAGGTTATATCTTCTGCAGAGAGTCAAAAGGATGTTAAGTCATACACTTTCACACATAGTAAATACCCTTCTGGCTCTAAACAGATGGTGTGTTCATCATTTTTGTAAAAGTTCTTCAAGAAGCATCTTTTCCTAATGATCGACTATACTAAAGAGATGATATGTCACTGTTTCAAACTTTTCAATTCTATACACGTCTAGTGCAATGCAGTGAACAGAGAGAGAGAGAGGATGGGGTGTGTTCATCATTTTTGTAAGAGTTCTTCAAGAAGCATCTTTTCCTAATGATCGACTATACTAAAGAGATGATATGTCACTGTTTCAAACTTTTCAATTCTATACACGTCTAGTGCAATGCAGTGAACAGAGAGAGAGAGAGGATGGGGTGTGTTCATCATTTTTGTAAAAGTTCTTCAAGAAGCATCTTTTCCTAATGATCGACTATACTAAAGAGATGATATGTCACTGTTTCAAACTTTTCAATTCTATACACGTCTAGTGCAATGCAGTGAACAGAGAGAGAGAGAGGATGGGGTGTGTTCATCACTTTTGTAAAAGTTCTTCAAGAAGCATCTTTTCCTAATGATTGACTATACTAAAGAGATGATATGTCACTGTTTCAAATTTTTCAATTCTATACACGTCTAGTGCAATGCAGTGAACAGAGAGAGAGAGAGAGAGAGAAGATGGGGTGTGTTCATCATTTTTGTAAGAGTTCTTCAAGAAGCATCTTTTCCTGAAGATCAAATATTCTATAGGATTAAGAGACTTGAAAATATTGTGCTCTCAATAATAAAATATCATTCTCTTATCCCTGTCATAAGAATCTGTAGATCATTATGAGTAGAAGGGTGCACTAAATTTACCAACAGCTTAAAAAGACAACACAGAAAGGGTCAAAGTTTTTTTTTTAAATATCAATGCAGGCAATATTTATGATTTTGGAACACCACTGCTACCCGTGTTTTGAAGACTGGCCATCCGTAAACCACCTCCTACAAACAGCTTCTATTATTTGTTTATTTCTCCATTAATTCTACACTTTGCAATGATTATCAGTTTCTGTAGTGAAGTGTAGTTGTAGCGAGGTCCTACCTGTTTTTGCTTCTTGAGGATGTACTCTGTGTAGATCCCTGCCATACCTGAGATGGTGCAGTAAGCTAACAACATCAACAGGCCTGATAGAGTGATGTATACTTCACTGGGGGATGCCCTCAAGCTCTGTCGTGAAGCAATAGCTCCAAAACTGCAAGGAGAAAACAGGGAATAGAATATCATTATTCGTTAGTAAAGACAAGTAAAGATAATACAGGCAAGCCAATTCGGTAGAGTGACATACATATGCATGGATGTAAAGTTGCAAATTGTAACCCATTGACCTGGGGAACCAAGTGATTCCTGTATTGCTAATTCCTGTTAGCATATGGGAAAGACATAATTCAGTAGATATTTTTTTAGGAACTGGCCAATTGGGAAAGAGGTAGAATGATTACTTCATAATAGATATCTGCAGCATATTTACTTGATTTTACTGCACGGAATACACCACAAAACTATACTTGAGGAAAGCTGTCACAAGTACCTGCAACAGTGTACTTTTTATGAAATAATTAAAACTTTTTTCTTTCAAATTATCCTGCCTGGATTTTTGACGGAGAGGATTGTGCACTTTTTTCACAATGTGGTTCTGCATCATATATCTGCCTGTAACCCCCCTCCTCCTCCCAGCATCACTGAAGTTCAAATATAGCACCCTTATGCTTTAAATGTTCCTACCTATTACACATGCTTCCGATGAAGAGAACAGCTATAGCCAACCACTGCTTAGTCGAAAGCTGATTCTTCAACACCACCCTGTACAGGATAGCTGTTATAGCTATCTTAATTTTGCTCAAGACCTGTGAAGTAAAAGGGTGTATGTAATTATAAAAGACAAATGAGTACACAGTCCTCTCCATACCGTAGTTAATAAGTGTATTACGCCTATCTGAATTCTAAGTGCATTACAGAGGTAACCTGATCTAGACAGCTAAATCATAGCACAAGAGAGATGAAATATATAAAGAAAGCAATTGTCTTGAAGAAGTTGAATAATCTGCCTCCTAAGACATATATTTAGTAAGTAGATTACTGATTGAGTCGATCATATACAAACACAAAACACTTTGAATTCAAATGGTCATCATTTCAAAATGAGTGGTTAGAAACATATAATGACACATAGCGCTTATTTTTCATTATCGTGGCACTTTTTTGTGATGATATTGTTGTACTATAATTGCCACAAATCCAAAAAACAAATCAAAAGTAATAACAATTATTTTCCAAGGTATTATATATGGTCCCACATACCTCAAAGCTTGCTGGGTCCATGTAATGCTGTATGCAGACCACCAGATTATTATTAACAGCATAGAATAAAGCAGGGAGGGCAAACACCCAGCTGTCCCTCACAGGCAACATGCGATCAGACTCCCTGATGCCGGCTCTTCTTTGGGCAAGCAACTCAGGAATCAAAAGGGCTAGAGAGAGCATCAGCTAAAGGGTGGGTAATCATTATGAAATAAAGAGGGACAGAGTGGGGGAGGGGGGTAGGTATGGAAAGAGAGAAAAAGAAGGTACTTCACATTACCAACTACACACTCAAAACTTATATTTATTGACAAAATGTTAGCCTATGAAATGACAGATTATGAGTTTATACTACGCTTTTAGTATCATTTTGATTTTCATTTGATTTCCAATACAGGCTCCGATTAATACAGAACATATACATGCACAATGGTAGTGCCCTATAATTGACCTCATTTCTTTTAACCCATTGAATAATAATCAATGGAAAATTAAAATGGAGTCTATGAAAAATGTATGTTACACAGTTATAATAACATAAGTTTGTATCTCATGAGTTGAGCTCCTAAACTGCTAGGTCAAAGTCATTAATAATATCAGGTCATATTAAATCTACATACACTCTATTTGCAAAGAATCTTTAATATTCAGATGGAACTGCTAATCAATGTTTCAAAGCATGTCTTACCTTTGTTAGTTCAGTCAAAAGAACGACAGCAGCTGAGTTGAATGGAATTACACCGGTCTCATCTTTACAGAGATTCAGGAGAACTGAGTGAGACCCATATATCAGAACACTGTGAGAGAAAAGACTAATGTGTTGATCGACTACTCAAAGCGAAATATGACATAAGAGGGAGATTTAATAAAATAAAAATATCAGACTTGGCAGCAATTAAGCTAAACTGACTTTGAATTTAAGCATATGTACAATATCAAAAATACAGATTATAACTACTTTTTTTTAATTATTAAAAGGGTTATAAATTTCCAATGTTGGGATACCAAACCACACACCAGTAGAATCTACTGGTACAATAAGTGCATAGTTGCATACATGGATATCTTAGAATTATATTAGTGATATAACTCACTTGATTCAGGATAATTCAGTTTTAGACTGATGTTCCTATCCATGGCTTAATTTGTTTGAAATTTGGGTTATCTTATTTATATGACTGTCTGTGCTGTCATCAATTTTGTTTGGTACACAAAAATATTGTCAGTTTTTATTTTGTCCTCGACAAATAAAGAATCCTGCCAGGCAGGGTAACAGGCAGGGTCTCATGAATAGTGGTATTAAAATCACCTGCATAAAACTAGGAGTTTCCATCCATGTGCCTTCGCATAGCTGGAGAACTTTGGTAGAGAGTCCGTCGAGTCCAGCTGGTTATAGGATACTTTCAGCAAGAACTTCATGGTAAGGGATGGATATTCTGTGATAAGGAGAAATGGAAAATTGCTAAGGAGGATACATTCTTATCAAATTAATTAAAATGTATTCATACCATTGTAGGGCACTGTTTTTGATATATCTGTATTAACACACTTTAAATACACATTACACTGGATGTTAAAATAAAATGATATAAATTTTTCTTTTGATAGATTTACAGAACCAATATTAATATTTTATCCATAGATTTTCACTTTATGACAAATGACTCATTCATGCAATTATTTTGTTCAAATTTAATTAAAAACACCACAATACATCATTGTTCATCGCACTTGCAAGTTGCAATTCCACACCAGCTTTTAATCCGAAGAGAAGTGAATTCCTTCATCATTCATATTCATAACACCAAAACAAACAAAAAATGAACACAGCTAGCCAGCAAGGTAAAAACAAAACAAAACATATCATTTTATGAGCACACCCAGTCCGACTTTTTATGGATTGAACGTGAAGGCTGAAGCCGTATTATTTTCAGATTTTCGATAACAAAACAAAAACAAAACAAACATGAAAAAGAACATATGGGACTTAATGGAATGCAACTCGTACATTGACATGTTATTTTTGGCAAATTTCATATTGAAAAACCCACTCATCAAATTAAATTTTCTATTCAAAACAAACATGCTTAGGCATTTACTTACGTCTCGCCTTTATTTCACCTGGTTGCTTGAATTCATTGATTAGGTCGGTATTTCATGCGCTTTTGACAAAGAAGTTAAACAACTTTGAATGTTAGGGTGTCGCTGAACAGGTAAATCCGATGAGAAAAATACCTTCAAACAAAAGAAAGGAGAACAGAATTTGCTATAAACAAAACAAAAAACACACAAGCAGTTTGGCACATTTCTAAGGAATAAAGGTTAGATGAAAACAGTTGGTTGAAGGTTTGAATCTTGAAATATGATGGAAGGTGGAATCCATGCAGCCCCACAGTCATTGATCATTTTTTTGCAATCACCATCATCGTCGTCAGCATCAACAACAACATCATCAACACTCATCATCACCATCATCATCATCGCCAACACCGCCATCATCATCATCACCACCACCACCACCACCATCATCATCATCCTCAACAACAATATCATCATCTAGTCATCATATATATCATTATCTGCCCGATCCCCCCCCCCCCCCCAAAAAAAAAAAAAAAAAACCCTCTCTTCTCTCTCTCTCTCTCTCTTTCTCTCCCCCATTCTCTGATAAATCATTATCTTTACATACAGTCAGGCCCAAAGCAGTTTACACAGAAAACACTAAGTTATAAGTTATCAGTAAGACCAAGTTTGTTTGTGTTTTTTCCCTTTATTTTGACTAAACGAAACGATCAAAATGTTACAGTATAATAATTATGAATGTTAATGAATAGGCGTGTACAGAAACATGGCATTATTCACTGTCAAATACTGTCAGGTTCATAATTTGTTTACGCTTTTTGATAACAAACACAGCTACGAGAACCACTGAAATCAAAAGTCCTGTGAGAGCGAATGCCAACCAGACGTTCGATGCCGTGGTTGATCCTGTCAGTAGGCCGCGGTGACTCTGGCCTTCCGTGTTCCCGCCACTTGTCCCAATTAGGGTTCCACCTGCAGAAACAGCATTATCGGCTTCTTCCTCTGCATCCTCCGACTCGACATCAGTATCAACGTCGTTATCGACATCTGTATCAGCATCGGTGTCGCTTTCGTTGTCGACGTCTTCAGTGTCGTTGTCGGCGGGGTCCTCGATGTCAGTGTCTTGGACGTCGTTTTCAGTGTCGGCATTGGGTTGAGTCTGAGCAAGTGGAGCATCGAGGGATGTTTGTTTCATGGAAGCTTGAGCCAGTTTCGCCTCGACTGTGAATTGTAAAAAAAAATGATGAAAAATACATGTGATCTGTCTTTGCAGTGACGTAGCTACGGGGGTACATGAATGGTGAAAAATGAAAAAAAATAGAAAGAAGTCGATAGGACTCCTCCCATATCCTCAGAGTTCCCTATTTGACAGCTTAGTAAATTCGAATTTCAGCCAAATTAATAAGACGTCCAAACCTATCCCCTCCCCCTCCTACCCTGATGTGAGGGTTCCTCTGAGGTTGGAATCTCCTAATAAGATGTGATTTTATTTAGCTAATCATTTCAATTACACATACCATGATCAAACATATATATATATATCAGTATCATGGTGCCCAAACTATATAAATATGTATAACATAGATATTTGAATATTTAAGAAAACAAAATCGACCAATGCTTACCCATGAGCAGTGCCAGTGCAAAGGAAATGAAGATTGAGTACTTTATTGTCGAAAACATTTTCGAATTTTTTGTTCCCTTAGAAGATTAAATTTAGACGATTGTCCTGCTGGTAGGTGGCACAAACACTGATCGCTGAATTATGTAATTATTTCAGGAATTTACCGCTCCTTTTATACGGATTTAGGGCCTATATCGTTTTGACTATACGATTGATAATTTGGCTGTGATTAGCAATGCTTTACATTATTTTCGAGTTGTTTGAAAGAAAATGTTATACGATTAATTATTTTCCTTGCCCCCCCCCCTCTCCCGTCTCTCTCTCTCTCTCTCTCTCTCTCTTTCTCTTCCCCTCTTTTTCATCTCTGTCTCTCTCTTTCTCTCTCTCTCTCTCTCCCTCTGTAACTTAATCATTTCATTTATAACTAACAGAGTAGAACATTGACTCATCCGTTTACGCACGATTTGTCCTTTATGACGTTCAGTCGAATTAATCAATCACCACTTGATATAAGGCCCGGTCACACAGCCTTTCGCGTCTGTATCGCGGGTAAAATTTCGCGATTTTTTTTTTGCCCGCGGTTGCCCGTGGTGGAAAATGTGCAAAATTGGCTTACCCGCGGTTTACCCGTGGTATGCCAGCGGAACAGACGCCGGCGACTGTTCCGCGTCCTTATCGCGGGTGAAGCGCGGCGGTACCGCGGCCTACCACGCTTACACGCGGTACACACGCTAATGCACGTGATAACAACGCGGTACAGACGCAGAACAAACGTGCTATGACCGTGCTCCACCCGCGATTACCCGCTAAAATTTCGCGTCCAATTCCGCGTGTAACCACGTCTTAACCGCGGCCGTAGCACGTCCTAGCACGTTCGTTCCGCGTCTGTACCGCGTCTTTACCGCGTGTGTACCACGTGTACCACGTGTACCGCCCGCGATTACCCGCGGTCTAAATTTTTGGGCAGCCCAAAACTTTTTCGCGCGGCCAACCGCGTGTGAATTTCTTACCGCGTGTAACGACGGGTAAAGTACGGCTGTATCGCGTCTTTATCGCGACCTCAAAGCGTCCAACAGCGTCTGCTTCACGGGCAGAAATTTTTGGCCGTGATTCGGCCGCGATACGCCCGTGGAGGGCTGTGTGACCGGGCCTATAGTCAAAACCGATGTAGACCTAATAAATGTCAAAACACTGTCAGAAACTTGGTACTTCAAAAACTTGGATACAAATTTTCGAGGAAGAAAATGCTTTTGGCAAAAGAAAATGACCATTCTATCAAACTTGTCTATCAATGGGTAATCGATTGCTATAATTCTCTCCCTCTCTCTCTCTCTCGCTCTGTCTCTATCTCTCCCTCTCTCTCCCTCTCTCTGTCTTTCTCCCTGTCTCGCTATCTCTCTCTCTCTCTCTCTCTCTCTCTCTTTCTCTCTCTTTAAATAAGGCTCTATATTCACTTTTATTTCCCTGTCAAAGAGATTCTCATTAGATTATTTCTCATGAGAAGTAATCAGAGCTAAATTGGAAAGGTATAAGTTATGAAATTGCCTTCTCTCTTGAAACTGTTCCCCCTCCATGGTATCCGGGTAATATTCGGTGGCCCTAGCCTTAAGTGCGCATAATTATTTGAATTACCTGTATTATATTCATCTTGATCACCCAAGACTCCATTTGTCATCTTTAGCTGGCAATATCTATGTCGCAACCCTGAGTAGATACAATTTTTTCAGGTTGATCGTTTCCCATTGTCAATATACGGATTTCCCCCAACAAATGCTGGCATCGATGTCGTAGATTTACGCGGCTTCTTTACAATAAATAAAATATCTAGTTCATGAATCAGACAGTGCTCGCTCTGGCAACGTCACTACGTGACTGTCAAACGGGTTGTCTCGACTTGGACTGTCAAACCAACTCTCCAGGTATTGCACTTCCGTTGCCAGATGAATACCATTGACAGTGCAAAAGGCTCACAATGCTTGGCAGAATGGCCGCATGCTCCCTTGGCATTGTCGTAGTTGTTGGTGATCACTTTGGTATTTCACTTTTTGCTGTCATTAACGTTCGCTAAAATGGCAGGTATTAAAGCCTGTCGACAAGTTCTTTCAACCCAACTCGAGGTTGAATGAAATTGATTCTGATCAGCCCTTGAACTCTAGCTTGAAAACTATTCGACGAGGATCAGATAAGGTAAATGAAGGTTGTTGGTCGAAATCCTCGAGCATACGTGCTCTCTATGTTGCTATTACCATTTTGAAATATTCATAAAACACATCCCTGTAAGATTGAGAAGAATGATCAACGTTTACTGACGAAAATGTATTGCTGATTTGTAATTAGTTCGTAATAATTCTATGCAATTAAATGTCTTCTAATAAAACGGCAATAGTCAATGACATGTCCAAAAATTGGTAAAGAGATAGGGACGGAATCCCTTTTAAAGAGGAGGTGGAGTATACGGGGGCAGCATAGGCCTCCTGCACTTAGAATGACTTTTTCCTGGCCATTTCAATTAGGAGGGGGGCACAACGGCTCCATCTTGTGCTGGATACGCCACTGAAAGACATACAATCTTGGTCAGGATCCAATATTTACCCGCACCAATCAGGCTATTCAGACATCAATATTGAGCTGGGTGTCATCGATAATTACAAGATTGCTTATGACTCAGACCCCATTCTCACTCACTCCATTGGACCGGTTTTATATTAGCTAGATCGGTCCAACGTGTGTGTGACAGGGTGTGTGACCATACCCGATGCGGTCTTCTAGCTGGATTGGTCCAGATGTACGCTTCCTGTTGTCCTCCTCCGATCCATGCAGACCGCTCTAAGGTGCAGTGTGAAAACGAACCCCGAAATGTGAGTGTATGTTCGCGGGAAAGTAATAAGTTTTGGAAGTAAGACAAAAAAATATATGGAGAATGGAAGACGGCAGTCGGGAAAAGGGGAAACATAATCTAAACATGTGGAAAGAAGACTGAGGGGAAGAAACAAGGAAATGTAGAAAGAGAAAATGATACAGGTATAACATAACATAATCATAAAGAAATGAAGAAAAGATGGAAAGAACAAAACAAAGATGATCATAATAATAATAAAACAATAAATAGTAATAAAAACGTTGCTTATCAAGCGCTTACCACCGAAGTCTCTAAGCGCTAAAAAAAAATTATACTCTCGCCCGATGAGGGACTTGAACCCGCGACCCTCTGATTAAAAGTCAGATGCTCTACCGACTGAGCTAACCGGGCTTCGGCAATTAAACAAAAACATAAAATAACATAAGGAAGGACAGAAAGAGAAAAAATTATAGAAAAGAAGCAAACCAAGAATAACATTAAGAAATACAAGTGGAGAATAATAATATTATGATAGAAGGAAAAACAAGGAAAAACATATCCAAATTTTGTTTCATTCTCATTTGTCTCATGCTTATTTGTTTTCTTATTTTTCGTCTTCTTCCTTCTCCTTTTCATATTCAACATCATAATCATCATCAGCTTTATCATCACCCCTTTCCTCCTCCTCCTCCTCCTCCTCCTCCTCCTCCTCCTCCTCCTCCTCCTTGTCTCTTCTTCCACTTTTTCCTCATCTTCCTCCCCTATTCTTCTTCTTTTTTCCTTCTTCCTCATCTTCTTCTTTTTTTCCTTCTCACCCTCCTCCTCCTCCCTGAACAGAAGAACTATTTCTCCGTCATGAACTTTTCTCGAACTCTTTCATTACCGCTCTGTCTTATCATTGTTCTATTATTTTGGCTCTTAAGACCCATTTAACTACGATCGTGTTTTTCCCCCTTCTCTTCCTTAAACTTGGCTCCCTATCATCAATCTACCTGTCAAATGCAAACCTGTGTAATAATGCGATGCCTAAAACAATTGTATGCTTCAAAGAAGGAAATTAAGCTTATCAACCAATGGGTCTTCCGTGCTTACAAGTTACAACAGCCTCTAATTGAGTTTGTTGAATTAATCAATTAGTCCTATGCTGCCAAGTCAAAGGAAACAGACGTCTAAACTTTTATTCTTACACCGTCTTCAATAGAACTGAAAGATCCGAACTGCCGCAAGGTGTTCCAGCCCCGCCCACTTTTTTGTTTGGGAAATAAAGGTATAAATATGGCAGATTCTTGTCGAAATCTTCAGTGCACATTGCGACCCAAGATCAAAAGAAAACCAGCTCTTGAACTGATAAAGTAGCAATTTCTTGTCAAGTTCTCTCTTCAGGACCACTAGTGTAAATCGAAATGGCTTCATCTGGAAAGTTAATCTGCTTCTTCGCTCTTATTGCAGGTAATTTAATTTCTGTCTTTATATATTCATATTTACTATAGCTTAATAAACTGTTGCAGTTTCACTTGATTATAGCTTGTAAGTGCCTCAATAGTTAACAAAAGTTACAGATGAAAATTATTTTCTACAATGCTCAGGGAGTTCTGTACCAACATTGTCAGTTTAATGCATTTTGTTTGTGTTTTGTCTTTGAGAAATGCAATTCTGTGCATGGGTTATGATATCTGGTGCACGCTAAGATCTTGAATAGTTCTGCTGTATCATTTTTGTATCATAGATTATAGAAAGAAAAATACTGCTAGATATCCTTTTCACAAGGCCTTTTCACAATCCGACGAACTTCCCCTTTTTCTTGTGGCTAAATTTGAATATACCCCCTCTGAAAATGGTTTATAACATGTAGAAGTTGAATAATCAAATTTCTATTGATTTAATTTCTTTCTCTCAACAGCATGCTGTCTGGTGACCGAGGCAAGGAGATCAGGAAAGACGAGGGAAGTCCGCCATGTTGTTGGAGCACCACAGAAACAAACCATGTTCGACTTCCCATTCGATCAAACCGTCGTCGGGGGCTCCGCCGCTGCAGGCTCCGTGGGAGCGTCCACCAGCGTCTTCGGCAGTGATTCAGAGTCTTCCGAAGAATCCGACCTCGATATGGACATGGACACCGATATCAATGAAGTCGACGCTGCCGACACACCCGCCATGGTCGGCGGTAACGGCAACCAAGTTGGCGGTAACCTTCTCCCCTTCCTCAGCGGAGGAAGAGCCGGCGGAAGAGCAGCGGCCCCTGAAGCAGGAAATGCGGACCAGCTGTTGAGCAGGACGTCAGGTTCGTCGGGTCGTGGTGTCGGCATCGCCTTTGCAGTTATGGGTCTTCTTACCGTCATCGTAGCTGCTGCAGCATTCACCCTCAGGAAATACCGACATAGCATCCCGGTTCTTGTGCGGGTCTGATAACTGAACTTGTGATGAGGATACTCTAATGAACGATTTCCTTGTTGTCAAATGAAACCATTATCTATACTGCCGGTTATCCCCGGTTATTCTCCGAATATTGATATGAATACAACATTGAGGATCATGAAATTCGAATAATTACTGCTTAGTTATAGGTTCAAAATTCATTTTTATTATATTAACATTTTGCTGCTCAATTGTATAAATACTGCTGATCTGTAAATTTGAATAATATCTCACTAATGAACTAACTCCATCTTTGATATATATATATTTGTACTGTCATGGTATTGTAAAGTTTGTTCAATAAATGTTACATGACGGAATATTTAATAGTGTGGACTTTGACTAGTTATTAATTTACCTGTATTAGCAGAACTTTGTGAGACTGTTAGAATGTGTGAATGGTCGTATGAGTAGTGGATAGAAGGTGAATTGTTGTGGGATAGATCGATGAAGAAGTGCATTATATATTATTGTATAATGAGTCATTATTTACTGACGGATGAGTGAGTGACTTTATTTTATGATTGACTAACTGGTTGTTTGATTAATACATGCACGAGTTGGTGGATGGGTGAAGGATTAATTGATATAATCGACTGATTCCTGAATAAATGGATCAACAAATTATTGATTTACAATTGGGTTTAAAGTTTGACATATTGTTGCTTCATTGTCTCCTTCTTCTTCTTCTCCATCATCATCTCTTCTTCTTCTTCTTCTTCTTCTTCTTCTTCTTCTTCTTCTTCTTCTTCTTCTCCCTTTCCTTTTCTTTTTCCTTCTTTCTTTCTTCTTATTCTTCATTTCTTTGTCTCTTCTAACATTTTGTTGCTTTCCTTTCCTTTTCTTTGCTGTTGCTGTTGTTGTTGTTGATGATGATGATCATCGTCATCTTCTTCTTCTTCTTATCCTTATAATTATTTGTTTATAGATTAGCCTTAAAATCATTGGTAATCTGAAGGACCCTTTTCCCTATATACTAAACGTATTGAAAACGGTCCTCCTAAATTCCAAGAGTCAACATCTCTGCCCTTATACCACGACCTTTTAAAAATCAAAAAATTACCCAAATAACTATAGCATTTGGAGCCTACTTTCTTGTTTTCTTTCTTTATATATATTTTATTAAATCATGCACTGCTCGTTCCATATATTTTCAAAGATTATAAATCCCAATAACCTTTGGGGCCAATAATTTACATGCGCTGCTTTCATAGGCCCCTCCATAATTCGATCTTCTTGTAGTACAATATGTTTAAGTAACTCTCCATGCAAACAAGTAGAGACTTATTTTGTTCTTATATGGGACAATATAATTCATGTTTGTTTGCTGGTAACTTTTATTTTGCATAAACATTTTAAAATAGAAACATATGAAATATCAAACAATAAACTGAAACTGAAGCTAAAACCAGACGGTCTCATTTATTACTGGATATGAACTAGTGTCGGAAACACTTGGTGGGTTGCCCAAGATCAAACATTCATACAAGACCAATAGTAATGTTTAATAACATGCATCGTGAAATGGGAAAAAAGAAAAATCATTGCTCAGACTTTTAAATGATTTTCAACGAGAGAAGGGGAGAGAGGGGAGAGAGAGAGGGGGAAGAAAGAGAGAAAGAGGGAAGGAGGAAGAGAGAGAGAGAGAGAGAGAGAGAGAGTAAAAATTTGTTCGTCAATGTATATATGATGAACTTTTATTCATGAACAAAAGTCGAATTAAACTCATCGTTACAGCGAATACTTTGAAATACATCAAGTTTACGATTTGTAACAGACGGTAAACAAAATGCGTCATAAATTAACTAGTCAAAAGTTCACATAATGTAATGACTTTTTAAAGTGCATGTAAGAGAATTTTAACATCCAATTCAAAAGACAGGAAGTGGAAAAGAGAGGGGCATTTTTGTGCAACAGCAAGAAATTCACGTATAACGGCAAAAATGAAGACAAAATTGCAACAATGGTGATGAGGATGACTAATTTTATTGCTATAATTATGATGAATAAGATGACGATGATGACAATGATAAAGATGATAACAATACTACTACTAATATATTACTCCTACTGGTACTACTACTGCTGCTGCTGCTGATGATGATAACGATAGTAATAGATATTTGACATTTACTCAGAATCAACTGCTGTTCTTGGTTTCTGTCTTTTAATTTCACAAATTAGCCAATACCTTTATACATTTACATCAAATCCATTCAGTGAAGAACTTCTCTTTTGCATGGAAATACAAAAATAAAGGTCGATGTGGGAAATGCGAATACCGCTCATCTCATTGAATATCAATCATCATGAATTAACCTGTGCCAAGGAAAGTACGACTTAGAATTCTGAAAATTGCACACCAACCATGCCGACCGACAAACGACCTGGCAAACTGACAGCCAATTTGGCAGCGTACTATGACAGTACGAACACGCCTGTATAGTGTCTTCTTGGCTCCATCTTGAGATATAGGATTTAAAGGTTATTTAGTAACGAAACCGCATTTTGAAAGAAACAATCTAAGAGTCATTGTGAATTATTAATCATAGAATTGATGATGATAATAGGCCTTTTACTGAACATTATTCACTTTAGACATTATACGAAACATGATTGAAAAAGAAGTATTCTAGCTCCAAAGCACAAAATATGTTTGTAAGTGACAAGGTACCATCTAAAGTTCAAACAAAACAAACTGTCATATTGTTTCTTTCTTTATTAAAAAAGTTATTATGCATTTTCTATCAAAACTTTTACATATGTTTTACATATTATTGTTTAGTCTTCAATATTAACATGTAAACGCTGGTCGAATCTCAGCGAATTTTATTTTTCTTGTATCAGGTTATTGCCTAACCAGTAGGCCTAACCTTTAATCACTATTCACAATTCACAGTACATGTCATACGTCAGATTGCATCCATGCTCGCTAGGTTGATGATAATGTGACATATCAAACAAAATCATCATCAACCGTTTCTCCTGAATGGTTCACATCTTCTCTGAACTCTATCTAATGTTTCTCACAAGGCATCTGAATGAAAGAAGTGGTGCCAAGACGTTTGTTGAATAATGCAAAGGCGCTACCAAATCGATTAAGTTCAGTTCTGTTGGTTCAGTACGCTAGGTTGATGGTAATGTAACATATCAAACAAAATCATCATCAACCGTTTCTCCTGAATGAATGGCTCACATCTTCTCTGAACTTTATCTAATGTTTCTCACAAGACATCTGAATGAAATAATTGATGCCAAGACGCCTGTGAATAATGCAAAGGCGCTATAATACCAAGTCGATTAAGTTCAGTTCTGCTGACGAGATGAGAACCTTAAGAATGGGATCTGTAGCTGAGTATCATCCATCGGAAAGTATAAAAGTTGAGAAGGTCCGAATATTCTTCATTATCCCGCTCTGACTTCGAAAGTGATTCAGCAGCATCAAGAAGACCATACCAGGCTTACCTCTACTCTCAGCATAGATCACATCTCAACTGCTTCAAGTCCTTTACTAAAGACATTCAACATGGCGGCCTTATGGAAAATCATTTGCCTTCTTGCTGGTAAGAATACCCACTTTGCATAAATAGGTAGATATTTCCTTACTTCACCGTCGAAAATGAAATTCTACTTATTTTTACATTCGTATTCATATACTTGTAGATACTTTAATTCTATAATAAGAATTTTCCACTGGCCTATTTACAAGACAGCGGTTTTAATTCTCATGACATAAAGAAATAAATAATATTACCGTTCGCAGAAGATGTAATTTAATGTTATATAGTGCTCTTTAAAGTGATTAAAGAGGAAGCTCTCTTTGGACTTATTTCTTGTATATATTTAAAAAAAAATCTATTGTGACAAAACTACTCTGCGTGCTATTGACTATTTAACATGGTTTTGGATTTCATATTTTGTGATCAGGATGAGAATGTCGCATAGAAGCAAAAATATTTTTACTTTAAGTTGAGATATGATCGATTGATGAAATTAATTCAAGCGCTGAAAAGGAAAATGCAAATAACCAAACAAACGAGCATGAAAACATAGGATTGCAAACGAGTATCAAATATATATTGTAACTCAATGAGCAGTCTAACTGGAAACCATTAACATAATCATGTATCTTTCTTGATCCCATTTCGACAGCATTTTGCATCACTGCTGAGGCCAATAATGACACCAGCACCAACACCACAGGGAATCTTCCTCCTGTACCTCCTCAGAATCAGTTTGGTTTCGTGTTCAGCATCTACAACCAGACCACTCCCAGCCCTAACCGTCCATTCACAAACAGTCCAAGCAATGGCGGTCAAGCCCCGGTTGTTCCTAGCATCGGTGTGGGTTCTGTAAGCTATACGGGCATCGACGGCGACTCTTCCGAGGAGGAATCCGACATCGATACGGATGTGGACGTCAACGAGGCCGACGGTGTCCCGTCTTACGCTGTCTACGGAAGCTACCGGAATCGAGTCAGCGGGAATACACGTCCTATGTTACGTGGAAACAGGAGACAGCGAGTCATGTCTGGCGTCCAGACTGGTGATCTCGATGGTGACGTCGTCGGGGATTTCGTTGGCGATCACGACCAGCTCATCGGCAGGTCTACCGGTACGTCGGGTCGAGGTGTCGGGATTGCCCTTGGTGTTCTAGGTCTCCTCGCTCTTATTATAGCTGCAGCTTTCTTCATCATTAGGAAACAAAGGAATAGCAGGGCCACCTTTGTCCGTATATGAGGTCTCTAAGGGTCATGATATTACTATACATTTGTGATAAAACAAAAATATTTTACGTATTTTATGTATTGATAAGACGTGGTTGTCATCGAATGATAGGTATTTATTATATTTTCTACCGTCTTAGCCCTCAAAAAAATCCATGCACTCTTAAAAATGTCTAGTCAGATTTGACTAGAAACTAGTCAAATCTGACTAGAATAAAGGATCCCAGGGGCACTTACTAGTTTCTAGTCATTTTGAACCGAAAAAACTAGTCACGAACGATAATGGATTAGATTACTAGTCAAACTTGTTTGAAAATGGATAGATTTCTAGTCATAATGACTAAAATCTAGTCAAAAAATGTGACTAGAAAATCTGATCAAAATCTGACTAGGTATTTTTAAGAGTGTGTGATAAAGCAATGCCTCCTCAGGCTTCACAACCCGACTACAATCGACTTTTTTTGTTAAAGCCAAATTATTAGATACATAATTTCAAAGAGGTTAGCTACGTCCGCCCAAGGACCAGAAAGGTCACTTGGATATTAATATCAAAACAGTTTGGTACTTTTTAGTCAGAGAAAACATCAAATCGGCTTTAAAGATGGTGGCCAGTCGTACGACTGCACGGTACATGTATCACGTCTCTACGATTTCTCCGATCTGAAGGCTCAAACAGTGTCACCATGCAATTTCTCTGTTTGGACGCAGAAGGGCATTAATCATAAACTTGAAAACAGAGTTAACGCCTTTCTGGCTCTTAATAGACGAATTGCTCTCCATAGAGACCGTTGATTTAAAAAAAAAAGTATTTACATTTAAAAATTCAAAATAAAATCTTATTTCCTTTCCTCTCGTTTCTTTTAAATTTCTTTTATTTTTACTTTCATCCAGTCGTATTCAAGTCGCACGGTGTGTGATTGCTTTTATGGGGGAAATATAACTGCTTCAAAAAATAAAGTTGCAGTATCTGAAATTATTTAGCGCAGGTTGAACTCACTTAAATGTTTTATGTTGTGAACTTTGCTACTTTCACGCATTTTTCCGTATACAATCGCTTAGACTACACTTTCAAGATCATCAATATAATGAATTTATCTCATTTTATAACTGTATGCGATGTCGTCTATTGAATGTTTTCTTTAGATATCTTGTTTGTACTAAATTACTTAAAATGTAAAAACTGTAAATGAGATTGGTATATTGTTAATACTAATTATTTTGTGAATGTGTTAAAGTGCCAAATACATGACAGATGTCAAACGAAAAAGCAAACATAGTGACTTGTTGATTTTTTGTTTTATTCTCATCTTAACAATTGGAGTATAAAGCGAAGTGTTTTTTTTTTCTTCTCTCTTCTGACAAGTTAATACAAAATGGATGAATGGAAAATGATTGGTATCATCTGCTGGTCAATTGACCAGTTAATTAGCTATATTATTTTGCTTAATTGAGAAGTAAGAGCGGTATAAATGGAAAAAAGCGTTGAATCAGTTGGAGGAAGAGAATTATATTCACATCAACCTTTTTTACATGTCTTCCTTAATACTATATTACTTGTCTCGTGAATGGAGTCCTTTGTATTTAATTGTGAGAAAAAAGGTTGTCAATGCGATGTTTTTGTTATCATGCCGTTAATTTTGCTAACAATTCTCCCTTCATAAGAAAATCAATCATTCAATCAATAGCATGATAAATCAATCAATAAGCCAGTCAATCAATTCATGAATAAAAAAAATCACTGATAGTTATATATAACAACTAAGTCAGTCATCCATCCATCCATCCATCAGTCATGTAGTATTCATTCATTTAGATATGCTCAAATAACCGCTCTTTCCCATTCATAAATACAAATAATAATAGTAATAAAAACGATGCTTATAAAGCGCTTATAACAACAAGAACCTAAAAATACAAATTAAAGAGCAAATAATTTGTTTTGTCATTATCATATATATTTCGTACAATTTCAGTGCTGATATAATCATCATTCTAAATACTTATTACGCATAAAATAAAGACAGAGATGAAAATAAAAATAAGTAGATATCGAATTATCTGAATAGTTTAATCCTATTGAAGAGAATGACGAGCGATTGTAAACTTACATTTATATACTACAGATGGAAGTAGACTCTATGAAAATAACTACTACATTGAAATTGAATTATTTAATGATAGCAGATTTAAGAGAACATTATTAAAAGTGACAATGATTTTAGGGAATATACCACATTTCGTGACATTTTGTCTGACATATTCAGCCTTATATACACATTTAGGATAACAACATTCCGGTATGATTTTCAGTTCTTCAATATTTATACTTTGTCTTCGATACAATATTATTACATTATTTTATGGAATAACTGAATTGATATGTACTTTGTACATGTTCGAATATGTTCATATCGAAACGGAAATAAATAAATAAATAAATGATATCCACCCGGATTGATGAACAGGGGGATGATATGTTATCCCTTCACACCGTTTGAAGAGCACACGATGGCTATGCATAAAATGTCAACCCCCAATGTGTCACCCCTGCTTTCGTTGCTTCCCAACAACCGTCAGACTACATTTCCCCCTCCATATACACAAAAACTACAATTCCGTCATCTGCGGTTCTTCAGATATAACATAAGAACGTCTTTGACTCCTAATAGCAAAGACAGCTCCTACTACTACCAGAGCTACCAGCCCTAAAACAGCGAAAGCAATCCCAACACTCTGTCCAGAACTCCCAGATTCCCTGCCGAATATTTGATTCTGGCCACGGACTCCAGTATTGGGCAAGTGCTTTCCGTTTCCAGACAAGATGGGAAGAAGATTCCCGCCAACTTGGTCCCCGCTCCCGACTGCGTTCAATCCGGTTGCTGCATCGGCATCGTTGGTGTCGGTGTCCGTATCAGTGTCCGTGTCGACTTCGGATGAAGTGGATGATTCTGAACTGGTACTGTCCA
Source organism: Strongylocentrotus purpuratus (assembly GCF_000002235.5). Classification (NCBI taxonomy): domain Eukaryota; kingdom Metazoa; phylum Echinodermata; class Echinoidea; order Camarodonta; family Strongylocentrotidae; genus Strongylocentrotus; species Strongylocentrotus purpuratus. The sequence goes on along the minus strand of NW_022145615.1, from coordinate 2,399,294 downwards.
CATCATCATCTGAACCTTCGACATCCATTTCCTGATTCATTGGGACGTTGATGAAGGTTTGCTTCTGAGGAACATTAACTCTGTTATCCGCAAAAGCTCCTGGAGTTGCCTCAGTCATTACACAGAATACTGAAAAGGAAAAGCGAAAGGTTATTCATGTTTAAAGGCATCGTTTAACAATGTTCAATCTGACATTCATGGCCCTACGTGTTATCAGTGTCTGTGATATGGTGTAATATTGAAGCCCAACAAAAATTGCGCTTCAAAATGATCGAGAAGTGCCTCAAAAAAGTATTAAAAAAACCTTTAAGTGACCGGTTTTACCATACTCGTTTCCCCCAATTGACTGTTTTGTTATGAATACCGTTAGGAAAACGCAAAATGTTATATCGATTTCCAGTCATAACTATCTTGATAATCAGACAGGCGATCGGCTTGTAAAAGTCATGGGGTTCCTGACTGACCTAAAGGTTTATGATTATCATTGCAGCATGAGCTAAATCCAGGATTTTGTTTCAGACTCTGAGACAAAGTTACCCAATTCCTTTAAAGTGGAAACACATGCTTATAAAATTAATCTATTTACTTTTTAACAGGCATTTCAATCGGTAGGCCCATGTATATCTGTAAATATATTCTTACAAATACTCTCAAGATAATGAGTATTACAATGTGGATTGAATGAAACTAGCTTGATGGTATATAGTAAAGATACACACACGTATTTCGAAAGTGATTTCCTCTTGCAGGTGAGCAATTAAAAATCGTAACAAGCATTTCACTGTCCAACGATATGTGATATATCTGTTAGCCAGACATTGCGTGATATCTATACCGTATGGACAGCAAACTTCCCTGAAACAAAAAGGAAATTTCTATGATAAGCAAATTGTTAAAGCCGCATGATCATCACGTCTGTAATACCAATGGCGATGTGTGAGTCAGATGTCAAAATAGCTATCCACAATCCAATCATTAGATCATTTTCAGTTACTCATACAAGAATGCACTCATTTGACTTACAATAAATACCTAGACTAGGTTTAACTTACCAAAGAGAAGAGAGAGGAGACCAAGTAGCTTTCCAGAAGAAGACATGTTGCGATGAATACTCAACAATATATTGAATTTAGAAAAGAACGAGTCGATTGCCTGGTCTGATAAACCTGAATAGTTATGGTGTGAAGGCAGAACAAGATATGAGAAAATGATCAGATTCATCGGTTTTTATACAAATTTGTCAGACATTTAGATGTCAAAATATAATGCAGTATCATGATGTCACGCATGGACACCACAAGCCCTTCAAATGTCATTATTGGTAAAAGTAATCACACTCATGCGAAGGTGAGAAATTAAACTTGGCAGGATTCTTAGTTTGTGTAGTTTTAATTTTTTGCGCTCTTGCTGGATTCATAAAGAGGGATAGATTATATATCTAGTGCTGAGAGCCAGAAGGGCATTACTCTAACAGTATTTGAATTGTCGCCTTTTTGGCTCACTTCAGACAATATGAATCATACTCGAATATTGACATTTCAAATGATATATTTTGATTGACCACTGATACAGTTGTTCGAATACTCAACGTGTGAAGGCATTCGAGGTACTTTCTGTAGAACAAAAAATAAACTGACAATGTTTGGATTGGAATAGTTTCAACTCTCGGACTTAGAAACAGAATTTATCAAATTGAGGTCACAAATTGTTCAAAATTATTAATTTGCTGATCACCTGTTGGTATATTTATTTTAAGCAATTGTCAGTTAGTGGCAAATGCATATCAGAATTCGAGGATGGTTGATAAAGTGTCCTCGTTAAATCCACCGCTTGATAAATGAGAGTTAATCAAAGGTGAAATCGTGCCAACTTATTCCTCCCCTTTGAATTTTCTATAGTTATGTTTCTATCATATTTATCAGATTTGACATTTGAATCACTGATGGTGTTCTTGCGTAATTTTGTTTGATGTATTTTCTGTAATTTCAATTTTAGAAAAATTGTATAAAAACCGTTGTGTCTAACCATTTCCTTCATACCTTAATCTGCCTTCCAATCAGAAGTATTTCAGTTTGATAAGCCTACTCGTTTCTTTTCACATTCAAATTTTAGATTTTTGGATCGCATATTTAGAGTATCAACATGTCTTCTTCAGGAAAGCTTCTTGGTCTGTTCTCTCTTCTATTTGGTAAGTTAAATTTTATCTAAAACACAGCTAGAGTTGTTTTGTTTAATTACACATGCATTATTTTTCCTTGATATCCATCCCTCGTAAGTGGTGATGGGCTCTTGATTGTAGAGCATTACCCTGATCTTCTGTTAAGCTGTAGATTTACGTTTGGAAGCCTTTACCGCCCTGGGTATTATTCTCTAGAAATTATCTTAAATTCTTCATTTTAATGATAGGTCGCATAGCCATTTGAAGATTGCTAGAAAACGAAGGCGAGGAAGAAGGAGGAGGCGTAGAAGAAGAAGAAGAAGAAGAAGAAGAAGAAGAAGAAGAAGAAGAAGAAGAAGAAGAATAAGAAGGAGATGATGGTGATGATGACGAATGACTATACTATATGGTACTACATGATCTTGTTCAATAGATGTATTTTGTTTTCCCTTTTCAGTATTCTGTGTTATGACTGAGGTAATCCACATTGGGATACTCATGTCTGAGAAAAACGTTCAATTTCACTAGCTTGTGAGTATATTTGAAGCATGAATGTCCTTTCGCTTTCCCCTTTTTCAGTATTCTGTGTAATGACGGAGGCAACTCCAGGAGCTTTTGCGGATAACAGAGTTAATGTTCCTCAGAAGCAAACCTTCATCAACGTCCCAATGAATCAGGAAATAGATGTCGAAGGTTCAGATGATGATGTGGACAGTACCAGTTCAGAATCATCCACTTCATCCGAAGTCGACACGGACACTGATACGGACACCGACACCAACGATGCCGATGCAGCAACCGGATTGAACGCAGTCGGGAGCGGGGACCAAGTTGGCGGGAATCTTCTTCCCATCTTGTCTGGAAACGGAAAGCACTTGCCCAATACTGGAGTCCAGGGCCGGGGCCAGAATCAAATGTTCGGCAGGGAATCTGGGAGTTCTGGACAGAGTGTTGGGATTGCTTTCGCTGTCTTAGCGCTGGTAGCTCTGGTAGTAGTAGGTGCTTTCTTTGTTATTAGGAGGCAAAGAAGTTCTCATGCTTTAGCAAGATACGAAGAGCAGCAGATGATTGAGAAATCCTAGCTTTGTTTCTCACTTAGTAATTCGACACAACTAAATATGTTCTAATAATGACACTGTCTTAGTTAGTGGCCAAAATGCTTTCGCAAGATTCGAACAGAAGCAGTGCAACTAAATAATTGAAAATTGTCAATGCAAATGTGAAGTAGACGTAGACTGTTTCTGCATGTATACAAAGGGAGAATTCAATTATGTTTTAAACTACTAAAAACAAATAATGAAACTGGAAAGATTCAGCCTAGACTAGACATGCACATTTTGTGTCAAGATATTGCCTTATTATTTTTATATTTCTGACAGTTTTCTGCGTCCGTTTAGTTTTGACTGTAGATGATGTATAATCAAAATCTCTTTTTTAATATTTAATGTTTATTTATGTTATTTTTCTCATTAAGTCTTTTAAATTACACTATCATTTTAAAGTAATTTGATCTCTTTCGGTGAGCTGACCTGCTCCATATAGGTAATAATTATTGTGATTTTTTTTTCTTCTTTTTTCTTCAAAATCATTAACCAAATGAAGTAAATATTGTTGATTTATTTAGTGCAATCTATAATTTCACAGTGATCATTTCCATTACATTTATATTTCTTATTTATTGAATAAATTTACGCATGAGAAACGACATACTTTTGGAGCTGATGATTGTTAGTAAACGATGGAATCCTTGGTGAATGTTCAAAACTGTTGAGTATCAATTGGTTAATTATACGAGTAAAGGATTGTGTTGATTGATTGATTTATTGATTGATTGATTGATTGATTTACTGATTGATTGATTGATTGATTGATTGATTGGTTGATTGATTTACTGATTGATTGATTGGTTGATTGATTGATTGATTGGTTGATTGATTGATTGATTGATTGATTGGTTGATTGATTGATTGATTGATTGATTGAATAATGGGTTGATGGATGAATGACGGATACATGAAAGGGTTGATTTAATATTTGATTGATGGGTGGATTAATTTATTGTTTAATTTGATTGTTTCATTGATTAATTGATTGATTCACTGAGTAATGGAAAGGTGGATTGATGGATGGATGGATGATGTGAGGTGAGGTGCTTTACCTGATTTATATGACCTGCTGTAAGTACTACCTGAAAAGGGAGCAGTACTGCAGGAAATAATAGGCTAACCTTATCCGGACGACTATTCCCTGCAATTTCAAATCCGTATTATTACCCCCCGGACAACCACTCCTGGACAACTTCCTTTCTATATAGGGCAATTAGACCTACTCTCTGGACATTTACCCCGCGGAAAAATACAAGCTAGGGAAAAAAACCCTACTACACCCTCACACACACACACACACACACACACACACACACACACGTTGCTCACAAATAATGCCCCTATCCAAAGCTACACCCCTTAGAAATTATCCCAACTCATCCCTTAAAGGCCGTCAGTATATACTAGTTTGGCTAGGAGGGATTAGACCACCCAAGGTGGTCACTGACAGTTGGCTATCTCATTAACTTAGCTCTCAATTAACATTATCAGGATCATGGGGGATCAATGGTCAATGGTCACCGAGTAGGCACTGTTTTCTATATAGAGGGAGCAAGTAGCTACAAGTAGTAGTGGGGCTTTAAGATTATAATAGTGGGTTCTAATATAGCGCTCATGTCTGTCAGACTTGATACTTTTGACGCTCTACAATTATTCCCCGGCTTTAGCATGGCTGCCATTGTGTTGTTTAAGCGTTTCAAGGAATTACTCCCTGCCAAGTAGCCATTTGATTCACCTGGGTCGAGCGTAGCAAATGTAGATTAATATTTTGCCAAAGGACATAAGTGCCGTGGTGGGACTCGAACCATGAACCATGTGATCCACAGCCTGGTGACTTATCTTCTAGACCAAGGAACCTTGAGACATCTATGGATAGTTATCTGGTGATTATTTTGCCAAGCTATACTTCTGGGTTGTTTTCAGGGGTGGAATTCCAGAGGTTACTCGTCATAGAATCCGATGAAAATTAAGAAGATCAAAAAAGGAGAAAGTGATTTTGTTTTGCCGCGGAGGGAGCTATGCAGTTTGGCTTACCGCCATCCGTTCCTCTCTAGTTTATCACCCGAACATAAATTGAGCCAAGTTTAATATTGGCTAAAAATAGGGACTTTTAGATTTGGGTGGACTGATATACGTCCATTCAAGGCAATGCATTAAAAGGACGTCGATCGTAGCAATCCACGTTGTCGTTCGGCAAATCTAAAAGTCCCTACTACAAGGCGACAGCAGACAGAATTGTATCATTTGTATGGGTCATACTGTCCAATGGGTTTCCATCATGAACTCTCTATCTGAACATCGATAGACCGGTTTATTAACATAATTATTCAAATTCATGGATGTTTCTTTCCTAGGGACATAGTGACGAGTTATTCCATTAACCTGCTATTAATGAATGAACTACAATACTTGGAATCCAGTCTGCATACATTATTTGTTGCTATGTCGGACAAGCCTCGTGAAAACTTTCAGGTTGTCAAGAACAAATGTGTTGTTTATAAAGTATGCATGGAATTTGAATATGTTAGTAAACGGGTCTATTCATTTAGAAATTATTCGAGATATTGTAGAACGTTTCAAAGACAATTAACAGGACATCAACCATCTGGGTTGACTACCTCCCGACATCTTCTAGGACAGTAAATTACCTTAAAGCCACACTGCACTACTTATAGCTACTTGCACCCTCTATATAACAAACAATGCCTAATCGGTGCCTGTTGGTACCCCACGATCCTCTTTTTCTTATGTTAATTGAGAGCTGATTTGATGAGATAACCACCTGTCAGTGACCTTGTAGAGAGGTCTATTCCCACTGGCCAAACTTGTACAGATGGGATTGAAAAATAATCACTCCTAACTATCCCTTGCCCCTATCAATTGACAAGTCATCAACAAACCAGTCATTCAAAGACCCAATCGACCAACCAATCACATCATTCCATCTTCAAATCAACTTTTTCTTATTTATATATCCAATCATTCATTGAGCAGACAATAATTACTGAACATTCAGATTAATTATTTTTCAATAAACCAATGAACTAATTAATCAATCATTCAATCAACCAATCATCATCCAATTAAAAATCTTGCAAGCAACCATTAAACCACACAAACATTCACAACCAACTCATCAATATGTACAGACGACCGGCAATGACCTGAGATAAGTATAAATACCATTCATAAGTTGTTGTTTTTTCTTGTTCATTTATTACATTAACATTTCTTGCGGTAATAATCTTTTCAAATTATTGATTATTTTTTCTTAACCTAAAACATTGACAGAGATAAAAAAAAAAAAAAAAAAAAAATAATAATAATAATAATAATATTACGCAGAACACGTCGTGTATAAATACTATGTACATCAGAATATCTTACATTCTTGTATATTAATTTCAATTTTTCATAAATTATGCTTAAACAAAATGCTATTTTCATATAAGGTAATGACTGTAAATTTGTCGGAAATAAGTTAACAATTATAAATTATTATGATCATAAAATTAAGCCTTTTTAAAATTCGTTTCTGTGCACTTATTTGCCGTTCAGTTGTCATTATAGAGGAATGCATTTTCATAAAAAAAACTGTCTCATGATTATTAGAGAATGCAATGACCTAATTAATGATGTACCGATTGAATCAGGCAAAATTAGCACGTCTCTGTCTCCTGATTGCAAAGACAGCTCCAGCCACGACCACAGCCACCAAACCAACGACAGCGACAGCAATACCAACAGCCTGTCCCGAACTCCCAGATGCCCTGCCGAACATCACATTCTGGTCCCGAGCTCTTGTGTTGGGTAGCATATTCCCGGCCACTTGGTTCCCGCCCGCGACCTGAACCGGAGCACCGACACCTGCTGCGGGAGCGGCCGCGTCGTTGGTGGCGGTGTCCACATCGTTGTCACTGTCGGTTTCGGATGATTCGCTAGATTCTGAACTCATACTGCCGGACAATGAAGAGCTTCCATTCATGGGTACCATGTCGACCATGGTTTGCTTCTGAGGTGCATGGACTCTGTTCACAGCTCCTCGACGTGCCTCAGTCATAAGACAGAAGACTGTAAAGAAATGACATTTAGGTGAACATTCAATGTACGCATTTTGCTTAAGTTTGAGGTAGTGTAATACGTTTACGAGGGGGGATAAATCATCTCTCAGATAAAGAAAATCTATCACTGCAATATAAACATGAAAACTCTACATTACAAAAAACCTCAAAGTGGAGGATCTTTCATTTAGTCATTTAAAAGCAAAATAGGGATAAATGTTCATGACCAGGGGGGCGTTTCACAAAACTTGTCATCAGTGACAAAATGGCAGTTTTTGTCATGATCTACTGAAATCCATTGGTTATCAACCGTTTTGTCACTGCGTTTTGTCATTTGTCATTGAAAAAAGGCTTTGTGAAACACCCCCTGGTGTAGTAGCCTAATTAAGATAAATGGAGTAGATATAACTCAACTAACGGAGGTAAATGTAGTTTGTTATATATTTCATGCATCAGGATAATTAAAATAGGGCAAACGTATACATTTGAAACATGAAAACTTTCAAAGTGATTCGCCGTTTTTTTTTCTGGCGATTTCTGTCCATCCCCGACATGTCCAAGCTTAGTGAAGAAGTCTACACACAGAAATTCATTTGAAATGATTAGATTGGATGAAATTATTGACTTACCGAACAGAAGACAGCATAGACCAAGCATTTTCCCAGTAGAAGACATATTGATAGTGATGCGACTCGTAAGTGCTAATGAAAGATTTAGTTGAAAAAAACAAGAGCACCTGTGCTTGAAGCTGGAATATCTCTAGTTTGTATCCGGAGAAGGTATGATGAAAAATCCGAGAATTCGCCCGCTTTTATACAATTTTCGTGAGATTTAAAATGCATGAAATATGATGTTATAATTATGTTATTACTAAAGAACAATACTACCTGCCAGTACTGTAAAAGGGAACCCATCGCCTAAGTAGAATCCACATGTGCCTTGGCACGTAAGATTAACCTAATCTCCTCGCTCTCGTTTGTATGTATAAGAGCAAGACAAAAACCGGTATAGAATTATTGATCACCTTAATTATTGAATATTAATACATGTCATCAAGATAAATTGCTTCTCAACGGGAGATGCAGCTCTGAACAGGTGAAATTATGGAAGAATATTGGCCCAGAAATTCATATTATTCAGAACAGGAGGAATTTATGAAGATGTCCTTGTCTCTATTAATTCAATATACGTATTGAGGATAGTAGCAAAGGACGGATCAATCTTCAAGTTGGCGCTGTTATTTTGTCTGCGATCGACTGACACGGAACCTGTTTGTAAGGAAAGAGAAAAGGGCGTGATTGTTTTTTCTTCGAATTATCTTCTGCCAAGTAACCTAAATTCTAACTAAGTCATTGCTATGATAAGTTTCAATGTACAGTAATTAACGAAGATGTACAACAAAAACGATGTAGAAATATTCACATTGAAATCCAACTTTTTAACAGTTGTTGTAAAACTAAGAAAGATTAGAAAGGTTATCATTATGGCGCCCAGACGTTGTTAACAGTAACGATTTGAATCACATGAATTACTTTATGTTTCAATCTAAACATCATACTTGCCAAAGGCTTAACATCCTTTGTGGTTGGTATGATCTATCAATTAATGTTCAATGTAACCTGATTGTAACAATGACTTATTCAGACATTCTTGAACAAGGGCATGGGGGGTTGAGGGGCTGGGGCGGGCCGGGGGAGGGCGAACCCCATCCCATTAGTGTTTGTGGACAGTCGCAAGTGTTGATCAACCGCAGGTTGTATTGATATAATACTGTTGGTATGCATCATATGGGAATGAGAGTATAGCGATTCCGTCCTATTCGGTGTGTACACCCCCATGCTACTCAAGAATAGAAGCTTACCAAACTATGCATAATTATAACCATAAACTGTTCCATTTCGGTTGAATACAAACAACAGCTAACATTTTTTGTTCTTCAAAATATTTCTATTCACCCAAAATAATTCGCAAACTTGTAAATTCCATTTTAATTTGCAATGCTAAAATTTCCATATGAAGGGCCTTTTGTAACGCTAGTAGACATTGCAACTTGCAGGGTCGAATGCAAGTAATGGGGAAAAGGGTGAGAGAGGAAGAGAGAAAGAGAGACAGACAGACAGGAACAAAAACAGACAGACATAAGGAGAAAGGAGAGAGAGAGGGGGGATCGTGTTAGAAAGAAACAGAGAGAAACGGTTAGAGATATTGACATACCAAATTATGGATTTTAAGAGGATATTGAGCGTGAATCACCAATAAAAAAGGTGCGATACGAATATCGCGCAGCTCAAACATGTCATACCTCGCCTACTTTAACATGTATAAGGACCTGGAAGCGTCCAATCATTATTGACAACTCTCGACCAATCACAGGAGAGTACTAAATGACGTCAGCCAAGTAAAGTTGAATGAGAGTCTTTCGTCTCCTGCCAGGCGTGTAGTTCGACTTGTCTAAAACCCGTCGAGAGGTAGTATGTTTTCAGTCACAAGTACAACTGAGGACATTTCGCGGATCGCTGTCGACGGGTCTTTATAATTATGCTCCCGATTTTTACGCTTTACATTTTGTTCTTGGGTATAAGATCCGTTATGAATGAATCTTGTAAAGAAAGTTTCTTAAACAATAGGTGTATGTCATCAATAGCCCTGATTAAAATGCACATAAACATGACAAATAAATTCAGACTATAGGGGCGTCGCGTCAGCCTCAGGGAACCTCGCTTAAATCTTACATTCATGGGACTTTTTACTCTTTGTTTTTTAAAGTTTTTTTCAGGAGGTATCACTACATATCGGGGGGGGGGGGTTGTTGGCTGAAGCACCCCTCAATCCCCCCCTTTTCGAACCAATGTTCTTTCTTTTTAGATTTACCGCCTGATTATGGATGGCTCCTTCCCACAAACTCCTTGGTAGGTAGCAATATAATGAAACGCTCAAAACCCCGCCCCACCCTCTTCCCGCCCACACCCCTCAACTTCATAATTATGTTCATTGCGGAGCTTAGAGACTACGGAGAGAGTGAGAGAGAGAGAGAGAGAGAGACATGAGAAAGATGAGAGAGAGAGAGAGAGAGAGAGAGAGAGGAGAGAAAAAAAAGAGATCCCCCACCCATCCTGAGAGGGGCGGTATTTCAATTTTATTTCATACGAAATAAGAGAGTATTACTCCATATGAAATATCTTAATATCTCCTGATTGTTTTTTAGTTATTGGCGATCCGGGAGACGTAAAATATTATTTTAACGCATATCAAATTTAAGAATGACGAGTAAAGGTGGATGGAGTGAGAGAAAATTGGCATCCAATTCTTTCTCCGGTTGATCACTGAAACTCTTTTTATATCATATATTACATATATGGGATAGTCTGTAACTTATCCAATCGACTTTTCATTAGAGAGAAGGAGAGATTGGTTTGTTTAATAAAGTTCACACGTATGGAGAATAATGGAATTTTTGAAGATTTGAATTGAGGTGATTTATTGAAATAATAAGACACATTGAACAAATGAAAAAGTACATAGCATTATAGTACAGCATGCTACAAATATAATATTTTAGCATGTAAAATCATACAAAACTTCTTCAAGAACATTGCTTTTTCGTTTGAAACTTAATCTATACTTTTCCTCCAAGGCCTAAATATGATCAAAGTCACAGAAATTAATTGGAAGAACTTACATAACCTTCCACAAGTATAAGATATTTTCCAATTAACGGATAAAAGCGACGCGTCCTCCTGACTAATTAATATTATGATTCATCCTTGAATTATGTTGAGGAAATGCAAATACAATGAATGAACCCCGCACTGGCGAGATGAATTACTGCACGCTCAAGTACAAGCACAAGAAATCTTGGCACACAGTCAGACGTTATAATTCTATGATAATTCATATGCTTTTGTCACCTGTTAACGCCTTCCTGCTGCGTGTTACATCTACTGCAGAAGGACTTATGGCAAACCTTCAAGAGTGAAGAGAGATGATTGTAGTGTCCATAAGCCGTGAAGGTCTAGAATATTCATTTTCATCTAGTGGTCAAGGAAAATATCAAATGAACATATTTCAAACAAGGTTAAGCAAATACACTCGGACGCCAAATTGTTGAATTCTAAATCATTTTATTTGATATTCTACCTTCACTTTTAAAGTTCACAGCACAGGTGTAAAATATACAAATATTAAAACGCTTGGGTTTGGGGCAGAAAATGTATAAAAGCAGAGGTGAGAAGCTGTATTCTTCAGATCACTTTCAGGACTCAAACTGACAAGTTCCAAGATCCAAGCAGCAGTACTGATCTGTAGAAGTTTTAATTTAGCTCTTAGGTTTGAGGTTTGCTTTTATCACACAACAAATTACCATGGCTTCACCTGCAAAGATCATCTGCCTTGTGGCTTTTCTGAGTGGTAAGATACTACCCTTCTTACATGTATTTCTACCTTTTCTATATGTGTCTGTGTGTCTGTCTCTCTCTGTCTCTCTCTGACTCTCTCTCTCTCCTCCCTCTCTCTCTCTCTCTCTCTCTCTCTATACACCACATGTATATGTGTACTTTCTTTTACAATACATACAGAGAGAGAGAGAAAAAGAGAGAGACTCAACACGGACACACATACAATTTTTTCCTATAACGAGTAGAATAATTTTAAGGTGATTGTATTTCTTCAGATATTAGGAGAATTATTGTCTTGCCATCTCTATATTACCGTGATATCTTATCTCATCTCTGTCCTAAGTCATTACTACTAAATCTTAATTTTTAAATGATATCAAAATTGATAAATCATACTTTTTCTGGATTTAAAAAAAGTGTATCTGTCACCATCACTTCCTTAACAGCATTCTGCCTGATGACCGAAGCCAAAGCGAAATTTCCAGGAATGGCAAGAAATATCGCACCTCCACAGAAACAAACCCTGAGCGACCCCCAAGCACCGATGGCCCAGACCGACGACGCCTCTACCTCAGCATCATCCGAATCGACGTCATCAGAAACAGACGACGACGACGCTGCCGCTGCTCCAGCCGCAGCCGCACCCGCGCCCGCACCCGCAGTCGCTCCAGTTGGCGGAAACCTCCCCTTTTTGGCGGCGAACGGTCGTCAGTTGCCGAACATCGGAGCTCGGGACCCAAATCTGATATTCGGCAGGGGATCCGGGAGTTCGGGGAAGAGTGTTGGGATTGCATTCGCCGTTCTTGCACTGATAGCTGTGGTAGTGGTAGGAGCTTACTTTTCAGTCCGCAAATACAGGCCACGCTTCGCTATGTTTGAGGAAGAAGAATGAACACAAAACGGAGATTCTGAACATTTCTTGCTGGAGAAGGATGTGCTAGAAGATGATGCCCTAATTGCTGCGTGATATTTATTCATCTAATGTACTTCTCTGTTATATATATTTGCTCGCTTATTGTGAGCATACCGTCGGTATTTTTTGTTAACCTTTTATATCGTCTAATCACCTTGCTAACAACCTAATTGCCTCCCACTTGTTGCTTTTTGAAGCTTTTGATCAAGTTATCTAATAAAACCTTACCTTTTGAAAAAGCATTGTGAATTATATTGCAACTGTACATTATTTATTTCTTGGATGCAAAGTGTAATATTTCACGTTTTAAATCGTGTTTATTGTGGCATTTTAAACATGTGCTCATGCATTTATTGTGCTATTAGCCCTTAAATGCAATAAAAGCGTTGTTAATAAGATCACAAGAGACGTCGACGTTATTTAAATAACAATTTGAAACGCCCCCTTTCACCATCTTTCTATCGTAATGAGAACCGAATTATGATAACAACTGCTTTTATAACTGCTAGTACATTTCCCAGTTGGTCTTCAAAGTTTTGAATCACTGATCGAGTTAGGTAATTGATTTAGAAGAAAATGGATGCTACAAAGAAGAAATGCCAGAAAGAAGATAAGAATGAGTGTAAAAAAAAGTGGAAGGAGGGAGACGATTACAAAGAGATAGAAAGAGAGAGAGAGAGAGACAGACAGACAGACAGAGATACAGAGAGAGACAGAGAGAGAGACATGAAGACAGAGACAGAGACATAGAGAGGGAGATGGCATTGAATCGGCCGAGACAGAATAATGATGGGAAAAATTCCATTCACTCCAAACTCCACTTCATACCAACAGAGATGGGAGTCTAAAAAAAAAACTCATATGGAGCTCATAGTGTGGATATAATCATATTAGACAAGGGTACACCATCTTTTAATTCTTCACACTTGTCATCTTGCCTCCCAAAATAACACCGTTCTTTTGCTCTCGTTTTCTCTTTCTCTCTCTCTCTCTCTCTCTCTCTCTTTCTCTCTCTCGCTCTCTATCTGTTTCTCTACACTTACCTCTTAATTCTTCATAAATATTACATCCCATCTCGCCTCCCAAAGTAACAGTATTCTTTTGCTCGTTTTTCTTCTTTCTCTCTCTCTCTCTCTCTTTATCTTTCTCTCTCGATTTTTCCAAATATTCAATGAAATATCATATCATATTCGTACTTAGCAAACATGGCCGCAGTCAAAACTTGATAATTTTCAATCACTTTATTATCAGTTATTAGCATCTTGGTTTATTAATATCCTTAGTTTTAATGTTGATAGCTTTTGAAGTGAGGGAATTATTCTAGAAGAGAATCTGAATTAATAAAAAGAAAAGTAAACTTTACCTGTTACAAAATCATAATCAAATAAGGAATGTGTGCTTATTGTGTGAATTACCAGGCAAAATAATATATTTATAACTTAGAAAAAGAGGGGAAATGACTTACGAGCTTACAAAGAATAAAAACGGGTAGACAGAGAATATCGACAACTTTTTAACTGTTTAAGGATATACAGTAGTAGCTTCATCAATTCAGTGTTGGTGGTAAGAAAAAATTAATCTGTCGAATAAGAATGCATTCTCTTGAAGAGTCATATCAACGGTTCAAAGCCATAAACTTCACGTAAAGCCTTAAACATGTTAAATTAGATCGAGCATAAACTTTTGTTACTTGACAAGCTACTGTAGTTTTATGATTTTCATGGAAGTAATGCTCTGAAAAAAAACATAATTTAATATCAATGATTTAACACAGAACTTTATCCCTGGATTACGTATTACTATCGCCTAATACTTTACATGGCTAACATTTATTCCTAGCCTAGATATCAAAGAAAAGAAAAGAAATAAATTATATCAACCGCATGCCTTATAAGTTTATTGATTTCGCCTGTATGACTTAAGCTTCGACTAAAGCGGGAGAATTGTGTCTGTACTTCTTGATGACGAAGATGACGGAACCCACGACGATCGCGGCTACGACTGCGACAGCTACACCTACACCGACACCTGAAGCCGATGACGACGCACCCTCACCTTGACTACTCTGGCTTCCCTTCCTCGGCAGGTGGATTCCAGCAGCGCCGTTTTTGTTCAACCCGACTTCTATGTTTGGTCCGGGCAGAGCTTGGTTGACCCAGACGATTGAGCCAGTGGGAGCGGCTCTGAGGGCAGGACTAGGAGTTACTGGGGCGGGTTCGGTTGGGGCAAGTCTTGCTCTAGGGGCAACCGGAGGAGGTGCAGCCTGATGGATCTCTTCTGAAGAATCGGATGAGGCAGCCTGTTGAATCTCTTTTGAAGATTCGGATGAGGTGGAATGGCCGCCAGGTCTAGCACCAGGAGCCCCTCCACGGGGGGCTGATGTGGTCAGGACTGCAGGACGAGGTGTTGGTGTCGCAGGGCGTGGGTAAGGAGCGACTGGGAGAAGTGTAGGGGCCACAGGACGTGATGCGTATGTGGCGTTGAGGGTGACGGTTCTCCAAAGGGTGGTGTTGATGGTGGTGTTGGTGGTGACGTTGAGGGTAGTGGTGGGGGTGTCTGGTTGCTGAGCCAAGATGCCCACACAACATGCTGTGAAAACACAAACACAATATATCAAATGATGAATATTTAAGTTCTGGGAATATGCTTAAAATCGTATCAAATTGACAACAGACTTGTGGTAATTTTGAATATGACTATGGACAGACTAGAAATATTGCTTTACCTGTCAAATATGTGAATTTCTTCAGGCAACGTTGCCGATAAATAGGTGAAAATTATTACGCCACAAGCATGCGGGAATGCATTTAAAACTTAATAAAATAGGGACAATAGTGTGAACTTACCCAAAGCGGTGAGAAGAAGAGCGCCGAGGCCTGTAACTGAAGGCATGGTTGGAGATGGTTTGAAGCTCAGATGCTTTTAATGGCGAAAGTCTGATCTCAAAGCTGTAGTAACGATGAAGAAAATGAATCGGACACCAGTAACTCTTCAGTTTATCGAAGTTGTGAAGATGCTCAGATGCAGCCGGCTTCTTTATATTCTGAGTAAAGCTTAACTGTAGCCTTGAAGCGGTTTCAAATAATTGACATTTCTTTGCACTTTTTTTTTTTAGCCTTCTTTACACTTTTGTGTCACTATATCCGCTAAATGGGATGCTCACCCAGCAAGATACCCACCAGGAGATCGTCCACTTTCCAAATTTTGTTCCATTATCTGCGCGCCAAGTGCTAATTGGGTTTCATGGAATTGACTCGTACAGTGTTAAAATTATTAACCATTACTTACTAACTCCTATAAATGAATACTGGTATTTAAAACAAAATTTAAGCTTCATTTGATCCAAGATCTAAAATGCATCAGAAGAAATTAAATGTCATTTAAAAGTTGATAGTGAAATTACTTATCTGTGAAACGTTCTAATGTAATATTACACACTTGAAAAAAGACTTAGCATCAGTCATGAACTGATCTATAGATTCGTTTTCTGTCCTTTACGTTTTAAATAACAGATAAGAGTATTGAAATTGTCCAAAACTCCATCATAAACTTCTTGCAAAAAAACACAAAAGTTTGAACAAAATGATCATCGTTCACGCCTAAATTATCGAATTTAACAAATCGTGTGAACAGATACGTAAACTCAGATGACGGAGGGGAGGGGAGAAGAGGGTGGGGTCATACACGTTAATCAGAAGCTGACTCTTAAGGATACTGCTTTTCATTGTTTTCATTTTTGTTGTGGTATTTTCTCTTTTGTGTTTGTTTTTCTTGGTTAAACAGTACAGATGTTCTCTGTATTAAACTTATTCTTATTTGGTGTTGTAAGGTATTAATGTTTTATGTGACTTTTGTCTGATTGTTTGTGTTACATTTTAAGATCATTTCTGTAGATTGATGTAAATATTGATTTGTATCCTCTCTTTATCTCTCTTTCTCTCTCCGTCCCCCTCTTCGACCAGCCCTCTCCCTCTCTCTGTCTCTGTCTCTGTCTGTCATTTTCTTTCTAAAGTTTCATGTATATCACTAACTCTCCACTCTTCCCTCCTCCTCTCTCACTGTCTCTCCAGTTCTAGCTTTAATCGCTGCTGCTTCTCCTTTCTTACAGCAATACATATTCTCTCACCCGCCTTTTCCCCTCATTATTTTGTAATGAAATATCATATTCAGAAAAATAAAACATGTCCAGACTTGATTAACTTTTCATTCTTGTTTATTTTATTTTATTCTGGTTTCATAAATACGTGGAATCTTTTAAAGCGATATATGATACTGCTCTAAGATGGTAGGCCTTTTTAATACATTTTCATGAGCTACATGTATTATATAGAACATGGTCACGACAAAATCAACCAAAGTCAATTTCAGTAGCCTGACCATCACCTTTCGAAATTTTCGAACATTACAATGACGTAATTACATAATTCTGAACATCATTTCTGTTGTACAGTAGGCTTGCGGATGCACGATGTGAGAAAGAGGTAGGGTTGAGGAGTCCTGAAAAGGACTCTCGGTAATCTTTCTTGAGGGTGTGTAGTCCTGAAAAAGACGGTTGGTGTAGTCTTGAAAAAGACTGTTGGTTATCTTTCTTACTAGGCGTTGTGGCGTGCGCCTGTAATCCAGCTAAAAAGTGGAAGTTACAAACTGATTCAGCCAAGGACGCAGGTTCGAAACTGAGTCACGTCTTTCGGACGGTGACATTAAAGGTCGGTCCCCAGACGTAAATAATCATATCTGATTGATATACGTCTGTAAAAACCCTATTACACACACACACACACTAGCTTATAATTCTAAGGAGAACTATAGCGCTTAGAGTGGATGGGTGACGGGAGTGTTGTAGATTTTTTTTTTTTTAACGTGTAAACAAATGGCAAGTGCGCCCTTTCACTAAGCGCTTTGTTATAATATAAGATACAGAAATATAAAGCGTATTGCACTTTACGTCATCATCAATAAAAGCAAAAAACAACCACGTGATATCTGAAAGAGCTTCTCTTTTTTTTTATATACAAGTATTAAAAAATCAAGTGTGGAATGTTTGGTCGTAAAGTAAGTTAATTTCTTCGAAATAAGATACATAATTTCTGTACAAGGTTGACACTGAAAAGATTAGAGCTTTACAGACTGTACATCGACATTCTGACAAATGAAATGCCATCATTTTCTCCACTCTCTTGCAAGAGAACCTGAAGGTGTTTCACAAATACTAAAATTGACTTTAAGTTGGAATTATCTATGGCAGGCAATTCATGCCACTAGTTGCTCGCACTATTGGTCCCTCAATAAATGATCTTTAGATAATATTATTATTTCCTTCAATAATGAACTATCGAATAGATGTAAATTCTGTAGATTCGTGATTACGATGTGTACGTCCCTTGAGAAACCAATGCCATGAATCGTTAGAGGAACTAGTGGCATGAATGGCCTGCTGTAGTTAAGTCCAACTTAAAGTCGATCTTAGTCTTTGTGAAACACCCCCCTGGTACGATTATAAATATACATTAAAAATCCGCCCGCCGACACCCCTTCGACTTCCCAAAAGATTTATTTCACAGTAGGCCCTAAGTCTCATGAAGTTATACTCGTACAACGACTGGAAAGTTGTGTCTGTATTTCTTGATAACGAAGACGATTGATCCCACGACGAAACCGACCATGATCATGGCGGCAATGGCGACGCCTACAGCCGCAGTCGGGCTTACATCTTGGTTACTGGGCAGGTGTTGACCTTTCATTGGGAGTTGGTTTCCAGATGCAGTGTTGGCTTCGTTGACCAAATTGATGTTTGGGATTGGTAAGACTCCACCATTGGAGATGACGGCAGCGGCGCCACCATCGGCCGTACCCGCGTCCGTATCCGCGTCCGTATCCGTGCCTGTATCGGTAGGTGATTCCTCCTCCGACGATTCGGACGATGCGCTATCGCTATCCACATCTGCGCTATCGTCAGCCATTTCTGTCGTGTCTGTCGGCGCTACTTCCTGGTTGGCGGGAGCCCCGATGAAGGATTCGATCTGCAGCTCGGCTTGCTGCTGCTCCTCGAGATCGGCTAAGGTCTCTATGATAATCATCTTCGCTGATGTCGGCTTGGCCATGGTACTCATGCTGCAGACTAGAAAGAAAAATTCGTTTCAATGTTAAAATGGATAACACTTCAAATAGTTTGAATGATTAGCGCGATAGCTCAGTCGGTAGAGCAGTGGTCTCGTAATCCGATGACCCGGGTTCGAAACCAAGTCGATGCGCTAGTGCCCTTTGGTAAGGCATTAATCCTCATTACCAGGTCTCTCGGAAAGGACCTAAAGCCGTTGCCCGTCTGGTTGCTCACTTACAAGCATTTATGCTTTCTTAGCAGTCAGGTAAAATAACCAACATCACCAAACGCTCACAAAACATTATAACCATTATTCTACTTTGCTCCCATAATCTATCCTTGTTTTATGATATTTAAAAAATAAAATAAAAATTACACTATTCCTTTAGCTCATACGTGATGGATACTTCTAATGAGTTAAGATGGGCATTTATCAAACAGCGAAACACTTCAACCGAACTCATGTGCAGTCAATATACACTATAGGGGCACGCAGTACATCCGTTCAATGATTAGTGATTTAAAGCCAGTGTCAGTACGTGATTGTTCATAAAGTTCGAGTAACATCAGAGGTGCCGTGGTCGAGTGGTAAAGTCGCCGGACTTTCGATCACAAGGTCCGCGGTTCGAGACCCGCCGCGGCACTAATGTCCCTTGGCAAGACATTGATCTACATTTGCCACACTCAACCCAGGTGATGTAAATGAGTACCTGGCAGGAATTAATTCTTTGAAATTGAAATGCTAGAGCGCCGCAATGGCAGCACAGCTAAAGCTGGGGTAATAATCTCCAAGTTTGGAAGCGCTTCGTGATTCTAATAAGCGCTATATAAAAACTGAGTATGAGTATTATCATTATTATTATTATTATTATTACAAATATCCATATTGTGCCTGGTCTAACAAAACGATATATACATGTTTATTGCATTATTATTGTTTTACAATGGAATATAACTACACATTATCAGCGAAAAAAACAGTAAGACATTGAATTCCAGCCATTACAGCTTTCGTGCAAGAAAAAACAGGCGAGTTTCACAAATCTTTTTTTTAATAACGATTCTATATTCGGTAACCTGGGCCCCGTCTTACAAAGAGTTACGATCGATCCAAATCAATCGTAAGTCCTCCAATCAATCACAAGTTTGCAGTCTCCTATCTCTTATGTACATAGTTACGATTGATATCAATCGCAAATAAGTTGCGATTGATATCAACTCTTTGTAAGACGGGGCCCTGGTCGATGAAAGATTATAAATTGAAGGGAAAAGACTACAGAAATATGATCAAGCTCGAACACTAGTTCATCATATCACAACTAGCAAATGGTGCAAACTTACCAAAAACGACGAAAAGAGCAAGGAATGTTGCAAATGATGACATGATTGGAGATCGGAGAAGTTTGCAGCAAAGAAACGTCCAAAGGGAACTCCTAGATATGCAGGTGATGATTAGGGCGATTGTGATGGACACCTGCTGCTACCTCTTTTGCCGAAGTGGTGGAGCTCTTAAAGCTACAGGAGCTTCCTTGCTCTTAGCATGGACCAACCTGAGCTGTCTCGAGAGCAGAAGAGCTGCTGTATATCTCTTGAGGAGCCTGCTAGCCGATTGATGTTTCTTATCCTCTCATCCTTGCCTTTTATACACTTCTTCATCGCGCTTTCAAATACGCCAAACATCTAAATGACCAAAGATAGGTAAAACCGGAAGCATATTTGGCAAATTGTAGTCAAACTCATCTCATATTCAAATTGAAGTCCAAGTAAGAGAACAGATTTTCTAAAGGTGTGATTGTTTTGATATTAACTTCTTCAAAGTCGAACGATGTCAACAGACCCATTTTAATTAATATGGTATTAAATAAACTCGATATATTACGTAAGGTCCATGGAATTGAGCAGATGCAAGTTACATTAATACTGGCATCTCTGCTTTCGACTTGTCATGACTTGGCTCTGTATAAGAACCATACTCTTGTTTTCAACTCCAAGACGACTCTCTAACAATGGCGGAGACCTTGCATCTCAACGATCAACTTGGCAACTCGTGAAGACGAACGACACACGGCCAGACCACACCTGAAACTTCTCCAGCATTTAACCAAGTTACGTAATACTCGTTTCTTGCAAGGCGAACAGTTGCAGTGTCCTACATTACTTTAAAAAAAATATGTATAACATTTAAACATGACATTCATTTAGATTTTACTAAACTTTCTCTCATTTTTAGCAAGTTATATATAGGTTTGTGATTTTGATTAGATGTATTTAATCTTGAAATTTCAGTACAAAGGTTTATTGTGTTTATGGGCAATGGTCCTACAGTTTTATGTTTGTTTCATCAATAGATGTTTATTAAAAAGATACATTTTTAAAAAAATGTAAAAGAAGAAGAAGAAAATGTCATTTTGCAATGTAAAATTTCTACGAAAGTCGAAATTGACATTATCATTTTTTTTCAAATTGCCCAAAACATTTTTTGTGTGAAAAAGAATAGTTTTGGAAGAAAGATATTGTTTGATTTAAGCACATGATGAAGATGAAAAGGTGAAAGGTTCGAGCCACCAAGCGAACGTCATGTCCCTTAGCGTGGCGTCCTGTCTGCACTGCTTCTCTTTACCCAGGTGTATATTAATTGAGAACCCGGTAGGATTCGAACGTTGGTGAGTAGGTCCATGGTTTGATTATCATATTCTCGCCTGTAGACTAGTCGTAAGGTGACTGACTCGAGTTTTCTATTCTTCTCGACATGCCAAACGTGGAGAATGTTGTGTGCTGTAAGTGCAGAATAGAAACTGAATCTTATGAATTCGGTTGCATCCAATGACATAGGGACTACAGTACTGTGGGACACCCAGTAGACCGAAAGCCCACGAGACAATTTCTTTTTGCCTACTGGCTCCTCAGAAATGGTCAGAAGACCAACACGAACAACATGCCGGTCTCGTGAAACGTACGATAAATTTCCAAAGGCCCTCGAGAACGATGCTGTCGGTCTTGTGGGCTGCTGGTCTCCTTGATTGTCGGTCTCATGGAACTATTCATGAATAATTTATATGAAAAGTTTTAAGCCTATCTAAAGTTTTTAAATGTCATTGTTGGTTACTGAAGTGACAGAAGTGATCTTTGTGAAACTCCAGTTTTAAGAACAATAGAAACCCCTTGTAATAAGTTCATTAGAATAAGAGCAAACAGAAATTACGAATATTTAAATCAAATCGGACCAATAATAAGCGTGATAAGAAAGTTATGAATGTTTGAAATATGAGATCACATTATGATATAGTCGTGGATAACTCTCCCGTTTGTCGTGTACAAAATATAAATAATTTCTGTTTTTCTCCAAGGTGCCTCCTCATTACCAATTCAGCCAATTTGAAGAGCCCATACCTATAATGATTACGACTTTAAAAAAATCATAACTTTCTCATTTTGTTGTCCTATTTTATTCGAACTTTCACTAGTCTACACTCTGATATTTTTGCTTTCCTCAAGAGTAGTTTGCTATCAGGATAGGATTTCCCTTTAAGGAGCATAATTATATAGAGATAACCTCAATGATTTTCATAAATAGTGCGGTCAAGTCAGAACATCTCCACTCGATATGTCATTGGACAAACTAATAAAGTCAAACCTGCTTTAGTGACCACCTGTCTACAAAGACCACATTTTTGTTTCCCTTGAAAGTGTTTTCTCATTGAAACGTGTACTAAAGGAACCTGCACATAAAGACCACCTGCCTATAAATACCACTTTTCTTGTCTCCCTTGGGTGGTCTTTATAGACAGGTTTCACAGTACAGTGTATATGCAATTCATGAATAAGAAACTTCGTTGACAACTCAACAGCTAAAGTTGCACTCATATCTCATAATGACCAAATGTTATGATTATAAAATGTTGTCTTTCAAGTTCCCAGTCGACATTTAGGGGTTGTCATTCGCTGTCATTTTATTCAGAGACTTCATCTGACAGTTCACATTGCGACAAATGACCTCGCCGCAAACTTTCATTTTGACATTCATTGATCTATTCTTCACCCCTCTATATAACCATCCATGCTGTAACCTTCCTACTAACTCTTCCTGCTCGTATAGACAATCCTCGTTGCTGTGCCAAGTCTTGATTGACTATAAGACAATGAACAACCCGATGCCAATACAACTGCATGAAGCTGATTACTTGGCTAGGATGGACACCAGACGCAAGTCTACGTGTTTTAAAAGCGAAATATGAATTATGGTAAATGATTATCAAAAGGGGTGTTAATTCATATTTCAAGAGGGGAAACAACAAGTGCGCTCTGCCATCCAGGGGCGATACAAAAAGCTTCTGAGGCTGGGATGAGCGGTGACGTTGTTTTGGTCCAGTTCGATTGAAGGATGCAGGTATACAGGAATAATCTCTCTGCAACGGTTTTGAGCATGTTTTGAGTATTTATTTTTTACATGTACAACTATTCATTCCAGAAAATTTCTTTATTTGACTGTTGTCTTGATTTAAACAAAATGATTTGTTTTTATTCTAAAGCACTATGAAGACGGTGCAATACAAATAAGTTACCCAATGGAGTTGCCGATGGTTAACCTGTAGCATTTTATGGTAGGAATGGGGGGGGGGGATGGGTGGGGGTACATGTACATGTACCCCATGTATGATCGCCACCCCTGGCTATAGCAATAACATAAATGATGACTTGAAAACTGTCCGCCCGATCATTCGTAGTAGGTCCATGGTCCGAACCTTGTCTAGTCTTCAAACAAAAAAAATTGTCCTGGTGTGGGTATAATTTAGAAGTTGTGTAGTATGCTAGGTTCAGACCTGCGTCGCATTGATACGAATTGATTCGGCTGGGAAAAGTCATGAACTTTGTGCAGTGTGATATTCTCATCTCAAAATGTTTACATCTTGCCTGTATTCCCCTTCGATTAATCAAAATAATGTATACCCTTCAGCAGAGTTACCTGCCGACCCCCCCCCCCCCACCCTATACAGTCCAGTAATATGCTCTTATCATTTTCATGCGGTTGAGGCAAAATTGAGAGATTGTGTTATTCTCCGACTGGTCAATATCTGGGTTTCAGTTTGGATATGCAGTAATTATGAATTCCTGAAAATACACACGAATTTGCAACAGATATAAATCAGATTTCCTTGTATTTTTATAAATCTTCTTAATAAAGATTGTCATTTAATTGAGGCGTACTGTTTTAGAGGTTAAAGGGTACACTTCCAGAGCTAACTTGACTGCTAATATAATAGGTATACTGTTTGCTGATCGAACCATCGGTACTACAACTTTTGAGTCCTATTCGAGAAATTGGTAACTGAAAATTCAGCATAGGGGCAGTATTTAGTAGCGCATCGACCTTGTTTCGAATGCAGACACCCTCCCCTTTTCTTTACAAGAACCAGACTTCCACTCCAAACTGAACCATTGCACCTCGCATATAAAAGTCAAACAGTAACGGTTCACATTTTTTTCTCACTTTTTTGTAAATTATACTTTTTTATCGGCGTTTGTTGGAAAATAACAATTTGCAAACTGAAAAAATATGATATAGTAATGTAAATAAGTTTATTGATATCAGTTAAAACTTTTCCGAAGAAATTTCAACTTTTCCTGAGGATTTCAACATAGGGTTGTGACACAGGAGAAGTAGAGAAAAAAAATCCTTTAAAATTTTCGCCTGAACAGCAGTGGTTGACGCAAATCGGAAATTAGATCACACAAAGAGGAAGTACTTTGTGGCTATAACAACTTCATTGACTTTTTGCTTAATCGTTTTTTGTTTCCAACTTCGGTAATATATTTTAAACATTATTTGAGTGAAGGGGAAAAACCACTCTTCCTGTTCCCCCTTCTCTCTCTCTCTCTCTCTCTCTCTCCCCTCTCTCTCTCTCTCCCTCTCTCTCTCTCTCTCCCTACCCCCTCTCTCCCCTCTACTTTCTCTCTCTCCCTCACTAGCTTTCTCTCTCCCCTCCATCTCTTCTACCCCTTCTCTCTCTCTCTCTCTCTCTCTCTCCCCCTCTCTCTCTCCCTATCCCCTCTCTCCCCTCTACTCTCCCTCTCTCCCTCTCTCCCCTCCATCTCTTCTACCCCTTCTCTCTCTCTCTCTCTCTCCCTCTCTCTCTCTCCCTATCCCCTCTCTCCCCTCTACTCTCTCTCTCTCCCTTTCTCCCCCACTAGCTTTCTCTCTCCCCTCCATCTCTTCTACCCCTTCTCTCTCTCTCTCCCTCTCTCTCTCCCTCTCTCCCTACCCCTCTCTCCCCTCTACTCTCTCTCTCTCTCTCCCTCTCTCTCCCCCACTAGCTTTCTCTCTCCCCGCCATCTCTTCTACCCCTCTCTCTCTCCCTTTCTTTCATCTCCCCTTGTTAGCTATTGATAATTGATAATATTGATAATACATCGTTTACAAAAATGTTTCGTTTTCTATGATTAAGTCTTTTCCCCATATTATAATCATTAAGTACATTTCTCGTTCTAGATCGAATTCCAAAACTTATTTGTTTCTTTCGTTCATTAAGAAAATACCTACAATCTCAAACGTTTAACAACGTTTGGGAAGGTGATGTCCACAGTAAACACCAATCACCAAATATCACTTGACTTTGCAAAAATTATAATATTTACTACTCATAAGAAATTACTATTTGCTGCAAGGGCAAACATATCCATTACCCTGTGCAGGTTTTACGCATATTAAACTTGCTTACCAATACACTCTTTAAAGTTTAAAAATTGTCATTTATGTATTTTAAAATGATAAGATGCAAAATTATAAATCATTTATGTTTAATAGAATCTTAACTTTATCTTGTCCATGAACCAACTTGGACGGCTTCGTTAAAACAAAGTTCATGTCCTTGCGGGACTTCTCACCATTCACAATAAAACGCACTATACTGTCTTATTATACTAGCCAATTTGTTGAATTATGGAATTGGCTTCTACAAGAATACTTAAGAAGAAAACTTGGATGAATGTCAAGCATTATTTGTGAAACGTCAAGTTATTGGCATTTTGTCAATTGATTCTTTTCTGAGCCCTATCGTGATGACAGGATCAGTGTCTTGACCGATGTTGTGCTATAAAAGGCCGAAGAACATGTTGACATGTCACTTTCTGACCAGTGGTAGGTCTGATGTTGTACGACACGGGTGTAGAGGTGTATGTCGTGGTCTTGTGCGCCGTCAAAAGTGAAATCTCGATACAACAACGAGGAGCAGCCGCTGCAGCACCATTCGGGGCATAAGTTGCACATCGAAGTCGAAGTACGCCTTATATTAAAATCAATTTCATTAATTTATTTTCATTAATATTATTATTTTACATCTCTGTGAGTACACCATACAGGTGCAGTTTGTTTACCGTTAGTGTTTGACTTTTTTAACGCGAGGCGCAATGGCTCAGTTTGGAGTGGGAGTCTAGTTTTTAGAGAAAAGAGGGAGGGGTGTCTGCATTCGAAACAAAGTCGATGCGCTACTAAATACTGCCATTATGCTGAATTCTCATTTACAGAATTCTCGAATAGGACTCAAAAGTTGTAGTACCGATGGTTCGATCAGCAAACATTATACCTTTTCTCTTAGCAGTCAAGTTAGCTCTGGAAGTGTACCCTTTAACCTCTGAAAAGTTTTGTTCTAAATTAAAATTAATTTACATCAAAATGAGTGAAACAGTATGCCTCAATTAATTTTTTTTTTTTTTTTTTTACCCCAAATGATATTTTAAGAATATGGAGATAATATTAATAAAGTATCGCTGCCCCTGCCAATTCACAGTATGATCCTTTAAAAGGGGAACGATGTTCTCTAAGAGATGAAAAACTTTATTCAGAAGATTTACAAAAATACAAGAAAATATGATTATACAAATGAAATAATGTATAATTAGATGATAAAAATATTTGAAAGCGTAGATTTAAATAGATGAAATATTGCTTAGATACACATTTAGATTCCAAATCACTCTTCAAAATTTTCAATTCTTTTAGTATTTTGTGATATACACGTATATATATATTTTCAGGATTAAGTAAACAAAGCAATTCTCAACCTCTTTCATTATTGTTAGCATATGTTCATGTCCGCAGTGTACACATTTTTGCCATTGTTGTAATTATTGTAATTCCGTACTTATTCCAATACATAGCCTTTCTGCCACTTTCCTTTCACCCCACTCTCTTCCCACCCCTCCTCTCTCTATTTATCTACCACTCACATCTGTATCTCTGTCTTCGTTTCCACTCCACCCCTCTCCTTTCTTTCTTTATTTCCTTAATAGTTAACAGTAAAGGTAGACTAATTTAACAATACATTGAACGAGGAGATATTTTGTTACTACGTATCAAATGTTTTTTTATACAAAACTTTATAAAGTTGGTTTACAAGTCCATCACTGTGTCACAATCTTACCGTATGAATACATTATGAATAAATTATGAATATGTGTGGTAAAAAAGGTCATACTTGACTTGGTGCTAAACAAAACTAGCAACAAAAATAAGAACAACAACAATGCAATTCAAAAGTGCTTCACGGCAGTGTTTATGGAACTCAACGTCAGATGGCGTTTGTCTATTTACAAGAAAAGACTTATTGATCTGTTAACTCAAATATACATGGATATTATAACGTTGACATGTGCACCATTGTCCTGAATTGGCAAGAACTGCCTGAGCGATGGAATCAACATAGAATGACCCGAGTGTATAAATGTATTCATATTCTCGCACACGGTTATAATTATTAAAAATCTATTTTCACCTGACTTGTTCGTTCTTTTGACACAAGATCCCGGATTCATGGTTCGCTAGATAATATAAAAAGATTTCAAAGTTTTGGGAAATTTTGAAAATTGGATAGATAGAAATTCTTTAAAATTTTGATATATTTTGATGCACCTGTGGAGGTATAAGAACTAGAAAAGTAAGCCCTAACAAAAAATGAATAATGCCCCTTGGTTTAATTTAAATATATGTTGCTTTGCGAGAGAACGCAGCGGCCGAGTGAAAGTTGTTTTATGGTGTTCATTCAGTACTGAATATATACGCCATATTCACTAGCGAACTGATGGGGGGGGGGCAGTCGCCCCCATCACTTCAATAAAATTCTAACATAGTTTATTTCTAATTCGATACCAGCAATTTACAAATGTTGCTGAAGTGAAATGATTATCGGGGATTTTTTTCTCCCTTTTTTTTTAGTAAATTATACTTTTTTTATCGGCGTTTGTTGGAAAGTGACACTTCTCCCAAATTTACAGTCAGGCAGATAATATGCTTATATAGAAGCCTACATGTCAGGGCTCGGGCCCCCCCCCCCAACACAAACACACACACACACACTCATTTTTGAAAATGTATGTTAAAGAGAAATAGAAGAAAGAAAGATTATAAAGTATCAAATATGCTCATCTTGATTTAATGCCTAAAACCCCTGAGCTCCCGGGGCTACGCCCCCTGGACCCCACCATTGGCCCTACGGCGGGCCCCTGGCTGCTCATCTGACCGTAATTAAATTCCTAAAACCCCTGAGCTTACGGGGGGGCTCTGCCTCCTGGACCCCACCTAGGACCCTTGAGCGGGACCCTGATGCTCATCTGACTGTTATTTAATGCCTAAAACCCCTAAGCTTCCAGGGGCTCCGCCTCTTGACTCCCCGCCGGGTTTTTGCCCAGTTTGAAAAACGTCCCGAGGGGCCTGCGTGTAGGCTACCTTGAGAGAGTGGTGGCGGTGCAGATTTTTTCTGCCCCCCCCCCCCCCCGCCCCCTCAGAAAAAAAAGTTTTTTGCTCATTCCGCCGATGGCCATATCTTCAGCAGCTGTATAGGATGCCTTACGCAAAATAAATATCTCACCTCCAAATTCCTTTCCTCCGGATTAATTGAGACAAAAGTTTTGACAACTTCGTACAACAGGTGGAAGAAAATTGGTCCAATCAAATTCGAGCTTTAGATTTCACTCTGTGTGGTTTGCGTCGCCTGCCCATGCATGGTACGGTAACGTGCATATTGCATTGAAGTACTCTCCAGACAAATGACACGGATACTCTCAACGGACACTGCGATGAAAGTACTGATGGTTTAATGAACTTTCGCTCTTATTTTTTACATTATAACTTCTCGAGTGTGATAATTTGTTACTAAAGGAAAAAGAGAACAGTTTTCTCTTCGACAATTAGTCGCCATGGCGCGATTCTGGAGAGTTTGTGTGCTGATGCTCTCAACGTTTCTCCTCTTCGAGTCTCAAGCCGCCAGCATACCGGCGGAAGAAGAGTCCTCTTCGTCGGCGATTGAGTAAGTTCTCTCCCGCAAAGCTTGGTCCTTGGAAAAACGCTCAGCTCAGTCAGCTCAGTGAGCTTGTTATCGAGCTATTTATGTAACATAAGAGTTACCGCATCTTTGGAAATTTGGCTTTTGCTTGGTTTTGTTTGCTTGCATATGATTATGAGATGGGGAATATGTGATGTCTTAACTATTGTTGTTGTATAACCAATTTGAACTGAATATTGAGAAGCAAAGACTATGAAGTGGTTCACTTTCTTTCTCTTTCTCAGTTAGACATATGATGTAATTGTATTAAATGAGCATTATCTATCATACACGTTATACATTCACTTTATTCTCAACTATAAATGTTAAGTTTTTACAAATTTTCATTAATTTTAGTCTTACTGTTCCCAACATTTTGGACAGTGGTGTCCTTCCAGCTCCTTAACACTCAAATTATCAAATAACTATCTTATTGCCTCGTGGTTAATAATATGCTGAAGGAGTGAAGGAAATTTAAATCTTACACATCAGCATCAGTATACGGAAGTGTGAGGTGATCCTGTTGAAACTTCTGGTTGTTTCGTTGAGTGGTACTTCGTTCAAATAAACATGTGGCATTTTTCTTTGAATTTTAATGATTTTCTGTAATGTTATGTGACTTTACCCATCAGTTTACTACTTAGTTTATATACAAATGTATTATTTAATAGTTGTGTGTATTTCATTTTTGGAATAATGATTTGTTGAATAGAATTGTATAAGTATGTACTCAAAATGGAAGAAGAAGTATACAAATTTTGTGTACAATTGAAAGGTCCATCTTGCTCCAAATGTTCAGCAACTATAGATGGTAACTCAACAAAGAAGAAGCAAGGGAAGAAAGGAGAATAAAGAAAGAAGAAAAATAAGAAGAAAACAATAAAAAACAAGAATATGAAGAAAAAGAAGAGGGGAAATGAAGGAGAAAGAGAAGAAGAAACCATGTGGTCCATTTTCTACACTTAATGAATTCCTAATTACAAGCCTAGATGAAATATTGTACCTGTATCTGTAATAGCTGTACATGTATGTGCCCCGTAACTAACACTAAAACTAGCCTGAAACCTGGTAACAACCCACTAATAATACCACCATGCTTTTATAGCACATATCACTGCCATTGCGTCTCTATGTGGTATTGTGCTCCATTCATAACCAGATATCCTTGATGAAATACAACCGGGGCCAAATATAGGTCACCTACATCTATGTATCCCTCCTTTTTGTTTCCAGATGTTCCAACAAGCGACTGATTTCTAAATCTAATCAAATCAAAAGAACAGTACTTTCACTTTCTTTAGAATAACAGGATGGAGTCAAATTGCAAGGATATTTCCATTTTTCCACAGGGCTCAGGATGGAGAGATAAAAGTTTAGGATGCATTTATTAAAATTAATTAATCCTTTCGATACTTTTATTGCCTATTTTGTAAACTGTGTCAACATGTGTTCCAAATTGTATAGATGTGTACAAAATCACAAATAGAATTTCATCATTTTCATGACAAAGTATTTTTCTTTTATAAAAAAATGGCAACGAAAAACACACATACTAAAGCTTTTCGTCTTGTCCTTATAAGAGTTAATTGCAAGAATGAACTGAAAGCCGAAATTATATAATATAAGCAGAAGCTAAAGCTGTTCCTTTAGGTTCCACTTAGACATAAATAAAGGATACATTTCACATCCAGTTGGTGACGTTCATCTAGCTCTTTCGAAGATAAACAAAATATATGCAGACAGGAATACAAAGGAAATAAAATCAGTGATGACAACATCCGGAAAAGCTATCAAAAAGATCTCCTACATGTACATGTTGCAATATATGCGGCCCACATATTTAGGGAATTTGATGGTAAAGCCAGAATGACATCCTAAGAAAAGGCATCCTTGTTTCTCCAAGGCATTTTCATTGTGTCCCGTGCTGCGTCTCTGTACTTAGCATGTAATAGGACTTAACCTCCGACCCACGATCTCAAGATTGTCCGTAATCTAATTTCTGATAGCCATTAGCTAAATAGAGATGGCAGCATGGCAGATGCGTTGTCATGACGTTGTTCGATCCGCGGTTTCGGGACCAGACTCATTGAAAGATCATCTGGTCAAGGGTACACAAACTTCATTGTTGTCCTCGATTCCGGGACCTTTTTGGCTGTGATTCTAATCATGAAAAGAGGATACTCAGGCAAGATATGAAGATGGACTCTTTCAGCCCCTCCCAAGTACATGTATATGTACTTGATGAAATGTGGGGTAAAAAAGAAAATACAACTTGAAAGAATACTTTGTTGATGCAATATAACATGTACAAGATTCTAATTTTAGGGAGTCACTTCAAGAATCTTGTCAAGGGGTACCTGCTACATTTCTTGACTGCTTACAAATATATATTTAAAAAAAAAAAATTAAGGGGGGGGGGGGGGTAATTGTCAATCTGTGACAGTCATTCTTTAATATATGTGTGCTAAGTCCTGGTATTAACTATGAAGTGCTGTTCTCTCATCGTCAACATACACAAGTATTTGTTTATGAAAGGTATAATTTTATGAATTGGAATGCTGGAATACAGTATGTTTCGTAAATGTTCAGATATCTTGGTTCATGTTGACAAGCCTGCTGAGAGAGACTTGAACTGTAGAGATGCAAATAGGATGAATCGAGGGATCATTGTACAATAAAATAGTACCCCAGGGAAGTGACACTCATGACCTCATGTTTCTTCCACTTTAAACTTGAATTTGACAAATACAGAAAACAGCAAATCTATCCCTTCTCGACTTAAACACGTTGGTATCATGCCAACTTGTTTTCCGGTCTACAATGTGTTGTGTAATGGTCCAAAACCATGTAAGCCTTAATTGTGCTTGTTATAAGAAGTTTAAAGGGATTTTGATGTTATTTTAAACTTCTACACATCTCAGCATTTACAATTTTGTTCAATAATGTTGTCCATGTAAGTGTACATGTAACATTGCTGCTCTTTGTAACTTACCTGTACATGTATATTACCGTAAATGTTTTATGTAACATATACCAATACATTTTAGAGATATGATAACAAAAATGTATGCTGTATTGAATGAGTCATTTGAGTTTAAATTGTTTATCTTTTATAATTCTATCATCTTCAGGAACTAGTGATAGCGTAGTATTGTATTAGAAAGATTAGTGTTAAATATGTTAAGGCATATAGACTTACATTAATTAGCAATGAAAGTTGATTCTTCTAAACCACTATATAATACAGCTACTTGGATAAATTCAATTCCCACATGGAACTCCATGTATGTGACCACCTTTAATAGTAGTAAGGTATTAATGAATTTGGTTGTGTCAGTGAATATTAAGCATATCTACATCTACCAAACATTGATGAGGTCAAATGTAGAGGAGAACATTTTGTTGTAGCACTGGATCATGAACTTTGATTAATTCTTACCAGATGTTGGAGCTAGGCTGTGCGTGGAAAGTCTGTTGCTGCCATGACCACTTTGAAAACATTGGATGAAACCTGACAATCCTCATTACGATGTTGGTTACTTTTCATTGCAGTCTGACCCGAGCTTAAAATAATGAGTTTCTTTTAAGTGGAAAAGGAAAAAATATGATCTACATGTTTAGGGAGGAAAAGTAATTCACTAGCATAAATTTTAGGTTTATCTCTGCTAAGCTATTTATAGGAGACATACATAAAGAGAGGAAATAACTTTTAAATAATTTGTGAAAGAAATACATTAGTGTGTATCTTTGCTACCCCGCCCCCCCCCCCTCCAAGAACCAACAGCACAATATAATTCAAATTCAAACTCTATTGATTTGAATCCAGATAGGATCATTCTCAAACATAGGTTTGTTGGATTTATTGTCTGGCCTGCTTGCTTGACTTAGGCTGCGTTCATGCTTAAATTTTGAAGGCAGAATGAGCGATTTGTAACGCTCATCGTAAACGCTCATCGTAATCGCAGTTCCACGGTGCACTGTTCATGCTCACTTCTCCAGGCCATTCTCCTTGGGTGGCCTTCAGCTGGATTCGCAAACCTGTGTGCGCATGCTACATGTACGTAGACCCACTAGAGGTCAGTGCGTTGACCCCATTTAAACGCGTTTACAAATTGTAAACGCATCTTTTTGTGAGTTTACGATCGGCGATCGTGATCGCCGTTTTTCGGTGATTCTACAAAAGTGAGCATGAACGCAATCGTGTTTTAAACTAAACGCGTAACAGATGCCTGATTCTGGCCGTCAAAATCAAGCATGAACGCGCCCTAAGACATAAAGTATGTGCTGTTTTTCTGACATAACTGTATTGTAAACCTTGGCTAGACATTCCTTTTGCACAATAAAATAGTGGTTGAATTCATGGACCAGAGTCTCACTCATACCTGTCCATGGTGGAGAGATCTCAGTGTACATGGTATGTCACTGTCCAAGGGATGTCAGCAAGTGGCATTTGTCATGACAGTTGTGGCTTTACTACATGTACTGTAGCTGAGTGTTGACTGAACAAGACAGTCACCAGGCCTGTCCTCATCAGCTCGAGATTGCCAAATAGCCTGCTATTTTTGATTTGGGAAATAATCCTGAAGTTACAAATTATCGCGTCTTCATCAGCTCGAGACTCGACGTCGAAACTTGAAACTCGAGCTCGAGAAATTGGCTCAAGATATTTTGCTCAGTGTTCGCACATAGTGCGAGTCTTCAGGCTGGTGAAGACGCATCGGACAAAAAGCGGGATATTTTGCAAACTAACCCAAGATATCTTGAGACGATTATCTGCGAGTCTTCAGGCTGGTGAAGACGCACCGGACAAAAAGCGGGATATTTTGCAAACTAGCCCAAGATATCTTGGGATGATTATCTCGACCAAATATCCCGCTAATTACAACTTCGGGCTGATGAA
Source organism: Strongylocentrotus purpuratus (assembly GCF_000002235.5). Lineage (NCBI taxonomy): Eukaryota > Metazoa > Echinodermata > Echinoidea > Camarodonta > Strongylocentrotidae > Strongylocentrotus > Strongylocentrotus purpuratus. Next base: position 2,365,349 of record NW_022145615.1, on the reverse strand, counting down.
GACGCACATTAACTGGATAATTTGCGATCCGGATACATGTAGTTAAAATAGTGGGCTATTTGGCAATCTTGAGCTGATGAAGCCAGGCCTAGAGAGATGGGAAGATATCTTACTCATCAGGTGTCTCCCAGTATGATGCTAATCCATCCATAGGTCACTGTCCTTTTCACAAAGTTTATTTGACCTCTAAAAGATGGATTCGTCAGTGAGTTTCAAGGTACTCCTGCCATATGGATCTTTCAGTACATGTAGCCTGATACGTAACCAGGGAAGAGTACCCTGATGTAATATTGCAATTGTGATGCAACATTGGGACCAAATTGGGGCAGCTCGGGTCAGTTTGGAACTGGGTTGTGGCCTTATTTATTATTGCTTCCCTCTAGCCACTGTTAATAGTAGGATTTATTATTGAATGAAGAAAAGGACATTTATACACATGCATGAAAAAGGGTCTTGTCAATTAACAAACTTTCCTATGTATGCCATTTCAAGCAGTTTGGAATATAGTTCTGCATTGTAAGTCACAATTCTCTTTCTTATTCAAATTTGTTCAATATGTAAGCCCACATCTATAATAAGTAGAGCAGTGCTATTTTCCTCTATGATTTTTTTTACTTGATTATGAGGATAGCTACAAACATTCCATTGACAGGTTATGAAAACACTGACAACTGAGCAAGTACCGATACATTGATTTTGTAACAGGCGAAATTGTGACTTATCAACAATCTTATGACGATGTTAAGTTACGGAAGAAGATAAACTAAAGATTATAAGAGGACAGTAATCGTCGAGAGAGTTGAACAGGTGGAAGAATGAATCTTTGTAATCAAAGTGTACTATGGAGGAAATAACTTATTTGAGCTAAGTAAATTAAAATTATTTTGCTTTAATTCAATTACCCAAACAATCTTGAATTTTATCTACATTGAAAATTGTATATGAAGCTCTAATTGTACTAGTTGCATTCTTAGTAATTTGTGCTTTTGGATAAAGGGTCAGTGACAGTTAAGTCAGATGTAGTTTAAGAAGTAGGTCTTAACCTCATATTTTATGTTCAGTCTGTCACACTATGAACATGACGGACAATGAAAGCGGACAAAATATACAGTTCCTCAGGTGTACAAAGGAACATCTCTTCACTGCTATCATGTAAAAATGTGTAGAACAGGTGTCACATGCATATTCACCTGTTCTACCGGTACACATTTTTACATAATAGCAGTGAAGGGATGTTCCTTTGTCTACCTGAGGAACTGTATATTTTGTCTGCTTTCATTGTCCGTCATGTTCATAGTGTGCCATGTTCATAGTGTCATCTTTTTCCTTACATCATGATTAGAGTTTGAGCTGTTCATGTTCCAGACTAGAATAACTCAGGCGCCAAATGTTAGCCCATTGTCCGTGGGAATGTGATTATCCCTGTGTAAAGCCCATGTGAATGAGAAACATGCAGTAGTTAGTGGGTTAATTCATCTGTGTCTGGACATTTACATTGTCAAACTTCAATGAGTATTGGGTTAGTACTTAGTAGAAATAATCTTCTATTTTGTTCAAGTATAGATCAAATAGATCAATATGCCCCATGTTTCTCTGATCTTTGTCAGGTGGTATCATTCGGGCGTTAATACCTGGCCAACGGCTTCCTGTTAAAGGTAGATAGATGACTCATCCTAGGAAAATCTGTGAGAAAAATGAAATATATAATTCTCAAACTTGAAGCAAATTTGGGTTTGTCAGCTACTCATTGATGTTGATCTCATTACACGTACAAGGGGGGGGGGGGGGGTAACCAAATGTAGTGCATACCGGTATGTCTTTGTGAAGTGCCTGTAAAGTACAAATTATTTCATTCACCTGTTACAAAGAATGCAAACTGCATACCTTTAATTGTTGCCATGTACACTTTTGTTTGTAGGACAAACATGGCTTGTCCTACCTAACAACACGTAATATATATGCACTTTGCATTCTGACTATTGAAATACAATTATTTGTTACAGGTGAATGATATATTGAGGCACTTAATGAATAAATAAATAAAAATTTGGTTACAAAAAATGGTCTATTGTAAATGGCAAGAGGGAATGTGGATTGTAATGAAAAAATTGATTCATCTTCTGTTTTGTTTATTGGATCACTCAGGAGTTGAACAAAAACATGTACTACATTTTACAGAAAAGAAGTGTATGTACATAATGTTTTTCTTCTCCAGAGCTCTTTGAGAGGAGACCAGTGGAATGTATCATAGCAGTTGCTTGAGAAAGTTTCACTTTTTAGAATAAAATCTTGAAAGGTTCCTTTAAATGTGAGCTACTTATACATCTATCTGTCTTCACGGTTGCCCTCAGACAGCCCTTCCATTATCGTGAACTAGATTGGCATGGTATGGATTTGTACATGTATGGTAATGCAGAGAGAAGTCGGAGAACTGATCTCTTTGTTACCCACCCCCTTAATACCCGAAACTTGTTCCGATGGGGCCAGCTGTATGCAGTTACTCTCAAATATTCACCGGCTGGGTTTTACGAGAGAGATTCTTGAATGAGTCACCATTTATACTTTTCCCCTGGAGTTTTGATAATCAAATTACATTTGCTGCATTGGGACAGGCTATATGGGAAACCTAGATTGAGAATTGACTGGGAAAGTTAACTTTTAGAAGATGTATAATAAGTTTTGCATTTATAGGGAATGGATGCCCTTTGATGACTTATCTTATTTTGTATGGAAGCTCATGAGAAAGTTTGACATTTTGTGGTTAAGAACTTTGCATTGAGAATGTCCTGGGACTACAGGTCCAACTGATAAAGTATACCACAAAAAGTTGAGGGAAAAATAACTTAGTTGAGTTAGATTTTTATTTAGGATATATGTATCTAAAATTTGCTTTTAACTTGAGTCAAATTTTCTGTTCAAGTGAAATCACTGATCTCTGCAAGTTATCAAAGCAGAAAAGGAAACCTTGTAACGTCCGATGTTTTACTTGTAGGAATTGTAGCTACTGTATAGACTTTAAGTTGAAGGGGACGTTCTCAAGAAGAGTAAATATATTTTTTTTAATGACAATGAAAGGGGATTCGTTTCCCCGCTCCCTGGTTTGTAGAACACTTGTGTGGTTTTACTGTGGTTTAAGGAGATATAGATACAGAGAAATCCTCTTGAAAAGCCTTTAAAGTTTATCTTTTTCATTGGAACTTTGAAGGAAGGGCCGATGATTCATCAGGGTTATATAATATAGCTTTAACAGGGTTGTGGACTTTAGTAAGAAAGAGAAATGGTTAGAAACTTGTGGGTTTTCTTCTGATAAGTACAAATAGTAGGGGATTAAAAGTGATTTAGGAAGTAACTGCATGTACTTGTTCACAATTTCATTCAACCCAAACACATTACAGATGTTATTATTACCGGTAGCTTGTCATTAAATAATGCTTCTACAAAAATTTCATTTGGAATATATATTTATTTTTTTATTTTAAATTTTTGAGTGGCCTGAGGCTAAACATATTATATTTATTTATTCATGTATGTATGGTTATATGAATGATTATTACACCTTTGTTCTTCTCTCAAGACAAAATCTTTGATTTAAGAACATTTGGGGCAATTTGCATATCATGGCTTACAGTTTGATTTTGAAACATTAAAAATGTAACATGGTTCTTTTATTCAACATCGTCCAGTCTCCAGATGATCCACTTGTAGCAGTAGAATGCTATCCACAAACTATTATTCTAATTAATAAAAAAATTAAGTATTTTTAATTTCTCTTCAGCTTCGATACTGGGTACCTGGTAGTGGGTACCTGATAGTGGCCCCCAAGATCTAAGATTTAACTAGTAGCAGTAGATCGCTACCCACAAACTATTATATCAATTAAAACAAATTATATATTTTTCATTTCTCTTCAGCTTTGACACCGGGTACCTGATCGTGGCCCCCAAGATCTAAGATTTAACTAGAAGCAGTAGATTTGCCATCTACAAATATTATTTAAATTAAAACAAATTATATATTTTCATTTCTCTTCAGCTTTGACACTGGGTACCTGATAGTGGCCCCCAAGATCTTTGTTGCAGGGAGTGTAGAGACGGTATGCATCAGTTTACAGAACATGACGGGCCCCCTCGAGGTGGCCATCAGGCTCATGGACAACTTCACAGCCATGGCTAAGCTACCAATACAGTTCATGGAGTTCAAAATGGCCTGCTATGATATTGAGGTAAAGTAGCACTTAAAAGTAGCATTCATTCATATTTAATGAGATTTACATTCAAAATATGTTAAAAATTCCATTACTTAATCAAAACATATCAAAGCATGACAAAAATGCTAACATTAAATGAATATCGAATGACATTTGCAATATGACATAGAAAATGAAACTTATTTGTAATTATGCAATGCTAAATGTTGATAAACAATCCAAGCATTTTTTGATACAAAAATCTTAAATACACTGTGAGGTCAAATTTGAAAGAAAAGGAGAAATCCACTCAAAAACAGAGCTAGTATTTGTGTGTATTACTGATTAAATGAAGAAAGAAAAAAACACAAATGCACTGTTGGAATTGAAATCGCTCTTGAATTGATATCTCGAAAGTCTTTGTGATCGTGTTTATCAAAGTCTATCTTGCTTGTCATCCATCCTTGCAGGTGCCTTCCATAGAATACGAGATGATGCATGCGACCCTGCTGGTGAAGCTGAGGAGGACACTGGTAACCCAGAGTGGTTTTGAGGTGGTGGAGAAGAGAATGGTCACTATCAATGCCGTCAATACAGAGATGTTTATAGAGACTGATAAACCAGTCTACAAGCCAGGACAAACAGGTCAGTCATGGAAATTGTAAAGGTCAATTTGGGATGGCCCTTTCCAATCTTTTTAGCAGAATTTCTTCTCTCTCTTTTTTGTGGTTGTCTTTTAAGGGGGATGAGTTTAGAGTTCCATCTCCACTTTCTTTAAAAAAACCAGTTCATTAATTTATTGGGGGAGGAGAGAAAGTAGGCCAATGTTTAGGTGGGATGATGGTGGAGAGTTAGATTGGTGATAGCACTATGAACATGACTGACAAAGAAAGCGGACAAAATATACAGTTCCTTAGGTAGACAAAGGAACATCCCTTCACTGCTATTATGTAAAAATTTGTAGAACAGGTGTCACATGCATATTCACCTTTTTACATAATAGCAGTGAAGGGATGTTCCTTTGTCTACCTGAGGAACTGTATATTTTGTCCGCTTTCTTTGTCTGTCATATTCATAGTGTAGTCTAATCTGCATCTGCAGGTCATACATGTACTGACATTTTGAATCTAACAGAATTCTCATATTAAATAATTAAACTGGGTCAAGCTTATAAAGCCCAACTGCACTACGTATAGCTACATGTACTTGCTCCCTCTATATAGCAAACAATGCCTAATGGGTGCCTGTTGGTTTCCCATGATCCTCTTTGTCTTATGTGAATTGAGAGCTGATTTGATGAGATAACCACCTGTCAGTGACCTTGCAGGGAGGCCTAATCCCCCCTGGCCAAACTAGTACAGACGGGCTTTAAACCAGTGTGCAGGGCTTGATGCTAACAGGTGCCCGAATCACATGGGCGCCCAAATCCAAGTCCGGACCCCCATTATTTCAAAACATTTATATAGGACTCATGCGCCCAGCATCTAAAAATTTAAATCCAAACCCCCCTTCAAAAAAGGTTAGTGTAGAACCCCGCAGTATTGCAGTACATTCTTACAGTAAAAGCTGTAGACCAGTGATGAAACCAAAGTAAATTTAGTCTTCATGTACATCACATCCAGTTCAGACTTTGCTTTATGTTTTTACATAATAACACCCTTAAATGTTAATATGGGTTTGTGTGTGCAGACCATTGGATTCTGCAGTGAGTATTGACAAAAACTATTGATCTTAAAGTAAACCTAACCCCAAAGAATATGTGTAGGTATTCTGACAAATGAGATGTATTCCGGCCCTTTGATGTATAATATTCCTTACGAAAATGTACAAGAGATATATAAATGAAGATATTCCTGGCATGATGTGATGCCTTTCAGCATGATATGGGCGCAGCCATTATCTTGAAAATATGACGTACCAGTTGAAGTTGTACATGTATCATGCACCAAGCTTTAGTTGTAAAGAATTTTTAAATCAATAACGAAACCTCTACTTTACGATGAGGAAAACTGATAACAGAGAAGAATAGAAGATAGAAATTATATCTGGTGAAAAATAAATAACAGGGGAACAATTGTAACTCAATTAATGTATAAATACTACACTATAACAGTTGACAAATCTATTTAATTTATGAGAAACCTTCACTGCAGAAGAGCACCAACTTATTTATGCAATTTGCGTTCTGGCAATTGTAATACAAAGGATAATAGCATTAGCAGGTGAATGAAATGCTTCATCACCACACACGTCTGGGAAGGAAACATCCATAAATTGGAATACATTAACTTGATAAACGACTTCGTATAGTACGTCACGTTTTCAAAAAATGGTGATGCCCATGTCGTGCTGAGAAACTGTCATTAATCTTGCTTCATACCTCTCTCATACACTTTGATTGGGAATCTTGTAGATTAATGGGCAATGATATAATAAATCTCTCAGAATAAGTAAAGTTATTTCTTAGGGCTCGGTTTCCTTTAACTGCCCTGTGAAAGAGCAGTGATTAGTGGGTTGTTCAGGTGACAAATCCTTGTCCAATCCTCTTAGCATCTTCTGTACATGTTCATCAGTTAAAGATGGATGCAGTTCAATAGCCTAAATAGGGGGAGTCTTCCTTTTATAACAGTCTTATACATGTAAGTCTTTTGGCTTTGTTTGCCTGTATGACAATGCTTTTAGACTGCTCAGTAGGCCTAATTGCAAATTGAGGAAAAAAAAGTTTCAGCAAATATTTAAAGAGTTCCTTATGTGATGGCACAACATATCAAGTTATCTGTTAAGAGCTAGATGGGCATTAACTCATACTTTTTCATCACCATTGCCCATCTGACTTGTGATAGATAATTTGTATATTTTGTTTCAAAGTATAGAAGAGATGCTTGGCCATTTAATAGAGTTGCACAGCAAATGTTTAAAGAGGTCCTTATATGATGACACAACCAAATCAATTGTCAGTTGAGAGCCAGCCCAGAAGGGCATTAACTCATAGACCGTAGATGTAATGCCCTCCTGGCTCTCAAAATAGTGATCAATGTCTTTCCTTTAAAGTTAAAGAGAGAGAGAGAGAGGAAGAGAGAGAGAAAGAAAAATAAACAAATAAAGAGAGATAGAGAGAGAAATAAAGAGAGAGATAGAGAGAGAAATAAAGAGATAGAGAGAGAAATAAAGAGATAGATAGAGAGAAAAAGAGACGAAGGAGAGAGTGAGAGAGAGAGAGAGAGATAGCTTTGAGCTTGACCATTAGAATTTCTTCAATTCCAAGGTAGATTTGATCCCACGAACATGGCGAAAGAAATATTTCATTTGTTTGCTGGCTCTCCATTCACAATTGACATTATAGAGTGAAAGTGACAGTTACATTTATATTAGATGATGAGATGAGACAGACACCTCGCTTATTTTTTGACAATTCTCAGAAGTGCCTCGAGGCAAACAGTTGACAAAAAAAATTTGCCTGATGGTTTGGTAACTCCTTGGTTTGAATCACAACATATACAGTGCGTCCCAGAAAAAACGAAACCGAGAAGTATCGATGTTTTATCATAACTTAATCACAACCATAATTAATGAATGATACATATTTGGAAAGCTTAGAGTCTCCTCTTTCAGTTGATGCTACTCATGTGATGCATATTTCATGCATGAGTGATTAAAAGCAATTTAAAGGAAGGAAAATATGTATCACACACTGTATGTACAGCAGTTCCTAACTTGAAAACATTTTACAAATGTACATCCATTCAGATTGTTTGTAATTTATTTTGATCATTTCAAGAAATTCTTTAATTATTTCATTTATTGAAGTGTTTGCAACTGTATTATTACCAATTTAAATTTGTCATGACAACTAGAAATGACCTCTCCCAAGTAAAGATAAAATTGTATTTTTGATACCACTTGTACCAGTGTTTTCTTTAAAGGGATCCGGTAACTTTGTCTCAGATTCTGAAACAAAATTCTGGATTTAGCTCATGATGCTATGATAAACCTTTAGGTCAGTCAGGAACCCCATGACTTTTACAAGCCGATCGCCTGTCTGATTATCAAGATATTTATGATTGGAATTACAAATTTTGAAAACCGTTCGCCTGACGGTTTTCATAACACTACAGTCTATTGGGGAAAACAAGTATGGTAAAACCGGTCACTCAAAGATTTTTACTTTTTTGAGGCACTTCTTGATCATTTTGAAGCGCAATTTTTTTAGGGCTTCAATATCACACCATATCACAGACACTGATAACACGTAGGGCCGTGTATCTCGGATTTAACATTGTTAAACGATCCCTTTAAAGGTGTATTATCGAACCTACATGTATGGTATTTGGAGCTTAGACATGGGAAGTGGAGGACAAGAATTTGGTTTTTTAAGCGAATTTTCATTGGTTTCTTTATATTTTATTGGTTAAAACTTGGAACAACCACCTACTACTACTGCATTGGAAACAATTTAGTTTATATGTACAGTTAACAATTAAATATGTTGTACCCTTGCCAAGTTTTGTAATTTTTTAAGTCTGTGAAAAATGGACTTGTCCAGATTAATGTTTCTTGAGAATGTCACATATGGAAAGCTTACATCTAGAAGTATTCAATAAAGGACCAGGTTTAACCAGTCCACCTTTCATTCTTGAAAAAAAAAAACTTTCAAAAAAATAACCTCCTCAAATTTACAAGGAGTATGGGTAATTCAGTTGTAAACTGAACATGAACATGTACTTTGAGTAATTTTTAGGGGAAATTGTATTGCTCTAGATACCAGAACCCAGGAACTTTCTATTAAATAAACCAGATCTCATGCTACATGTTACTACATGTAAGCATGTATGCCATTCTATGTTCTTTGATAACATGCATAAAATTTAGACCTTGATTGTAGCATTATATGGATCAAGTGATTGTGCAATAGTTCCTCAGTTATTGTGAGATGCTGTTTCTAATTCTGTTTGATGGACCAATTATATCAGCCAGTTATACCATCATCATTGGTTCCATAACTGCATCAGTTGAGTAAATTACAAAGGGTGGAACCTTGTTACATAGAGGAGGATGTATGGGTGACCGGAGATAAATGGTGAACTGATTCCAAGTGAAAGGATAAAACCCCCTCTCCAAACCTTCTGATTGTAGCAAGGTATGAAAAGAAATCACTGTGGCCATAGAAGTGTTGACTCAACATTGTTAAAGGATCAATACCACTTGACAACTTGTTAAGACCAACAAATTGCCTCTTCACAAACCCTCCCCATTGTATCTGGGCCACAGAGCAGGGCCTCAATGGTCAGTGTCTCAATGGTCAGTGAGCTATTTATGGTCAGCTTCTTTAGGTGGATAGAGGTTACTGTCTTCAAGTATGATATAAGGAGTGCTCATGTAAGGAGTGCTCATGTAAGAATTGTCAATGCCTGTAGATTTCTGGTAAACCATCTTGCTTTCATTTTATGTTCAAAGAGGTCTCACTTTGTACATTTTGAAATAATCCACTCATACAGCGATGTAGGTCCTACACACAATGCCTTTGTTTCCCCTTTTCAAAGAATACTTCCACTTCGTATCATGGAGTACACTTCTTGTGCATAAATGAATAACAATTACATAATTTTCATTATTTTGTCTCCGTGTATATCACAATTTGGTCTGCAATGACCTTTATCTGCTCATGCTCAGACTGCAACTATGAACTGGCTTATTACGCTGTACTTGGGATTTTTTCATACAACTTCTACCTTTATTGCTCTTTCAAATTGTTGTTAATGATTCAAGACAATTTTCACCTCTACTGCTCTCTGAAGACAAGTTTGACATCTATTTTTTAACTTCTTTCAACTTTAAAAATACCTTTCACTTTTTCTGCTCACCAAAGTGTTATTTTGTAATTCCTTATTATTTTAAGACAACTTTTCACCTTGATTACTTTCCCAAGTGTTGTTTTGTAATTCCTTATTATTTTAAGACAACTTTTCACCTTTATTACTTTCCCAAGTGTTGTTTTGTAATTCCTTATGATTTCATGACGACTGTCACCTCCATTGCTCTCCCTAGCGTTGTTTCTTAAATTCCTTTCCTCTTTTTGCGTGTGTGTATAATCTATCTTCCCAGACGTTGTCTCATGCTGGTGAGCATGTCTTTCTTGTGCCTACTGTTTCTGAGTAGATCTCGCCGTGGCACGAGGTTAATGTAATATTCTTTGGCCTTATTCATTTGGACAAGATATTCTTCCAAGTCAAGGCAACACATGGTTTATCTATTCACCACTAGCTGCCAAAATCCAAACAGTCCCACCATGTTCTTTGCCTTGTGATGTATCGATGGCAGAAAATAGAGAGATGGGGAAGTTTTCTGTAATGGTTTATGTTTAATTTCACTCAGAATAATGTCAACCTGTTCTCCCCATATAATTTTGGTATAAAACAGTTATTCAATCAAAGGAGAAATATCCAGACTTATCCTCACAGAGTGCTTAGATTGTAGGGCTAATATTTTGCAGTTTTATTGTGTTTCTAAATTCTAGCCATGTTTTCATCAACATAAACATGCTCAAAAATAGTTTCAAGCAAAGTCGTCTCTTGGTGTGTTAGGATATAGATTTGACCTTTGGTTTCTGAACAGACTTGTTGAAATGAGATCTCTGTGGGGACAAATCTTTCCCTCTGAACATTGTTTGCAGAGTGAAATCGCTCCCTCCTCCCTTACTTCCAAGTTGTTCACGGTTTAGAGGGGTAATGATCAACTTCTCAAGCTCATGTTACAGATCGGGAATGAGCGGGGGATGATCGTGAGCTTGAGATGAAATCCAATCCTCTGTCGGTTGATGTAGGCTTGGTTTTTTTAGTTTGATTGCTGAGATATGTGTGTCACGCCCTGCTGTTTTACCTGTCCTCCGTCACATCTGACCTTCCTGTAAATGCTCCCAGCATGCATCCCTCCGAGCTCAACACATCCTCCTCTTTTAATCTTATTGACGCTGGAAGTGTGAAAATCCTTATTTGATTCCCAATGTTGTTATGGATACATAAAAGACATCTAGGAGCTAGATTCTAGTCTTACAGACCTATTTACATGTGTGAGACCTTGACTCTTGCAAATCAAATAAAAGTTTTAAGGGAATAGTTTGTCGAGAAAGTCCTATTTACATGCATTTTTAAGCCCTAACTTGTGTATACATGTGCACTGGGATAAGTTTGGAGAGAATGTTAGGTTTATATAGTCCTATATCTGTAGGTCTATTTTTAGTTCAAAGTACATGGAGAATAGTTTGGAAAGAAAGTTTGTGCAATGGTCCTATCCAATTATCTTTAGGCCACGAGATGTATGCGTAAGGAGAATAGTTAGCGAGGAAACTCATAATCCTCTTTGGAGGCCTACTGTGTGTTTGTCATTCTTGATGCATGTTCAAGGGAAATAATTTGAAGAGAATGATCAGCTTACGCCGAATCAACAGGTCATTGCATCCAGTCGGGTGGTCGCATTACACGACCTTTCGTGAAACAAAATTGAAAGATCATGTGAAGATGCACATTGAGGATACAACCTTTTGGTAGATTTGCTGTAGGGTTTTCACAAGGCGTCGGGTAAATTGGACACGACGATCGATAGATGAGGGGGGTTTATTTCACAAACATTCCCCCGTCATTTCATGAATAAAGGGGTATATTTTCACAAAATGTTGGGTTTTGCGACCACCTGACCCGACAATGATTTCAAGTAAGCGGAATGATTGGGGTGATGGCCTGTGACTGTGTGTAGACCTACATGTATACATGTACATGAACAATATGTTTTGGGTTTTAGTTGCATATTACTTGCATTCTTTTGTGTAGCCCACCTTAAAGAACCTATCATGCTGTGTTTCAACTATGTTTACACCTGCCCTTGTTTTTCTTCTTTATAGGTAATATATATCATGTTATTCTTCTTCGAACAACAAAACACATCAGTGCATAACTGAGGCTTATATTATAAACATAACTGCACTGTTTAGTTTTGTATCTGCCATCCCACTTTCTATGCTAGTTGGTGAGTGATGATGTCATTTAGCATGGGAAAAATGAAGTATGCTGTCACATTATTTTTTTTCTTCTCAATTATTAGTTACTCTATTCTATTTTAAATTATATTTATAAAGTGTTGGTGCTTAAAGTCCTCTCTGATATTAAGTTGGTTTTAATACAAAAAGCAAACTGAGAGCAACAAATAAGTGAAAGTCTGAGCAATATCTAATTAAAAATAGGAAAGTTACACATTTTTGAAGTTGTCAACACAGATTGGCAACACTGTGAGGTATCTTGCGAGCTCCTCTTCAATTTGATTTAATAAACTTTCATTTTCTTCATTAAGATTTGTTTCATATACAGGGGTTGTATAAAAATGTATTTGCAATAATTATATTCAGTGTGTGTGTATTATTGAACATTTTAAAGGGAAAATGTTAAATTTTGAAGTTTTTTGGTACAGGGCAAAGGGAGGACAGCTTGCAAGATACGTTACAGAGTTGCCAATTTGTGTTTGATTGATCGTACCCTCGAAAATTCATAACTTTCATATTTTTTAATCAGTTTTTTTGCTTAAACTTTCAGTGACCAGTTTCTCTCATTTGTTCTGCTTCTATTATAAACCAACTAAAATTCAGGGTGGACTTCCCATTGAACCCCCCCTCCCCCCCAGTCTCCCTCTTCACAGGGCGTAGAGTTGTTGGAAGTATATATCCTGTAATGTATAATGGGCATTCAGGAAATCATAGATAAGTAGCTGATGATAGATAGTACCTGCTAATGCTTCCTTTGAAAGGAAAACGGGTTGCAGGTGGGATTACTTACCCGCATTCATGTACCTATATGGTCCTTACACTAGCTGTCCGCATTAGCCCGAGTTTAGACTGCTAATTCTGATCCGGGTAAATTAGTTCTGATGATATTTACACACCCTGTGACTTGAACTAATTCACAGTGAAAATGCAAATATCAGACTACCGGTACAGTAACTGTATTTAACTCTTGGCTTAATTTATTATCCAATGCAATCTAGGGGCTATACATGTACATGTAGTTTATGAAATAGCCTGCTCTTTGGCCAATTAGCAGGGTATTATGCTGGGTTTTTTAAAATGTATTTATTTACCACTTGTGGGGGGGACACCCTTTTCAGCTCGAGAGCTGTTTTTCATCGGAGTCCACTGGTGAAGACTGGTTACTTTGATCTGTTCTAAAGCTGGAGCCATTCCTTTTTTAGAGAAGCTAAAAAGAAATTTGAGTTGAAGCTTGGATTGGTTTCATATCTGAAGCTTGAGTTTGGTTTGGCCAAGGAGTTTGGCTTGTGGAAATCCATCCCTTGATGGAGGGGGACTTCACAGTCTGCTGGCAACCATTATAGCGTTCAGCTTAAGTTGTTGAATGAGTTTTAATAGTTTCTACCTCTCCATTAAAATAACCTGTTTAAAGGGGCAGTCCATGTATGCATAAAGCCAAATTGAATTTGGAGAAAAATGTGAGAAATGGGCCATTTAAATTGTTGGAGAAAAATTTGATGAAGAATCAAAATGATATGAAGTTTTTAAGTTTTCAAAGATTTGTACATTAACTGCCAATTGAATAATTTTCTTTTCACACTTTGCTCCATTCAGTTTGTGTGATTTTTTAATATTTTTCATTCTAGCGCTTGAGAGAATGTCAATAAATATATGAATAACCTAATATGGTTTTCTTGTGAACGTGAATGTAATCTTGATATTTAAAAGATGTTTGATAAAACCTGGCATATTTACATGATTGATCTTATCTTGACAATTTTTTTCTTCAATTTCAGTGAAATTCAGGATTCTTAATATCAACCAAGACCTGAAACCTGATGTTACTCCGGTAAAGTATTCTATGTATTTATTATGATTTTCACCCGTCTCTTTTACTTTTGTCTTTCTTTAGACACTCTGTTAGTAAAAAATATTGCTAAATAAAAGTTTAAAGAGAATTAATTGTTATATATTCCTTTGCAATACAAAATTATTCCTCTCTCTTTTCCTTTGTGATCTCTTCTTTTTCATTATCACTTTTCTTAATTTCTCCTTATTTTGGCTCACACTACTACTCCTACCTCCTCTTCTTATAGATACTTTCAAAGTTTTAGAATGCATGAAACTTTCATGAATATTACAAGTGATCCAGATTTGTGAGAATTTCATGCTGTGAAATGATTGAATGTTCAACAACATCAATCTTTCAGATTGCAAGGTTTTTCGCTAGAAAAATATTTGTCCTTAATGATTCCTGAGAGTTTCAAGTTAAAGCAGTTTATAGTTGTATAGTAGTACAGAAGTTAAATATTTTATTCTGAGGGAAACTGAGCAGAACTATATGGCACATGATTAGTAAGTAAGAGTCGTTTCTGGCAACCATTACCCTCCCCTACAACTCTCCATATATTCCAACTGGCCTTGGATTTCTTCCTGTACCTCAGACACTGTTGAAAGCAGCTCTAGGGGACAATTAGTTCAATTTCTTCCACTTGTTCACTTCCTCTTTGCCATCTACACCCTCTAACTTTTCCCCAAGGGCCAGAGAGTGAACTTGCTTTGAACTTGCTCACTGACCTGCATATCATAAATTGTGTGGGGTGAGAGGGGTCAACGAGCGGTATGATGGAGAGAGAGAGTCATTGGAAATGACAGAGATATATATATATATCAAGATGTGGAATGACATCCATTTCGACAGGAGTTTGCTTGTTTTCATACTTTGTTTAAGGTCAAAGGTCACATTACACAAGGTCAAGGGTGACTGTCATTAAGTATAGATCAAGGACCAAAACAAAAAATCTTTTTGACGGCTGGATTTGACCTCTTTGAAGAACTTGAGATTGGACTTGTTTCACTCCCCGGCCTGAATATTTTGCTTTTGATTTTATGACTGTTTAATGAAACAAAATGAATTATTACCGAAACTCATAATTTTATGGGATGGCATGACACATAAAAGACCTTTCTGTAACCGAGCAGTATTGATGACAGATATCGTAAATTTTTGAAGTGCTTCAAGCATTCCTTTCTTGTTATAGTATGTCTTCTTATACTTGACATTTCCAAGGAGGTACATGACGATGTTTGGAAGTTTTTAGGGATCAATAAACTTGGATCTTTATAGCCTGTATCTATTCATTTACCATTTCTGTCTCTCAGTACCAAATCAATGTCAATGTCAAATCAGTGAAATTTTGAATCTGTGTGGAAAAAAAAGGATATTTTTTCTCTTATAAATGAGTTGACTTTATATCCAAAGAATTCTTTGCAAATGCGATAGTTATTGATTCATGGATATGTGTAGGTCCTAACTGAAATGTACATTTTTTGATTAAAAAAACAACAAATAATCCCCATTTAATAGCTTACATTTTATCTCTGTAGAAAGTATAAATATTTTTAGAGCTCACTTGAACGAAAACACAAAATTTAGGAGTGATGTGGCTCTGCAAAACTCATGAAGAGCTCTGAAAATCTGAAAAGAGAGAGAGAGAATAAAAGATCTAAGAAGAAAATTCCACTTTTCTCTGTAGAAATTTCCAATAAAGATTGTGTTTCCTTAAAGCCAGCAACTATTGCGTACATAAAACAATCACAAATTTGTTAAGTGGTTCAGATTCTTTAATGTTTCAAGCTATAAAATATCTGAACCACAACTGAAGCGATGCTGTATTTTTGCAGTTTGTTGCTGCAAAAGTTGCTGTCATTTCTAGGTCATAAAAGTTTCATTTCGGCATAATTAACAAGTTTTACAGTACGGTACATGTGTTTTTTAAATGACCTATTACACTGTCCCCTTGTGGTCTTTCAGGTGAGTAAGATTTGGATCGAGTCTCCCAGTGGGGTTAAGATGCAGCAATGGAGGAACCAGGAGAGTACAGACGGACTCATCGATCTGGAGCTGCCGATGACCAATGATCCCGTCACTGGTACATGGTCTATCATCGCTTTACACAAGGATAGGAAGTCAACAAGGACATTTGAAGTGGACGAATATGGCAAGTTTTTAGACAGTTTGTGTTAACCGTTGCAGTGCTGTGGGTGATTCATCCTGCCCATGATTTTAAATATTGGACCATGTCTTTTGACGGAGAATAAAGATTCTGACATTTGGAAGTTCAATTAGACCATTGATGATAACCGCTAACTTGTCGATCCCACCGTTATCTGTTATTTAATACTTATGTTGTATTCTTGTTTGTCTTTTGATTGTTTTGTATTTTCATCAGATTGTGGAAATAAACTTGAATTGAATTGAATCTAATTACAATGTGATTGAAATTGTGATAATGAAAAACGTATTCTTTCTAAGACATACATTTGTATACCTTACACACTTTGTATCCTTTTGAAAATGTGTACTTCATAAAGTGATTGTTCTAAACTCTAAAGTCATTTAGCAATTGTTACTGTCACAGATGATTCTCAATTATGAGCCATGACCACTATATGATATTAAAGAATCATCTTCTTTTGTCTCTGCTTTTCAGTGTTGCCTAAGTTTGAGGTTATCATCACTCCTCCCACCTACGTGATGATCAACACCACATCGATCCGCGTCAAGGTTTGCGGAAGGTAAGATGATTTAATGTGATCTTGATTTCTCCTGCACTTCAACACATTAACCAACTACAAAGTAGACTGTAACCATTTTATTTCATCACTGGAAGGAACCGTAAAAATTCATGCTACAGTCAAACCTGCTTTAGTGAACACCTGTCTACAAAGACCATATATGTCTGCAAAGACCACATTTTTGGTTTATCTTGAAATAGGTTTCTCATTGAAACATGTACTAAAGGAACCAGTCTACAAAGACCACTTTTCGTGTTTTCCTTGGGCGGTCGCTATAGAAACAGGTTTGACTGTATTTGATTTGTTTGGTTTTAACCCTTACTGTACTGGGCTATTTTGAGCACCTCCTGACTGGGGGGGGGGGGGGCCTGGGAGGCCCCCCCCCCCTATGATCTCGGCCGTCGGATGTCCGATGAACACGAAAATTTGCATGTTTGTAGATATTTACGTAACGAACAAGATGGTGTAATTAGTTTTTTGCGATTATGCAAATTTTTGTCGTTATAGCCTAATTAATTATGCAAAATGCTAATTTTATGCATTTTTCAGAAAACTTGTCAAACTTCACTTTTTGAACGTTGAAACTCATTATTCATATGAAACTTCTTTTCTAACACAAAATATTTATTTGGATGTAATTAATAATGATAATTTATGCAAATTTGATGCGATTTTCAAATATTTATTTTCTTGTGTATTTTATTGTTTTTTTATTTCTTATTATATCTATTGTTTTTATTTCTTATGTATTCTTTTGTTCTGGAATACATCAAGTTACTTTGAGAAACATATAAAAGCAATTCGATATCAATTCATATCACCCACTTAGGAAGGAATACATCTAAACCTGTATTCACATTTCTGCTTGTACATGAATATATGCAATTATAGCATATTTTTGATGACATGCGCATACTAATTGTTATGTAACACCTCACAGGTATATCCGATTGTGACGAAAATGGTATCAAAACGTGCGTAAGACTTGAGGGAAAAAAGTCATGAAACGACAATTCAAAATTTCAAGCGGTTGCGGCGCAATCTCCGAAAATGTCGAGGGGGGGGGCCTCCCAGGCCCCCCCCCCCCAGTACAGTAAGGGTTAAACAGATATGTCGACAGTCTTTCCTCGTTACCACATCTTTTCCATGGCCAACTCCAGAGCAACTTTGCTAATGACAACACCTACAAGATTTCATTTGCACAAGACCTTTTTACTTTTGTTGCTTCACATGTACATATATTTGTGAGCTGGTGAAATGTTACAGGTGGTTTTCAATGCTTCTGCCTGTGACTGAAGGGGCATTTTCAGGTGACTTCGGTGGTGAAGTGTTTATGGTCATGAAGAGTAAGCCACGGAACAAAGAGTAGAATAAAGTTTGATCTAGATTAGCTTCAAAGATTTTAAAAGACAACCCACAAAGACTGTATTGAACTGAAATGCAATGAGTGAAGATTAGACAGGAGTTAAAAAGATAGAGAAAAACAAAAGCTACATTTGTAATTCAGAATGTATGGCTGCCAGATGTTGTGAATTATTGTAAACTCTTATTTGTTTGCAACTCCACTGAATTCCAAGAAAGGTGATTAACTTATTATGGGTGTTATACCAATTTCAACTCCTCAAGGCCCAATCTGTACACAATAATAATTAAGGGAAAGAAATGGTGCACAGATTACTATTTATAAGTGGGTCCCCTGCAGTTTATATTGGTTGAGGTGGTTGGTGGTCACACCACAGTGACTCATTAGCTGTTTGAGGCTTTCCCTCTTCAGCAAAACAAGTTCACTGTGTTGTAGTCAGGTGGTTTGGTCACTTGATGCAAAGGTCATGGGTTTGAACCCAGGCACAGTATTTATGTCCTGTCCTTTGGAAAGGCATTGCTCTACACTTGCTAGTCTGTACCCAGGAGACGTATGTGGTAGAATGTTGTGGGAGATTGTTTTCAAATTGCTTTGTGACCTCGCACTGACTGTGGGGAAGGAATGGGAATAATCTGCAGGGAGTGGAGATAGTGCATTCATTGTGCATTGAATGAATCTACCGACAAAGGTAGTGATATCAGTAAAGAGCTTAAGAGCCCATTTTATGTCTCTTTATAAAGTATTCTTTATAACTCCAGACTATTAATTTCTATCTACTTGAGAATATGAAGGGATGTTTTTCAGATTTGAAAACAAAATTAGAGTTAACAACTGGGGTTGCCAGGAAATTATTCAATGTATTCTTAGGTACCATGTGGGCTCTTAGTTCAGTTTATGGGGCTGCTCCCAGTTTCACAAGGGACTTGCTTAGTCACTTGATTTGTTTTGCATGTAATGATCAATCTGTTTTGACATTTCTAAAATGAGGTGTTATTCTTAATAACACTGATGTCGTTCTATTGGTGCAGGGTGAATGTTTGCGCTGGTCATTCCCCAAGCGAGGTACAGCTGTGGGATCATTTATTAGCTGAATTTGAAGAGCTTGGGGACTTGATGGTTCGACCTCACCTCTGTGAAAGAGATACAGGAAGATAAACTGTGAATGATTCCAACCACATTTCCTTAAATACTAAGTGCCTGTTGTGAGAGCCGTCTGGGGGTAAAGTTAATAATATTGACCACAGGTTCCTGTGTGGTTTGCCACAAACCAAAGCAGCCTCTCAAAATCCATTGAAATGATTTGACTTCTGCTAGTCTTACGCATACATGTATATTCTTAGAAACGTATGGATTGCTTCTAGAGTTGTGCATTGAGGAAGAGACTTGATGGCTAACTTGTTATTGCAGTGGTATTGTACTTTGAGATCTTGGTTTGAAATTAAGTCATTGTGCTTTTGTTATTAAAGTCAAATTTGGTAAATTGTATTTTTTATTCATTTACACATGAATAATGATTTTTTTTTATGTAACACATTTAGGAATTTTACAGATATTGTATGTCACCAATCAGTAAGTGCCTGGTCCCTCATGTAGGATCAGAAGTCTTGGGTTCTTTGAGTAACTGAAATGTTTTAAATAAAAATGAATGTAATTGGTAGCTAATATTGAATTTCATATTACTTATCTTTTAATGAAAATAGTATACTTGTATCATGGGAGAAATTTATTGTTACCAAGTAAGGGTATTTCAAGGCATAATCATCAGCATTGAAAACAAAGTTTCTTCTTGGAATTCTTGCTGGGGATACAGGTCCCTAGAGTCTTGTGGCTCTTCCATATTTTCAGTATTTGTTTTTCTTATGCCCCAGTAAAAATGAACGTCCATGAATCAGTTAACCTGATATTTAGATTGGAAGTTTCTAAACATTCCATAACTTCACAATCGCTGTGATGACCAGTAGATGATATGTTTCGGTGCTGCAGGCTTCCCCGAGATGATGTACATGTGGTTTCCTGCCATTCAGTTTTAGGAGCCGACTGTTGGTCATAGGTCAGCCAGAAGTCAAATAAAAATGTCCTCAGACTTGTTTTGGGCTTTTGATTATCTCTAGTTGGGTATTGTCTGTCACAGTTTCCTCAAGAGTTCAATCTTCAGATCATCAGGACGGGGAAGGACTATCTGTCTAGAGAAATTTGTATTCTAATCTCCTTGGAATCATCATTATTATTAGGAAATGAAAGATCTGCTTCAGCTGTGGTGTCTAATAACCGACCTGATTTCTTGGGGGTTCTTTTAATTAATTGCCATTCCTCAGTTTCCTGATGAGCGGCTGGATTTGGACAGCACATCGGCCCATCCAAACAGGTGGATACTATAGGGGGTGATATGACTTACGCTAGATGGTGACTCACGATGTCGGCTAGGTGAAGTCACGGGTCAGACCTGGTCAAAATTAGTTGTTTCCCAGGGATCAACTTGAGCAGGTGTCTGGTACATACAGACGTCCCAAATGTCAAAATGTCAATGGGCCCAACGCACACAGAACCCCAATATTGTACTAAGTATATAATAACAAGAATAGTCGTTTAAACATTGTGCAAAATTCAATAGATGAATTAAAAAAAATATGTATGATGTTAACAATTGTGCATTGAAAATGGTGTGAAAAGGAACCAGAATTGGAAAATAATTTGTGACAAAGTTATTATTGCCAGGAATGATGCAGACCCTATTTAATTTCAATCATAAAATTTGTTTGTAATGAATAATAGTAATGGAAAGGATCTGTATCATTCATGTGGAAACATGATGTGTTCGTATTCATGTTGTATACGTTACAGTTATGAAACAAAGTTGTGTGAATTGAATTCTGTTTCTCAAATTTGAATAATCAGATACACGTATGGTCAGCCGGTGAGGGGATCATTCGTAGCCAGGATCACTGTCAAGAGTACTGGCTGGAACTTCAGAGAGAGGAAGACCATGACAAGACGAGTTGAGGTAAGACTTCTGAGTACTTCTTTCTATTAACTGGGAGAAGGGGGAGGAAATGGGGGAGGGGAGGGGAATGGGGAGGGGAGAGGAGAGGGAAGGGAATGGGGAGGAGAGGGATTGGGGAGGAGAGGGAATGGGGGAAGGGAGAGGAGAGGGGAGGGGAGGGGAGGGGAGGGGAGGGGAGGGGAGGGGAGAGAGAAGGGGAGAGGGAATGGGAGAGGGAATGGGAGAGGAAATGGGGGAGGGAAGAGGGAACGAGGATAGGGGTTATGAGATGGACACACAGTGATACAGGTGTTCATTGAGGGGTTCATTTACCTTTCAATCTTGAAGTTGAGGGTGTGAATCTTGGACAGAAGGATGAAGAGCTTGAGATTACAGGGGGGGGGGGAATGTTTAGAGTTATATTGTCCTCATGGAGGTTATTGGGGGGATGCTATTGTGGATCGTTAATTTGACTTTCATTTACGACTTGATGATTTGAGTCTTCGCTCGGAGAAGAGGAGGTGGGATGGGGGGGGGGGGGGGGTGAAAATGTCCTGGTAGACCTGCACTGCACTGTGATAAAGTACAGTCTGTCTATAGCGACCCCCCTAGGGAAACACAAAAAGTGGTCTTTGTAGACAGGTTCCTTTAGTACATGTTTCAATGAGAAACTATTTTCAAGGGAAACAAATGTTTGGCCTTTGTAGACAGGTGGTCACTAAAGCAGGTTTGACTGTACGTATTTCATTTTATTTTCAAATATGAGATTGAGAGTTTGAATCTTGGTCCCAGCTAGAAGAGTAGTATGTATGGATTCTATGCACATGGACATGATGTTTAATACAAAGAATTGTGAAAATGCTTGTTTCATTCCAGGACACTGGCCCTTCGGGATGCAACGAGTTCCCTGTGGATTTATCACGACTAGAACTCAACTCAACAGACTTCTCATTGTGGGATGCAAGGCTCAGTGTGGATGTGGAATACACAGAAACATCTACTGGTAAGCATGGGATCATGATCAAGGAGTTGTGGAAGAAAAGAGATGGGGAGAGAGAAAGAGAGAGAAAAGAGATGATGAGAGAGAAAGAGAGAGAAAAGAGATGAGTAGAAGAGAGAAAGAGAGAAAATAGATGAGGAGCTAGAGAAAGAGAGAGATAAAGAGAGATGAGGGAGGGAGGGAGAAAGAAACAAGGAAACAAACAGAGAGAGAGAATGGGGGGGGGGGGGCAGGGTCAATATTAAATAACCATATCTAGAGCCAGAAGGGTGTTCATTAAAATAATCAAAGAAAAAAATAGAAGAGAAAGAAAGATAGAAAGATAAAAGTGAGTTTCTGGCTTTCATCAAACAAAATAGATTAATAAACCTTTTACAGTCAATTTAAGATGAATTATGTAAGTAAGTGGCTTGGAGAGTGACCCAACATTTTCTCAGGAAACGTGTATTCCGGACTTTATATGGTCAAAGGTATACAACGATGTAGGTGTAGGATTAGGGTTTCCATTTTGGTCTTAGGTGATAGGTTCAGGGCCAGGTATAGCCCTTGGTCAAGGGTTGAAGTTAAGAATTCAACTAGTGTAAGAAACTGCAAAGCAATTTATTGCTGGAAAATGTTTCAGTCTGTTTGAAGTATGTGTTCAAATCGTTAGTTTTAACCTCTGTTGTTTTGTTTCTGCCTCCCTGTCATTGTTTATGAATAGGTGTGATGCTGGAGGCGAATAGCGAGAGTTCTCAAATCACCAGAGATGCTCTGAAGCTTCAGTTCGAATCACCCAACATCTTCAAACCAGGTGTTCCATACTATGGAAAGGTAAACATAGAACACACTACGTTTTGGTGCATTTGAGATTTCTTTTTGGCGTGTGCGTGTGTGTGGGGGGGGGGAGGATGAGGGGGGCAGGGGGGGATGAGGGGGAAGGGGGAGGCAAAACTGCTACAAAAAATAACTAAAAGAGAGGTATATGGAATTGTATTAGTTTTACGAGAGAGGCACATTCCTTAAATACAGCAACTATTTGCAAGCAAGTTCATTACTCAATCAATAATTGAGGTTGAACCTGTTTTGTAAAAGAAGAACTGTACAGGTTATACTTGTCGTGGAGATGTACTTATTTTCTGTGATTTGAAGAAAACAAAAATTGTAGTGGGAATGTGCTTGTAATGTAGTTATCACTTAAAAGCCCCTCAAGTGTTGGGAGCCCCAAATTTGATGGTAAAAATTTCACTTAAATTGTATCATAATGTGAAAGAGGATGTCATTTAAGACACACTTCTGCAAAGATCCCCCTCCCCCCCCCAAAAAAAAAAAATGTGTTTGAAGACAAATATTGATAAAAAAATACATAATTTGGGTTTTGTGTTGTACGCAGAAAACCAAAATTTGGTATTCTTTCATCAATATTTGACTTCAAACACGTTTTTTTTTAAAAATCCTTGTAGAAATGTGTCATAAATGACAGCCTCTTTCACATTATGATACAATTTAAGTGATATTTTGCCATCAATTTTTTTGGGGCTCCCAACACTTAAGAGGGGCTTTAATGATAAACTCTTAACTTCTTTACTTATTTATTTATTTTTTGTTTTGTATGAAAGATATTTGTAACCCACCCTGATGGAAGCCCAGCTGCTGGCAAGCTGATTAGCCTGAGCTGCAACACAGACCAGGGCCAGATCTTTGATAAGAACCTAACGTCACCGGAGAATGGAGCCATTGAGTTCACTGTGACAGACATCAACATCACAGCTACCAGTCTCAATCTCTATGTAAGTACCTCTTAGGAATTGGTGATTCAATTTACAGCTTCTCCATGCTAAACCTTATCTGAAATGGCCAGGGAGCACCAAAGCAATGCTGCAGATAAAAAATAGGCATTGACATAATTTTCACGCTTGTTGGTTAGTGACTTTCCTGGGAATAAGATTTTTCTCTTTTTTAATCCCCCATTTTTGGTTTTAGCACCAAGCTTATGTAATGGCAACTAGCCTGTTTCTATATTATCATTGTTTTAAAATTTAGCCACTTTCCTTTTTCTGCACAAAAAAGTTGGATAGTACATTGCTATGTAGAAGTCTACCCCCCCCCCCCATACCATATCTATGCCACAAATTACATCTAGGATGACCATGCCTTGATTAATAGTGTTGTTTGAAAATTTAGTAGTTGCAGATGAGACATTATTTAAAGTGAAAGAACTGGGCCAAATATTTAAATGAAGGTGCCCGTCATGACAGATAGAAAAGAAAATGGTGAAATGATTATCTCCTGACTTGATGTCATTGTTTTTATCTCTTTTTTTGGTGATATCCCATGTCAGGCTCATGCTCCGGGGTTCAACATCGCTCCGCGTGAAACCTACGGCAGACAACACTCCTACACCCTTCACGACCCAGCCACCTCACACTACGCCCGCCCCCAGTTCTCCCCCAGTGGAAGCTTTCTCCAGATAGCCCCCATCAGAGGTGTGGCCGCTGTCGGATCGGAACAGACGCTCAGGATCGACTTTACCGCCAACGACCCCGAAGAAAACCCACGCTTCAGATTCGTGGTAAGTATGGTCTCTTTGAGACGTTGCTAACCATTACAGACCCTTTCACCGAAGACTACCTGGAGTTCCAATGTTATCATTTTTTCAGTTTGTCCATCCTATTCTTTCCCTCCCTTCATCTGCTTAGAGAGAGAAGAGAAAGTCTCAGTCGATGTGATGATTCGTGTATAGCCTTGTCTGTTTTATGTGTCAAGTTTAGTGGTGAGATACCATTTTATATGCAAGATGATCTAATCTGGACCCGCTTGCATAGATCTTGCCATTGATCGTATTTTACCAAAATAATCAATATTAACTACCATGGCAGCATCACTCAACAGCCAATCAAATCAAGGTTTTTTCATGGAAGTTACCATTAATGGTAATTTGTATGCAATATGGTCCAGATTGTGGACGTTTATGTTGTATGATGTAAAATTTGTGAATGATTTTTTACAGAATAACAGTAAGTTGTATGAAAAGGGGAGATTGACAATTTGCTCTCCAGTAATCAGAGAATTATGTTTACCTTAAAACTTCAAAGAGGGTTATAATTTGTCCCCTTTGAGAATTTATAATAACACAATGCATCCAACTGTTTGCTTTCTTAGGTGATGTCAAGAGGAAACATCATTGCCACAAGGTTCTACCGCGCTCACAAGAGACCCAAACGTCAGGCGGAGGGGAGTGTTGGCTCATCAGCGGGGAGTGGACCCTCTCAGAGTGAACCGGATGGTTCCGAAGATGGTATGCCCTCTGTGGTTGGAGAACCGTCAGTGGTTGGTCTACCCTCTGATATGGGTTCTCTGGATATACCCTCCTTTATTCCATCAGGTGTGTTATATGTTACTTCCTTTTATTTACATGGATATTAAAATCATCATCATCACCATCATCACCACCACCACCACCACCACCACCACCACCACCACCACCACCACCACCACCACCACCACCCCCACCACCACCACCACCACCACCACCACCACCATCACCACCACCACCACCACCACCACCTCCCATGTCACACTAACTCATTTTGTCCCAGTTTCTTTGTCCATTTGTCTAGTAGGTCTCATTATTTTGCCCCATCTCATTACCTTTCCATCTCATGATGTATTTGTCTTCTCATGTGACAGGCTTTCTATTTAAATTTTTGATTATATAATATTATTTCACACTCTCTGTCTCATTGTTTAAGCCCCCTCCCCTTCTCTCTCTCTCTCTCTCTCTCTCTCTCTCTCTCTCTCTCTCTCTCTCTCTGTTTCTCTATGTCTCTCACTTTTCAACTGTCTCTGTATCTCATTGTTTTACTGTCTTGTTTCACCAATCTCTATGTCTCATTGTCTATTTGTCTCATTGTTTTACTGCCCCCCCCCCCTCCCGCTCTCTCTATCTCTCTGTCTCTCACTGTTCAACTGTCTCTGTATCTCATTGCAGCTGTCTCATTTTCATCATCACATATTTCTTATATATTCATTATTTTGCTGTCTAATTATTTCACTTATCTCTCTGTCTCATTCTCTCGTTAACTCATTGTCTTGCTCTGTTGTTTCATCGCATCTCCATTCCATCTAACTAGGTTCTGACGTAGGAGCAGATACAAGCCTGCTATTTATTTCTGTTCCCCTGAGTCTTGGTAAATCTTTGAGATTAGTCTCATCAACTAGATGTGTGCCTTACATGTATATCCAGCTTGCGACAAAGTATATCATTATTATACAAAGGATAACCAGAATATATATTGCGCTGTGAATCTAAAGCTCTTGAGATTGGTCCAGGATTTGTGTGTAAAGCATTTATAAAGCTATTTGTCTCCTTGCTCAATGTGCTAATTTCAGGAGTACTGCATCATAATTTGCATTTTTGTACCTATACCTATCTAAAAACTATGAAAAGACTACATATTCTAACTATATATATATATATATATATATATGTACCATGCACAGGTAAGCTGCAACAATTTACTTGCCTTTTAACCCATTTCTAAGGAATACAAGTAATATGAAACATTGCATTCCTGGGTATTCTTCAAGTGCAATGTCATTTCATCTTTAGTGTGTCGAGAAGTAGAGATACAAATCAATACTAGCACAAAAGCAGACTTATTTTAGGGGAGGAATAGTTCATAAAAGCACCTGGTGAATATGTTGGATCTTGGGCATCAGAAAATTTGTGAATAGCCTATCTTTTCTAAAATGATGTACATTTCAGTATTTTCACATAATATTTTCTTTGTCGATGATTTGAATATGAAGCGATTTTGTCCAATATTAAGTTTGCATATTGCCCTAAAAAGATTGTGTTGTATTTTCCCATTACTGTGGTTGTAATGTTTATTTATTTCCTTTTAATATTTCCTTTATTGGTCATTCCTTTTTTCCCCTCTGTTAATGATCTTCCTTGGATTTGGATGTATATTTATGCAATTGAATGCCTTTCACCTTATTTTTGAGAAACGCTGATTGCTGTAAAGTGCTATTTACTCTAGCAGATGCATTATATTATGCACGTACTAATTTTTTTTTTATTTATTTATTTTTTTTTTAATGTATGCATTCACTGCGGTGCATTATACCACTCAAACATTTTGTTTACTAATGGGATAGTCAAGTGACAAATTTGCAGCATAATGAATACAATAATTTGTTATATAATGTACCGGTACCAAGTTTATATTTGTTCTATGCATGTTTTTTTTCTTCACATGAAATATATGCATATTAATCAGGGTTATTTGTGTTTTTTCTGATAAACTACTCAAGGTAGATATATTGTATATATCACTAACATTATCCATATTAATATGAAGCTGAAATCAAATGTCTTACAGCTTCTTTGATTGATTTTGCTGCTGCTTCATTATATTAAATGGTTTACAGTGTTGTTTCCGAAAGAAAAATAAACAATTATTATTTCAGCTACCATGTGGAATTACATTAATGTGACCCCTGTATTTGAGAGAACCATTACTGAAACATGTATGCCTTTTCCTGTGTATTGTATATCAGGATCCATCGTATAGAACATTGTTACTCTCATTATACAAAGTAGCTTTTCCAGCCCTATTTCTTTGTGCTCCATTGTTTTTACCCCTGATATAACAAGGATGTTCTGTGGTACATACCATAGGTGTTTTTTTTATAACACAGATCTACTTTATCGTTGTTTTATTAAGTACTAGGAGGATCATCCTTCTCATCTGACTTCAGCTTCGTGCCTCCCACGGACGCTCCAGTGATCATTGTAGAGCCAGGTGAAGTGTACTCCAGGGAACTCTTGTTCCGAGTTACCCCTGACATGGTCCCAGAGACCAGGGTCCTGGCCTACTACATCCGAACCGACGGAGAGGTGGTGGCAGACAGCGTTGCATTCAGAGTACAGAAGAAGTTTGAAAATGAGGTGAGACCATTTCTGTCAAAATTACCAAATAGTTGCATGGAAAGATTTGCTGAAGTAAAAGGGAATTCCTGATGATATTTTATGCATCTCTGTCAAAACAAATAATTTTTACAAGCTGAAATGAATTTTGCAATGATTTAGTCAAATCTGTATCCCACCGCTGTCACCGTGGAGGTAAACTCAGATCCCAAGATCATGCTATCTCAAAATCAACTCATAGTTGCATGGATGGAAGTGCTGAAGTTCATCTGCAATCATAATTTGTAATTTGTAATCATAATTCTTCATGAAACCTTCACATATCATAGCTCTAGTAAATATTATTTTTATGCCTCCGCCACCGAAGGTGGTGCCGGAGGCATCATGTTTTCGGGTTGTCCGTCCGTACGTCCGTCCGTCCGTCCGTCCGTACGTCCGTCCGTCCGTACGTCCGTCCGTACGTCCGTCCCGTTTGACCGTTATCACAATATCTCAAGAACCATTTAAGATTTAAACTTAAGACTCGGGAATAGTATTTATCACCATAGGAAGACGATCTGATTAGATTTTGGAGTACGTAGGTCAAAGGTCACAGGTCACAGAGGTCAACTTATGAAATTCCTTGTATTGAGTTTGTTAGCGCGATATCTCAAGAACCATTTGAGATTTAAACTTCAAACTTAAGGATAGTATGTATCACCATAGGAAGACGATCTGATTAGATTTTGGAGCACGTATGTCAAAGGTCAAGGGTCACAGAGGTCAACTTATGAAATTCCATACATTGAGATTGTTATCATGATATCTCAAGAACCACTGGAGATTTAAACTTCAAACTTAGTGATAGTGTGTATCACTATAGGAAAACAATCTGATTACATTTTGGAGCACGTAGGTCAAAGGTCAAGGGTCACAGAGGTCAACTTATGAAATTCCATACATTGAGATTGTTATCATGATATCTCAAGAACCACTGGAGATTTAAACTTCAAACTTAATGATAGTGTGTATCACCATAGGAAGACAATCTGATTAGATTTTGGAGCACGTAGGTCAAAGGTCAAAGGCCACAGCGCACATTATGAATGCAAAAACAGCTTGTGATCGCGTTATCTCAAGAACCGATTGATGGATTCATGCCAAAATTAGGTCATGTTTGTTACTTGCAGAGCCAATGAACTGAGTAGATTCTTGGTTCATAAGGTCAAAGGTCAAAGGTCATGGGCCCATTATGTATGCAAAAATAGCTTGTGAACGCATTCTCATTAGAACTGACAGATGGATTACTATTTAACTCAGAACATCTTGCAGAGCCAATGAACTGAGTAGATTTTATGGTCATGAGGTCAAAGATCAAAGGGTCATATATGTATATGAGAAATTGCTTGTAATCACAATATTCTGAGAACCTGTCAATGGATTACCATTGAACGTGAATTCAATTTTTTTTTTCTGTTTTGGTTTGTAAAATTGCTCTATAACGGAGGCATCATTTTCGACTGCGCGCAGTCGAATTCCATCTAGTTTTATTAATGTTTTGGTCAAATTTATATCCCAATGCTGCCACAATTAAGCTCAATCCATTCAGCACAAAAATTTTGTGAGAGCTAAATGAATGAGTTTTCTTTTCTTTCCTCTTGTGTGTTTTTCTGTAATCCCTGCTTGTAGGTTGATATAGCGTTCAGTGATGAAGAAATGATGCCGGGAGCCGAGACCCAGCTTATGATCCACGCCTCGCCAGGCTCACTCTGTGCAGTGGGCGTGGTTGATAGGAGTGTCCATATTCTGGGTGGTGATAATCAGCTCAAGGCAGACAAGGTAGGCTGACAGATTTTATTTGTTTTTTTGTTGAAATAAATCTTTATTCATATACAAAATCATGGATAACATCATACATAAATATTTATTTATTTAGGCTGTTTTTATTTCTGAAGTCAGATAAAAATATTATGCATACTAAAAAATACAAAATGAAATATAAACAAAAATCGGTGGAAAGCCCAATTCAGCAATGTTTACAGATTATTACTGTTCTTCCTTGAGGTCATCTGACAAATGGATGACAGACAGTGTTCTTAATAATAATAATAATAATAATGAAACTTATATCGCGCCAAATCCACTCTGTGGAGTGCTCAAGGCGCGTTTAGTTTCTTGGACAGTGAATTGGTTTATATACTGTGTGGGAGAGTGGCTAGACATGTTATGATAATGATCAAATGAATGCTTTGGAGCCAGAAGGGCATTAACTCATATCATTAGACTTAGAGTTAACATCCTTCTTGCTCCAAACAGAAAATATACTCAAATATGGGTTATTTTGTTTTTTTGTGAAACAGAAAGAGGGGTTATCTTCTTCTTCTGTCAGGTTTAGACCAAAAATAGAATAAAATGCCATTTACTGGGAATCCATTTTGTGAGAAGTTGACAAAGTATAGCCATATAGAAAATATATTGCTGACTATTAGCTGTCATGTGCTCTCTCTCTTAGAACTAGTGAGAACTGTGTGGAATTACAAAGTTGTAAAGTGAATGATTACTTTCATGTACAATTCATTCAGAACAATCACAACTCTTTTTTAAAGATTTCTCTCAGTTTTATTTTCACCACTTATTATTGCTCCACTTTAAAAGAGAACTGAGCAGCCACATAGAATTGTTAATATGTATTCATCAATTCTTAAAATGGAATCTTACCAATTGGTTTTTGGGGCTGACGACATATGGAATAAATCAATGATTGATACACTAACACCTTTGCAATCTCATTTTATCATCTGTACGTACGCAGATCTTCGCTTCACTGGATAAGTACCAACTGACCTCTGCTGGTGGTTACATTGATGCCACCACACACTGCGTACCCGAGGAAGATGAGTATCCTCAATTCTTCCCTCTGGGACGCAAGAAGCGTGGCATCTTCCTGCCGGGATACGGCTCAAAGTATCAGGACTCCTCCAGGGCATTCAAGGTAAACTCATCAATTTGGCAGCACTTGCATGTATGCTTAAAGTTAAAGTTTTGTAGGGGCAGGGAACATCTTTTTGAAGTAAATACTGTATCTAAATGTTAAATATTGCAGGAAAAACATAACAAGTTTTTTTCGCATTGTAGCTTTTAAAGAGCCTGTATTTTGTTTGTGTCCCTGTAAGGAATGGGGTTCTGAGTCATTAATATTGCATTCGCATTTGCATTGCTAACTATGTGATATGATTTGTACAAATACTTGTTTTCTGACAATTGCAACCTGTTCTAGAGGTTTTTTCTTTTGAATGTTAAGAGGAAAGATAAAAGATGGTGCTTGGCAGTACAGTATTTACAGAGCCTTTTCTTCATATTTTTCATACATTGTAGGACATGGGTTTGTTGTTCATCACCAATATGGATGTAGAAACCAGTCCTTGTGTTGGTGTAGGTTCAGTCTCCAGAGGCACAGGTGAGGAAACGTTCTTAACTGAGATTACTTGGGCACTTATATCCAAAGACCACTACTATGTATAGTTGTTGAAAGGGTACAAATAGTTTGGTTGGGTGTTCATTATCCGTGGGATGGTTATCTCCTAGATGTCCAGGGGTAGTCCTCAATGTGGGTTATTTGTTTACCGTTCATGTGAACCTGGCTGGTATGGGCAACTGATTTAAAAGCCTTGGCACTGTCTTCACCATTTAAGAATCTGTACATTGTCAATGCCACAGATACCAACTATCATTTGCGGAGCACTAGGAGTGTCAAGTCTGACAGACATGAGCGCTATACAAGAACCTACTACTATTACTATTATTATTATTATTTTGAACACATTTATCTTGTGAAATGGAACTTTTTTCTCTATCTGCCAATTCTTCATGAAGCATTAATAATTTCAATTTGTTGTGGTCTTAGCTGAAGTTGAGAATGCAGCTGAGGGACCCATTGCTGTACCGCTGCTGAACAAAGAGAATGCTATCTTTGATGACGGCGGTGTCTTGGAGAAACCAGACGTACACAACGATGTCTTAGAGACAGCTCCAAGGATCAGGTCGTACTTTCCAGAAACATGGTTGTGGGACCTCAGGAGAACTGAGTAAGTAGTCCGAATGGTGATACTTGTTGAAATTAGAAGTGCATTGAGATAGTATGTCATATCCCACCGCTGCCACCAGGCCAATGAGGGAGAAATTGAGTCTTAGAGAAAGTCAAAGTATAGATGTTTGACGGTATGATGAAGTTTATTCTGTTGGTCTTGGTCACACATTTGCCATCAACAACACCAAAGGGGTTTCCCTGATAGAGTAATAAACACCCCCTTGCAATAGGCATACTCAGAAGATTATCATCATACTGTAAATGTAATAATGATTTCTTATATAATGCACATATCCGTCTCATTGTGGCGTTCATGGCTCTTAGATAACATTACTCAAGTTATAGCCGTGGTGCCAAAGTAACTAGTGCTCAAACTTATCAGGTACTCATTTTGACCTGGGTGGAGAGTGGCAAATGTAAATTAATGTCTTGCCATGGGCTGGGAGACGTACCTAGTAGTTTGTTATCTACAGTCCAGTGACTTGTCCGCAAGACGATGACACCTTGAGTATTTGTCATTTTCTGTCACACCCAGCTCTGTCACAGGTGAAACCTCCATCACAATGGAGGTGCCAGATACCGTCACCGAGTGGATTGGAAGCGGCTTCTGCACCTCTGTGGAGTACGGAGTAGGCGTCTCACCCCCCACCAAGCTCCGAGCCTTCCAGCCTTTCTTCCTCTCCTACACCCTACCTTACTCTGTGGTGAGGGGAGAGGTCGTTCCTATCACAGTCACCGTCTTCAACTATCTCACAGAGAGTCTGGTGGTAAGTTGGATTTTCCATGACCTCTTCAGGAAACAATCCTGAGAAAACTTGGCATTATGCCAATTGGAAAGGCTCATGAAATGAATTTGCAAGAAGTATGGTCTATAATTCGACTAACTTGATTTACTTATGCTTTCATACATGCACATGTTCATCCCATATATTAGGCCTACAAAAAAAAGATCTTGTATTGCCCTTTGCGACCGACCCAAAAATCTTGAAATCTAGGGTCTGCTTTTTTTTGTACCATTTTTTTAGAGAGAAAAAATATTAAAGCATTCAAAAGTATCAGCCCAAAGAGAGTGAAAAAAAGAAGAACAAAAATTCAAAAAAATAAAAAAATTCTGTCTGACCGACCCATGTTTGGCCCCTAAAGGGCAATACAACATTTTTGTTATGCCTCCGTTACGAAGTAGCCGGAGGCATTATGTTTTTGGGTTGTCCGTCTGTCCGTCAATACGTACGTACCTCCCGTTCTTGTGATCGCGTTATCTGAAGAACCGATCTTTGGATTCCTGCCAAACTTTGGTCATGTATGTATCTTGCAGAGCCGATGAACTGATTAGATTTTGGGGTCACGAGGTCAAAGGTCACAGGGCTCATTAGGTATGCAAAAACAGCTCGTGATCGCGTTATCTCAAGAACCGATTGATGGATTGCTGCCAAACTTAGGTCATGTATTTTACTTGCAGAGCCGATGAACTGATTAGATTTAGGGGTCATGAGGTCAAAGGTCAAAGGCCACAGCACACATGTATGCAAAAACAGCTTGTGATCGCGTTATCTCAAGAACCGATTGATGGATTCCTGCCAAAATTAGGTCATGTATGTTACTTGCAGAGCCAATGAACTGAGTAGATTCTTGGTTCATAAGGTCAAAGGTCAAAGATCATGGGCTCATTATGTATGCAAAAATAGCTTGTGAACGCATTCTCTTTAGAACTGACAGATGGATTACTATTTAACTCAGGACATCTTGCAGAGCCAATGAACTGAGTAGATTTTAGGGTCATGAGGTCAAAGATCAAAGGGTCATTTATGTATATGAGAAATTGCTTGTAATCACGATATTCTGAGAACCTGTCAATGGATTACAATTGAACTTGAATTCGAAAAATTTCTTCTGTTTTGGTTTGTAAAATTGCTCTATGACGGAGGCATCATTTTCGACTGCGCGCAGTCGAATTCCATCTAGTTTTTGTAGGCCTTACTGATCACATCTAAGATTTTGATATATCTGATGATTGTGTTCCATTCATAGTTGTACTCGAGTTTGTTATTAATAAGTTAATACTCAGATATGAGAATCATATTCAATAAGAAATCTAGATATAGTTCTTGAAGTTCTTTGATACCTCTCTTATTTAATAATATATATTTAACTTTAAATTTGAAAAGATACTAGCAATAATCAATCGCTTAAACCATATGAACATTATATTTGTATACCGGGTATATTTATAGGTTGAGGTTTCTTTGGAACTGACTGAAGGATTCCGAATGGCCAGGAAAAGTCGTCCAAGGAAGAAGGTTTGTGTTGGTGGATCTCAGTCCCAGTCTGTGGAGTTCCGCATCCAGCCAAGGAAACTTGGAAACATCGCACTACAAGGTAATGATAACATGTTGGGATAATACCATTACCAATTAAGAAGTGCTCAAGCATTTTCCACACCATCTCTACCTACTGAGTAGAATATATACGTGTTTGTGCAAGCAGGACAGTTAAACAGACTCATGTATAAATACTGACATCCATCTCAAATCTCTCCTCGGTCTAAGCAATGTCGCATCATATGATGCTTTCAACTGTGGAAGAGTAAAATGTGCCCCAATTCTCTAAGATTTTAACCTTTGTGAAATATATTTCACTTCATGTGTACTCTCCTGCCATTCCTACTTTTTAGGTACCTTTTTACAAAAAAAAGTCATTTTCGGTTTGCTGCCCTTATTGTGGTTTGCAACTTGCATACATTACCCTTTCCTGAATGTTGTTGTCTTTACTTGTAATAGCACTTGGACTGTCTGTGAATGATCAGGATGCTCTGTGTGGTAACGAGCTTGTCAGTAGCAGTGTTGGAGCCAGAGACAGCATCTACAAAGAACTTTTAGTAGAGGTAAGTTGCATCTCCTGTCAGGCTTCAGTGCAGGAATTTGCTTAATCTTGGTCCAAAGTAAATCAAACACATTTAGTCTTGCAGCGTCCCAAGTACAGTGTAAAAGATCAAGCAATTTTGTTGGTTACTTGTTGTCATTGATAGTCAGTATGCATTTGTGGAAAATTTGACATCAGTACTTTTTCTGCAGTCCTCCATATTTGATTAAAGTGTCAAGCATGTTATACACTGGCGGGAACCTGTGTTTTTTGTTACTTTCTTGTCTCTCCATCGCGAGTGTTTCTACTCATCAATAGTAATGATGATGATAGTGGATTCTTGTATAGTGCTCATGTGTTGCACCTTGCCACTCACGGTGCTCCAATATTATTATTACCCCTGCTTTATTATGGCACTATTACAGCATTTAAAGGAATTAATTCCTGCAAGGTACTCATTTACCTCACCTTGGTCGAGTGTAAACCAATGTCTTACAAAAGAATGTTAATAATAATAATAATAATAGCTAGTTCTAATATAGCGCTTTTCAGGACCGAAGGCCCTCTCAAAGCACTTAACAGATATATAAATTATTACCCCGGTCATCGGATTCAGACTTACCTGCACACAGTGTATGCACATTCTCCACTCCCCGGGGAGCATTCCAGCCAGGCGTCATTTTTACAAGCGCACGCTTGCTAATCTAAGCACATTAGCTTTCACATCCTACCGGGTACCCATTTAACACCTGGGTGGAGAGTGGTAAATGTAGATCAATGTCTTCGCAAAGGACATTAGTGCCGCGGTGGGACTTGAACCGCGGGCCTTGTGATCCACAGTCCGGTGACATATCCACTCGTCCACGACACCTCCTGTGATAGGGATTTGAACCCTTTACCCGTGGTTCACAGTCCAGAGACTATACCGCAATGCTTCTATGTGTCTTATTCCTCCTTTACATTCTTTGTCTCTGTTCTCTCTTTCCCCTCCCCCTTCCTCCCTTTTATGTCATCAATCTCTCTCTGAGTCCATTCCATTCCTAAAAAACCATACATATTTGCATTTTAAAGAGGGTGATTTAGACAGACTATTCAACACTGTCATTACCTTTGCTCTGGCAAGTAACAATAACTTGAATGTTTGAAGCATATAATCATTATATCTCTGTATCTATGTTGAAACCAGGCCGAGGGGACTGAAGTAGAAACCACACAGAACTGTTACTTCTGCCCAGAGGAGGGTAAGTCTTTTATTCATTGTCATGGGTTTACTGAAAAGAGAGAAAAAATAGTTGTGACCAAAATCAATTTTTTTTTTTCTTCTTTTTTCTAATGTTTTATTTTGTGGATTTGTTGCAAAGTCACATCAAAATGCAGGCTTTTGAGTATTGTCAGTGATAACAAAAATCTGTAGCATATTTATAAAATTGAATTGGTAAAAAATATTTCTTATTTCTGATTGTGACACATGAAAATTGATTTAGATTTTCTTCCTTGTGGTTATTGTGGTTATTAGTTTCTTTCAGTACAGAGTCTTATTTTACGTCTTTTGCATTTTATCTTAATTGATTTGTTGTACATGTCTTAAAATGTTTTTCATTGTTTGAATTGATAATGTTTCATTTTTACTACATATTTACATGGATAGCAGATGCTATGAATGTATAGAGCTAAACAATGTTGATGGATTATGTGTTTTCTGGGGTGTGGGTGATGCAATGTGTGAAGGAGAGGGTTTTGTGTATGATGTAGTGTTGGTGATCATTGTACGGAGAGAGAGTAATTGTACCTCATCCCTGTTATCCCACGTGTAAATGTACCTTCCCTGCTGTATGTTGCATGCCCCAATTCATTTAATGTTGCCTGCATTGCCTTCATTTGTATATATCTACTATTTTCAAAATTACATTTATTGTTTCTTTTTGTTTATATTTTATGTAATTTTATTCCACTTTTTACAGGTTAAGAATTATACTTGCATTTATTCAATAATGTAGTTTAGTCTACAATAGACATGTTTATTTAATAAAAATCCACTCTGTACCTACATGAATTAGCAATGTTTTCATTAAATGTGAGTGTATTATTCTGACTTACATTATTTTGACATACTACTTTACATGGATAATAGATATTATTAGTAAAATATTACTTTACATTGATGTAATAGTGTCTAATATATCTTTATAAGATCTGAACATACTATTCTGGCTTAGACTACTTTAGCCATACTATTTACTAA
Source organism: Strongylocentrotus purpuratus (assembly GCF_000002235.5). Taxonomy (NCBI): domain Eukaryota; kingdom Metazoa; phylum Echinodermata; class Echinoidea; order Camarodonta; family Strongylocentrotidae; genus Strongylocentrotus; species Strongylocentrotus purpuratus. Next base: position 2,328,153 of record NW_022145615.1, on the reverse strand, counting down.
TGAAATAGATAAATGCATTTTTTATTTGGAAAAATATATATTCGCTTATGTTATAGTATGGGCTATATATTTATTAGATAGGAGTATATTGTCCTGGTGATGTTGATAATTGCATAGCATCTGATTTTGACTAATAAGATAGATTGGTAGCTTATTTTACCCACTAGTATAGGAGGCGAGTCCTCGCTTGCTAGACCATGGATAGACCATACATATTAGGTGAGTAGTGTATTCCATATTATATATTCACATATCTCCTAACCCATCTGATTGATACCAGTAGCTTAGATTCCAGGCGGTATGAGTTTTTTCCCCTCTTCAGTAGAATGTTAGTAACAGAGTTGATGTATTTATACCTGTAGACTATTTCTTCTCATCTTCTTTTCTTTAATTGAGAGAGAGGAGACAGTGAAGTGTGATAGTCTACAAACTCAAACTCTGTGTCATTGAGCGGGAAAAAATTCATATCTCCTGGAAGCCAGGCTAGCTGGCCATTTTACTGATATCCAGTCTGCTGAAGTGCGTAGTGTCGTGCTAAAAGAAAGCAACACCTTCAGATGAGACTTATCATTTGATGTTTAATTCATTCTGTTAGTTTCAAAGTCTTTGTATGACTCAAAGCATTTGTTGCATTTTAACTGCAATTACAATGGTAACACAAAAATTAAAAGATAGAAGAAAAAAATAACACACATTTGAGAATGTGATAATGTGATGAAAGCAAAGTATAAAGCCTCAATTTGTACTAAATTCCAGATGTACTTGCTCTGACATTTAATTTGTCTCAGATGATATGGTGCAATGTGAGATTTAAAAAATGTGAGATTTAAAAAATGAGAGATTATAAATACTTGTGTATGAGCGTGAGCATTCAGCCCTCTGGATTTCAGTATTTGGCCAGTGTGAATGTTTAGTCATAATTGGTGTATGTTCCAGTAATTTTCTTTTCTGTAGTCATCTCATGGAATGATCATAGCATGATGTATAGTCAAATGATTGTTACAGCATGGAAGGGTAGTTGGATGGCATAGTAGTTTCAAGAGAATATGAAAATTTAAAATCGAACAGTGGTGATTTGAATCATCAGTTCCACTTCTACATTACTTCATTCTTTTCATGTTAAGACATCACATAACATTCATTATTTTTTTGGATGTATACTAAAAGTTGTTTAAACTCTAGACTTATTGTAAATATAAATGTCAGTTTTATGGCAATCCTAGGAAATGATTGAAAAAGTAATCTTTAACAATCAAGGATTACTAGATAATTCCCATTCAAATTTTAAGGGAATCCACAGTCCAGTTTAGAAGTTTGACCTTGGACAATTTTGTTTCCTTCTACGACAATCCTTCCTTGCATTTATACAATCACAATAGACTATGTGCACCTACATGTATTAATGTACTTGACTTGACTTGGATATGTATGCATTTTGAAATGTTGCATGGACATGGTTCTCCAGTTATTTTCTCCACCTTTCAACTTCTTTCAATTGTATATCTGTATTATGGGAATGTGGAACAGTCATAAAGTACTATAACCAGTTAGCCTTGTATACTTGTTTTGTCATTATTTAACATTTTGTTTTTTTAACCCCTGCTATGAAAATCCATGCATCTAGATGTGATATATGTATCCCAATGCAAGATATTCCGTCCGGAGACTGTATGTATCTAAAGTGAACTTGTCTGAGATGCAGGGGTATTGATTAAGTGTAAAGTTACTTGTATTTGGAATGAATTACTTTTTTCAACAATATATTGTTTGAATGGGAATTTCTTATAATGCAAAGAAAAAGTTTAAAGAACAAATCTAACCAATAAAAAGAAATGTAAGGGACAACATTTTATCCTGCAGTCTATCACTTTTATGCAAATCTATAACATATGAAGTGCAGTGCCAGAAACTCATTTAAAATATCAATGAATTATTTTAACAAATGGGTCTTTTGGGGGATAACAAATAATTGTATAATAAAGTATTCTATAATTGTCTATACTGGAACAATATATTCTTTCAGAAAATTCTGAAAAGAGATAAACCTAACTCAAAAGTGTAGGCAATGTTGTGATCTTTTCATTCAAGCATGTGGAGTTTCAAAACTTTACACAAATCAATGTATCTACATTCAGACTCTAACATTCATAGAATTAGCATGTTCATCATTTTGTAATAACTAATACCATTTTCATTCTTGAGGAGAAACAGTATTTAGAATAATTGTCTTTTAATGTACATGTTTATTTTAATATTATGAAACTTGTAAGGTGTGTATAAAGTAATTGAGTATATTTTTCATGATTTTGTTTTTTAAGAACAGATTAATGAGATAATTTATAATCTGCTTTTAAGAAATAAAAAATATTATGTTTTGATACAACTTAGATTCAAAATAATGCCTCTCACCTGTTTAAGATGTATTTACTGGAGGTAATTTTTACATGAAGTGTTAATAATGATCTGTATATTATTGCATTTGAGTATCACACTATAATAGTTCTTCATTGTTTTCTTTTTCTCACACAGATAAACTGACAAGGCCAGGGGTATCCAGACATAACACTATCATCCCGCTTCTGGATGAAATTAAGGACAATTAAGTCAGACAAATTAGTTACCGTACACCCAGTAAAGTAATGGTTTTTCACATTATTTTATGGTTTGATGTAGACATTATCAAGTAAAGGCTCAATTTTTATTTCTGACCTTAACCCTTTACCCACTGGAGCTGGGTGGTCTCTGTAAGAAGCCTATGTGAGTGAGAGAGTTAATTGTCTTGGTGTTCCGTAGATTTTTGTTACATTTTTTTACATTTATGCATGCTCCATACTGAATAAGCAACAAGACAGAGACAAGTCAGAGAATATTGCAGCATACTTAAATGTATCAATAGTTTTTAAATCTCTTATATCTTTAGTAGCAACCACAACAAAAAAGAAAAGTCATTGCATGATTATTTCTGTGGAATATTCTAAAGGACCTATTATTTTCTGTTTGAATTTCCTGTAACTTTCCTCTTGTAGTAACTGAAGGTGAATATGAGAGGGTGTTTAATGTAACCCTACCCGATGGCATCGTTGAAGGGTCAGCTCGAGGAAAGGTCTCCATCACAGGTCAGTATAAGCCATGAGCAAGTTTTTCTAATGCAAATTGGTAACATTGATTTGTTTAATTCACTGATACAACAAAACAAAACAATATGTACATGTACAATGCGTCCCAGAAAAAACGAAACCAAGAATTATCTGTTTTATCATAACTTAATCACAATTATAATTAATAAATGACACATATTTTTGGTTTCCTCTCTTCAAATTGTTTTTAATCACTCATGCATGAAATATGCATCATATGAGTTGCATCAAATGAAAGAGGAGGGTCTAAACAAATACGTGTCATTTATTAATTATAATTGTGATTAAGTTATGATAAAACATTGATAATTCTTGGTTTTGTTTTTTCTGGGACGCACTGTACATTTTGTTTTGTTCTGTTGTATCAGTGACTTAAAGAAATCAATGTTGCCAATTTGCATTAGAAATAATTGTTCAGTTTGTTTTGTTTTTTCTGGGTAGCACTGTATAACTCTCAAAATGTGTGTGAATGATATACAAAAATTTCATCTGTTGAGAGCCAGAAGGGTGTTAACTCTTGGTTTAGAAAAATGTGTATGCCCTTCTGGTTCTCTGCAAACATTTTAATGTTTATAAGTGAGATTGAAAAACAAATTTTAAGGTGGGGGATATACCATGTGCAGCTTTTCTATTGAATGAGGCATAGCCTAATTGAATGGAATGCTGCCATCTTTCACTGTTTTGAATAGTTTATTTCCATCTCAAAAGAATGAGAAAGCTTATTTCCATTGTTAGAATATAAAGGCAATTGTAATCCATTTTTGTGGTTGATTCAATTTCGCATGTCTTTAGTAACGATATATGAATGAAAAAGTAAATTTGAATGTTGACAAAGTCTTTCCTTTCTTGACAAGCTGTAAAATATGTTAGAACTGATCACTTTTGAATAATAATACTTTTTTTCTCACTTTGATCATCAGGTGACTTGATGGGCCCAAGTCTGTCTAACCTTGATCACCTGATTCGCCTTCCTACTGGCTGTGGAGAACAGAACATGCTTGGATTTGTGCCAAACATTGTTGCTTTGAGCTATCTCACAACGACAGACCAACTAACACCCTCTGTTGAGAACAAAGCAAAGTAAGGGATGAACATCAGATTGTGAGAAGATACTTTGGTCCATGTTTGGTTGTATGTTGTTAACTCAAAAACATGAGATGGATCAATTTTATTTTCTGACGTATATACAGTGAAACCTGTCTATAAAGACCACCAAAGGGAGACAAGAAAACAAATTCTTAGGCAGGTGGTCTTTAAGTACGGGTCCCCTTTGTTCAAGTTTCAATGAGAAACTATTTTCAAGGGAAACAAAAATTGTGGTCTCTGTAGACAGGTGATCTTTCTATACAAGTGGTTGCAAGAGCAGGTTTGATTGTATATTGTTATTAGTTCAAAACATTTTTAGAACATGCTTGGTTTTGTGCAGTAAATTAAAAGGGTTTTTTCTATATTTGTTTCTGTAGATTTAATATGAAACGTGGATATCAACGTGAGCTCAACTACCGTCACCGGGATGGTTCGTACTCTGCATTCGGTGAGAACGACCCTGAGGGAAGCACGTGGCTGACTGCGTTTGTTGTTCGCTCCTTTGCTCAGGCCTCGGACTACATCTACATTGATAAGGACGATCTCAAAGTCAGCATCTCCTGGCTGAAGAGACTGCAGAACCCAGATGGGTGCTTTGAGTCTCGTGGGAAGCTATGCCATAAAGACATGAAGGTGAGGAGTCTACTACAAATATCTAGGCCTGGAACTATCCTCAGGAGAAACTCTCACCCCAGACCATTACTACCCATCAAATTTCCATGTAGGCTCATCTACCCCCCCCCCCCCCCCCCAATCGGGGACAATAACCCAGCTAGCTGAAGAGCCTCTAGAGCCCATTTTTCCAATAAAGCCCTTTTTTAATCTTCTGGGAATTGTGCCACAGATACATGAAGAAGATGAGGAGTCCAGGACACCTACCCCCTGTACGAAACTGTTCTTATTGTTTCGTTGATAATTTGCATCTACTGCACATTAAGGAAATGAACTTCTTGTTGACAACAGGCAAGGGCATTGAATGTCAGACTTTTGGGGGTCATGATTCATTTTGATTTGACGAAGCAAAGAATATAAATCCTTCTTTATTTTGTATATGATGTTACAGGGTGGCGTTAACAGTGAGAGAACTCTGACCTCCTATGTCCTCATCTCACTCCTGGAGGCTGGACTTAATCTTCAGGTATGTATCCACGAGTCTGCACTTCCAAAGATGGTGGTGGAGGTAGTGGTGGTGATGGTGGTGATTATAGTGTTGATTAGGTTCAAGATCATTATGATAGGGGTTGGTGGTGGGGTGGTGGTGTTGATAGTGATGATGATGATGATAGTGATGATGATGATGATGATAGTGATGATGATGATTATGTGATTATGTGATTGTATGCTGTGGTGAACCAATTGCATAATGTTTACTCGACTTCAGCCTTATCCTAATATCCTTGGACAAATACTCTCTTAGTCCTTCTTTCCAAATAAGTACATATGTACATAGGGAAGAAATAAGTTCAATCATTTGTAATACTTTGAAAGTTCTAACATTGTAACTGTGATGTACTTGGGTGTTTTACAAGAATCCAATATCTTATTAGTGAATTGGAGATGAACATGTGAGAGAAAAGCATGAACTGTGTTCAGTTAGCCATGACGGTTATTTCTTTCATTCATACGATTGTAGAATCCGGTTGTAAGTGATGCCCTAGAGTGTGTGACCAAGGATCTACCTGAGGTTGAAGACACCTATACCTTAGCTCAACTTGCCTATGCCTTGACGCTTGCTCAAAGTCCTCTAGCCCAGGATGTCATGGATAAACTAGAAACTAAGGCAGTTCATGAAGGTTAGTTGATGGTGTATCATTAATGTCTTCTGCCCCAAGTGAATCTTTGGCATAAAACAAGAAAATCTGACTAAGGATTAAGCTCATAATGGTATTGAATCAGCCACTCCTTAGACTTGCTGAAATTCCTCTTGCTCAAGATGTTATGGATAAACTTGAAACTAAGGCAGTTTATGAAGGTTAGTGGGTGATGTAAAAAGAAACATGTTTTGCCCCTTTTGAACAGTTGTTTTGAAAATGAGAAAATATCTCCAAGAATTGTACTGAATTATACTGAATCAGCCTGCTCTTACACTGGCTGAAAGTCCTTTGTCCCAAGATTTTTTGGATGAACTAAAATCTGTATTTGAAGGTCTTCTATCCTCAGTGATTTTTTGCTTTGAAACAAAAAAGAAAGCTAATAATGATACTGAATTTCTTCTTGTTTTTGTCTTTTTAAACTTTAGATATCTTGCTGCAGAAGGAATTCAAGAAATTTACACTTTCCTTGTCTAGCTTGCACAAGTGCAATTTTCCCTTCAAGAAAGTGCTTCATTCAAAACAGTTTATCATTACAGAATATCTTCAAACATAAGAGAACAGACTAACATCAATTACAGTAAAGATGATATATAATCATTTAATTTAATTTTATAGTTATAGAGGGATGTTAAAATTTTCTCTGAAATCAATATACAGGAAATAAGTTTATATTCATATTCCAACTTCCGTACCAACTTTGCTTGCCTACTCAGATGGTCTCACATACTGGCAGACCAACCGTGCTAAGCCCAACGGAACCCTCAACCTCTACGCCAACCAGGCCCCTAGCACAGACATTGAGATGACCTCCTACGTTCTCCTAGCCCTGATCGGCAGGACCACAGACATCACCCAGGCCCTCAGGGAGGGGAATCCTATCGCAAGGTGGATTATACTTCAGAGGAACAGTAATGGTGGATTCTCATCTACTCAGGTAAGATTTAGTCATTCTTTTAGATGTAGACACGAGGGTTGGTTCCACGAACCATCATAAGTACACAGTACAAGTTCACAGACATCCCAATGGAAAGGGTGTTAGATTTAATACATGCGTTTCAATGGGTTGTTCGCAAACATGTACTTCTTACGGTTTGTAAAATGCCGCCAAGGTCTATTTTTCTTCTTGAGGGCCTTGTGAAACGGGAATTTACCTTTGATTTTTAAGAAAATTGCTCTCATTCAAAGTAAAAGAGTTAGAGAAACAGAATGTTTAGTTATCAAGTTTCTTTAAATCTTTGACGATAGGGGATGTTATTCTAAATGCGGTAATCTCCCTTTGTCTCCCTCTCAGTAACAAATCTGCTGAAAACCAATCAGAAGCAAGGATTTCACTAGCTTATAACAAAAACTATCATTTGTCACTAGTGACAAGTTTTGTGAAATGGGCCCCTGATCTTAAAATAAACGGTCCTTTTCATAGAAAGATGTTAGCCCATTGAAGCATAAACTTGAATAGCTTTAGAATAATCCATTTGAAATGCAAGTATTTTGAAGTTCAGCTGTTTGTTGAAACCATTCCACTATGGAAAGTTCTCCCCTTGCCATCCATTATTGTTCATTTGATTGTTTACAGGATACAGTAGTAGCCCTGCAGGCTCTGGCTGAGTTTGCCAAGGTTGCATACAGCGAAGGAACCAGTATCAAAGCCTTTGTGGAATTCACGCCTCTAGACGACGAGGGATCGGGGGAGGTGTTCCCCTTCACCATCACCACCTTGAACAGGCTAGTCCTAGAGGAGGAGACCCTACCAAGTCTCCCTGCTCAGGTCACACTCTATGCCTCAGGGGCTGGCTGTGCTCTCTTGCAGGTATGATCTTAAAAATAATAAATAAATGACATGGATATTTAATTAATATAGCGCTGGTATTAGCCAGGCTCTGACGCTCATGGTGCTTTACACATATAACCCTGGTCATAGCCGAGCTGCCAAAGTAACTAGGGCTCAATCATATCGGGTACACATTTACACCTATAAGCTCTCATTTACATGTACCTTGTCAAGGAAAAGGGTATGTTTGTTATAAAGGGGAAGGAATCAGATTTTTTCTTCAAATTCACAACACAATATCTTTAGAGCATTTTACTGTCATCTAGTTAAGTGATATTGATTGAATCAAACAGTGAGGTAAATAGTGCAGCAGAAGGGGTCTGCTCACTATTTATAAGAGCCCCTATTAAAAGGATCGCTATTCATTTTGTTACGCATTATGAATAGTGGTCCTTGTGGATAGCGAGCTTGACTCCAGCAGAAAGCCTATTTTGAATAGATGAAAGAGATATTCAGTTTGACTACCTGTAGACAGTTTGGATAGTTTGATGATTATCTTTATGTAACTCTTTCATTCTGTAAATCATATCCTGTTTCACTTTCTTACCTCATTTTTATAGAGCCATATTTTCTGCAATGGCATTGACAAAATTTAGGATCATTTATTAAAATGTCATATTTATACTCTTATGAATTGTGCACTACGTAGGGTTCTGAATAAGCACCCAAAACAAACCTGAAATTGCCTCTGGTCTACAAAGAGTTCAAAAAGCAGAATATGGTGTTCAATCAGGCTGAAAGAGCATTTCATGTCAACTGACCTAATTACCTCAAAACTGAATTGATTCATCTCCTCACTTTTTCCTTTCAGATTTCCACCATCCACAATGAGATTCCAGAGAGTCCAGAGGATGCTGGCTTTGAGTTGGATGTACTGGTGCTGGAATCGTATGAGTCGAGCAAGAACACAAGATGCACCGATTACTACATGAAAGTCTGTGCAAGGTACCGTGTTTGACATGACATTAGCATGCATATCCTGTTCTACCTCTTGTGATATTATTGTACATTTAAAAGTCATGATTATATAAAATGATGATGGCAAGTTAATTTGATTAGCGGTCACAATGATTAGTTAGAGATACTAGTTTATTTGGGTAATTTGGGGATTAATTTTAGATATTCATTGCATTTTTGTCAGAAAATATGTGATATTGTGGATTGTTTTTGTTTAACTTAGTATAGGTGAGAAGTCTAACATGGCCGATGAAAAGTAGAGATGAGAATTTCTTCTACTCTACATTTTCCCTTTTCCTTTGCTGCATGATAATTCATTTATTCATTCATTCATTCATTCATTCATTCATTTTGTTTATTGAATCAAAATTCCTTGTAAAAATAGTCAGGAGACTGATGCAAACAGAAAATACAAAATTGAAATGTTCAAAAAGATAAAGAAAAATTACAAAAACATCAACATGGAAAAGAAACAAAAAAATAGTTCAAGGAAAGAATAACAATGATAATAATGGAAACTTTAATTCAGTTCAGTTCAGTTTATTGAATTCCATCTTTAAAAACATGTTTACAAAGTAAAAACATGCCATTTCATGTACAATATAATACATAAATTGGGATAGTATATACATGTGAAATGAATTGATACAAAACAGAATAAGGCACAGCTGTAAAAAAAACCAAGAACAGGTTTTGTCTGGACAGCTTTCTATCAAATTAGATATAATAAACATAGTAAGAAAACAAGTAGCAAGTACAGTTTCGGATAGTATCATTCAAAAATTGCAAACAACCGGCACAAACCCAGTACATGAAATACAACATGGTAGGATGAAAAAGTCAGAAGATAGCAAAGGGGAAGAAAGAAAGAGAGAGAGAGAGAGAGAGAAAGAGAGAGGAGTAACAAGCTAGATAAATACATTCAGTGAGAGTCATGCGCAATCAAGAAACTTTTGAGATTACTTCAGTATATTGCACTTCATACATAATATAAATCAAATTTAATTTACTTAATTTTCTCATAGATTTTGACATTTACATTTTAAACACAATTAACAGAAATGGATATATAAAACACAAAGTGATGATGATAATACTGGATATACATGTATTACAAAACAAACAGATCTACTAGCAAACATGAAGAAAGTTGGAAAGTAAGAAATTAAATGGGAAGCTGGAGAAGAGCTAAAGAAAACTAGATGGAACTTCGACTGCGCGCAGTCGAAAATGATGCCTCCGTCATAGAGCAATTTTACAAACCAAAACAGAAGAAATTTTTCAAATTCAAGTTCAATTGTAATCCATTAAGAGGTTCTCAGAATATCGGGATTACAAGCAATTTCTCATATACATATATGACCCTTTGATCTTTGACCTGATGACCCTAAAATCTACTCAGTTCATTGGCTCTGCAAGATGTCCTGAGTTAAATAGTAATCCATCTGTCATTTCTAATGAGAATGCGTTCACAAGTTATTTTTGGATACATAATGAGCCCATGACCTTTGACCTCATGACCCATGAATCTACTCAGTTCATTGGCTCTGCAAGATACATACATGATCGAAATTTGGCAGGAATCCATCAATCTGTTCTAATGAGAATGCGATCACAAGCTATTTTTGCATACATAATGAGCCCTGTGACCTTTGACCTTTGACCTCGTGACCCCAAAATCTATTCAGTTCATCGGCTCTGCAAGATACATACATGACCAAAGTTTGGCAGGAATCCATCGATCGGTTCTTGAGATAATGCGATCACGAGCTCTTTTTGCATACCTAATGAGCCCTGTGACCTGTGACCTTTGACCTTGTGACCCCAAAATCTAATCAGTTCATCGGCTCTGCAAGATACATACAAGACCAAAGTTTGGCAGGAATCCATCAATCGGTTCTTCAGATAACGCCATCACGAGCTGTTTTTGCATACATAATGAGCCCTGTGACCTTTGACCTTTGACCTCGTGACCCCAAAATCTAATCAGTTCATCGGCTCTGCAAGTAACATACATGACCAAAGTTTGGCAGGAATCCATCAATCGGTTCTTCAGATAACGCGATCACGAGAACGGGACGTACGGACGGACGGACGGACAACCCGAAAACATAATGCCTCCGGCTACTTCGTAACGGAGGCATAAAAAATAACAAAATCAAAAGCTGTGTCTCATTCTGGCATTATTGTACTATAATATAGATGCTATAAAGTAAAGGGTTGAAATGGGTGCACTGGATACACATGAAACGAAGCGCATGTTTTTGGATTTGTTAAATTTCATCACTCTGTGTTTTAGTATAAATGCCGGAGCTCAAGACAGGGACACCAAAGTCCATCAGGGAACGGATATACGACTTGTAGATGGTTACAAGATCATGCTCGTTGACTCCAGATTTCTTGAGAACACACAGAATGTACAGTCTCCGCGCAGCCTGTGAGATCATCTGTTGAACCCGATTTTTCCATTTCAGATCTGATTGGATCGTGACACCAAAGAGTGTCAGAAAATCAACACGTTCAAGATGAACATCTGGGCCCTGTCTTACAAAGAGTTGATATCAATCGTAACTTCTTTGCGATTGATATCAATCGTAACTATGTACATAAGAGATAGGAGACTGCAAACTTGCGATTGATTGGAGGACTTGCGATTGATTTGGATCAATCGTAACTGCAATGATGATGTCCAACTAGGGAAGAGGATTCTTCAAGAAAGACACTTGCATGGCCTTAAATTTTCGGGGCTTTGGCGTCACATCATTAGTGGCCCACCATTAACAATATTAATAGGCATTTACACTTTACATTTACACTGGGGTGAGGGCATGGGTTAGGGTGAACATCCCCGGCGAGAAGCAAGAGAGATATTTTCAATGTCGCACATGAGTTACTATGATACATAATGCATTTTCCAACATAGGCTCCTACTTGTATTTGACATGTCCTCCTGACAACCAGGCATTCTTCTTACAAAAGGTGAACCAAATCCCTTTAGAGTCAGGATCAGGTGGACAGACAATGAATGGCAATAAGGCAAACAAAATAAGAATGTGCAGCTTCATTGTGATCATGGAGCTGCTGCAACATTCCATTCAAATCTGGTCTAGAGTACTCACATGCTTTAAGCCCCAGTCCCATATAAAGCCGGACCAGCACGGACGAGCACGGACCACTCCGGACCATCCCGGACCATGGTCTGGGGTGATCCGGGATGGTCCGGGATGTTTTGTTAAAAAAAGTGTGATGCTTTAAAAGCTACAGTCCCATATACGTCCCGGACCGTCCCGGACCATCCCGGACCCCATCCGGGGTGATCCGGGATTCGGTCCGTGTTGACACCGTGTTGGCACCGGGGTGGTCCTGGATGGTCCTGGATGGTCCTGGGCGGTCAATAACTCACTCCCGGACTGCCACGGATCAACACGGACCGCCCCGGCGCCACTACGGATGACCCCGGACCCAGCACGGTGGCTACACGGATCACCCCGGATCAAACTATTGTCCCGGATCACCCCGGCAGTTTTTGACCGTCAAAAACATCCGGGGTCGACTCCCGGACCGCCCAGGACCATCCAGGACCATCCAGGACCATCCAGGACCATCCAGGACCACCCCGGTGCCAACACGGTGTCAACACGGACCGAATCCCGGATCACCCCGGATGGGGTCCGGGATGGTCCGGGACGGTCCGGGACGTATATGGGACTGTAGCTTTAATGAAGTACATGTGTTAAGATGTCTACCATACTTATATATATATATAAAACACACAGCAAGGAAGCCCTAAAACAAGATTGAAAAAAGATCATCCAAACAGCAACAGAATTGCTCAACCTCAGTCTAGTTGAATCTATGGCACATAATAACTTGACACTTGAAAAACAAAACTCATCCAATAAGAAGAAACAGTAAATTCAGATTAATTCAGAGAAGGTTGTGGAAGCTGCCTCTCGGCACTAAGCCTATTCTCCATTCACTGAGCTCCTCAACGTACTCTTGTGTGGAACTTTGCTAGGTTTTAGGCAATACTTCCACCAAACTCAAGTCCTCAACATACTTCCATCGGTATGTTGCCGTTCAGGCAGCATCGTTTACAAGGGCAAGGAATAGGATTGGTCCCAACTTTGTACCCTGAGGTACATCGCATGTGAGGCTCTTTGGGCTTGATGCCAGCCCCTGATGACAGTCAGAAAGAAAACTACAAACAGTGGGCAGTATTGAAGCATCAAGTCCTAGTTGGATCAACTTCTCAATAACCTTGGAGTGATTGTCAAGAACAAATGCTTTGGTGAAATCAGTAGTCCAAATGTTGGCATGACATCCTCATTGCTCAAGATTTATGTACAGTGTAGATGACACCCAACATAGATACAAGGTAGTGGTTGACAGAATTTCCTTTTATATTGCCGAACTGCAACGGATCGATTTGGGGTTTAAGATCACCCATAAGCCAGTTGGCAAGAAAGTAAGTCAATTAAGTAATGTAATGTTGTAAAGCGCTGTGATACACATGTATGTCTGTAAGAGCGCTATATAAATGCCAATATTATTATTATTATTATTATTAAAGCTCTCAAAAACTCTGGTAAGAACAGACGTGATAGAGATAGGTCAAAGCTGTTCAAAACCTGTACACAGGGGGACTTCGGAATCGCTGTAACAGATGCACACTTCCACTTCCTGGGGAGATACCTCTTCTTCAGGCACTCAAGAAAATATCTTATGTTTTCCATCAGTATTACTATTATTTCAATAATTGTCTTTTGTTTCTTCAGGTATACTGGCAGTGATGAGGAGTCCAACATGGCCATAATTGAAGTCAAAATGATATCTGGCTTCTACCCTGACAAAGAATCACTTCGATTACTACAGAAGCAACACAAGCCTCTTCAACGCTATGAGGTGGATAACAAGAACATCTATTTCTACTTCAATGAGGTAAGATTTGTAATCAGCATGTTTGTATATTTAGGTTTCTTCATTTCTTTCTTTCTTCTATTTATAATGTATACTATGTATTTGTGTATTCAGACGTACCCATTACAAGCGTTGCTTACCGGGATTCACGCCTTCTTCCTTGTAATACAAGTTCTTAAATTATATTTGTGTTAATTCCTACGTATAATTGTATTGTTTGAACAGATGTCAAATATGTTGTCAAATTGAATGGAAGAAAAATAAAAGTTCATTTGAAGTGATGTGAGCATGTTTGTAAGAGAACTTAGTATACTTGTGGGGAAGTCAGTGTTGAAGTGAATACAAAGTGAAGTAGTTATCAATATATGTAAATCTGAGAATATTATTGTCTTGCCACATGATTTTCTTCACTTAAGCAGGAATACATGGTTCTACAGTATCTGTTGCTGTTATTTTTAGACAAACAGTAATACAAGAAATCTATTATACACCGTATGTAAACAAGCAATCAAGTTGAACTTGAACTTTGCTTTTCTCTTTCCTACACCCACACATACACAATCACGTAGCTGACCAATGAGGATACCTGCTTAGTGTTCTCCATCATCAAGGAGATAGATGTTGAGGATGCCAAACCGGGAGTAGTACAAGTCTTTGACTACTACGATAAGGGTGAGTACAAGACAAGGTCAGGTGAATAAGTTCTGTTTGGATTACCAAAGTGAGATGAATATGTCCAGGTTTTAGGTAATTATAAGGTCAGTTTACATGAAATGCTCTTTCAGTAGCCTGTTTGAACGATCATATCCGGCTTTGGGCATCTGAGGATTTTCTCTTCTATTGTGGTGTGTGAAGTGTACATGCAATTACTTGATCTAAGAAGAAAATATAGTAGTTCAGAAGTAAAAGATCCCTTACATAACTTAACAAATACAATGCTCATAGAATTATGACACAACTATGGATGATAGCACCAGCTTTTGACACCATGTAAGTTGAGATCCGAAAATGATGCCACTAAAGAACACACTCTGAATGATAAGTTTGAGGCATACCTGTTATTATTCTTCCATAGTCATCATCAATAGTGATCTGTCAGTTTATGACAGGTTTAGTGACCCAATCAGAATTCTATATCAAGTGACTCTCCATGCAAGTACTTCGGTCTTGAGCCATCCATTTCAGCATTTCATATCCTGTTGCTCCAAATTCTGTGATTAAATCATCTAGAAAGCCTTCACGAGGTCTTCCCCTCTTCTTCTTTCCATGTAGACGACGTCTTCTATGACTCTGATCTATGACTCTCCATAGTATATGGCGTAATATAACATGGTGTCAGGAGTGGGATTGAGATGAAGTCAAATCTCTACGTCCTTCCCCTTTGAATTCTTATTTTCTTTTTCCCATTTATTACATCTTCTAACAGAGATCAATGTAAAGCAGCTCTACGACATCACCTGCCAGGATGCTCCTCCTTCTTGGGATGCCTCCCTTCTCTACACCATCCCGGTCAAACCATCCGAGGGCGAGTCCTTCGGTAACGCCGGTGACATGAGACCCTTGCCCTTTGTCCTGGCCGCCCTAAGGAGGGTGGATGGACTGGTATTCATCGACCCTCCAGAGGGCTCCGAGGGGGCGGGTACCGGTGGTGGAGCAGGTGGTAGTGATGTAGACGGTGGAGAGGAGAACGTACAGGTGGATGAGGTCGATCCGATGGATGTGGCTCGGGAACTTGGACCTCCCGATGGTAAGTATACTTGCACTTTTATTCATTTTTTTTTATTTGCCTCATCAGAGGATTTATTAAGTATACATGGTTTACATTCATCACAAAAGCATCATAATTGTCATAACAAAAGAATTGAACCTTTTTAAAAAAAAAAATTGGAGCAACGTTTCTTTTGTCTATTTTTGTCATATTCCGATCGACAATCAATTTTTAAATGGTCCAAAAAGCTTTATTTCGGAATAAAGTACAAAGATTTTCACAATCTATTTTGAGCAAGTGTTGGATACTGAACATGAATATCTTTACTTGGTTTATATCTCGTAATATTTCTTCCAGGTGTTTAATGAAGGACTCATTTAGTTTGCATTCAATAAATTTGTGATTGATACTTTTATTCATAATGACACATATTTGTATTATTATCCATTGGTGTTTGTTCATTTCAAAGACTTTAGAATACTCGTACATGACATACTTATAGAGGAAGTTTTCATGTATTTGATAGAAATTTTGTTAATAGGGAAAGAAATGGAGAAACCAAGACTAGAACTAGTAGTGTGTTAACAATTTTCTAAAAGAGAATGTAAGAGAATTTTCCTATCAGTACTCCAATAAGTATTGTTGCAGCGCCATCTGTTGGAGCCTTCCGTTATTGACTGAAGACGGTTGGTGACAGTGGCAAGTCTTCCTCCATCCTATACACAAGCTTGTAAATATTTGTAAATAAACTGTATTATAATGTAAATAGCACTTGAATGGACGTAAATTGCGGTTAACACATACACACACACACACACACACACATAGTTTGCAAGAATCTTCAGTCAATTGAAGGAGGCAGACTTAATCAGAAGAAGAAGAAGAAGTCAGTTCCTAGATACTCATGCTTATTTGTTATGACAGGATTAACAAATAAAACTCACCTCAAGATGGGTCCAAATATGCATAATGTGATTACATGACTTCTTGTGTTCAAAATTTAGTTTTTGACTTAACGAAAGAAGAACTTTTTTCTTTTATGTAGATGAAATAGAAAATACATCCCTAATTTAGGAATACCTTTAGTTTATATTTTCATATGGACACAAGAATGAGGTTGAGTTCTCCATATTTCTACCAGTCATTCTATCATTTTGTTGTCAGTGTACATCCTGTGTCCTGCCGGTCAGAAGTTTGTGGATGGACTGAAGAGATGCATTCGTAAGTTGATAGAATCTTGAAATGGGAAGGAGGGGATAATTGAGTTTTGTAGATGTATATCATATATCTGTAAAGTTCTATTTCAGAGACAGAGAGAGAGAAAAGAAAAGAAAAGAAAAGAAAAGAAAAGAAAAGAAAAGAAAAGAAAAGAAAAGAAAAGAAAAGAAAAGAAAAGAAAAGAAAAGAAAAGAAAAGAAAAGAAAAGAAAAGAAAAGAAAAGAAAAGAAAAGAAAAAAGAAAAGAAAAGAAAAGAAAAGAAAGAAGGGAAGCTATATCAAATTTTACTACTAAAAAAGAATTATTGTAAAGTTACAAAACATTAAAAATTAAGGTTACTTAGGAGCTTCTACAAGATTTTTTCTTAAACCCTGGTACAATTTTGTAGTTATAATGCTTGACAGTTTCCTTTAAAATATTTATAGATCCATAATAAGTTATACTATTTTGTTTTTTATCTGTTTACCGTTGGTGTCTGTATCACTTTAATACTAATCTTCAGTACATGCATTTTGCAAAACAATAATGATCATCTGTATTAATTTTCATGTTGCTTCATATTATTCTGTTTTAGCAATCAATGGTTGTGAAAGCAGCCCTTGTTTAGAAGGTCAGAACTGTATCGACACCGATGCTGGACATCTCTGTGTGGGCTGCAAGCCAGGCTATCGCAAGGGAGTGGCTGATCAATGTGTTCGTAAGTTGACATTTGACCTTCGTCTGTAAACCTGTCACGATATTTGAAATATTTGTATGATGGTACTTAGTTTTTTGTTGTTATTCATATTTTTAAAAATTCCAATGCAATTAATTTGAACATCTGTTAGTGGTGTGATATGAAATGATAGGGTTATATTTCTTTACCAGTAACAACAGACATTACATTACAATAATAATCAAGGATATCGTGAAGAAAACAAGCAAAAAGAATAGTAAAATGGAATCAGTAAATGGTATATTTGTGGGCTTAGAAACACCTCTATGAAGCGCCCTATAAATGTAATTTTTATACTTTTAATTATTATAAGTGTGAGTCATATCTGGCCCCATGTTTATATTAAGAGTTATGCAAAATAAAGCAATGTCTTGCTCATGTTTAGTAAATTTTTCTTGAGGTATCTTATGGTATTAGAACTTATTCATCCTTTTCAAGTGTTCAGGCTGCCTGTTTTCCGTTTTCCAATCTCAAATATTTTGATTTCTTTTTCTTTCTGTGCCTAGGTATGCCTGATCCAGGCTTGAATCAGATTCTATGTGGACCTGGACAGGAGTACATTAACGGGGGCTGTACCAGTGAGTTCATTCGTAGCTTTGAACAAGTGGAGGGGATGATATCTCTGAATAATGTGTTATGGATCACTCTTTGTATACTTGTAATATGATGTGTGGGTTCAACAAACTAAAATTGTCTAAATAGCGCATCTTAAAAAGACAGTGACTTTGGTTTCTGTATTTAAGTATGTGTCACTAATCAAGACAGTACTATTATGTCAGTTTTAAATCCTAGTATGATGCCCTCTCAAGCAGACCTATAGTGCTTGAAGAATGAATATCTTGAGACGGGACTTATAACAATAACATTATTTCATGCTGTATTGTGTTGTACCAGCTGTTGACCAGTGTGTGGATAACCCTTGTCCCGTTGATGCCCGGTGCAGGAGTACTGCCTTTGGACACACCTGTGAGCCAGTGGTTTGTCCACCAGGAAGAAGACTGACCAATGACCTCCAGTGTGTTGGTAAGTCCAATAATTGAGATGGTGGGACAATTGAGATTCAAAAGGGTATCATGAGCATTTCGCCTGGTTAATAAATAATCATAATAATAATAGGCATTAATTTATATAGTGCTGTCTATCTAGACGTTTCTATTCCGAGGCGCACAAATTAATTATTACTTTTGCTTTAGCCTAGCTGCCATTACAGCACTCTAGCATTTCAAGGAATTAATTCCTGCCAGGTACCCATTTACCTCACCTGGGTCAAGTGTTGCAAATGAAGATTAATGCCTTGCCAAAGGACATTAGTGCCGTATCGGGGATAGAACCACGACCTTCGAATTACAAGTCAAGTGCCTAAACCACTCAACTATGACAAAGTGGCCAAAGTCATAGTTTTATTCTCGAAATATTTTTTAAAAGATTTATTGACATGTATAAGACTTTGTAATATATATATATATATATTTTATTTGATCGCAAAAGCAATTTCATCTGTGAGATTTTCACAATTTAGAGAGGAGGGAAGAAAAGAGAGAGGGGTAGTAGTAACATGAGAGGTGCCTGATGTGAGGGGAAGGAAAACATTTATGAGGCTAGAGAAGCATCAGGAAGAATAAAAAAAGAAGAGAAGAGGGAGAGAGGGAAGATGAGGTTTATAGAGTAAAATTTGGGCTTTCTTAAATCTCAATAATCAAGTCCAACTTATCTTGTGTCATTTTTAGATATTGATGAATGTCTACGGAATCCATGTTATGAAGGCGAGGTATGCAGAAACAGAGCCTTGGGTTATGACTGTATCTGTGCTGAGGGATATGAACGGGATGCTTCTATAAACGTATGTGTCGGTAAGTACAATCAGTGTTTCAAAGAACACTTCTAAAGGTAACCTTTTTGAGATTTTCTTCAGTGTAGAGCATACAATATGTTCTGGGGAGTGTTTCACAAAGACTAAGATCGACATTAAGTTGGACTTAACTATGGCAGGCTGTTCATGCCACTAGTTCCTCTAACCATTCCTGGCATTGGTTTTTCGCAAGGGACGTTTAAAACATTGTCACAAATGTTCAGAATTTACCTCTTTTGATAGATCATTATTGAAGGAAAAAACGATTAATCTGGACCATTCATTGACTGGGGGTAATGCAATCTTCTGATTGACTTTCTTTTCTCCTTTTATTCCAGACATCAATGAATGTGAGACTGAGATTGAGCCTTGTGGAGGACCAGAGTATATATGTATGAACGATAAAGGTTCCTATCAATGCTTCTGCGTTGAAGGATATGTGATGGATAACGATGGCTACTGCATAGTAGGTAAGTCTAAATTTCATGTTTTAGATATGCTATCAAGATATTAATGGGTGTCAATAGAAAGGGGTGTTTTTGTGCTTCTAGCTTAGATTTTATTGCCCTGTGAAAGAGAGAGAGAGAGAGAGAGAGAGACATAGAGAGACATAGAGAAAGAAAGGCAAAAAAATAGCTAAATCAAACCTTTGGCCATATGATGAACAATTATTTCTTTTACATAGACCTTTTCAAAATATTTTTAAGAAAAGAACTTTTTTTCCTTTTCTATGAAATTTATAATTATGTTCACTTACAATTCTATTGAATAGATACATGATCTACATGTATGATACTTGTAGCTTGACCGCCAGGTAGTTTGAGAATTTCCACTCTCTATAACAAAATGTTTGATTGAGTCTGAAATGTTCAGACTATTCATCTGATAGTGGTAGTCTTCATGTGTCATACTCATATTAAAGCATTTTCATTTTGAGAAGGAAAATCTCTCTCTGCATGTAAGACAAGCTACATGTATCTGGTGTTATAAAATTGTATAATTTGTATGTATGATTTTTTATTTCACTGAACAATGTTTCAATATTTTATCTTTAACAATTATGATTGTGAGTACTTTCTGTGCCGTGGGCATTCTTTATAAACAGAAATGTTATTGAATATATATGCACCATCTTCATGCTGTCTGGGTGATATGTTATGCAATTGAGGTGCATATAATTGCTGTGCTCATGTGTGTGATTATAGTGATGATTTTATTTCTATGGTCATGATATTGATGATGATGATGACGACGACGACGACGACGGTGTTGATAAGTGATGTTGATTATGATGATGATGATGATGATGACAATGGTGTTGATCAGTGATGTTAATGGTGATGAAGATTGTCGTGATGATTAAGAGAAGGAGAATGATGATGATGATGATGATGATGATGATGACGATGATGATGGAGATTTTGGAGAGAGATGTTGATAGAGATTGTGATGGTAACATCTTTTGGTGTTGATGAAAGCTAAAACTGGCTAAGATTATCAAATACATGTACAAAAAATGGCTTTGATCAAACAATACCTCAGGTAACTAGAGGTACCTGGAGAGTTCTGACTCAGGAGCACTGAATTTTGGGTGAGTAATCTGTTAAGTAATTATTCTAGATCTCACCCTGTGGTCTACTCTAGCTTTTCTACTATCCAAGTTCAGTCAGTGTAGTCTAATTATTATGTCAGCAATTTTGTGTGTGTTAATATCCACATTCACTTTCTTTTGATGCTCTTTGGGGCTTCTGCAGTGTACATGTTGTAGTATTGTAGCTCTAATGGAAGGTCCAATGTCAAATTTGCTCCAAAGAAGCCCTATGCTTACTGACAGGAGGCTTTCCCAGCAGGATGTATGTCTTTACTACCGGTAAATACCGGTAGTGGAAACTCGTTATAAAGAGATCCTTGGGACCAAGGAAATTACCTTGTTACATCAGGAATCTTGTTATATTTGGGTAAAAAAAAAAAAAAAACAGCTGGGACCAGCAAAATCACCTTTTTATATAACAGATTAGTGCTGTAACATCACAGATATCTCCAATTCCATTTAACCGCCAGTCAAAATCGGACGGTTTTCGGTTAAACGATTTATATAAAAAAGCGGGAAGGACTGCGAGGTGATTTAACTGAAGGCGCCGATTTGTGCTTGTAAACTAGTCACAAATAATAGTAACAATGTCGTTTTAGAATAATGTGTAAGATCATTAATGTAAATTAAAAACAGTAGAGGACCTAGGATAGAACCTTGTGGTACACCATGTGTTAAACTTGGATGAATATATATTGATATCTATTACAAAGATTACTTTCAAACCAAGATGACGGACAAATTGGAGTGTTGTTCTAGTTTCCAAGTGGTAAGTCATCATACCGATTACTGAGCTGGGAGACATTGCCAGGCATAGTGCCAGGTGGAGGGGCATAAATCAAAACTTTAAAAAAAAAAAATTAAAAAAAAAAAATTAAAAACGGGAAAACGAAACCGTCCAATTGAAAACGGAATCCGCCATGGGCGGTCGGATACCGGACGGTTAAACGTTTGACTACAGCACTATAACAGATACCTCGTTGTATCAGAGTTCTTTATCATGAGGTTCCACTGTAGTACCGGTACTCTTAGGAAAAAAAGAAAAAGAATGATAAGTATTCCAGTGGGTCATTAGACCATATACACATGTACATTTTTGACGAGTACACTGTTTACTAATTTGACAGATTATGAGAACACATGGACAGCAGATGTATTTGTTGAATAAGATCATTTGCATTCTAAAAATTAGACCCTAATTGTAGAAATATAAGTTATACCTATGAACTCATCATGATCCTTGTGCATACTTTATTCCAAGTGCTCTGTAAGTTTAACAATTTGTATGGCAACAATTAATACTTGTCTATTTAAAAATGGAAGGTGTGGTACTATGAGGACTCTTATTGTTTTTATGTCTCGGACTGGTTCTCATCAGGAAGAGGTGTTGTGGTCTAGTGGATAAGTCACAGGACTGTAGATCACAAGGCACAGGGTTCAAATCCCAGTCACTAATGTCATTCAGCAAGATGTTAATGTACATTTGCCACTCTCTACCCAGGTGTTAAATGGGTAGCCGATGCAAATGTTCTTAGTTTGCTCAGCATTGTGAGCGTCTGTTAATTGACCCGTGGCTGAAATGCTCCCCAGGGAGTGGAAAATGTGCATACATTGTGTGCAGGAAAGCCTGAATTTGATGACCAGGATAATATGTCTGTAAAGCAGTTAGAGACATTGTTGGTGTATTAAGCGCTATAGTATTAAGCATTGTATTAATACATAGTAGCACATTGATATTTTCTCTGAAGATGTAATGCGCCATAGAAGCCTAATTATTATATAAACTCAGAATATGATTATCATTATAGGAAATGACATCAATTGTAACAGGATTTCCCGTCTCTTATTCTGGTCATTGTGTTTATGTCTGGAGTGATACCACAATGTCAATACATGTATGGGCATGATTGTTTTGGACGATCTGATTGTGAAGTCGTAGCATAACATGAATATGAAACTAAATCTGAATTGAGGTTGGGGAAGCGATTTTGGAGTTGCAAACACATTAACACAGGACATAGTTTGTAATTAATATGGGAGTGGCGGTTGTGGCAGATTTCTTTATCTACTCTCTATGATATAGATTGCACATTGTGGGTTGATTTATGTCCTAATATGTCCACGCAACAAATATATTGATTGTGTCCTGTGACTTGACAAATTTGGGCTACAACTAGTAGGAAAACGGTGGTTTGGGGTTATTGGGTTGATAGCCGTACTTCAATATATTTATCTTGATTGTTGCATTAGAAGCATTGGCTATTTCATCTTTTCCAGCCTTTGATATATCCCATTTTTCATATCCTTATTTTAAAGTGGGTATAAATCTATTTTAAGGGGGCACAGAAGATAACTGATTTTGGCTACCCGGTAAGGTTAAGAATCTATTTCTTCCCATTATAGCGATTCAATATATTACTTTAATCAAGGCTAGAATGTTGAATGTGGATTAAAACATCATCTTCCCTTTAAGCTTTTGTTTTCGTCATGGGGTAAAAAAAAGTCGGAACCTTACAAGATAAAGTTAACTTTAGAATGTGCACTTAACAATGGGCTCCTGTATTCTCACATTACCTAGTATAAAATAGAAACAAAACAGTTTCCTTGATTGTTTTTCCTTCTCTACTTCTCATTGTGCATGCAGCCTCAGTTTGAACTTTAGATAAATCAAAGTATTGAATACTTTATAGAGTGGACCAAGTTAATCCTCTTCCAAGCACCATTTTAGTATTTAGAGTAAAACACCTTGTTTGTACTTTTCAGACCAAAACATTTCTCTCTTTGAATTGCAGATTACTGTAAATCTGGTGTTTCAAAGAAATAATCTGATATACAAAGAGGAAGAAATACTGATACACTGTAGCTGTTGTATTTTTTTTTTAGATAGCTTCCTTTTTGTTTTGTATTTCTTCAGATTACCAAGTGTTAAACTTCCCTTCTTTTTAGCAATTGCTTGAACTCAACAAAACAATAAGGGTATATTTCAAGGCTCTTTGTTTATGTAATCCACTTACTTGATATTTGTGTCTGACATTACTTGAGACCTTTGTCTGATTTTGTAAAGTCTGCAACTTTGATTGTGCAATTAATCCCTTCATCAAAGCCTGCTTGTTTATTGTTGCCTGGTATTAGTATTTGTTCTTGCTGGTAATTAATGCCTTATCTCTGCAGTTACAGACCAGAGACATGTACACACAACAAGGTTCATATGCAGTGGGTGCTGACTCTCTGATAAGAGCAAAATCTTGGAAGTTCAGTTTTAGAAGATGGATGTGCTGAGAAAAATAGTCATATGTTCCTTTAAAAATAGCTGGAATATGTAACTTTGCTGAAATCATTTATACTTCTCACAACCTATTTGTTTTGATCTTACATAAAAGTAACAAATTTTCAGCTTGTCGATTCTTCCTTTATAATGATTCAAATACTAGCTTTTTTAATGGTCCAGGGCGCGACAAACCCGCTTGCCCGACGTCCCGGGGCAACCAAATTGAGCCGTCGGGCAAGTAAATCAAATTATCACTTGCCCGATTCGGGCAAGTGATACTTTTACAGTAATTTCTTAGTGTCCAAGAACTCTACCATTCACCCGTCAACTTCTTACCCGTCGTCAAAATCCAGAAGCAAAAAAGCGATCGTTCCGATTTCGAAAAAACTTCACAGACAGCTAGCCAGCTCAGCTAGCTCAGCGCGCATGCAACAGTGACACTTCAAGCCATGAATGCCGCTCCGCCTCCACGCACGGCCGGCCGTGAGCTAGCTAGAGACAGCTAGCGCGATCGTACCAGCTGCGAGCTTATTCGCGCTCTCTCTCTCTAGCTCTGCAGGCCGCACCGACAGGCCTTTGCTATTCTCTGATTGCCGATTGGTTGAATCACGCCAAATATGACGTCATTATTCTAGGGAAATGAACACGTGCGAATCGGAATGGAATAAACAACAGGGATTTTCTAGTAAGTACAAAAAGTCAAATGTTTGATATTTATTCATAATGACTGTTAATGATTGTGAACATATTATTTAAAACTCGCTGCTCATATAAATCAGATGAATGTTTTTGTCTCGTTTTCAATTTATTACTGCGGTCTCAAGATCAGAGTCCTTTTTCGCTTTAAAGTTTTGGGCAAGTGGAAATATTGTTTGGGCAAGTAAATTGAAAACCCACTTGCCCGACAGGGCAAGTGGTGAAAAAAATTCTTGTAGCACCCTGTGTGTGCATTTCTGTGTCATTTTCATCCGTCTGATTGTAATTTTGTTGATAAACCATGAATAAAATGAAATGGAATAAATTTAAAAGTTCTGTGACATCCTTAAACGTTTGGGAAAAGATAAGCGAGCTAAATTGAATTACATTGTTCAGGGAAACATTCTCATAACATGATTCATCACCATGGTTTAGCTAGATTTCACTGTACTTGGGATTTGAATCGAAAGTTCAGAGGTCATGTTGGAAAGGATATAAAATTGGCCGCAGTACCCTTTGCTAACCAAGTTCACCTTGAGTGACATTATATGTTCAGGTGTCTGTACTTTTATGGTTTCGTAACAGTGTATGTAACTATGTAACATTCAATGGTGAGAACCCGAACTGTATTGTCCTCTTTACACCTACAGTGGAAAGGGACAAAAAGTTATCATAAATTTAGAAGAGAACAATGCAAGAATATATTTATAGCTAGGAGGCAGAAAATCATTACCCGGCCCTTCCCCCTCAAAAAACAAAAAACAACAACCCAGTAACGACAGCAAAATAAAACTATATTAAACATCCAGATGGTTAAAAGTTACAGAGCATGATTTGAATATAAGTGGTAGCAATTAAACCTCTGCTCTGTCTGCAATGTTTGAGTTTAGTTCTTCCCAAACTGATATATTTCCGATAAATTGCAAAATATGATGAAAAGTTTAAGAGTGCAACTAAAAATTTATGGAATAGCTATCAATCAACTGCATTTTGGGGTTGCAGTCATGTAGTTGAGATTGGAGACCCCATCAGAAGAGCAATAGCTACTAAAAAGTACTATGTTCTAAAGAGCCAGAATGAGAAACAAAGAAACAAAATAATGTCAAAAAAAGCATTACAGAGTTCACCATCGGGTTAGACATTAGTGAATTACATGTTTATCTAAGTGCATGACAGACGACTGCTGTGAGTCAGATTTTGGTCTTGAACTTTCGGGTCAAAACAGATTTTCTCCAGCGTTCATGCTTAATGAGTCCATCTAGCTTCAATAAGTCAATCTCATTTATTTTAATTGATTTGTAGTTACGGGTAGAGGTTAAAGTGCAAACATTGTTCATGGTAACCACATTCTGCCTGCACCCATACCTAGATTTGATTTTAGACTACCGGTACCTAAATTTAAAGCAATGGAATATAAAGATGTGTAAGAGACTGTGGAGCACTATTTCGCCATTGACAATATATTTTTTTTTACTCTTTCCTGTTTGATATAAAATCATATTTTGGTAACTGCATATATGTGCCGACTAAAATCATTTTTGGTCATTGCATGGTTTCATGAGGTACCAAGCACCATCTCTCATTACTTTCCTGTGAAAATTAACTTTGGGCCTAGGTCCTTCAATCTTGATACTTACAATCGGTCAAACGTCTACATGAGATCAGGTCAAGTCAGAGATAACAAAGATCATAGAAATGGGGCCAGAGTGCTTAATTACCCTTCATTCAGACTACCAGAATTTGAGTATAATTACATTTGTTCTAGTCTGAATGATCTTATAGCGAAGAGCATGTTTGAGCATTGTTTTGAATGAAAACTTGCTAAAGAACCAGGTTTCTCTTCTTGTCTGAATGTTGTATCATACAAAAATAACAGGGAGGGAGGGAGGGAGGGGGAGGCTAATTAATCAAGAGCATGCACTATAATCGGCCAGCTGTCATGTCAATCGACCTCTACAAAATTGATTTCTCTATATGATGTTGTTTTTTTTTTTGTATGTAGCCAGGCCCAACCCCCCCCCCCAGCAAAACAAAAATGTATAAATTGTTTTGCCCCCAAAATAATGAGGGTTTATTCCCCCCTCCCCCTCCCCCTCCTGCTTATTCACCGGCTAGCTAAGTCACTGCTAAATATTTCCTCACAAATTGGACCATAACAAAAAAATGTTCTTACCCCCCCCCCTGATTTGTTGCTAATTATTTTCTCACAATTTGGCCCCCCCCCCCCCTTGCCACCAGCTTGATCCGCCCTTGCCTGTCACAGCCATATGATGATTCTTAGTACAACTTTAGTATAATGTCCCCCTGAAAAATGTAGTCTTGTACTATGGCTGTTACGGATCAATATCATAAACCTGTAATGGCAGACTGATTTATGATCATTTTTTTGGATGTGACGTCATTAAAAATAATGCCGTATAGGAAGTAACTTTTACGTCAGTTGGATGAATGCCAATGTGTTTCAATGTTGAATGGTCGTACCATGGTTTACTACCCATCATACCAGTCTTCCTTCCTGGAAGTAACCAAACATTTGACCCCTGGCCCAATGGCAGATTGAAGGTAGTCTGCAAGCACAAACCCTGGCCAGTTGTAAAAGTGAGTCTGCACTATAAGACTACCATAGGCCAGCTGTAGCTGCTCCTGACACAACCAGTAGGTAGCTGGGCTAGGCTTCTCTCAAGGCACAATGACTTTTTTTTATAAAGTGTCAAATTAGGGTCTGTGCTTGCAGATTAGATTGAAGGGGGGGGGGGGGGGGTGGGGGACACAACTTGCCATTGCCCTCATACCAGAGATAACCACACACACAACAACTACAAAATGTGCCCACCCCCCCCCCCCCCCTTATTAAAGATTTTCCACCTAGAATTTTTTTTCCCACCCTTCTTTACAAACTCCTGGATCTGCCCAAACCCATTTTGTAGCCTGTTTAGACGACATGAAATCAAGACGAATCTCATATCAAGAAATGTTGCATAATGAATCATCTGTAGGGAACGGAGCATACAGAATACAAAACAACTGCATATAAAGAGATGTTTTATAATGAAACTGAACTTGAAGATTTGTTTTACATAATATTTCTTCTTGTATTGGTCATTTATACTTCATTAAAAAAAGAAAAAAAGTATCAGCCATTGCTGCTTTTTTAAATACAAAAAGCCGAAAGAAAAATAATATAAATGTAAAAATGTATTCTTTTCCAAGCTTTACCCCTCCCCCCCCCCCCACACACACACACACACACTGAATCAGAACCTTAGAATAAATCAATGATTAGAGTTCCAAAGGTTATGTAAAAACAATACCAAAGTTTTCTGTGTATCGAGTACCGTAGTGATTAACTTTAATAGGGCATATAAGGAGATAAGACTATGAATCTGACTATTCAGAAAAAACAGGAAGTTGTCGGCTTCATTTTTATGATATTGCTATTATTAAGTTTTTTTTTCAGACTGAAAGTAGAAATTATTGCTCAATGTTGTTGACAAATCGTAAGTCATTATCAAATTAATCTTGTTTTTGATTTATTTCAGAGAAGATCAAATATTTGTCAGTGTTTATTCTATTCATCATTCTGATACACATAATAGATTAAAATAGAATCTGAAGTTTTATTTGAGGCATTCTCAACATCTTTGTCATTATTTTGGTAAGGATGAATTATTGTTCATCAAACACATTTTAATTTCCTGTTTAGAAAAATGCATCATAAGACAAAATACAAAACATGTTAATTAAATATAAATGAAGAAATGAAACATAAGAAAGCATTTAGCCAATGTACAAGGGCTTTAAATTAAACTTCTATTTACCAGTAAATAGCTTTTTTAAGAAAGGGAAGTTATTGTGTGTTATTTTTTGGGAGGCATTAAATTACATCTGCTTAAAATTAAACTTGTATTTACCAGTAAATAGCTTTTTTAAGAAAAAGAAGTTATTGTGTTGTTGTTTGGGGGACATAAAGTTACTTCCGATTTCTAGATATAACTTTACTCTTTGAACTTTCCATTTCATTTGGCCTTTCATTTATTTATTTCATAAATTCTCTAGTGTATACTGATTTATGACAAGAGCATCACTAAATTGGTCTTTGAAAACAACAGTTTATGGGACCATCATATTCCTAGTAATCCTTCACAACTCGTATGTTATCATTTACCCCATCTCCAACTTGGACTGGGATGTTTTTCCTGGAAATGGACAAGTTTTAAAACTTCAGATTTCCCAGAAATGTGACGTTGACGTAATGTACACAGGGTCACCCCATCGGCCAGTCTGTATCAGAACAGCAAGGTCATTGGAAGTTTACTGCCAATAGTTGAATCAGGATTGGAGACAAAGGGTGCACCATTGACCAATCACAGGGGCTCTATATCAGATGTTCACTAGTCTACGACAACAGACCTTTTCAAATATATATTTTTTACATGGAATCTGCTCGGATCTGTAGACTAGCATAGAATAATGTTGCATTTTTTTGTATAATATAGAATTCATATTTTTCTCGGATATGGCTTGATGTTCATGATGTTGACTTTAGGATCTTCTGGTATTTTATTTATTCCATGTACATGTATATTTCTCCCCATACTGTGCAAGTAAGTGACATAATTAAACTACATGTAGAACAGTGTGTGACTGAAGAAATAATATGACTGAACTTTCTTTAATATTAGTACTTTTTGATACAAATGATTATCTGGGACAAATTTTCCCAACAGAATTGCAGAAGGCATTTTCAGGTCAGAACAAAACACTTCTTCAGATTGATATCTGTGTCTGTGAAGTAGACTAACATCGTCCAAGCTTTTTGATCCCAGGGATCCCTAGCCCATGTTTTTGTAGACCCCTTCTTGTGGTGTCATGTTAGCTTTTGTCTACCAGTATAAAGTGTTGCTATTGTTCATACTGTGTGCATGACCAGGGCAGAATAGAGCATGACAGACAATGTTCACAAAAGGTCCAATTATCCACTTGACTTGACATTTAGATGAAAGGGTAGAACAGACAACAAAAGCCTGTTCCTACCACATCCTCCTATAGCTAATTACCTCGTCCCTGCACCTCTACCTCACTCTCCCTCCCCCACTCCTCTTTTTGGTGGTGGTAGTTGTTGATTAACCAGAGATCAAACTCCAGCGCTTAGGGGTTACCTCGTAAACAACCATTGTGGGCGGAGCCAAGGACTCAGAGTCTGGTATATAACAACCAGCCTCTTGCTCTCACCTCTATAATCTTGGAGTCGATTGTGCTGGTGTACCGAAACCCAGAGGAACTCTTTGCGATCATTGTTATACAAGCAAGCTTGGCTTGGAGGATAGTCGAGCATTCTGTGTTGCTTTGACGCTAACTTGTTTGAACTGACGTTGGAGTTGGGAGAGAATTTGCGATGTCTTTGACGAGGACAGCCGTGGTGCTGTTGGGATTGTTGGCTCTTGTCTATGGAGACCATCATGGAGAACATGGTCCTCCTGCTCCATTTGGCATGCCTGGGATGGGGGATGGTGAGCAAATTCTTTTCTTCCCCTTCCCTTCTTACTTTCATCAACCCTCAGTCATGAATTTAGGCCTGTTTTATGTGTGAATCTTTTTATAGTGTAATGATTCAAGGTGTGATTCAAGCCCTTCGCATGCAAGCCTCAACCCTTGAAAGTTCTTACTGGGTTGTTTCAAAGTTTAATAAACCTTTCTCTCTTTCCAATTCTCAAACACCTAATCCTTCTTTTCCTGTCTAGTTGTCTTATCTATTGTAAATGGTGTACTTGATTCCTCCTCAGTCTACAGGGTGATTGGTAGAAAAAAAAATTTGTTTGATCTTTTTTTTCCTTCAAAACCATCCTTCATATTCTTCTCTAGCTTAATCTATCTACCTGCAAAACAGAATATTTTTCAAAATTCACTGGAATAAAATGTGTATGTATCGTAGGCCTACAAACTGTATGCATAATTTGAATTTAGTAAACGCAATCAAACCAAAACGCAAACATGTTAAGGCTGCACTTCCTACATCACCCATCATGAACTTTGCCCCAATGATCTTTTCACTTTTTAGCCATTAATCATGTGGTTTTCATATTTGATCTAACATGTAAGTTACATGTATAACATTTTCACTTGCTTGCGGTAGGTAATGTTGACTATATGTTTTGCATGTCCAGTATATAGATGAAAATGAAAATAAATATAGTTTACTACTTGAATCAGGTACTGGAATCAGGTACTGGAATCAGGTGTTTAGTGTACATAAACATGAACTTGTCAATAAATAGTCATAGTAACCTTTTATGTGTTTCAGTCAGTAAGAGAAAAATAGTGTTCAAAATTTACCTTGTAGCAGAATGCACTATGTTGTGTAGACACTTTGTCTCCAATACCTTCTTATATTAATCATGTACAAGTTAGTAAAATTATACATGTATTTACAAATTTTACATACAATCTTGTAGTTCATGATAGAAATGTTTGTATAGGAATTTAAAGGAAGCTTTGGAAAGTGGCGAGATAGGAACATTCTCTGATGGGAATTGGGATATTGTTCCATTTCTTTGAAGCAGCCACTGTTATATTTTGGGGAATAATTTAGTTTATATTGAGCAATATTTCCTCCATACTATTGAGCAATATAATTTGTTTTTGGATTGTTGAATCCTAATACATGTAATCAATGAATCATTTCCTTAACAACAATTCTAGGACACTGTTTCATATCCTTTACTCTATTGATTCAGCACTTTTATCGATCGTATTCTAATTTATATGTAATTTTCCTATAAAAAGGAGAATTCAGTTACATCAATCATGGAGTTACTATGTATGTTGCTAATCTACTAGATACAAAAATAATAGTTTTGTGGAGTTTTTTATATATATACAGACGACATGCACCCATTTGTTCTTTGACTGTAGAATATGAAAGAATATACAGGTACAGGTATGACGCTCTTTGTAAACTAAACCCAGTTTGTTAAAGGTTCAGCAATTGTTGCATAATAATTGTTTATGTCACTGGTAGGTAGATTGATGAATAAGCGAACAAATTGATGTAGATTGGCAGTAGTAGAATGTTTAGCAGTAGAAAGTTTAGCAGTCAAATATAAAACTGAATGCATCATAAATGGCATGGGTTATCTGTTTAGCCCCTAATCTCTTCTCTTATTAAAGAATCACAAAGGTGGAATCAGAGTATATAGATGCTGTTATCAACTTATCTTGATTTATGTTTGGGGACTTGAAAGGTTGATGTTTGATCAGTCACTTTGGTCAGACATTTCAAAGACCTGAGCATGTATATTCAGCCATTGTCATGTTTATACACGATGGAGATTGAATTTGCATACAAAGTAACCCGATTTGTTAGTACCAGCTGTTTGAGTATGTACACTTTATAAATCAAACAGTCTGGCCCCTGGACCTCCCCCATATTTTCAATTTTACGATGATGTAGAGATGGATGTCTTGGAGCGAAGCAAACTTAATTATAATTGAATTTATTGAAAAAGAAAATACATGTATACTGGCCTGTAGGAATTCAAAAAAAAGAAAAAGCAGTGGTGTAGACAATGTATCAAATGTAGTAGGGACAGGGATCATTTTACTTGACCTTCCAAATTCCCAAACCTTTGTGCATATGAGGGTACGTTTATGCTCAATTTTGAATGCAGAATAAGCAATTTGAAAGGCTAACCGTAAAAGCTCATCGTAATCACAGTTCCACGGTGTACGGTTTATGCTCACTTCTCTGGCTCCTCCAGGCATGATTCTGGCTCTGCAGCTGGATTCGCAAACCTGCACTGCGCATGCTACGTTGACCCCATTTAAACGTGTTTACAAATGATTGTAATTATTTGTATGCTTTCCCAGAATTGCTGATATTGCAGAATCGCCGATCCAAAATGCACCTTTTTGTGAGTTTACGATCGCCGTTTTTCAGTGATTCTACAAAAATGAGAAAGGACGCAACCGTGTTTTGAACTAAACGCTTAACAAATGCCTCATTCTGGCCAGAAAAAGTTGAGCATAAACGTACCCTTAGTCAAGCTTAGGTGTAGACTCACATTTATAGCAAGTCTTAATATTCAAGAGAGTATAAGTAGTAGTCTAGCTACATCTACATGTACATGTACTAGACTATTGGGTGTTGCAAGAAAGTTGAGATTGATTGTAAGTTGCAAAATTTGCAGCTGATATTTGCAGCTGATATTTGCAATCGATTGCAACTCAACTTTCTTGCACTGCCCCACCAGTCTCCTAAATTTTCTAGGATTTTGTTAGGATTAAAGTTTTAACAATTAAATTAAGTTAACTAGATCTAGCTTTTATTCTCTCTCTCTCTCTCTCTGTCTGTCTTTTTAATGGGGCATTGCATGTTGGGGATTTGCAATTGATTGCAACTTCTTTCTTGCACTGCCCCATATGTGTGCTTTCTTTAGCATGCTTGATAACTTATTTAAATAGAATACTTAGAAAGCTGCACATGTATGTTGTAGATGAGCAAAATATCCTTACATCTTACCAGCTAGGATTTTAACAAATCCTCACATCCTGATGAGCATCCTGGACAATTAGACCTATTAAGAGGATTAGAATTAAGATGTTAGATACCTAGACTAGGTAACTTGTTATTGTTTCCATGGTGACAGGACACTGCAAGGCTGTACATGAAAAAGGATTGGTTCAGCTCTTTGTATTGAGATACACACCCCACTAATACAAAGTATCATAATACTTAGCGTCTCAAGTTTTATGATTGTAGAATTTGATCTATACTGAAGATGCTAGCCTCAGTGGCCAGATGTCGGGGATATTTGATATGGGGAAATTCACAAATGTTGAACCAATAAATAAAATGGAACACTTTCACTCCGCCATACTAGTGACATTTGACATGAACTATGATACCCCACAAAGTATCCATGACCTATTTATTGCACCTGTTTTGTATCAATATGAGACATTTTACAACAGATTTTTCACATTATCCTCCTGCTCTAGCTTGCTCAATTCATGATCGATATAAAGATTTTTTTTTCCTTTTGCTATTTGTGTAATACTGATACAAATTTTATTTTCAAGCTCATTGCTCCTGCTGTTATGTTGAAATAAAATTTGAAATGTTTTAAATTTTGATATATGTTTTCTGCCTTTCCTTTTGTGTTGGTCTCATGGCTAAATGTTGGTTTTGTTGGATTGTGCATGGATGATGAATGTTCCCTGCTGTGAAGTGAGATGGATAGTGCTTTGATTGTATGTGATGGTGCAGCGGTGAAGGTGGTGCATATTGGGTAAGAAGATCCAGATCCGGGCCCAGGTAACAGAAGGTACTCACAATAACTTAGCATACTTTACTTAAGATTCATGACGATTCCTTATCATTATCTGAACAGAAGTACAGGAACCAGCCAATGCAACACGAGCCCCTCAGAGAATAGGTCTAGAGACTACAAGCGTTCCATCCCCACAGAATGTAACTGAACAAACAGCTAGTGAAATTCCTCAAGAAGGGAGTGAACAATTCACCGAGCAACCTCAAGGAGAGGTGACACAGAATGCGACATCACAACCTTCAAAGCCAAGTCCAGTTGAAGAGAACACAGTTACTCCAAGTGCAGGAGAAGAAACTTCTGATGCAGGAAGTTCTGGAAACAGCTCTGTCGCACCGGCTTTGACTGAAGTTGCATCTAATGCAAGCGAAGAGTCTGTATCGCAGAGCCCTGGGAATGTTTCTTCTACAGAAAATGTTACGGAGAGCACTGCAGCACCAGAGTCAGGTTCTGTTACATCCAGACATGATTCATCAGGCACAGCAGCTCCAGATACCCAAGGGAACACAACAACCACAAGTCCAGTTGAGGAAGTTACAAGCAACTCTGGTGCAATGAGAACTAATGGTACTGAATCACCTAGTGTAGGGAATGGAAGCTTCGTAACACCATCCGCAGAGGAAGGGTCTACACAGAGTCAAAATGAAAGTACTACTACATCGGCTCCAGCAGAGCCGGACACTTCCTTAAATAGCTCAGTTACACCAGTTGCTGTACAAGAAACAAACACTACTGCTGGGGAAGAAGCAGTTACACCTAGCTCAGGTGACACCTTGGGCAATACAACAGTTGCACCCATTAGAGTAACAGATTCACAAAGCAATGCAACAAATGCACCTTTGGATGCAACAGGTGCACCAAGTAATACAACAGAAGCACCTAGTAATACAACAGAAGCACCTAGTAATGCAACAGAAGCACCCAGTATAGCATCAGATGCACCTGGCAATGCAACAGTTGCACCCATTAGAGTAACAGATTCACAAAGCAATGCAACAGAAGCACCAAGTAATACAACAGAAGTACCAGGTAATACAACAGATGTACCAGGTAATACAACAGATGTACCTAGTAGTGGGGATCAGGGTACAGGGCATGTCCTAATGAGAGGAGATGGTACAGTTCAGCAAGGTATGTCATCCCTGCATGGGGAGGTTTGTTCAGATGCAGGGGTCGATCCCTCATAATGCAGTGCTACGCTTAACCCCTGAACCTTTGGTACTTTATTCATTAATGCTTGATAAGGGTGATTGAAAGTTCAATATTTGTGTATGCTTGTCAAATGTATCCAGATCTAAGTGCCTGCAAAGGTCAAATGATATTTACCAAATTTAGTGGCCATCTGCGAAAAGGTGGGATCTGTTGCAATAAGTTATACATTTCAAGCCATCAATATTATTTCATACCAACATTACATGTGTATAATGATCAATCTCATGCAGATATGACATAAGAAGTGAAAAGATAATATATGTATGTGTACATATACATGATACATGTGTACACAAGTGTAGGAACAAGGACGTAGTGTATACTTTTCATACATTTAAGATTACTGTTACAGGCAGGGACTAGGGGGGGGATGCACGTCTGCATCTATGTGTACATGTTTATGTAGTGTCAACATGCGATTGTATAGTAATTCAATTCCTCTATCTTTTTTGCTTCTTACCTGTTTTTCATCCTTCACTTCCATCTAGTTTAATGTAGTCTTTAAAGTTTGCTCTGATTCTGTGACAGAAACTCAATATCGGCCAAATTTTAATTTAACATCTTTCATTCTAATTGTTAAATCTCTAAAGACCAGATGTCGTTATTTTCATTATTTTATCTGTACTAAAATATCAGAAAAGATGCATAATGTGGGTGCTCACCTAATAAGGAGAGAGAGAGAGAGAATACTTGGTACTTGGTTGGGTAATCCCTTTGGCAGCTCACTCAGGAAGCTATACTGGGATGAATAGCTAGGTGTTCTGTGGTACTAGCTTTGTAGGATAAACAGTCATCAGAGTGGTGGCTCTTTCGATGAACCTTTGGGTTGAGGTTTAAAGTCAAGGTATGAGATCATCACTGTAATTTAAAGGTATACTGGAGTATTCATGATAGAAAAATGATTCCGTGGTCGAGTGGATACGTCGCTGGATTGTCAATCACAAGGTACACGGTTCGAGTCCCGCCGCGACACTATTTTTGCAAGACATTGATCCACATTCGTTGATGCAAGATGACTGTATGTAACACTGCTTTTAACTTTTAACACTAGGTATCAAGCCAGGAACGTGCCCAGTAGAAGAAACAGGAGGATTCAGTATCTGTGGTGGAGTGCCTTGCCTAGGTGATGAAGACTGTACAGGAACCCAGAAATGCTGTGAGAGGAGCTGTGGAAAACTCTGCATGGCTGTGGATCTTCAAGTTGGTGAGTTTAACGGCTTTATCCGACAATTGCTCTGCATCATATTTCCAACACAAAATTCTCTGCGTCATATTTCCAACACCAAATACTAACACTTGCCCTAACCCTAGACCAACCATAAAACTCGATTGCAACCCTTACCCAATAATTTGATAAATCTCGGTTCACCGAGTGTAATAACAGTGCAATCAAACTTGCTAAAGTGACCACTGGTCAATCCTTGATAGGTATGGTTTTTTGGAGGGGCTCTTTTTGATATTCAACAAACTATTTTGTCCCTTACTGCTTGATAAGGGAGATTAAGAATTCAAAATTTGTGTATGCCTGTCAAATGTATCAAGATCAGTGCCTGCAAACATCAAATGATATTAACTCTTTGTTTGCTTTGTTCGCCGATTTGCACGGACGTAGGCGTGCCAACTTCGCATTTTTGCACAGATGTATACGAGTCAATTAGACATTCATAATACCGCTCGCAGTGTGTAGCCACGCGTTGCGTTTACTATTGTTTACATTGTATACATCGCACACTTTCCGGTAAACTGTTTTTCTTCATAGTGTTACATTCGAAATTACCGTGTATTTAGCGGTTTTCTTTGGATTTTTTTTACTGATGTTACGATGGCACCTGCTGGAAAACGTCAACGTGTGTTTAGTGTAGAGGAGGCTCGAGATCTTGTTACTATGGAAGCATGGAGCATGGACTCTGATTCCGACGAATCGAGCAGTGACGAAGACTCTAGTGATAAAAGTGTTCCCTGAGAGTAGACTGATAGAATAAGAATGAATAAAAATTAATGAAAGAGCTAGAGATGACAGCAAGAAAGAGAGTAGACTGATAGAATAAGAATGAATAAAAAAAATGAAAGAAGGAGATAGAGATGACAGCAAGAAAGAGAGTAGACAGTGATAGAATAAGAATGAATAAAAATAATGAAAGAAAGAGATAGAGATGACAGCAAGAAAGAGAGTAGACTGATAGAATAAGAATGAATAAAAATTAATGAAAGAGCTAGAGATGACAGCAAGAAAGAGAGTAGACAGTGATAGAATAAGAATGAATAAAACTAATGAAAGAAAGATGTATCCTGTCTTGCCGTCATCTTTATATCTTTCTTTTATTATCTTTATTCATTCTTATGCTATCAGTGTTTACTCTCTTTCTTTCCGTCATCTCTATCTTATTATTATTATCATTTTCCTATCTATATGTACCCTATGTCTTGCCGTCATCTGTATATCTTTTTCTTATTATCTTTATTCATTATTATGCTATGAGTGTAATACTCTCTTTCTTGCCGTCATCTCTATCTCATTATTATTATCATTTTCCTATCTATATGTACCCTATGTCTTGCCGTCATCTCTATATCTTTCTCTTATTATCTTTATTCATTCTTATGCTATCAGTGTTTACTCTCTTTCTTTCCGTCATCTCTATCTTATTATTATTATCATTTTCCTATCTATAATTATGTACCCTATGTCTTGCCGTCATCTCTATATCTTTCTCTTATTATCTTTATTCATTCTTATGCTATCAGTGTTTACTCTCTTTCTTGCCGTCATCTCTATCTTATTATTATTATCATTTTCCTATCTATATGTACCCTATGTCTTGCCGTCATCTGTATATCTTTCTCTTATTATCTTTATTCATTCTTATGCTATCAGTGTTTACTCTCTTTCTTGCCGTCATCTCTATCTTATTATTATTATTATTTTCCTATCAATATGTATCCTATGTCTTGCCGTCATCTCTATATATTTCTCTTATTATCTTTATTCATTCTTGTGCTATCAGTGTTTACTCTCTTTCTTTCCGTCATCTCTATCTTTTTATTATTATCATTTTCCTATCTATATGTACCCTATGTCTTGCCGTCATCTCTATATCTTTCTCTTATTATCTTTATTCATTCTTATGCTATCAGTGTTTACTCTCTTTCTTTCCGTCATCTCTATCTTATTATTATTATCATTTTCCTATCTATATGTACCCTATGTCTTGCCGTCATCTCTATATCTTTCTCTTATTATCTTTATTCATTCTTATGCTATCAGTGTTTACTCTCTTTCTTTCCGTCATCTCTATCTCATTATTATTGTTATTTTCGTATCAATATTATCCTGTCTTGCCGTCATCTTTATCTCTTTCTCTTATAATCTTTATTCACAGTAAAGTCCTTTCATTTCATATCACTATTTCTCTCTCATAATGTCTCTCACGTCCGTTCTCCATATTTTATTCATTGCATACTCCACTCGTCAATCATTTCTGATAATAAGCTCTCTCACAATAAAGTAAATGGAAAACAATGCAATATAGTTTATATTTTAAGATTGATTCATTCTTTCTTTGTATATCTATGGCTGTGATAAATGTACTTGAAATCAATTTTATTGAGGGGTAAAGAAGGTGAGAGAACAGATGCGGTGAACATTCATAATGAGACATTTCAATAAGATGCTGATTATGTCATGTATATCACATATAATATATTATGCCTATACCATTTTTACATGCTCATACCAGTGGGCAAAATCAATAACATTCTCTTATTTCTTATTGACTTATCATGGCACAACAAAGAAAAACATCCCCACGACGTCCCTTTTCATGCCCCGCTAAACCGGACATTGACAATAACCTGGGGTAATAGGGATTTCAATGGGCAGATTAGCCCATTGTCAAGGGTGGCTGAGCGGGGTACTTTCAAGTCTCTCCCTATTGAACTTCTTTTCTTCAACAACCTAAATACTAACCTTCTGAATTGTTAGAATACTTGAGCAAGGTATGTAAAGAAAGGTAAGAAGTCCACCTTTCTAATAGATTCGATTTGAAGATGTCTTATCATTGCTAAATAAGAAATTCTAGAGGGATAAAAAACTGCCGTAAATAAGAAAAATTAAACATTATATAATTATGATTATTATAAAAATGATAATTCAAAATATAACAAATGACGGTTCATCGAAAAGCACGTTTTCCGGTCTACAACTTTGCTGCACAA
Source organism: Strongylocentrotus purpuratus (assembly GCF_000002235.5). Classification (NCBI taxonomy): domain Eukaryota; kingdom Metazoa; phylum Echinodermata; class Echinoidea; order Camarodonta; family Strongylocentrotidae; genus Strongylocentrotus; species Strongylocentrotus purpuratus. Next base: position 2,288,613 of record NW_022145615.1, on the reverse strand, counting down.
TATTTTTCATCATGATCATCCAGTGAAGAGTTATAGCCTCTTGATTCAGCAGAGTCAATAAAGATTCCCTCGAAATGTGTGACCCTAAAAGAATGTGGCACAGGGGGTTTTTTAAGTGGCGCATAAAGAGTTAACCATATTCAGTGGCCATATGCAAAAAGGTGGGATCTGAGTCATCAAGTCCTTTCATCAATCATCCATATTTCAATATCGGCCAAGATTTTAATTCAAATTATTTCATTCTGAATGTTAAATCTCCAAAGAATAGATGTCATTATTTTCATTATTTTATCTTTTTTATCCATGTCAGGAGGAGAAGGTGGTGGACCAGATGAAGATAAACCAATCATTGATTATGGAGGTAAGCAGAATAATCAATTTTTATCTAAAAGTAAATAATTTACCATGAACAAAAATTGGTAGATTGATATTAGGCCATGTACAAGAATGTGTATGTTTAGCGTCCCTGCCCGCTTCCTTTGGGGGGGGGGGCCGCTTAAAAAAAAAAATTAAAGAAAAAAACATGAAAAGCACTGCTAAAATGATCTATTTCTGATTTAAATAATAAAAATGCCGGCGGCCATCTTCAAAAATAGCCCGACTGTCAGGAAAAATGCGGCCACTTTGAAAAAAAGAAAAAGGGGTGCCTCCTCCTTCCTATTTTTCAAAAAGGCAGGATGCTAAGCATGCTTTTTTTTGGGGGGGGGGCCTTAGGAGACATGGAATTACCTTCTCAAATTTTATTAGACATTCTGATTGTCCATATAACACCTTTGAACAATTAATAATAAAGGGTCCCGGTATTGTAAATAGGGGGTAGGAGTGACAATTTGTTACTATTATTGAGAAAATGATATGTTTGGTGAGGGCATAATAATATCATGACCAATATGGATTCAAAACAAAATCATTCAATTATGTAGAATTCATTGAATTTCTTTGAAACAAAAGGACTTGCTATGGTGTTGTTGATCATCGACTCACTCAATATTTCATATCTGCACTTTGAGATGAAAACAATAATTATCAGTCAAAGTTCACGTCATATCCGATCCTTAATCAAATATGCATTTTAGGAAGTATGCACCGTTATCAGTGGAGGGGCATATTAATCTTTGTCTGTTTATTGGCCTGTATTGACTTAATCGAGAATTGTGGACTTGACACAATTGAAGGGAAGGGCACTTTGCAGTCAAAAAGTCTCTCCTGCTTGACAGATCTAAAGTACAATTGTTTGATTTCTCGTTGTTTAATTTGATCGAATGATATAAAACAAAAGTCTGTTCTGTTGACAGATCTGCAGTGCACTTGTAAGTTGAATGATGGAGCTCAATATCAGCAAGTCTACTTGTAGGCCGGCCTGAGTTGACCTCAGCAACCAATGTGTTCTTTTCAGCTTGACAAAATTTGTGGAAAGGGCAGTTTGTTTGATTGATCATCAGTACACATATTTGATTTTCTTGTTGTAGAAATTAGGAGCTGTAATAAAAAAAAATGATTCCACATTCAACGTATTAGTCTAGAAAAGAAAAAAAAGTTAATATATATATTTATATATATACACAAACACATATAAATTCTGCATTGGTTTTTAATTTCTCAGTTGATTATGGGCTGTTTTGATTAAAATTGCACTCTAGAGAGAGTCAGAGAGACCCACATATGTTATGATTTTTTAAGAAAATACATGTACGCAATGTAGAACCAGGCACTTTGAAATTAGGTTGGCCTCGATGAATTTCACAGTAGCCTTTTTTCCTCCAGATTTCAGTAGTAAAAAAAAAGATATGGTAGGTCATTCCATTAAAGTAGGATACGCAAACATTAATATGGCATGGTCAACCTGTTTTGTTATAAATGATAGTTGATTGCACCATCATAAATTATCCTTTATAGGCCCATTAACAGATACAAGCAAGGCATAAATGACCTGTATCAATATTGGTTGTAAAGGTTTCATTTAGTCCCTTTTCTGTACTAAAATATCAGAAGAAATGCATTTAATGCAGGTGCTCACCTAATAAGGAGAGAGACGTTCTGTGGTACTGGTAGCTTTGTAGGATAAAAGTTGTTATAGTGGTGGCTCATTAGATGAACCTTACGGTTGAGGTTTAAAGTCAACGTATGAGATCATCACTGTAATTCAAAGGTAAACTGGAGTATTTACAGTATTATTGGAATAAGATTCAGACCAACACAACAAAACTATATAAATTCAAATTAGCAATGCTAATACCTGTAGGTAAAAAGTAAAACAGTTTGTGGAGAGCCCTGCATGTTTTTTTCCTGTTTTTCTTTTATACTTATTTATGTTTATATTTTCTCAGTTGTTTAGTTAGTTTAGTTTGTCAGCATTTAAATGTATGCATTATTCTTATCTGACGAGTTTGTTCTTTTAGGACATACTCATAAGCTACTCATGAGGGACCTTAAATCCACAAGCATTGCTTTCAACCAAGGTCACCTCATCGTTCTATTGTAACGCCATATTATGTTAAACTTGTTATATTCATGTCATATTTGTAAAGTGTGTTATGAAAGAAAGATAAATAAAACTTGAACTTGAACTTGAACTTGAACTTGAACTTGAACTTGAACATGTATACACCATTGAAGGTGCTCCAATATTACCCCGGCTCTAGGTAGGCTACAGATATCAGTGCTCACAGCATTCAAGGACATCCTTGTAGTACCCATTTAACACCCGGGTGGAGAGAGGCTAATGTAGATTAATGTCTTCTCAGTCTACTTACAGATTGCCTTCACCTTTGGTTAGAGTGTAATATCTGTCTTTAAACTTGTTCATGTATAATTCTTTACTTAAGTAATATTTGATGCTTGTATTTAAAGGAAGTAGGAAGGGAGGGGGGTTGAGAGGGGAGAGGTAATAGGTCTCTTTTTAATGAGTGTACATGTTGATGCAAAGTGACTGGATGTAACATTGCTTTTAACTTATAACACTAGGTATCAAGCCAGGAACGTGCCCAGTAGAAGAAACAGGAGGATTCAGTATCTGTGGAGGAGTACCTTGCCTAGGTGATGAGGACTGTTCAGGAACACAGAAATGCTGTCAGAGGAGCTGTGGAAAACTCTGCATGGCTGTGGGTATGCAAGTTGGTGAGTGTAACAGCTTTATGACATTTGATCCTCGGACAATTGCTCCGCGTCATATTTCCAACACCAAATTCTTCACTACAACCCTGGACCAAACACTAACACTTACCCTAACTCTAGACCAACCCTAAAACTCAATAGCAACCCTAATCCAATACTCCTTACCAGACCCTACAAGGTACTTTACCAAGCAGGCCCTCGGAAACTAGGTCCATGTTCATGACAATCTTTCTCCTCCCAATCTATTGTGGAACATAGATACCACTTATCACTCAGTCAATCACTTGAGTAGCCTTAGAAGTGCTTGAAGCAGATCAATAAACAGTAAATACAAGGAATCTAAAGACAATAGATGACTTCATTTATACTTCTCTTAAGAAAAAATTTCCTTCATGGCAGCTTAACAGAGACTGCCCTACAAATTACCAAATGCATTGGCACAAACATGTACAGAACCATCGTCTTAAAATCATCACCCTCTGCCGTCCCAGGACTAAACTGAAAACTCTAATTTGCTGCAATAAATCAATCAAATCGTGTACAATCTTTCTTCTCTCTACAGATCCTATAGATCCATTAGTAGACATTGGTGGCCCAGTAGACGTAGAAGCACATCCAGGAGTTTGCCCTATGGACGTTGGTGGAAGTCCATGGTGCACAGGATTGACGTGCAATCATGACGGCGACTGTGCAGGCAATGAAAAGTGCTGCTTTGATTTTGAGTGCGGTGCAGAGTCCCGTTGCATGGCAGCCCCTCAGATCCGTAAGTATAATGCCGCCAAGATGCTCTCTCACTCACTGATCCATCATCAAGACTTACCTGTAGTTTATTCTGATGAAGTCTGTTCACCAGTTTACACTGAACTATGGAGTAGAAATGGGAAATTTAGTTTTGTTCATCATTGCTGTTTCTACACACACATATGTATAACAGGTATTAAAGGGTTCATGTCTTGCAGTAGAAGTAAACGTAACGTTAGCTGCCCTTGAGGGAGATATCAGAATATATTGTCCAAGCTCCAAACACACCAAGCTGATAAAAGATGAGTATGATATGTTGTTTCTGTGGCAGATTAGTTGACAATCCACTCCCTTCCTTTCTACCTGAAGCAGAAATGACTAATATTGTCAATTGTGATATCAGATATTAACATGTGACAGCAAATATGGATCCTTAATATGCATTGTACATTTCAAGATAATGAAAGGCTAATATTAAAATTAATTCAGAATCTCATGGATATCCCTCTCTCCCTCTTTGTATCTTTCTCTATGTATCTCTCCACCTGTCTTTCTTATCCATCCTTCGATCTATCTATCTCTTTTCCCCTCTTCATCTTTTGACTGCGTGCTCTATGCAGAACCTGTTCCTGGTCCTTTCGGACCTTTTCCAGTGGGTCCCAAGCCCGTCGTTGGACCAGAGACCCGGTCCGGTGCATGCCCCGATGAGATTGGTGCTACCCCCTTCTGCGGGGGCCCCCTCTGTATCTATGATGGAGAGTGTGATCCCGGAGAAAAGTGCTGCTCCAGCGCCACGTGTGGAGAGGGGCTCAGTTGTATGCCAGCTCCTCAGATTCGTGAGTCAAAGCTCTTTCAAAATACCAGGGGGTTGTTTCACAAAGATCCTAAGTTGAACTTATCTCTAAGTTGGACTTAACAATTATGGAAAGCCGTTAGCATCTTTGAAAATATTTTGTAAAAGATATTTATAAAGGCATCAAATTTTGATTCAAATCATTCAAATTTTCTATTATCAAGGAGATTTCCTGTTTTAAAGTCTAAAATACTTGAATTTTTGTTTTCGACTATATTTATTTTAAGGTTACAGATGGCTCTCCATAATTTTAAAGTCCAACTTAAGAGTTAAGTTCGACTTAGGATCTTTGTGAAACACCCCCCAGATATCGACTGTGAGGAACCAGAAGGGCGTTAACAACTACAGTGCGATTAGCAAATGCCCTTCTGGCTCTCACCCAATGTGCTTCTTCTTTTGTTTCTTTGTTCTTTCGTACTGTGGATTTCATGGTCATCAAATTCTCCTTCTAGCCAAAGAAATCGCACATGATGTAGTCTTAGGTTGCTTGGCGTACATTAATTCCTAAATGATTTCATATTTTTTTCCAGTGAGAGTTCACCCTTTTCATACATGTAAAGGTATTTGATAGAATATCTCTGTGCACTGTCTGCCATCGCATACCCATAGATATTCACCATTGATCCCTGGGAACCTTGGTTATAATGATGATAATAATGATGAAAAATAATTATAGTAATAATTCAATTTATATAGAGCCTTTTACAGAGGATACAAGGCACTGTCCTTAAGTCTGAGGACAAATTAAGAATAATTGTACAGGTTGGTTTTCAGATGTTTTTAAAGAAGTCAAGTGAGGCACTATTTCTTAGAAATACAGGGAGTTTGTTCCGTAGGCCTGAGAGGATTGAGATTGAAAGGATTTGAATTAACTGTGTAACCAATATATTTGTATTCTAATAGAGCCTGTGCCGCCTATGAAACCAAGAGAGGGCTCTTGTCCGATGATGGGTAACTGCCAGGGCCAGGAGTGTGTGATGGATGGAGATTGCTTTGACAATGAGAAGTGCTGTGGAAGTGACTGTGGGTACCGCTGTTCTCTTTCTCTTTCTCTTCTTGGTAAGTCCAGGGGGTGTACGTCTCACAAAACTTGTCATCAGTGACAAATGACAATTTCTGTTATAAGCTACTGAAATCCTTGCTTCTGATTGGTTATCAGCAGATTTGTCACTGATTTTTGTCATTTGTCATTGAAAAAAGGCTTTGTGAAACGGGTCCCGGTTGTAATGCCTAGGTCACACCAAAACTTTTTTGTTTGTAGATGGTTAGCTCATTCCATACTTGGATGGTCCTTGGAAAGAAAGGCTGTACCGTAAACTGAATGCTAAACTGAGAACACCAGAGCTTTATTCATAAGCGATATGATGAAATGCCTTAAAATCAGTGCATCGATATGATGATGTGCATATACATTAATCATAGTGTGATTCATATTTCTGTACCTTACAACGCATAAACGCATGAATACTCTTTTGTTTGTTGTAATGCAGAGCCACCACCCCTTCCTGAGCTTCACCTTGGCCTATGTCCGCCTGTAGAGGGCGAGGGAACTTGTGGGGCCACAGTGTGTGTCCAGGACGGCAACTGCACCATGTCTGAGAAGTGTTGCGTCAGTGCCTGTGGATTCCACTGCACACCTGCTATCCCTTTTGGTAAGAGAAGTTTCTTTGAGATTTTTTTTTCTTCATCATTTGAATAAAATCGCTCACAATAGGAACAATTAAACCAACAAGTAAATGCGTTTAAATTTATGTAAGGAAATAGATGAATAGAAGCAATACAAATCCAAATGTTGAGGGATTAAGAGAGGCCATTGTAACGAGGACATGTCAATCCCAAACATGGTAACCAGTAAATGTTTTGTTAATACAGTTAGATACATGATCTGGGGGGCATTTCACAAAGTCAGTGACAAATGACAGTTTTTGTTAATAAGCTACTGAAATCCTTGCTTCTGATTGGTTATCAGAAGACTTGTCACTGATTTTTGTCATTTGTCATTGAAAAAAAGCTTTGTGAAATTGGTCCCTGATGTCACTATGTCAAAAGAAAAAAGAAAATAGATTCAAGATAAACAAAGACATTGGATGAAGATTTCTGGTACAATGGCTATTTCTGGCTTCCTTAATATCATTTGTTCAATTATTTTGGTATTTTTATTCAATGGCAAACTTTAGCAAGATCCTGTGGATGAGGTTGTGCAGTTGTAGTACCCCGGTATTAAACTTCTTGATGTCATTGAGTGTTTGAAACCTCCCGAGGAAGAAAGGTTTTAAGAAAAGGTTGAGTTTTGGGAGAGGTGAAAAATAATTTGTGAGCTTTTACATTCTTTTTATGCAAGTGTGGAAGAGTATCTTGAAAAGGTGTCCCCTGAAAAAAATGGATGATCAATATTTTCTTATTGAATATGTGACAAGTAATTGCTAAGAGTTGCGGACCACATATTTGTGTAGTCCCATATAAACATTCCCGTGTACAGTGCATGTGACTTTTAGCAAGACTGTGTCAATTTCTTATCAAAACGATAATTCCAAAACTTTGCAGTATACACCAATACTTATCTGCTACATGATCACCCTTTTCCAATCACTTCCACATGCTCTCTTTTACAATAAAATTGCATGTCCAGAACTCAACTTTATTTTTCACTCAAAGATTGCCTGCTGCATTCATTGTCATCATCCACTGGAAATGAATTTAATCCCTGATTTTGTATTATTCAATCACATCTACATGTAGCCCCCCCTGCACCAATAGAACCCCTAGTATGTCCCGGGGACCGCGTCTACCTGGAGTGTAACTCTGCATGTCCTGAATTCTGCGGCCAGTCCTTGGAGATTGCTCTTTGTATTCAGATGTGTGAGCCAGGCTGTGGTTGCCCAGAAGGAACCATCCATCTAAGCGAGAACTCTGATGAATGCGTTGCTTCAGACGCTTGCCCAGGTATTGATTCATTTAAAGCAGGACTGAACTAGTTGTTTCTACTTGCGCCCTCTATATAGCCAACAATGCCTAAGTGGTACCCGTTGGTCCCCCACGATCCCCTTTTTCTTATGTTAATTAAGAGCTTATTTGATGAGATAACCACCTGTCAGTGACCTTGCAGGGTGGTCTAATCCCTCCTGGCCAAACTAGTGCAGATGGGCTTTAAAATTGGTTTTGATAACCCCATCAAAGTACCCAGCAACTTTTTATACCAGCATTTTTTGCATTAGTAATATATATGGTTTGTTATCGAGAATGGGTGTGATTGTTGATTAACTATAGCTTATGAGTTTTCCCGCTACACATTTGGGCAACATATTGCACTATTAATTACACATATCCAGAACTCAACTTTATCTTTTAAAGGATTGGGTAACTTTGTCTCAGATTCCGAAACAACATCCTTGATTTAGCTCATTATGCAATTATAATTATAAACTTTTATGTCAGTCAGGAACCCCATAACTTTCATGTATAAACAAATTACCAGCTGCATTCTTGAGTGAAATTAGTGTCTGTGTCTGTTCAACCGATTCTAGTCATTCAATTTTTACTAATTGGCCAGTATTCCTAGAGCATGTGAAGTAGGTCAGGTTAAACTTCACAGGATTGTCTTTTGAAGATCACAGGAGTAAAGACAGTAAGGCTTAAAATGTTCTTATTCCTGGAGAGAGAGATAAGGACACCTTATACTTTCCTTGAGGTCTTTTCATAGACAACTGCCTGTCTAGAATACTTGTCTTGTCTCCTTTTAGTGGTCTTTAAACAGGTTTCACAGAAATACTATCATGTCAGAATTGCTATCAATAATAATTTCATTTTATTTCAATTTCATTAAATGATAATTTTCATTCCAATTTCGTCTTCAAATCCAGTTCCAGTTCCAATTTCAATTCAATGTACTGAACCACTGGTCTTCAACGAATGTGGGTCCGCGTGTGAACAGACCTGTGAGAAACCAGAGCTTCAGCCATGTACTAGGCAGTGCGTGCCAGGATGTTTCTGCCCTTATGGAACATTGAGGGTTTCGCTGGAGAGCGACCTCTGTGTGTCGATCATGCTTGACGCGCCTATTGACTTAAACTGCCCAGTGGGTAAGTCAGCTTGCTTTTACCCTTTGAATACTAAGCGTAAGGTACGTCATAACCTGTCAATACAGTGCGTCCCAGAAAAAACGAAACCGAGAATTATCGATGTTTTATCATTACTTAATCACAATTATAGTTAACAAATGACACATTTTTGGAAAGTTTAGATCCTCCTCTTTTATGTGATGCAACTCATATGATTCATATTTTCATGCATGAGCGATTAAAAGCAATTTGAAGAGAGGAAACCAAAAAGTCATTTGGCGGGCGGTATCTGAATTTCAAGGAGAAAATCACATTTCTAAAAAGTTCAATTTCTGGCCTTTCAAAGACATTGGAGGAAGATTCTGGTACAATGGCTATTTCTGGTTTCCCTTATTTTATTTCATAAATTATTTTGGTATTTTTATTCAATGGCAAACTTTAGCAAGATCCTGTGGATGGGGTTGTGCAGTTGTAGTACCCCGATATTAAACTTCTAGATGTCATCGAGTGTTTGAGACCTCCTGTGGAAGAAAGGTTTTAAGAAAAGGTTGAGTTTTGGAAAAGGTGAAAAATAATTTTTGAGCTTTTACATTCTTGTTACTCAAGTGTGGAAGAGTATCTTGAAAAAGGTATCCCCTGAAAAAGATGGATAATCAATATTCTCTTATTGAAAATGTGACAAGTAACGGCTAAGAGTTGCAGACCACATGTTAGTGTAGTCCCATATGAACATTTCTATGTACAGCGCATGTGACTTTTAGCAAGCCTCTGTCAATTTCTTATCAATATAATTCCAAAACTATGCAATATATACCAATACTTGTCTGCTACATGATCACCCTTTTCCAATTACTTCCACACGCTTTCTTGTACAATACAATCGCATGTATAGAATTTAACTTTATCTTTAAGTCAAAGATTGCCCCCTGCATTCATGGTCATCATCCACTGAAAATGAATTTAATCCCTGATTATGCATTATTCAATCACATCTACGTGTAGCCCCCCCTGCACCAATAGAACCCCTAGTTTGTCCTGGGGACCGCGTCTACCTGGAGTGTAACTCTGCATGTCCTGAATTCTGCGGCCAGTCCTTGGAGATTGCTCTTTGTATTCAGATGTGTGAGCCAGGCTGTGGTTGCCCAGAAGGAACCATCCATCTGAGCGAGAACTCCGATGAATGCGTTGCTCCAGACGCTTGCCCAGGTATTGATTCATTTAATGCAGGACTGAACTAGTTGTTTCTACTTGCGCCCTCTATATAGCCAACAATGCCTAAGTGGTACCCGTTGGTCCCCCACGATCCCCTTTTTCTTATGTTAATTGAGAGCTGATTTGATGAGATAACCACCTGTCAGTGACCTTGCAGGGTGGTCTAATCCCTCCTGGCCAAACTAGTGCAGATGGGCTTTAAAATTGGTTTTGATAACCCCATCAAAGTACCCAGCAACTTTTTATACCAGCATTTTTTGCATTAGTAATATATATGGTTTGTTATCGAGAATGGGTGTGATTGTTGATTAACTATAGCTTATGAGTTTTCCCGCTACACATTTGGGCAACATATTGCACTATTAATTACACATGTCCAGAACTCAACTTTATCTTTTAAAGGATTGGGTAACTTTGTCTCAGATTCCGAAACAACATCCTTGATTTAGCTCATTATGCAATTATAATTATAAACTTTTATGTCGGTCAGGAACCCCATAACTTTCATGTATAAACAAATTACCAGCTGCATTCTTGAGTGAAATTAGTGTCTGTGTCTGTTCAACCGATTCTAGTCATTCAATTTTTACTAATTGGCCAGTATTCCTAGAACGTGTGAAGTAGGTCAGGTTAAACTTCACAGGATTGTCTTTTGAAGATCACAGGAGTAAAGACAGTAAGGCTTAAAATGTTCTTATTCCTGGAGAGAGAGATAAGGACACCTTATACTTTCCTTGAGGTCTTTTCATAGACAACTGCCTGTCTAGAATACTTGTCTTGTCTCCTTTTAGTGGTCTTTAAACAGGTTTCACAGAAATACTATCATGTCAGAATTGCTATCCTCAATAATAATTTCATTTCATTTCAATTTCATTAAATGATAATTTTCATTCCAATTTCGTCTTCAAATCCAGTTCCAGCTCCTACTCCAGTTCCAATTTCAATTTTAATTCAATGTACTGAACCACTGGTCTTCAACGAATGTGGGTCCGCGTGTGAACAGACCTGTGAGAAACCAGAGCTTCAGCCATGTACTAGGCAGTGCGTGCCAGGATGTTTCTGCCCTTATGGAACATTGAGGGTTTCGCTGGAGAGCGACCTCTGTGTGTCGATCATGCTTGACGCGCCTATTGACTTAAACTGCCCAGTGGGTAAGTCAGCTTGCTTTTACCCTTTGAATACTAAGCGTAAGGTACGTCATAACCTGTCAATACAGTGCGTCCCAGAAAAAACGAAACCGAGAATTATCGATGTTTTATCATTACTTAATCACAATTATGGTTAACAAATGACACATTTTTGGAAAGTTTAGATCCTCCTTTTATGTGATGTAACTCATATGATTCATATTTTCACGCATGAGTGATTAAAAGCAATTTGAAGAGAGGAAACCAAAAAGTCATTTGGTGGGCGGTATCTGAATTTCAAGGAGAAAATCACATTTCTAAACGTCAATTAACGTCTGGCTGGAATGCTCCCCAGGGAGTGGAGATTGTTCACACAGTGTGTGTGCGGGCAAGCACTTAATCCAACGACCGGGGTAATGGTATATTTGTAAAGCGCTTAGAGACATTGTATTGAGCGCTCTGTAAAAGCTAAATATTATTATTATTATTATTGTCCTAAATGGTTTGATATTGACAGCTGAACCTCGACCATGTGAGACTGAAAGACGCATAAAGCTGGAAGAAAGAGGTGAGGCGGAGGGTGTGTTTATCCCACAATGTACTCAAGATGGATTCTATGCCATGGAGCAGTGTTACGAGGGCAATGGTACTTACTGTTGGTGTGCGGACCCCCAGACTGGAACAGTCCTCCCTGACAGCGAAGTCCATGGTGCTCGTGCAGACTGCGATCGTAAGTACATTCTTTTCACAGGACCAAGAAGGAGTGGCTACAAGATCAACGCTAATTTGAATAACACATTTCTTTTTTTGAAGGGGGTGGGGGGGGGGTAGAAATTTGAATTTTTGTATAAACCAGAAATGTTATGTTCACAAACCTTCACAAGTTTTGCAAGTAATCCAGGTTTCCTCAAATATTCATGTCACAAAATGATTGACTATTCAGAACAGCTTCTTGCCTCAAAAATTTAAGGCCATCTATAATTTTACATTGTGAAATACATTAACAATGAAAAGTAACATTGAAAGTAACCTATATATAGTGTAGGTACAATACCACTCTCCTACTATGTTACTCTGTGTTAGTATTTGTAATGAATTTATAAACAAGATATTATTTCTTTTTTTTTTTTCCTTTTACTTTCATCTACCACAGGCTTCATTCCTGACCCTTCACGTAAGTTTCATCTATTTTTTCCCCCTTTTTTTAATATTTTTTTTTACTTCATTCCTCTGTGAGATTGACAGTTTGGAACACTTCAAACCAGTCCTCAAAACTTACTTATTTCGGCAAATTAGAATTAGTGACTAATTGGACAAGCCTGCGTCTTTGATTTTTTTACAGAGACATATATCTTGTGAATCACCATTATCTTTCTTTTAAAAATAAAAATAAAAATCATAATTTTGCCCAAAAACGTACATGTACATGTGAATTTATTTACATTATAAGAATGATAATAGTGAATTCTTACAAGTGCATGTATATACATGGATGTACATATAGCCTTCATGTCTGTCGCACTTGACTTCCTGGCTCTCCTGTATTAACACATATTGCTGAATGTACGCAAAATCATATTTTACCAGTAGAATCAATGGAAATTCTATATTGTAATGATAAAAATTATACAAAAAGGTAGCTGGTCGCAACAAAGGTCCTATGCATGTGTACTTATTTCCTGTGTAGAAGTGTCATGGTCGAGTGGTTTAAGCACTTGACTTGCAATTTAAAGGTTGTGGTTTGATCCCCGATACGGCACTAATGTCCTTTGGCAAGGCATTAATCTTCATTTGCCACACTCGACCCAGGTGAGGTAAATGGGTACCTGGCAGGAATTAATTCCTTGAAATGCTAGAGCGCTGTAATGACCGCTAGGCTAAAGCCGGGGTGATAATTAATGCGCCTCGGAATAGAATTTCTAGATAGACAGCGCTATAGAAATGCCTCAAATTATTCATTATTATTATAAGATACAGAAATATGAAACGCATCGTTGTAAAAAGCTGCTGCAGCTTTACTGTGCTTTGTGCATGAGACTATAGAGATATGTGTATGCGGAGTAGTATAATACAGTCAAACCTGTCTATAGCGACCACCCAAGGGAAACACAAAAAGTGGCCTTTGTAGACAGGTTGTCTTTGTAGACAGGTTTCTTTAGTACATGATTCAATGAGAAACCATTTTCAAGGGAATCAACAAATGTGGCCTTTGTAGACAGGTGATCTTTGTAGACAGGTGGTCACTAAAGCAGGTTTGACTCTATGTTTCATTATCATGTGTATTATGTTTGCAGTTCTCAACCAGTGCCCCGAAGGCAAAGTGTTTGCTGATGGTGTCAAGAAATGTGTCTGTAAGTATTACATCTTTCTGAGATGATTCCGATAGCTTGTGAAATTTAGCTTGGAAAGAAACTGGAAGTAAAAATAATGATAAGAATTTATAATAATGATAATAATGCGGATGATGATAATACTTATGAGATGGGGCCATCAGAGTTAATATTGATTAATCTCGATATGCAGTCCAGTATCATAGAGATTTAAAAATATCTCACCATATATATGCCTTCTTGAAAAAAGAAGAATGTGGCAGAAGCTTACTTAATACTTATGGATAGCCATTTGTAGCCTTAAAATAAAATATATTCAAAAACTAAAATTCAAGTATTTTAGACTTTTAAAAAATTCCACATCAACAACATGAAATCTCCTAGATAATAGAAAATATGAATGATTTTAATCAACATTTTATGCCTTTAAAAAACTTTTCCAAAATATTTTCATAGATGCTAACAGCTTTCCATAAATGTTTTTGTAAAACACACCCAGGTCACTTGATAACACATGGATACTCCTTGTGCCGTTTTGATGAGACTATCCATTTTAGGATTGAGATGGAGTTGAATGTTAGAGAACCTTGAAGACGGTCAGTTTAAGGATACAAATGATCACTGCATTCTTTGTTAGCCATTTTTTCACAAAGAGAATTTTTTGTTCACCTACATACTTGTATAGATCCTGAGCCAGAGCCAAGGCAGCCAGGTATCCCTGCATGTCCAGGAGACTTTGTCCAGAATGACTGTAACTCTGCATGCCCCGAGTATTGTGGACAGCCTGAAGAGGTCGGCTGCATCCAGATGTGTATGGTTGGATGCGGATGTCCTTCTGGTAAAGTGAAGGCTAGTCTGGACTCTAATATGTGCGTTGCTCCAGAGGATTGCGCAGGTATGTACAAGCTCTTCTTCTTCTTCTTTTCGATTTTTCCCTTCTTTTCTCTATTCTTCCCTATTTTTTCCTATTTTTTCCTATTTTTTCCTAATTTTCTTACTCAAAAGGGGGAAATGTTGTTAGATCCCATTTCCCCCCCCCCCCCCCCCCCGAATCCTCTTTTTTTTTCTTTTTTTTTTCTTTTTTTTTTTTTACTCAAGGGGGGCGCGGTTAAGGGGAAAAAAAAAGAAGCTATATTTTGTAGTGCTCACTATCACCTCTGACATGTTCAAATGCGCTTTACAGACATATTGTGAACAGAAGAGGTGAGTGTTTAGATATTTTGTGATGGTATTGACAGATTGTTGGTTGCGAAGAGTTATTGGTAGGCTATTCCACAGTTTGGGAGAAGCAATTGTGAATGCTCTATCACCAAGGGTGGATAGCATCTAGGGAGATGGGTGGTTCAGCGTGATGCTTAGAGAGGAGCAAAGGGAGTAGCAGGATGGTTTGTATATGTGAACCATTAGGAGAATTCACATTAGGTACTAGGAGCTGGTGTTCGTATTTGCTGAATAATAAATACACTTTTTGTAGCAAGCAGTCTATATTTGCACAAGAACTGGATAAAATTATGGTGGGTTTCAGCGTAGAAGTTGTCACTGGAAGCAAAACTCATCCACTCTCTGCTACAGTATGTTTGAGACCATAATTCTCTATACTCTGCACTAAATCCAACACCAACACTAAACATGCAATCGCTCAGCATTTCATCCAAAGGAGTAAATAATCTAGAAGAGATCAGAAAAAACCACCTTAAAGGCACACTGTCCTACTTGTAGCTACTTGCTCCCTCTATATCGAAAACTTCCCCAATCGGTGTCTGTTGGTCCCCCATGATCCTCTTTTTTTTATGTTAAATGAGAGCTGAGTTAATGAGATAGCCACCTGACACAGTGACCTCGCTGGCTCGCTGGGTGGTCTAATCCCTTCTAGCTGAAGTAGTAAAGCCTGCGTTTAAACCAAATTACAAAAACGATTACAATCTGAAATCCACAGCTGGTGTGCCAGAACCAGAGCCAGAACCATTAACCTGTGTTAACAACTTGGTGCACAAAGATTGCGGAACGGCCTGCCCCTTGACATGCAATGAAAAAGAAGCAGAGATGTGTGTAGCCATGTGTGTCGCAGGATGTCACTGCCCCGACGGGATGTATCTGGTGCCCGGAGACTCTCCACGATGTGTGGCCCAGGAGGAGTGCCCAGAACGTAAGTCTTAAACATGCCTCAATGGGACGTCGTCTTGTATTTTAGAAAAGAAGGACATTCTGACATCTTTAATGCTAATGATGATGATGATGATGATTGTATGTGCATTGTATACAGCCCCAAAACACAGATACTTCTGTTATTAAAAAGGACTTTCAGGTATTTTTTTCATGGACAGCATTTACGAGCTCTTGCAGCGCAATAGAATATATCCACATAGTTATTGCGCTTTACAAATGAATATTATTATTATTATTATTATTATTATGTAATTTCCCAAGTTCATCATATTTCAAACATTGATAACTTTCTTATTATTGACCTGATTGTTTTCGAACTGCTGCCATTCTGTTAACCTCATTTTTCTGCTTTTATACAAATGAACTTTTCACAAGGTTTGGATTGAACAATAAATTTCTTGTCACTGAAAGTTTGTTGGGCTAACTCTGGGTAAATGATATTGTATAAATAGATTTTCATGTTTGAGTTACCATGCTGTAATCCCATACCTATTGATTCATACTCTTTCTCTCTCTTCTCTCTCATGTTTTCAACAGCATGTGATGAGGGATACAAGTACAATGAGGACCTGGAATGTGTTGGTAAGTAGGAAGTAGTGTACATCTACTGAGCTACTGTAATAGGGTAGATATCCCACCGCTGCCACTATTAATGTTGAGCCATTTACAATTTCATATTTAAGCACTAAATTGATCAACCTGCCTTCTTAAAATTGGAGACATTATTTGTTACAAGCATGTTTCTTCTATTTGCTGCCATTTCCTGATCATAAGTCATGTGTCTGAAAAGAATTTACAGAGTACATGAACAGAAATTGTGTTTTTAAAATCTTTGTCAAAACTTATGCTCCTCAATTTATAAATTCTTTGCTTACCATTTTTAAGGCTGACTGTTTACTTAAAAGTTATATACTATTTCATAGAAGATCCTTTTAATCGTGTAATTGAACTCAATGCAGTACTGTCCTGTCAATCTGTGAAAGCTTCTTATACTAAATATCTAGTTGTTTTATGTGTCTGAAAGAAATGTCGCGTGATCTATTCTAGGTCGACATATGTGCACATTGGTAGACAAGAGAGCTGACCAATAGACCAAAAAACATACAGTGTACCTGTATGTTTTAATGGTGTTCTGTTCAAAGTCAAAAGAAGAATACACTAACGGTAAAACATTTTATTCTCTATCAGTTGCCAATCCATGTCACGTGCTGCTGGCTGCAGTCCAAGCGAGAATGCCTATGCCTGGTCAGTTTACTCCAACGTGCACAAGTGAAGGGAAGTACGAGACGGTTCAATGCCATGGTAGTACTGGATTCTGCTGGTGTGCCGATACTGAGACAGGAGTCAAGAAACAGGGAACTGATGTCAGAGGAACTCCCGATTGCCCAGGTATCTAGAGCAATTACTCTTCACAGTTTTGATCTTTCTTAGCTTTGACCTAATATATTGCATTCTCCTGAACCAAAAATAGTAACATTATCTTAGAACAAATTGTGATGATTGATAATGTTCTGAAAAGGCTCCAACTAGACATCTCTCTGTATTTTATCAAATCGAGGGCAAAACTCAATTGTACATGTATTTCATGAAGATGTGTGATATTATGGTCTCATAGATAGTTACAATAAATATAATATTAGACAAAACAGCTTTCAAATGTAATGAATCTTTATTCTTGTCTTTCCAGAACCAGCCCCTACTTGTGATGAGGGATACAAGCACAATGAGGACCTGGAATGTGTTGGTAAGTAGGAAGTAGTGTACCCCTACTGAGCTACCGTAAGGCCAAAAAAAAAATTGTTTGGTTGTCCTCGATTGCTATTCTGGAGTAGGGGCGGGCGGGCAGATTTTTTTTTTTTTTTTTAACTTGAATTTTTTGTGTGTGTTTTATTATTTATTTATTTTTATTTTTTTTATTTTTTCCCCCCCCTTTTTTTTTTTTTTTTTAATAATTTTTTTTCCATAAAAAAAAAAAAAAATCATTGGGATTGTCAAGCATTTAAACAAACAAAGTCTATAGAACACTTTAATTTGGTAAAAGACTAGTTTAATGTACAATGAATATCAAGACCAACACAGAAAGTATTTTGATCTTTGAAATACAGCACCTTTTAAATCTCCATTGTACTACTTATAGCTACTTGCGCCCTCTATGTAGCAAACAATGCCTAATCGGTGACCATTGGTCCCCCATGATCCTCTTTATCTTATATTAACTGAGAGCTGATTTGATGAGATAACCACCTGTCCAGTGACCTTGCAGGGTGGTCTACAGACAGGTTTTAAAATGAGTTTAAGAATGCTCAGAACCTGACATTTTGACATAGAAAAATAAAAATGGCAAGTTCAATAAATACCTAATTGCGTACTGAAAAGACCAAACTGACAACGGGACGCATTTTGATCCTTGCAAATGCATAAAATGGTATGTTTGGCATTTAAGAATGCTCCCCCCCAACAAAAATTGAATAACAAAAAACAAAAAACAAAAACAAAAAATTATGAATTAAAAAAAAAAATATTAAAAAAAAAAAAATACGAGCGGCCCGAAAATGATGAGCGGGCGGTCGAGGACAACCAAATGATTTTTTTTTTTTGGCCTAATAGAGTAGATATCCCACCGCTGCCACCATTAATGTCGAGCCATTTACAATTTCATATTTAAGCACTAAATTGATCAGCCTGTCTTCTTATAATTGTAAACATTATTTGTTACAAGCATGTTTCTTCTATTTGCTGCCATTTCCTGATCATAAGTCATGTGTCTGAAAAGAATTTACAGAGTACATGAACAGAAATTGTGTTTTTTTAAATGTAACAATTTGCCTCACTAAATCTTTGTCAAAACTTATGCTCCTCAATTTATAAATTCTTTGCTTATCATTTTTAAGACTGACTTTTTACTTAAAAGTAATATATAATTTCATAGAAGATCCTTTTAATCTTGTATTGAACTCCTTCCAGCACTGTCCTGTTAATTTGTGAAAGTTTCTTTTACTAAATATCTAGTTGTTTGATGTGTGTGTTTGTAATTGAGTTCTTCATAAGTAGGATACATGAAGTGTCTGAAAGACATGTAGCTGGATCGATCCTGGGTTGATAAATATGCATATAGGTAGGCAAGAGAGCTGACCAATAGACCAACTAACGTACAGCGTACAGGCATGTTTTAATGGTGTTCTGTTCAAAGTCAAAAGAAGAGTTGAATACAATAATGGTAAAACATTTTCTTCTCTATCAGTTGCAAATCCATGTCATGTGCTGCTGGCTGCAGTCCAAATGGCAGATGAGCGTATGGTTGGTCAGTTTACTCCAATGTGCACAAGTGAGGGGAAGTACGAGACGGTTCAATGCCATGGAAGTACTGGATTCTGCTGGTGTGCCGATACTGAGACAGGAGTCAAGAAACAGGGAACTGATGTCAGAGGAACTCCTGATTGCACAGGTATCTAGAGCAATTACTCTTCACAGTTTTGTTCTCCATCTTTGATTTAAACTGGTCTACTTGTACTTAAATGCTGTAAGCGAGAAAAACAGCAAGCTTAGCAGAGCCCAGATAATATTGGAGCGCCTTGAGCACCTTGCATTGTGGATATGTGCGCTTTATTGATATCCAATAGTAATTATTATTAATAATATCATTATTTTTTATTACATGTATAGGGTCTGGAATGATTAGTTTCTTTATTACATCAGTAATGTATTGCATAGAGAGAAATTTAGGGCTGCATTGTTGAATAATCTTAAAATAAAATTAAATTTGAGTTCTGAGCATTAAATGCTATGCAAGTCAGTTGTCCAGTGTTCTCTATAGTTGCCCTTTAGAGTGCCTGTCAATGCTGGTATTCAAATAAAGAATTAATATTTAAAGCTGAAGCTGATTAAATGTTCACAAATTTCACGAGTGGTTCAAACCTGTGAAAATGTCATACTGCAGAATTATTGAATTAAGATTGAAACATCATTTACTTTTTGCAATGCTTAAGTTTCTTGCTGTGAAAATGGCTGATATCTGAAACATTATGGTTTTATAGTTTATAGGGTACCAGCATGAAACAAACAAAAATGAAGAGTTTGGGATGATTGGTTTCCTTTGATTTCACAAACCTGTTTCCTTGTTTATTTCTAATCAGCCCCAGTACCTACCTGTGAGGGAGAAATGGAGTTCCAGACTTGCGGATCTGCTTGTCCAGCAGTGTGCAATGAACCAGAACAGATTTGTATCTTTCAGTGTGTCAGAGAGTGTCAGTGTCCAAGTGGGACATTGCTCGTTCGAGAGGACCCCCCTCGCTGTGTAGCCTTCGAAGAATGCCCATGTAAATATCAAGGAGCTCATTACATCATTTGTACATGTTCAGGGCTACAGTAGAGGTGTTGTGGTTGAGTAGATACGTCACTGGACTGTGGATCACAATGTCCGGGGTTCGAGTCCCGCCGTGGCACTAATGTCCTTTGGCAAGACATTGATCTACTTTTTCAACACTCGACTCATGTGATGTAAATGGGTACCTGGCAGAAATGAATTCCTTGAAATGCTAGAGCGCTGTAATGGTAGCCATGCTAAAGCCAGGGTACCCACTATAATGATTATTATTACTGTAATAGGGTAGATATCCCACCGCTGCCACCGTTAATGTTGAGCCATTCATAATATAATTTTAAGCCCGTCTTCTTAAAATTGGAAACATTATTTATTACATGCATGAATGCAGTTGAAACTCCTCCATGCTGTGTAGCATTTGGAGATGGCCCAACACGTGAGTCACATCTAGATAGATGGAAAGGTTGGTATGTAGATGAAACAGTATGAAATACTCATGAAATTTGCAAACATTTCAAGCACGTAAAACTTTCTAGTATTGGAATATTGTACATGTACATTTACATGCAGTATGTTATTGTCAGCCTTGATTTCTTGTTCCATGCAGCACCCTGCGATAACGGTATGAAGTTTAGCGAATGTGGTCAGGACTGCCAGGACTACTGTGGTAGACCAGAGGAAGGTTTTTGTAACAGCGTCTGCAAACCAGGCTGTGTGTGTCCAGAAGGAACCATTCGTATTGATCTAGAGACGGATATGTGTGTTCCAAGAGAAGACTGCCCGGGGCTTGAAATACCTGTAGAGATTGAAGTAGAGTTTGGAGGTACGTATCTGTCATGTAGTCTTAACCTGATGTGGGAGTGAATTTGCTTAAGGTTCTAGTCACTGAATAACTCCCTTGATGCAAAAAGCCAAGCACTAGGGACTTTAGGAAAAATACAGTTAACATCTAAATTATTCATACCTTTACCAAGTTTTGTAATTTTTAATTATTAGAAACTGTGAATTGTACCAATTCATGTTTCTTGAGAGTGTGACATATTAAAGCTTACATCTAAAAATATTCAACAAAGGCCCTTAATCAATTAGTCCACCTTTTATTCTTGAGTTACGAAAAACAAAAAAACCATCACGTTTACAATGGGTATGAATAACTTAGGTGATAACTGTATAGCAAGGGCAAGTTCTGGTTGAATAGGGTGCAGACAAGTGTAATAAACATGCCATTGCATGCTTTTAAATTGCAATATTGCATTACTGTGATCAGAGCCATTGGTTGCCAACTCGGGTGAGGTCTGCACAATACGGCAAGTACTGCTATGTAAGGCAAGCTCAAAACAACAAGATATGCCATTTTTGACCAGGTGAAACCAAGTTGGCCATTACTGTGTGGATAGATGGCTCTGGCCAGGGGAAAAAAATCAATATTTATTTTTCGGGGGCTTCTTTTCAAGCTGGCCTGAATAAAAATAACATTCTAAAATTTGATTTGCATTGAACTCGATGCAATTTCAGGGGCTCTTTTCTGATTTTCGGGGGCATTTAGGGGGCTAATTCACCCCGAGCCCCCGTGCATTTTTTTTCACTGGCTCTGGCTTTGGTCATCCTACAATGCTGCATCGCTAGATATCACTTATCTTGAACCAAGGGTAATCAAATTCTTGGTGAGAAGGTATACTGTCCTTATGTCTGTCCATTTGCTATGTTTTCTTGAAGGTTTGACAAAAGGCCTGCATGCTTGACATTCCCACATGGGATCTTTCTATGATGTACCCCCCCCCCCACACACACACACACACAGACACATATTTCTTTCAAATTCAGACCTTGCATGGATGTTGGTGTTGATATACCGGTCTTATTGTAACTGTTCTGAGTCTTTACTGAAGTTACAGGGAAGCGTTTGTAAATTGAACATGTTTCTTTCGACGAAACAGGTATTCTCCGCAGCTGACATATTTTTGTATTCTGGAGGGTTGCTGTCAGCCAAATTAATGACAAGTGAGCTATAAAATCATAAGCAGTACTTTTTATTTTTCTAGGCTAGGAACATCCCAATTTACAGCCTACTGACTGCTGCTGAGGGGCTTAGTATTAGTTTTTTCTTCAATGAGAATGATTATAAATTTGTTATACCATGTTATTAATAATTGTTATATTTTATAGATAAAGTGTATGTATATGTCTTCTAACTTAAGTGATTTTGAAGGAACCCATTCCATTATCACCTAAACTTTCTAGACTGCTTTTCAATAATTGTTTTCAAATTAATTGTTTTCAAATTAATTGATAAATGATTAAAAAAATACCCTTAAAGGAGAATAAGAAAAAATTGTTGCCAATTTGAAGTAGGTAAGTCCTTTGTAGGTGCGAATATCAGTGATTGCACTAACCCTGATAGAATAATAAAACATAAAGGAAATGAATCCAGGAAACCAGACTGTGGCTTGTTCAAATTGCAGTTTCAGCTGATTTTGAGCTATTAATGGACCTTGAAGTTCCTTCCTTCAATAATGGTCTGACCCGTCTTCTCTAGCTGTCAAACTGCCATTTGCTTTTGTCTTTATCTGTCTGTTGTCAACTCATGTTCGTGCACTTCATTCTAGCCATCTTTTCTTTTCTGCTGCCATATATCATATAGACAGAGAAAGAGAGAGTTGAATTAGTATTGAAGTGATACATGTGCGTGTAGATAGAGAGACAAGGAGAGGGAAAGAGAGATAGCTAGATAGAAAGAGAGAGAGATGGATGGGATGAGAGAGAGCGAGGGAAAGAGAAAGAGAAAGTTGAATTAGTATTAAAGTGATACATGTGTGTGTGTAGATAGAGAGATAAGGAGAGGGAAAGAGAGATAGATCGATAGAAAGACAGACAAAGAGAGAGATAGATGGGATGAGAAATCTTTAAGATGGACAGCTGAAATACACCTCTATGGGGAGATAAAGTTTGAATTTGAGAGAGGAAAAGTGGTATATGAGAGTAGAAAGAGAGCGAGACAAAATGACAGAGAAATATCGAGAGAGAGAGGAGAGAGAGAGAAGAGAGAGAGGGGAGAGAGAGAAGAGAGAGAGAGAGAGAGAGAGAGAGAGAGAAGAGAGAGAGGGGAGAGAGAGAGAGAGAAGATAGAGAGGAGAGAAAGAGAGGGGAGAGAGAGAGGGGGGAGAGAGAGAGAGAGCAAGCAAAGGGGGAGTGGAACATCTACCGGTATAGTACATAAAGGTGATATAAATTGAATGACAGAGAGTGATATTTACGTACACTGTACCTCTAGATGTGTGTCAAGGTTGATATCAGGATATGCCAGCAATCCCACATTAGTTTTCACTTCTGTAAACAGGGTTCAATGTTCTATTCAGATTCACATTTTCAATATTTTTTTTTTAATCACTTTTATTATGTCATGTTTAGAATCACACAGCAGTGTGCAAATTACAGTGTATATACATGTTCATGTTTCATAAGACCAGTGTCAAAAGATTTATTGATTTTTTTTTCTTTCTGTACATTTCTTATGGTCAGATTTTCTGAAAAAAGGCACCGCCCGATCACCATTAAATTTTCACCACTAATTTCCCTTGGTCAAAAATAGAAAACTCCTCCCTCTCAGTGTGATGTTTCTTGCGGGAAGATTTTCAAATTTTATATAGATTGTCCCATTAGAGATATCTTCTAGATACATTAGTCTTAAGCCCAGACCTTCTGTGGTTTATGAGTTATTGCATTCTAAATTTTGTGAACAGAGCCTATTCGAAAGTTAATAAAAAAATTATTTTTGTCTTCATACTATACAAATTAATAATAAAATGATTGCTGTGTCATGTTATGCTTGTATCATGACTTTAGCCTCTTAATATATTTGACAATCTTTAACGCATCCTTCTTAAACTCCCACCAGGTGTTGGACCGGCGCTCATTTTTGTTGACTGTAGCGGAAGCAACCCATGTCTGAATGGAGGTACCTGTGAGAGCGAAGCATGTACATGTCTTGAGGGATTCAGTGGAGATTTGTGTGATACTTTTTCAGGTATGTAAATCTATTGTAACATACATTATAGTGCTTTTGAGATTCATTGTATGTGTCAAATAAGAGTTTGCTTTAAAAGAAAATAACATTTACTTAATAATAAAAGATTAAAGTGACTTGGTAACATTGTTGAAGGTTGATGAAAAATCTGCCTCCTTTTTGTATGAAATGTTACTAATCATATTCCTTCTACTGTACTAACCCTCTAACATGCAAAAAATCCTGAACAAATTCTCAAACCACAAAGATATTTATGGTTTTCTTTGAAGGCCACACTGTGCGACACTTTAAATTCTTTCAATACTTAAATGTCTGGAAATTTGTGAACAAAGCCTATTTGAAAATTCATTCATTTGAAAATTAATGTAAAAAAGTTCTTTTTGTCTTCATACTATAAAAATTAATGATAAAATGATTGTCATGTTATGTTTGTATCGTGACTTTAACCTCCTAATATATTTCAAGATTATTGTTCTAACTTATAACCTAGTCTACCTGCTTTCTAATTTGAAAATCTTTAACACATCTTTCTTAAACTCTCAGCTGTTGGACCGGCACTCTCTTTCGTTGACTGTAGCGGAAGCAACCCATGTCTGAACGGAGGTGTCTGTGAGAACTTGGCATGTACATGTGCTCCAGGATTTAGTGGAGATTTGTGTGATTCAGGTATGGAAGTCTATTGTTACATACATTAAGTGCTTTTAAGATTCATCCTACCGGTATTTGTCAAATAGGATTTTGCTTTAAAATGAAATAACATTTACTTGATAGATTAATGTGATTATTGTGACTTTAACCTCTTGATATATTCAGAGACCATCATTCTAATGAAACAAAAATTAATTCATTTGAAAATTTATATAAAGAGTGTTTCGACCTCATGCTTTATCTAATGCGCCATTATTTAGAGGATATGTGTGTGTGTGTGTGTGTGTGTGTGTGTAATTGGGTTTTACAGATGTGTATCAATCAGTTATGATTATTTACCTCTGGGACTGACCTTTAACGTCACCATCCGCAAGACGTGACCCAGTTCCGAAACGGGGTCCGCCTGAGCCAGTTTGTAGGCGGTTCTTCAGATCTGCTGCAGATCAACTAATTTGTCAGCAGTGACAAATTCCATTCTGGTTTTATTTGCTTTTGTGACAGTAAGGTTACCTCACAGAAATGTGTACATATTTTATTTTTTAGAGCCATTTTGGAGCTTCCATACTGAAGAAAATTGTGCTCTGCTTCCATGTACGGTATTTCTTCTTCATTAATTCATTGTACATGGTTATTCTAGTTAAAACAGGAAAGTTCTCATAGGGGTTGGGTTGAAAAAAAGGGTTCAGAAAATGGGGAATATGAATGAAAAAAACATTGTGTACAAATATCTGTTACACAAGTACTGTACAGACAAATATATCTTAATATAGGTTTTATGACCCGATTGAGCTCTGACCTTGTTTGTTAAGATGATAGTAAAAGAATCCTGGGAAGTCGTAGGTCTCGTGTCTCCCAGCTATTGTTATTAGTCATCGTATTTTAGAAAGTTAATAGAAAATAATTAACCCAGATGTGAGATTGGATTGAGGTCACAGGAAGTTACAACCTGGACGGACATTCAGACAAACGTCACCAGACACCACAAAAACCTCAACTGTTACAAAATTGAACGGTCATCCGAGTACTTCCCGCAAAGTGTAAGATTAACAGATTCCTCTGGTCACCGCGAAACCCTTGATACAAGTGATAATTAATACAGGCCTGATAATTACCCAGAGTAAATCAGTTTTCTGATTTTTGGGGATATTTTTTTTTAATTCTTCCCGATTTTACCCCTATTCTCCGGATTTTTCCCTTATTTTCCCTTATTTTCCCTTATTTTCCCTTATTTTCCCTATTTCCCCTTATTTTCCCCATTTTCCCCATTTCCCCCTAATTTTTTCCCAATTTCTTACTTGAAAGGGGGGGGGGGGAATGTATTTGATGCCATTTTTATTTGCTGAATCCTGTTTTAGTTTTTTTACTCAAGGGGGGACGGTTGAAGAAAAAAAAGAAATTTAGTGCTCACTATTACCCCTGTTAATATTTCTTGCCTTTTCCTGAACTTCTGAAAATTAGACCCTTTGTTTCTTTACCTAGCTACATTTTGTTTATCTGCTAAGTTAAAAGAATTCAAAAATATTGATTTCAAAGGACTACCCCCAAACCAACTGGGCATTTAACAATATTGTAACCACAAGCCTTCAAAACATTTCTGCTCCTGGTATAGACAGGGTTAATGTGTTGGTGGGTGAGAGAGAGTGGGAATAGAAACTGTGGTTAGGGAAGCAAGAGATTGGGCCGAGGGGGAGGGCCATGTCCGGAGCTAGGGTTACTAGGACTACTAAACAACTGACCTGGACAACGGGCTTTCTGTTGACACCTCTAAGCTCCTATCAGTCTTGCGTAGATCCTACGAGGTGCGTAACCTACACCCACATGTAGTTCGGTTGCGTTAGCCATGCTTGCTCACTTCGATTTATTCTACCAAAGAATCTTTTTATAAATATATACATAGCTGACAACCTTTCCTGTATTTGTTTTATCATGGACAAGTTACAATGAAAAACACATTTCAAGTGTAGGTTTCTGGTAATAATGATGTGATTACAACCCCCCCCCCCCAAAAAAAAAGTGCATATACACCATTTCAGTGTATGTGCCAAAAGTGTATCTCAGTGTATTATATGATATGATAAGAAGTGTTTTCCCTGAACTCTCATAATATTCTCCAAGGTGCTATTTTGTTCTTATTGTTCTAACACAAGTACACTTTCCTGTCAACTCTGATTTCATCTATCAGCTTAAGATGTTTCATTCAAACTTATTCAGCTCTGCCAACCCACTACATGCAGTATATTCATACAGCCAAAACACACTATTAATTCTCATAGGATCTGAAATTGGGTCAGGAATTGAAAGGTCAGCTGTTGACCCCAATCCTCTGGCCATTCTTGAATGATCATTGTCCTTCTTTCCCTAGCCCGTCAGTAGCAGTAAGGTCAAGGTGCTTGACATGACCTTAAAGTGTTGGTGATTGACCCCAAACAGGAGATCACCTGGTTCCAGGTGACCTTTACAAACCTTGTCCTTCACCAGTTGACTACATAATTATATAAACACACTTCATAAAGCACTTGTTTAGTTTAAGGGGTTCACGCAGTATATGTATTACCGGTATACAAATATTTAATGCTCCTAGGTTTAATGTAACAATATATATAAAAAACCAAGTACTTCTGAATTTCCTGAGTAATGTCATATTTTACTGAGGTTGTAGGCCAAGGTAGAAATATAATTGCACAAGGGAAAATCATCTAATGCACTTTTTTACATGTATTTAAAGTTGCTATATAGCGCACTCATGCACCCATAACAAAATATTGAATGTCATGTGAGGGCTTCTCTGCCAATAGAATGCTCGCGAGCAAACACTCTATGTTATGTTATGAAATACAACATGCAACATGCTTCTTCTACACCCACCCCCCTCCCCTTGCAAAAAAAAAAGACCACGCCGCTCCTGTCTCTCTGTTTCTGTCACTGGCATAATGAAATTGTTGGTCTTTAGAGTAAAGCTGACCCTGACCTAATGTACTTCTCTACTGTGTTGTTTAGCAAAGAGAGAGTGGGAGGCACTGTTGATGGTTTCATATTTGGATCAGTTTGTTGTTGTTTCCAAGCGTAATTGATTTTGCATGAGATCAGGCATGAAATTATTTGTAGGTGTTCGTTTATACTGAGTTTGTTTAAGAAAGGGAGTGTGCCGGCACCATGACAACTTATGTATACAGCTATACATAGGTACACATATGGTTACAATACAACTATACCAATACCATAACGCTAGCAGAGGAAGAATCTAGATGTAGAAATGAAGATTTAGTTAAGATTTGATGTAAATGTACTTGGACTTGCAAAATTTGTTGAATGCTTTTTTTTTGGCGATAGAAGTTTGATGCTGATTGACTTTAGCTACATGGCCAAGTTTTCTTTCCCACTGGACTTAGATAGGGCACTGCTTTTAGAGGAGGCATATACAATTTCATGAACACCATCCACTGAAATATTTGTTCTGTATATCACATTATTTCATTGTAATTGAATAAAGACAGTTCCTACAAAATATGTCATTTTTCTTATTTCTTCACTATTTTTCTTTCCTTTACTTTCTTCATTTCCTTTTCATTACTCATTCCTGCTCTTAAATTTCTTTCCCTCAGTATTTTATCTTCATTTTCTCCTCTATTTAGCTCTCTTTCTCATTTTTGAACCCAAAGTATAAAAATAATAACTATCCAGACTGTACAAGCTTGTGATTATGTGACATGTTCTTATGAAGTCCTTTTTTTTTTTCTACAGTTGTTTGTCCAATGGTTACAGCTACTACTCCGGATGACGTCGGACAGATTCGAACAATCATTTGTGATTTTGACCACAGTAAGTACTCACTGTCACCATTTCCCACTTACTCCAATACCTATGTCAAAAGCCTTACTCAAACCTAAAGTGTTAAACCGCCTATAAAGAGGCGCTGCAACAAAATGAAATGACAATAGCATAGTGTGCTTCACTTATTTTATATATTCACGCCCACAAATATGCAGGTCTGAAAGTAAATTGGAATAAGCAGACCTGATAAAAACCCGATTTAAATCGGTTTCCTGATTTTTTTTGTGGATTTTTTCCGTTATTTCCCTTATTTTCTCTATTCTTCCATATTTTTCCCAATTTTTCTAACTCAAAGGGTGGGAATGTTGTTAAATGCCATTTTTCCCCCCAATCCTCTTCTCTTTTTTTTTTTAACTCAAGGGGGGGGGGGCGTGGTTAGTGCTCACTATCACCCCTGAATAAGACATAAGTTATGAAACTGAATATTGTACATCAATTTATTCATGATAATGACAATATATACACTGATCAACCTGTTAAATATTTAGGAGTATCTGTAGGCGAAAAGAAATAAAAATGATTACAAGATTTAAACTGGAATTTAAAAAATTGACAAAATTCGAAATGTATTCAATATGGGGAAAATGAGAGATCTTACTTTTTAGGGTGGGATAATTGTTTTGAAAATGTTGTATACTGCAACTGTTGTTCCAGTGCCAAAACATGTTATACATATATTGAATAGACTATTGTTTTGTTTCTAATGGAATTCCAAAAAAGAAAGATTAAATAATAACTAACCAGACTGAACAAGCTTGTGATTATGTGACATGTGCTTATGAAGTCCTTTTGTTCTTTCTACAGTTATTTGTCCAGTGGTTACAGCTGATACTATGGCTGACAACAAAGAGATCGTTTGTGATTTTGACCACAGTAAGTACTCACGGTCCCCAATTCTCACTTGCTCTGATACCCATGTCAAATCCTTACTCAAACCTAACGTATCAAACCGCCCTATAAAGAGACGCCGCAACAAAATGAATATGCGCGCAGTGTGCTTTGCATTTCTTTATATCTACACCGATAAATATTTAAGTACGCTTAGGGAACTTCGTTACTTTTTCACTTAAATTGGTTATATTTATCCACGACGTTTATCACATCATGTGGGAGCCATGCCTAATTCCTTGAAAGTCTACCACTTTTGCAAGAATGCTAGATTAGTTTGTCTGACCCCTTCCTAATTCCTTGGTTGGTTTTGTGTACAAACTTTATCACTAGGTCAATCATTGTCAAAGACACTTTGATCAAGATACTGAATTATATTGATGTTCACCCCTTAAAATTTTGTAACTATTAATCTGTTCACATACGAAGATCTCACATACTTCTTTTGTGTGTACAGCTGCTAATTCAAGCTTCATGTATGGATGTGCCGGAAATACTTATTTTTGAACTCATCATGTTTGTTTGACAGTTTTCATCGTCAAGATGAGGCTTGATGGACGAGCGAAGATTCTGAATGATTTGACAACTTCTGTAAACCCGTATGCATCTGAACGTCCCATCTTTGGATTTATCTCAAATGATGTCTGTAACGTTGAGCTGACAGGTGAGATATATCTAAATCATCATCGGCTTAGAGACTGAAGTGGTTTTTAATAGAATCAATGCCCTTCTGGCTTTTAACAAGGAATGTAATTGGAATGAGTGATATTGCACGGTTGGTATCTGACCTAAAAAGAATCAGGAAATACCTTTAAACTCTTGTATTATGCATTTCGATGAAACATGTTGTTGTAGTTGCTTGCTCAGTATTACTAACTTTGACATTTGGCATGTTTTTTTTTTAATAGTAAACACATAAGTGAAATTGGAGATAGCTAATCAATGAATGTAAGTTTACTTAATAGGTTTTATAATCCTCATGTGTCCATGTAAATGTATGTTTGAATTTCACATCTGTATCAAATTCTTCTCATACTACATAAATAGACAATACCCATATTCAGACTGCCGTGAGCTCAGGAGGTTTGAAAACCCCTTACGCGCAATCAATATTGTCAAAATTCATGTCAGAAGGTGCATAACGCTCTAGTAAACTCACAGTAAACATGGTCATGAATTTTCATGTACTAATGATTCTTCTTTACCTTTTCTCTCCGCAGAGGAACGCTACATCCTGTTCATGGCTGGAGAAGCCGTAAATATGCCTGGCAAAAAATTCACACTTGACCACACCGTTCTTGCAATGCCCATGACTGGTCACATCAAGAACGAGATCCATGAACTCTGCTCTGTTGCCTAAAGAGGTCCCAAAAGATAACCTTGAGGGATTACAGTACATCTTACTCCACATCTATCTATGGCTCCATGAATGTATTCTCATTGTCTCATCCACCAGTTGATGTCTGGAGTTAATGAAAAAGAACATTTAGCTCTAAGAAGATGTAACATTTCCATGGAGAATTTGTGCAACAATACTTTCTTAAAACTACCAAATATGGTATTATTACGTATGAATAAAATAAAATGAACTTCACATAATTTGACATATGTCAAACTGTACATGTAATTGTGGTACGTCAATCATTAGCGAGGTTTTTTATTGTAAGAGAAGACTTGGTTCTTTCAACACTTGCAGGGCATTGTTAGAAATACATGTGCCTTTCAGTTTTTCACTTGTACAGTATATTTTTTCATTGCACATCTTTTTATGGGCACACAGTCAAATGCATTTTAAAAGAAAATTCACCAATTTTATGAGCAATTCAATTAATAAGAGTCTGTTTTAATGCTTGTAACTATGTCTATAAATACATGGTATCCCAAACCCTTTTACAAAAAGCTGTGATTAATATACATACATGTATTTTTACTCTCCATTTTGTAAAACCTCTGGCCCACTTTTTTTCTGCCTCTCACCCCTTCACCTCCCCCTTTCCCCCTCCCCATCTCCCCCTCCCCCTTTCCCCCTCCCCCCTCCCCATCTCTCTCCTCTCACTGTATCTTATTGAAGATTGTAGATATGTACATTTATGTGGGAGTGTGAAAATCATCAAATTTTGCAATAAATGCTTGTCGGCTTTATTTTGAAAGCTATTTTCCCTATGTACCTTTTGAATAGATGATGAAGATGATAAATGAATAATAATGCTGCAATGAAAATCGGAAGTGAGTGTAATTATGTTCTTTCTGTGACGAGGTAGTAACTAATTTATACAATGTCATATAAAGTACATGTACATGTATGTATGATGAGCTGGAACCAAAATGATGTTACATGTAAAAGTTATAAAAGTCCTTCACGCACTTACAGCAACCTTTTTCTATTCTAAGCCGATGACAATATGCCCATTTTGTATGATCGTCCTGTGGGGAGTATTCAAGTTTTGTGGGTTTTTTACGAAGATGTGTTGTTCCAAACTTCCATTCCATTTTGTACCATGTAAGGATGTATCGTCTCTTCTGCAAACCTTCTGTAAACTGAAGGATACTCATATTAAATGGAAGAGAGTTATAGCTCACAACACAATCATTTTGAGTCAAGTTGTCTCTTCTTTTGTTCCGATATTCTAAGCATAATAGAAGGCGTTCATGTGTGGAATGTAAACCGTGCATCTGGTGGTATGTAGAGAGAAAAAACAATTGGACAGTAATGTAAAGAACAATGTGATAAACACCAATAAATCCTTACAGATTTTAACCTCCTTTTATCGCATGGTACAATATTTTTGAACTACAAATCATTGTTTTTCTTGAAACCGAAATGTTTTATTATGCATGTAGTTTCAAGTCCATGAAAAATCGACACTCCCTTGATTTTCTGTTCCATACCAAGACGGCAGAAATATATGTAGCTGCTATAATTTCATAAACACATGGACAATCATCTTGAAAATTTTCATCTACAATTTTCTTAATATCATGACATACATTTGTATCAAAACATTCAAATACCATGATTATGATTTGCCTAATGAAAGTGATATGTGAGAAAAGAAGAGCTCTTTGTACATGTTTCTCTCATTTTACCCTTTTTTTCCCTCAATCTTTCTCGTTTTATTTCTCTAGTCTTTCTTTTTCTCCCATACACACATTTCTCTTTCCCTCACCCCCTCTCCCTTTTTCTCTTTCTCTCCTTCCCAGCCGCTAACCTAGTTATTCTCTCTCTCTCTCTCTCTCTCTCTCTCTCTCTCTCTCTGTGTCTCTCATTGAATACCATCATGCCTGTGATGATAAATTAATAATTATAGCTTCTGCTTCTGTTACCTTCACCTCTCTCTCTCTCTCTCTCTCTCTCTCTCTCCGTGCCTCTTTCTCTTTCTTTTGGAATTCGATTGGGGGACATTTGCTACATCTCTATCTCTATAAATTGATAATTATACCTTCTGCTTCTGTTACCTTCACCTCTCTCTCTCTCTCTCTCTCTCCGTGCCTCTTTCTCTTTCTTTTGGAATTCGATTGCGGGACATTTGCTACATCTCTATCCACATTTAACATGTAACAACAAGGACACATGGGCACTTTTGAAAAATAAATCAATGGCAAAATATTAAATAATAGATAGGACATTGATAAACTGCAAGAATTAATTTCATCTGAAATTGCAATTTTTTAATAAAAGTTCCTCAGTTGCAAGCATGCAGACTGCATTTAGCCGTGTTTGTAATGCTGCACATGATAACTTGAACAAAACAAATGTTATTTCAATTAAGTGAACTTGTATAAACCGCACGAAATAATGATTGCCCTATTTGGCACCGCTTTTTGGATTTATGTCAGTCTAAATTGTCTCCTTGAAATCATTAAGCTTCCGCTTGTAATCAACGTAAACAAAGTGATACATTAAAACACGATTTGTTCATTTCCTCCATTGTAAAACAAGTGGAGTCTGATGGTCTAGCCAAGTAATTACCTGTTTGATTGCTGTGTAGAATGAGCAATAACCATACATCAATAAATCAACAATCATTTCATATATTATGCTCCTACAAACTTTATTTTTATTGGAAATAAGTAGCTCAAATATCTTCAAACATAACCATGGCAAAGTTACATAAACACTAAAATTGTGCGAATGATAAACAGATGAAAAAGAAAGAGAAAAAGAATGGTAAGAGAACAAGAAAAAGAGGAAGAAAGAGGAGGGGACGAGGAGAATAGGGAGAGGGGGGGGGGGGGGAAACAAATTGTTGTCGTCTCATCAATATTATGTCCCCCCCCCCCCAGGCGCGTACCCAGGGGGGGGGGGGTTTGGGGGGTTAAACCCCCCCTTCAATATTTTTATGTGTGTAAACCCCCCCCAAAAAAAAACTCCCCTAAGACCCCCCCCCCCCCCATTTGTTTTTTTTTTTTCATTTATTTTTTTTAATTATTAAAATATAAAAAAATAAAAAAATCACCCCCATGGCTGACCTAAAACAGGTGACCTTACCCCCCAACGGGGCAAAATGTCAAATTTTCAAATTTCGAGACAAAAAAAAAAATGTCCTCTTACCCCCCCCCCCCCCCCCCCCCCCCCCCCCCCCCCCCTCATCGATTGGAGAAATAGGAAAACATGGGATAAGGAGAAGAAACGAGAACACGAATGAGAAAAGTAGATTATGAGACCACTCTAGAGCACCGATAGATAGCGTTATTAATTGGCATGAGCATTGTTTGATATCTAAATACTAAACTTCTTGAGTATAGGCCTACGTGAGATGCCAATTATGTTTACACATACAGTAGCTAATGGTTTATATTGTTCCTCTTCCTATCTATCTTTTTTGGTTTTGGTCACATTTAAACTTACATAACACGAGTCATTCACGGTCAACAGGTCGACATTAATTTCCTAGTTCATGGATAAATGATGTCGGGATGTAATTTTCGATAAACAACAAAATAATGAAGGTCACTTTTACAGCTACTGGTTCAGAACTCCCATGTTGTAACACGTCTGCCATAGCTTATTGCCCGGCCTATTCTTTAGTAATTACTGTACCGACATTTTCTCCACGAAGGCTGTAGTTAGCGTTAAAAAAAGAGAGAGAATCTTTTTCGTAACAACTAGAAAGCGTTGCATTTCGCATATATACATGCTTGTGAGAATTCAAAATTTACTTCTGCCTATTGCGTCACGAGAAGCAATAGATATATTTATTATTCAACATTTCTAAATGTTTTCACCTGTGATTCTGTCACGGGTGAATCAAATACATGTATGTCGGAAAGGATACAATCAGGGAGATGAAAGAAAGGAGTGGAAACTCCTGTAATTTATTCAAACGCATTCATGAGTTCTAAAGCGTAACAATGAGATGTGTAACATTCTACTTGGCTTTGAAGTTCCATGCTCCAAGCCGCGCTTCCACTGCGGGGAATTTCGGAGGCCAGGCACCAGTTATCACATTTATTACAACATATCAAATTACCGGCAAAATTTCAGTGTAAATTATAAACTTTATATGGGGATTGTATTAGAAATAGTGCATCAAATAATTTTTCAAATTCACAACCCCGCCCTTTTCTATAATTTGTGTGCCAGAGTTGGTAAAAGAAAAATAAGATCTTGAAAAAATTCTATATTTTAGGATGTTAATTTTAATTTGTGCATGTTTTAATGTCCCGTTATTTAATCCATGATTTACAATCTTCGATAACTTTAAGTTTGCTAATGCGTTTTTTTTGTGTGTATTTTTGCAGTTGGAAAACTGAATGGATGAAATTGTCAAGTTTGTGCTCGCTTGTTCTACTCATTACACATTCAACAATTTATTGATGAGAATTCATTGAAAGGGATAGCGAACAGTTGCTGGGATACCATTTTCTGATGTATATATAGAAATTCTAAATCCTGAAATTTCATGCGTTCTTTTATCTCACAACCTGGTCAACAGTTGCAGATTAGCGCATAACTTTTCGGCGGCTTGGAGCATGGGGTCAAAGGAAAGCGATTCTACTCCTTTCTTTCACCTCCCTGATACAATGAACACAAATACAAATCAAAAGCACAATTATTGATGTTGGTCAAAAAAAAGATTGACGTTATGACGATATGGTGATTTTACGACACCCTCTCACACCCCCAATCGAAGCTTTGTCGTATCCTTCATAATTTTATATATATCGTAGTGCCCCCGCGGCCCCGTTAATTATTACGGGACCCACATTACGTCACAGCTACCCGTAAGCGTAGTTCTTTCTGAGTAATTATTTTTCGAGCGGTATATGGCCTACCTGTATAAAGTTGATATAGGCTATAAATCACGCAATGATTTAATAAAAATCATCTTGGAAGCAATCAATACTCATGCCAAAGAGGGGGGGGGGATGAAATAATACTTGCTCTTCGACAATACCGAGAAGTTGCAAATACATGTACATAATGAACGGGTGTATATCTCCTTGTGTCAGCATGGTTGTATAAAACAAATAATGAATGTTTTTCATTCGTTCAACAGTGTGAATATTTTCATTCGTTGAAAGATTTACGTTAATTCTATATCAACTCGGCTGACGCCTCGTGAAAATAACCATTCATTATTTGTATAATATTTATGCGCGATACGATTTACAATGATTAAATGATGAATTGTGAATATACTGTATATTGTGTATACTTTTTTAAGGTAGATACTTGGGAATGCGTACAAAACGCCACACTCAAACGAAAAAAAAGCCCTTTATCTTACTGAGTCTGCTTTCCTTCCTAATCAGGCACTCAACAAAACGCTAGACATCTTTATTGACCGGATTTCCTCTTGTTTCTAACTGGTCTTCTCAGAACTTACATAGATAAGATTGGTCCAGCAATTAACCGAGGACAATTAATTGCGGACATCACGTCAAAAGAGATAACATTTGTATTCAAATAAATGCGCATTCATGCTCACACAAATGGACGTTTAATTAATAAAAGGCTCGGATCCATTTTCGGGATTAGGGGATGTAATGGGGGCAAACAAATTAATTGGTACAGCACTATGGGTAAATATATACACACAATATATACATACATAGATCCCGCATGAATAGACGCCCCTTTCACTGTCGCTGTGGCGTAGCACGGATCCACACATCGAGCGGGGGAGGGGCAACGCAAACACGGGGGGTGGGGGGGGGGGGGTGAATAAAATGCAAGATCAAATGGTGGGTTATAGAGGGGGTCGTAGCATATTCTTTTGATGCCATCGCTCCCCCCCCCCCCTCCCCGCCTCTATTTTCATCTCTCCCTGACTCTCGGTGTTCTGTTTTTCACGCGTGATTCGATGGGTAGGTGTGGGGCATTGTTATATGATACTGTCATGTTTCACGAACTTTATAGACGGGCAAGAGAGAAAAAGAGAAAGATAGAGAGCCAGAGAGCCAGAGAGCCAGAGAGTAGAAACTAGATAATTAAACAGATATGACTATTCTCAGCATGCTATCCAAAATATCTTTAAAGACGCATTCAATTACAAGTCAAACAATACAAAAAACCTAAAGAAGGCAGAAAATTGCAATTAGAGAAGTAAAGAAGAAAAACAGATGAGGAGACCGGGTGGAAGTTTTATGAGGAACGTTTTAGTAAAGCCCCGGGAGTAAAGCCCAGTTGGCAAACTATGTATATTACCCGGTTGCTGACCCTAATTATGTTGATATGAATATTATACATACCTCCGATTGCCACTGGTGTTATGTTTGCGGTAACGCCATCCTTAAACTTTGTTTAGAGACGGAAACCCTAGTCCGTCTCTCCCCTATTAAAACAAAATAGTCAGACATGGCGGAAATAAATACAGCCGATTTCTGGTTCTTTTGGTTATTTCCTGCTCTTTAGTGACAGGTATCACTAGACACTTATTTACACTGATAATTATCCGAGGAAATAAAGCCCACGCTCTGCCCTTTAATGTTGTGATTAACGTCGCTAATCTAAATCCGATGTGCACCACTAGACTTGATACTCTATCAAATTTTGATTAATTCTAAGAATGTTGATATGAATGGAATTGGGCAACTCCTCAATGGCAAAAGATTGGCAAAAGTGGAAAGCTAATTTTGAGGGAAAAAACTATTGTCTCAAATGGTAAATACATCTAAAAGAGTGATTTTTGAAAGTTAAAACACAAACATATGCCACAATTTTATGAATAATTCCGTTACCGAGACGATTTCAATTTCTTAGATTTTCTTGGCTAAGAAAATGATAGCAAGTGCATTGTCTGACTCGCAAAATATCAGTAGCCAACACCTGACGACTAAGATTAAAAGTGTACTGTGTCACGCATATAAGTTAGATAAAAGAAAATGGATGGAATTATATCAACGCCCATATGGAATTACTCATTTTGGGCATATATAGTCGGAAACAAAAGGTTGAAAAGTGAGAAAATAAAGATAAAAACCCATTCTGCCACCATAAGATGCAGACAATCTGAAAAAAATAATGAAGGCCGTCGGAATTCCCGAAATAATCTAAAGAAAAAGGGAAACTCCGTTTCGATGTCAAATAAACTTCGTTGGACAAAATCTAGTTTCTTAGCGAAGCACATTTTCCCTTTTTGGGGACTTCTTTTCTTTTTAAATGAACGTGGTCAGCGGTAACCATTATTCTCCAACGATTCCTCAAGGTAATATGTAATTCGTTGAAATTTAATTCATAATATATACAAATGTGTCACTGGAATCAGCTGTATTCAACCTTGATTAGGTTCTCATCTTTCTTCCTTTTGGTCCGATAATTATTTGTCATTCTTTCTTGTACCTTAACCCCCCCCCCCCCTTCACGAGCAAACTAATACATGACTTCAGGTGTGTCTCTTTGTCTGTCCGTCTCTCTCTCTCTCTCTCTCTCTCTCTCTCTCTCTATCTGTCATCTTTTCTCTCTCTAATCTCGCCCTTTCCTCCTTATTCTATCTCTCGCTCTGACTTCGACCAGTCCCCCTCTCTTTTTCTTTCTACCCCTCTTTCTCCTTGACCCCATTTTGTCCCACTTATCCATCTGTAACTACCCATCCCTTTATTCTTTCACTTCATCTCTCTTCATCACTTCTCTTCCATTCTTTATCACCTTGCCTCTCTCCTCATCTCATCATCTCCCTAATCACTGTTCATATGTTAGCGATCTTCGTCCCGCGCCCATCTCTCAAAGGATTGTGAATGAATAAATCTCAAAAATGAAACATTTCCATTACCACCCTCCCACGCATGGGTCAAAGAAATACTCCCGTGTGTACGGGAGAGGAGATAGCAATCAAGAAAAAATAACAGTAATTGTGTCGTAAGTTTAAAGGTATAATGCGGATTTATTTCATAATTTCATTAAAAAAAATACATACACATATAGAAATGTTTACAACAATTAATAAATTTATGATATAGTTACAAATAGGAGAGAAAAGGAGGAGGGCAGAAAAAAGATGCAACGGAAGATACATTGAAATAGAATTAAAAGGGTTGATAACAGAACAACATCGAGGGTTCTGTCGAAGCACCAACCCTGTTGATAAATAAAATTCGCAGTTCATAATGTGATAGCATTTCGGTTTTGTCATGTTTAGGCCAATAGGCTTTCATACTTGTTGTTAATTTGTTTGAAACCTTAATTGTGCTTTGTGGGTTAGTGCTATGACCATAATTAGGCAGCACAACAAGTATGTGCACAAAAGATACGTGACGATGTAGGAAGGTGTCATAAACCAAATGACTTTACGAATAGAATTATCTTAATATTTTACGGATTCAGTGTCGAGCGAGTCAAAACTAAATGATGTGCCTATTCGTATTTATCCAATGGTCTTTAAGAAATGAACATATTTATATTACTCAAGTAACCCAAACCATATACACATAAAGCAAATTTATGCAGTAACGAAATTTAAACATTATGTTGCGGATGTTCTTGATTTCTCATCAGTTCTAGGTTTTCTAGCTTTTTTAAATCTCACCTAAGCCTAAGTTTTGATACCAATATATTTCAATACCAGTTGATGACCACATAAACCCGAAGTCAGTCTAATCCGATGTGGAAACGGAAACAGAAGGGCTTGAAGACAGGTGCTGGTAGTCAACCTCAAAACTATCGGATACCAGAGTGGAAGCCGACCAGGAAACACTGATCTGGGACCGGTATCAAACAGAAGGTAAGGTGATAGCTGTCAATATATAACCCTATATACTCACCCTGGTTCAGTGTGCTTCGCTCTGTTTGATGAGATCCATGATTGGACCTATAAAGTACTGCACTAGTTCACAGAGGGTGCTGCATCGGTCGAGGAGTGACAACGGGTGGGTGCGGCTACGTACATAGCCTATCTGCTTTCCAAAGTGCTAAGCCTAGACCTGGAACTGGTGGACAGATTCTTTTTAGTTGAGGACTGGAAACCCATGGCAGCAAGATGAGAGTTATTTTGTCGTTCGCGATTTGTTTGGCGGCAGGGAGCCTGTCCCTCGCTCAAGATAGTGACTGGTGAGTTAATTATCCTAATTAATTGATTGATTTATTGATTCATTAATTCATTTTATTGAATATTTTCCATTCAGTCGGATACCTAAATGCGATGATACAATATGTAATAATGTATAAATACCAATATTTTATTACACTAATTAAAAAGTTCTGAAATACTAATCTATAATCAAAATTTATGTACTAAATTTGCGTTATATATCATTTAAAGTATCTTTATTAAAAGTATTTTCATTTTTCTGAGGAAGTGATTTGATTTGATTTGATTTATGTTGTGGTGTTACGGTTATTGTGTTTAATTCATTTGACTTCCAATCATAGGGTTGAGGGTTCGAATCCCAGCCCGGCTCTCATTTGACAAGGCATTAACTCATATTTGCCATTCTTTACCCACATGTAAATGTGTACCTTATAAAGTTATAATTATGATTGAGCACTAGTTACCTTTGCGGTTCATCTTTAACTTGAGTAATAATGACATCATGATCGCTTGTCCGAATATCATGCTTCTTTGCGAGCGGGCGAAGCGAGCGAGGAACAATTCGATACATTATTATAATGAAAAACGTAGTTTTGTCACACGAGATTTAAACAACCATTAAAGACTGCCCGTCTGTATTTCCAAATTGTGGGTGTATAAGTGAACTTCTGGGCAGTGAATATACGAAATGAATACAGCCTAAACTTTGACCAAAAGAAAGAAGAATACATGGAGTTGTTGAAAGGTTATCGCACAATAGTAGTTTTAATAGCTGTGCAAATCACTATTTTAGAGGTTCGCACTATGATATTTTAGATGGCCGCCCTGCCCCCACCCTTAGAAGTAAAGCTCACATCAATGAAACTGCCATCATTATTGTGAAATTGGCATGTCAATGTAGCATGATTTAGTTATAGTTATTTGTTCAAATGATTATTAGCCTACTCTTCAGTTGCATCCAACATTGATCAATTCTTTTCCTTTATTACGAATAACATATATATATATATATATGTCATTGATGAAAAAAATATCCTTGGCACACAATATTACAGGAAAAAATTACAAAAACTATAGTTTTCAAACATTGGGAACATTATTATGCTAACACTGGCTTGCATAGTGTAGGGACGTTGGCGCCGGTTATAATAGGGGCTTCTAACACTTTTAAAAGATTCGATATAGTATTAAGTTTTGTACACTCAATCTAATATTTAGAAACGAAAGGGAGATCTACTTCCAATACCCACTCTGTATTTAAACGAACTGGAGCCTATATTGAGCATTCAAAGTACTAACAGTTTTCGAGCGATTTATTGAAAAAGCAAACCTTTCGAATAAAACCGATCAACGCACCGTATCGAGTTTGACATTAATGATGGAATCCCGGTGGAATCCGCCGTGTAGCTGGCCTTCCAATTGGAAAGTGGAGGGGGGGGGGGGGGGGGGGAGAAAAAAAAGACCAAAAACAACAACAAAAGATAAAACGAAACAAACAAAAACGAAATGCCTAGCACATTATGTCTATATTAGGCGGAAATTCCACTTCCCCCTTTGGAGGGGATTTCGCCCCCTTTCTTTTAATTTCTGAATACGCCACTCTAATCTCGTTTTATATATCTTTTTAATTCTTATCATACACCCTTTTCTTTTCTTTTATGTTGTTCTTTTTTAAATCTGGGCTATCACATGTAATATCGTAGGCCTCCTGTCCAAAATGAGATTTCATTTTAAGATTTAGTATCCATACATCATTGTGGATTTACGGGTGACTGCAAATACTCTGTTCAGTATTGGCGGACTTAGGCTTATTTGACTGTAAAGGGGTGGGGACATCTGAAGTATGTGTCTTAAATGCCATTTTGAGAGTCATAATATTATGTCTAAAAAACATGTCTTGAAGAAGGGAAAAAAAGGGGGGGGGGTCTCATATTTTGGCCTGGGAAGATGGAACACGTAGTCTGCAAGCACAGACTCTAGTTTGACACTTCACCACAATTCCTAAAGCCTTGAGCAGAGCCTAGATAATTACGTCAGTCTTTGGCTGTGTCCGGAGCTAGCTGCTAAAGTACAGAGTAGTCTCATAGTGCAGACACTGTTACGCACGACGACTAGCTGACAAGGATTTTCGCCTGCAAACTTTAACTATGGAACACAATGTGTATTCATCTGAAAAATAAAGTTAGGGTGCATGTGCCCCTGCCCCCTAGATTTATATACCTCTGTTTAGATATTAAAAATGTAATATGAAAGTATCGAAAGAAGGCCTATTAAAGCAAACAGAGCTCTATGGGGCACTTTACGTGGGATGTAAACGAGTCTGGGTTAAGTAAAGCTTAACGGGGTCACATGTTATCTACTAGTCGATGAAGGAAAAGTATTCATCATACGCCCACTTATGGCTTAAAAAAAGAAATCATTATGATGACTGAAAACTTTGAGATGTGGGCTAGATAAGATTGCCGCTTCCTTCGATTCTTATTGCTCTACATAAAATAGCCCATTAAAAATATGTCTAGGAGTACTTTTTTTTTTATTTTTTAATGTAAGACATTCTCCAGTTTATGGAAAGCAGCATGCCTTGAAATTTTCATAGGATATGCCAATTTCTATTTTTCCATCAATATCATAATCATGTTATCTGCTTAAATTGTTCATCTTTAATTCTTAGCGGATCTTTGACAAATAACTTGCATCCCTTTCTGTTACCACCCTACCTGTATAAATGACGACTTAAAAAGCCCCCCCCCCCCTCCAAAAAAATAAATAAAAAATTATATTTTCAAAAGTGAATTCAATCCACATGTACGGGTATTATTGCTAAGGGAGATGGTCTCTCTTATTTTCCTCTCAAATTTATTACCCCCGAAAATGTATTGCATAATAGCCTGTAACTTAACGTCATAATCATAAATCGCACCAAATAGATGCCGGTATAGATGAATAAAAACAAGAAGAAAATACTATCCAATGAATGGTAAGTTGGAGTTGTAAAATGGGGGCGGGACGGGAGGGGTGTAAGATGACTCTGGAGAAAGGTAACTGCTGTCTTCAGCGGACTTACTGGATATGTCTAGTAGGCCTATTTGAAACGTGTGAATAATTCGATGACATGTTACGAATCCGAACGGCTGAATAACGGTATTGAAATTTGTGGATTTATTTACGGGCACTTAATTCTGGCATCGAAATGTTGAAAACTTTGTCAACTCCCCCTTCTCTTAGTCCAACATAATATAGGCGTAGTAATAAATAAGACAGGGCCGGTGCCGAAATTCTTAAATTATCAATTGGGCAGTCGCAACCTCAAATTGGATGTTTGTTTGTTAATTCTTATAATCTAAATAAGTGTAAAGGCCTATTAATATGATGAAGAAAATGTACTTTCATTTTATTGCTTGCTCCGTTGCTCGCTTTGCTCACTCGCAGATTATGCATGTTAATCGTGCCGCTATGAGAGATGACCCCAGCCCTTTAAAATTTGTCTACTATGGCAATAATCTGCTACTCAATATGGCATTGCAAGCGGACATGCGACACGAATCTATGGGGGTGGGGGTAATATGGGCATTTGATTTTCATATAGGCCCAGGCGCGTACGCAAGGGGGGGGGGGTAACCCCCCTCAATTATTTTTAATTGTAAAAATAAATAAATTCTGTGTTAAAGGAGGCCCCCAAAAAGCGCCCCCCCCCCCAAGCCACTGAACGAAATATCTGACGACGTAATTTTCCAATTTCCGGGGCAAAAAAAAGTGCATATATTAATCCAGTATAATCTAACTTAGGTACTTGTGATACAAGCATAAACATTTTATTTTGATATTGCAGTTTAATGTACTTTTGAATACATTATTGGTAAGAAGCCCTACTAAAACGAACGATGCGCGGAAAAACAAAAACATAAACAAAACTATGAGTTAAATGTTCTATGGTACTTTCCCCTAGGCCTATATAACAAAAACTTTTATTCTGTAAATATTACCAGTTGATACCTACTGGCTTGACGCCTTAACTTTGTCAAAATGATAGATAGATGAAATCATCCAAATAAACTAAACCGTGAAATTGTTATTTTTGACTAACGAGTTCGGATCGAAATCTCTCTGTCAGTACCGGTAGTAGGTGGGTCTTTCATTCACATCATGTGATCTTCAATCTTGACCAATGAAAATGCATTACTGGCCCATGCCATGGACCACGCAATTTAAGGCAGCCCCCAGGCAGCCTCGACCCCTCCGAGCTCCCCTTGTAGCTTACGTGTACCGGCGATCGAGGCGTCCGTCCCATCCGGGCTGGGGGCGGGCGGTTCGACATCGCGGGTACGGCGGGTACGGGCAGTCTGATTTCGAAGCGTTCATTTCCAGTAATCTTAAAGTCATACCAGTTGAAATTTCAAGATGCTAGGATGATTGATCAACAAGGCAAACACATCGATGACAGTGGTATGAGGGTGAGGAATTGTTGTAGCTGAAGTCGTAGAAATATAAACGAACATGATGTTGTCATTTCCCATGTCATCGGATTTCTGAATTTTCTACCCCAGAATTGTTGGGGGAGAGGGCCGAGGGAGGGTGCCGTGTTCGTAGGATAAGTGTTGTAATGTACGAGTGCGAATTCTGCAGCAGGTGGATGGATGGATGGTTTTCGACCGTTTCCGGTGGGGAGGGGGAGGGTATTAAATGAGCTAATGTTCGATCTTTTACTTTGGGACCTTTATTTGCAAAGTTGTAAAATCAAAGATTGCTCAAGAGTTACAGAGCCAGAACCTGCAGAGGCTCATAGGCTAGATCTGATGATTAACAGCTGCATGATGTTGCTTTACAGCATAAAACTAAGAGAAAGAAGGAGAAAGAGGAGAGGCCCGGCCCCCCCCCCCACTCAGTGTTATTTAGGGTACGCATATGCTTGTTCCCTCTTTTTGAAAGCACCCCCTCTTTGAGGACTGCCAACATTTCCGAACCCCCCTTACACGGGCTTTTCCTGCCTTGGAGACCCCCCTAAATCATGAAAAATGCTCAATGTACCCCCCTAAATTCAGAATAATTTCTCAGGAGTCCAAAGAGATGAGAGAAAAAAAAGAAATAACACCCCCTTTTTAAAGAAATCCCCGGGTGAAAAGTTAATACACCCCTTTTTTTGCAATTCTCGGGTCGGACTTTGTCGCACGAAAATTTTGGTAACACGCATGGGGTCTGTCCGTTCTCGGAGTGGG
This sequence comes from Strongylocentrotus purpuratus, assembly GCF_000002235.5. NCBI lineage: Eukaryota > Metazoa > Echinodermata > Echinoidea > Camarodonta > Strongylocentrotidae > Strongylocentrotus > Strongylocentrotus purpuratus. Next base: position 2,243,618 of record NW_022145615.1, on the reverse strand, counting down.
GGGGGGGGGGCCGGGAGGAGAGGTAGACAAATAAGGGAAAGAAGAATAAGAGAAGGAGGAGGATCGAGGAGGGGAAGATGATAAAATTGGTAATAGTGTGAGAGAAATGGTACAAAAATGAAAAGAGTGAAAACATCTACATGTATACCACTGATGTAACTTTGCCATTATAATGGTAACTACCATGGGCATCAATCCGAGCTTGAGCATTGGGGGGGGGGGGTACACAATTACGTGTCACCTTTATAACTGTTCAGCGAGCTTTTACCAAAGATGTTTTGGGAATATCATGCTCAACCCGTCTCAACGCAGTTGGCCCTTTATCGTCCAAATTTAGATAAAAACTGAAAATGCATTGTAGAGGTGGGGGGACGTGTCTCTCCCTTGTGTCCTCCCCCCCCCCCCCCCCCCCGTTTGATGGCCATGGTAACTACCAGCTACCATGACAACATAACTCAACAACCAATCAAGCCATCAAGCCATCACTACCACTATTACTCCACCCTGGACAGCTGTCAACGTAGCTTTTTGGGTGCAACAAATTCAAGATTCAAGATTCAAGATTCAAGGCTTCCATGGACTCGGTTACAAACAATATACATGTAGGAAAGTTGAGATGGGAAATATGGAGGAAACTCCCAATAGCAATGCAGCTATTATTGTATGTTACAAAATGACGTATCAAGCCTTGAATATACCAGTATATATTTTTTTTTGTGAAACTAAATTTTTCTGCAAGTTATTATAATTAATACTTTGAATGTAATTTTTCTTTCAGTGGGGTCAAATTCCTCCTCACAGCCCCCAAGATATTGTTGGCTGGCACAACAGAGAAGATATGCGTGGATCTCCTGAACAGCTCTGCGGTCGAACTTGGCCTTACGCTCGAGACGGACAACTATTTCTGGGGTCCCGGGGATGCTCCTGAGCCAGAGGTGCTCGCTGAAGTGATCTACAGCATGGACTCTGAGAGGGAGTGCTTTGACCTTGAGGTAACCCTTCCTAACCCATTTCCTTTGAACTAATACCGTCTAGGCTTGTGAATCGTGTTTTCTAGCCTCCACTATTATAACCTTGAACTTGCAAGACTGCCCTCCATTCTGTCGGTGCCTGTACTTTCTTGCACCTGGTTGCATGGGTAAACATCCTAAAGTTTGTATGTTGGTGAACGGAAGTGATCCATGTGTTAATGTCATGAATGCGCTTTGGAAGAGGAAGTCCGAGCTATTTTGAATGCCCTGTTGGAGTTGTGGCTCTGAACTTGACTCACGCACATGGCGCTTAGTAAATGTTGCAGGAGTGATAAAATTGCAAAATTTGCTTTAAGTTGCTTTAATTTGCTAGAATTACTCCCATGAACTTGCTAATGAGTTTTGAACCCACTATACATTGTAGGTCATAACTTACACATGGCTTTAGAAGTGACTACTTGTATTTAATATTTTGACATTGAAAGAAAACTAGGCCTAGAGATGATAATAGTTAAAAATGATAGTTGCAATTTGTATAGCGCCTTTCCTACTAGATACAAAGCTCTTTGAGATGCCATTTAGGAGTCAGTGCTAGAATTAAAGTGTATACAAATATGGTTTCGGCATTGGTATGTCTCCAAATTCTGTTTGAATTGTTCTACCGTTGGTGATGATATGTCATTGAAAAGTTGTAATTTTGAGCTTTTTTATCAACTGTCATACAGATTTTCAGGTATTACCGTATTTGCACCATGGTAAAATTATATGTACAGAATAGAATATATTATGACAGGGTGCCACAGGAGGAATTTCTGAGCTATTTAGTGAGATTATCTTGCTTTTTCTATTGACACTGTGACACAACTATTTATACATCAAATTTTGAAATTTTTAAAAATATGATTTATGCATACTGAGATAATCCCTCTTTCACAACTCTACTGATCTTCACGGAGATAAACAGGAGTCACACTGATTATGGTTCAAAAATATGTTTTCACACATGCTGTTATATTTTTGTTTTTAATTGAAGAAAAAGAAAAATTGTTTTATTCTGTTTATTGCATAAATTTAAATTTGTCACCGTTTTCATGTTTTTGATAACTTTTTTGGAATGACAGGCTGGGAATGGTGAATGTTAAACTTGGCAAAGGTAGTGAATTATAAGCCAGGGTTTGGTAGTTGTTTTAACCAGGCAAAAATCTTCGTTCGCGAAGCATTGCCTATAAATATAATGTCCCAACCTCAATTTTTCATCGTATCGAATTGCGTAATGCAGGCGAGACCACCGAGAGCGTTTCCCTTGTTCATTTGATTACTTTTTTGGAATGACGGGTTGGGAATGGTGAATGTTGAACTTGGACAAGATAAACCAGGGTTTGGTAGTTGTTTTTACAGGACTGTTCTCCAGGATATGCAGACTTCTCGTTTCAGAGTCAACACAGAAATTATGTGTGGCAAAAACTTGTTGGCTGACTTGGCTCGGGTGTGAATTGTGCAATTAAACATGTTAAACAAATCAAAATGTTCAGTCGGACATGAGAGGGAGTGATTTTGACCGCCATGCCCTGTCCTTGACTGATGTTTTACTTTCCATGAGAATGCCAGCACCTATCACTCCTTTTTTTTAGGGGGGGGGGGGTGTAGAATGCCCCAAAATCTATTTTAAAAATCTGTTAGTGTCAGATTAGGTTGTAAATGCATTTGACTACATACTTGACAATTATGATTGACAAATTAACCATTTTAATCCATGAAAATGTATTTTTTAAGGGTACTAGTCACTTTTAAACAAATAATTTCTTTACAGCTGGATTGTATGAAATTATAAATGACAAAGCATTACCTTTCATTCTATGGGTTATTGGTAAAGGTTAAGGAATTTACAAAGAAATACGGGATAAACATTATAAAAAAAAACTGTGGTCGGAACCCACATTGGACTGCACTATGTGTGAATAAGGCTTTTAGATTTAACAGTTCACTAGCCGGTCATGCCCTCACTGTGGGACCATCGCTGTGATCTTATAATGACCTTGCCAATCACTTTGTTATCTGTATGTAGTTTCTATTAGTTTCAAATTAGTTGAAATCCTGATATGACTTCCAATTTCCAAACTGAGAACGGTTTGGGAGATATACCAAGCTTTCAGCACTGTTTTTGTTGTCTTTTGTTATTTCCTCGGGGGAAATGCACCCAATGGTGCTCAAATGCTGTGCGTGTGGGAAAAGCAGAATGTTTCCATTCATTGTTTTCATTCATCGTTAATTGTGCAATAGCCTATAATGATATTACTTGAACATGTAGAAAGATAGTTGAAAAACATTGCAAGAGTTCAAGTCTGCAGGAAATTTGTTTCTATTAATCTTTATCCGAGTGAAAGAGGGGAATTTAGACACTAGATTTGTGACTCGAACTTCAATTTACCTGGTACCAAGCTGGAGTATGGGAAACATACCTATATGACTTAGAATCTAATACCTGAAATCAGTTCGAAGAAATAAAATTAAAATCAAACTTGATAGAAAAACTGCTTGTTGTTTGAAATGATGTAGGTGCAAGTGCTTATGATACTACTTTGTTAAACAAATATATAATTACATTAATTATATATTAACATTGAAGAGAACTATGAACTATGAGCCTTTACAGTGAAGTTGATATTGATTTCCTTTCATACAATACAAAGTAAGGTATTACTTTTTATAATTGTTACAGATTTGCAGAGTTGTATAGATGTTCAAAACTATGTTGATGTAATTTCAGTGACTTTTGAAAAAAAAATAGGCAATGAGCGTAAACTGTAATCTGAGCATGACTGTATTCACATCAAGCTTAGATTAGGCCAAATAGTTATAATACATGCACGCCAATGAAAACTTCAGGTCAAATTCAGGTCAAGTTAAGTTCATAGTTTGTCCCATATATGGTTGTAAAGTGACTTGGAAATTCTTGTACAAGGGCCAGGGATGTGATAACTTGACTTTCTTGCAAAATTGATGTTGGTGAGAGGAGACATTTTTTTTTTAAAACTGTTTTTGCCTGGAAAGAATTAGAGGCCTGTGTTTTTCCTCAATTTTTAGACCTGGCTACATTTAGTACATGAATATAATGCATATGATACGTTGCATGAAATCAACATTTTAGAAATGTATTTTTATTCATATATTTGTGGACCAGATAGCTCTTGACAACCTTAAACAGTGTTGGAGCTATGGCTGACCTAGCAACAACCATTGTCTACCTTCTGCACCCTGTTTAACAAAATACATTGTGATACCCAAACATGATTGCTTGCTGATAAGCACTAAATGATGAAGAAGTCTTGAATGTACTTCAATGCAGTAATGCATGTTCTTGAAGTGAATACTGGTATGCATTTGATGTATATTGCTTCTATCACCCAACTGAGGCAATGCTCTAAGCTGATCTAATCTAAAGGCTGATCTCCCAGCCCAGAGACACCCTGATCCAGAGCTCTTGCAGCATTGGTCTCTCATTAATAGCTACAAACCTTCTTCATCATCATGAATTTATCTCTTGAGCAGCGTGCAGTATTGTAAAGCCTTTGTATGTTTTAAATAGATATAGCACCATATAAATAGTGGGAATCATCTTTTTCATTATCATCATCAACACAAATTAGACAATATTGTTTTTTGTTTTGGCACAGGTTCCTAGAGTCAGTGAAGAGATGCTTTTTTGATAGAAATATAGCACCATATAAATGCTGTGGATCATTGTAATCATTATCATCATCAACAAAAATTAGACAATATTTTTATATTTTTTTGCGCAGGTTCCTAGCGTCAGCGAAGAGAGGCAGCGTTCCAAGCTGATCCTAGAGGTCACAGACATGTCGAACCCTGAGAGAACGTGTAACCGCTCCAAGAATATCATGGTCTCAAATGCTCATTTACAAACCTTGATTCAGACTGACAAACCAATCTACAAGCCGGGCCAGCCAGGTATGAGTTTAAATGATATTCTGTAACAGTTAGACGATTAACACAGATATTTTGTTTTAATTGCCATGCTATTGCTACAAAAGATGGTGCTTCTCAGAGTAATATGGAAACCGATTTGAATGAAATCTGATGCCAGTTAAAGTTGTTAATGCTTATTTTCTTTGAAAATGTTCTGAACATAATTATATTAAGTGACTTTTCATAAATGGATCATAATTTGGTTCTTGACTTCCAGAACAGTTTATATATGCTCTTTGTATGTATATTTTAAAGGACTATGAATGAAATTCAACCGTGCATAGTGACAGAATGTTGAAGTTTATCGTTACTGCCATCAGGTTCATTCTATACAACTTTGATGGAGAAATGAATGGAAATGTATGATATCATTGTTGTTTATCTTCTCTTTTTGACAGTCAAATTCAGGATGATGTCTGTAGATAAGGAATTCAAGCCATGCAATGCAACAGTAAGTAATTTCAATCTTTTTTTACTGAAGAATGATGATTTTATGAACATACCGTATCTTCTTTTAAAGCAGAACTGCACTACTTGTAGCTACTTGCGCCCTCTATATAGCAAACACTGCCCACAGGATACCCGTTGGTCCCCCACAATCCCCTTTTGCTTATGTTAATTGAGAGATGATTTGATGAGATAACCACCTGTCAGTGACCATGCAGGGAGGTCTAATCCCTCCTGGCCAAACTAGTGCAGACAGGATTTAAATCAAACTTTCATATTATATGTATACATATATGCTGTGGACTTGATTGATACTATCTCACCCATTTCACAGGTGGCCCTGATCTACATCGAGACACCCAATGGTATCAGGCTAGCCCAGTGGGAGGACATTGAACCCAACAGGGGTTTGGTTGACCTGGAGTTCCCTATGACCTCTGAACCCCTTCTTGGTGATTGGACGATCAAGGCAGACTTTGGAGACAGGAGGGCGGAGACGACCTTCAGAGTGGAGGAGTACGGTAAGATTCCCCCTTAGGCTGCTACCATAGCAATTCATTTCTCCTCCTTCCCTTTCTATCATTTTTGTTCACCCTTATTTATTTTATGGAAGTTTCTTCCTTTTCTGTAGATTTGCTTTCTCTTCTTCTTCTTCTTCTTCTTCTCCTTCTTCTGCTTCTTTTTCATGTCCTTTTCTTTTTCTTTCTCTTTTTCTTCCTCTTCTTCTTCTTCTTCTGCTTCTTTTTCATGTCCTCTTCTTTTTCTTTCTCTTCTTCTTCTTCTTCTTCTTCTTCTTCTTCTTCGTCGTCGTCGTCGTCGTCGTCGTCGTCTTCTTCTTCTTCTTCTATGTCCTCTTCCTCCTCCTCTTCCTTTATCATTATAAATATTCTTATTTTTTCATAATTATTATTAATCCATCAGTATTCAACTATTCATTTGCTTGTGACATTTACAATTATGGTCGTTCAGAAGTGAAAATTGGTCTTTAACTGAGCCTGCATTTTCTTTTAGATTTTTTTCATCATCTTCCACTTCTCCCTTTTCTATCCTCTTGGTACATTCTTTGTACCAAATCAGAAAGATTTATTACTAACTGACAGAAATACATGGACTTTATACATTGTACAAGTTCTTCAAATCAGTACATGTATAATAACATTAACAAATATATTGCCAATTTGATTTCTCATTCTAGTTCTACCCAAGTTTGAGATCACGGTTGAGTCAACACCCTCTTACTTCTTACTCACTGACACTTCCGCCACCGTCAAAATCTGTGCTAGGTAAGTTCTGGGCCAACCGGCCTCTACTGCCTTTGTTGTCTCTGCCATTGTAATAATGATTGCTGTATTCTTGTTCTTCTTCTTCTTCTGATTAAGTCTGCTCCCTTCAAATTGACTGACGATTCTTGCAAACTATGTGCGTGTGTGTTAACCACAATTTACAATTGAGTGCTATTTACATTATAATACAGTTTATTTACAAGCTCATTATTTATCAAGCTCATTTGATCATTATCTTTGATATTGCATTGTGACTATCGTGGATGGTGGTACAGTTATTTATAGCTTTTAATGAAAATTATTGTCATGTAGAAAGATTGACTTAAAATGGATTTGAAATGATATGTTTGATGCTAATTTGATATTATATTTGATTTTGCATTTTGTTTACCTGATTTAAGATACACCTATGGACAACCCGTACAAGGAACCATGGCGATAGAAGCAACGATCACTAGCTACAGAAACAACAGACCAACCTCATATTATGAAGGGGTAAGATACATCATCATGATCACATGAAACATTCACTGTCAAGGAGAAATGTCCGTTGGTAATGGGAGACCATGAAATAGCTATTAAATGAAAATGTGGTTCCCTGATACGTCATATTAGTAACATGCGATGTATTTCAAAAATACTTAAAATGCATATAAAGTACAATGTGTAGGTAAGTGGTAAGTGAGAAATTTACCTTAGAGCAATCATTATCCGAGCATGTTCCGCAGAACCCATGGAGACCGACTCCGCTTGACTCCTGACAGGGATCAACACTAACAGGACCCTGCGATACATGGGCATCCAAAATCTCAGTCCAGACCCCACCATTTTAAAATGGACCCCCTTCCAAAAAACTGCTTCTTACAGGCATTGGTTAACAACGTTAAATCTGAGATGCACGGCCCTACATGTTATCAGTGTCTGTGATATGGTGTAAATTCGAAGCCCTAAAAAATTGCGCTTCAAAATGATCATGAAGTGACTAAAAGAAGTATTTGAGTGACCGGTCTTACCATACTCCTTTTCTACAATAGACTGTAGTGTTATAAAAACCATTAGGGAAACTAAAAATGAAATTTCAATTCCAATCATAAATATCTTGATAATCAGACAGGCGATCGGCTTGTAAAGGTCATGGGATTCCTGACTGACCTAAAGGTTTATAGTTATGATTGCAGCATGAGCTAAATCCAGGATTTTGTTTCAGAATCTGAGGCAATGTTACCGACTCCCTTTAATACGTTTTGTCTGATCCTTGTTTTGTCAGGAGACCGATAGCGATGGATGTTACTCTCTTGATCTAGACCTGACCATGTTTGAGTTGAGATCGCAAAGTTACTCCACCTGGAACGCCTATCTCAAGATCGATGCTGACATCACAGACTCAGTGACAGGTAAACCACTAGAGGGGATCCCCTGCAATGCGTCCCTGACGACACATGATATTTATCCGCATCTTTTATCCGTTAACAAACAATCTCTCGAAATGACGATGACGGTTGGGGTACCAGGGGGGTGTTTCACAAAGATCCTAAGTTGAACTTATCTCTAACTTGGACTTAACAATTATGGAAAGCCAATAGCATCTTTGAAAATATTTTGTATAAGTTATTTTGAAGGCATAAAATGTTGATTCAAATCAATCATATTTTCTATTATCAAGGGGATTTCATGTTCTTGATGTGGAATTTACGAAAAGTCTAAAATACTTGAATCTTTGCTTTTGAATATGTGATATTTTAAGGCTACAAATGGCTCTCCATAATGTTAAAGTCCAACTTAGAGTTAAGTTTGACTTAGGATCTTTGTGAAACACCCCCAGAGAGCACAATGTGGAATAGTCACACCAAGAGATATTCTTCATTTTTGGATGAGATATGTGTAAAGAAGACATATGTCGTACGAGATGCATTGCAAGTAAACGTCCTGAAGCGTTATTCACATGTATCCATCATCAAGATCATCATCAGTATTCAGAAGTGAGAAGTGATCCTGGGGAAAGTTTCTGAGCGTTGCGTCGTTTGGTACATGTTCCAACCTTAGAATCGGTTGCATGCATGGTGGATGGACTTATTACGCAGGAATATAGACAAGCAGGAAAAGATTTTTATTTTTGCCCCTATGTCAATGAAGTCTGAACAGATTTAGAGGAAGATTTTGATTAATAACCTGTGTTTTTGTTTTCTTACTGTGTAGGGGAATCATTGAGTCACTCTGCTGAGGTTGGTAAGGTCAGTCAGGATGCGTTGTCCATCGCTATAAGCACGTCGTCAACATTCAAACCAGGAGTACCATTCTACGGCACTGTAAGTATAATTGCTTCAATTGATGAACATGACACCTTTCTGAAACCCTGAAGTAGAAAACATTGGATCCAAATATGGACAGCACTTTCATTTAAGACTTTCAAATTTTCTTTTCAAATAAAGGAGGTTTGGCTTTCCACAAATTATTTCAATTACTAACTCTTTTCCATCATTATGCTTTGTTGTTTGTGCAAGTTGGAATTTCAGTGAACAGTGCATTTGTAAAAACCACTAATTTGAAGCAAGTAGCAAGTATGGACAGCACTTTCATTCAGACTTTCAAGTTTGCTTTTCTTTGAGAAAATGAATTCAGGTTGATAGTTTTTCATATTTTAGATCAGGGGCTATCCACAAATTTTCTTGATTGCTGGTGATATTCTAGGGAATAGCTCTTTTCCATCATTTTTTTGTTACTCTTTGATGTGGTTGCAAGTTGGAATTGTGCTCATAAAAATGGCGACTGGCCGGAATGCTCCCCAGGGAGTTGAGAATGTGCATACATTGTGTGCGGGTAAGCCTGAAGCCAATGACCGGGGTAATAATATATATATGTAAAGCGCTTAGACACATCGTTGTATCGATATATTGGGCACTATATAAAAGCAGAATTTAATTTTATTATTATGTTATTCTTGTATGATTTGCTGCTCAGATTCACGTGAACCACCCTGATCAGACTCCTGCCGGGGATGAGTTCATCATTCTCAAGGTGCAAGCTAAGGAGACTGGAAGCTATCGCTACAAACCAATCTTTACCCAGAATTATACCAGCCCTGCCGATGGAGTTATTGATTTCACCATCCCTGATATCAATTTCAACACCACAGATTTGAGTATCAATGTGAGTATTTGATTTGATTTGATTTGATTTATTGGTTTCTGCATCTTTTTTTTTGTCATCAAACATTTTCATGAACATAAATGGTTTGATCAGGGACGTGATAGAGAAGGACTGGAATCAAGCCGCTCTCCTTTGACCCCATGCTCCATGCCGCCGAAAAGTTATGCGCTAATATGCAACTGTTGACCAGGTGGTGAGTTAAAAGAGCGCATGAAATTTCAGGATTTAGAATTTCTACATCAGAAAATGGTATGACAGCAACTGTTCGCTGTCCCTTCCAATGATATCTCATCCATTGTTGAATGTGTAAAGAGTAGAACAAGCAAACACAAACCTGGGTCACCGGATTACGAGACCATTGCTCTACCGACTGAGCTATTGCGCCTCGTCTGCAAACTCTGTAAATGCATGAAGAACTCAACTTTACCCTCAATAGATTTCCTAGATTGAGGGTGCTCTAAACCAAATTTTGTTTTTTACATTTCAGGCCGAGGCACCTGGGTTTAAGGACCTGGACACTGCCAACTATACCCAGTACCGTATTTACAACCCATTTGGCTCAGCGTACGTCAGAGCACAGTACTCACCTAGCGGCAGCTTCGTTCAGATTGAGCCAATCTATGGAACGCTTGCTCCGGGTTCAACCCAGAATCTCAACATTTTCCTGACCAGCGACACGGCCGATGCAGAAGAAACAAAGTTTGAGTTTGTGGTGAGTATAAAAGAAGTGTCTTGCCCGCGCCTTGTTCCTTTTAGTTTCTGTTATATTGTTTGATTTCGGCTTTCTGTTTCATTCTTGCGTTTTTACTTTGATGAGTGCAAGCAAAAAAAGCTATGGCTCGTTTCAACGCGTTTCTCAGAAGTGTAGGAGTGTAATTGATGCTGGTAATGAGACGGTTGTACAGTACTTGCTTCAGTAACAGTTGCTATGTGCCAAGTTTCCTTCACTACCGGAAGTTTTGACTTCAACCCTGGACCAACACTATACCTAATTATCCCGACCCTAATATAAGCCTGTCCTAAAACCAAATTGAACCCATTACCCTATGCCTGGAGCAGTTGCTACTAGATGCCAAAAGATACCCCTCATTTTTACCAGACTTTGACAATTTTAATTCACCAGCGACAAGATAGAGATAGTTGGGATTGATTTTCTAGTGAGTGGCAAAAATTGGTAGGGCTAGAGAGGGATTGGTGGGGAGGGGGCAGTTTTAATTTTAGTGATATCAATATCTTGGATCAAACCCAACCCCATTTATGTTACCTGATTTTCCAAAGTTAGGCTAGCTCTGCAAATACCTCGTTCTATGGAGGATGGTAGGATGATGAAAAATATTGTGATAATAATAACCACAAGCCCTCATGGTGATCATATGATAGCAAGACTCCCTAGGAGTGGAGATGATGCACACATTGTGTATATGAATGAATCCAATGATAGGGGTAATAAAATTTGTAAATCAAGTAGAGACATTGTTTTGTAAGGTTCTGGGACACCTACCCCCTGGACATCCGCCCCCGGATAACCACCCCAAGTACACTACCCCCTAGGACAACTACCCCCCAGACAACTACCCCAGACAACTACCCCCTACGACAACCATCCTCTAGGACAACTACCCCCCCCCCCCCCCCGGACAACTATCCTAGGAGTAGTTGTCTGGGGGGAGGGGGTAGTTGTCTGGGGGGTAGTTGTCTGGGGGGATTTGTGTGGGGGGTAGTTGTCCTAGGGAATAGTTGTCCTAGGGGGTAGTCAGACCCAACCCCATTTATGTTACTTGATTTTCCAAAGTTAGGCTAGCACTGCAAATACCTCGGTCTATGGACGATGGTAGGATGATGAAAAATATTGTGATAATAATGACCACAAGCCCTCATGGTGATCATATATTAGCAAGACTCCCTAGGAGTGGAGATGGTGCACACATTGTGTATATGAATGAATCCAATGATAGGGGTAATAAAATTTGTACACCGGCCCCCGGATAACCACCCCCAGTCCACTACCCCCTAGGAAAACTACCACCCAGACAACTACCCCCTACGACAACCATCCTCTAGGACAACTACCCCCCCCCCTCCCCCCGGACAACTATCCTAGGAGTAGTTGTCTGGGGGGATGGGGTAGTTGTCTGGGGGGTAGTTGTCTGGGGGGGGGGTGGTTGTCCGGGGGGTAGTTGTCTGGGGGGTAGTTGTCTGAGGGGTAGTTGTCTGAGGGGTAGTTGTCTGGGGGGGGGGGGTAGTTGTCTGGGGGGTAGTTGTCCTAGGGGGTAGTTGTCCGGGGGTAGTTGTCCTAGGGAATAGTTGTCCTAGGGGGTAGTTGACTGGGGGTGGTGATTCGGGAGGGTGGATGTCCATGGGGTAGGTGTCCAGATACAGTTTTTTACTAAGAGCTAAATAAATCCAGATTTATTATCATTATTACATACATTTACGATTTACTTTTTTAGTTTTATAAACGACACTTAATGGTTTGATGGAAATTGATTGGGTATGGCTCTCTTTCCTCTATCCTCCACACACAGTTCATGTCTCTTGGTGACTTCATAGACGTCCCTGTGTCAGCACCATTGTCCAGGAGGAGGAGACAAGCATGGAATGGAGATGAGGAACAAAATGGTAAGAACACCGTTCAATCCCATCAGGTTGCAGTCCTCCCCCGGGGGGATACTCAGATTTGGTTTGGACGGGGGTGTGCCGCTCAAGCCTTGAAAGCCTTACCCATTATAAGGGGGCAAAAAAAGACCAATTTTCACAATGTTCAGGTGTTTTTAAAAAAATTGCAAATTTATTTGTTATTTTTGTTAAAAGTGGGACCCATGTTTAGGGATTTTTTGTGAAAAAGTGACCCATTAGACCGGCACCCCCCTGTATTTCCAATATGTGAGTACCCCCTTAGGGAGTCCTCCCCTATTGTTTTTTTTTTGTGTGTTATCTATTGATCTAGAATGCTGTGACATATGCAAATTGACTGGAAAGAGCCTAAAAAAAGTAAAAATGTATATACACGTATTCCAGAAATTGAACATTTTTGTTGCTCAGTATTCCTCAGAAATTAAAACAAATAAATTTCACTTTGGCAGTGCACAGAGGCAGAATGCATCCTACAATAAGATATATTTTCTTCCTTTCTTTCTTTATTTCTTATTTGTTTGGCACCATACATCATTGTGACACAATATATTTATATAAACAAGAAAATTATTGTTTAAAAAATACATGTATGTATGTATGTTTATATATAACTTATGAATAAACTAGGCCCTTATGCGTAACCATTTTGTTTCTCCCTTCTGTTTGATGCTAGGTACTGAATGTGAAGGTGACCTTGTGTTCAACAGCTGCTCCACCGCCTGTCCATTAATCTGTTTCCAGAACGTGAGTGAGTTCTGCACCTTCCAGTGCATCATCGGCTGCGTGTGCCCGGAAGGACTCTTCAGAGACACCATCAACGGCACCTCTTGCATGACGTCTGATAACTGCACAAAAGGTATTAACCCCTTGACTTCTGAGTTTCCTCATTCCCATAGAGTTAGCACAGGGACCACCAGGTTTCCATAGCCAATGGGTTACATTCCAGGGGAGTGTTTCACAAAGACTAAGATTGACTTTAAGTTGGGCTTAACTATGGCAGGCCATTCATGCCACTGTTTGCTCTCACCATTATGATCTTTAGATGATATGTTTTCCTTCAATAATTCATTATCAAAAACTATAAATTCTGTATAATTGTGATGATTTGTACGTCCCTTGAGAGACCAATGCCAGTAAATGGTGAGAGCAAACAGTGGCATGAACGGCCTGCCATAGTTAAGTCCAACTTAAACTTGATCTTAGTCTTTGTGAAACACCCCCCCCCCCCCCCCCCTGGACATGCTCTGGAAACTACCAAAGTTGCAATGCCATTTTTGCATTTATAAAGAGAAGGTTGATTTCTGCTAAAGGTGGAAAGTACATATACTTAATGAGCTTTTTCATGCTTAATATTTTTGTGTAGAAGATATGTAGAAGAGATTCCTCCCTAAATGAAAACGAGACAGTTTTTAAACATTCAGCCGTTATAAACAATTTCTTTTGTTAGTTTGCATGAATAAGACTTTGGCTAGACTATCCTTGGACACACTTGGATTTTTTGAAAGGATAATAAGGAATGTGGCTTATTGATTTTTTAAAGAAGGCTTAATTTGTTATTATTTATGTTTAATTATTTTGCAGTGGAGATCGTGGAGGAGGAGGAAGGCGAGTTGGATATTATCGAAATTTATCCGCCCATTTACCCCATTTACCCGCCAATATACCTCCCTGACCCTGATCCAGTAGACATCGCTGAACCAGGTCAGCTGTATTCAGTCCAGAGGTCGTTTGAGGTCACGGCAGACATGAGTCCAGGTGCAAGCCTTCTGGTCTACTACATCCGTGAGGATGGGGAGGTCGTAGCGGATAGCATCACTTTTTCGGTCGAAGAGACTTTCGCCAACGAGGTGAATGACCTTCATGTGACCTTTCGTGCTTCATTTAGCGTGCATTGCTATTGACTACCTGCAAAACCTCAACCCTAATGATTCAATGTGGGTTGTATGATACATGCTCCTCCAACAATTGCTCCGAGTGAACATCCTACACTCACCAAGTTCTTGTACTTAACCCTGACCCTAAACCTATATATCTAACCTAAAACCCAATTGCAACCCTCACCTAACCCTACACTTTTGAGGAGATAAAGCCCTTAGCTACTGTTGCTGGAGCAAATGTTGACAAAATTAAGAGAGATAATACCCAAAAGGAAATGCAGTATAAATGTTCCCGTAGAATTTTGTCAAAGTTTCTCAAGCACACATCAATGTACTGCTTCCGAATTTGTTATCAAAATATTTTTGTAAAGGCTTTAAAATATCAAGATTACATGTATTTCAAGAAATTTCACTCGGCAGTACCTGGCCCTTTTAGGATGATACACAATTTGTTAAATGGTTCCTTCGATATCTTTCCTTTCTGATCAGGTGACATTGGGTTTTGCTGACTCCCAAGTGAAGCCTAACGGTGAGACCACCCTTGATGTGACGGCTGACCCTGACTCACTCTGCGGTGTGGGTGTGGTTGACAAGAGTGTCTACGTGTTGGGAGGAGACAATGTACTCACCAAGGATGCGGTATGTACTCTTACGCTATCATAGAAATTATTGTAAAACGGGAAACTTTGTACATATGAAATTTTGGGCGAAATGTTAAATCACAGCCATTTCACACAAAGAACTTTCACAAATTAAACAATTTCGTGTTCTTTCAGCTGCATTCCATTCTTTTGGTATGAAACTTTTACAAATCTTAACCGCCTGTAAAAGTGAAATTAATGTGAAAATTTCAGGTTTTACAGGAGCTTTAAAATGGGTAAGATGGATGGCTTGTGAGCAGTTGCTAGTGGTATAATGAATGGTATTAATTGGTTGAAGTGTCAACATAGGTTACACCAGCTCAACTAGTTAGACCAGTAAAACCATTTAGACCATTATATTGTTAGACCTGTTTGACCAGCCATACCATTAAAACCACTTACATCATTTAAACAGTAATTGTTGGACTAGCTACAGGAGTTATACCCGTTAAACCAGTGAAGATTTTTAGACCAGTTGGCCCAATTATACCAGTCAGACCAGTTAGAAAAGTTAAACCAGATCAACTAGTTATACCAAGTTAGAACAGTGATACCAGTTTTAGCTATACCAATTGCAATTAGACCAGTTAGACCAGCTATACGGTTATACAAGTCACAATAGTTTAACCAATTATGATTAGATCAGGACAAGATATACCAGGTAAACAAGTAAGACCAGTTGTTACACCTGCTAGTATTCTTCTTTCCTTGCGACAATCCATTGGACTTTTTACAGGGGTTCCATGTTGTATCAATATTGCGGCCTATAATGTCATCATTTCAGTATCATGAAATCAGATGTTCTTTTTCTTTCCTTATCCCCAGCTGTTTGATTCTGTGCGGGCATATCAGTTAGACAGGTACGGAGGCTTCTTTGACTCCAGCTCCAAGTGTTCAGGCAGCAGCTCTCCCTACAGGTATAGGAGGAGGAAGAGGACCAGTGTGCCCTGGTATGGAGGCTCCTCTTCAAACTTTGTGGACTCGTCTACAGCTTTCAAGGTACTCCTTTCAACTTCATGTAAATAATAATAATATTAATGATAATAATAATGTTGACAATGATGACAATGATGATGATGAGGATGATGATGATTATGATGATGATGAAGACGACGACGACAACAACTTTAATTAGCATGACAGCCATCTTTGAAAAAAATAGCTAAAAATTGCAAATTACTATTAGTAAATAGTAATGCCCTGCCTCTTTTTTATTAAAAGTCCGGACGAAAAAACATGTCATTTTTGTTATTTGGCCCATTTTCTGCACTTTCGCTATATTGTTACTATGAAACATGCTAGCTTTACTATCTTGGGCCTTCTCTTTTCAGAATATTGGTCTAGTCTACCTCACCAGCCTGGACGTTGAAACTAAACCGTGCCCAACGTACAGTGAGTGGAATCTCCTTTTCTTTTCTTAAATGAGTGTTGAGTTCTTGTTATCCAAGATTGTTTTTTATTGTCCATATATGATACTGAAATTTGCTCTCCATTGGTAGACAAAACAGAGTATTAGCTATTGAAATTCTCAAGTAATCTACCAGATTTCCCACTCAAAGTTCTAAACTGCACATAATTGATATTCACTGATCCAATTTAATTCAAGATTCAAAACTTTGCATTCCATTCATGTATATAACACTGTAGTGACAAAAATTGTCATATATTCTACCAATTTTCACATTGAATGTTCTAGACTACCCATAAATAATATTGGCTGATCGAAATTCATTCAAGATGAAATGCCATTGCATTACCAGCAAGCAAGATTAATGTAGAAGTGTAATGTATCAAAATTGATATCAAT
The DNA here is from genome assembly GCF_000002235.5 of Strongylocentrotus purpuratus. Taxonomy (NCBI): domain Eukaryota; kingdom Metazoa; phylum Echinodermata; class Echinoidea; order Camarodonta; family Strongylocentrotidae; genus Strongylocentrotus; species Strongylocentrotus purpuratus. Next base: position 2,226,824 of record NW_022145615.1, on the reverse strand, counting down.
GCTTATTTATATTATTATTAAATAGTTGTTTAATTGATGAATTCTGTTTAGTCTAGATATACATTCATAGCAAGGCTTTCCTATAGGGCATATGTATTTTTCAATAACTTTTGCAGATTTGAAAAATATTTTTGTGTCCCCCTGACCCCCCCCCCCCCAAAAAAAAAAAGTTTTAAAAAATAAACATATTATCATCATCATTCTAATAGAAGTCTTGTGTATATGTGGTTGCATCAGAACCTTATCCTATAGCGTATAACCGCCAGAACGGGCTACCTGGAAGAGAAGGACCAGTGGCCATTCCCTTTGTTGTTGAGGATAGGGTGGATGATAACGTTGTTTTAGAAGGGGAGTCTGTTGAAAAGGCAGGATCAGGAGCTCAGATACGAAGCTACTTCCCGGAGACGTTCCTGTGGGACTTGGTCACAACAGAGTATGTATATACCTCTCCCATTCCTATACATTCCTATATTTTGCTATACAGTGCGTCCCAGAAAAAAAGAAACCAAGAATTATCAATGTTTTATCACAACTTAATCGCAATTATAACTAATAAATGACACATATTTGTAAAGCTTAGATCCTCCTCTTTCATTTGATGCAACTCATATGATGCATATTTCACGCATGAGTGATTGAAGTCAATTTGAAGGAAGGGTACCAAAAAGTCATTTGGCGGACGGTATCTGAATTTCAAAGAGAAAATCACATTTCTAGAAAGCTCATTTTTTGCCCTTTCATATGACACCTCAATTAGGAAATATGAGCTAGGAATAACAAAGTTTTGTTTGTTTAAGTTAATGCTTACATTTCCATAATTTTGTAACAAATTTGTTTGCACTGGCTGCCTGCCGTAGCAACAAACAGAATTGACAAAAGACTTAACTCTGTTGCATTGACGATCATGCATGGCTGATTGTAACATCAATAAATCTCGGTTTCATTTCTGGGACGCACTGTAGATTATACCAACTACCTACATAATATTTACATTTATCTACATCAGCCCCTTCCCGTTCATTCCCAAATTCCGATAACAAACAGGCTTGCTTTCTCAAGACCTTCCTGTTTGACGATATCACTGCAGAATATGTTACATTAAAACAGGGTGAAAGCACATTGCATTTCACATTTTGTTAATACAGTTTTCTTGGTAAAGGGCACATGTAATTTTTTTTAAGAAAACAAATCTGTTTGAAAATTATTAATACAAAAAAAAATGATAAAACCACATCAAAGTCTATTTTATAATCATTTCAATGGATAATAAACTTACTGTATGTTCATTTTTTTCAAAGCCTTGTTCGCATAGGCGATGGTTAACCACCAGGGCAAAATAAGTGCTTCACATTTCTGGATCTTATAAAAGCAAAATTTTATGTGGAAGGCCTTTTATTTCACGCAGCTACTTTTGTGTTATTCCCACGTGCCATTGATTTAATTGTTTCAAACTAGAAAAGAAGAAAACACTGGTTTATTGCATCCTATGTGAACTAACCTTTAAGACCATATCCGAACTGAGAAATGAAATGGATGAATTATATATCAACGGAAAGCTTATAAGCCATAGATTACAATAATATTAATTATATGCCATTTTAGTGTCTGTCAGAGGAGTATCAGCTCTCTGAAAACTAACATTCTAAAGCTTTGAAAATCGAAACTTGTCGACCTAAAAACTTGCTATTGACTTGATGACATCTTATGTATAAAATACGCATATTCACAATGACTTTTCATTAACTAAGCACGGCTCATCGTCTCAGCTTTATAAGTCCACATGTTATGTTGTCACTGTAACTTCAAGAAATTTGACTCCTGTTGACTCGTGATTTGAAGGGTTGCGGAAAATGAAGTTTTTTATTGCTTTTGTGCAATAATGAAATGGTAAATACTTTTTATTCCTTTATATCTGTATTAATCATTCATTCAGCTTTCCATTTATATCAAGTTGTATTTTAATCGGATAGGGTCTTTAACAGAATCTTTGTGAACTTTCTTCCATTCTGCAGTGATTCTGGATCAGCGTCGATCGATATACAAGCCCCTCACACCATCACCGACTGGATCGCAAACGCTTTCTGTCTCTCCCCGGAGAACGGTCTGGGCGTTGCTCCCGCGACCTCTCTGACGACCTTCCAGCCTTTCTTCCTCTCTTTCTCTCTGCCTTACTCCGTCATCAGAGGAGAAAACGTTCCCATCAAAATAAGCGTCTTCAACTACTTAGATGCCTGTCTAGTGGTAAGACGTGTTCATCTGCTTGTCACCAAACTGCTGGGGAGCCCTTATCTGTTTAATACTAAGTGACCCTTCCCAAACTGTCTAGATTTTGAAATGAAATAGGTAAACTGTGCAAGCAACTTAGAAAGTTGCAATCAAAATGACTATTTTTGAGTTAACTGTATTGTAATTCTTTGTTTCTCTCAATTTTTGTGGCAGACGTTCTTCACAGACCCAAGCGGCTGTAAATTGTTAGGAATTTTCTCTCTCTGGGGGAAACAGTCCACTCTCTTTAAATTGTTATTTTTATTTTGTTTGCACCATAGCTACAACTTTGCTCAAAGGTGTTTCTTTATTATGAAATTATTTGTTTCAGGTGAGAGTTACCCTGTCCAAGACTGAAAACTTTACGCTGCTCTCAGAGTCTGATTCTCAGGATGTCTGCGTCTGTGGGGGACAAGCAGATTCGGTGGAGTTCCGTATCGTTCCTTTAGCCCTCGGTCAAATCCCGCTCCAAGGTACGTCTATATTCATGTGTATATTGCTTTCATTCTTTCAACTGATTGATGTACAGTCAAACCTGCTTAAGTGACCACCTGTCTACAGAGACCGCATTTTTTGTTTCCCTTGAAAATAGTTTCTCATTAAAACATGTACTATAGGCACCTGTATACAAAGACCACCTGGCTATAAAGAAAATTTTTCTTGTTTCCCTTGGGTGGTCTTTATAGAAAATTTTCACTGTATATTTAAATGGATATTTTCATAATGCTCTATTTACAAGGCATTTGGTTTGACAAAAGCTTCATTTATAAATCATACTTCATACTTCAAAATCAAAATATTGAATAAATTTTTTATCAAGTATAATGCTTTATTCATACATGTTTAAAATAAATTGATGGTGTGCTTTTTTGTTCATGGTTTGATTTTGGTTGGTGTAGTAGATCTACATGACCTTGGTTTACTTATAACAAGGGTGTTGCTTGGCATTCCATAAATAATTGTGTTTTATTAAACCAGGTTTAACTTATTATATGTGTATGAATACATGCTAATTGCTTTTAATCTGTGTTGACCGTAGTGAATGGTGTATCTGTTCTTGACTCGGACACTCTGTGTGGGAATGAAATCATCAGTGATCAGACCGGAGCGGAGGACACGGTCAGGAGAGATCTCCTTGTCAAGGTATGAAAGTCCCATCTTTAATGGCAACTATGAACTATTAAAATGTACCAATCACCTAAACAATAACTGTATACAGTTAGAATGTATAGAATATATCTCAAAAATGTATCCAGCAATAAATTGGCTTGAGGTTTATGGAGTATTAAAGAAAATTAAGGATGATTGAAAACCCCACGCACATGCAGAGCCCAAGTTGGTCTTGGGTCTATACGGGCAATATTTTGCGCGAGCATGTACGAGTGCATTGCATAAGTCTCCTGGCAAGTTGCTTTTCCATAAATACAGAGTGTTTTTCAACTTTCATTATCTCGTTATAAAAGTAATGTTTGTAATAGAATTAATTATAGTAATGATATTGGATATTTATATAGCGCACATATCCACCATGCATGGTGCTCAAGGCGCTCCAACTATTACCCCGGCTTTGCTAGGCAGCCGATTTCGGCGCTCACAGAATTCAAGGAATTCCTTCCTACCGCTAGCCATTTAATACAATTTTTTGGGGGTGATTGATAGACTGTACAGGATGACCCTGGTATTCCTAAGAATTGAATACATAACATGAGGTTACATGTGTCTTACAAAGACTTACGATTGATCCAAATCAATCTCAAGTCCTCAGATCAATCGCAAGTTTGCAGTCTCCTATCTCTTACGTATATAGTCATGATTGATATCAATCGCAACTTATTTGCAATTGATATTAACTCTTTGTAAGACGGGGCCCAGTTCTTTCTAAAAAGTTGGAAATATAAACACCAGCTGACCGAACTTCTTGATTCTCTTGTTGACGCAATAACCTGACTGATGAAACATGTGAAGTACCGACGTAGAAGTAGAAGCTGTCATGTATAAGCTCGTCGATCATGGATATGACATAAATCGTTATATTTATTTTCTTTTTTAGGCTGAAGGTGTGCCTGAAGATTTCTCCTGGAGTTCATATTTCTGTTTAGCTGGTAAGTAATCATACTCTTGATACCACTGAGTACAAAAGTATTGAAGTGTACTTTGATCAACTTTTCATCCTCAAATTAACAACACTACTATTTTTTATCCCCTCGCCAACGAAGGAGGGGATATAGTAACGCTGCCGTCTGTCCTTCCTTCCGTCCTTTCGTAACCAATTTGGTTTCCGTAAAGTAATGTTTGACAGATTTTAATGAAATTTGATATAAAGGTACATGGTATCAAAATACAGCCTGAGTTCGATTTCGGAGTATGTAGGTTTAAGGTCATAGCTTTGAAATACATGCAAAAATTTTGTTTTCATTCAAAAACGTAAGTAATATTGACTTTGTACGTTAAAAGTCACACCTCATTAAATATATATGCAAAAATTGCTTTATATAGGCCATATGTACCCGGCGAAGGGATGCTATATGCTTAGCATTGACTTGTTTTTCTTTTATATATGTGCATGTTTTGATCTTGTATCTGAAAGCAATTTACGTAGACAGAAAGCATATTGAATAATGGAAAACAAATTATAGGAAAGATCAGTTTATTGAACTTTGTGACATATTGTCAATTCATGAATTTGAGGGCTGACTTTTCTTCTTAAAAATATCAAGAGTAAAACACTTTCAGGTATTGCAAAAAAAAAGCTAAGAAATTTGTTGGTGATTCAGCTCAAGATTACATTTTTTATGGATCTTAACTTATCTTTTGGTCAGTTGTGTCCAAAAGTTAAACAATTTCAAAGTATTTGGTTCTACGGTGCTATTTTCGTACCTAATAATCGATCTGTATTCTTAAAATGTTATCTATTTGTAAATGAAGTACCGGCCCATGTGCGGTATTATTTTTAAAAAACAGTTCAATAAAAACAGCTTTGCATTGTTACATTTTCTATCTTGTAAACAGATCACCCGTTCGGGATTTACCACGACCGTGCAACGTTGCCTCCAAGTCTCTGGAGTAATGTAAACCTGGTTCCTGACTCTACCAAAGGAAAAATAATAATCACAGGTGAACATTCTGATAGTTACCTTGTAGTTATAACATTCTAGGGGTCTATTTTGTTATTTTAATTTCAAAATCTGACTACATTGGGATGCGACTCGAGGTTTATAATATTTCTTTGAGTGTCGCAGGGAACGGTGCGTGAGCCCTTTCAGTATAAGATATACACCGTGATACAGATATGATTGAGAGACCCTGTACAAGCAGTAGAGTGTGCTCCTGCATATGCTTTGGTGAAGGTTGCTTTGTGCTTTATTTCATCAAAGATATACACCCTTTATGTAAGGGTTAGGGTGTATTTTAGGTTATGTTTTGGGTCGGGTGAAGTGTTTGGGATGAAGCTCAATAGGAATTTGGTTAGTGTAGGTTAGTGATGAACAACGGGTATAAATCAGTTATATTCCACCTTGTCTCAACTTCGGGTTTTTTTAGGCTTGGAAGCCAAACAGAGAGTGGAAATTTGTTTGCCTTTCACCTGCTTTTAGCTTCATCCTTATCATCATAGGCAAGACATCAATGTACATTTGCTACTCTCCACCCAGGTAAAGTAAATGGGTGCCTAGTAGGAAGAAATTCTGTGAATGCTTGAGTACTGTACCATGGTAGCTCAGCAAAAGCCGGGTTTATAATGCTTTTACAGTGCTCTCAGGGAGAACGGTTTGTATTACTAATAGGCTACCCTTGGTAAACAAGACATGCATTATTATCATCATCATAATCATCATCAGTAGCTGCATCAAAGACTTGGAACAGCATTTCTCTTTCCTTAAGGGAAATTACCTGTCTTGCCACCTTCAAAAGATCCCTCAAAACTTACCCTTTTCCCCAGTGATATATGTGATCTTACTTCCTGACAAACTGTACATTTTTTGTCCTCTTTCCATATATTTGTATGTGTAAGCACTATGGTACTTATTGTTTTTAGCGCTCCTAAATATTCAATATTATTATTATTATTATTATCATGTGATGTTTTCAGATGATATGCTTGGCCCAAGTTTGGAGAACCTTGAGCATTTGATTCGCCTACCTACCGGCTGTGGAGAGCAGAACATGCTTGGCTTCGTACCCAACATCGTAGCCCTAGAGTACCTCAGCGCAACCAATCAGCTGACGGATAAACTGGAGGAGAAGATCAAAGGCAACATGAGGGTGGGCTACCAACGAGAACTCAACTATCGCCATAGCGATGGCTCCTTCTCTGCATTTGGAGAAAGTGATGAATCAGGTCAGTTCAAAGAAAGTTTTCAAGGGAGGGGTTTCCCCGTTTCCAGCCTTGTTTCAAACATGAAATTCAGTTTTAGATCAGTATTATTCCATAACAATAATGCATATGATAACATTTCCAAGGGAGGCTATCCCTTTTTCAGATCTGTTACAAACATGAAATTCAGTTTAGATCATTATTATTACATAACAATAATGCATATGATAACATTTCCAAGGGAGGCTATCCCTTTTCCAGATCTGTTACAAACATGAAATTCAGTTTAGATCATTATTATTCCATAACAATAATGCATATGATTACATTTTCAAGGGAGGCTATCCCTTTTCCAGATCTGTTACAAACATGAAATTCAGCTGAAAATTAAAAAAAGTATTGCCCACAGAAATGGGTGTATGGGACTTCAAACACATGTGACATGAAAATTAGATCAGAAGTTTTCAACTATTTCTCGTATTATTTTGCACATGAGGGCACTTTAAGAGCACTCCTTTTTTCAGGGGACATTTCTACTATTAATTTTTGTTGTCCAAAATTACATAAACAGAATAAGAAACCTCATAAATTGTTTTCCATCTCTACCATAACTCAACCTTTCTTTAACTTCTCTGTCCCTCTGATAGGTAACACATGGCTTACAGCCTTTGTAGTGAGATCTCTAGTGCAGTCTAGTGATTTAATCTACGTGGACAGGGCTGATCTCAATATAAGCATTGCCTGGCTGAAGAGTCTTCAGAACCCTGACACCGGTTGCATCCGATCTGTGGGTTACCTAGGATACAAGGCTATGATGGTATGAACATTTGTTTTTTTGCACAAGGCACCGGTTATCCAGCAGGGTATAGACATTACCGTATAGTGTTCTCATTTTTAACTTCCATTTTCTTTTCCTTTTTTTTTTCTCTTGTAAAATGAACTGAACATGTATATGTGAATTGTAAGTCAGAAATGTTTTACTCTTAACTTTATTAGTGAATTTAAATTTTGGAAATTATTTCATGTGTGAGATGATTCGTAAATTAATTGAATTGGCCGTAAGATAACCATTTCTTTCTCCCTGTGTGTGTGTGTGTGTCTCTCTCTTCCTGTCTGTCTAATATATATATATATATATATATATATCTCTCTGTTATCCCCTTCTTTCTCTCTCTGTCTTTTTCAATCCATCTGTTTGCCTCTCTGTCTCTCTCTTTCTCTGTTTCTCTGTCTCTGTCTCTCTCTGTCTCTCTCTCTCTGTCACCCTCTCTCTCTCTTGCCTTCTCTCTCTTTCTACTCTCTCTCTCTCTTTCTGTTTCTCTGTCTCTCTTTGTCTCTCTCTGTCTCTCTCTCATGTAACCCACTCTCTCTCTCTCTCTGTCACCCTCTCTCTCTCTTGCCATCTCTCTCTTTCTCTTTTCCCTCTCTCTCTGTCTCTATATCTCTCTGTAACCCCCCCTCTCTCTCTCTCTTTATATCTTGTTCACACAGGGTGGTGTCAGTGGTGAATCCATGTTGACTGCCTATGTGGTAGTGACCTTCCTTGAGGCCGGCCTTCCCCGTGAGGTAAGTCCAGCTACTGTCCCTCCAATAGGACGTTAAATAGAGGCAAATTGTGCGAGATAGTCACAACCTATTCATGTTAAGAACCCACATGTACTGCATTCTCTAAGAGTAGGGGGGAATCTGGTTGTACAATGTACATGTAGTTCTGCACCTTAAAAAATTTATCTGTTATACCGTGAGAAATCTATCGGCCATCTAACTTGAGTCCTTGTGTAAACCTGCCAAGGTGGGTAGAGGTAGTACTGAGAGTTTTTAGGGGTGCCACCTCAATTTTTTGATCCTGCACAACTGACCTTAATTCTGTAAACTAAATAATGTTTGGATGTGAAGCTTGGACCCTGACATCAGACCTAAGAAAGCAACTTGAACGTTGTGAAGTTTGGTTCTTAAGAAGGATGCTAAGAATTTCGTGGACAGAAAGAGTTTCTAATGATGAGGTATTTGCCATGGCAGGAACAAGACGAAAGCGTCTGAATAATATAAGAGGTCGACAGCTGAGCTTCTTGGGCCATGTTATTCGAAAGAATGGTTTGGAAAATCTTGCACTGACTAGAAAATTGGTGGGAGGAGGAGTAGGGTTAGAAGGAGGATTCTGTGGATGAGTATCTTAAGGAGTGGGATTTCTGAACGTGGAATTGATCTCGGGGAGAATGAATTACTTAATAGAATATGGGACAAAGAGTTGTGGCATTCCACGGTTGCTAACATTTTAGAACATGGCACGTAAAGAAGAAGAAGGACATGAATATACAAAAACCTGTTGCTATGTCTTAAATTCTGTCTTCTCCCTCATTATTTCTCCCTTTGTGTTGGTTCCTCTTTCAAATATATGAAACTGTCTTTCCCATGCAGGATGAAGGTGTAGTAAGGGGTTTAGAGTGTGTCATAGCTGACTTGGAGTCAGTTGATGATACCTACGCTCTGGCTCAAATTGCTTATGCCTTAGCGCTGGCGGACAGGACATCAGAATTTGACCAAGTCATGAATAAACTCAAAGGACGAGCAGTAACAGAAGGTGAGACCATGAATGTCATCATATCTATCTTAGGATATCAAATCAAATAATTTCCATTTTTGAAAAATGCATTTACTAGTTGTTTTTAGTATTTTGGGCATTCAGGAAAATTTACCGGTAAGTATTTATGCGTAATGTGGATCTTTAGGTAAAATCAGTCTGAGGTAATTGAGTCGTATGTAATTCCCATCTTGGTAACTCTGTGCACCTGTGCTTTTGCTGGTCTCCTGTGGGGATGTGACATCATACGTCAAGTTTATATGCAATGTAAATTACTTTCACATTGCAATACAATCTTTGGCTCTAGCTTTGAGGAAAGTATCACGACTATTGTTATCCCCTGGGCCCTGTTTCATAGACCTTCTTATCAATCTCAAATGCCTAAATCCTTTAAGAAATGTGCTCTCAGCCAGTCAAATACAAAGATGTGAGTAAGTTATTGCAGTTATTGTAACTTGTTCTCGATAATAAACGTCATGAAACACGGCCTTGATATTATAAGAAGAAAAGCGCATATTGAATGGCATGGTTAAATCATTGAGACTTCTTACATTTTGATAACAGGTGATTTAAGCTACTGGAACAGCAATCGTCCAGTGTCTCCTGGACGATCGTACGGCTCAGTTTCTTCCAGTTCCATCAACATCGAGATCAACTCATACATGGTTCTGACACAGTTCTTGCGTCTCCCAGAAGCGGAAGCCCGCCAGAATACAGCAGTTACCATCAGATGGTTGATCAAGAACAGAGGGGCTCAGGGAGGATTCGGTTCAACGCAGGTGTGCATGCTCACAGACTTTCTTTAAAGCCCCACTGTACTACTTATAGCTACTTGCGCCCTCTATATAGCAAACAATACCTAATCAGTGCCTGTTGGTCCCCCATGATCCTCTTTTTCTTATGTTAATTGAGAGCTGATTTGATGAGATAACCACCTGACCACGCTGGTTGGTGTAGTCCCTCCTGGCCAAACTAGTACGGGAGGGCTTTAAAGGAGGTTCCAAACATTTTAGTAATTTGTGAAAGCAGGAAAAGAAGAGAGACATGAATTTTTTTAATTTCAGAGGAATCTGACAAATGATAACAAAGTTGTGATGTTTGAAAAATGAAATCACTTATTTACCCAATCCTCAAATTAGTAATGTAGTCAGTCAGTTATGAAATATTCAGGGACATTTCTCTTGTTTGTTGTATACACTTAATCATCATTTCATTTGCAGCATTTTCCTCTTTAAGGATTGTTTTAAGGATTACAGATTTATACACATATATTGTAGGTCCTCTAAATAGAAAAAGGATCCTACCGAGTTGTATATTTTGAAAAATTTACAGTTTAGTAATTTTGTGTGTTGGAACAAGTGGAATAGTTGTTTACAATGAAGGGTTCTTCCTATCCTCGTTTAGGACACCGTGATGGGTTTGACCGCTCTTGCTAAGTTTGCAGCCAACAGTGCTGAAAATACGGTCTTGTACGTCGAAGCCAAGCCTGTGAGTGCAACGGGAGAATTCATCACTAGACGCTTCTATCTCAATGAAAACACGAGGAGGCTACAAATAGAGCATCACTTTGATGGGATGTTAAGAGTCGTGAACTTCAGGGGCAAAGGAGAAGGATGTGCCTTGATCCAGGTAGAGTGTTAAGTCAGTTCAGTTGAATCAGTTCAGTCAGTTGAATCAGTTCAGTTGAATCAGTTCAGTCAGTTCAGCCGTTTAATAAAGTTCAGTCCAGTCGGTTCAATCAGTTCAATCAGTTCAATCAGTTCAGTCAGTTCAATAAGTTCAATCAGTTCAGTCAGTTCAATCGGTTCAGTTCTGTCCAGTCAGTTTAATCAGTTCAGTCAGTTTAGTCAGTTTAGTTCAATTAATTCAGTTCAGTCTAGCCAGTTCAATCAGTTCAGCTCAATAAGTTCATTTCATTTCAGTAAGTTCAATCAGTTCAGTTCTGTCCAGTCAGTTTAATTAGTTTAGTCAGTTTAGTTCAATTAATTCAGTCTAGCCAGTTCAATCAGTTCAGCTCAATAAGTTCATTTCATTTCAGTAAGTTCAATCAGTTCAGTTCTGTCCAGTCAGTTTAATTAGTTTAGTCAGTTTAGTTCAATTAATTCAGTCTAGCCAGTTCAATCAGTTCAGCTCAAAAAGTTCATTTCAGTTCAGTCAGTTTAATCAGTTTAGTTCTGTCCAGTCAGTTTAATCAGTTCAATCAGTTCAGTTCAGTTAAGTCACATGCAAGTTAAGTGAAGTTAAATACAGTTCAGTTGGGTCATTTCAGTTCATTTCACTTCAGTTAAGTAATATTGGTCCGTTCAGGTCAATTTACTTTATTAGTTTTCAAATTTCAAATTTTACAAGATTATTTATAAAAACATATGATACATTGATTTGAATCCATAAATTTTAGAGGTCAAACAAACTCATTTACACAGAATTCAAAGCTAAGTCTGTTAACCTTGTCATCCAAATCCTTTCTCTTAGATTGTAGTGAATTATAACATGAATTCAAGCAAAATTTGTAATATTTGACATCCTAATCCTCCCTCCTAGATTGCAATTAATTACAACGTCAAGCCAAGCGAGCCCAGTCAGCCGTCGTTCACACTCAAGACAGCAGTAGACCCGCTCAGGAGCAAGAAAGGGGTCTGCAATGACTACAGGCTCACAACCAGTACCAGGTAAAGTCAACAGATTTCACTCAAAATGCCTGAAAATCTCACTGGGTAGTTTTATTACTCTTTGCTTTAAAGTCTTATGCATCTTTTAACATCAAGTTTACAAATATGGGGCATACCTTTTCAGATTCATGTGACCTTTGGTTACCTAATGTTAGACAAAAATGAAGAATTTATCTGTGTTTTGTACTTTTCCTATTGCACATAAATGTATCATGTACGTATTTCATCTTTTGCACAAACTGCGCCTTGAGCATTTGACTGTCAAGTGGATTTGGTGCCTTATGAATATTATGTATTATTATTATTAATCTGAATATTGATCCAAATAGTGACCCCGAGTAGTAAAACTCAAAACTGTTAAAAAATTTAAAGGTTTGATGACTCTTCTGTCACGCAAACTTGAACCTAAATCAACGTAATCGATTTAATATGTGTTGATTGATGTACTGTCTCTTTGTTATGTAAAAGATTATATCATCTTTTGTGTGGTATTGAATAAAATGAACTTGAAGTCTTCCATATTTAAAAATTATAAAACCCATGGAAAATACTGATCAAAATCAGTTGCTCTAAGCACTACATATTGTGTCTGTTGGGCCTTTTGCTTTAGCTTGCATGTATTGAAATTCATCCAGGGCACATTTCACAAAGCATTTTTTCAATGACAAATGACAATAATCAGTGACAAATCTGCTGATAACCAATCAGAAGCAAGGATTTCAGTAGCTTATAACAAAAACTGTCATTTGTCACTGATGACAAGTTTTGTAAAACGGGTCTCAGATCTATCTATGATGCAGAAATCATTCTCTCCCTCCCCAGAAAAACAGAGATGAAATGCATGAGAAACAATTTAGAACGTTAGAACGTTAACATTCATGCATGTATTTCTTTTATTACTGCAAGCCCAATGATTTTGTAAGAATAAGCATCCATTATTTTTATCAATCCTAATAGGATGCTAAACAATGGTCTTTGATTAACACATGATACTCATCTTACTTTGATTCCTAACCAGTTATAACGATGGATTGGACGAGGAATCAAACATGGCACTAGTGACAGTCGTTCCTCCGTCAGGATTTTACCCGATCAAGTCTTCTCTTGAATCACTGAAGGATAGATCTCCAGCGGTCAAGAGGTTTGAAATCGATGGCGAAAAGATCAACTTTTATTTTGACACTGTGAGTACATTGTATTTCCCTCAAGGACACCAGGGGGTGTTTCACAAAGATTCTAAGTCAAACTTAACTCTAAGTTGGACTTAAACACTATGGAGAGCCATTTGTAGCCTTAAAATAAAATATATTCAAAAGCAAAAATTCAAGTATTTTAGACTTTCTTTAAATTCCACTTCAAGAACATGAAATCTCCTTGATGATAGAAAATATGAATGATTTGAGTCAACATTTTATGCCTTTTTAAATGACTTTTAGAAAATATTTTCATAGATACCAACGGCTTTCCATGATTTTTAAGTCCAACTTTGAGATAATTAGTTCAACTTAGAATCTTTGTAACCCCCCCCCCCCCCCCGTTACAATAACAAGAATGATTAATGGTTGCCAAGTCTCATTAGTTGTGTAAATCCATTATCTTAACTATATTTTTTATAACTTCCCTTTTTCCATATTGTTAATATTTTAATGTATACTTATGAATATTCTAGTGAAAGATTTTGCATGTTATTTACAGTACTATTTGCAAATGTATGTTTTCTCGTAATGTGATTTTTATGGAAATGAATAAACTAAATTGAAATTGTAAAAAAAATAATCTTTATTCCAGCTTGACAATGAAGTCCAGGTGTTCAGCTTTGATGTGACCAAGGAGTTTAATGTGGAAGACGTCAAACCAGGATATGTCACAGTCACAGATTACTATGAGAAGAGTGAGTTCACATTCGAATACACATAGCATGCTTAAGAGCAGAAGCCCACCTAGATATTAAGTTTGTTTTAATGGCAGCAGAAAATGAGAGAAACATGTCAGTGACATTTTGAGCAAAATCTAATTAAAAATATAAAAGTTACACATTTTTGAAGGTCAAACACAAAAATATGCAACTCTGTGACGTAGCTTGCGAGCTCCCCTCCCATTTGACCTGTAATTAAAAAAACTCCATCAAAATTTGTTTTGCAATCATACATTCACCCTAAATATCATCATTGCAAATGTATTTTTATACAAACGTAATAGATAACTAAGAAAATGAAACTTCATGAATTTTTCTGTAAAGAGCAAATTGGAGAGGAGCTCGCAATCTTGCCAATTTGTGTTTCACTGGTGACCATTTCAAATATTTCTAATTGGATTTTGTTCAAACTTGCTCTCATTTCTCTATTTTTTATTAAAACCAACTTCATATCTGGGTGGATATCCATTTCGGGTACTTTTTTTCATCTCCACTTGTCATTTATTTCCATGTTCTAAAAAAAATTTGTTTGCAGTTTCTTGTATTGTGTGAAGGAAACAATATGATATTGTAGATTTCTGTATATTACTCTTTCTAATGAAGAACAAAACATCAATTGTTAATGTACAAATAACTTAATAAACAATTGTCATCACTGATATGTAATTCTGGATATATAGATAAACTGCTTGTGGGAATTTTTTCGTATGAGTATTGCCATGAGCATAAGAGAAATGTTTTATTTTGAAATTCTTTTAAAATAAAAAATAACTAAATTTATATGAAGATTCAGAGCAAAAAAGGGTCGTGGATTTTATAATTGAAAAGTCACTGTAGTTCCTTTTTTCTAGGAAGTCCTGGAACCCTGGCATAAGATATTTTCTAGTTCTTGTTTATTTCTTTTTGAATTACAGGTTTGACAAAATCTATTGAGCTTGAGCTGGAATGTGACCCCGATCGTGAACCAATTGATGTTGAGTTTTTAAGCATTGATCCTGTGGAGGAGGATGTGTTGAAAGAGCTGATCCCACCACCTCCACCACCTCCCTTTGACCCAATGACCTTTGATCAAATGACCCTATCTCCATCCGTTGACGAAGCTACAGAGGAGAGAGTTCTTGGAGAAGGTCCAGAGCCGCAGGAGACACCAATCACTGAGGAAGGCACACCCTTCCCAGGATTCGGTTTCCAACCTACCGGTAAGGAAGGAGATCAGAATGTCAGCAAACCGGTGGAAGCGGTAGAGGACAAGCTCTCGCCTGGACCGGACAAGCTTGGACCAGAGTCCAAGGACGGTGGGGACTTACAAGGAGCTGGCGAGGAAGATACTACGAAGGAAGGGGGTGTTTCAGAGGAAGCAGATGAACATAAACCAGGCAAGGCTACAGATGGAACCCCTGCAGAGCTCAAGACCGATATCACTTTCGATGAACGAAAGGAGGAAGGTGGACATTCGAGTAGTGAAGAAGTGCTCGGAACTGAAGAAGTTGCGACAATGGCAACAGATCAAGGAATGGTGACGGAGATCGTCTATGTGGAAGGAACAGAAGGCACCCCAGAAGATGTAACTGGAGACGGAACGGTAGCCTATCGCTTTGAAGTGGGGACTCCCCTCGTTTATTATGGCGTCGAGGAAATCGTAGAAGGCACAGAGGTAGTGTCGACCGTACTTGATGGGACAGTGGAAACAGAGGTAACGGAAATAATGACCGGGGAAGCAGAGACAGGGGAAGCAGAGACAGGGACAGCAGTAACTGAAGAGGATGTGACAGTAACAGCAATGGTAGAAGGCACTGAAGCACCATCCACACCACCACCTCCACCTGACTTTGATGAGTGCACTGTTGCAAACATCTGCCCAGCAGGCACAGAGTGTTTCAACTTCCCTGGTACCTATGAATGCAGATGTCTTCCCGGCTACACAGAAGATGAAGAAGGAAACTGCCACGGTAAGAGCACATTCAGTTCTTTTAATCATCATTAGGCTGCATAATGCATACTGTAATACTTGATTCATAAGGCCTAAAAAAAAAAAATGTTGTATTGCCCTTTGCGACTGACCCGAAAAACTTGATATCAACGGTCGTTTTTTTTAAATAATTTTATTTTACAGTTTTTTAGAAAAATTATGTATTAAACAATTCAAAACCGAAAAATATCAGCCCAAAGAAGGAGTAAAAAAAAAAAAAAAAAAAAAAAAGATATCTGACCGACCGACCCATGTTTTGGCACCTAAAGGGCAATACAACATCTTTTTTTTTTAGGCCTAATACATGTCATGAATCATCTGTTTGGAGCCATAAGGAGATTAACTCTTAGTAACATGAATTAACACCCTTGTTGTTCCAAACACCTGTCCATATAATGTTGAGGTAAAGGAAAAATTGTGGGTCTCGGTGGAAATTTTAAAGATGATAATCAAAGATATGCATTTTGTATCTTAATCCTTTTGGGCAAGCAAAGCTAAACCATGTACCTGTACCAAATCTAGCTGTATTATATGGTTCGTTGAGGAACAAAAGGATGCTAAATGATATCAGAAAGTGAAGCCATTACCGGTACCTAAAGGAACTGGGTGGTCACTATTAAAACCAATATGAATGTGATCATTCAATAGTCATTAGGTTTATACCCTCCTGGCTCTGAATAGATGGCATGAGAAGTGTCATCATATTAGTAAGGCCTTTCCAAAAGTGTTGACGAGAATGGGTTTCTAGTCCAGAGCGTGTGCTCACTCGGGTTGACACCCCTTGTTCACATCCAAAATGAGTCGACACCCACTCGCCGCAGTAGTGAACATGATGACGTCATGCACGTGACATATTTGTCATGCATATGCCACTTGAAAGGGCTCATAGTACGTACATGTATGTACGTACTATCGCTAAAGAGAACGGCCTACTAGATTGAGGTGACCGTCAAAACCAAGGTGGACACGTTCTTGATTCTGGGGGGTGTTTCACAAAGATCCTTAATTGGACTTTAAAAATATGAAGAGCCATTTGTAGCCTTAAAATAAAATATATTCAACAGCGAAATTTCAAGTATTTTAGACTTTTTATAAATTCAACATCAAGAACAGTAGAAAATATATGATTGATTTGAATCAACATTTTTTGTGCCTTTTAAAATAACTTTTATAAGATATTTTCATAGATGCTAATGGCTTTCCATAATTATTAAGTCCAACAAGAGAAAAGTTCAACTTAGGATCTTTGTGAAACGCGTCCCTGGTAGTGGACAGGGTAGACAACGTGGGTCATGCGCAGATCATCAGAATGATGTCATCATGTCACAGTTCACTACATCAACGTGACAATCAAAAAGTCCTTGGTAGTCTTTGACCAAACAAGGAATTTTTTTAAAATCATTCATGTAACTGGTTACTGTAATTGTTATGTAAATTGATCCAACTACAAATTAAAGCATTGATTTCTACTCTCTGATGTTGTTTCTGTTTTAAAGATTGCGCTTACTGTGGGGATACGTTACCGGAGGACGGGAAGGACCGATTCTGCAGCTCAGACTTTGGTGAGTTTATATTTGGCAATGATGTTACATGTATACAGTATAGATTGCATCCGCAATATATTTAAAACAATTTTTTTAATTAAGTTGTTAATATAGAGTATTGGTTACAAAGTTGCATTGAGACATTAAATGTCCAGATACTGTTTGGGATCATTAATATATGTAGAATGCACATGCTCTTAAAAGAAAAAGAGTGTTTTGTGACAGCTTCAAACTTTGAATCCAAGAAACAAAAACAAAAAGACAGAATTCTTGTGGACAATCACCTCATTAACATTGCTACATGTAGTTTGTTATTCTTTTATATCCTCCTCTGTTTGGAGCCAGAAGGGCGTTAACTCTGTGTTAGAGTATACAAGTTAAAAGCCCTTCTGGCTCCAAACAGACAATATGGTTGTAACAAGAAGGAGAAAGCTCATTAATTAATTACTTTTCATGATACCTTGTCCATCTCTTTTAGATGCAGGCCTTGTAATATTTTTTCCCCTTCCAAATCAAGTGTAGTCTGGAGTTTTGGTTATTCTTAAAATATGCATCCAAATTTTCAAATGATACCGGTACTTAAACTAATTATGGGACTTTTTACCAATGTAATTTATGTCAGCCGAATCTATTTTTTGTAGAAAATATAGATAGTTGTTTTTACCCACAATATGTGAACTCTAGTTAAAATGTGGAAATTTTTCAAGAAATAAATACATGCACAGTTGATATTTGATTCCAATTGTAGTTAACATTGTGAAGAAGAGAAAGAGGATGAATTTAACCTACGTTATGTTATAACTAGTTGCAAATGTAAAACTATGCTTTGAATGTTGATGTTGATATTGATATAGGCCTACTTGATGATAGATTATATAGTGAAGAGGAAAACGAGGATAAAGTATACCTCTGTAAAACTGAGTTACAGTTGTAAAGCCAAATTTAGAATATTATTCTGTGTCCAATTGAGGTTTAGATTGTCAAAGAGAGAAAAAAGAGGATAAACTGGCTTATTGTATAATATATAGAAACAGTTGTAAAACCATATTTTGAATATGATATTCTTGTTCCAATTGTAGTTTACATTGTGAAGAGGAGAAAGAATGACCTCCGTCTACTCAAAGAAAAGCGTTTTACAGATGAAGTGCTTGATGGTAGAGTCTACCGTTCATTTGAAGTTCCTGATAACACCTGTACGTGCGACATGTTGGGATACAAAGCAGGTACGTCAACTGGTTTAAACACTGTATTGGAAGTAGAAAGGTTGTGGGTTTGAGCCCTGACATAGCACCAGTGTCATTTGGCAAGACATTTATCTACATTTGCCACTCTCTACCCAGGTGTTAAATGGTTTAATATCTGGCAGGATAAATATTGTGGGGATTGGTATATGTGTGTTTGTAAAATGGTGCCTGGCCGGAATACTCCCCAGGAAGCAGAGTGTGTGCACTATCATGTGCAGATCAGCAATTACAACCAATGATCAGGGTACTAATAATTACAAAGTAAAGTGCTGAGAAACGTAGTACATGACTTCAGTGATATTGAAATGTGACTATTATCAATCGCAAGTTGTTCCGAAAGATATCTGATATTTCAGAGAAGCAGAATCAATGAAAGTTTGAACAAAATTGGACGAACAAGACAAAGAAGAAAAAAAAAGGATTTTTGACCGTTGTAATCATTATACATATTTGGAAATCTCAAATTGACAAAGAAGTCATTGGACTGTGATGTATTTGGGGACCCATTTGTTTTCCAATATTATCAGTAATTTCTGTTTTTCTCCCAAGTGTGCTTTTCACAGGGCTGTAATTAAAATATATGATGGATAAGTTGTAGTGTTTTGGTCTAGTCCCAATGTTCCCAATGTTAATTGATGACTTTTGGAAGTATATGCTGAGTGTATCTCGCTCTTCTCTATTCTTTTCTTTTTCTTTCCCTCTCTCCATTTCAGCGCACAGGGACATATTTGTGATTTATACTACTTTTAAGTATGGTCAATATTAATATTGTTATATCCATTTTTCTTGTATCTTGTTTGTGCAGTGGAACGCTTCATCATCATGGCGAATGCAACAAGCGAGGGCGATAAGCCTCTCATCCTGGACCATACTGCCACCATCCTTCCGTTCATGGGTCTAACCATAAATGAGCTGGACGGCTGGAGAGACGAGTGCCCCTAGAGGGCCTCCTCTATCACATCCTTCCTTTAATACCCTCATAGTGACAGTACAGGGGGCTTTTCACAAAACTTGTCATCAGTGACAAATGACAGTCTTTGTTATAAGCCACTGGAATCCTCGCTTCTGATTGGTTATCAGCAGATTTGTCACCAATTTTTGTCATTTGTTATTGAAAAAAGGCTTTGTGAAACAGGCCCCAGATGAGTGACTTAAAATCAAATCTTCTTGAGACAAGTTTTCAACGTTACCTGTTTATTGATTGTTCATATTTATACAACCAATATTTCTGAAGAAATATGCTGAAGAAAGGTGTATAATTCATATTCAGAACTCCTTTTATTACTATCTCTTCAATACTTTCTTTGTCACATTTTCAATAATCATTTCAAGCCCAAACAAAAGTAATTATCAAGAAAAATTGTTTGTCTTGTTGTTATGGGTCTGAATGGTTATTCTGTACATTTCTTCAGCAGTATTACATTTCTTGAATGAACACATGATTACTAGAGCTTCTATGTGTAAATTAATCATTAATTTGTGAGGAATGCATATCAGAATCATTCTGTGCACTTCCAACATACAAGCATATTTTGTACAGATATTTGTAATATACTTTATAAACAATAAGATATGCAGTATGGTAGTATTGTCCTAGATATCATTAACATTAATATTAGCTTATATTATTCATGTAGCCTATTCCTTATCATGATTAGGCATTACTAGCCTTTGTATAGAAATAAATGTTTAATTTGTTACACAGGAAATTGTCCAGCCAGCTGTGTATAATGGATATAGCATGTAGTTGCGTTCAAAAATCCTATACTTGAAACTGCCAAGTAATTGTATGTTTAATGTTTATAATATCCTCATCATTTATTTGATGTACCTTTTTACTGTATGTATGAATGTTCTGTTCAACTCCTTGTGTACCACAAAATGTGTGGTTTAAATTTTGAAGATAAATGTTTAAAGTTGTCCAGCCAGCTGTGTATCTTGGATAAAGCATGTATTTGCGTTGAAAAAAAATCCTATACTTGAAACTGCCAAGTAATTGTATGTTTATAATATCCTCATCATTTGTATGATGTATGTATGAAAGCTCTGTTCTACTCCTTATGTACCACAAAAATGTGGGGTTTAAAAAAAAATGTTTAATGTTGTCCAGCCAGCCGTGTATATTGGATAAAGCATGTAGTTGCGTTGAAAAAAATCCTATACTTGAAACTGCCAAGTAATTGTATGTTTATAATATCCTCATCATTTGTATGATGTATGTATGAAAGCTCTGTTCTACTCCTTATGTACCACAAAAATGTGGGGTTTAAAAATAAATGTTTAATGTTGTCCAGCCAGCTGTGTATGTTGGATAAAGCATGTAGTTGCGTTGAAAAAAATCCTATACTTGAAACTGCCTATACTTGAAACTGCCAAGTAGTTGTATGTTTATAATAGCCTCATTTTTACTGTATGTTTGAAAGTCCTGTACTACTCCTTGTGTATCCCAAAATGTGTGCTTTAAAGATATATTTCAGAATTGACATTGATTTCTCTTGAGGATAGGTAAGTCCATACACTACAAGCGGGTTTAAAAAAAAGTTGTTCATTATTATTGCTTTAGATTTTACTTGTATTAGCTCTGCGTACATTACTATTTGAAACAGATCATTTCATCCTACTAGATTCTACAACTGCTGTTCTATTTCTGATGTTCCTAAGCTCATGAACTGTGCAAGTACATATACCTTGATATGATATTCGTTCTTTAACAGCTGTTTAGTATAAATTGTAGTAGTCAGGATTTGTTTGTTTATGTTTTTCCACTGGAGACTTGTAGATGTTATATCATAATGAGGTGTACTAATCTTTGTTTTTGTTTTGATGGTGATGGGATGTGAAAAAATTAAAAGAAAACTGTCAATTATCACATTAATTGTTGTCAATTGTTTGGTCATGTGTATTGATTGCTCTTTGATAAAAGCACTTCACAATATTAATCAGGCACTTTTTACATTTAATCTGAAATGATCCCTGTTAAGCTGAGAATGAGTCATTCACATACTATTTCTTTATGTCCTTTGATGTACATGTATGTTAGAGAATGAGAGAGAAGAAAGACGGGAGAGAAGAGAAATGAAGAGAAAGAGGGGAGAGGGGATAAAGAAGAGATCTAAGCAGGCAAAGGGAAGGTGTGTGTATGTGTGTGTGAGAGAGAGAGAGAGAAAGAGAGGGAGAGGGAGAGAGAGAGGGGGGAGAGGGAAGGACAGAGAAAGAAAAAAAAGGGGGAAAGGTAACAAGAGAGGACGGAATTTGGAGTGAGACGGACGGTGTTGGAGAGCAAGTGATTAGAGAAAGGGCAAACAGAATAAGAAAAATGTACCTGTACATATGTTGTAGAGAGAAAGAGAAAGAGAAAGAGAAAGAGAAAGAGAGCACTCTTGACATGTACATGTATATACAAATCAATGAAAATGTAACAAATTCTAAATGAAAAACGGGGAACTAGAATACAGAAAGTCTAAATTTCAGATACATTTCTAAAAGTTCTTCAAATTTTCAAAAGAAATGATGATAAACATGTAGCATTAAAACTACTTTATAGATGTTCCCTATTTCTGTTAGTGTACACCTTAGCCGTACAGGGCCAACTGATCATGTCTTTCCTATGCACAATACCAGGAACTCGAGGCATCGTGCACTAAGTGTATATTACCAGCTGGTCCTGTGCAGCCAGGCTGCGCACAAACATTACTGCAGCACTAAATCACCCTGAATAGGAAGTTTTTGTTTATTTTGAAGAAAATATCAAGAATATCCCCTCTAATGAATGCCTGCAGGAAAGGAATATATTAGTCTTCAAATGTGAGAAAATGCATGCCAAAAAAATTGTAGAGCGAACTTTTGGAAAGGCATGAGGAAAATAACTCTCAGTGAAAAGTTAAAGTATACTTTTAACAACACAAACAGTGTTCTTGGGATCATGATATCAGTGTCAGACTGACTTGATATTTGTCTCCCAAAATATGTAATCTTCATTACTTGAAAAATAATTTGGTTTCTTGTGCGTTGATATCGTACTGATCTCTTCCAACTAAAAAGATAATAACTCGACAGAAAAGCACATTACTTGATTGAACTTAAAGTCAAATTGAATTTTATTACAAAACATGGACTTGTAACAAGCATACAATATCATTGTTTTTTTCTTAACTTCAACATAAAGTAGACAATAATGACAAATTGTTCGTTGAGAGGTAGAAGGTTACCGACTCTTTCTAAAAGAAAAGGATGCAAGTTAAGACCCTTCAGGTTCTCAGTAGATGACATGATTGACCGGAGAACATGGTTGACCGGAGAACATGGTTGATCGAAGGACTTGATTGACCGGGGGACATGGTTGACCGGAGAACATGGTTGACCGGAGGACATGATTGATCAAAGGACTTGATTGACCGGGGGACATGGTTGACCGGAGAACATGGTTGACCGGAGAAAATGGTTGACCGGAGGATATGATTAACCAAAGGACTTAATGGGCCGGGGCACATGGTTGGTATCTGTAGGATCATCATTCTGATAAATGCATTAATGGCACTGTTAAGGTTTCAAATGAATGAGCAAAAACACAATCAATGTACTAGGTACCAGCAAAAAACAAAACAGAAAGGCCTATATCCCTAACTCAGATAATTTAAGATTAAAAATGCAATTTAAAACTTTTAATATAGGCTCTTGGCCAGATCATATAAAATATCTAAGGTAAAATAAATGTAGACAATTTGTTTTCTTGCAATGAAGGGATTTGCTTGCTACTTTTTAAAAGTATCCATTTTGACACTTTAAAAGAAGATGGGAAAAAATAGATTCATGCACAATTTTACAGAAAGAAGACTTTTGGGCTATTGGTCTGTATAAAACTGAACAAGTTAAACAAATTAAATGGAATTTGAATCTTCAGATAACAAAAAAAAAAGTGATATTCTCACTTACTTCTTCACACATCGATACAAAGACATTCTGACCCATTGATCTTAATGCTTTGAACCATAGTGATTGTTAATCATATTTAGAAACCATCATGAACATGATAATCAACTACAGGGGCAAAAATGGAAGAAAACTAGTCAAAGGGAATGCATTCTGCATGTACAGACTTCATTTTTACTTTATCATGAAATAATGATAATTCCAGAAATTTGCAGCTCAACTTTCTGTAGCTAGACTATGGTTGAAGAGCCATGTGCACAAAAGGATTTTGTGTGCAGGGTCTGAACTTGTTACATTTATAGACTACACAAATAAATGTCTATTGGGCACTGTTGATTTGAGCTGGGCTTTGACGACTATGGTTTGTCACAATAGGTCTATTTTTGCAGACTTAATACAAGAACCAGTTAAAGAATGAGGCATATAAAAACAGTATATATATGCCAGACTCTATTTAGTGATTGACTGTTCCAGAGAATGGCTGAAAAGAAGAAAAAATCAGAAGAAAAACAAAACAGAGTCCATAGTTTACTACCAAAAAAGGGTCTGCAGTTTCAGACTAGCCAGAGAGAACAAGAAAACATGTTCTATGACTCTTTGGAATTATACACCACATGTCAAACTCTTTACAATTACTGAGTAGTATTAATGACCATGAAATTTGTCAGTGTGTCCAAGTAGAGTCTATACTTGCAGGACAGACACAGGAACAGCCATAATATGGACCATATGAGATTGAAGTCTACATTTCAGACGCCGTAAAGCAAGTTCAAATGACTGTATCCAACTGCCAGATGCATGTCGGTCGTTTCCATATCAAACCAAAATAGGTCACGATCATGAGGCTCATCCCCTACAGTCTTCCTGGTCGCTTGTCTAACCAGAAAGCCAGAAACATTTTTCCATACTGTGTTGGTCCTCATGAAAAAAATCTACCTTCTTGGTAGTTGGTACAGTTCTTGGTGAATATTTACAATGCTGAGATAAGAGCAGCTAGTCCCGTGTAACCATGCGGTCGTCAGAACCTCTTTTGCGTACTGATGTATAGCACTGAAAGAAATGAATGCAATAAAATGTACATGAATGGATGTTGATCAAGAAACAAGGCAAAAAGAATGACTGATCATGAAGAAGAAGAATAGGAAAAGACACAAATAATATGCATTGTAGCTTCGTTGTGGATATAACTTAAAAGGAAATTTGATAATTAGACAAAATAGGAAGGAACATCATGGATATGAGGATCACACACACAGAGCAGCAATATTGATAGTCTATAATTAATCAAATTGAGAACTATCTTCTCAACAAATAGCATGAACAACACAAGGATGAAACTTTAGATACCCACTATTAAATTTAATGAACACAGCTTAAAAAATAAATTCATCTGCTTCACTAAAACATAAATCAATTCTTTCTCAAATCTTCTGCTTTCATCCAAGGCCATTTGTTATCAGGACTGCACTGCCCTTTACAATGTGCAAAATGTAAACCGGTCACAGATTTAGCAGGGGGAGGGGTGCACAACAGACCCTTAATAGATTAATAGACGAAACAAAAAATGGGCAAGACTCTTCCTCTTTATCATACCTCAGACACAACGCTAAATCGACACCATACATCCATATTATACAATAAATAGTTTTTACATACCATTATTTCCTCTGATGAAAGCATCTCCATATTTGTTTTTGAGCTGACCATTGACATACTCCTCCGTCTGCTCCAAGGCAATGTTCATATACCCATCCAAACAGGCCAAGACTCCTATCATCAAGATAGACAAGATAAATAGATTTTAATGACACCTTCTGAATTTAAGTAAGGCCTAAAAAAAAAGATGTTGTATTGCCTTTTACGTGCCAAAACATGGATCGGTCGGTCAGAAATCTTTTTTTTATTTTTTTGAAAGCCGACCATAGATTTCAAGATTTTGGGTCCGTCGCAAAGGGCAATACAACATTTTTTATTTTTATTATGGTGACATTTAACTTATTGCTTAATAACAGTATATTCTCAATTAATGAACCCCAAATTTGACTTCATAATAAGAGGCAGTAAAATCTAGCATACATCAGTAAAAAAAAATAATTACAAAAATTACACAAAGGATTATAAATTTTCCAAACTTGAATCACTCATGATATGGATGTATTTAAATAGCAAAAAGTTATTTTACAACTAAATTTCTTGAATCCCTCCTCTCAACATAACAATGGAACAAACCGTTTTACATGGATGATGACATATGTCAATATGTTAAAGGTAATACAAAGTTTTGGTAAATTTTGAAAATTGGCTGGATAGTGATTCTTTACAATTTGTATATATTTGGATGCCCCTGTGGATGTATTTTAAGCACCAGAAAATTTAGCCTCTAAGACACTTCTGCTTTCGAGAAAATTTGAATTAAAAAATTTACCGGTGCTCACAGTAAATTTTGATAAATTTCAAATAGCGCCTACGGCCAAACAATGGTAGCTGCGACCATGAAAATCTCAGAATATGTAGTTGTGGTATATAATTTCCAAATGGGAATAGCCAATCGGTCGATTCTAGTCAAGAAACATTATTTTATAGCTAAATTGATATCTTGACCTTGAGAGGGAGCTATACAACATGAACAGCTTATTATTTACGGTACAATTTCATCACTTTAGACTCGATTTCAACAGCGACAAAGGTTACTGAATATTGTAGGATCACATATGCTTCCAATATGTTAATTTGAACCAAATATGGAACAGTCTTTATGTATATATATTTAACACAGGTCTAGAGACTGCATTGTCAATTGAAGATTCCCATATCACTAGTGAGCTCAATTTAGTTTTTAAAAAACAAAACATTTTCATTTTTTGTCTGGATCTTCTTAAACTCTCACTGATATGCAAGAAGAAGAAGAAGAAAAATAATAAATGAGGATAGGAAGAAAAGGGAGAAGAATTATTTTTTTTAATAGAGAAAGAAAATGGAGGAAATACAGAAATAGAGAAGGAGGTAAAGTCTAAAGAAGGATAAGAAGTTACAAAAAGGAGATAAAAGAAGAAAGAACAAAGAAAGAAACAAAAGAAGGAACAAATAGAGGAAGGAGAAAAGGATTAAGAAAGGATAGTGAAGAAGGAAAATTAAAGGAAGTTAAA
The DNA here is from genome assembly GCF_000002235.5 of Strongylocentrotus purpuratus. Lineage (NCBI taxonomy): Eukaryota > Metazoa > Echinodermata > Echinoidea > Camarodonta > Strongylocentrotidae > Strongylocentrotus > Strongylocentrotus purpuratus. The sequence continues at coordinate 2,200,250 of NW_022145615.1, read as the reverse complement.
GAAAAAGGAAAGGAAAAAGAAGAGGAAAAAGAAGAGGAAAAAGAAGAAGAAAAAGAAGAAGAAAAAGAAGAAGGAAAAGAAGAAGGAAAAGAAGAAGAAAAAAAAGAAGAAAAAGAAGAAGAAAAAGAAGAAGAGAGAAGAAGCACGATAAAGAAGAACAATAAGAAAAAGAACCATTGCCATTGATTAGGCATTACATTACTCGTAGTTACCTCTATAATCTACTCCTGAATTGAGTTTAACGACAACTGGTCTGCCAATGATGAGCTTCAAGAAATCACTTGGTGTTTGTTTCCTTGCCGTCGTAGCAGAAGTCATGATGTCAAAACAAAGTAAGTCACTAGTCTTTAGATGAATCCACAGCTGTTTGACAGAGTTCAAGATCCGCAAGAAATGTCGTTCCACTGAAGTGAAGAAGTCTCAATTAAGTAGTCGGACTCAAAGAGCTCTGATATTGATAACAAGAAAGTGAAATAAATGTTAGGAATGAATGTAAGCTTTCGCTAGCTTCTACAGGGCAAGGTACCTTGCAGTCTCATATTTTTAAGAGCACGAGGAAGAAATTATGATCAACCTTGACGGAGAACAACCACCAAATATCATTACTAGAATCATTCAGGCTTTGGATACACACAAAATAAAACACTAAATCTAGGCCTACAACATTGTCAATTCCTGGGACTGAAGATAGAATTCGTTTTAAATGTAACTGATATTTATAACGCATCTAAGACACTGTACGTATAGAACATCGAAAATAAATAATCAACATTACATTTATAACAGAAGATACATAAATTAAGGCCTATTCTCTGTTTATATTATTATAATCACCTTTCTCGAAAGAGTTTATGAATCTTGGCATGCGCGCGAGTCCGTCAACCAATAGCCTTATCACAGCAGTTAATGATTTAAATATGTGAAATCCACTCGACAACAAGTTATTATTGAATAGTATCTTTCATGAAAAAAACAAAAAATTCAATATATATTTATTTTTATTTACTTCTATTTATCTTAGTTTCTCATACATAAATTTCGTATATCGCAAATTTGCACACAAATTATAACAGTTTCGCTGAATAGCTGATGAGCAGGCTAGCTTTGGGGAATTCCCGAGCGCTGCCCGAGCTTTGGCAACTTCATTTTAATGCCCAACTTATTTGTAGTGAAAGTCTGGGGAATCTTTCATCATTGCTATTTGCATGAGCAATATCACAAGTCCAATTCAATATCAGGAAAAAGGAGTGCAAAGTCAAGACTAAGCTGTGAGGTGAGTTATGCCTAGCAATCTGCCGCTTATGACTTATAATAATATTTCAAATAGCTAAAATTCATTTCCCCCTATTACACTACATGCAGACACAGTACAATTACAACACCATGTCATGAATTGTCATACTCGTGTGAGTCACCGACTAGGTCTACACCATTACATTCACTGAATCAGTCCTGATTATGATTTACATTTTACTATTTACATACCCTGGCTGAAGTGCAAATACAAGTGCTTAGTTCTGCAGCATATTAAATTTTATGAATAAAATCGCTGGAAATAATGTGCCTAATGTGTTTACCGGTATCTAATAATAATACTAAGGTTAATCAACACGTCTTTCTTGACACTTAAATTATACTGTTAGCTTAAGTTGAGATCTTAGTTGGGTCAAATTTACAACAATTAATTAAGGTTAATTTTGGGTCTCCTGATTTCCTGCAGTGTGCACCTTTCACATCATAGTGTAGACATGGTAGCCCCCCCCCCCCCTCCCCCTCCTTTAAATCTATGCCTTGGCATGTGTAGACCAAAAGCTTCAGTCTCCTCCTGTATTGAAGGGCAAGCTCACTATCCCATTAAATTTTTTCTCTGTTTTATAGGATGGCTGCAGGTGGCAGGGGAAAATCTGCATTTCTTTCTGATGACGTTAAAATATATGAGCTTTCCGAAACCATTGATGCTCCTCGCAACTATAAAAAGATTGGTATGGACTTACTCGATTCTGATGCTGACGTTTCGAGCATTATTGGACAGACGTCGGTTGACTACGAAAATGTGGTTTTCAATTGTTTGATTCATTGGAGAAATGCCAATGGAGTTGGAGATGGACAGTGCAGGGAATTAGTTATGATTCTAAAAGAGTGTGGATTGACAGATGCAGCAAGCTGGTTACAAGAGGGTAAGTTGAGACAGCTACTATCTGTAGTGCATTATTCTTGATAAAGTGCAGATGATAAATAACAATTTGTGTTGTTGTCATGCTTCTGTTTCTAACAGTTTTCGTTAAACAGCCTTTTGACCTGTTCCTTGGTTGTTAAAGTGGATGAAAACAAAAGGAACTTTTTTTTTTTAATTGTGTTGTAAATAAAAGAATTTGCTGGAAATAGAGGCATACCTGAACAAATTTGCAATTCTTCACTGGTTCAAATTAATTATAAACAAAATGTAAATGAAAGGTCAGTGAAACTTAGAACATCTTTCCAACAATAGGCACAGATGTATGAAAAAAAGGAAGCTGATTTTCTCACTTATTCATAATTTGGTCTTTATTAGCATTCATAAACTTGTTATGATCTTGGATAAGGGCGCCTTCTCTGTTAGATTATAATACATAAAATTATATGGAAGAGTAAAAACTATTATTGAAATTCAAAAAAGAAATAAAGAAAATATCTTTTATATCACATTATAATCATTATTTTGTCTTCATTTTTCCTAATATTCCCTGGTTTCAGAACAAGGAGAAACATCAAAGTGTCTGAGTAAAGATGGAGTTTTGCTTGAAGTATCCTCTATGATCGATGGTCCGGAGTACTATAGCAAACTGGGTCTAATACTCGTGGGGGATAAAACCACTCTTTCAAACATGATTGGCGGCAGTAGAACACCGAACTACAAAGAAGCCCTCTTCAAATGCTTTATCCAGTGGAGGAATAGAGAAGGATCAAGTCTGGAATCATCCAGGAAACTTCGAAAGATCCTCCACAAACGGAAGCTGAGCACCACTGTAACCCTGTTAGAAAAACTAGAGCCAGGCCTGATCTGTAAGAGAGGTAATCTGTTAGTTAGGATGGTTGTGTGTATGTGTGTGTCACTCAGGCATGAGAAAATACCCCTTTCATGTTTACATGAATTACTCTTTTTTAACCCAATAATTTCCCATGTCCGACCTGATTATTGAATAATAGTACCTCCTGTGATGCAATAAAGTATCAAAGATGAATGAGATATTGCTCTATTGCATTTTGTTGTTATTGATGTTGCAAAAAATATAAAACAATATTGTGCATGAATCAGCTATAAATTTGAATGACTACAAAATTGCCTTAGATTAGAAATTAAGCATACAAAACAGCTCTTCCCTTATCATCCCTGAAACTAATGTATACAATTGTAAGAGCTTTAAAAATAGAAATTTTATGGAGGAGAAAGAAAACCAAACTTTCACCTACTTTGTTTTTAAAGGGATCCAGTAATTTTGTCTTAGATCCTTTAAAACAATCCTTGATTTAGCTCATGCTGCAGTGATATTCATAAACCTTTAGGTAAGTCAGGAACCCCATGACTTTTACAAGCCGATCGCCTGTCTGATTATCAAGATATTTATGATTGAAAATCGAAATCAAATTTTGCATTTGCCAACAGTCTATTGGGGAAAACGAGTATGGTAAAACCGGTCACTCCAAGGTTTTTTCTTTTTTGAGGCACTTCTTAATCATTTTAGGGCTTCAATATAACACCATATCACAGACAATGATAACACGTAGGGCCGTGCATCTCAGATATAACATTATTAAATGATCCCTTTAATGTTGTTATATTTGCAGATGAAGATTCAAGGCGAATGGATACCTGCAGGGAACCGGAGGCAGGACTCCATATGGGAGGAGCCAAATGAAGATTTCAATGTCATTCAGGGCAGCAGTAGCTGGTAGAGACTAATATTTTACTATGTCATGTATTTTTCCTGCATGTGTATGAAAATATTTTTTAGCAGTGCCTTTTGATGACGATGATGATGATGATGGTGATAATGATAGTGATGATCCTGCTGCTGCTACAGTAACTGCTGCTGAGGATGAGGATGATGATGACGGTTTGTTTTCTTTACCTGACTGCTATGAAAACATGTGTATGCTTGGAAATAGGCAACCAAGAGACCAATACCGGTATCCAAGGGGCTGGGGAATAAGGATTAATGCCTTTCAGAAGGGCACTAGTGCATCAACTTGCAAGGTTACTAACCCTACCTTCAAGTTATGAGACCCCCACTCTACACTGAGCCTCCAGGTGCAGTGTCATAGAACAAGACTAATGTGTTTAATGTAGAATGGCCATGGTGTGAGGGGGCTGCAAGAATGGGACACTATATTATCTCTAGAATATCCAGTACTGAGAGCAGCTCATCAGCCTTCTAAATTGCATGCTGACAGGATATATATATATATATATGTACAGTCAAACCTGCCATAGTGACCATCTGTCTACAAAGACCACCTGTCTACAAAGGCCACATTTGTTGTTTCCCTTGAAAATGGTTTCTCATTGAATCATGTACTACAGGATCCTGTCTACAAAGGCCACTTTTTTGTGTTTCCCTTAGGCGGTCGCTATAGACAGGTTTGACTGTATAAGCTTCAACTAGAGAAAGAAAGAAAGAAAAACCAAATACTTGGTCACATCAAAAGACATTAGAGTCTCTTGGATGAAGAAAAAAAGTGCATTAAGTTATAAACGTACAATAATGAATTTGTTTAAAACTTCAGGTATTGTGTGTTTCGATGGAAGCAGCAATGAGCCTTATTCACACATTGCATGTTAAACTGCTTCAAAAAGTACATCAACAAAATAATATGAAAACAATTGTAGTACATTCACAAATTTGCACATGAAATAAGACAGCGATCACATAATACACTTATATGTCTTTGCTCATATGATAGTATTTTTCACCTTGCCTTACTTTTCATTTACACATACATTACTTTTACCTTGCTGGAGCAGTTTCTTAGGCAGTTTATATGTAATGTCTGAATTAGGCTCATATGTATCAGGTTTACATGTATGTCTGCTATACCTCTAACTATTGTGCTGGTATGGATTTCAGCCATTCTGTTTGTATCATTATGTTTCCAGTCATTCTATTTATATCATTCAAGTTCACGGCAAGCCACAAGTCTTTGAATTTTTATATCAAATAACAGGGATTTTTTAATTGGGTTGACATAAGTAAGGGCAGTGCTTCCAAATTAAATAACTATCGGTATTACATACATGTATTATAGATCATCATGTTTGTAAAGTAAGTCTTTAGGCCTCGTCTATAGAGGCTTCATTTGTAGGTACTTAAGATTTGGATTTATATTAAACCATTATTCACTGAAGATTTAAATCCTAAACTGCCACATTGTTTAGAGTATACATTTATGTTCCTTCCATGCTGCATGTCCATCAACAGTCGACTGTGGACATCCAATAGTTGTTCATTGGTCAACCAAAGTGGGCAGGGGGTTAACAAGGATTTTGGTTGTGACTGTACCCGACCAGGGTTATTAAGGTGCATCATGTTTTGTCAACGGTACAGTACTAAAGAAGATCTGTCACCTAATGGTATTATAATCAACTGTTTTCTTCTGAAAATGCATGTTAGGTGAGAATAAACTGAGTCCTTTGGCAAGACATTAATCCACATTTGCCACTTTCCATCCGGGTGTAAAATACTTATTCAATGAATCATGTAATTGTGTGATCATAGCACCATAAAAATGTGCAACTGGTGTAATTTGCCTTGATTAATTTTTATGTCACAGGGATCAAATCTAATGGAAAGTTTCAAGATGTAATTTTTTTAAACATTCCAAATCTTTACTTTCAATGATTTTATTTGTATTATATTATTAGACAGGAGTTTATGTGTAGGGAAATTGTATTACTTCAGTACTTATATGTAATATATCTATTACTGAATCTGCAGCATAGAGTGTAGTATATAGTGGAATTTTGTCTACTTGTGTAGTCTTTTACCTCGAAACTTAAGCATGTAGTTTCTTTTTTCTTTTATTTATGAACACACTATTAGTCAAATTAATTGTGATATGATATCACATGCTATATAAAAACCTGATTTTAGCAAGTAATGATCGATTGAAAGGTTTTGAATTGACTAATTTACTAGAACTATATGACATGGTTTCGCTTTTACAGTGTATATTGTGTATTTTTAATATGAAATGGTGTATGCGCCCGTTGCCATTAGGGCATGTTGCATTAAGATTTTTGATACAGAGTGCCGGAAAGAGTGTCCCTGAAAAAAAAAAGTTTGTTTGTAAACTACTCAAGTTTCTATTTTTTTCAATTCTTACATCATTTTAGAAAGCTCATTTTCTCTTCTTTCATATGCAGGGGCGGATCTAGCTTTTTGCCAAAGGAGGGGGGGAGGGGGGGTTTGAACCAGTGGCGGATCCAGGATTTTCAAAAAATCGCGCCGTTTTTTCTTTTTTTTCTTTCACTTGGCTGCCCAGGGGGGGGGGGGGGGTAAACGGCCGAAACACCCCCCCCCCCCTAGATCCGCCCCTGATACGACCCACGACTATGAGGAAGAAGTCATGCACGGCCAATTTAAGAAAATCTGAAGCAGAAATGTCAGAAACACATTTGTCCAAAATAAACGAATGGCTGCTACATTTTGTTCGTTAGGATTTTTAAAGGAAAGAAAAGGGATGTGGAATTATTTGTCATTGGAAATACACATCATTCGAAAGCTCATAATCTTATCTTCCACACGGCACCATACATATAATGGAAGGATCACTCTGGGACCGAGCAGGCACACTGATTGATGGGTAAAATGACATTTGTTGAAGTGCCTCATTTCATTTTCTAAAACAAAATGGCATGTGCCTAATCAATAGCAACGTATATGCTACCTGTTCGGTCAAGCTTGATCCTTCCATTGTGATTTTCGTATACAAGAAGAGAATATGAGCTTTCAAATGATGAGTTTGTTTAACGATTATTAATTATACATCACTTGCTAACATTCCAAAACCATAATCCCAAATGTAACAGCCATCGACTTGTGTTTTACAATTAGGTTAGGTTTCTGACTTTGCCACTTCGGGCTGTCCGAAATTAGTCATGCGTGACTAATTTGTCATGATTTTGTTGCCTTTATGAAAGAAGGGAAATTGAACTTTCCAATTATGATTCAACGGCAAAGGAATAATTTGATATTACGAGTTATTTACCTGTAAACTTGGGTTTCCTTTTTCAGGGACACCCTTTTTACAGATCGTGATTTTTCAAAAGGAATGTGGATTATGATATGAAGAATATATGTTTTCGTATACAGCATTGAGAATGCTTGAATGTGTGTTATCTCATTATGAAAAAGAGATAAATTAATAAACAGTTACATTTCCATAAATAAATTCTTGATATTGTACTAGTTGTGTTGATATCTTGACTCATGGGGAGCTCTTTCATGCTGCAGAGAATAGGATTTCGCTATTTAAAACAAAAAAATCAATAACCCTTAAACTTCAGGAGATCACGAAAATGGATCCTTAAAAGACATTTGATTTTCCTTCTATCGTTTGTTAGTTTGTTTGTACGTTTGGTTCTTTCTTCCTCATTTTCTTATCTCTATCTATCTATCTATCTCACTGATCAAATAAGAAGATTGATATTATAAGAGGGATTTTCCCTGGGATTTTTTTTTAAATTTCAAAACAGAACACCAGTGCTTCTCAAAGTCCGGACCACCCGGGACAGTGTCTTCATTTGCTTTTTTTAAAGGTACAGACTTTTCAAAGTGTTCAGGAAATTTAAAGAAAAAAAACAAAAGGAATGTAAGAAATCCTAAAAATTTAAGAACTTCCAGGACTCCCGACAAAATCTCCGCCCCCTGCACCCCATCCGTAAAAATATTAATGGTTCCCAAGACGTCCTTTTGTTGCATAAAATTGTCGTTGGGAGATAGTGTGGGTTTTATGTAGTATAAGCTTGTGACAACCACTCCTGTGGACTTTTTATTATTTACACAATATAATGATAATAATAATAATAATAGCTAGTTCTTATATAGCGCTTTTCAGGACCGAAGGCCCTCTCAAAGCCTTTACAGATATATTTGCTGCCTCGAGATCACGGAAGCGAAGAAAAAGTAAGTTATCAAAGCAGAAATTCATCCTTGTTTCTTTGTTTTCTTGATTCTTCCAAAGCTTGGCTGATAGAGGCATTGACTATTTTTAAGTACCAGATTAAGATACTTGTGTTTGGTATGCCCATCAAACTGGGAAGTAGTGTCTCTGAACCGATCCATGTCAGTAATTTAGTCAGACCAGGGAGGTGAAAGAAAAGGAGGCGAAACTCTTGTAATTTATTCAAACGCATTCTTGAGTTCTAAGGCGTAACAATGGGATGTGTAACATTCCACTTGGCTTTGAAGTTCCATGCTCCGAACCGCGCTTCCACTGCGGGGACTTTCGGAAGCCAGGCACCAGTTTTACATTTATTACAAAATATTAAATTACCGGCAAAATTTTAGTGTAAATCAAAAACTTTATATGGGGATTTTATTGGGAATAGTGCATCAAACAAATTTTCAAATTTAAAACTCCGTCCTTCCTTTAATTTGTGTGCCAGAGTTGGTAAAAGAAAAATTACATCCTGTCAAAAACTCAATATTTTAGGATGATGCGCTAATTTGTGCATGCTTTAATGTCCCGTTATTTGATCCATGGTTTACAATCTTCAATAACATTAAGTTTGCTAATGCGTGTTTTCGCGTGTTTTTTGTATTTTTCAAGTTTAAAAAAGGATGAAAGTACACAAGTTTGTGTTCGCTTGTTCTACTCTTTACACATTCAACAATGGATGAGAAATCATTGGAAGGGACAGCGAACAGTTGCAGTGATACCATTTTCTGATGTAGGAATTCTAACTCCTAAAATGTCATGCGCTCTTTTATCTCACCACCTGGTCAACAGTTGCAGATTAGCGCATAACTTTTCGGCGGCTTGGAGCATGGGGTCAAAGGAGAGCGGCTTGATTCCAGTCCTTCTCTATCACGTCCCTGGTCAGACGGTGCGATACTTTCTCCCTTCTCTTTAACCTGTACATGGATGGTCTATGATAGCTGATCATTTGAATGTTTGTAACAAAAAAAAGGCTGTGTAGTTGGTGGTATATGGTAGTCAATCATTCCAGACGATCTCGTTATTATTAGCCCGTCAACTGGTGGGTTGCAGAGTTTGCTCAAGACTTGTTCTGATTATATATGGAGATGATAATGATGTCAGATATAATGCAAAAAAAGAGTCATGTTATGATAATTAGATGTAAGGAAAACCGTAAATTGGTCAAAACAGTTTTTTGAGCGTCAAGTAACGCCTGGCTCTAATGCACCCCAGGGAGTGGAGATTGTGCACACAGTGTGCGCGGGCAAGTATTGAATCCTATGACCGGATGAATAGTACAGTGGCGGATCCAGGGGTGGGCCGAAACGGCCGCGGCCCCCCCCCCCCCTATTGGCGAAGGAAAAAAGAGGAAGAAAAAAAAGAAGGAAAAAAAGGGGGAAAAGGAGAAGATAAAAGAAAAGAGAACAAACAAGTAAAGAAAAGAGAGAGAGTTCAAAAAAGAGGAAAGAAAAAGAAGAGAGGAGCCGGGGAGAAAGAAAGACAACGAAATGGCACTAAAAATTAGTGACAGTAACGACGAATATGGGAAAGACAAGGGGAAGGGGGGTGCGTGAAGGCGGATGCATTGAGGGGGGGGGGGGGGGGGAGGGGTGACTGGCCGTATTCTTATTTTTAGTTTATGCGAAACTGAGTCGAAAGTATGCTTCTTTTCAAAACAATCTTAGCATGCTTGTTTATGTTAAGCCGGAGTGCATGAAAAGGTTAGTGTAGAAACACTTCTGAAAAGGCCGCGTCCGGCCCCTCCAAAGAACGGCAGAATGGTAATCTATAAATTATGGGGTCATTCTTGATGGCTTGGGAGTCGTAATTAAGGAGGGGGCCGGCCCTACTCAAATGGTAGTGACGGTAACGATGGATAAGGGAATAAGGAGGAAGGGATGCACATGCAGGCGCGTACGCAGGGGGGGGGGGGGGGGGGGGGTCGAATCCCCCTCAAATTTTTGTCAAGTTGTCAAGTTGGTCCTGATGTGTATAATGCGTAGACCAGGGGTTCTCAAACTTTTTCTTTGAGGGTCCAGAAGCGATTTCTATGAAAGCTGTAAGGTCCGAAATGACACTTGTATACTGAAGATAATGAGGCTTGTTTTTGGTCTATATCTGATCCAAGGAGAATTGTTACAGTTTAAAAAAAATAGAACCGCCAGTGCTTCCACTCGTTTAAATAGAGTTTCCTGAAAAAGAACACCCAATATCCTGGAATTTGAAAGAATTTTCTTAAAACTTTCAAAATGCCTCTTACGTGGATTTCTTATTTGGATGAATCGGCTCGCTATGACGTTTTAATATATATCAATTATTGAGTGGGCTTATTTTGCTTTCTAATGGATCCATACAACATGGCAGAGCTTGAGGGGTCTGGCAGAGCCTTTTCAAGAGAGAAATTGTCTTTAGGAGAAAAAAAGAGGTTATTTCTAAAATGAAATGAAAGGGTTATTGACTTTCAAGAGAGAAAATTGTCTATAAGAGAGGAAGAGAGGTTATTTCTAAAATGAAATGAAAGGGCTCTTGTCAAATAGCCCATTCATTTCATTTTTTCTCTCGAAATAAACTCTCTTTCTCTCTTATAGACAATTTTATGAGATGGAATCTTCAATCTGAAGCCTTTTTGTGCTCTTTGAAAATGGCACACTGAATGGGGGCAGTGCAATTTAAATTTCAAGGGATGGATTAGAGTTTTTATCGCTCTTGAAAGTCAAATAGCCCTTTCATTTCATTTTAGAAATAAACTCTAATACATTCCTTGATATTTAAATTGCGCCGCCCTATTGTGTCCTGTTTTTAAAGAGCACAACATAGCCCTCAGATTAGGCAGCAAGTAGCAAAACAAACCCGTAACACTGGACACAACATTCAATGGGATGATGCCCATATCATTGAGTTTGAAACGCACTTCTGGTCAAGAATGGTAGAAGAAGCATCTGCATAAAAAGGATGAATCCTTCACTGAATAGGGATTCTTGCTATACACTTTTACCTTTGTGTAAATAATAAAAGGTCCACGGGCGTGGTTGTTAGAAGCTTAAACTACATAAAACTCTCTCCAATTTTGCAGGGGGAGAGCCTTCGTCGGGAGTCTTTAATAATAAAAGGGATAAATCCTTCACTGAATAGGGATTCTTGCTATACGTTACCTTTCTTCGCTCCAGTGATCTCGAGGCAGCAGACAGCAAGAAATTGTGTAAATAATTTGCTGTTGCCGGGAGTCTTGCATGGGGCGGAGCCCCAGGAAGTTCTTGAACTTTAAACAAAATTAGGAAATTCCAAATAGTCGTCATGAGCGATAGAAATTGAAATTTCCTCCTTGAGAGTCACATAACCCCTTTCATTTCATTTTAGAATTTAACCTCTCTTTCTCTCTTAAAGACAATTTCATATTTCGTATTGTTGTACTTTCGTCCGCAGACTACTTAAGCACATGTCGAGCCAACTCAGTCGGAAATATAATATGTAGGCCTAAGTGTAAAGTTAAGTTTCATGTTCTTCCTTTTTTCTTTCTTTCTTTCTTTCTTTCTCTCCCTCTCTCTGTCTCTCTCCTTTTCCTCTATCTTCTTTTTAAAAAAATTGATTATTTCTTTTCTTCTCATTTTTCTGTGTGTGACATGCGTTACGCGTACGTCTATCAATGTCTTAATATGGTAGATTTACATTTTAATGTTTCCCTTTGTAGGTGCACCTTATATTCCAGAAAGTGCCCTATTTTGATGGTCCCCCCCCCCCATGTATTGATCTCGATAAAAAATAACTTTCTCATTAATTCTATTTCCAATATATCTAATACTTGCACTAATCTCCAATTTAAAAAAAAAATCGTCTACTTTCTCTCAAGACAACATTATATAAAGGATTTATTAATGCAAGGCTATCACGCGAGTAATCTCTCAATTTCTAACTTCCTGCTTTCCTCATTTCCCAGTCTCCCTTGCTTCAATATTCCTCGTTACTTCCTTCCAATTGAACTCCAACTTAATTGATGTTATACACTGTATCTATTCTTCAACTACAGGTAGATGCAAATGTTACTCAAAATCCTTTATATAAATCACACTCAGGATACAGCCAATCGACGAGAATTGCTTCAATCTATATTTTACATGTATCATTAATATATGGTTTTATAATGGCTATGGTGATGAGTTGTCTAGGTAACATGTTGATGTTTTAGAGATATGAGTGTGAGGTATTGTGAATGGATATTTGAAAGCGTGTTCACTCGTCACACAACATAACTCTTATTTTTATTTTAGCTACGAGGAAGCATTAAGGTTGCACTGACAATAAAATACATGAAAGAAAGTATTCCCTTTTCGTTATGTTTATTGGGTACTGATGAGGCTGACGTAAACTTGCAAAGTGTAGTCAAGCACAAGCCGAAGATTCGGAATGAGAATGCATAAATGAGAATTTGAAGATATTGCACGTAGTTACATTATAATGATCAAAGATAAGAATGAACATGAATAAATGCGATGTACATAATGAATGAAAGCTTACGACAGAATAGAAATGCCGTCGAAAGTCCAATGAAGAAGAAGAGAGTTGAGAACGAAGGAAGGGGCTCACGCGATGATGTGCGGAGGCTTGAAGGCGGAGATGCAGCTTCGTTGTCGTGGCTGAAGAGCCGTGAAGAATCTCGACGCTGACGTCCGTGATGAAGATAGTGAAGAAGCTCTCAGGCGAGAAGAGAAGAGACGAGATGTGGCGCTCGACGACGGAACAGTGGGTCGTTCGATGTCGGAGGCGAAGAGTAGAAACGTAGACATGCGAAGCCGGCACTGGTGCTGAGTAGTAATAGTTGCTCGTTTGATGCGCCGGACTTTGATGAAGAAATGTTTAGATGAGCTGCGGTGAAATGATGAGCTCGTGAGTGGAAAAAGCTACCGGAACGAAGAAACTGGCAGCTCCCAGCGGAGAGTCAGGCGCCATGTCGGTCCTGACTATAGCGTTCCACTGGGAGACTGCAGCCCGATGAACACGGCAGAAAAAGAGTTGACGTGCCGTAAAATAGATGACAGGCACAGAAGAATAGAGCCTGGAGAGGAAATTGCGGAGACGTCTTGACTCGACCAAGGTGAAAGCGGGAGTGGAGAAAAACCTCGTGGAGTTGAAAATACGCGGGGGAACGATGCGCGGAACCACGATGCTCGATTGGAGGAATGAACACACGTGGTCCGAATAATGAATATAAATAAGTACCGTGATGGGAAAATACAGGAGACATGAATGTACGGTGAAAGTAGGGCGAATGTAAGTAGGGCGAATGTAAGAGCCGCTACATTGTGTTTGTTAAAATGTTGGTTCTTGGTTACAAAAAAATATGTGTATGTATTAACGTAAGTTCGTGCCTTTGCATATCACAGTAGAAATCAATGTTTTATATTTGATGCAGAATAATATTAATATTTGGAGATTAGAAACACAAACAGTTTCCATAAACGTTCAAGTGTTTCAAGAAAAAGTTAAGCAAACTTTCTCCTGGATGTAAATTGGAATTTTAAGCGGTTTCATTGGAATTAATCGAGAAATTCCCCTCGCTAGCGTGTAAATAAAAAATACGCCGGCCGGCCATACGTAAATGGCAGTGACGGTAACGACGAATTAGGAGGAAGGGTGCATACGTGAACTACAAGCGTATTGGGGATGATCATACTATCATTTTAGAGTGTGCAATCTGGGTCGGAATCCAGCATAATATATTTATAAAAAAGAGGTTCACATAAAAGCACTCATGATAAAGCCGCGCCCGGCCCCTACAACATCATTTTGGATTTTCAGATGATGGGGCGGGTGGCAGGGGTAGGGGGCAAAGTTCGCCCCGTGGGCCACTCTTCAAGTACCCCCCCCCCCCAGGGCCACTTTTACTTTGTAAAGAAATGCCCCTTCCCCTTTTTAACTCGGATAAGCGCACATTTCATCAACACATGTGCCCCCTTTCCTATCTGATAAGGGCTATTTAGAAAAATGAGGCCCTTCATAAATAAAAAGTGTCCCTTTTCATCTCTGGTAAATGACCATTTTCATATATGAGAAGTTAATTCTTTTCACTTCAGTGCGCTCTTCACCTCCGATAATTGCCCCTATTCAAATCTGAGAGATGCTCGTTTTACTTTGAAAAGTACCCCTTCCCCTCCTGATAAGTACTCTTTTCATCTATGATGAGTGCCCATTTTCACCTTTGCTAACTGCCCTTTAATTTTGAATCGTGCCCCTTTTCCTTTCTATTAAGGGACCTATCCCCTTTTCATAAATGCCCCTTTTCACCTCTGATAAATCAATTTCTGATGGATGCCCCTTTTCCGTCGACAAATGCCCATTTCCCATACTCATAAGTGCTCTATCTCATTTCTGGTGAGTGCCTCCTTTCAGGTGTAAGAAGTGCCCAGTTTGAACCTTTAATAATTACTCTTTGTACCTTGACACATGCTCCTTTTCTTTTCTAATAAGTGTCTTTATCCCTTTCGATATGTGTCCCCTTAACCTCTCATCATCAGGCACGTAGGCACGGGGGGGGGGCACGGGGGGGCACGTGCCCCCTTAACCTGCTCATCATTAGTCTTGCACCTAATTTAAAGCGACTAAGAGTAATTTCCCCTAAAGCTCGCTCGCTCGCTCGCATTTATAGATGATATAATTATATGTCACTTTAAAACAAATGGTTTTCTTTCAGTCTTCCGTGATGCTTATAACCCCATCATGATTTGGTTTTTTCCTCTTTATAAGATGTAATTTTTCACTCTGCGACCTCACAGATCTTACATTTTTTTCTCGCTCGCTTTGCTCGCTCGCAAATGAATATTCAGACAATCACACTCAGCCGAAAGTGTGATGCCTAAGCAATAACTTGTATGATATATAAAGAAAAACAAATATTGAAATCGTCCCTGATAATGGGATCACAATGAAAGGGTATATACCAATGTCTAAAAAAATGTATATTTTCGCTTTGAGATTTCGCTTTGTAGGTGCCCTTTTTTGTTGGTGCTTTCCACTTTGGAAATAGCTCCGCCGCCCCTGCTACGCATTAGCGCCAGCGTTTATTTCACGCTTGCGCGCACAGGGTGTGTGTGTGTGTGTGTGTGGGGGGGGGGGGGGGGTTCCTCTCTAGCTCTGAAGCTGATTTTTTTTTTTTACCTAGATTCGTGCGATTCGGTTAATACTTTTAGAGGGAGTCTGAGGGGTGATGTACCCCCCTCTGAAGCTGACATTTTTTTGGATTTTTGAAACTGGATTCGTGCGTTTTGGTTAATACTTTTTGGGGAGTCTGATTTGATTTCAAAACACCTGCAGTTAATGCGGGATGGTGTTGCAGCCTCTCTTTCCCCGAAAATTTAAAAATTACCAATATGCATTTGTTATATCTTATCTCGTATATAAGTTGGTGACAATTAACACTTTTCACAACATACATAGGCTCACATTTACGCTAACTCGCTTCGCTCACTCGCCAAATTATTAAACCAGGAAATAGATATTGGGGCAAGAGGCTTCAGCCCCCACTGATGGGAATGTCAAAAAAATTGCGCCCGAGCATAACTTGAAAACGGGGAATGTTGATATCGGACAAGAGATGTGACGTGAGCATGTCCCCTTTCCAAAATAATTGTGCCCGTTTGTAGGTACCAGTACACTATTAAAGTACAGTGCTTCTAATATGACCTTGTCAGTATTGGTAAGTTTAAATAACGGTCTGCGCGCATTTCGAATTTCCGGCCCCCCCCCCCCCCTATTGGAAAATCCTGGATCCGCGCCTGTAGTATATCTGTAAAGCGCTTAGAGACATCATGTATTAAGCGCTATATTAAAGCAGAATTATTATTATTATTGTTCCCAGATTTGTATTTTTGTGGAGCTAAACTTTATGTCTGTACAGAGGTCATGTATCTTGATTGTGATATGTCGAATATTTTGTCCTATAACAGCATTCAGAATGCTTGAATGTGTATTCTCTCATTATGACAAAAAATCGAAAGATAATACAAATATACATTACATTTACACAACTAAATTCTTGAAATTATGCTATTTTTGTTGATATCTTGACTCATGGGGAGCTCTTTCATGCTGCAAAGAATAGGATTTCACTATATAAAAAAAAAAAATATTCAATAACCTTTAAATATCAGGAGATAAGAAAATGGATTCTTAAATGAAATTTTCTTCTTTTTTCTTCCTTCTTTCGTTTGTTTGTTTGATTCTTTATTCCTCTTTTTATTATCTTTATCTCACTGATGAAATACGACTATAACGAGGGATTTTACCTGGGAACAACAGAAGTTATCTCTAAACAATACCCAATCAAAAAATGAACTCTAGATGGTTTAATCAGCGCCAGTCTTTATTTATGTTGTTTTGTTTTGCTTTTTTTCGGTGAATGACGCCCATGAGAGGAACAAGAGGAGCATTTCGTCTATCAAAGTCAGGGACTTCCTCGGAATCATTCGTCTTATATACAATCATGTGCCTCGGAGAAAATTTCGAGGGGGGGGGGGGATTAAACCCTAGGCCCTCCTTTAAAATCGCTACTGATTAAAGTGGAAAGCTTACTTCCAACCCCCAAATTATAGGATTCAGGAGTTTAGACAGTGGATTTTGTATCTCGATAGGTAGGCCTAACTGTGCCTGTCTTAATTAAACAAATCTTGTTATTCAGTAAGAACATTGGTCTTGATTAGGTCTGACGTCATGATTCAACGGGTCAAATAATGGTGTTATCACAAAGACACGGGACCATGAGTGCTGAGTGCAGAAGGTGGTGGGGGGCGAACGTTTGTATGGAGCAGCCCAAAGTCGAGAATGTTTTCCGACATTTTTTCCGGCTTTTTTTTTTATTACTACGTGTATTTTCTCCCGGACTGAAGTCCAATCAGCCCGCTAAAAAACAAACTATCTACGGGGTATGGGGTCTGAGGAGTGGGGGGGGGGGGGGGGGGGGTATGGAGAAATATTCTCAAAAATTGTCGCAATAAGGGGATGCGTGGCCCTTTCGATCGGCCCATCTCGTGGATCCACATAATAATTTCTTTGATTGTCCTGGGGATTTGAGCAGTCTCTTCTGTTTTCTGACCTTCTTTTCCATATAGGTAATTTAGGAAACACTAAGCTTTAACGTACCGAATCAGAAAAAGAGATTAAGCTGCAAGAAAAAGCCTGCCATGATAGGCCTACGTCTTTATGGAAAAAGAAAGATCGATCGTCTGGCATTATGAATCGCATTGTGTTCTAAATAGATAGTGAAGGTAAAATAAGAAGGGAGATTGCACCTCAAAATAATCAACTGAAGTGTCCTTCAAACTTCTATTTGTGTCTTTTGTCGTACGACAAAGATTAATTTTAATGTTTTGGTCTATTGGTCAAACTGAAAGGACCATGCACAAGAAACGCCACAAGCTCTAGTATTATAGGTAACTCTAATTCTTTGCAAGCCTCTGTCTTCATTTCATTCAACAAATGTCTATGGCTCGTATTTTTTTACTTCTCTATTTTTCCACTCCTACATTATTTTGTCATCTCTTTACGGATCTGCACTTGTTTTAGCCATTCCATTCCTTCTGTTCGATTGATAAAAACTACAAGCAAAAGGCGGCCAGAGCAGAGTATATATTCTCAGATCAGTTAGCAGAAATAAATCTAAACCTTGCTATGAAGGAATAAGGTCAAGTTTAGTTCGTGACCTTGTGACGTCAACGCAGAAGCAAACAAGCGAAATATACCTCAGTGATATATCAGCGGCGACTCTAATCGAAGCACCATTACGGACTGGGTACACGCACTGCAGCGGATCACAACAAAACATTTCTACGTACACGAAATATGACATGGGTAATATGTTTATGCCCCGGTTTATTAATGCGTACGAACAATTTTTTACAAGGTAATTGTACCTGAACGACCTGCGATAGTTCAGCGGTAATCAGGTGTATATAAGTTGCAAACATGGTCAAAGTCCGATCAAACGATACAGGCGAGAAGACTATACTTCTGGATTTATGAACGTATATGGATTTTGACAGATATGGATTTGGCTATCAACCAGGCCAGTAGTGAATGAAACGTGCAAGTCGTGTTGCTTGGCAGGATATGCCAAATTCAAGATCAATTTGGTTACAACTCGAATGACCTGTTAATGCTACGTGAGAGTGAACTGAACATGGACTTTGAATTCCATGTCCTGCCTGTTAAAGATTATTCCTCTTTCTGTTTATTACTGGATTGGCGATGAAATAACTTCGATCAGAAATCGGATTGGCAGACAGGATTCGTCGCATATTGATACTGATAGCGACGCGATGATGTAAGGCGATCACAGCTTGGCCTAATCAATCGTCAACCTGGATGACTCGACTAAAAATGAGGACGCAAATTCTATGCAGTTTATATACCTGAATAGAATTATTACACATCGATGAATATTATTTTACTTTCGCCCTGCGAGGAAATGACTCGATCGGAAATTCATCTTGGTTACATTTGGACATTTATGGGTTATATTATACCCCCGGGCCCCGGTAACATCTCTATGTACAATTACACTTACTAGGTCTATAATTCATTAGACATTAGACATTAGACATTGACGGGTGTATTGATTGGACCCTAAGTTACCCCGGGCCGGCCCGTGGCCACAGCTCAGTCGGAGCAATGACATCAACCGAGTCTTGATTTGTGTGGATTAACGACAAAAACTCTCATGGACTGTAAAAGTGAACGATTTGAAAACTGGAACTAGTGAAAATGGCTAGCTTTACAGCGAATCCACTCGGTCGTGTAAAATTGGTAAAATCCTTGGTGACGATTGTGTTCTGTATGGTTGTGGGGTATGCGCATCTTACCACCAAAACTGACTCACGGCAAAAGCAAAGACTGGAGGAAACAAACTATGATGGTGCTTCCAGATTGAAGAACGTAGACAGATTCATCAAAGGTATATGTATTAACATTACACTCAGGCGCGTACGCAGGATTTTTTCAAGGGGGGGGGGGGGGGGTTTAACATTTATAAATCGGGCCGAAAATTTCGCAACGACTCAGCCAGACGCTCAATAAGCGTGGGGGAGGGGTAAGAGGGCACTTTTTTTGTCGTTTTGGTCCCCCCAAAAAAAATCGCAACGGCTCAGCCGACCGCTAAATAAGCAGGGGGGGGGGGGGGGGAGGACACTTTTTTGGGGGTCTCGAAATTTGAAAATTTGACATTTTGCTCCGTTGGGGGGGGGGGGTAAGGTCAGCTTTTTTATGTCAGCCATGGGAATATTTTTTTTTTTAATAAATAAAAAAAAAAAATCCGAAGGGGGAGGGGGTTTAGGGGGGTTATGTCAGGGGGGGGGGTTAACCCCCTAAAACCCCCCCCCCTCTGTGTACGCGCCTGATTACACTAGTATAATACAGTCAAGCTGTAGAACGAAGATTGTGTGTTGTAGAGAGCTAGCCACATGAATGGCAAAAATATTATCTGTTTTCATTAGTTGGCCTAAATCTTGTCAATAGATATATTTGACTACAGTTTGTCTAATTCGATAGCCGTATACATTTAATTTCAAGTTTAAGTTCATCTATTTACTATTTTCAAATAATAGTGCATAACATAGAAAGCAAAACAAAAATACATTTCTAGTAAAAAGTGTGTTTTACGTAGATTTTAGTAAGAGTAGGCACAGTATAGGAGCTTATTTTCATTGTTCAAATAATTTATCCATGTCAGAATTGCTAGAACATCTAAATGAAGGTGTATAGTAAATTAAGTGAGTATATAGTACAACAGTAGCAATATTTCAGAAAAATTATTCCAGTTTGTTCATAACACCAATATTTTGACAACCTTGATACAGGGTAAGTCACGTTCTTCTCTCCATCTGATTTTTTTTCTACCTTGAATATGCCCTACCGTTAAAAAAAAATCTTAAAAAAAAAAAATCAATTATCTTGAGCACGTTTTGGTGGTGGTGCTGTTAATGATGGTCACATTTTTCAAATTACAACCTTCACGAAAATTGATAGTTCGGGGGAAAGCAGAGCTATTTTGATTGTTTTTAATCTAAATTTTACGTGAGGACGGAAAGTAAATTATTGACATATGGCCTTCGAGATAATCATGTTGCTGTTTTTTGTGTTTTTGAGTTTTTGTGTTATCTTTTCTTCTTTTTTTTTTTGGGGGGGGGGAGGGGGGGGGGGGTAGTAGGGCATGTTAAAAAAGCTATTCTTGTAAAGTATATGCCCCAACTCTGAGTTAGGATGGTAATCATAGAAAGAAAAGAACATTTGATCAAACGAACAAACAAGACTTTGACACGAAAGAAAACAAAATCATGGGATGGGTAGGTGGATAGTTGTTTCCAAGAGGGGTAAAAGGGATAGGGGTTAAAGAGGGGTAAAAGGGAGAAGTAAATGAAAGTGAAAGTGTCAGAGTGTGGTAAAGGAGGGACGAGAGAAAGAGAAAGAGAGGGAGAGAGAAAAAGTGACAAACAGAGAGGAATAGAGAGAGAGAGGGGGAGGGGAGGAGAGAGAGAGAGAGACAAAGTGAGAGAGAGTGGAGAAGAAAAGAGAGAAAGAGAGCGAGAGAGAGAGAAAGAGGGAGAGAGAGAGAGAGAGAGAGAGAGAGAGAAGGGGTATTATGTCGTTGCTTAGTGAGTTCCAAATTTTGGGCCGTAACTATGTAGAAAGAGACTGTTTTATCTGCAAAAGGGGTGCACGTGAGGGGCAGGGGGAAATGGTTGTATTGTCTGGTAGGTATGCTTTTTTTCTTCTCTTTTTAATGAGTCGAGATAATTGTTTTCCACCCAAAAGAAAATTAAAAAAATCTATACAAAAATCAGTTGGTCTTGGGATTTAATCAGCGGGCGGGGTCCAATCAACCGTGTAAGGTAGGTTTAATATCTGACCACGTATTAGGAATGGGTAATTTATTAAGTGGGTGTGGCAATTTAGAAAATGGGCGTGGCATTTTGCAGAACATGCATTGTAAGGTGGTGAATTCTATCATCACCAATTTCCTTTGTATTTTTTGTGTGTAACCAAAGTGATGCAAGGGCGGTGGCTCCAGCACCCCCCCCCCCACCCCCCCCCAAAAAAAAAATGTTAAAATTAATATTGAGGGCAAGTCACCCCATATTTTGACGTTAAAGTGGCCTATTTGTTTTGGAAATTCAGCCGAGTATATGTTTACTGTATTTTAACATCTGATACTCCTTTGTCATTGGTTTTCAACTGTTTATTCATATGAGAAATGATGTATCATTTCAGACGAATTTCTCCAGGATGAAACATCGAGAAGAAGGCTTCTGTTCGTCGATGAGAATGGGGATGATGACGAAGACAACTGCACAGTGAGGGGCATCAGTAAGTTTCCAAGGGGTGTCTTCACGAACGAGCAGCGGAAGGGCGGGGCTCTGGTAGTCAACTTCCTAGTATCTCTCTACCTCTGTGGTGCTATTGGTTATGTGTGCGCCGCCTACTTCGTGCCTTCCCTTGAAATACTTTGTGAACGTAAGTTGGTTATGACGTCATGGTTGGGTCAAGGGGGTGGGCACACGGGGCAAATCCTCTCCCTCCTAAGGCTTAACTTGATACATGCTTGTGCACCCCAAAAGACAGTATGTACCAGAAAAAATACAATCCAAGAGAAAAGGAGGGGCATTTATCATCTTATCCTTTTTTCTTTTTCAGAACATTCAACGTAAATTGACAACACACAATAATAGTGTACACATATGAACGGCCATGAGTACAATGGTACAAGATTTTGCACAAGGTGAAAGATAAGTGGAGCGTATCATCTTTCACCGAATGTAAAATCTTGTTC
This sequence comes from Strongylocentrotus purpuratus, assembly GCF_000002235.5. Lineage (NCBI taxonomy): Eukaryota > Metazoa > Echinodermata > Echinoidea > Camarodonta > Strongylocentrotidae > Strongylocentrotus > Strongylocentrotus purpuratus. Next base: position 2,178,262 of record NW_022145615.1, on the reverse strand, counting down.
CATTGCACGAATAAAGACCATTCACTATTTGTTTAGGGTGATATATAACATTTATATCACTTCAACGGTGGTTCCAAAGTGACAGCACACAGCAATACAATCATGATATAGATGACATTCTTATTATATATTATTTACAGTAGGCACAAACGGTTATTCTTATGAGTGTAACTTGGAAACAAAAATCTGTTTTGAACATTTGGTTTCTAGAGGGCCTTTGTTATTTGTCAAGAACACAGTTTGCAGCCATTTGATACGGTCATAGACTTAAACGGCTTCCCGACTTTTGACCATAACAAAGATTAGATTTCAAGATAAGTCCATTGCCAAGTCAAACACTGAACAAAAAAAGTAGGACATGTGATTTCTTGACAAGTGAATTGCTGTGTTGTTTGTTCTGTGGAACAGGCGCGTACGCAGGGGGGGGGGGGGGGGGGGGGGGGGGGTTAGGGGTTAACCCCCCCTTTGGTATTTTAATGTGTGTATTTTGAGGAAACCCCCACCCACCTAACCCCCCCCCTTTGATTTTTTTTTTATTATAAAAAAAAAAAAAAAAAAAGGTGTCGTTACCCCCCCCCCCCCCCAACGAAGAAAAATGTCAAATTTTCAAATTTCGAGACCAAAAAAAAAAATAAAGTGTCCGCTTACCCCCCCCCCCCCCCTCCCCCACTGAGCGACTTTTCGGCCGGCGCGATTTTCAAATTTTCGGGAGCAAAATAATAAAGCTGAGTCGTTGCGAAATTTTGGGCCCGATTTTAAAACCCCCCCCCCTTGAAAAAATCCTGCGTACGCCACTGCTGTGGAATTTGCAAGAATTATCTAAAGAGAGAGAAGGGAGAGAGAGAGAGAGTGAGACAGGGAGAGGGGGTGTGGAGAAGGGAGGGGGGGGGGGGGGGGGAGAGATGAGACGGGGATCTTTAGAACAGAATTGAATTTATTCAAAACCATAGCAATAATCGTTAGCAAAAGTTAGCAATAATCATACGAAAGGCTTTTTGAGCATCAGTTTAGAAGAAAAAAATGATGTTACGATTGAACGCCCGTTTGCCACCTTTATAAATCTGATTTTACATCAGAAGCACGTGTGATTTTGCTAATAAAAGTTATATGCGTGATTTATATCTTATCGTTAAGCTGATGTAAAACGAGTCCCTTTTATTTAAACAAAAAAGACATGGCGATAAATCTAAGATTATTATCATTGTTATTACTATCATAATTTATTATTTTAAATCTTAGGTCTAAAACTACAACCTGATGTAGCGGGTGCAACTTTCATGGCGGCTGGTAGCTCGGCACCTGAACTCTTCTCAGCTGTTATAGGTGAATATTATTGCTTCGTCACATTAGGATTATAATTGCAATGGTATACTCCTGGGGCATCGCTAGAATGAGACGGGGTAGCCTCTAAAAATGTCGTCAAAAAAGCAATGTCCAAGAACCTAAATTCGTTTGGTTGTTTACAACCTTTCGGCTCACCTGTCGGATGATTTTGTTTGACTGCTTTAGGGCGACACCCCCAATTCCTTAGTATGGGTCCTCAAGAATCTTGTGAAGTTGGGGTCAGTTTTGCCTCCTCGATCATGTTCATACCATGAAGTACACTCATGTGATGTTAATATCATAAGATCTTATCTTATGACCCCGGCCCCCCACTCAGGTTTCAAAATGACCGCATGCGTGTTGCCAAAATGTCCTTCTCGTAACAAAAGAAAAAGGTCGAGCCGTATTGACTTTACACACCGGACTTTTGCTGAAAAGGGGGGGGGGGGGGTGCGGAAAAAAGGCTCGTATACAAAAGAAAAAGGTCGAGCCGTATTGACTTTACACACCGGACTTTTGCTGAAAAGGGGGGGTCGGTTGGAACACGCATATGCGTACCCTAAATAACACTGAGTGGGGGGCCGGGCTTATGACGCACGGATAGCCAGGCGCGGATCCAGGATTCTTAGGGGAGGGGGCCCAATTTTTTTTTTTTTGCTCCCGAAAATTTGAAATTCGCGCCGGCCGAAAAGTCGCTCAGTGGGGGGGGGGGGGGGGGGGGGGGGTACAGAGCACAATTTTTTTTTTTTTTTTTTTTTTTTTTTTTTTTTTTTGCTCCCGAAAATTTGAAAAACGCGCCGGCCAAAAATTCGCTCAGTGGGGGGGGGGGGGGGGGGGGGGGGGGGGGGGGGGGGGGGGGGGGGGGGGGGGGGGGTAGTGAACACAAATTTTTTTTTTTGATCCTCAAAAAAATTTCAATTTGCACCCCCCCCTTGAGCGCCAGGGGGGGGGGCCCAACCCCCAAAATCGTAAAAATCACGTGATTTTACATGATTTTTTCTCAAGGGGGGGGGCCCGGGCCCCCCGGGGCCCCCCCCTGGATCCGCCACTGCGGATAGCTATTGTATAGCTCTATCAGGAAGAGAATCGTTAATATAAACTCATATTTATAGAGTAATTCATGGTAAACAGGTATTCCGTATTGTGACATCTGTGAACTAAAACAGATATGGCAAGGATTACATTTTTTAATGATTTTATCATGAAATCTCATCTAACTGATGTAAAGACGCCCCCCCCCCCCAACAAAAAAATGAATACGAAGAAATGAAGGATTCCTGAAGGGTCATATAGAAACTTTAAAACTGCCTCTCACCTTGCTAACTCTAATCATCTTTCTCTACGGAATAAAGTATTGGAAATAATGTACTCATACTTCAAGGAGATATTATTTTACTCTGTTTCAAGCAATCGGAATATAGATTTTATTCAGTGCTTCCCAGAAAAAACGAAACCGAGAATAATCGGTGTTTTATCATAACTTAATCACAATTATAAGTAAGTAATTACACACATTGGTAAAGCTTAGATCTTTCTCTTTCATTTGATGCAACTCATATGCTTTACAAATGTGTGACATTTATCAATTATAATTGTGATCAAGTTATGATAAAACATCGATTATTCTCGGTTTCGTTTTTTCTGGGACGCACTGTATAGTCAGACGGGGGCTTTATGAAATTGGTTACTTTAGCCTCAAGTCTCAACCTTGTCCTTTCATTTTGAAAACTAGCTATATTATAGGTTCGTATCCCTCTAAAACTGAAAGGGGCCTTCAAGGCACGATTTATAATTATTTAGATTCTAAGATAGTTTTTATAACTATCATTAAAATTGTGCACTTTGCCGTATTTTGTCTACTCATGTTATCCAGTGCCGTAAATAATTTTCATTGAATTTTTATCTTTAAAAATGTTTCCTTGCTGTACATGATATTGATACAAAGTGCAGATTTATGCAAATGTAAAGAGAAGCTAAGAAAATCATAATAAAATGCAGACGTGCTCACCATATTTATATCATTTCATATATTTGGATTTCAGATCAATAATTGCAGAGAGTAAACATTTGATACTTTTGAATAAATTGAAACAGGACCCGGAGAAAACGATAATGTTGTATAATATACATTATTTCCCTTTTTGGTTTACGGCACGTAAACATAGTCATTGGCTTCCAATGAAAATGATGGAATTTTTTTGTAAGATTTGTCTATTGTAAATGTTAAAATCATGGCATGAACAAAACACATGCAATGCAGCATCACGTTATTTCGCCTCGTGAAAATATAATCTTAATTTCTCCATTTCCCTTTCTGTTTTCTTTCTTCTTTCTTTCTAGAATTCCTGAGTCTTTTATCTTTTTACGTTTGTGAAGGAAAACATTTTTTTGAAATACTTGATTGCGGGCAAAAGATATTGACTTGGAAGGGCGTTTCTGAAACCACTACTGGCAGTCCTGGCCCCAAATAAGGATTTAAAGAATGGCTAGAAAAGTTTTAAATTTGCTGACAGAAATCTTGAACAGGAATGTTTAACACCCCATCCTCGTTCATTATGAGGAAATGGAGGTGCGCGCTTGACAGGCGACTTTAAGTTACTTGTGTTCTATGTTACTGTTAACCAATAATTTTGTTAATATATGTATCTGTATATGGCATGGAAGCTGCTAGACAACTGCTGAGTGATATAGATTTGTAATGTTCTCAGAATTTGTATATTTACCTGTGCTTCACACTTTACAAAACTGTAGGTGAGTTTTTACATGCTGCCATACTGTGTGACCTGTGTATGTTGCTGTACAGTGTAGTTGACTATTCAAAGTCACCCATCCATGTCATTGTTTCTTTTGATATTCATGAATGAGCTCTAGTATAACAATGGAGATAGCCAGATATGTCACCTTTGTTCTGATTGCTGCATTGACCAGTACATCTGTTGCAAATTGCCATGTAGTGGTAAAGTATAGAAATTGTAGTCTAATGTCACCATCTAAGGTGAAAGTCATTGGATCGTGTATCTTGTATTATTCCAATACTGATGCAACTTTTAGATTACAACTACTTATGTCGGGTGATGTCAGTCCCAATCCTGGACCCGTTACATCTGAGGAGTATAGACAAACACTCCCAGCTGGAAGAACTTTAGTTCATAATGTAAATGATAAATCTTACACTAGACTTGATCTTTTGCAATTAAATGCTTTGCCCATTAACCAACAATGGCATTTCCTTCATCCTGATGTTATGAGAAAAATCAGTAGCCTAGGAATAAGTCGTAACCCCAAACTCAGAAAGAGAGCCCATAGGTGTAAACGGGGAGGCCGAAGAAAACAACATAACATCCATGTGCTTGTTTCTCAGTTTGGTCTAAACGACAAAACTTCTGTTAGAGGAATCAATCACGATAACTTAATTGTTATTAATACCAATACCGAAAAGATATATGGGTCTTGTTTAAAGATGTGTTTGTGGAATGCTCACTCTATATGTAATAAGACCTTCCTACTCCATGATTACATTTCTGAACATGATATTGATATAATGTTTATAACTGAGACGTGGCTTAGAGCAGAAGATCCAGTCGTCATCGCCGAATGCTCTCCACCTGGGTACACGTTTATGAATGTTCCAAGGCCGACCGATCCTCATGGAGGCATTGCAGTCATTTTCAAGTCTCCACTTCAACTACATCTGAAGGTTTGTGAATCTGTGACTTTCTCCACTTTTGAACTCGCACACGTTGTTAGTAATGCAGGTTCGATTCATTTCCTGGTAGTTTATCGACCCCCACCTTCTTCACGAAATCGGTTTCGTACTGCAGACTTTCTTCAAGAACTTGATGATCTTACCGCTGAGATATCACGGCTATCTGGACGAGTTCTTCTCCTAGGAGACTTTAACATCCATGTCGATATGCCTTCAAAGTCTGAGGTAGCCCAGTTCCTTTCCATCATAGAATCAGCAAACCTGTCTCAACACGTCCATGATGCTACCCATAACATGGGTCACACTTTGGACCTTGTCATGACCAGGAATGAGGATAATCTACAGGGACAATCCTCTACAGACATTAATTCTATCCATGACTGCGTCATAGAGGACATTGTCATACACCGCAACCTTATGTCTGATCATCACTGTATACGCTTTGTACTGAAGTGTCCCAAGCCAGTGATGTGCAAAGTAAAGCAGATTTTTCGGAACTTCAAAGAGATGGACGTCGAAGGCTTCAAAGAAGCACTGGTTGTTAGAGTCAACAACCCGCTTTCTATGACTGGAGATGTAAATTCACTTCTTGCTGCCTATACCACAGCCGTGGCAACCTGTGTCGACGAGTTTGCCCCACAGAAATCAATTCTCCGCTCCACTAGGGTTCGTAATCCTTGGTTCAATGAAGAGATCCTTGTTGCACGCCGTGTAAGAAGACGGGCTGAACGGAAATGGATCAAAAGCTCTTCTGAGACAGATCACACAGCTTTTAAGCTATCTAACAGGCATGTTAATGAGATCATTGTTAAGACCAAGCAAAAATACATCATGGAATTACTCTGTAAAGCTAGTGCCAAAACTGTTTTTCAAACGATTAATAATCTGCTCCACAAGAATGTAAAAGTTCTCCCTATGTATGAAAATCCTACTGACTTAGCAAACCGTTTTGCTTTGTTCTTTGTCAATAAAATAAGTGATATTCACAACAATGTCACAGGCATACCTCCACGAAGTAGTGAAGGCTGTAGGATGTGCAATACTGTTTATGAGAATGATTGGAATGAGTTTGAAACTGTGAGCGAAGATAATATCAAACGCATTATAATCCATATGTCTAATGCTACTTCTATGTTAGATGCTCAACCTACTTGGCTTTTGAAGAAACTTATCAATTGTAATGTTCCTGCCTTAACTTGTATTGTAAACAGTTCTTTAGCATCTGGTATTTTCCCAGAAGCTGCTCACGAGGCTGTAGTTGTACCTATCATCAAGAAACTCAACTTAGATAAGGATACTTTACGTAACTACAGGCCTGTTAGTAATCTTTCACATGTTGCCAAACTGATAGAAAAGGTAGTAGCTATTCAACTCACAGACCACTTAAACGATAACAGCTTATATGATCCAATGCAATCAGCTTACAGGTCCAATTTCAGCACTGAAACAGCTCTTTTGAAGCTACAGAATGACGTTTAAACATTTTTTGATCAACGAAGGTCAGTTTTCTTAGTCTTATTAGACCTTAGTGCAGCTTTTGATACGGTCGATCATGTGATAGTACTTAATCGTTTAGAGTCTCGTTTTCATATATCCGGTGTAGTTCTTAGTTGGATGAAGTCATACCTAACTGGATGGTCATCCAGGGTAAATATAGCTGGGGAATTATCTGACCCATGGGTATCTGATTTTGGAGTTCCTCAAGGGTCAGTTCTCGGACCGATCCTTTTTAGTTTATATATCACCCCAATATCTGATATTATTAATAAATATGGTTTACAGTATATTTGCTACGCTGATGATATTCAGTTATTTACTTCTTTTGACCCACGCTCTTTGGAAAACATTAACGAAACACTCCACCAAATCTCACTGTGCATTGCAGAGATCAGCACTTGGATGTCGTCGAACTATCTCCAACTTAATAATAACAAAACTGAATTCATGGCCTTCTGTTCTTCCGCTCACCATCTTCAATATATATCAGATGTACAGCTTAAAGTAAATAATCAATTCATTCCTCTCTCTCCTAAAATTACAGATCTTGGTGTATGCATCGATAATATGTTCAAATTGACCTCTCATGTAAACCAAGTAGTCCGTAATAGTAATTTTCATCTCCGCAATTTATGGAGGATTCGCAGATTTATTGATTTAAAGACATGTCACCATGCTGTCCGAGCTCTTATTATTTCTAGATTGGATTACTGCAATAGTCTTTATACTGTTTTATCTGCTAAAGATAGAAGGAAACTTGAAACTGTCCAGAATCGTGCCGCTAGATTAATTTTTGGCCTTGGGTCAAGAACTCATACTTCACCTTTACTTAAGGAGCTCCACTGGTTACCTCTTCACCAACGTGTTCTGTTTAAATTCTGTTTGTATGCTTTTAAAATACTCAATCATCTGGCACCTGAATATCTTAATGACACCCTCCAAATATATACACCAACTCGTAATCTTCGTTCAGCAACCGACACATGTAAACTTAACATTCCCAAATCTAGACTCTCAGTAGCTGAAAAACGCTGTGCAGTAGCTGCATCAAAGACATGGAACAGCATCCCTCTTTCCATAAGGAAAATTACCTGTCTTGCCACCTTCAAAAGATCCCTCAAAACTCACCTTTTCCCCAATGATCTATGTGATATACTTCCTGTACTGTACTTTCTTGTCCTCTTTACATATATTTGTATTTGTAAGCGCTATGGTACTTATTGTTTTTAGCGCTCCTAAATATTCGATATTATTATTATGAAGCCCTTGGCTCCACCTATATGGATCCTTATTCCTCATGCCTAATCTCATCTTCGCTTTCTTTTTATAGGAACATTTATTTCGTATGATGATACAGGATTGAGTGCCATTGTTGGTTCGGCGGCTTTCAACATCTTTGTCATCATCAGTCTATGCTGTTTCTTAGCCGGGCAGGTGAGTTGCTAGAGCACCAGATTTTCTGATAGAATAATATAGTCTGTGGTGAAGTATATAGGTCTAGTCATCGAGGGGACACTCATTGGGGTGGGGGTCGGGATGGATTACCATATGAAAAATGCACAAGATTAAGGTCGAGCGAACGAGCGTGGTAAAAATTCATTTTTATATATAAAATATGTTATATATTCGAGCATCGAGGTGCCCAGAATATGATGACATTTGGGCACCTCGCTGCTTAAATATGAGCTTGAATATAAATACATTCAGGCATAAAATCAGATGTTTGGCTGTTTCAGAAATTAAATACTTTAATGACTTGAAAATGGTATTTCCTTATAAAAAATACAAAGCGGCTTTTATTGTTTTGACTTCACGAAATTGACATTATTCCCAAATGCATTTGAATATAACTAAATTTCTACTCGCGGCGCGGCACCCCTATACATGTCTTGCGGCACCCCAGTTGAAAGACGCTGCTGGTCTTTATATAATATAATAAAAAAAATTCTCTTTACCTCTTCAGAGGGACTTTATTGTTCCATTTCAAAATACATATATATTATTTACAAAACAAGTAAAATGAAACATGAATTATATACAAGATCAACATAATATCTTAAAATGATCATTTTAACATTTCTAATACTTTCTTAACTTCGTCAATATCGAAGTATTTTATATTTTCTTTGTATTTCAAATAACATTTTAATGATGAAATAAAATTATTTATTAACCTCTTTGGATTGGTTGGTACTTCTCCAAAGTTCCGCTTTACGTAGTCTTTGTATATAACCAGTTGAGCATAATTTATCCAAAAATTAAGTAAATTAAATTTTCTGTTATCTATTTTATATCCAATCAACATTTCATATCAATTTCAATTTCTATTTTAAAAATGAAATATATAATTCTTGAGATAATTTTCCAGAAAACTCTTAATTTCTTGCAACGAAATATAAAATGTTCAATAGTTTCTTTTTCACGACAAATTTCACATTCGTTAGACTGTACGATTTTCCATATAAAGAGATTGTCTTTAGATGGCAATATTCTATGAATTAATTTGAAATTATATTGTTTGATCTTATTGTCTCTTATGTTATTCAATTTGAACTGAAATACATCTTTCCAAACAAATGTTTCTGGTAGGCCTAAAATATTTTTCCAAAAATGGAAACGAATTTTCTCTTTTTTCCTTTCTAGCATTAAATTACAATAACTTTTCGCCGTAGTAAATTCAACGCTTATAACATCTAAAGTTCTCTCAATGTACATTGTTTCATTGAGACTTTAAGCTTTGTCTAAACGTAAATTTTGTGACCAATATTTTGGGAATGCTTTTTTTAATTTTGACATTTTAAATAAAAACAACAGATTCTTTACATAAAAATGGTTATTGAATAGAGAGTTATCTATCCATGTACCTTGATTTATAACATGTTTGATTTGACAAATTCCTTTTTTTTTTTTATCCACAACGGGAAATACAGAGGTTTATTATCAATTACAATATTACTATTATTCCAAAGTATTTCATTTGGAATATCTTTTACTTCAAATTTATTTACATATCGAATTTCTGACCATGTGCAAAGCAAATCCATATAAAATATTGGTAAATTTCTTTTTTTACATATCATTTTCATGTGTTTAATATTGTATTGTATTGTATTTATTAACATTTATTTCCTTCTCAACAGCACAATATAAAACACAATGTATATATACATGATATATGTAACAATTATTTCAACATAGAGTATATAGTAATTAATTCAGATACGGAAGGAGGCGAAAACCCGGAAAGCGTAGCTTGAGTTGGGAACGCCCATAATAAATTAACACAGTTACCGAAAGAACATTATAGACATTATTATGAAAATTACATTGTATATAACAGAACGTTGATAGGAAAGAAAAAATAGTGAAAGGAAGAGAGGAGAGAATTAAGTATAGGAAGGCATGTTCACTTATAAAGAGAAAGTTACATCAATAATTGGGCTGTACATGTGTCTGCGATTACATCATAAACATCAACATCATATGACAATTATACTGTAAACATAACGGCATCCCGCCAACTCTTTCAGTCCGAAATGAAAACAATGTCTTCCACATTGCATCATCTGCATTAAAAAACTTATATATCCAAGATAATCTAAGTGAATTAGCTTTCAAAATCAAATCAACCATACCAAGCCCCCCTTCTCTTTCTGACTTGATACAAACATTCCGTTTTACTTTTTCACGTTTAGAATTCCATATAAAATTATAGTCCTATGTAAAGCTTTGCATATATGAATAGGCATTGAGACAGCTGTGCCTAAATAGACGAGCTGAGGAATTATCAAACATTTATAATTATTATTTTTCCATAACAGGTCAGTCGTCTCATTTTCCACGTCTTAAGAATATTATTGTTTTTTTCAACTTTCCCCTCTCAATTCATACTGCTAACATATTTATCATTTTTACCAACGTAAACACCTAAATGTTTAATTGGTTCTTCTGTAAATTCAATATCATATTTTTGTCGTATCTAAGACCCCTGTTACACATACGTCTGAAAGTGGACTGAGGCCGGCCCCGGAGGCGGCTCGACGTATGTGTAACACCAACTTTTTTTGAAAAGCCGGACTGAGGCCAGGTGGACTCAGTCCACCTCTGGATGTGGTTAGAGGCCGGCCTCAGTCCCGCAATCAGTAGGTGTAACACCAAAGTGGACTCGGGGCCGGCTTATAAGCGGAAGTGACGTGACCTGTCATCATAAATCAACATAATACATCGGGCGCCCTTTGCCACCTTCTCTTATGTTATTCTTTGTTTTTGTCATTCAATCACTTTCTCTTTCCGTCTTTCCCTGTGTTATTCTATGTTTTTATTATTCTATCACTTTCTCTTTCTGTCTTCCTTATGTTATTCTTTGTTTTTATTATTCAATCACCTTCTCTTATGTTATTCTTTGTTTTTATCATTCAATCACTTTCTCTTTCCGTCTTTCCGTCTTTCCTCATGTTATTCTTTGTTTTTATCATTCTATCACTTTCTCTTTCTGTCTTTCCTTATGTTATTCTTTGTTTTTATCTTTCAATCACTTTCTCTTTCCGTCTTTGCTTATGTTATTCTTTGTTTTTATCATTCTATCACTTTCTCTTTCTGTCTTTCCTTATGTTATTTTTTGTTTTTATCATTCAATCACCTTCTCTTATGTTATTCTTTGTTTTTATCATTCTATCACTTTCTCTATCTGTCTTTCCTTATGTTATTCTTTGTTTTTATCATTCAATCACTTTCTCTTTCCGTCTTTCCTCATGTTATTCTTTGTTTTTATCATTCAATCACCTTCTCTTATGTTATTCTTTGTTTTTTTATCATTCAATCACCTTCTCTTATGTTATTCTTTGTTTTTATCATTCTATCACTTTCTCTTTCTGTCTTTCTGGAGTCCGCCCAAATGTCAGCTCGTGAAAAGGCGACGTGAGGCCGGCCTATGTGTAGACGCAAAATTGCGGGCCCGAGATCATGTGTAACAGGGGTTTGATTTTCTCGAGGTGGCTTCAAATTGCAGGCGTGAGGCCGCCTCCGGGGCCCGCTTTAAAAGCCGACGCATGTGTAACAGGGGTCTAATTCTTTCATTTTCATTACTTTTGTTTTATTCCAATTAATCCTTGGACCTGCAAAATATTCAAAATCGTCTAACTCTTTCATAACATTATCTACTGATTCCATTGAATTAACAAATAATGTGGTATCATCTGCGAATTGTGTTATCTTTACTTCGCTAACCCTCTGAACTTCTATATCTTTGGTTGTAATATTTATCCCTCTTATTGTATTGTTTTCTCGAATTTTATTTGCTGGTATTTCTGCCACTAATATAAATAACGAAGCTGGTACTGGGCAGCCTTGGCGAACGCCCTTTTGAATATAAAAAGTTTCAGATAGCCACCCATGCTGTGACACCCTACCATGGGCATTTGTGTATAAAGCTTTAATCCATCCTATAAAGGAAACCTTGAAATGCATACGTTTCAATGTCTCAATAAGAAATGAGTGATTTACATTATCAAACGCCTTTTTGAAATCTAAAAATAAAATGATACCGTCAATATTTGCCAATTTACAATAATCAATAACATCTTATACAAGTCTTTTGTTTTCACTTGCCATTCTACCCTTTACGAAACCTCTCTGATCGGCCGAAATTATACTTGGCATATTTGGTTGTAGCCGTATTGACAAAACACGTGCTGCAATTTTATAGTCTATATCAGGGAGGTGAAAGAAAAGGAGGCGAAACTCTAGTAATTTATTCAAACGCATTCTTGAGTTCTAAAGCGTAACAATGGGATGTAACATTCCACTTGGCTTTGAAGTTCCATGCTCCGATCCGCGCTTCAACTGCGGGGAGTTCGGAAGCCAGGCACCAGTTTTACATTTATTACAAAATATTAAATTACCGGCAAAATTTCAGTGTAAATCAAAAACTTTATATGGGGATTTTATTGGGAATAGTGCATCAAACAAATTTTCAAATTTAAAACTCCGTCCTTCTTTTAATTTGTGTGCCAGAGTTGGTAAAAGAAAAATTACATCCTGTCAAAAACTCAATATTTTAGGATGATGCGCTAATTTGTGCATGCTTTAATGTCCCGTTATTTGATCCATGGTTTACAATCTTCAATAACATTAAGTTTGCTAATGCGTGTTTTCGCGTGTTTTTTGTATTTTTCAAGTTTAAAAAAGGATGAAAGTACACAAATTTGTGTTCGCTTGTTCTACTCTTTACACATTCAACAATGGATGAGAAATCATTGGAAGGGACAGCGAACAGTTGCAGTGATACCATTTTCTGATGTAGGAATTCTAACTCCTGAAATTTCATGCGCTCTTTTATCTCACCACCTGGTCAACAGTTGCAGATTAGCGCATAACTTTTCGGCGGCTTGGAGCATGGGGTCAAAGGAAAACGGCTTGATTCCAGTCCTTCTCTATCACGTCCCTGCTATACATCATCTTATAAAATTGTTGAATCTCTTTTAAAATATCTTCACTGTTCACAATTATGTTACCATCTTTCTTTATATAATGTAACTCTTTCTTTTTTCCTCTTTGTTTCTCAAGCTGTAAAAAATACTTTGTACATTTTTCACCCTGTTCTAGCCATTTTTCTCTTGATCTGACGTAAGCTCTTTACATTTCATAGTATACCATTTGTCTAGCTCTCGTTTTAGGTTATCTAGTTTTTCTTTATCAGTATCATTTAAATGTTCATCTTCTACTGAACAACTGTCTTAATTCCTTTTCCATTTTCACATAATACTGTTTCATTTTTCTTTGTTTTAATCTTGCGTAACATATACTATATTCTTTTAATTTAAACTTACAAACTTCCCACTGTAGTTGTTTACTCATAGTACTTGTTTTAATCTTAATCTTCCGTATGTTCCGTCTTTAACATTTTGTACATACATATTATCATCCAGCAAAAAATTATTCAACTTCCAATAACCTTTTCCCCTTTTTTCTTGGGATATTTTGATTTTCAAAGATATTGCATTGTGGTCACATTTTAAACATGGTCGAATATCTGTCGAAAAAACTGAACATTTAAAATCTTTTGTTATTAACCAATAGTCCAGACGAGAGTAAAGTTTTAATGACAACTGTCGCCAAGTAAACTGTTTATTGTCTGGGAAAAAATTCCTCCATATATCTAAAAGCTTGTTTCTTGTTTGGAAGGATTTGAAATACTTTTTGGGTAAATATGCTTTTCCAGAATTATCCTGTTTTCTAACTATTGCAAGCGAGTGAAATGAACGATTTTTTGAAATAAATATATACAAAATATGCGACCTCACTGCTTAAATATGAGCTTGAAGCCTGTTTGGCTGTTTCAAAATGTCACAGGCGAGCGAAGGGAGCGAAGAAGAAATTAAGATACTTTATTGACTTGAAAATGGTATTTCCTTATAAAAAATACAAAGCGGTTTTTATTGTTTTGACTTCACGAAATTGACGTTATTCCCAAATGCATTTTAATACTGTATAACTAAATTTATCTCGCGGCGCGGCACCCCTATACATGTCTTGCGGCACCCCAGTTGAAAGACGCTGCTGGTCTTTATATAATATTATAGATTGGTATGGCAGAAGTAAGCATGGCTGCGAAGGTGACAAGAACTTGCTATTCGGAGAGAGGGGCTGTCGTGTTTCCTTTACTAGTGAACTAGTGAAGCGCGGTGCCAGAAATTAATGGGGGCACCGGTATCATGAGGAGGGGGGGGGGGTGTTTAACGGTCTTACTTTGTGGATGGCATGCACATTAACAAGGGCTCTGTTTAGAGAAGGGGTGGATCGACGCTATCGCCTATTTTCACTTTCCTTTCACCCTTTTCCCCTTTGCTTTAGATATAGATTAATCTTTCTTTTAAAAAGTATTTCCCTATCTTTTATTTAAACACGAATGATTTTGTGTGCTAAATGATAATTATCCCGATATATCTTTTTAATGTGTTTTAGGAGCTTGTCATTCACTGGTGGCCGTTTTGCCGTGACTGTTTTGTATACGTGATCAGTATTATATTAATGGTAGTGGTTCTTCTTGACGGAGAAATACAGTGGTGAGTAATGCACTTCCTCGTTTTGGGTTTTCAGAAGCCATTCCTTGAATTATATAAAGATATAGCGTGGCTCCACTCATGTTTTTTTGTTTGGTTTGGGGGGAGGGAGGGATTCCATGTCTTACTAATCAGTGCGATTGACGAATGTTAGGAGGCCTTTTAAAAAAATGGGGGGAATGAAAAATAAATTACAAAAACTAATTAGACGTGACAACGCATGATGACTGGGACTCGACAGATTTAAAAAGAAAAGATTACAAATATTTAGGTTGAATGATATATATCTGAATAAAAGTCAATTTTATTGTCTATACACAGATCCTTTATACTTACCAAAAACCTCTCGGGTATAAAAAAAAGTTGACTAAATGACCCGAGAATGAAAGAACCTTCCAAACTAAATAATCTTGGGTAATTTGTTATCACCCAAGAATGATCTTATATTGCGGAGGTGTCTTGATCGAGTGGTTCATTCACGTGAATCTATACCAAGTGTTGAGGATTCGAATCCTAACCCGGTACTAATATGATTTGGCAACAAATTAATCTATATTACACGTAGTTTACCACTTTCCGCCCATGTGTACTGGGTACCTGGGCCCCGTTGCATAAAACTTACCATTGATGGTAACTTTGACATCAATGGTAACTATTATGGTAACAGGGCTCAACAGCCAATCAAAATCAAGGTTTCCATGGTAGTTACCATTGATGGCAAAGTTACCATCAATGACAATGGTAAGTTTTGTGCATCGGGGCCCTGGTAAATAGTAATTGCAGGCCCGCAGGAAGAGCAGCTTCGATATTGATGTGGCTACCATGAATAAATAAGATCACAAATATTTATTTTGCTATGTATTATTAAGAAGCGTTTTTTTTTTACGTCGGTTTCATTTTAAGAAGCAGGCATGTCGTTTGTTTGGTTTTGTTCTTTCCTGATCCCTGCTAAACCTATGTTAACTCGATTTGGTAAGAACGTACTCTTTACTGTAGGTAGACATCTGTAGTACCGAATCTGAACTATCGTAAGGACACCCAAAGTGGCGAAAGTAAACGCGCCCTCTTTACACGACAACCGTTTTAGATTAATAAAGACCCAGACCCCCCCCCCCCCACCTGTTAATTTTCAAACTTCTGCCCCTACCTCCCATAAACGAGTCCGGACCTGCTTCTGATTTCGTGTTAATAATTGTTTGTCCGTCTGTTTGTCTGTCTCTGTTTGTCTGTATGTCTAGGTGGGAAGGTTTGATACTATCCTGTGGGTACATCGTGTACATCGTCATTATGTATTTCAACCCGTATCTATCCAAGCGGGCTGAAGAAATAGGAGCGAATTGGAGAAGGCGTGGCCATAACTATGACAACCCATCCGAAGAAGAAGACACAGTCAGTCTCCTTTCAGACCAGCACAACGAGGTCCTCTATGGTGAAGCCCAGACGCCTAACGGTGAACTTAGTGGTCGACATAGCTACGGGACGGTGTCTGATTACGGTACGATAGAGTGGCAAATAACATGGGTACAGACATTGAGGGGGAGGAGGAGACTCGTGTCATTGTCTCATGTGGGTGGGCTTCGATTATACGAGAATAAAAAACGAGGATAAGATACGAAGACCGAAGGCCGTCGAGTGTGGTGAGGGTGTGAACAAAGGGGCAATCATGCCTGTAGCTACGCCATTGACACGATATATTGTATTGATTAACATTTTCTCTTATAATTTTTGGAGCCTTACATTAATGCGAATAAAGAGGATCGAGAGGGGATGAAGGGAATGAACGTGTCAGGGGGGGGGGGGGGGGGGGGGGGGTGGCGAGGGAGCGAGGGCGAGTGGGGAATGGAGAGAGAGAGAGAGAGAGAGAGAGAGAGAGAGAGATAGGGGGTTGACCTAGTTCAAAAGAAAAGTCAACAGGATTTAACACTTTGGAATCAAACAAACTTGATAAAATATTCACAGTTAATAGCCTTCTTTAAAACAATATAGTAATCTTAGTGATAATATTTGTTTGACAGTCGAAGTTCAGAATGCGGTCATATCAAATTTGTTTTCTTTTTACAATACGCTATAATTGATAAACCTTTTATACTTGCCAGATTATATGCAATCATTGGCAATCATTACCAACAGTGCTTTGCTTTAACGACTGTTAAAAAAAACTCGTGTTATAAGACAGCAGATGACTATTAAGAAAACACAAACGGAGCGAAATAATCTTTGACAGTGTTTCTCATTAATGTTGATGGCCTCTACCATGAGGTATATAAACTTTGATAAACTCAGGAGAATTATGTTTTTAAATTTGAAACTATACAGAATGACTTACATATGTTATTGAAATAATTAATTACAGAAAGTTGATGAAAAGCTTTCGGTTGATAAAAACGCTCTGGTAATCGAGTGACGTGACAATAGAAACGCATAAATGTGATTAGTTTTTAGAAATATATAACTTACAGGAAAAGGTATCTCCTTAGGTCGGAAAAAACAACATTTAAATGCAAAATATTGTATAAATATCATAGTGTTTACATAATTAAAAAAATCGCTCTGGCATCCAAATATACGTGGAAACGCTGTTGAAATGGTGATTTCTTTTAATTTTTGTTTATTGCTACAAATTTTGTGACAGAAAACGGTTACATTCCCGATGGTGGAAGCTACCCGGAGAAACCCCGAACAGTGACGACCACCAGCTCCGTGGTCACTGACCACCCACTCCTATCTGAGCAAGACAGTCATGTCTTCTCTCCTCCATCTTCCTGGTTCTTTCGCGTTCTCTGGTTCGTCGGCCTTCCCGTCATCTTAATCATGTTCCTCACCGTGCCTGACTGCAGGAAACCGGGTCTCTGGAGGAGACTCTATTTCTTCACGTTTTTTATATCCACGGTCTGGTTGGCTGGGTTGGCGTATGTCCTCTATTGGATGATCGTAGTCATAGGTGAGTCTTAAAATAATATATGAAGAGTTGAATTCCAAAAGGAACTAAATCCATTTCAGTATCTTCGGAGAAAAATGAAATTGTTTACCAGATTTTGTACGGGCGTCTATGGAAAAGTGATATTAGAAAGTGCATTTTTTCATAATTGCTCCCAAAATTTAGGTAAATAATTTTGTTGAAAGACAGGTATTTAAACAATGTTCTGATATCAATTACTCAATTTTCATCCAAAGTGGATTTAGCTCCTTTCGGAATTAAGCTCTTCATATCTCAAGCTTCAGTTGAGTAGTATAAAAGTGAATAACACCACCTCGTGGTGATATGTCAGGCATGCACAACAACAGAGATACATCTGCTGTATGCATGGATGCTACAGATGTCGTGTCGTGTTCTGATAAGTATGTTTCAACTAATAAAGTTTATTTGAGCTTATAATTCGATGACAAGCTTAATTATTACAAATATTTTGTAAATATAATTCAAATCAATACTTTTTTCTCAACAACATTTTTTTCTGTCTTGTCTGATTTTTTTAGGTTTTTTGTTACCTTTGCATTTTCTAAAATTGTTTTTTCTTATTTTCACTTTCATTTTATTTTTTTCCCCTCTGAATTAAAAATTCTCCTCGGTTCTCCCGTTAGGTTCCCTTTTTATGTTTCGATTCGATCAAGTCAAAATTATATTGGATTTTGGTTTTAGAAGATAGTTATCTTTATATCATTATGATAAAGTTTAACGATAATCCATCGTAAAGGAGGCAAGATTGGTAATCTATATTCGGGTGGTTGATTACAAAGTTTATAATTTAATCAAACCATTCAACTTATCTATAATCATTGTCAAGCTTAAGGATCTATTTCAAGTTTACAGGTCCACTTTTGACACGGGGAATTGACTTCTATTGTCGAAATATCTACAATTAAGTTTATCAATTTTTCACACTTTTCAAATTGTGGTATTAAAAAAAAAAAGATAAAATCAAACGAAATCACGAATAGACGACCTCATTGAACCCAAATGAGGTGGAGGTTGCTTCCCTGTCTTGTTGATTTCTAGATCCGTAAACTATTGTTGGCTCACTTGGCTGCAACCCCCAGCTTTTAATTCCTGCTCCCTAATATAACTATGATGATTAGTTGACAATTTTACTTCATCGACGTTTACTATTGACTTCCTATCTATCAGGATACACGTTGGATATCCCTGATACAGTGATGGGGATCTCACTCTTAGCCGCAGGGACAAGCGTACCTGATGCCATCGCTAGCGTCTTGGTAGCCAGAGATGGTAAGCCAGCTCAGCCGTTTAGATCAATGAAAATTTACCCCACGCGTTTCTAGGAAACTTATTTTAAAGTCCCACCGTAGTACGTATAGCTGATTGCGCCCTCTATAGGGCAAACAATGCGTAATCGGTGCCCGTTGGTCCCCCATGATCCCCTTTTTCTTATGTTTATTGAGAGCTGATTTGATGAGATAACCACCTGTCAGCGACCTTGCAGGGAGGTCTAATCCCTCCATGCCAAACTAGTGCAGAGGGGCTTTAAAGCATTAAGTGGAGTCTCATTCATCTTTTTGTAAAGAGAGAATCCGTAAGACGCCCCTCAAAAATAATTGTAAGCAACCTTAATTTAATAGACATGCGTTGATATTCTGTGATTGTCCGTGATTTCAAATGGGAGATGTGGCTTGTGAGTTGGTCTAGAGGTAAGGTATTTGCCTACATCAGAGTCTGAGAGACTCTGGTTAAAAACTGAGTCACGTCTTTCGGATGGTGGCGTTAAAAGTCGACCCCAGACGTAATAATCAGATGTATATGAACTGATTATACACCTTCAATCTATAATTTCCCAGACACAGAACCATGCAGTTTGATTCTCTAATAATTGTTGTCCATTTACGTATGATAAAGAACGACGATTGTCAAACAATTTCCATATGCAAAAATGAAGAAACAAAAATAAACAACAAGAGCGATAACATCTCCAAGGTGAAGTGTGAAACAAGACCACTTCATTTATACTGATACAGGCTCCCTATATTTACCTCTCTATTATGTGTTTTAATGCAAGGTTACGGTGACATGGCTCTGTCTAACATCGTCGGGAGCAACATCTTCGAAGTGTTCATCTGTCTAGGTCTTCTATGGTTCATCTACGGTCTCGTCTACCAGCGTCCTGTCGAGATCGCCAGCGAAGGCCTGCTCTTTACCACGGTCGCCCTCCTGGTCACTGTCGCTTTCATTCTCCTGGCCATCCATCTGAACGGATGGAAGCTCGACAAGAAGATGGGCGTCTTGTGCATGTGCGTCTATTTAATCTTCATCACCATCGCGATCGTATGGGAGCTCGGCCTTATCGGGGGCATCGATTTACCACATTTCTGCAATGGGCCGACTTGATTAATGCCACCGACCCCGGACTACCAGCTGGATATTTACACCTTCTCCTCGTTAAGTGCCGGCGACATTAAGGCGGAAGAGACAATGCGATGATAATAATACTAATAATTAAATCAACAGTACTACTTTACAGACACACAATTTAAAACAAAAATGGTAAAAACTTCCTGAAAACAAGTGCGTCGTCAAAAAAACTTTGAAGACTACAACAGATGAGGCTTTTCTTTTGTGTAGTGGTAGGTTATTCCAAAGCTTTTGAGCGAGCGGTGCGATTAAAAGCGCAATCTCAAAGAGTTTCTTTTGTTTTTTTGTGTGAGGTAGCTTTAGAAGCAACCTGTTCCTGTCTACTTCGTAAGTTATGTGCATATGAATGTGATTTAAATGATTACAATTCAATTAAATAATTTGGGCTTGACCATTAAATACTTTGTAAACAAGCAAAGTATCTTAAATGAAATTCTACACCTTATTGGGAACGAATGTAACTTAATTGAAACTGGTGTCTTTCACATGCATTCTAAACACGCTGCAAGTTTATTTTTGTGAATCTGGTAAGCCAAACAATAATCCATTGCAGTAATCAAAGCTACTGCTAGTAAATGCCACGTTACTAGCACGATCGTAAACTTCAGATGATTTTATAGTCTTACCCACGACCTATTGAAATGTGAACAATGACGTAACATAATTTATTCATATTACTGACGGTTTTCTAATGATTAGAAGTACTATATCAGGGATTAACTTTGTTCATAATAATATATATTACCCCATGGTTTTATGTTTTTTCTGCATATGTTTAAGTTTATATCTCAGTCCAGCGAGTGTACAAATGGGTGGGTGTTTAGCACTTTATTTTTGATAGAGGGTGACATCTTCTTCTTCTCCTGGAGTTGAGTTTGGCATTTAGTCACGATTGACTATTTTCGCCACACACTATATAATATCTATTTTATGAATCATTTATATATATCTATATATATGCAATTACATGTCATGATTTACTATTCTTAGGATTTTTTCATCCTTCCTTTTTCTCGCAATTTTCTCTTTAGTTTAAGAAAAAATATGTAAATAGATAAATTTCGGACGAGACGCCATAATAGCTGTACGTACGTGCGTTTACGCTTTTTAAAAAAAACTTTTGTACTTCACACTCACCTCCACCCTTTTCAACATGCCATCTTAACAGTCTTTTTAAAAATTACATTTGGCAGACTTGCCCATGGTCTTCTTCCTTGTAAAGACTTCATCGTTTTCTTTTTGTTTGTATAGAAAGCATAATTATTTGGATCTTACAGATAAAATTTGAAATGAAATATATATATCTATCAAAGTGCAATTTTAATTTGATAAACCTTGATTGTCAGTAACATGTTCTTCATAGCTTTATAGTGTCTATCGATTGATGTGTACTCGTAAAACGATCAACGGTGCTCCAATATTCATTTAAGATAATGCAAATGTAAGTGCAATCTGTGCAGTTTTCATGCCGATGAAAAGTGCTATTTTCCGCATCGGAATTAATTTGTAAACAACAGTTTGGCTTGAGACGACGTAAGAGTATAATTATATATAACATGTTCATCTGAAATCTGAAATGCTTCTTTTTTACTCGAATAGAAGAATCTTTTTGGTTAGGTATAAACGTGGCTGAACAGAGCAAACTGTTCTCGGAAATAGTGGGAAATTCTCAGGCACAATAATTCACTTTTGTGTGTGTGTGAGGGTGTGCAGAGGGGTGGGGTGACTGTGCGTCTGTATTATGTTCCCACTTAGAAAATATCCTAAAATTGTTAATTTATTTTCAAATACGGTCATCAAGATTATTGAAGAGAATGAAGTATGGCGAAAGAGAGACAGAAGAGAAAGATGGTACGAATATGACAGAGAAAGTGAGCAGATAGTGCTAAACAGAAAAGGAAATAATGTGGAGAGAGAGACAGAGAGACAGAGAGAGACAGAGAGAGAGAGAGAGATAGAGAAACGTGTGTGAAGGAGAGAGAGACAGACAGAGAGAAAGAGAGACAGAGACAGAGAAACAAAAAGTGCAGTGTGATAGATGAGAGAATGAGAGAGAGAGAGAGAGAGAAAGAGAGAGAGGGGCGGGCGGAATGATATTGTGATCCGTTCTTGAAGTGTAACACAGTTTTTGAAAAGCACTATACTGCCTGAACGTAGTACTAATACATGTAATTATGTTCATCACGTGTTCATCAACAAAACATAAAGGAGAACAGAAACATATTAAAACATTTTTTCAGCACACGTCATCCCTTCAAATCAATACAACAGAAAACAAAATATCGAATCATAAAATATTCAAAAGATGTTCGGTTTATTTACAAATTGTATTGCACCTGATTTGTTTTGATGGAGTCAATAAATAACAAAATATATACAATGTACTTGACATGTCAACCATCGTGATATAATGCCAATGTTAAACAAATTTTCATCTGAAAGGAGAGATCATAACTATTACCAGAGCCGATCGTTTGCTGCAAATGATTGAATATCCTAAATTTTCGTTGTTGCCACCTGCAATATCGAATAAATCCCAAGCATTACGGCCTGCCTCTTATGAGACCATTGTTTATCTTTTACTTATATCGAGGATTGGGATTTTATTAGCGAAAATGTGCCTTTAAATGAATTTACGCAATACTTCATAATACATGCAGTTATAAAACAAATAATACATACACATTATTTTCCTGCGGGGAGTTCTTTCAGAGAGGATATTTACACGTAAATAAATACATCTAAAGGGAGATATTAATCATACTGTTATTGCAGCAATATGCGAGAATTCTATGCCATAATACAAATTAATGTCAATAAAGGCAAAATACTACACGGTATAAAATACATTGTGAGAGCGCAGCGTTATCAATTTATACATAAATGTCCACAAATAATGTTTGAATATAAACATAAATTCCACAAATAATTAGACATAAACTTCCACAGATTGGGCCATTAATTAAATATGCACATTCCCTTACTTTATCTCGAGACTAGAAAGAATCAAATGTTTAAATCTTTTAACATTAAATTGCACATCAGCATACTATGCATAACTCTACATAATCTGTGAAAATTGTTTGGGGAGAATGTAAATTGTAATTGAAAGCAACTATGAGTCGGTGTCATTAATTTAGAGAACAGGGCTCAGAGAATTGTACGTGTCGTAATCATAGTCGTAGTCGTAGTCGTAGTTGTACTATATCGAGTGGGCAGTGGGTAATAGTCCGCTATGGTAAATGGTCCTACTGTAGTATTTGTCGGGTTGGTTGTCGATCTAGGGTTTTAACTGACCAGTGGTAGTTGTCCGGAATACAAACGTCCATGGGATAAGTTTTCATGAAGGTAGTTGTCTAGTCCCGAGGTTATTTCGCTCACAACTGATCATCGACGACGATTGGAAGGGGGGATAAAAAAGAAAGCAAACGTGTCACATGTTCTGCACATGATTAGGTAATTATTATAGTACCAATTTAAAGCTGTTAACATAATATGTTATTATGTTATTATCGGGATGGTGGCGGATGCTGAGGATATCCTGGAGGTTCATAAATCAAATAATGTTGTCACGAAACAAATGGGAGCGAAGGTCACCTTATGCCAGAAGATCAATAAGAGCAAGTTGCAGTATTTTGGACACATTTCTAGGAGAGGAGGTGACAACCTGGAGAAGATCATTACCCAAGGTCATGTTGAGGGTCAACGAAAACGTGGTAGGCCAAAAGTTCGACGGGCTGACGGAATAAAAGAGATAACTGGCATGAACATCTGCACAGCTCATCACTATGCCCAGGATAGAAGTGGGTGGAACGTCATCATCAATAGGGTCGCAAAGGGTCAGTCATGACTGCAATCGACGACGACAAAAAGATCAGGGCCCCATCTAATAAAGAGTTGGTATTGATCGCAACTATGAACATAAGAGATAGGGGAATGCAAACTTGCGATCGATTGGAGGACTTGCGATTGATTTGGATTAATCGCAACTCTTTATAAGAAGGGGCCCTAGATCTAACATGTCCATGTAGTATGCAATTGAATGGTTACAAAAATGAAAGCTTTAAGGGTAATTACATGTTTATCGTATTTGTTGCGAACTTGCGATTGCAGGTAGAATCTCCCCCTACACCTTCATCCAGAATCGGGGAAATAAACCGTCAGTCGACTGGGCGCTGTATCTGGACAGATTTTCTATAGTCTTTCTATAGTCATTCACAGTAATGTAGTTTGTCCGAGTCCGTCAAAGAGAGAACATATCATATAGGGTTGATGTCAGTTGATGTGGCACGTTAGTGTAAGCTAATGCAACTGATTGTATTTTATTTAAACATCCTGTCCATTGAATTGAACCATGTAAACTTAAACATCATCAAAGGTTTTCGATAAGTAATGTGGTTGACATTTCCAAGGTAAATACTATATTTTTAGTCTAAAAAGGAAAAAAAAAGAACAATAAGAAAATATATAGGCCCTATGTATTCTTTTAATCTGCCAACAACGGTAGTCTTGGTCGTAGTTCATTGTCATTGTGTGTTATTTATATTAAGGTGTCGTGGTCCAGTGGATGCGTCACCTGAGAGTGGATGGTTCGCGGTTGGCAATACATCCATCTACATTTGCCTCACTCGACCTAGGTAAGGTTAATTGGTACATGGCAGGAATTAATTCCTTGAATTAAAATTGCAGCATATAATGGCAGCCATGCTTAAAGCCGGGGTAATAATTGCGAGTTAATACTTGAGGATCGTCAGGAGTGTTAAATTTGAAAGACATGAACGCTACAACAAGAACCCACTACTATTATTATTTTAATTTTAGGCAGTCAATCATGTCACGTTTGGTCCAGTCGTTGATGTCGTTCTCATCTTTATTGTCATTGCCATAAATCTTATAGGCTGTGTTCATGCAGGTCTCAAATTTGGATATGGGATATGTCAAGCGGGAAAACTGTTAGTCAGAAGAGCGTACGTGAGCAAAAATGAGCCTTTAGAAAGGGCTATCACTATGTTACCGCTCTCCAGATGAAGATGATTGTTGGAAATATATTCTAGGCTAGACCATACTGCTTGTTACTCATTTAAAGGGACATTACTATAGAAAAAACAGTTACATTCATTTAACAATAATCATATATGAATTGTTGATTACAATTTATTCTTTGTTTTTGTTTGAACTAGTATGTGATATAGTATATGATTATAAGCATAATGGATTAAATGTAGAAACTAGACAACAATTTACTTCCAGAATTATGGAATATTACATGTAAAGAGGTATATATTTAAACGACCTTTACGATTAAACTAATTTTTTAAGTTATAAAAAAAGCTGATTCAATGGCTTCTACGCTGAAATCCTTTTGAATAATAAATTAAAACAGGATTGTAATCATAATAGTTTTCCTTCTCATGGAATAGAGCATACAGAAACATTATTCTAACATTCAAAATATGATATTGATAAAGGGAAATAATATTTCTTTAAAGGCTATAGTAGAGCATAAGCAAGTGATCGTCTCTAAGATAAAAACTTTCTTTGTGTTCAATCTACAAAATACACTAACAGATGCCCAGTCTGACAAGAAGTATAATTATCTTCATCCGACTATTATGATTATTTCATTCGTATAAAAAGATGTAATGATTTCGGTGCACTATTTCTGCAAGGACAAGGTGGGTATGTCAAATGAATACAAGAAGTTTATTATAAAACTATTTTCCATAGTTGGTACATACAAACTGAATCTTAACTCTCTGATAATGAAAATAAAAAATTCACTAATTTGCTAATAAATCATCCCTGATAATATCCAGGAGATAGAAAATACCCAATTTCCACGCTAAGTCGAAAGGAAGTAATATAAAAATACAACTTTATCATTTGTGACTTATAGGAATGAATAAAAAATATGTAAAACATACAACGCCCTCTTCGTCCACCTGTATGCTACATGACGTTTGAGCATCAAACAAAAATCAATCAATCAATCTGACATTTCCAGAATACGGTCATCTTGTTATCAGTTTCAAGCAGCCGGGTTTAATTGCACAAAATAGAGTTATATTACACTAAAATAAGCAGCTGATGGAAAGCACAAAGGCTTTGATACGACTTCGTATAAAAATATCTTGGTCCAAGAAGATTTTCGTGATGATAATCAGCGTCAGTTATATCAAAGCGTCTGATGTTGCTCGCCCTTTCCTGTTGATGGAATTGGAAATCACTAGAGTACTTCCCAAAGTAGTCAGGTACTTTCAAATCACCTAGAACACTAGCTTGTAGTCCTCATGCTATCAGCAGCACATGTACTGTCAGTACTACAAACTGAATCCGTATCGTAATCCACAAAACGTATAAACTCCATTGAACATGCACTGTCTGTACTATGTATTGAATCCGTATCGTAATCCATGATAGGTATAAACTCCATTGAAGGAAAACATGGCGCATTTAAAGACGTGTTTGTCTTTTCATGGAGGCCCACCGTCCAGTGCCACCATAAACCGAGTTCGTTGGGTTCGCCGGAGAGGGCGCTGCTCTCGGAAAATGCAGAATCGTGGCTGATCTGTTGCCCTGATGAGTACGTCTGGGCCTGAATGTGGAAAGACAGGGAGAATTAAGCTCGATGTAATCATGATGTCACTACATTTTAATTTACATAATAACAGGGTGACAACAAGTTGAACACGACTATTTAAGCCCCTCTAAAGTGTTGGGAGCCCCATATTTTGCCAAACATTTGATGGCGAAATTTCACTTAAATTAATGTGAGAGAGGATGTCATTTAAGACACACTTCTGCAAAGAACCCCGGCCCAAATGTGTTTGAAGACAAACCGGCATTGATAAAAGAATACATAATTTGGGTCCAATTTCTAACCCAAATTTTGTGTTCTTCATCAATATTCGACTGCTAACATATTTTTTTTAAATATCCTTGCATAAATGTGTCTTAAATGACATCTTCTTTCACATTATGAAGCAATTTAAGTGAGATTTTGCCATAATATTTGGAGGCTCCCAACACTTAGAGGGGCTTTAATCCAGAGCGACAAAGAGGTCAACAGTATCGAAAGAACCTCCCGCAGTACAACAACACCACAGGTAAAATAAAGATAATTTGAATCTTAGATATATAGGTGATTTAAATTATAATTTATGATCAATTACCAACTACTTCTTCCAACAACAAAAAACTAAATAATAAGTACATTTATCAACACCTCAGTTCCGTACGCGAAGAAATTATTTAACAAATCCTTTCCCCATATAATGCACCAAGGGGCAGGGAGAGGGGGCAAGAATAATTATGTCACAAACAAATAAGAAGGCAGAAATTAAGAAAACGTACATAGGAAAGAGGTGTGACGTAATAACCATAGGAAGACAAAGAAGGAAAACACAATTGTTTGTAGAACAATTTCTTCATGTACGGAGCATCATAACGGAAAAATAACAAAAGACTTTTTAAATATTTATATTGATTACAAAGCTGAACAAATCATTACAACGATTCATAGCATTATTTTATATAGTTATGAGAATAAGAACTTGATAATAAAAGTACATGTACACAAATTACATTAATCAACACATTATTTCCAGGCATTATAAAGGAAAATTTTATTTACAAGCTGAAGAAAATCACAAAAACATTCATAGCATTATATAACAATACACTTGCAAAAGACTTGTTAAAAGTATTATATGATATTATCAAAAATAAAAATATGCATATGCAATGTGATGAAAAGCATACCTTTCGATCAAAGCATGGTTAGTGTTAGTCCTTGTTAGTATGACGAAGAAAAAGCTGCATTCTATATATTAAGAAGAAATTTGAAGAAGAAAAAAATTGAAGATTTGATGAGTACACATATATACATGAATCAATGTTTCAAAAGAAAATAGAGACTTGATTTATAAAGAATTAAATATTCTAGTCCATATTGAAATCATGAGAACAAGAACTTCTAATTTTTCGATTTTGATTTTTTTTTTCTTTTCCCTTTTTTTTCTTTCGTTTTTATTTAGGCACAAAAGATGGGTCACTCTTGCAACAGAAGTTAATTTTCGAAAGTGGGCTTTGCCAAAGTGGGCTTATAGAGACAACGTGAGTAAATTAGCATGTGATTCTTACATGGATTAGTGCTAATAAGGAGCGATTAGGGAGGCAACAGAGAGGCAGATAGTGGAAATGAAGGATGGGGCGGTAGGAGGTAGGGAGGGATAGATTTAGAGAAAAGGGAAGGGGAGAGGATATTAGATTGGTTATTAGCATTAATATGCAATTCAAGCGAAGATATTGAAAGAAGGAACTAATTCGTGATTATCTCCTTACCTCAAATTTGCAATCTTTTCCCAAATGAGGAGGCGAGAGTAGCCCGTGGTCTCCTTTCCCAGTCGTTTCGTTCTCTTCCCATGTCGTAGAGCATGTATCAACCTCCTGGCAAGGCACGAATTCATAGTGTGTGAAATCGGTCTCGAGCTCTGTCAAGTAGTCTACGTTCTGCGTCAACATGGCGTCTAAAGTGTTATACATGACGGTGAAGGTGGGTCGGTGGTGGGAATGCTCATGCCAGCAGCTCCTCATTATCTCGTAGCTATAAACGTAGGAGAGATATGGAGAGAGACGAATGTATTGAATTAAAATAGGATACAATTTTGGCAGGGGTGACAACCCCCCCCCCCCTCCATATTGCTCCAGTGAAATACTGATGTCAAAATAATTCTAGGGCTACTCAATTTGTAAAATAATCTACCCCCTAATTCAATTTAGGCAAAGAAAGAGGTACTTTATACTTTGGGTAGGATTCATTTAGGAAAGGGTGGGGTAAAAAAAAGTATTATTGCAGTAGGGGAGTATAAGAAAAAATAAATGTTACCAAAGAAGAATCAAATTGGAAAATGTGTGGGCTAAATTTGAAATTGACATCTCCTTGTGAGGATATGCAAAAGGGGGGGGGGGCTCTTTATTCTTAGGGCACCTCCATAGTATCCACAAAATAAGGTTATACACATCCCTTCTCTTTTAAACTCCAAGATGTGCGAATGCCTCCCCCTGATGATAGTTGACCAGCTAAATGCACATCCAATGACGAAATCTAAGGTGATGATTGATAATACTCCACCATTGCAACTCATGATTTTTTTTCAAGCAACAATACAGTTTTAAGAAGACTTACATCTCTTCTGGGCACGTGCTAGTCCTTTCCATTCGGTAACCTTGCTGAAGCTTTGATATGACATAGCGACCATCCATGCCGGGGTAGGGTACCCCGCCCAAGGTATAGATCTCATACAGAACGATGCCAAAGGACCACCTGTCAATCAAGAAATACATATGATCAAAGGTATAATCAATAGTATTCTTATAAAATTACTTTTGCAAAATTAAAAGTTCTCAAAGAATAATCTTATAAAGACTGCCTATACAATGTAAAACTGACGCACACTCTCTTGTAGTTTGGAGTCTCTGATTATGATGACGATGTTTATGAAATATAGTAGTCTGCAACGTCAAATATTTACATGACAACAGAAAATAAAAAGTAAGATCATCAAAACATCATGATAGGTCCTACGCTGGAATAGATATGTGAGATACCAAACAATTCATGAAATAACCTCCTATCAAGTAATTTTCATTCATTGTTACCAATTTTATCAGTACAAAGAAAAGAAGAGAAAGAGGAAGAAGAAGAAGAAGTACAAGAAGAAGTAGAAGAAGAAGGCAACGAAGAAAGATAATCACAGATTAAGTATTATTATTACTTAAATTTGATTTTGCGTGCACTGAACTTTGGCTGGGAACACTTTAACATATTCGTGATGTAATTGCTTATTAAATCTATTCATCATTTGAAAACAAATCTCAGCTAGGACACTTACACATCGCTCTGGATGCTGCATTTTCCTTGCGTGTTGGTCTCCAAACTGACCCACTTAACCGGTCGCTTCCTTTCTGGCGCCAATCGTTTATAACCTCTCTGATAGATGTCGTCTGCTAGCCCGAAATCAGAGATCTTGCAGATAAGCCCCTTACCAACCAGAACATTCCTCGCAGCCAAATCACCATGGTAATACAGAGTTGTCGAGAGGTACTCCTACAAGAGAGACAAAATAGATACATTAAGTGTCTCACGGGATATTTTACAAGGGACATTTCAACATCCATGTACATGTATAATGTAATTATATTATGGCATGAAGTCGACGACGTGAAATATCTCCTTGCCTAGGCATCTAGTTCTGTTGTATTGATACTTATGAATCTTACATCCACGTTGTCTCGACTGGCGTAAAATAACGTTTTGAAATTTAACAGCCAAAAAACAAATTAGCTGTGTTTGTCGAGAAAACTCTTGGAGCACATTACAGTCTACAATATTAAACAAGAATTAGGTTAGGATCATCAAGTCTCCGATGTATTGAAATTTGTGTCAGAGAGACTACATGAAGAACAAATGTTTAACCTAATATTTTGATTAAGAAATGTCAGCTTCTTCTCAAGGTAACAAAACAAACGAATATAACACCTTTACAGAAAACAACATTCCAATGTTTCAATTCCCATATGACGCCCAATGCATTGTAATGGTACAATTTTATTTTGCAAATGTGCAGAATGGTTTGAAATCATTGGTACATTTATGGAAACAATAAAATCTCTCTTTTAATTTTTGTTTTGGTTATCGTTTTAAAGTTTCGCATTAAGACAAAATGAAAGCAGTAAAGTGCTTACAGATAGGAAGTTGTTTTTATAAAAGCAGATCTAACCTAACAAGCATCCGTTTTCGACAATGGCTAAACTTTTAAATGCACCTGGTCAGGATTGCATTCAACCTGCAAATGAACACACTTCAACTTTCTAAAATTACAGCCAATGGGGATTGCAATTCGTGACATGATTGTTTGTAAAATGGGCCCTGATTGGTTACAGCTATGATTGCAAGTTTCAACTTGCGTTCAACATGATAGCAACTCACCATTCCCCTCGCAATCTGAATTGCAATCTGAAGTTGCCCGGTCGGTGTCAGTTTATAGATAGGATCATTGACAGCATTCTTCTCCTACGAATACAATAAATGATCTCAATTATTCAAAATAAATGATTAAAGTGAATTATAAAAGTGATAGAGAATAACATTGGATATAGCGCATTGAGGCAACCATCATAATATACAATCATGGAACGGCGGGGGGAGGGGGATATATAGTTTTCAGGTAAATATTTTAAATTTATATTAAACATAACTTAGCTGGTGTCATGTTATTACATGTATGTTTCAATATCAGGTGTTATGTTTTGATGATGAGAGAAAAATGCGATCAGAAAGTTGAAATCAAAATCGAATTTATCAGACATCAGCACACCCATTCACAAGAATATCTAACCCACATACACGATACATTCTAAAGCTACAATAGAGTATTCACTCTCTCCACACACTTTACATTATATAAATGCCACTGAAATGGGCTATCCGCCATCTCTATATTTATTTACTTATTTATTAATTTATTTATATCTGATATTTAGACAGGGTGACTCTTATCACCAATACTTGTGGTCTTCCGTGAGGCCCTTTTAAACAAACATAACAAGGTACAGTAGTTTTTTTTTTTTAAATCATCAACATAACAGCAACAAAGAATAAGTAAGAACATGTATAAACATATATACAAAGTATTTGGTATCCTAGTAGTGAATGAATGGTTTGTTTGTTTTGTTTTGCTTTGCTTTTTCGTTCAAGAAAACGTTGTTGCATATTCATAATATCTTAATATAATATAATATTATAGTATAGACGGTAATTAGTTTTTAAATCCGACGAAAAGTAACTATAAACATATTTCGGTATGTATTAGACTTTGAAAAAAAGCAACATATTCATCATTATTCATTATTTACAAAGTAATATTTCCACTTTTAATTAATGCTATGGAAATAAAAACAAAAAACAAAGACAAAGACATTAAAGACATAAGAGAGGGAATTAAGAACGATCTACAATACCTCTCTGCATTTCCATAGAAAGTGAAGGAGATCACCATAGTCCATGAGTTCTGTGATGAGATAGTGAGGTTCATCAGCTGTACAGCATCCAAGGATGGGTAAGATGTTGGGATGGTTGCCGATCTCGACAATGAGCTTGATCTCCTCCAGGAAGTCCTCCTTCATCGATCTCGTCGCGTTCTCTGCCAAGATTCAAAACATAAGAACACAATTATTCATCCATCTCTTTTGAAATATTGATGACTCTCAATGATAAATGATAACATAATATATTTTAAATCAGAAACTTAAATTTAACAATTCAATTCATACAGAATAATAAGATCGATGTTTGTACTGCTTTTAATTTCGTTTCTGATTATTAAATTCATTACAATATGAACATCAGAAGTGGGAAAGACATAATTACTTCAAAATAAAAGAAAGACTGCAGATAAGCCAAAATGAAGGGTGGTAAATATAACGATAACACGTGATCGCAAAGTATAAAGTTATTGTAGATACCACAACCATACATGAAAATGGCAAAAGAGAGAGCAGTTTCTGCACTTCGAGTGTATTTCAAAACAAACTGCTTATAAGTTCTTTTGAATTCGAAATCTGTTACATATTCAATAATTTCTCAGACGGTACGCAATTTTCAGGGATCACAGCATAACATTCACTCGTCACCAAAATAATATTCAAAAGCAGGATAAATGAGTGCAAATCGATAGCTTCTAGGAACCTTTTATCCAAGTTTTCGTGATTTTGTTTTTGACAATCCCACCTTCAAGGTTCAAGGTTCATTTTATTTCTTTCTTTCACAACATTTTTACATATAATAATAGAACAAAAAACAGCATAAGAAAAATCAATTTAAGTGCAATTTTAAGTCGATATATAATCCAAATGAAAGAAAGTGGAGACCTTAGAAAAGCTGGGCTTGTAAGATCAAGGTCCCCATATAAAATAATCCATCAATGTTCACTTTTAACAAATGTTTCAAAGTTATCAAAACTACACATGATTAAATATGGGGGGAATATTTACAAAAGGGATAGCTTGAAATTTGAAAAGGAGAGGATGAAAATATATACAAAGGAATCGAGAGGAAAAAGGCAAACTGGAACGAGAAAAACAACAAAACAGAGAAAAACAGAGAAAGCAGAAAGTTATATGTATATAGGGGAAAATGATATTTGGTGTAAAGAAAAAGAAAAATAGAAGAGAGGAGGGGAGGGGGTGGGGGAGGATAGTCTATCATACTACTTCTCGACATGATATATGTGGTGTATAAACCGCACAATAAAAAAGAAACTAAATAAAAGACAGAAGGAAAAGAAGTCATAAACCAAAATTTTCAGTTTGATTTTTGACGAAAAATAAAGTTTCCGTGTATTGTTTAAGATCTTTAGTGGACTTTGAAGTTGATACATGTAACTCTAATGAGACGTGGCTTATGCTTGACAAGTTTACTTTCCTGCTTTTTCATGAAGGTTGGGATTTCAATGAGGGCTAAAAATAGTATAGTATTAATGACTGCTTTGAGAGAAATAGTTGTTTTATTACGCTCAAGGGAAGGTTAGAATTGTGCTATTCCCCGAGGCTTGCCGAGGGGAATAGCCCAATTGTAACCTTCCCGAGAGCGTATGAAAACAACTATTTCTCGAATATTAAAGCAGTCATTAATACTTTTATATGCCGAAAAAAAATAGACTAAAAAATAAAAAATAAAAAATAATTAAAATTTTTGTCGAAGACGGGATTCGAACCCTTGCGTACAACAAGAGGAGTATCGAAAACCAACGCTTAGACCACTCGGCTATCGCGCGACGTTAACATGCTTGGCAGTTTTCTCCAATATATACATTAAAATGGATTGAAAACGGCTCCGCGTGAGGGATGCTTCGCAAAAGCTCCATGAAACGGACCCTTCTTTTACTTTTGCAATGCATATTGGCACGAACTTAGATCAAGATCTATCGGCAGATGTAAACATGTTGTTTTTTGTTTTGAGAGTTAATTTTCGTCTTCATGTCAACAATGCAAGATAAAATTGTCGGTAAGATCGATCGAGATTCAATTGTATTGAAATTGCCGACCAATTTTTCGCACACGTATGGTATCCTCCATCGCTCAAACCATTTTTTAACATGTAAACCTATGGGGTAACCATGGAGACTGACCTATTTTTTTAATAACCATGGTTATTAAAAATATTGAAATGTTTTATGCATGGTTACCGGGAATTTTACAGGAACAGTTGAAGTTTATGAATGCAATTCGACCAATCAGATGGCTGGATTTCTTAAGTGAGGTATATAATAAAACATATTTCATAAAATGGATCAACCAACTAACGATGTATCAGTTTCTCTAAGATGGGGCTTTATAGAAATTGTTTTTTCCCCCGTTTCCACTAATCTCGTACATCCTGAAACCCTTACAGATATTTTCAAGTCTGATTCTCGGAGAAAAATAAAATTTATTCTATTTCAGAAATTGTTATATTTTCTTTGCCGGGTAAGCAGATGGATAAAGGAGAAAAGAGCATCATAAAATGGATCACTCATCCCACGGTGCCAGATTATTTTCATCTTAGAAGAAGCTAAATTTACATTTTTATGACCATGAAAGACTTTTTAATAATAACAAATACTGCCCCAGGGAACGATTAGGTAAGTGGGTTAATTGATTTGATAGTTTTATGACCACTTGATGATTTATTTGACTTATGCTATCATCATTCTGAAGTCGAGTGTGAACTTGAGAGAGTTACCATTGCGATTCTGAAAAGGTAACGGGATAAGTAAGTCTGTATCGATTACGGTAAACGTCAATAGATCGTTCAGAAATACGCTCTTGACAATTTCGTGTCTCCACGTTCATTCGAGCTATCCATCAAATTAAAATACAGTAAACTAAACAGAAACGAGAGAGAAAGGTTCAACGATAATGAGGGGGAAAGGGGATGTGAAAGAGAGTGAGAGAGAGGGTAACATAGAGGTGGGGTAGTATTAAAGTAATAAAGACGAGAAGCGGATTAAGTCTCAAGCCGTATTTACCGAGAGGGATATTATATTTATGTGTAACATTAAAAGGCTGACGTAGCATCATGATGTTGTCACATCTTCACGCAAAGCCTGGCCGTTAGGACCAGAAAGGGCCAATGAAAAAGGTAACAAAATAAAGAAAGACAAATCCAAAACACTGTGTCATAAACATGTTTGAGTATACCACTTCAAACTTCCCATGAGTGCAGATAGAAAGGCGCGTAGCCACGGGGGGGGGGGGGGGGGGGACGTGCCCCCCTAAATTTCCAAGATCGGTTGCATTTTTTAGACCCCTTTTTTGACCTCGATCGATTACATGTATGTGCCCCCCCCCCCCCCCCCCCCCCAACATCAAACTCTGGCTACGCGCCTGCAGACAGAGCCCGGGCACTTGTACGTTTATTCCGTAACCATGGTCATTGCCGTGACTGCCATGGAATATAGTCACGACCAACCCCGTGTCACATAATTTCCCTAACGGGTTCTTGAGCCTTTCATGAAAGTGTGATCGTGTTATGCAGAAAGAATGTTCGTACGTCAAATGATATCATTAATTATGCATTGGAACGCGGCAGGATGTCGGTTGATGACTGGATACTAGCGCTTTGGGGTGCCAATGACCTGATGAAAAAAATTACACCGCATACCGAGATTCAAATAGAGTTTAGATTTGACGCTGTTCATATGTTGCAAGATATAATGGGCGTGGCAGGGCGCTAATTATGGACAGCGAAATGCTCTCAGTTTCCGTTCATACCTGTGGGGATCCCGCTGCGCTTCTTATACGTTCAATTAGACCATTGCAGCTGCTCTATGATCAAGACATCTCGAATCGAGTGGACAATGAACCTGACTAAAACCGAAATAACCACATGGAAACAGTGCTATCCGATACTGTATTATTTCAGCTGAAGCATCAGTTTGGATAGGTAGTGTCCGCATGGTATTGTGTAAACACATTGGGCTATTACATGAATAAAAGAACATTATAACTGAAAGCTTGGGATAGGATTGATGGCTGCGAAGGAGAATGTTGGAAGTGACCGCATGTGGTTGTTTTGGTGAAACATTAGGATAGACGATGGCGACATTTTTCACAGCCGTGTGTCGTCGTCAAGAAAATGCATCCATCAACTTAGACTGCTCCATCACGTGGGTTCGAACTCCGCACAAACTTGCCACATAAATTTAATTGCAAAACATTCATGTAATTGAACACCGAAGATGCTTTCGGCGAGTAATATAATGGTTTTATCCAACTACACTTTCCATGCATCTAAAAATAATCGTATCATGTTGTAACTAGCCCCTGGGGAAGGAATTAATCCTTAATGTCCCATGGGCATGCTAGTCACCAAAAATGTATCATCCATGTTGAAAATTAAATGTCATCGTCGAACATCCTCCCCCTGGCTTCTTTTCGTCTCATAATTTTTTGTCTCTTCATGCAGGTAAAGGATATAACATTTGCAAACCTAAAGTATAAGGTTGTTAGGATACAAGATGCCCATGTGGATGTATTTTAAGCCCCTAAAACACTTCTGCTTTCGATAAATTGAATAATCACAAATTTACCGGTGCTCCCGGTAAATTTCAAATATTTCAAATAGCGCCTAAGGCCATTCCATGGTAGCTACGACCATGAAAATCTCAGAATATGCAGTTCTGATATATAATTTCCAAACGGGAATAGCCAATCGGTCGATTGTAGTCAATAAAGATTGTTAAAGAAATATCAGTTATGAATGGGAGCTATACAACATAAAGAGTTTATTATTTACAATTTCATTACTTTAGACTCGATTTCAACCGCGACGACGATCATGCAATATTGTAAAATATGCTTCCAGTATGTTTATATGAACAAAATTCATGACTTCACACCAAAACTTTGTATTACCTTTAAGTAGTAAAATCCATGATTTTTTAACTACAGAGATACGACCTTTTGATTCTTACCATGAATTGACTTTTTGAATTTTGAATTTTTCAGTTTAAATCATTGATGTAGTATTAAACTAGTGTTCTAAGTGTTACTCTTTGCCTGAGATTATTGCCCTCAGCTGTCACTGGAAATCGGAGTCGAGTTTTCAAACCTTAAAGTACCTTAAAGATAGTTAGACGTCATACATTATTGATTAGTGACCTATCCCAAATTACAGAGGCGATCGAGGATTATTTGGTGGGGGGGGGGGGGGCAAGTTTTTGTCTTAAACGTGGGGTCAACAGAAATGGTGAGAGGAAATGTCGGTGTTACCTTTTTGCAGTTTTCGTTCCGTCGACCTCTTTTTCTTAAACTTTCTTTAGGCGATCCGGAAATGTAGACACTTTGTTGACTGGTTTTTAGGAAGGTCATTAAAGATATCTTTTATTTATACCTCGTCGAGAAACGTTTCTGTTACATCAAAACAATCTCTGAAGTCTCGACACTCCTGAGGTAAGTAACATGACGTTTTATCATATGACTTTATTCGAGTGTCGGATCAGTTACGTAACGGTTTAACGTAGGAGGAAACGGTACAAGGTCTGTGAAACATAATACCAGTTAATGTATCATCCAAATTGTATCGTGGGTTTGTAGAACCGGTTGTAAAAGAATATCAGGTTTTTCTTTCCCAAGCTCTTTTATCGTCGTGTTTTCTTTCGAACTTTCACTAAGCGAAGGACAGTTCTTTTATACGAATCAAATCTACCGAGGCAAAGAGAAAATGTGATTTGATCCCGTGGTCGGATTTTTGGTTTACCTCTTTACAAAGACACGTGTTTCATACAGCGTCGGGGTCCCCGGGTTCCATGACAAAAACCACAACAACAAAGAAACAAAACCCTGTAACAACAGTTATATTTGTCACAGTCAATATAGCGTCACTAACAAAAAAATAGTTTAATTACCGCTCTGCATATTATTGTCAAATCGAGGCTCCCCCAAACCAATCAAACCACATCCAACCAACCGCATAAAAAACACCAGCCTCACCATCCACGATAACATTCACAATCAATCAGTTTCATCAGTGATTTATCATGGTTCTTGCATCATGTTAACCCTATGTCCTACTGACCCGACACTCTACTTTGGTCACACGCCCCAAGGGTCGTATGTGTCATGTGTCTCCCATTGCATTAGTCTTATGCCCTAGTAATCATCGCCCACTAATATCACGGCATCAACACAAACGCAAAATTTAACTCTAACCATTACGGTAATAGCTTGAGTAGTGAAAGTAGGAACAAAAACGCTAAACAGTACGACGGCATAGCATTATGTTTATTTGACATACGACTATAGAGACGTCACCACCGTCGTTAAACCACCAATGCCTAGGACCATGGATCTACTGAGAACCTGGCCTAAGGACCTGAGCGTGGACCTACTTCTTCGGAGGTCCATGCTAGAACTCACCCCTGAGGCTCTTGACTGCGACTGGTACGTACTTCTCCTTCCCGTCAATCCCATAAGCGAAACCTTTGTAGACCGTGCCGAACTGGCCACTGCCAAGGATCTCCTCAATCTTGAGCAGGGATCGGTCGAACTCCATCTTCTCAAAGACTGGTTCTACTTCCGGGTCAAGACCCTGAGAGACATTGTAGGTATCTAGAGGAAATCAAAATAGGAAGCAAGGAATAAATGGGTGACCATACGCTTTGCTTTCTACTTTTTGGATACTTTGATTTCTGATTGAATTAGTTATCTTTCTTGTTACACGAAAGGGAATAAAGACTCATCAAGTGTCGTTCCAGACGAGTACTGAGATGATGTTGATGCCTTCAATCCACATTAAGTTTGGATGATCACTTAAGGTAATCCGAGTGCAGATAGTGTGAAAGAGTTTTATTCAAAAGAAAGAAGGGAAAGAAAAGAGAGAGAGAGAGAGAGAGGGGGGGAGGGAGAGGGAGGGAGAGAGAGAGAGAGAGAGAGAGAGAGAGAGACGGAGACGGAGACGGAATAAGACATAGAATATATCAATCAACAGTACATAATGGTTCAGCACACGACGTGGCAGCACATCACATAGTAGTGAATTATCCACAAAAGTAAAGTTCCACAAAAGGTAATAAATATATGAGCTTAAAACAAGCCTGCAGCTCATACAGTGAAAATATGGCACTGAGTGTGATCCAAATAAGTAATTGGTAAATAGCTAAATATCAAGGTGAGATTATGGTCATTATAAAGACTAATGGAAAAAGGCAACAATACAGAATGGAAATGAGATGAGAGCTTAATTAGAGAAGATGGAGAAAGATAAAATAAACAAACCTTTCTTGATGGAACACGAGTAAGTGGTGCTGATTTCATCCGGGTACCTGACAAATACAGCCTTCTCATTGGATGAGAGACGACGTCTGTTTAAGTACGTGAAGGAACCGACGACCACGATAAGCACGAGGGTCGCACCTAGAACCCCAGCCAAGAGGGCGGGCTCCACCCTGATCCTGTTTGGTTTGATGGAGGGTGCGCCAGTTAGCGATGGTACCAGAGACGATGAGACACTGCAGGGTCGCTCTGAGGATCGGCAAAGGTTGGTGTAGGTATCAAAGAGAGAGAAAGACATTTTAATCTTGAGGTCGATGTATGTATCTATAGTCACATTGTTTCCATAATTCGGAATATGAGCAAATACACGACAACTGATCGACAACCAGTTGCTACTATATTGAGGAACTGTAATGATACCAAGAAGAACACTTCGGAAAGTTTTCAGATTAAACTAAACAAATATACTTTCCATGTCTATAAGCCTGTACAAGGTGGCGATGATGCAATAACAAGGACAGGTTAAAGGTCAATAGTTCAAGCAAGAAAATGACAAGATCGGAATTGATTGAAGATTTAAAAAAAAAAGATGTACTCACCTTGAGAAGCTGTGTCAAAGATGATCTCTGCAACGTACGGTGACGACCTAGAGATCCTCCCATCAAGCCAGGGCACTACCTAGAAATGTATATATATATATTTTTTTTTTCTTTTTTCTTTTTTTCTTTAACATTTTAGCCCTCCATAGGCTATTTTATTGAGTCAAACAAAACATTTTACAATACCATGAAATGAAGTCTTTCTTTAACTCAAATATAACAAAATACTTTGTTAGGGTGTACATGTGAGAAAAGCTTCAAGATCAAAGTTTTACATTTTGGGGGCGTCTATACAGAAACCATCAGGTTGTGATGATCGTTATCTGTGGACGGTCTTGGAGTTCTTAGAGAGATTCATTCACCTCCGAACAAGTAGGAGGAACCCTGGCATCCACCCCTGACAAAATAACCTAAACAATCTACTTTCTAGACTACTACCCCTTCCCCTGTTCTCACGTACTAGTATTACAAAAGGGATAGTCATC
This sequence comes from Strongylocentrotus purpuratus, assembly GCF_000002235.5. NCBI lineage: Eukaryota > Metazoa > Echinodermata > Echinoidea > Camarodonta > Strongylocentrotidae > Strongylocentrotus > Strongylocentrotus purpuratus. The sequence goes on along the minus strand of NW_022145615.1, from coordinate 2,137,913 downwards.
CGGGTGTGCTATTATTGGAGGAACCCCACTACCTAGATTAGGCTTAGCATACCGAAAGATTCGTCAAGATAAAGTCGTACTAAAAGATTAGATTACATTTATCGTTTGTTTCGGACACCATACTTCATTCTTTAAGCTAACAAAAGTGACATAAAATGAAAAAGGAGAATTAAAAAACAAAGTTAAACTGCAGCTTTGTCATTATATTTTGAACAAGCATAGCAATGAAACAAACACAGAAGAAGGCAAAGAAGGAGAAGAAAAAAAGAGGATAAAGAAGAAGAAGAAAGAAAGAAAGAAATAAGGAAAACATTACAACACTTTTTAGATGATTCAATTAAAGTGGTGAGGTCTCGTGATTGTTCACTTACCGATATATCATAGATCACTCCATAAACAAGATCTGTTATCGTGTAATTGAAACGAAAAGAGAGACTCTCATTCCATTCGTTCTGTAGAGAGATAGAGAGAGAGAGAGGGGGGGGGGGAGAGAGAGATAATTACATTAGGAAAACACATTAAAAACAAATACTTTGTATTCTACAGATCATTAAGTAATCAATGCGATAATCTTTTTTTTTTGCATCGTTGCTGATTGCTTTAAATAGGAAAGAAAACTGTAATTTATATGTAGGAAAATGGAGATAGTTTCTATAAAAACCTTTTTTTTAAAAATAATGGTCTATATCCAAAACTTATATGATTCAAATTTTTGGGAAATTCATAACTAAATTATAACCGCAGATGAAACTAGAGAAGAAACTAGAGAAATTGTAACCGCAGATGAAACTAGAGAAATATTAACCGTTATAATATTTCTTATAGAAGATTTGATTTTGTAACATTAGCCTATGAAATGTGGTTTAATTCATTGAATAAGTGTGACAAATTATTAGTGAAGAGGGTGGTGTTGCGGTAAATTTGATGGATTAAATAGCTTTTTAGCGGTTGAATTTCATTCTTTACGTCTAAAGTTAGAATGTATTGCATGATGGATCCTACTATAATATAATGGATCTCAAGATTGAAACATAATTCAACAAGATAAAATTTCATCATTTTCTTTGAATGTATTTTACATGTATTGCTTGGTCATATTGGTAAAGTTTTTTTTTTAATGACGTTATGGAAAACTTTTGAAATCAATAACAAAGCCGTAACTTTTCAATGTGGACAATTCATAGCTATGAAGATAGAAATTACATTTCGTAAAAAATGTGTAACAGGGGAACAATAATATTGTAACTAATTCATTTAAAAATACTAAAATATAGCAGTAGACAAATCTATTTAATTTATTAGAAAACCTTCATCCCAGAAGAGCAGCAATTTATTTATTAAATTTGCGTTCTGACAATTGTAGTACAAATGATAATAGCATAATCACACACACCTGGGAATGAAGCATCCGTAAATTTGATTATGTTTACTTGATAAACGACTTCATAAAGGACGTCACGTTATCAAGAAAAATTGCGATGCCCATGTCGTGTTGAGAAACTGTTCATTATTCTTGCTCTATGCCACTCTCATACACTTTTGTGGGAAATCTTGTAGATTTATGGGCAAGAATATAGTAAATCTCTCAGAATAAGTTAAGTTATTTCTTGGGGTGAGGTTTCCCTTACTGAAAATGTACCATTTTATAATGTCTCTTTCTGTTTAGATATACATGTATGTCAATTTATAAAACTGTACACATAGTCCTCGGACTAGGCCTACAGCCTTGACACATTTTAATGCTCATTAGAATAAAAATCACAGTTTTACTTTTTCTCAAATTTTCACTGATTTGTTTGTTTTAAAGCTTTATTTATTTAAATACACTTTGATTTTCATTTATGATTTCTTCATAAGTTTCAAGTTTAACTAATTGAACGAGGACGATGATCAGACTTACATGGTCAATATCCACCTTCCTGATTGATTGAACTGATCGAACAATACTGGTCTCGTTGACGGGTTCATAGGTCACCCTGAAGCATGAGAGATTACCGTTGATCTGTAGAGGAGGCAACCAGCTCAGTGATACCACTGATACATTGTTATCGTGATCCACCTCTGAGCAGTCGATCGCCAGGTCACGTGGTTTGCTGGTAAACTCGACGGCTGTTGGGTACAAGTCACGTGATAGTTATTATAGATTTGTAGTTTTTGATAGGGCGACACATGATGGGACACGCGATTGCTTCTTATTAAGCTATGACGTATCTTTGTTAATGTTTTCATGTTAGGTTTACATTTTTTATTTTATTGGTGTTAAAAAATGTCTTTCAACCATTGCGAAAGGCCAAAGGCGTTGCAATTTAATGAGGAAAACGACTAAACGTCCTTCCTCTATGGACAACAAATAAATTTATCATGGTAATATTCAAAGCTGAACATTACAAACGCTTGAGAAAAAATGCGCAATAGAATATTTCGGAAAAACGACGGTTTATTTGTAAATTCTCACGGCTGAATAGAAGTCCGATATCTCTTTTTATAAATTAAACAAAGTAATTTTCATTTACTTACGTTGGTCGATGCAAAATTCTTCATCTCCAGTTTCTTCAAAGCAATCTACATGGGAAAAACACGAAAAGATAAAGAAATAGTGCAATGCAAAGGGAGAGGATACATCAATAAAAATTCGAAAAAATATTGCTGGTGAAGCCTATATCTAGTATATTTATACAGGAAGTTTATCTTAATAATCACTTTCGATTTGATCAAATTCGAGTTTTATGTGCTTTCTTCTTATTATCATTTTCTTATTCTTCTTTATTTCTTTCTTATTTTTCTTCAACTCCTTTTGTCTTCTTTTCCACTTCCTATTCGTCCCCCTTTCCCTTTCCACTCTCTCTCTCTTGTAAGTTTTCTTTTTCTTTGTATTTCATCTCCTTCCTTTGTCACCTCCCTTTATCCTCTCCCCCTTCTTCATTTCTTCTCCTAGTCCATCTCCCATCTCTTGGGAGTGTCGTGGTCGAGTGGTTTAAGGCGCTTGACTGTAGATGCGAAGGTCGAGGGTTCGAATCCCGACACGGCACTAATATCCTTTGGCAAGATATTTACCTGCATTTGCTACTCTCCACCCAGGTGTTAAATGGGTACCCGGTAGGATGCGAACGTTCATGTGGTTGGACGAGCAAGTGTGCGCTTGTAAAATGGCGACTGGCTGGAATGCTCCCCAGGGAGTGGAAAATGTGCACACATTGTGTGCGGGTAAGCCTGAATCCGATGACCGGGGTAATAATATATCTGTAAAGCGCTTAGGCACATCGTTGGATCGGTGTATTGAGCGCTATATAAAAAAACGGATTATTATTATTATTATTAACTTACCTGGTGTTAATATGTCCTCTCTTCGAATCTTCACCCCGGTATTATATGTTGTAATGTTAGCTGTCCGTATCTAGTAAAGTCACAATAAAACAAAAACAAGTTATGGAATTTTCATCTTGAAAATATCACTGACTGACTGACATGAGCGCTATACAAGAACCCACTATTATTATTATTATTATTATTGATAATATAACAAAATTACCATGAAATTCTAGAAGCTGATGATAATTCAATAGATAGTAGTCATGATACTCCCTAGTCGATATTCGAGAATGCGAAAAGAAATTGTGAAAATATAGTTTAAAAATGCCTTTTCATAATTTTTATTCAAATTATTGTTCAAATTATTATCTATCGAGTAGATAAATAATATAAGAAAAAAGTTATTGATTTTTTTTACTATGAAAATATCACATAACATTGCTAATGTGTAACAAACAAAATAACCATGAAATTTCAAAAGATGAAGTTATGATAATTCAATAGATAGTAGACATGATACTCCCTAGTCGATATTCGAGAATGCGAAAAGAAATTGTGAAAATATAGTTTTAAAATGCCTTTTCATAATTTGTATTCAAATTATTGTTCAAATTGTTATCTATCTAGTAAATGCATGACAATAGGAAAAATCAAGCTATGGAATTTTCTCCTTGAAGATATCACATAACATTGCTAATGTAACTAACAAAAATGACCTTGACATTTCAAAAGCTATGATATGATGATAATTCAATAGATAGTAGACATAATACTCTCCAGTCGATATTCGAGAATGCAATAACAAATTGCGAAAAGATTTTTAAAAAATTTAAAAAAATGCCTTTTCATATTGTTCAAATTATTTTTCAAATTATCTATTTAGTAGATGCATAATAAAAGGAAAAATCAAGTAATGGAATTTTCTCCTTAAAAAAAATATCACATTACATTGCTAATGTAACAAACAAAATGACCATGACATTTCAAAAGCTGATGTGACAATAATTCAATAGATTGTAGACATAATACTCTCCAGTCGATCTTCGAGAATCCGATAAAAGGTTGCGAGTAAGAAAATGCCTTTTCATATTGTTCAAATTATTGTAGATTATGATCTTACCCGAAATTGGTGATTGAATCCATAACTGAGGTTCTGGAATCTGAATGACTGGGTAGACTGCGCGGAAATAAATAAAAGATACAGTAGTAACAGGTTAATTTTTTTAAAGATTTAAAACTAACTCGAGGACGCACCTGTGTATTTCGGTTTCTAAATATATTCATGATCACGGCAAAGTAAAGTGAGCAAAAATACATATCAACTGGTCATGATTTAGTATAATTGCTGTATGGAAGGAGTGCTATCATTTTGCAATACAAAAAGGGAAGACTTTTGAAATTACTAAATAATAGACATTAAGGTTTACCCTCAATGAGACTCTTTTATTGTGAGAAGTTAAACAGATGACCGATCACATTTTGACCTCTAAAAGAAAGACATACCTGTATGCAATCGTTGACAATGTCGTTCTCCATTTGTTAAGTGCAACTCTATCATTTAGAAAAAAAACCAAAGCTATAACTTGCATGCACGATGGAATAAACATTACGTTGAAATCCGTATCTAGACAAAAAAAATGCAACGCAAGTGAATAAGAACTTTCCTAACTGCTTTAAGTGTATTTCACCTAAACGAGGTGTAAGGTCTTTATAATGGCTCTTTGTCAGTCACACCGTGGACAAATAACAATAAAAAAAAATGCAATTTCCTGATTTAAAAAATTGCATTCATGGACCATTACTGTTACTTATACAATGATGTACTCGGTAGCCTGAAGGGCAATCACGGCTTTCCTCTTCCCTGCATTTTTTCCATCACCCCAACTCCAAAAGATGGTGACAATTTTATGAATATCACACCAACGCTTTATAGCTAACACGGTCTTTCATTATCTACCATTTAATAGTATGCTCCATCTCAACCCCGCATCACCCGCCCCCGAATCTTCAACCGAGAGCGCGTATCCATGACAACGGTCTACTTCAACATCAGTCTCAATGAACGAAGTGAAAAGAACATCGGTTATCAATGCGGAGCACGTTCTCTCCGTTTCTCCCCTGTGTACATTCGATCTCATGACTGCGGTGTATTTTGCAATCGAATGAGACGGTATTGTCACTATTCCATCGCCTTGAAAAGTGCAGTGTCGATGATGGTTTCGAAATGGAGAAAAGTGCAGATTTCCCCCAGTGTCTTTCAGCCATGCTAGGCCTTTCCAACAGGTCAGATGAAGAAACGGATGAATCGTATTTTCTGTCAAGTCGATAGGAGCTTAACATGCAAGATGTACCCTGACATGATCATGGTAATCATCTCATGAGGGTTCTTTTTAACCTTGGAGTCAAAACCATATCATAGAAAGTACATGGTATCGATGTCCTTGGGGTCATTGAAGTATCCATGGGAAAATATGGGAAAAAGCAGCAAATTGTATTTTCAAAGATTTATTCAAATTTATCAGTGAAACTTTGAATCAGAATGCAAAGTGATAATCAAAAGCAATTGATCGATCATTATTTTGTTGGTTTTGTTGATAAAGAACAAAAAATTGATCCACTCCATTTACAGGCTAATTTTGAGAACATTATCAATTCACTTTTTGTTTACATACTTTCATTTCAATTAAGCCTAATGTGCCTACATTTCTATTCTGATCTTTTTCTTTATTCTATGTTTTTAAAAAAAGCGTCCGGGTCACCTCATAGCTTGAGTTCATTTCCCCCTCAAATTCATGAATCCCCTCGAGTTAAATCTCCCGATAAAATACATTTAGATCCCTGAGTTACCTTGATAGATCCTTGTAAAAGCAAGATAATCAAGAAGAAGATTTCCTTGATTTCAACTGATAGACATGCACTTTTCCTCTCTCTCTCTCTCTCTCTCTCTCTCTCTCTCTCTCTCTCTCTTATGCTTTTTATTGTTATATTTTCCTCCGATAAACTTCGGGAGGCTCTTTGAATGGCAAAGCCACTGTCTTACTCTCATGAACGGAGCCAGAAAACGGATAGCATACAATTAATAAAGAACATCAAGTGAGAAATACAAAAGACAAAGAACGCAACATGCTGTGACATCGTGGTATAATAAAACTGACGACTGCAGGGAGACAAATACTCCACATCCTAATTGGCGCTATAAGAATGATGTCAATTTACGGAAGGTGGGTTGAAAGGGATGAGGGGGTATATATATCATTCTAGAAGACAAGTCTACACTGAAGAAGCAGGGTAGACGGTAAAGCGTGTTTAGAAATATTAGAGAGAGAGAGAGAGGGGGTAGATGGGGAGAGGGTGAAAGAGAGAGAGAGAGAGAGAGAGAGAGAAAGAGAGAGATAGAGACAGAGAGAGACAGTTAGAGTGACGAGAGAAGAGACCTAGAGAGTCAAAAAAGAGAGAGAGAGAGAGAGAGAGAAACAGACATACAGAGAGAAAGAGAGAAAAAGGGAGAAGGAGAGAGAGAGAAAGATATATATATATATATATATATAGAGAGAGAGAGAGAGAGAGAGAGAGAGAGAGAGAGAGAGAGAGACAGAGACAGAGACAAAGAGATAGAGAGAGGGGAGGGAAGAAGTGAGACATAAACGGAAAGAGATATATTTCAAGGGAGAGTGAGATAAATAACTGATGGATTAGATAGGGGTGACGGGGGAGTACCCTAAAACAAGGTTAAGAACAGTTCGTGAAGGGTGCCATTAATAAATCTTCCAAGTTTTCGTTGATGGTTGTTGACAGAGAAGTGATTTATTAAAGGCAATTATAGACGTAATTATAAAGTGGTTTCATGACGCGCATCATACCATGGATCTACTTCTTTATTTGTTTATACAGTCATAAACGGCGCAATAAAATAGGTCATCGCTTCAATTAGGTATGTCGCCCTCAAACAAGTGGCCCTGCCTCCGATGTCTTCAATCACCCCGGTTCGCAAACTAAGACAGCTTGTTATGTATGGTTTCCATTCCACTCCCGAAAGCTTCATTTTGTGAAAATAATTCCGTATTCGATTGGAGATTCTCTCGGATGACGAACCAAATTGGAGGAGTATTTTGAATCGTCAATGTTGCGACGTCTGGGAATGATGGATGCCACGCCGACAGAAGTTTTAAATCTCCGGAACCTTGCCTATCGCCATCCCTCTTAAGGCTCCGGAGGATATTCGAATCCAAGGAGAAAAGGTTCCCCACCTCTTATTTATTTCTCTCTCCTTCCTTTTCCTTCTCCTTGTTTTTTTTTTTTTTCTTTCCCTCTCACTTCTTTTCCTTGCCTCCTAGCTCTCTTTCGCGCACGCGCTTTCACTTCTTCCGACTTTCTCACTTTCGTTACGCCTCTTTTGTTCTCAATGCCCCCCTCTCTCTTTATTCCTCTTTCCCTCTCTCTTTCTCTCTCTCTCTCTCTCTCTCTCTCTTTCTCTCTCGCTCTATGTATATCTATTTCTCACTCATCCTCGCCCTAATCCTATTTCTCCTCCTCTGTCTACCCTCTTCTCTCGAGATTATAAATGAACGTAACGTTTCCGATTTTATTCACTTTCCGCCACTTTCTAAATAGGTTAAGTGACACCTACGGTGCAACATGTCAGGCGAAATCTTATTTTACTCTTTAAAAGTTTTCTTCCTCTGCGGCGGGGCGATAGGAAAGGGAGTGAAAAATGATCTATTTAATCTGGCCGCTTGAGAAAGTAGCATTATTTTGCCCTCCATTCTTTTTCTCTTTTTTTTTTAACTTCCGTCATCATGTATATCTACGGTAGATGATAAGTTACTTTTTCAATGGGAAAACGGGAAAATTCTAAACTATAAAAAACTTCAAAATAGATTTCTCATTATCGTAAGAAATGCCATTGCTGCCATGGTTCATATTTTCAACAACAAAAGTCCACAACGCACACACACGTACGCATACACATACATGTACGTGATGACTTGAAAATTCCATTTCATATATATATAAATATATATATATATAAATGAATTGAATAGGGTTAATATATCTGAAATATATTTGAAATTATTGATCTAGATATGCTATCTTTTGTTACGTCCAGAATTTATATAATTCTTAATGAAAAGGAAACATTAATTCAACCCTATTATTTCTTGGAGGCGCGATAGCTCAGTTGGTAGAGCAGTGGTCTTGTAATCCGGTGACCCGAATTCGAAACCAAAGTGATGCGCTAGTGCCCTTTGGTAAGGCATTAATCCTCATTACCAGGTCCCTCGGAGAGGACCTAAAGTCGTCGGCCGTCTGGTTGCTTACTGACAATGCTTTCTTAGCAGTCAGGTAAAATAACCACCACCACAAAAAAATATTTCACTACACCTTTGAATCATTTTCTTTCAAACAAGAGAGGAGCATATTTTAACAAAGCCAATCACAAAATAAACTATTTTTACAACTATGTTTGAAGTGTCAAATAGTACATCCTTAAACCCCATCAATGAGATACCGAACCCAACTCACCGTATATTGATAATCAGCAAAATGTTTAACGCATTTGAACTCCAACTTGTCCCGGACGCCATTTTTCACCAATCGAACTGCGTATCCCGATACTCGATCAAAGTCTGCCAATCCTGTTGGATGACGTTAAAAAAAAGAGGAAGATGGAAACAATAAGAGGCAATAACTTCAATTGATACTTTCAAAGTATAAATCTTTGGAATAAAGTCATCATTATCAAAAGCAAAACTTACACCTCAGACTCGTAACTTCCTTTCTTAAACCCTAAACCCAATTTCAAATAAAACCCTTAACCCAGTGTCGGGGATTTATTCATTAGAAAACGGGGTTGCATACGGGCAATCACAATCATTAACATATATTTCAGATTAGCAACGAAGAGATATATGTACACAAAATTTGGAACCCTGACCCTTATCCGCCCTCGACCCACCAATTCCATCTTCAATTATTTAATTAATGAAAAGATTCCTAAAAATTACTTACTTGATGAGTTGAAATTTGTCCAGTCTACCAGAGCTTCAAGTTGATATGTTCCTTCTCTGTCTCCCGGTTGACCACTGGTGATATTTCTCGTTCGATACGTGATATTGAATGTAACATCGGACGGTACTCGAGCTGTGAAATTAAAGAAGAGTTACAGAAAACGTTAAAAAATTGTTTAAGTTAATGTCAATAACAATACTTTAATAAAGGATGTAATGTGTATAGTTCTCGTTAAACACGATTCGTCATCTACATTGCGTTATTACCTGCGCCAGTCGAGCCTGATGTTGTTGGATTTTTATGGCGTTTACCATTGTCGTTGGATGATTTTCGCCAGCAATTGCACTACACACAAGCTAGTAATAAGCATTGTTTGCAAGTTGATAATATTTGCACTGTCACGTGGTGCGTCACGGGCCGCCGCAGTCACTGACGCCCTCATACGTTAGGTAAAAAAAAAAACGCCTCGTGTATACAAGGCACACGTTTTCGAGCGCATTTTTAATGACGCAAGGCGTTATAACTGTATCCTATTGGGTTCACTAGGTACCACGGACACACTGTGACGTCACCAAATTGACACCAATGAGGAAAGAAACAAGGGCGAGGGGGGGGGGGGCGAGAACAAGAAAAGGAGGTAAGGGAAGGAACGTGAGCAGTAGGTGATAATATCCCGTCCCACCCCCCCCCCCTCCCGCTCCCGATTGATAATCTTTTGAATTCGAAATTCAGGCAGCCATAAGGGCTACTTCGAGATGATTGCAGCGTGCCCTTAATATCTGCTCCAAAGCTGTGCCACCGGAGCGAGATTTTTCCCCTTTTTATCATCATCTAAATTAGGGGATCTGAGAAGCTCTCGTATAATTATTAGCTTGCAGTTTTTCAATCAAGTTCGCCGATACACGTACGGATAAACCCATGGCTTATGCTCCAACCTAAAGTGAGCGTAATGGAAGTATTTAGTTTAAATGTATCGAGGGTCATATAAACGAGGGCAACTGTAATTTGGATGCATTTCAGCGTTGGAGGAGGTGCCGATGGGGAGGGAGTATTAGATAGCTGATCGATAGGTAGGTAGATAGATGAATAGTTAGAGAAATTGATAGATTGATACAGAGATACATAGATAGGAGAGACAAGAGGGGAAGAGTGAGAGAGAGAGAGAGAGAGAGAGAGAAGAGAGAGAGAGAGAGAGAGAAACAGAGAGAGAGAGAGAGAGACAGAGAGTGAGAGAGAGAGAGAGAGAGAGAGAGAGAAAGAGATGGACAATATCAAATAGAACAAAGAGAAACACGAAAAATGGCTCAGAGGAAAGAAAGAGAAAACTGAACAAGAAGTTGAAAAAGAAAATGGGGAAGATCTGAGAGGAGATACAAATCAAAGATTTAGGAAAGAGATGAAAAAATGAATAGAGCAAAGAGATCATCGTCTACAGAAATACTGCATCGAGGAATTGTTATTTGTTTAAAGAAATAATAAAATGCAAATGAAGATTTTTTTTTTGGAAAAAGGGGATGGGTATAAGAGGATCATTAAGAGAAGAGGAAAGAGGGATTGAAGGAGAGGAATATGTTCGGGTCCCCTTTTTATAATAACCATTTAAGATATCTTATCAAAATAACTACCTCCGGACAACTAAAGAATTAGCCCAATTAATCTCAGACTGCAACCCACGAGTAATTGAATTTAACAGGATAGCTATCCTGGCGTTATTCTCTAAGGGGGCAGTTGTCCGAAGACATAATCTAGAGGGTAATTGGCCTCGAGTCGTAAGATTTCACATTCAATAAAGTCTATTAACTTTATAGTGTTACCTCGAGACGAAGGGAATAAACTACCACGCTGATTATAGCAAGAGGATTCACAGTTTGAAGAAACTCCAAGAAACCTTCATCCTATGTTAACTATTTTAGGTGATAAATAACGAGATGCTTCCAATTATAATCTAATGTGAATGTTTTTTCCCCTGCTTAGACGTCAGATGTAAGCTAAACCATATCAGATCATTTTCATCGCTGACAATAATTTGAATAAACTTTAATATTGCAGTGCGACAGCCTTTATAAGGTATCCCTTTTCTAAATTTTTCAGAAATCGTTGATAGTACATCTGGCACGTTTAACAAGTTCGTTTCGATTTTCCTTCCAATACTCATCATTCAAGAAGGCTTAATGTAATGGAGCTCTCACACTCTGCCGTGTAGGCCTACCGTCCACCTGCCGGGCTATTAAAAAAACAACAGAGTCCAGAACGTTGGGTTTTGAGCGAACTTGTCCCCGGCCGCAAAAACAAAAATCATAAAATTAATCTTTTCACCGTTTCGTTGCCATCTTCTGACCGTTCTCACCGGGCGCATACCGGGTGTTGAACGTGCTTCTACCGTCTTCACCGCCCAGATTGACTTTTGTTGAAAATTTTGGCCGTTTCCATACCGGGCCCATACCGGGTCTCGAACGTGTGCACCGGGTTTGTAGCAGCCACCTACCAGTCACTTAGCGTCCCCTCACCGCTCGGAGCGTCCTGTGAGCGAGTCCCCGGACTGCTGACGTCATGACACGACTGCCATAAATACCCAACGGCAACGGTCAGTCCGCTCTCCATTTTTCATCACCGTTCTGTAACGGGTTATGAGCGTGTTGTGAACGTGTTCATACAGTGTGACCGTTTTCATAACATATTCATACCGTCCTCATACCGTTCAACACCGACCTCTTGCCGCTTACTTGCGGCCGGTGCCAGCCGGCCAAAGTTTTGAACATGCCCAAAACTTTCGCCGGGTCCCACCGGGTGTAAAAAAGCGCCAACGCCCTATTAACGTGTTGCCCGCTTTGATAACGAACTACCGTGTGCCCTCGCCGTTCTCCACCGTCCGCAGACATTTTCGCGCACGGTGGCACACGGTAGGCCTACACGACAGAGTGTGAGAGTCACTTAACGTTCTGCTTTCTGTCCTGGTAAAACGTCTATCCATCTAAGCATAGAAAACATTCAATTCAATTGTAGCAAGACACTATAAAATGCATACGACCGTTTTTTTCATTGACATTGAGATCGAATTAAATGATGAACTTCAACAATGTAAATTTCTTCCTGATCGAAGTCTGGAATGTCGATACGAATAGTATAACCAGTCAGAGAGAATTAGCGACGTCACACCATGACGCCACCGGCTCTATCTGAGCCGACTGGAATGTTTAAAAAACCTCTTCATTGTGTTTATATACAACTCCTTAAAGGCCATCCTACACTTCAATCAACTTGAAAGGGAATCATTTATAAACCTTACTGCAATTTCTTTAGAAATAAAAAACAAAACAGTCGTGCAAGGTCGTAGGATGCGGAGTTGGCTGTAACATTAATGAAACACTTACGCAGGTCACATAAGTCTAACATGAGTACCGTTGTAGCCATTAGCAACACGAGAGGGGGCAAGAGAGGTAGGTGTAATGACGTCATCCTGATCTATGCCGTATCTATTCCGGTAGTTCTTCACTCTGCATTCATTCCGTGTTCGTTCTAGTACTTATGCTGGAGACTAGAGAAAATGAGAAAGAAAATTACATCTTAAAGTGATTGAAATTCCAAGATGAATCAATTGTATAGAAGTATTTGCGCGTCTTTTCAATAATTGGAAGTATCAAAATGAAGAGCTTCATTAATCAGAAGTGTCATTACTATGCCTCTTCAATTACACATCTTGTATCTGAACAAACAGATTGCCATTTGTTGCACAAGACCCGCAAGATTATACATTTTACAGTTTTACAGCCAATTTGTATTATTCCGAGTTATTTCACGAGCCCATTACAAATTAAGCCCAAAGGCAACTTTTCAGTCATTTCTTCTTTTTTCTTTTTAAAAATATGCTATCTATCTATCAACTATTCGTTGAACTACGTTCACTTTCAATGCAAAAGTGCAAACACTACGATTGGTCAATATTTCCTCCCCCCTCTCTTTTTTAAAACTTTATTCCTTTCGCGCATTTTTTGCCCGTCATAGTCAGAGTAGATTTCTTTACAAGCGTCAGATCGATTTACATCAATCTTCCAAACACGACGACCTCTTTCTGTCTCTGCTTTCCTTCTCTCACCAATCGAATGCCTATATACACTGTTGCAAAGTTTAGATTTGCGCCAACCGAAATGGATCACTCTTGATATCTGATACACGTGTCACACCATCACGTCACGATAGTGATCGATCAAACAGGAAGTGTGACGTCACAATCGATAACTTGCAATCATATTTTTGCGGTCCCTTCAACTTTAATTCAACGTCAAAAAAGTAAATTGTCGAATGGCATATTGATCGTTATGTTAACAAGCCAAGAGCAAGCCGTCAATCGATATTAATTGCGTACGTTTTGCAGTGTCTGTATGTGAAACCATACGGTGATGCGACGTAATCTAATGCACCTTGCGGCTACCCTGACGTAGGACTGCGTCTACCCTGACGTAGGAGTGTGTCAGCGACTGGCTTGGCCTATGACGCACCATGTAAGGTTGACATCATAAATAAAGAGTGATTGCGAAATGAATTGTTAAACATCTTTAATAACTGTGGCATTGGCTTATTGCCTTCACAATCATGTAGGCTCGCATGTCATTTAGCGCAATAGAAATGACGTCTCATGTGCAACAGGCGTAGGACTGAATGGAGTTATCTGACGGAAAGCTATACGCTTTCGTCCTCATCACACAGAAGTTGCAAAATAACCCGCTATTGTAACTAGCCCGATCTTAAATTAGCCGGCTAATTTGCATCTTCATCAGCCCGCAGTTGCAATTAGCCGGCTATTCGGTCGAGACAAAATCCCGAGAAATTTTGGTCTTGTTTCCAAAATAGCCCGCTATTTGGGGGAAAACCGGGCTAATTTGCACCCGTCCGATCTAGTTTGTGTCTGGTGAAGACGCAATATCGAGCTTCGGGAAAATATCCCGAGTCTCAGAATAGCGGATTATTTCGCAACTTCGGTCTGATGAAGAACAACAGGGATGAATGTAGTCAACGGTCAGACGAGGGATCGTTTTCCCTGGATTCCCATCCCGGACAACTACCACAAAGGAAAATAACTGCAGGAGAGGAACGTTTCTTCGGAAAACTACTCCTAGGACAATAACCCCAACGATTATCCCTAGAATTATTATATCCCTTAATTTCCGGGACAACTATTCTCATGAAAATGACCTATCACAGTGACTGTATGAGGGGTAATACATTTATTTAATTATCGTAAGTGTAGATATCTGGAGTACATGTGCATTTGACAAGAGATAAATGTCCGACAGTAGTCCACGCAGCTATTCTCTCTCTCTCTCTCTCTTTCTCTCTCATTACACAAAATGATATATAGGTCAAAATGTTTTTTCTCCGCCAGGCTCTAACTGTTATTTTTAACTATTTCCCCGACCATCAAAAAGGTGCAAAAACCGACGAATCGATAATATGAGGTTTGTACAAATACAGCGGTAACACGCCTAAAAAATCTAAATAGAATATTTGATATATACCCTTACAAAAATCGTCGATTTGTAAAGGGTATCAAAACGTATGCTACAATTAGTCAGGTGTAGTTAACATCACCACAAATCAGAAATATCGACCGCAGTCAAGAAAGCCTCTAGGAACGTTTGCAACAGAAAGTTTGGGGTTGAACATTATACCAAGAGTGCTGATCGTGCTAAAACAACATTTTGTGAGGTGAAAACAACAAGACAAAGATAAATGACTACAGGACATCTTGTCCAAAGAAACATAACGTTTATTAAGTGATAAAATAAAAGCTTTTAGCGGAAGAAACGAATTCGGAAATAAGGTGCTTCCACCGACTATAAGGTAGATTATGTAGCTCTGTTCCCCCTCTTATCCCTGCCAACGCCTTATCATCCATCTTTTCCTCTCCAGCTCCCTGCCTCTCTCCCCGCCCCCTCCACTCCAACTCTGTTTCCCCTCCCACTCCACTCCCACTCCCCGAAAAAAACGGCAATATTCGGTACCTCACTCAAAAACTTGCATTTTCTTTCGCCGGAGAGAAGAAAAACAAAAAAATGTCTATATATCGAACCAAATCGTCTGGTCAGCAGCTGCCCTGTTAAGCATACAGGCCTAAATAGATAAACTGACCATAAACATGACGTAGACATCACGTCTTCAATTTGCCCCCATTTTTTCTTGAAGAACTTACACCGATTTACTGTTCAATCTCGGTTGTAGACGAAGTGTTATTACGATTGCGCTATTACCTGCGCTAATCCAGCTAATGACGACATTGAGCCCACACGCGAGTATTTCACAGCAATATTGGCGTGTGTGTGTATTGGGTTTTTACAGATGTGTATCAATCAGATATGATTTTTTTTACGTCTAGGGACGGACCTTTAACGTCACCATCCACAAGACGTGACTGAGTTTCGAACCTGCGTCCTCGGCTGAATCGGTTTGTAACTTCCATTGCTAACTGGATTACAGGCGCCCGTCACAACAACAGGCGCACGCGTCACTCTTAAACGGTGCGTGACTCTTCTACAAGCGCACCATGTCACTCTTACACGTGCGTCAAAGACCAAACCAGTCCCTGACGCAGTTCTACATGTACGTCAGGGAAATGACGCTTCGTGTGCAACACCCATAACTGTTTCCAAAACTATAACGGAATATCAGCGAATCGTCACCGTCGTTTTTGAATCGGTAAAGGAGACACATCATGTACTGTAGTAAGTGTTTTTGGAAGTTGTGAGATATTTGTGAATTACGGAAGAAAATTACAAAAATCATTATTACTACATTGCCATCAGGGGCCCCTTGTGTTAAAAACTGTAATTAAACGTAATTCCTTCCATATCAGATTCTGATTAGTTAAAAGTTAAGAAGAAGAGATACCCTGCTGATTAAGTCAAGAAATGCATTCTGTATTTACGTATCATGCTTCACAACATTAGAAGTACACTCTTACAAAAAAGTTCAAGTTCCTTGGATTTAATCTATTTGTTTGGATGAAATAAGCAACTGGTACTCTATTTGATTAATTCAATATTGAGTTAATAATACTCTACTATTATTTCAATAATTTGAATAAAAATAAAGTAAGAATAATAATAAGTATCAATAACAAGCACTTATTAAGTGCTCGCATTACAAAAGTTATATTAACTTGATGAAGGTGCTTTTTACTTTAAATCATTGAAGTACATGGTGGCATTCCATTTGTCCAGCTTTTGCTTCCGAGTAATTATCATAGGGATGTTTCTTTTTCCTCGTGATTTGTCCAGCTTTTTCGAAGGTTCATAAACAATGAGTTCATAATTTTTGAAACCGCGAATAGACAAGTGTGAAATGTATACAATAACAACTGGTAAAAATATACTACGCCCCCGTATTAGAAAATACAGATGGAACTTCTAAAACATATATGTACTTCGTATTTTTGTCTTCGCGTTCATGTTAAGAATACAATGAAATCTGGTGCATGACATATGACCTACGGAAAATATGTTTAAAACATGAGTTATGAGAATAGGATGAAGAGAAAGAGAGAAGCAGGAGAGAGGGGAGAGAAGCCGAGAGAAAAGGGAGAAGAGCGGGAGAGAGTGAGAGAGAGAGAAAGCGAGAGAGAGAGAGAGAGAGAGAGAGAAAGAAGGGGAGAGAGATAGGAGGCTGGAGAAGGTGACAGGAGGGAGGAGGGAAAATGCGTGCATAGTTTGCAGTCCTGTACTGTATACCTGAGCCCCGTCTTACAAAGAGTTGCGATTAATCCTTATCAATCGCAAGTCCTCCGATCAATTGCAAGTTTACAGTCTCTTATCTCTTATGTACATAGTTGCGATTGATATCAATCCCAAATAAGTTGCGATTGATATCAACTCTTTGTAAGACGGGGCCCTGATGTTCGAAATAGGTCATGCTGTATCCGGCATGCTCCACGCCACATAGACGCAGAAGGGGCTTGAGTTTGCACATTACTTTATAAACAACTATATCAATTTAAAATATATTCACAACTGATACTGCATGCCTCCCTGCAAAGGGTTTACGGTCACTGCGGGTGAGATGGTATTCTTCAGGGGATTACACCCTCGACTCATGATCTTGCCCTCGCATCGTCTGGCAGCATAAATGTTTTCTAAAACTGTTCATCTTTCATCGAGTTGTCTAACCCTATTGACTCCGCTATAATAATTCATTATTTTTTGTTGACTGGTGCCAGTAATTAGTATTAATTTGAATTATTTTAATAGGAGATAATTCATTTTTTTCTTCTTCTTTTCTCTTCTTCTTCTTTTCTTCTTCTTCTTCTTCTTCTTCTTCTCTCTCTCTCTCTCTCTCTCTCTCTCTCCAGGTTGAATATGGGTCAACCTCATGCCGACTCATCTGTTTAGACTGTTTCTCTTTTATAGTTTACGCTTTAAAAAAATCCTTGATAGGTGGATCCCAGAAGAAGAAATTTTGAAAAATTAAGACTTTTTACGAACAACTTCTTTCAGCACTTTGAATAGGGCTGTTGTAGGTATGGCCTATGCATTTTTCTGGCGGCTGACATACTTACAACGGTGTCCTGCATTATTTAGTGTCTCAGTCGATATAACCTTTAAAGTTTGGGCTCCTGGTTGTCTACAAACTTAACGTTATGAAAGCTCGCTTAACCAAGGTACCGATGCGTTCTTCTTCCTACCGTAGAATTTAATTTACGTCGAATCCCAAGTTTACATGGCCTGATATTTTTCATACGATGACAAACAGAGTTATACAGGCCGTGGTTCAAATTTCAAGCGAAGCACGGATTCCCCTTTGGAATTCCCTACTCATTCTCGACTTCGTATTGACACTAAACCCTCCTTATCCTCGCGCAAATGAAAAAGAACCCTCATCGAGACCGCCATTTTATTAACCTATCGAAGGATCGAACCTTCGATGCCTCCTGGTCTTTCAGCATCACATTCAAAACGCCCACAGGCGTTCCGTTTGTGGGTCGCAGCGAACCCAGCCGACGACATTTATAGTTAACACTTCGCATCTTGTACAAATAGAAATCGGATCGCAGGCTTTCATAAATCTTCCTTGGGCGGCATACAATCCAGTAAGTGGGGTATTCGTCTTATCAGCTGTCTTATCGACCGTATGAACTACATTTGATATCATGACATAAATGCTGATCAATCAATAATCGTTGCACACGAGGCGTCGATCGTTTGCTTGACGTAGGTCTGCGTCGGCGACTGACGCACCATGTGAGAGTCGCAAACCCCATTAATTGGTAATGAAAACATAAGGACCCCCCCCCCCCATAAAAAAGCAGCTTTTATTCAAAGCAGTAAGAATGCAAATTTGAGTGGAATGGCATTTCATCTCTTGTTTATGGAAGTGCGTTTTGTACAGAATCATCACATCCAGAGAGGGCTGCAAGGGGGGGGGGGGGTAGGGGGCACAACAAATAAAATGCCCGATGCGTCCCCGAGCCGACCAGCTAGCATATTTTGTTTCAAATCTACTGATGCATTATTCTGTTGTAAATTAAAGCAACCGGCCAAACTAAAACTCTTTTCTTCTATCGAATTCATAACAGCAATTAAAAGAAAGTATTGTCAAATGGCTCAGTTAAAGATAATATTCTAGTATGAAAGCAACTATGAACATGATGAGAAGGAAATCAAATAAAACTTGTTGCATATGGTCTCATCTAACATTTTCTACTTGTAACACAACTATGTGCTAATTATTTCTTAAGTTTCCTTCATGATTTCTCATACCTGTAATATAAAAATCTGAAAGAAATATCGATAATGTCCACTCCTAAGCTCATTACGTTGCATCTTGATCGGTTTGGGTTAAAAATTAACTTACTTTTTGTAGCACTAGCGTTATTGTTCGTTCAGACCTCGTGAAATTATGCGACCTATATGAATTGACATTTAAATTGCCTAAGGAAGCCCTCTCTAAAGTATAGTGCGTCAGATAAACAGAAATTGGTTCTCGTAAGGTTGCTTAATTCTATAGTTTATCTGCACGCTAACCAAATTCATACATGTCCTTGCATTTGTATTCTCTTGAGCTTTAGAAGCTAAAATTAGAAGCTTATGGGGAGATCAAAGATAATGCACGTCTTTGAGAGAACAACATTTCTTGGTTTCTTCTGACAGTATTTACCGGAATGGACAAGATTAATGTAAAAATAGTCATATCTATGTGTTTTTCTCTTCTCATGTTATTGCCCAGGAGATTCATGAGAAATGTGCCTATTTGTTAATTCAGAAATCGATGACAGACGATAGTTGCCATGGAAACAGTAGACGAAATGTCGAGAATGTTTCAAAGGTGATCAGAAGTTTAATATTTCTGTCCACAATAACAATGATACCTTGGGGCGTCGTAAAGTCAAAGTAGCAATATTTACTGATTTATTTAGATGGGTTTGGTATAAATCATAAATCATTATATATCAAATTCGTCTCATTCCTCCTTCTTCTCCATAACCTTTGTCATCTTATCATAAATCTTTATTAATTTTTCTCCTTCTTTTTTTGTTATCGTTATCTTCTCTCTCTCTCTCTCTCTCTTTCTCTCACACGCACATACTTACACTCTCTCTCACACACACAAACACACTCTCTTTCTTTCTCTCTCTCTCTCTCTCTCTCTCTACCTATATATATATCTCTCTCTCTCTCTTTCAATCGCCTTGACATCTCGCCGAGCTAATCTACCAGAACGATTTACGTCAGGGCATTAGTGACATAACAAGTGGACTGATGTATCACCACTTGAAACATAATGTAATAACTTGATTGTCTGCAGTTCTATGAAATCTCAGATTACTTAATCAGAACGTCCTTAAGTATAAAATTTAAATAACAATAGAACAAACAGATACATCAAAACAAAAAGGAGAGTAGGGAAAACAACAACAGAGAAACCGTAACAAGAGTATTAGCAACAGGCCAGCAGCTATACATGTAGGTTACAAAAAATGCAAATCTTAGAAATTTAAGAAAACAGTTTGAAACATAGTTGAAATCTCATTGACCATCATGAAGCAGAACATATATATATTATAATAATATATAACAATTAAATGCTATTTTCGTGATTATATATAAACCTTGTACCTATTTTTTGCACGTATACATTTACTAGTATAACAAGCAGAAACTTATTTTCACGAGCAATGAAATAGGTGAATGAAGATTTGCGAAACATAAAGTAAAAACAGAACCAAAATGAGAAAGAAAAAAAAAGGGGGGGGAGATATTTTAGAGACAATGATCATAGTAAAGAAAAATAGTATGGAAATCTTTGAATGTTAATTTAATTCATAAATTCACTATTTTTTTTCTTCTTGCTTGAAGGACACTAGTATCTAAATCGGGCAATCTCGGCCCATGAGATATGAAGGTAAGCTATCCGGACATGATATCAGATTTCGAATTGCCCTTTTCTGAGAAAGGTAACAAACAAAATAAAAGGGGAACATTATCTGGACGACATGAATATATATCTGTTTATCTACGCAACGATATCTTTTAAATTTAAAGCTAGCCCAAGTGGTTCACGTGCACAAAAAAGAATAGAATTTCATATTTCCGTTTTCTTTCTCAGTCTCTATCACAGGCAATAGAAATGGATGTGTCAAGAATAAAGTTCAGCCTTCCATAAACTATAATTGGCCTAGGCATCCATATGCCCTGTTTAGATACAGAGGGCAATCTACCTGAGGTTGTGGTTGCTGGAATATCGTATTCGGATAAGATGGAAACAAAGGAAGTAATACGAAGAATCTAGGGCTCATACTTCCTCCTCGGTATCAAACAAAATCATAATAATATGAACGGGGTTGATTCTAAAGAGAAGCAATTCGACATGAGACACAACACATAGGTACAGACTACAGTGACAGTAGCAGCTCAGATGACAAAGGACAACGTGGACAAGGTTTTATAAAGTTCCGCGAAGCTGAAATTTTATACTGCTGTAATGTATTACGCAAAAAGAACAAAGCTAAAATCCGAGGCGAGACCATTTTTATTTAAAAGATGAAATTTGGTTTCAAAGCGGGCTCCTCCTATGGAGGGAGAATCCCTTTTTCTCTTTGTAAGGGCGGGGATCGAAAAAGATTTAACAAGCTTTGCCCGTATCTTCTCCCTCTTGGCCGAATTTTGATACCCGACTTATCGGCACCACAACATCGTGGTTTTAACTATCAAGGCAGAAAAGCCTTGGGAATCGGTGGTGTGGTGTGGATAACAAGAGACATGATCATACCAGCAACTCATGAAGGGGGTCAACCGGGCACACCAAATCCCAGCTGGGAAATAGAGTGAAGACAAAGCAAGCGCGCGTGTGCAAGGCACTGATAACAGGCTAATTAAAATAATTAATTTGAAGGGATCAGAGATAGAGGGTGATGGAGTGAGGGAGGGAGGGAGGGAGAGGGAGAGAGAGATAGAGAGAGCGAGAGAAAGGGGGGGGGGGGTAAGGATGGAGGCAAAGAGGGGCAGAGCATGGACCTATCATGGGCAGAGAGACAGAAAGGGGCATAATGTGAATTACACAACAAAGAAAATGTAACAAAGGTACTCGATAGAGATAGAGAAACGTCACGAAACCAATAATGCAAATTAGCTACTGTTTGTTTCAAAGCTAATTAAACTGCGGAACATGGGATACAACTCATAATGTTCATTCACCTATGGGCTCGTTTAAATTATTAAAATGCTATTGATTAAAAACATAATTTGTATTACTCTTAATGGATACAAACCTCACTTTCAATAACACATACACGTAGGTTTAGGTGGTCATTATACTAGGTCCATAAACGTGGTTCGAGTCCTAACCGCGTTACTTTGCAATATAAAAAAATGGAAATAATAACAACATTTATAATGCGGATACATTCACCCCAAGGGATGCTCAAGGCGCCTAAACAAATTTGGAACTTATTACCCTGGCTTTAGCTGTGCTGCCATTACGGCGCTCTAGCATTTCAAGGAATTAATTCCTACCAGGTACCCATTTACATCACCTGGGTTGAGTGGGGTAAATGAAGATTAATGTCTTGTCAAAGGACATTCGTGCCGCGGCGGGACTCGAACCGCGGACCTTGCGATCGACCACGACACTTCTACATGAACACCTCAATCTCGTTTCGTGAAATCACAGCCAGAAAGCAAATCACAAGATTTCAATGTTGTCGTTCATAAGCTAGTTTATGAAGTTTTAAATTACACAGTACGTACATGTTGATGAACAAATCATTTAACAACCCGATCTTCCTATTTTGTAAAGTTAAAAACCCATCAGGGTTGACATACCTTTGGATAGCTGATTCCAGGGACGTACGGACTGCAAACCTTCAGAACATCGGACAACAGAATAATGCGGTCAAATCTTTCACAAAATGAACACCATGCAGCCGAATCTAGCAGACACAAGTATTACTAAAGAGAATCTTCTTGTGATTGGTTTGTTTACTTCTTAGGGAGATATATTTATAAGCTTAGGTTATGCAGTCACAGTTTTTAGCCTACCAATGAAGGTCAGTAACTCCCGGATGCCAGGTGCACGTAAAGCAAAACACTTCACGTTCGGCACCAGCAGATTTTCACGAAATGGAAAAACATTGGCCATATTCCATTTTTTTTTGTTCGTCCATAATATTTTAAAAGCCATTGAGGCATACTTGATCCACTTTTTAAAAGAAAGAAAGTGGATTATTATGTAATAGTCATCGTCCACGCATACGAATTATGTATATGTACGCCATTCATTTCTATCCGCTTCCTCCCTCCCTCAATCGGCCAGTCTATCTGGGTCCCTTTGTCTCTCCTCCATTACTCCCTCTTCTCACTTTGCCTGTCTCTCCCTCTCCTCCCCTCTCCATCTCTCTCTCTCTCTCATTTCCATTCTCTCTCTCTCTCTCTCCCATCTGTCTTTATCTTACCCCTTTCTTATCCTCCCGTTATCGTTATCTCTCTCCCTAACCCTTCCCTCTATTTCTCATTTTTCCCCTCTCTCTCTCTCTCTCTCTCTCTCTCTTTCTTCTCTCAGCATCAGTAACTTTGTGCTCTAATAACTATTGCTACCATAACATTCATCGACAAAGAAGTTTAAAAGACGAGAAAAGCCAGATATTACTTTTCAACTATACCAGGCCTCACCCACCCCTTTAAAGCACTGACCCGTGTATTCCATGCATGCGCGTACCTGGATGTGGTACCTGGATACGAATGAAGATGTGCCCTCACATCCTCAAAGACCAAACAAAGCAGAGATGGATTCTCCCTCTCTCTCTCTCTCTCTCTTTCTCTCTCCTTCTCTCTCCTTCCTCTCTCAACCACCCTATCCCTTCCATTCTCTCTGTCTCTCCCCATTTGTCTTTCCCTTACCCTTTTCTTATCCCCTCTCTCTATCGTTATCTCTCTCCCTCACCTCCCCTCTATTTCTCATTTTCTCTCTCTAGCTTTCTTCTCTCAAGCAACATTGTGCTCTAAGGACCATTGCTACCATAACATGCATCGACAAAGGAATTAAAAAGACAAGAAAAGTCACAAATTACTTTTCACCCTTTACCAGACCCCTTTAAAGCACTGACCTGGGTATTCCATGCATGCGCGTACCTGGATGTGGTACCTGGATATGAATGAAGATGTGCCCTCACATCCTCAAAGACCAAACAAAGCAGAGATGGATTACTAATTCTATTGACCACGTGTAGCTGAGGTGGTCCATCCCAACCGTCAACCCGTAGTACGATCCACGCTCAAACAAAGCTAGATTAAATTACTGGTCCTATTGACTGCCCTCAAACAAAGCCAGATTGGATTACTGGTCAAGCTTTGATTTTCATCAAAGATACATGTACCTGCAATCGTAGCTATTTCGTTTAATAAAGTTACGGTGTCATTTAGTAAATAATAGCTATATATTGCATAATTGAAGGCAATCATTAAGCATACACAATAAAAGGTACATAAACAAAAAATCACGAACTTACATAAAACAAAATCATTTAAGTTGAGTGAAGATTATTTTATGAAGGATGTATATCTATACAGATAATCTGGTCTAAGAGAATTTTAATAATTATAAAAGATTTCTATGCCGGGGGTTTATAACCAAATTAGGCATGGGGGGGGGGGGGCTGGGGCTACAGATTACCCACAGCTTTAACATTGCTAATATTCTCGCAACTCTTTGCTGCCCGAATACATTTTCAAATCTTGTTTGGTTATATTCATTGATGAAAAATTAAAATGTAACTATCAAAAAGAAATCACAAAATTGAAAATATTACAATCATGCCGTACCACACTATGCTTATAACAAGTTGTTTCTAAATTTTTAACGAAATAACTACTCTGCCACAGTGCACATACATGTATATTTCAGTCCTTTTCTTCCAAAGAGAAGAAAAAGAAAGAAACGATGTCTTTGTCATCTCAAGGCACATGCTATTTTACTTGACTTTTTAAAATGTCCTACTTATATATCGCGTAAGACAGCACCCACTGGAAATGAATACAGAGTGTTAAATTTTCATTTTTGCTGAACTGCAGAATGCCTAACCCTCAAATCAGTGTACTTTCCGATCGTTTAAAACAATGCAAGACATTACTATTTTCATATCATTACATTGGTATTAATACGACCTAGTCGGGCGGGGACTTACATGTATATATCCTTTTTTGTATTGATATTTTTACATATTTACCAAGTGAACCTTCAAACACGGAAGTTTATCTATGACTCTATTTGAAATCTTTGCGGAAAACCCTATACAAAACGTTCTACCTTGGTAATATTTGACAACGATATGAGGTCGAGAGTAGAGACTTACATCTCAAGTGCATATTCATGTCGGTCTTAACAGATCAACGAACTTAACTGCGAAAATGGATCTGCAACTTCAAAATATTCTCACGAAAATGTTCTAAACCACAAGCCACTTTGGTGTCATAACATTGTCAAAGATATGGGCAATTGCACGATTTTAATCCTTTGTGAATTGATATTGTATTAACCCATGCACCCTGGCCTTTCGAAGACTCTCAAATCGGCGTAATTTGATCCGCAATTTCATTTTACAGACCCGAAGATATTACGAGGACCCCGGGATTAGAACAATGTTCAATATTAATACCTTGGTATCATAACCCTGGCAACACAACGAGCCATTGTTTGGATTTAAATCCTCTGTGAATTTAAATAAATAATGATATTGGTATTTCATTAGTTCAGGGCTCTTGGCGATCTTCAAATTAACTCCATGTAGTTTACGCAGGTATTGTCGAATCAGGCACTGAATCCAGTGTGGTTTGATTTGATTTGATTTGATTGATATATTTCTGCTATATAATCATTTTTATTTGCATTTTACAAATTATTTGGCCAAAAATAATCATTACACAATGGGTATATGACGAATAATAGGATTGCAATTTAGTCATATTATACGGTTCAATATGTGACAAAATGCCCTCGGACTGCCTCCCCTAAACGATTATTAGTCAAACGATTTTTCATCTTCAGAGGACCCCCCCCCCTCCCTACCCAGGTGAAGTTTGCTCCTTGCTCCGGCGACAATCACCTCGAGCTCTATTTAGTAAAATAATGTTAGATTTAGGGTTACCATTGGGTTTTGAATTATGTTTCGGGTTAATATTAGGTCAAAAGATCGGTCGAGGGTTGATTCAAGAGTTCGGTTTTCGAGGATACTAACCGCGAAGCAAGTGTCGCTGGAACAAATGTCCTACCCCCCCCCATTACCCTTATAAAGACTGTATGCTAATTACCACCAGGACAACTACCCGGACCAACGACAACCCTGGGACGAAACAAACATGATGGCAATTATCCAAGATGATAAATAGTCCAAGTGGTTCTGGTCCAGGTGGTGAATTCTACCGTTTGGATGACGATTATCCAAAATAGGTCCGTAGGTGTATAGCAAAAAGTTTTCAATTTATAGGGAATAAATACTCTACATTGTCTATATTGTCCAAGAGGATTGGTCCTGGTTGAAATTATAATCGACGAGTAATCTTCCGGGTGAATTGCCATTTAGTCTACAACCAGTTCGTCCACTGCCCAATTAGTCTATTTATATAATTATGGTCTACACTTTGTTCTAAGGACCATTTAGGCTAATAGTCATTTGGTCTAATTTCCACATGGCATAATCACCTATTAGTTACTACCCGTTTGGCTAATTGTTCATTTACAGTCTAATAACCAGTTAGTCTAGTTCACAGGTTGTCTAATGCCCATTTTACCCAACATCCATAAGGTCTAACAATCGTTTCATGATTGTTATGACTTATGATTAAATGATTATTAGACCATATGGGTAGTGGTCTCATTGGAGATTAGACCATATGAAAATTAGACCAAATGACTATATTAGTTTAAATGGACCATAGACCAAATCATAAGTAGACGAAATTATTATTAGAACATGTGGATAGTAAACGGGCTGGGTGTAGACCATATGGGAAGAGACCAATTGGATAGTAGGTCTATATAGACGAACTTGTTGCAGACCATACGGCAATTCATTCTGTCTGGACTCTGGCTTTTCACAGTTTAAGGTATGATAGTACAGACGGCAATCGTCCCAAAATAAAAGCGGATACATCATCGAAAATATCGGAGCCAAACGACATGAACATGACTATCGTTATGTCAAACTTTGCTAATTTAATTGAGCACTCTATATCATATAAGGCACTGAAGGTGAATGCTCATCCTGTACAATTACAAAAAAAGTTTATTCAAGAATCATTAAAATGACATTACAAAAACATATTATCCAGGTATACGTATTGCGGACACAATCGACAAGCGATGCTTGATGTTGGGCCACTTCAAGTCACACTTTCTAAGGTAATGTAGATTAATTATATTCAATGATTATTACTGGCGGATGCAGGAATATTTGATCAGTAAAGGGGGAGGGGTGGGGGGGGGGGAGGGAGGGATAAAAAGCTTTCAGGCTAACAATAAAACAATACAAAAAGAACGAAACAAAATCAGCACACAAATAAAGTATATCTAAAAGAAACTTGAGACACACGAGTATATTTCATCTTGCTCAGTATTAAGGTATTGGCAAAGTTGACTATATACTCCCTGGATCCGCCACCGATAACCCATCAGTTGCGGCTCTGCCTCTCAAAGCAGGTGGAATCAATGTCTATAGACAATGCAATAAAGGGTTACCCTGATGATTGCGAATATTTCGATGAGTGTTTTAGTGAAGAATGTTTTTTCGCCCATCATAATTATATAACGGCAAACAAGCACTCATCTCCCTTCTTTCATTTCCGATCTCCCTCTGGCTGTGTGTTTATCTTTCCTGCGTGATCTGTGAAGAGTCGTAAGGGAAATAGAAGACCCATCATCCAGGAATTGATTTCATTTCTGTCGCTCTCGGGGTTGCTCAGGCTGTCGACATCGACAGACTTTTCGACGATCTTTTCATCGTCTTCAAGATTTGTTTAGAGTGGTGCTAGTTTCTTTTGAAGCCTTCAGTGACAATACGATTGATAGATATGGGTATAAAGCGTAACAATGTCACATCCTCGATAAGTATCTAATTTCCATCCATTTGAAGAGTGTCACTATCTTTGTAGAGTGGTGCTTTTATATGAACTTCATGGACATTCGAGGAGAAAAAGGTGATGAACACCACAATTGTTAGTGGTACTAGAGTTTTTACAAAGCTTTGGTGACTGTTAATACATGGATAGATATGTACAGCTAAGGCGAAAAAATTACCGAATGTTACATCTTGGATAAAACAATTAATATCGGTCGACTCCATGGGACACTTTCATTTGAGGGTGGTACTACTTTTTTTTATAAATACAAAACTTTAATAACAATGAATTGATATAAATTTGCATGTGCTTGTATAAGATTGTACAAATCGTCCTACAAAACGCACTGTAAAAAAATGTGCACAGAATATCTGTACGGTTAATATTACAGGATGCCATACTTCCGTCAACAAATTGATCGTAACAACAGTTGTATTTAAAGTTTAACGAGGTGTAGTAGAATTTTATCCTTTCACTATATAAGAAAATTAAATTTCATTCATAATCTTAATACGTGAACAGCACCATATATATATATTAAAACAAGTATAAAGAGTTAGGTTAGTAAAGAGTTATATAGGTAATAAAAGCATGTGTTTAACTATTCAGAAAAAAGTAACTACATTACCAGCTTGTCTAAAATTTTGGCAAACAGTCATTTCATATCATGCTTGGAAAAAACAATGATTTCGCAGAATTTGGTAAGATAAAAAGCTCCTGAATTCTGACTAACTTTTGTTTAGACCTAACCCGTTCTGAACAGTGATTCGTATATGAACAAAAATGAAGGTCGTCTGCCATGCCTGTTCAATCGATCAAAAGTGGAGATGAAGCTTTGACTGACATCATTATTCCCCATAACTAAACGTGCTGCATAGCAACCCTATTGAGACACATGACCTATCACCCATCATACGAAAGGTATAAATTAAAGCTTGAGCTTTCGACTAGGGGACATCGCAGTTGACTGAAGTTCCAAGAGAGCGAAGGACCATCAAACCACAGTCCAAAGGATCGTAACCCGTGGAGACCGATCGAGACCTCCTCATAAACCCTCGAGATCAAAGCCTGACGGAACCAAATGAGACTCATGCGAAAGCAACCATGGAACTGAAGAGGCACGAGACGAATAATACCCACGAGACTGGAGACCTTCGGGACCAAACACCAGAAGAATAGAGGCCCACGAGTCCTAAGACCAACGCGATTGGAGACACATGTATGAACCAAAATACCTATTAAAGAGACTGAAGACCCGCAATTGACGGAGGGGGCACTAAAGACTAGAAATTCACGGGACTAACGACGTTCAAGACTGAGACTCATGTGACCAAAGACCTCCGAGACCAAAAGTGAAACCAAAGACCAAAGGTCCAAGAGACCAACGGCTCAAGAGACCGAAATAAAAGCCAGTATAAGTCGACACCAGAGGCCGACGAGACAAAACGAACAGTTTGTTTTTCACTGCATTTTCGTGTCATTGACGTACGGTCTTTCAGGTCATCTGACTTAATCTTCATCATAAATTTAAAACTTCAAAATCAACTAAACAAAATTTGTCCAATTGAACTGGTAAGATCTAGATCATTACACAGCTAATACAATAGCTTGCTCACACTCCTGCTGCCCAACCATGTTTACATTGTGAATATCTTATGTATAAAACAGAAACTCACCTAACCATTTTACCCGTCATGGGTAAAGTGTACTTTGGCTCGTATTTTTGTTTTCTAGAAAACTAACCCGGAAATCAGTAGCCTCGATGTCTCTAGAGATCTTCTGTCTAATAATTTGATGAACAATACATGTGTTTAAACTATGCACGAGGGATAAGTCTCATACAGCGAGACAAATAATACGTGATATGACAAAGAAAGGTGTTGGTAAACGCAATAAAATGATATGGAACTAGTACTGGAAAGGTTGTCCAAAGCCTATACTGTGCAGGAAGATAAGCTGGAAAACCATTTCCCAGTGGATTCTTTCTCAAGAATGAAATGTGTAAAAATGATATGTTTGTGTCGTCTGACAAACTAACTTGAGAACACAATAATGCATGTATATATCATTTCAAGAATAATTGATTGCAATATTCCCCAAACCCAAAGAACTGACATTCCCACCCCGAATTCCTAGGATTTTCAACTTTCAAGCATGAATAATATATTTTTTGTAATAGTTTAATATTAGGTTGAAGTCGAATAGATGTAAGTAAACTGTGTGGGATCGGCATTCGTAATCATATGTACGTCGAAAGATTGATTTTTTTTCTAGAAAGATGAAGAAAATGCCACAAGAAATATACAAAGTAATCGCTCTGTTTTGGTTCTAACTATAATTCAATACTCGTCACTTTTGATAAGTATAGTATTGTTGAGAAAATAAATACGACAGTTCTCATCATTTGAAGAAAAAACCCATTTACTATAATTGTCAATCTCTGACAGCATGAATTTATATAATTTCTACTCTGATAAATGCTGTTTATCATCGTAATCTCATTTTTATTCTGAGGCATCTAGCTTGTACCTACATCGCTCTCCTTCTACGCAACGATGACATGTGCCTTCTGAATTCAAGTTGTTTTTCAAGTCTATTTTTGAACTTGTACTGTATGTTTATTCAATAATTATGGTACCATGTCGCTCAGCTCTAAACTCACTGGCTAATTATTTTTCGGTCTTTTCTTACCTGGAAGCAAAGGTATGTTGTGCTCAGTCATGTCAATGGGAATTTTAAACGTGGCTCTTTTTGCTGTTGGATTCTATGTAATACATGAGAATGGTATTTGCTTTGTAAACACTGGATTTAAACTGCTTATTAATGGAGCTTGTGAACATAATTTATGCAATGTACATGATAGAATCCAATAGATTGGTAATCAAGAAGGTTAATTGACTAACCAATTTATATTCGATTCCATTATTAATCATTTTGCGATAAGCCCGGAATTGAACATCCGTTACAAATGCTTTTAAACTTCACAATGCTATAATTTGTTTTCATATACGTACAGTTACGTATATGTCGAAAAGTAATTCAGTTGCTAAATAGGTCCATGCTTCAGGTTAGATGCCAAAAAATGGCTCCTTTTTCAAGGATGTACTAAATCAAAACGTAAAGACTCCAAATATTATGATTTTAACGAAAAGTCCTAACACCAAACGTATAATAAAAATATCGTTTCCTTTCATTCAGTATTGTTCAAGAAATCATTGCTGAAAATCTGAGGGGCTTCGGCAGAACCGAAATTTAATCATTGCTCTATAACAGGTCTGATACCCGAGTTACACCGACGAGACCGACTCTAAACCGCCAACAAACCAAAGGGGGTAAACATATCGCCCCATTGCAAATATTTCTATGATTCTTAGTTGGATTAGGCCTGTTTCTATCAGACCGAAGTTCCAAAATAACCCGCTATTTTCAGACTCGGGATTGACTCGGGATATTTTCTCGAAGCTCGAAATTGCATTTTTACCAGACCGATACGCTCATCACAAATTAGCTCGGACGGACGCAAATTAGCCCGCTTTTTCCCAAATAGCGGGCTATTTTGGCAACAAGACCAAGGTTTCTCGGGATATTTTCTCGACTAAATAACCCGCTAATTGCAACTGCGAATTAGCACGATAATTTGAGATCGGGCTAGTTAAAATATCGGGTTATTTTGCAACTTCGGTCTGATGAAAACGGGGTCGGTTTGTCGGTGTGACTGGAGCATGACCACGATGGCGGTCTGAAACAAAACAATTCCAGGAGCGTGTTCCAATTACATTATTATCCTCGGTAATCTATCCTCAAGTAAGGGGCTGCATGTTACCAGGGCTCACATCCCCGATGATACAGCCCCGTAATACTTTCCTCGTTCCTTAAAAAAAAATGGAATTAGAGAGAAATCGTCTCTTCGTCGCCTGTGATGACGAGATTAGAGTGGTGTGACCCTGTAAGAATCGTGGGGATCAGCTTTCAATACCAGACAGGTGATATGGGAATGAGATAGGGTTCAGGGGCGTTGCTAGAATATTGCGAGGAGGGTGATGTAGGGAGATGTAGGGAGATGGGAGAGAGGGAGATGGTAGATCAAATTTGCCGACAGTGTTGCCGTCAATTTTTTTTCAAAAGAATAAAAGGAGAGTGATTTTCATAGTTACCGACAAGGATGTGTGTTATCTTCATTTGCTAATGGCAGTTACTGACATTCTGATTAAAAACTATGCCATAGACTTTCGAAAAACAACATCCCAGGGCAGTTTCAATAGAACCGTGTGCCACCCTTGTAAACATTACAATGACAATTAATCTACATAACCGGAACGGGGATGATGTTACTTTAATATTGCATGTCTCTGATCCGAACATGATTTCTGAAGGCAATGTAATTTGGTATAAAAAATGCCTTTAAGTTAATTTGTGAAAGGCTCTGAATATGTTTAATAGAAAACTTGAATGGGGTGTAATTCCTCACCCGTCACCTACCCTCTATGAGGAACGCTCTGGGTAGGGTTCGCGGATACAGGGAGGGAGATAAAGTCGGCGAAGAGGAGCTCGGATGATAGGAAGATAAGAAAAAGAGATGTAATAGAATATAGGATATACATTTTCCATTAGGAATTGAAAAGAGGCTGATCTGGATTTCGGGATCATATGACGCTTTTTTTGTTAAAAGATGATTTAATCAGTTTTATGTAAGGCAGTGTATCTCAGACAATATAGAGTATCATTACTCAAGTTACTGTTATAAGTACTTTCGTGAGATGCATATGGATACATTTCTTTACTTAATATCATCCAATACATGTGAGTTGTGATAGACTAGCGAGAGATATTTTCTTATTCAATTTCACAATATTTTATGTTAAAATCAACAAAATTATCTTCCCTTCAGTATTCTGAACATCGTATAAAACTTATATTATGAAACTGAGATTCATTTACATTTCTGGGGGGTAAAATAAATTAAAACATCTACCGAGAGGCAGGAGTTAAAGACGAAAAAATGGGAGAGAGAGAGAGAGAGAGAGAGAGATAATGAGCGGGGTGGGGGACCGTGGCGTGGGAATTTGGATCTCGACAAGAATACTGGGATTCAAAAAGAAATACTGTAGTCTCAAAAGTACAACAATTTTTGTGTTCATCAAAGCGCCCATAATTATGAAGGAAACAAAAAAACCAGAAAAGTCACTAAAGAAGTGATATTTCTTATGATTTGTAAGAAATTCTGATTACACTACAGGGGCTATCACTGGAACAGTTACCTAGTCAAACATCATGGCGTGTTATCTTCACTTTTAAGTGCGTTGGGTAACATATACATCCCGTTACTAAGGGAACCATAATGTCAGGCATATTTGCTATCTGAAGCTGTACATCACCGAGTTGAATGTTAGATACACGTATAAGATTCTAACGGATGCAGTCATGGAACTTCAATGATCTTTGATGCTCCTTGACCCGATGTAACTTAGAACTGAAAATAGGAGCATTCATCGATGTTTAAAGCCAGGCACACCGTGTGACCCATGTGACAAGAGAAACCTATCGACAAACTATTGACCAAAAAGGGAACTTATACTCCCACTTTTATTTCTACTTTTATTGCTATAACAACAGGTCACTGTAGAAGAAGTAGTAGCAGTAGTAGTAGTAATCGTAGTAATAGTAGTAGTAGTAGTAGTAGTAGTAGTAATAGTAGTAGTAGTAGTAGTAGTAGTAGTAGTAGTAGTGGTAGTATCAGAAGTAATAGCAGTCGTGGTAGTAGTAGTAGTAGTAGACGTACTAGTGGTAGTAGCAGTAGTTGTTGTTATTGATGTTGTTGTTGTTGTTGCTCTTGTTGTCGTTGTTACAAGATACGGAGAAGAAGGAGCATTACTAGCGAATTTAAATTGTATACACACTACAAAAAAGATTTTGAAGTACAAGAAATATAGAAAAAGGATGGATATAAACTCCAATCTCATTGCCGGGAGTAACCTTTTCTTAAAATAACTTTTGAAATCATACACCTTGATTTAGGGGTAATTGACATTAAGTCTATTGTACGTGGGAATTGATGGAAATATGCTCCAGGCATTTTCCCTTTGAATGGCTTTTCTTAATCAATACCCACGTAATCTGTTCTTTCCTCTGCATTGACGATGGATGTAGGGTACTCTCATTCTCCTCTTTCCAAAAATACCTATTTTTCAGCAGTCTGCTACACCCAATTCTTCCCATTTTCAAGGAAAAGAAGACTAAATTACACCTGCTCATTCTGCACAGAATCGAGAAAATTGATCGCATCCCAAGAGTGAAATGCATCGTTCCGAGTCTTTTGTTTAAAGATAAAGTTTAGTTCTGGTGACCATGCGATTGCATCGTGAAAGAATCGATCAGAAAAAGTATCACGTAGCATGTGAGTATTGGTGTGTACTGCAAGGTTCTGGAATCATCAAAATGATAAGAAATTTGGCCGTCTTGATAAGGTAACAAGCACTGTACACAGAAAGATTTTTATGGGACTACACAAACATGTGGCACACAAATGAGGTCATCATTTTTAAGCTGTTACATGTCATATTTAGAATATGAAGGCATTTGTGGCCATTCTTTTAAGGGAACATTTTATTCTCTGATTCTCTTCCACTTGCATAATAGCAATGAAAACGCTCACGAAATATTTTTCACCTCTCTCAAGAACTCAACCTTCTCTTTAAGAATGCATTGGAAAATAACAAAAAAGAGGAACGTAGGCTAAAGCTGAAGAAGGAAGAACAATAGAACTGTGATATATAGAGTCGTAGTGGGGTGGGGCATAGTCCTTATGAGACAGACAACGAGTGAGATAGGACAGAGAGGGGAAGACAGAAGGAGATACAGATACACAGCGAGAACGAGAGACAGAGGGGAGAGAAGAGAGATATACAGAGATGGATAGACCATGGAGTATATATGGGGGAGAAGAGATAGACAGAGAGAGAGAGAGAGATAGACAGAGAGAGAAAGAAGAAATGGAAAAAAAGAAGAAGGAGAGAAAGAAGAAGACAACGTCAGATACGGAGAATCTGAGGGCGATAAGAATGGTCCGTGCATACTAAAACAAGAAGATCTTTTTTCCTATGAGAGGGCAATGTACTCGCGAGATAGAGAGGGAGAAAGGGGGAATTAAATCAAAAGACGAGGAAGGAGAAGAAGACGATAATTATTAAGATAAATATGAAGAGAACGACAACGTAGAAAGGCTACTGAGAAAGAGCAAAAAGGGGGAAACGAGCACAACAAATTAAAACAATTATCGCACAGGCGAGATACCGAATAAATTAATTAATTGCGGTGACGGAGCACATCGAAGAAATATCTTTTACTTGATTATCGGGATAGGGAAAATTACTTTCATGTGACAAACAACATTTGACGTACACATGGTTCTTATCCTTGTCACATTCAATCATTTAGAGTATCTACTTAATCTTGTAAGTATAATCATCATTTGATATTAGATGTCGAGAGCAATACTTGAGACGAGGAGAAGCCTTTATTTCCTATGGAATCTCTATACCGTATATATTTTTGGATCATTTACTAGAAATGCGAAACGCATTGTCCTCACTTGTCAGCTTCTTGGAGGGGAACACAATTGTGATTGCGACGAAGTGAACATGATTGAATGTTAAAACAGCACTTCCAAATAAAAAAATACAAAAAAAAATACAAAAACCAACAACAACAACAACAACAACAATCAAATTCTACTTTAGATAGATTATCAATTTGGAGGAACAGAAATCAGAACGGAATAAGAAGTTGCCATCATAAAATAAGATTTTTTGACAATAATCCGTTATTTGAAATAAGTAGCTGGCCTAATAAAGCAATTTGAATAGTCGATCTTGGAGTTGTTTTGATCCGCAAAATTAAACGAACATTTGTGAGGACCTCCTGAAAACAAAAATCATGAGTGTGCTTATAGTGGTGTTCACACTTACGGATTCGCATCGGGATCCAATTCGCTCTACAGTCCCATATACGTCCCGGACCGTCCCGGACCATCCCGGACCCCATCCGGGGTGATCCGGGATTCGGTCCGTGTTGACACCGTGTTGGCACCGGGGTGGTCCTGGATGGTCCTTGATGGTCCTGGATGGTCCTGGGCGGTCCGGGAGTCGACCCCGGATGTTTTTGACGGTCAAAAACTGCCGGGGTGGTCCGGGACGGTCCGGGACAATAGTTTGATCCGGGGTGATCCGTGTAGCCACCGTGCTGGGTCCGGGGTCATCCGTAGTGGCGCCGGGGCGGTCCGTGTTGATCCGTGGCAGTCCGGGAGTGAGTTATTGACCGCCCAGGACCATCCAGGACCATCCAGGACCATCCAGGACCACCCCGGTGCCAACACGGTGTCAACACGGACCGAATCCCGGATCACCCCGGATGGGGTCCGGGATGGTCCGGGACGGTCCGGGACGTATATGGGACTGTAGCTTTTAAAGCATCACACTTTTTTGAACAAAACATCCCGGACCATCCCGGATCACCCCAAACCATGGTCCGGGATGGTCCGTGCTCGTCCGTGCTGGTCCGGCTTTATATGGGACTGGGGCTAAGTCTTGCGACTTTTCAAAATAATCGCGATAGTTTGCCGGGCGGTGGGTGTGTAAATGGTATTGAGAATCAAAAATAGATTTGTTTAATCCCATACAGGATTCCAAACGCGCATACATCGTCGAGATTCACGCATGTGCAGTTCGGGCGTTCGTGCCGTCGAGCGAGAATTCGATCTCCCTGAGTGTAAAATAGTCGGGGAAAAAATATCGATCTTTGCATCGCGATCCAATTTGCATTAAATTAACATGTGTGAACGGTCGGGAAAAAACAAATCCATCTTTATTCTTTGCATCGCGATCCCAATCGCACTAAGTGTTATGTGAGAACGGGCCTAATAATGTAATCCCAACGGAGAAGAATGTTCTTTGTTATCTTTCCTCATATACCATTCTGCATTTCAAATAAAATTATTTTTCGTACCCACATTCAATATCAATATCTTTGGATTCCGTGACTTTGTCATTTCTGATTAAAACTGAAACTCAAAACTACCCTAACATTTTATATGTAGGGTCTATATCCAACCGGATCAAGATTGAGATACTGAAATCAATCTCAATTTCTTAAAAATCGAACACGCGATCGCAGGTTTGTGATTTGAAAACTGGACACTTTTTGACTTTCACTACCTGAATATTATCTGTTGAGCTACTTTTTGTGTAACTTGCATATTCATTATTGTCGCGCCTAGATCGAAAATTTCGGATTTGTTCGTGTCAAAAATTGATATATATTATTATTATGGAGATATATTTGATCGATTGCCGATCTCCAGACGGGATTCCCGTCTGTAGATATCACTTATATCACTATTCTACAAAGGTTCCATGAACTATTCGTTAGGAATAAGACATCCTCACGTGCACGTCAAAAACTTGACAAAACGCCACAATCAACAATCAACAATCAACAATCAACAATCAAACTACAATGTAATCAACCCATTATGATTTTCTTTCTGCATTTTACCTCAGTTACACCACCAAACTGACTCTGAACCGGTCCCAAAACCGACAGATACTTGGCCAGTTAGACTCCATTCAAAGTTTCAAAGTTTCAAACCGCCAAACTGACTTTTCATTAAAAACTGAGTATTCTGGGTAATGTGATTGTTTGGTCCGTTGTCGGTCTCATGTCGGCCTCGTTGGTATGACTGGAGTAGTGGACCTAGCCACCTAGCATCCCATTCACATCAACGAGACCAACACCAGACCGACAACAGACTGAGCAAACAATTCCATTACCTGTTACCGGTTTTGCGGTGTAACTTTGATATTAGGCACACCGTCAGACCACCTCCAAACCGACCGATTTTGGGCTGTAGGGGGTAGTGTAATTCTCTGTTCTGTCTGTAGTCGGGTTGTCGTCGGTCTAGTTGGTGTCACTGAGGTAATAGAGGTAATGCATTATTTCTTTCGTCCTGGCGTCGGTTTGGTATCGATTCTAAAGTCGGTCACGTCCGTGTGACTGAGATAGTAGGGGTAAGCATTATTGCGGCATTATTGTTCTCGTTTATTGTCGGTTTGGTGTCGGTCACTTTAGTGTGACGGGTGCAACACGCCCACATCTCTCTCTTCAGACCCGAGTGGAAATCAATGCTCGTCTTTCATCAAAGCAGTGACCCTTTTAAAAGTGCAATCCCGACAATATCGCCGTCACTACATGAAATACATCTCTTATCAATAACACTACATTGTCTGGATGGACAACCAACTCAAGGACGATCATGTACGCCCTGTCTCCTTCAAGAGCGGATTTTCAAGGCAGGCACGGTTCGTATTTCATTATTAATTGTAGCATTCTGCTTGAATTCCCGCGAGGAGATCGGAAAAGAGACATAAAACGAATAGAATCAGAAAATTTAAAATGATCATGTGCAGTAACATGTTCATTTCAGCTTCATGTGATACTGATGTATGTATAGGCTATACACAATGTTATGGCTAGGAGGTGAAAAGGACGGGAGGAGAGGTGCATGGGCACCTAAACCGCTTGCGCTAAGGATGCGTCAAATGGTACGGAACTATGCTTGTTTCACACGAGGTTTCATATCGACAGCGCTATTACCTTCGCCACTAAAAGCACGTGGAGGCAAGTAGTGCATACGTCAATGATTCAATGCACGGTTTATTTTGGATTCATTTTGGTTGCGGTATGATTCTTACATGTTGCGTCACTGGACTGCGTCAGTCGACGACGCAGTCCTACGTCAATCATCTCTTTGGCAAAGGACATGAGAGGTGGAAAGGTAAAAGAAGGGGCATGTGGGCACATGAAATGCTTGCGTTTGGGATGCGTCAAATGTATACGGCATGCTCTTAGATCGTGTCGATGGAATAAAAACTTACTGTAAATGTGGACTAAATCGGACCAGAGAATTTTGTAACAGTACAGGACAATATTTGCTATAACACTGCCATTGACCGCATTAGGGATGGACTGATCGGTACGAAACAAAAGTAATTGTCGAGATCAGTGTAGGGAAATGAGAAAAGGGCAGTCAATTTCCACTCAATGATTGAAATGAAATACCAGACGTCATTCAAGATTAAGCAGAAGATTCATTGTCCGATTTGCTGGGGTTAAAGTCGTATTTCTAAAAAAAAAACACGCCCTCGACCTCTCATGAACAGAACACACTCAACAAATAAAATGGTGAAACAAAGAAACACAATTGAAAATGCCCCGTTGGTAATGTTTGTGAATGATTGATTAGAATTCAGGAATAAAGAAATTTTCAGAGTTTTTTTTAGACGTGTGAGAATGTCGATGATAAGATAGAGAAATTAATGCATTAACATTAGTTGTTAGTCACGACTTTATTTCAGTCATTTAAATTATCAATCAATCAATCTTTCTTCGTTGCTCACAAACTATTTCATTTTTCAAGCATAAAATCTTACTTCTATTAAACAGACGAGCCTAGTCCCCCTACATTCTGCTGGTCTGTGAATGAACACATATATCGATTTCTCCATGCATACGTTACTCACAGTACCCGTATATTGCTTTTTGTGCATAATAATTTCATTGAATCCGTCTCGGTAAAGTATTTGATTTCATTTATCTTACCTTCAGCATTCGGTAAATTCTTCGAAATATTCTCACGATATCAGGAAGGGAGATTTACCATTCATTAGTAGATTGAAGGCTGTGGCCTGTATATTTACGGAAATAAAAATAAACCATTAACAAAAATAACTTAAGTATATTTCGTATTTAATACACAGGATAAATACACAACTCTAAATCTACAAGTAATAAAGTCTAAAAATATTTATGTTATGTGAAATAAAAACCATTCAAAGCCATTTAGATCAATAGAAGCTAATTTGGAAGCTGTTAATGTTTACGATTTATGTTATTGTTTCTATTGATTGAAATAATGACTCATTGTTATAATTTCAATTAGAAAACCCAAACCACACAATTCATTATTAGCATGTAAATTAGAGAACTCAACATTTATATGTTAATGTTTATGAAACAATTGTGAGTAAGAACTAGAGAACACCAGTAGCGTCTCTGATATTTGATTTAATATGTCTAATTTCTTATTTTGAAGTTTAGAAGAACTAAGTTAATGCCCTAGAATCAAACAACATTATCCGTTCGAATGACGTTAATGCGTGATCTCTGGGGAAACTTATTGGGCATTGATATGTCATTATCTCCATCTGTACAACATACGTGTGAAATATATCCAAGGGCCTATGTGTAATCCTTGAAGAAAATCACATTTGGTTTTGGTTTTTTTATGGCAAATAAGGGAAATTCCCGTGTTTGCCAATAGCAACCTTATTTTTCCAAGGAACTTAGGGGGATTAAAAGCGAACGAAAAGGGGTTTAAGAAGACAAAGGAGATGAGGATAAAACTGAAAAAAGGGAAGATGAAGAAATACAGAGTCAGTGCAAGGGACAGGAAAAGAAGAAGATGAAGAAAAAGAAGAAGAAGAAGCAATAAAAGAAAAGAAAGAAGAAGGAGAAGAAAAGAAAGAAGAAGGAAAGGAAAGGGAAGAACATGCAGGAAAAGGAGAAGAATGGGATGGAGGAGGAGCAGGGACTTTGAGAAGAACTACCTCTACTTCTTCTACTACTTCTTCTACTACTACTTCTACTACTACGACTTATAATAATAATGACTTCTACTACTATACTATAGCACTTACTCATTTAACACATACACGAGTAACGTTATCGCAATACGATGTAGCGGCAGTAACAAATACACCATTACCATAACTGTTTGCAACGCAAATGAAACAGACCTAAACAGTTAATGTTATAGTGACATTGAAACAAAAAGGTCTGCTCTAATTATCTTGTCTTGCACATATTAAAGCGCACTATTACGAGTTGTCATAGACGACAGTTCTAACCTTAACCCCCTCATCATGTTACAGTATATTACACAATCATGATACGTAGCATGATGTTCATTAAACTTCAAGGTTGGTTATGTTGAGGTGAAGTAGTAGTGCAACTCCAATTTGAAGTTTCCGCATACAGGAAGTGTATGGTAGTAAATGGATAAACCACCAGGTACTGATGGCTTATATTTTAGGGTCACTCAAATGCTCAAGCAGGAATTGAGATATGGAACTAGACAAAATATGGCAAAATTTAATATTTCAATAAGTCTTGGTTGAATTGAAATATGAGAAACATGAAATCAATGATTATGCTGGACAGCAATAGTTATCATAATCAGTAGAAGAATGATTTTGAAAGTACGGGAATTAGAAAACGAATAAGAAAATTTTCTGTATGGGTATTTGATAATTGCCCTATGATCAATTAATGTGTCTGGTGTTGGAGGGGGGGGGGGTCTTGACACAAAGTATCAATATTGAGGGGAGGTCGGGAGGGGATCCTGTCGTCTTCTCTTCATATCCTTCCCTTTTTCACTTTTATTTTCTTGTTTACAACATTAGATGGGACACTCGCACTCTTGGCTACGCCGCTGTTTTTATAAGGAAAACATTCTGCATGCTTCATTCCTGGATACGCCTTTGAAAAGGATACGCCATTGGATTACACTGGAGGGGCTCAACGTATAGAGCCCATGATTCAAAGAACCTACCCTAATCCTTACACTGTTTTGGTTTGATCAGCTTGTTTACCATGGTTACTTGTGAAGGTGACCAATGAACATCTACTGTTTTATCGATTACTGGTTTTCCGAGAAGAAAGCTCACCTTCCCTACTTACAAACTTGTTAACCATTTCCTGACTCGTTATACCAAAACAAGAAATATAGGACTTCGGAAATATAACACCAACAAGTCAGAGTGTCCCAGTTATCAATTCTCTGTAAATGGCCGTTTTTTATAGCTGTTTTGTTAACACCATTGAAAGCGAATATACGTTGCCTATATCATGTTTCAATATACTTACAAGCAAAGTCTTGTCAACAGGATGTCGTAATGCATTGGGTGAACAACATGCCCTGGGTGAACTACCAAAGGCGAAATGATCTACTCAAATAACAAGACTAGAACCTGATAGTTGTAAATCATCACTAGCAGCAAACTGAGCGATGCAGATCAGTGAAAGCTGGAGGGAAATCTGACAAGAATATTAAAGAGAGCTGTGAATCTTTAAAGTTGCAATTTATCAAACCGAAATTGGCAGTTCTGAGACATACCTTTTTAAGCGCCTCTCTTTTGCACTCAAAAATTCATAAACTCCATTTTTATGGGTTTGTAAAAAAAAAAAGGATGTGCCCTATAATGTCATCATGGTCAAAGGTAAATTGGAGAACAATTCTTTGAAGAGTGGATCATTTATAAAATTGTTAAAGGTAGAAAAGAACAGACCTGAAAGTTTATATTCCATGCCAAATTAAATTCTGTTGAGAAGGGAAAAAAAGGAACCGAAAAAAAACTGTTTTTCATCTGTTCATAGACAATAAGTTATTTTGATACTCGAAGGTAAAACAAAAAAGCGTTACACACGGAAAAATTGTATCCTTACGCCGAAGAAGATTTGGATTTCGAGCAATAAATTTAAATTGAATTTGAGATAATAATTATATTAAATTATCAAATTACTATGTATTAGTTCCTTGTTATTATCGCAATTAGTTATACTGCACAACAAATCCGCTTTTCTTTCAACGAAACAAATAGTGTAACAAACGGAAAATTATGTCCTTGCGCCGAAGAAGATATGGCTTTTATAACGAAAAACAAAGTACGCAATTCAATTCCTTTAGTAAATAATGAGTTTTCAAAAATAAACTTGATTCAATTTCATTATCGACACACGATCCTGTGCTCTGTGAGGCAATTGATACAAATTAATCAAAGAAATATAAGATATTCATCAACAAATTATCACGTCTGCGAGGCTTTTCACCGGACTTTAATAGAATCAGCATCTTGACCGACCGCGAAAGTTGAGCGAGCCTGAGGGAATATGAAAATAGTTCTGGTCAGCCACAAGTGCATGGCTGCTCTCTCATAACAATCCTGGTGCAATATTTCAAAAAGATGCATTTGATATCTTGATCGTCAGAAGCTGAAGGATTTAGTGTCGCGAGCAGGGATGATTCTTGAGTTTGACATTATTGTTATATCCGTTGCACACGAGGTGTTATTTTGATTGCGTTGTTGCCTACGAGGCTTATGAGGGCAATTGAAGAATGCGCAAGTGATTAAAAGCATTGAATTTCTTCGTACAACTAGCATTTAATGTTTGTATGATATCACTTCTAATGTCGCTTGAAAGGTCTCTCCATCAAACGCTAATAAATGCAGTTTTACGTAAGCTAAATGACGCCTCGAAATTAATACAGCATTCTCTTTCTCATCTATTAAAATATAAAAATACAAGGCAAGAGTACTTACCGACACGTCTAATAGTATGCCCCCCCCCCTTCACCGTTTATCGGCCCGAAGGATTATCATTGAGAGGATGAATAATGATTTTGTATGATTTCCCGAAGCGACCCGGAGCGACCAAACAAAAGAGGGAATTGATGAGTATTCTATTGAGCAACAAGTCCCTGCTCTGCGTCGCCTTGATGCGAATTCGACGATGAAACCATCCTTGACGCTATCGTCCTAAAAGGGCGTTCACTCTTTGCTAAAGTAGGTGAGTTAACGCCCTTCTAGCTCCAAACAGACGCTGTAATCTGGGAGCAGGGGGTTTGCCAAGGGCCAGATCGTAAAACCAATAACTAATAACAAAACGCCTTTCTGGCTCTCATGGGAAGATAGGAGTGTTTTATAATGACATAACTACCCTTCGGGTGAGATCATTATTGCTTTTAAAGCCAGAGGATGCTTTTTAAACGTAATCCTCCAAAGAATCCTCCAAAGAAAAAAACGACCAAACCTCGCTCGACGCCATTTTTGGTTTCACTGATAATGGCCTTGCCGATGTAAGACATGTCACTTCAAAGCTCATCGTTTTAAATCCCGCAACAGGTGATGTTTCATCCCTATACTCTTCTTTAATGATTCCGGGGAGTGGAAACATTATTAACTACCTTCAGGTCATGACAATGACCTAGTGTCTACTTTGTTTAGGAATTAGTTCCAAGAAGCTTGCAAGGTTTTTCCTCGTCAAGCAAAATTTTGTAACAAACTGTATCTGTGTCAAGTCTTGCTCCCGGTCTAATTGGCCTAATAGAGGCCCGTTAGCCCATGGATCAATATATTTTGCACATTTGGTCTTTAATGTTTATGAAAACCGACTGTGGTTGGAGTACAAGCCTAGAGTATTTCGTATAGCGACGTTTATAATATGCGGTGTCACAAGCAGAAGTAATCAGATTTGGGACTAAAGATTCTAAAGAATATTCGTCTTTTTATGTAATTGATCTCATATTGCAAACCATGCATTACCAAGGGGCACTAGCGCATCGACTTGGTTTCGAACCCGGGACCTCCCGTTTACGAGACCATTGCTCTACCACTGAGCCATCGCACCTCCCTTGCTTTGAATGGCGCGTGCTTTAATTTTCGTCATATGCTTTAGTAGTATACTGGTAATAACGTAATCAAAATGAAGCCCCGTGTTCAACAAGCATACT
Organism: Strongylocentrotus purpuratus; assembly: GCF_000002235.5. NCBI lineage: Eukaryota > Metazoa > Echinodermata > Echinoidea > Camarodonta > Strongylocentrotidae > Strongylocentrotus > Strongylocentrotus purpuratus. Next base: position 2,093,381 of record NW_022145615.1, on the reverse strand, counting down.
AACAATGCTCAAGCAAATGTTAGATTTCTTCAGTGACAATGACTCGTAAGAAAATGTTGACCCTTTTTTCGATGTTTTTCCATGTATTTTGTAATGACTACCTTCCAGCAAAATCGAAAGTGGGACATTGATTAGAAACATAGAAGCGTATAGGGTTCATTACAACTCATGTTGTAATAATGGGGGCGGGGAGAACCGGGTGACGTAGCCTCGTGGTCTAATCACTGGACTGAGAATACGAAATTGGCATGAGATTGATACGATACATAAAGAAAGAAATTTGAGGGAAGTTAATGTCACTGACCGTCAAGCTTTGTAGTTTGATAAAAAAAAAAGTCACATTACTCTTCCCCACGTCTGCCTTCTTCTGCAATCTCGTTCCCTTGTTTTCCAGAAAATTAACTAGTGCAATGTTGCCAATTATTGATGGCCTAAAGACCATATTACACCGTCGTTCAAAAAAGGACAAAGGGTAAAAGAAACTATTTCCAGGTATTTGACCGTATTTTCCGTTCGCGCTTCCTCCTTCCGTTCTCAATTGGACGTTGTTTTGTATGAAAGATTTACTTACTTTAGGTAATCTTAAAACGGGGTTAATTCCTTACAAGTTAGTTAGATTGTGAAGCCCTCTTTCTCACTCTAGGATGAAAGCTTTAAGTCTTCGATGATACTCACTAGCTTTCATGGCAAGACATTTAGTTAACAATTTTTATATCAAGTAGCAACAGTTCAGATTTCATCTATTCTAAGTTCATTACATTAGCCCTCTTTTGGCGCGCTTTCTTGTGCTTTTCCCACCAAATACGTGTGCCGATGTCCCAAGAATTTAATCTAATCTAACCGTTCTTTAAACTGTAATTCACAAAAAAGAGAAATATACACTGTACTTCATGGAAAGGGTATTTTACATTCTACTTCACAAAAAGAGAAGTTTAGATGTTTCGGGAGTGTGACCGTATTTTACAAGTTACCTTCACATTAAACTATTGGGAAATGTTTTTCAGTCTAAGCTCGAAAATTTTACTTCAGATTGTGTTCACGCCTTGGACAATGTTTACCAACAGGTTTAATTATTTCTTTACAATTTATGTGAAATGCGCCTCATTGGGTCGTCGTTGCAGCTCTTAAGCCCTCCCCGACATCCACTCGCTTTCATGATTGATAGACTAGTATCCAGCAGTAGTGTTGAAGTTTGTCAAAGTGAAGTCATCATGTTTACCATTTTCCCTTTCTCGCCAAATTTACCGTGCTCCCAATTAGCAATCTCCTAAAAGCATTCTATAAAGTACTCGGATAAGCCATTCCAGGATTTGGCCCTTTTTTTGTGTTGTTGTCTTACCCAACTTTGAAAAGTCTTTCAATCTTAAAGCTTATGTGCATTAGATGTTGATAAAATTGAACAACAACAAAATCCTCATGAAATTTTGAGAAGACAACACTAACTGGAATTACAACTCAGACCGTTTGTAAAAGATATTGACCGACTGCTAGAAACTTTTCAACTTTTCCAGGATGTGCGCGAACTAAACACTTAGCTTTCCATTAGAAATTAAAAATCTTACAGGAAACGGGAAAGAAATTATTCTGGTGCCGTTTTCTTTTTCTTGTTTTCAATACAACCACTTTGGGCTTCCAAAAATATCGACTGTTATACAAACAACAAAACAACCCAAAGGAGCCATTCATACATATCCATGGTTTCTATTCAACCGTTGTCATGTGTTATTCATCTATGGTTCTAAATAGATAAAACCATTATTCATGAGACTTGCAAGAAAGAATCGTGATGTGCACTGCTGATTGCTGTTTGTATATATTAGGATAAAATGCTGAGTAAGGGTGTCGTGGTGTCGTGGACTGGTGGATATGTCAACGGACTGTGGATCACAAGGTCCGCAGTTCAAGTCCCACTGCGGCACTAATGTCCTTTGGCAAGACATTGATCTACATTTGCCACTCTCCACCCAGGTGTTAAATGGGTACCCGGTAGGATGCGAAAGCTAATGTGCTTATAGATTAGCAAGTGTGCGCTTGTAAAATGACGCCTGACTGGAATGCTCCCCAGGGAGTGGAGAATGTGCATTCATTGTGTGCGGGTAAGCCTGAATCCGATGAGCAGGGTAATAACATGATTGCAGGGCCCTCAGGGAGAACAGTATGAATACTGATGAGGCTATCCTGGGCTACCCTCTATGTAGTGGAGCTGAGAAGTTACATGAACAGGAAAAACACGAACGTTTTATAAATGAAGAGTTTATGTTTCTCATTATTAAAATATGCTATTGCAGGAAATAGGATTATGAATTAAAGATGTGATCGACTTTATACCAGACTATGTTTAATGCACGATGCAATCACATCCTAAGACTCCTCATGTTAAGAGGTATCTTTAAAGGTACCATTTATGGATTTTTTTTTGAGTGAAACTAACTGTCGAAAGTTGAGATAGATCATCCGAAACTACTCAAAAAAAGCAAAACGTTAAGGTAAAATCAATGAAATAAAATCTTTTTGGTGTGTGTTATAAGGAGCGCAATTCCTCTTTTTGTATCTTCTTCATTTCATTTTCTAATTACATTTCGTAAACGAATTTAAGAGAAATGCCATAATCACAAACAAATGCAAATGTTATGGTTTGGTGTTAATTGAAAGAAATTTCTTACCCTCTTGTAATACTTTATTGATGTTCCAAACACAGTAGATGGATATTTCGTCATAACAAACTTGTTATTCCAATCCGACTTTTAACACGTACCTAGACGATAATTAAACAGTTCACGGGAATATATTTTTACAAATATACTGTACTTTAGAGTGCTCTCTATAGACATTATCATCATATTATAATGGCTTTGTAAATTGCATACGGAGCGTGGAAACAAATGACATCAAAATAAATTAAGTCAAATCAAATAGTAGCTTTAAGAAGTAATACATGTAATGAAGAGGCCCATATGCAATGTAATTTAGAATTAGCTTTTGGAAACATGGTAGAGTAGCATTGAGTGCATTGATTTATGAGGACTGGCAGCTTGGATAAACAGAATAAATTGCCAAAACATCATTTATTCATGACACCAGGATTGTATCGGATACTTCTGAATAAACAACGATTTCGTGAGAGGGATAAGCAAAATTAATCTGAAACAAAAAGAAACTGTCTCGTTTTACAAGAAAAAAGATAAGAAGAAAAAGTAATAAAGAAGAAAAAGTTATAAGAAGAAGGCCGATAGACAACCAGACAAACATACAAACAGAATGGGAGGGAAAGAGAGAAAGAGAAAGAGAGAGAGATAAGGAGAAATGAGTGTGTGATATATGGGTTAGCATGAATGTGGGTGAGCAGAGGGTATTTAGAGAGAAAGATAGGGAAAGAGAGAGAGAGAGAGAGAGAGGGAAAGAGAGAGAGAGAGAGAGGGAGGGAGAAAGAGAGAGAAAGAGAGAGAGAGAGAGAGAGAGAGAGAGGGGGGGGGGGGGAGAGAAAGAGAAGAGAGAGATAAGGAGAAATGAGTGTGTGATATATGGGTTAGCATGAATGTGGGTGAGCAGAGGGTAATTAGAGAGAAAGATAGGGAAAGAGAGAGAGAGAGAGAGAGGGAGGGAGAAAGAGAGGGAAAAGAGAGAGAGAGAGAGAGAGAGAGAGAGAGGGGGGAAGAGAGAGAGAGAGAGAGAGAGAGAATGCATGTACGTGTATGTGCGTGTGTGTTTTGGGAGTTTGTGTGATAGGGGAGAAAAATGAGATAGACAGACTAAAAAAAGGAGAAGGGGATGGATATATATATAGCTGTTGAATGGATTTATAGAATAATTATAGACTTAGAATAATAAAAAAGAACAATTCTCATACAACCAATAATATTTCAGAAATGATATGGCGCGATAGTAAATATTCCCCGACGATTTCCATTTTCAAGGGGCACCTTTTTTTTTTCTAGGGTTGGCGCGTAAATGTTGATGAAAAATAAGTCAGCGTCTCCAGTTTGATGAGCGGACTGCGTGGGGTGTGGGTTACTGAATTACTAAAATTCGAATTCCAAGTAATTACGAAGAGTGTGTGTGCAGCGTATCATTTGACTCTGCACGCTGGAATATGAAAATGTAGGCATTATGGAAACATAAATGCAAGGGTACATGAAGGAATCCTCTCTCAATTTATTATCATCAATAATTGCTATTCAAGTCAATTTTTTCCATTGAAGAGGCCTCTTCTTGACAGGTACAGAATGCTACATAGTAAGCGAGCTATTCAAGAATGTATTCATGAATGTTATTACTGCACGAGTGTGCTGAATTTACTTTAATAACTTACTTTGGAAGTACTTAATTACGAGAATGCTATTTCCTTATTATGGCATTGATTCTTATTTCATACAACATTTCACGGAATATTTTTATGTTACTACTCCTAGCACTATACCTATATGGGAGAAAGAGAATCGTTTTTTTTTGTTGAGGTTCTTCTGTTCATTTCTCGCGAAGTCTTCTGTACATCTGCTCGGGGGGGGGGGGGCTGCTCATTGAATTAAACAAACCACGACCAATCGAGACAAGACAATGATTTATTATCGCTATTCCATAAACCTACTGCAGGACAAAATTCATTCATGTTTTATCACGAAATAAATTACTTTTATATGTAAACAAACAGGTTGTAAAGAAGACTGAAATGCCTTCACCAGCATGCCAACTGAGGTTGTTATCCTGATGTATATTATGTCAGTGTAGAAAGCCCTGAAGAAATTTCTCAAGTTTCATTAATTTTTCGAAAATCAATATTAACAAGATATTGAAAACTTTAATTGGTCGAATTCCCCCACCGTCTCTCTGTCCCATCCCTCTCTCTAAAATAATTATATTATAAACAAACGAGGGGTGAAAATATTGATTATTTAGTCATATAAAGTATAAGCAATACATTCTTGTTGTATTGTATTTTGTCATCTTCAGGGGAACAAACACATTCTTGGAATTTAGGCCTAGCTTTTATCAAGAAGATGATCATCACAATTAATTTCTTTATTATATTGGCTATTTCAATTTACATGGATTTCATTTTCAGTCATAGGAAAAATCTGATATCAGTAAAAACATTTCCCTGAAATTATCAATAGATATGAATGCAAAATAGGTGGGCAGATGTCACTGGACATGACTCAAATTAGAGAGATATATTGTTATTTTGATGAGTACAGAACCACCTACGTCATGCCCGTAATGGCGGATAAAAATATTTATAATCGTGTTGTTCTCAAAAACCCTAAAATACTTGTGAGAGAACAATATTTCATTTGTATTACCCCTTCAATTTTTTTGTGCATGACGTCACGATCCTGTCTCACATTGCCCATCTTATTTTAATTTTATTATGTATTCGTTTTTCTTTGCTTTTCCTGCATTTCATTTTTTCCATTCATGTTCTCCGAAAAATCCAACTTATATTTTTCATGCTTGAATGTTTTTTTTTTCTTCTCATGTCTGTGTTGCGAGTTTGATAGATGATGTTAATATCAAGAGCAATATATAAATGACTCTCTTCACGTCACTGTAGATTACACTAGGCTTATGAATATAAATTGGTTTTGGACTTGATTTCGAAATTGAGTAAGTTGAATCATTTATTAACCGAAAAATAGACGCCAAACATTTTTTGTCGAGCACATTAATTTGTTGTTAATCTTAATGATATTCTCTCGCCCGCACACATACACACACGTCCACCCAGACACAATCTCTCTCTCTCTCTCTCTCTCTCTCTCTCTCTCTCTCTCTCTCTATCTATCTATCTATCTATCTAGCTCTCACACACGCACACATCCACCCCTCTCCCAACACACACACACTCTCTGTCTCTCTCTCCTATCTCTCTAATAATTCTCTGCAGCTTGCTCTCGCAGATTACTATCTTTTGTCCGCCCCACCCCCCTCCTCTCGTGCTTAGTTCATCTCTTTGTGTTTCATCCGTTCTTCGGTGATCCCACCTTAAATCCATCCCTCCTTCCCATACTTCACATTAAAGGTAATGTATTATTGGATTTCGAAGTGATGCAGATAACCTATTATAAACACTTACACTTGAAATCCATTAACTGTTATCCAACGGTTCTAGAACAACAGTAAGTTGCAGATCTGACAACGGAGAAAGTGGGAGGAAGGGGGAGGGGGTTGATTAATCTGAATAGATGTTACTGAATGCCCTTAAACTTGACTGAATGTCATATACAAATTTGTAAAATACGGGAGACATGCATCAATTCATTTATCTTTGAACATATCTTTCTATATTTCCTACCTAAATGCGATCTGTCTTGATGCACCAATCAACCTCCAACGTACTGCGAACTTAATAATAATTACATCAATTTATAGAGCACAGCCTATGAAAATATACTTTACTGCGCGGTGCCGCTGTGATGAAAACAAAACTCCTAATACTGCTACTTTACAAACACACAATAAAAACAATACAAACTATTTAAAAGCTCCTGAAAAAAGTGCGTCTTCAACAAAACTTTGAAGACAGCAACTAATGAGTTTCTTTTACGTCTAGTCAAACATGTAGGTTATTCCAAAGTTTTGTAGCGGCGCAACTAAAAGCACAATCTCCAAGAGTTACTTTTACACGATTTTCAAAAAATCTAGTGGGCTGCTTACAGCTTTACATATACCCTCAGAGTATATATATATATATATACACACAAATGACTATACAACTTTTTTCACAATCATGAAGCAATGTCTTGTTCAGTGAAAAACTTTTACTCTCGAGGATGTAATTCATTATATTCTGGATATCCTTATATATACATTAAAGTATAGCAAGATCATACATGTATAATTGTATTTTATATTTTGTGTTTCAGCATGTACAAGGAGCTCTTTCAGGGAGCTTTTTCCAGGGAACTTTTTCAAAGTGCTGGTTCAGGAAACTTTTTCAAGGAGCTTTTTCTGGGAGCTTTTTCAAGGAGCCTTTTCTGGGAGCTGTTTCCGGGAGCTGTTTCCGTGAGCTGTTTCTGGGAGCTATTTCAGAGATTGAATGGTTCACTGTTTAATGGAGACTTTGTCAAGTGTAACTATGAATTTTACGTAAAAGAAAAGGAAAAAGTAACACAATCTATGGTGATTAACTTCTGTTTACGATGATTGAAAGTGATATTCTAACAATGTCGATTGTTTCCATGTTAGAATGTGAAAACAGCCGAATCAGGTTAGATTAAGCACATTGATGAAGAATGGAAAACACTTATGAGGCACGTCTTATAGAGAATTCCGTCATCTTTAGGCATCTCTGTTATTGAATAGGGGAATACCCAGCTCAAAATGATGTCACCATTCTTGTAAATTGACCAGACATTGCATCCCATTCAAATACAAATTAGGACCATAATTAAATTTGAAAATCGAGGTGACGCACAGTCAGCGGTGCCATGTTTGGTCGGGAAAAATACTGTACCGTACTTGAAACAAGTTCAAGTTGATTGAGTGTAATGGTTTTTAACTCCAGTGAATCTCTGCTCACTTTTGAGGAGTTTTCGTAGAAAATTTGGCAACGTTTCCTTGTTATTTGATGCCTCGAAGGAGTTTCGGAGATTCCGGTAAATAAGGTGATTACTGCATGTGGGTTACCTATTAAAGCATTCTATTCGCAATCACTTGTTGCCTGCATTCTCAACCATGCCTTTATACGTGATCTCAGAGTCATTAGTCTTAGCATATTATTTTGAAATGGTCTTGTCGACAGGGAATCGAAATCGGATTCTGTAGACAAATTAATCGAAATATAGTTGGATATCCAACATATTCGGGCTAAAAATCATCTTGACCTCACAAATACGCCAAATTAATTAGAGTGTCCAAAAAACAGACTCATTTAGATTGTATTTGGACCCAACATTGTCTTAATCACTATAATTTCCAAAAACAAATCAATCGTTTTGATGTATTATGGTCTGATCAGTCTGAATATTATAGCTTCAAGCAATGTCTATCAACGAATTCAGAAGAGCAACATTGGCGAAGCGTAAACGGGTCAGGTGACGGGGCGATCATCCCCCTCCCTGTCCCATCTTCATGTTTATTCTGAGATACTGCATACAAAAACTGCATTTGGTGGTTACAATTTGAGACATACTCACTGCAGCTGCCACAAATTGCCACAAATATAAAAATCCTACTTCTCTCATGAAACTTCTGATCAACATAATGCGTCTCATTTGATCAATAGGGAGCTGATAGAGTGGGAGATAATGAACTTCGGTGGATCTCAGCATGATATTGATCATTTTCCGCAATATTAAGGGAAACTTCTTCTTAAAACAACCAACATATCGAAAGAGACAGAAACACGACTATAACAAAAACCAAGAATAATCATATTTCCGAATATAAGTTATGAAAGTTCTTGTTAGCAGTATGTGGTTCGTTAGATTAATTTGAACATGCCTTTTGGCCTAATTAAGGCGTGGGAGTTACGATTGATCAGTTAATGTTCCTCAACTGCATCGAAGAGGGTCAGTCTTCTTCAAGCCCGCCTTCGGTGAAAAACACCTCAACCTTTCTTTTAAACCCTAGTTAGTTTATCCTGATATGTTCGTGAAAAGATTGATTGGACGGTTATCAGGAGAGACGTGCCAATTTAAACATGAGTCAGCTGACACTTGCTCATCTGGACAGACTCCAGCTAGATAAATCAAATTCATAACTCGCATCGATACTTCTTCTCCAGTCTACTGTTTAAGAATTTTCTTGGAACTTTGAAGAAGTGTGAATGGTTGAGAAATATATATGGTGTCTTAAAAATACTTTCTTCACCTTTTGATAACTGTTCGACCATGTATGATTACTCACGCAGTTTTTCCACATTGTTTCATCGATACTTCTCCAGTCTACTGTTTTCAGAATTTCTTCGAACTTATTGGGAGAAGTGTGAATGGTTGAGAAATATATCCGGTGTCTTAACAAATACTTTCTTCACCTTTGATAACTGTTCGACCATGTATGATTACTCAGTCTTCCACATTCTTTCATCTTGATTGATATCGAGTCAGTCTGAATTGACAGATTCAAATCATTTTTTCGCTTCACCATCTTGAATCTACCCCTGTCACTTCACTTTTCATTTGCTTCAAATCCTTTCTTACTCGTTTCTTTATTTTCAACTAGCCAATTCTACATTTTGACATATTCATTTTCAGAAAGTAGTTGAAAATAACGTGAATTATTCTGTGTTGAATTTCTTTTTAAACAAACACTGAAAGTTTTTTGACGAAAGGACCAATATCTCTTAATAATAATAATAATACATAACATTTATTAGGCGACATTAACAAAAATGAAGTCGATGTTAAATGAAAATGTTGTTTGAATTCCTGTGTTTTTGTTTGACGAGCACCATACAGTTACATTTACATCATATGTTTCAACCATAACAGATAATACAGTGAACAAGTAAAATTCAACAGATAACATTAAAAACCCATTACATTTTAACAAGAAATAGCCTAAATCGTAAATATTACTTCTCCCTTGGCCTAATGCCAAAGTACATTGCAAGCAGCCATGCAACATAATAACAACTCCATGTTCATGCAGCTGTAATGTAGTCCATATTAAAGATATGGGAATACTTGGCGATAACTTGCTTAATAAAAATGCTCATCAAACGAAAAGAAAATAATAACGTAATGACTAACACATTAAGTAAGGCCTATTGCGTGTTATTCTTTAAATAACTATAAAGTGAATTATAAATATTTTCCTATGATTCTTACCCAAATGGATTATTTTATATGGGGACCTTGCTCTTACAAGCCCAGCTTTTCTAAGGTCTCCACTTTCTTTCATTTGGATTATATATCGACTTATATATCGACAAATGAGCCATCTTAGAACTTACCGTTTAAAATCACACAAGTGCAGTAAATTAGTGCTTTGATTCCGACCTCCAGATTGAATAAAATCGTCCTGTGCTCTTGCCCTGCCAAGAGTTCAACTGTTAACTTCAGGTCGAATGATGTTAAGTCTGAAATTTCACCAATGTTCTTTCTTCATATGTATTTCCCTCAAGGGGTGTCACTGCAAAATAGATGGGTTATAATCTTCAAGGTTGTCAGTACGTCACGAACGAATGATCTCTATACCAACTCTGCTGAAATGAAGTATGAACCGTTTGAGGCCTTATGCGCAATTCTGATTTCATCTATCCCGAACCCCGCGGGGCGCGATATTCCATGAGCCGACCCGAAGCTAAATGTACAACTTTTTCGAAGAACCGGGCGAAGAACGCTTCTCAACATCCATTGGGAACCGAAACGAGAAGGCAATGCAATGAAATCTGTTGAAAGTATTCTCTCTATCTTGTAAACAAATTTTTCAACCAAGCCCGTGACGTAAAAGCTTTTAAAACGCTTTGAATGATTGCTTTTCCACTCTCTGTGTTGTTGATAAAATTCTCGTCGGAGAGCAAGTTGCGGAAAGTGTACCTATCCCTTCCGCTGCAAACGTTGATGTGACTATGCTTGGTAGCTAGACATACAACGCGTCGCGTCAGAGACAGGTTGTGATCTTTGGTTTGGTGAAAGTTTTTTTTCCTGTTTGGTGGGACATGCGCCGTAGTTTTACTTTAATACAGCTGTATAATATGGGCAAACAGACAATAACAATCGGATAAATTCGCTCTTTTTTTTGTATATACGGATTATGGTTGCAATGGTACAATGATAAGCACAGGCGCCGGAAGTGCCGGGGGAGGGGGAGGGGGGGGCAAAATGCCAAAATGGAATGTTTGCCCCCCCCCCCCCCTATCCCAAACTGCTTCCGGCGCGCCTGATTATAAGATCATAATTATTTAGTTTCTTTGTTTATGACACATCTTTATTTTATGTAAAATCAGAAAAGAAGATGTAACTAGTACGGGCCCGTCATCATAATTAATACAAGACATAATCTAACTTTTGTTTTTACAAAACTGAATCTTATTGTTATTCGATAATCTCCCTTCTCCCATCCTATATCTCTCAATTCAGAATTCCACGTTAAAAAAAATCTCCTCTGCTTGGTGTTGAATATGGCATAAATTTATTTTTCAAACATTAGTATAAAGAGAAAAAAAATCAAAGACCTTACAGCAAAATAGTGTGGGAAAAGGAAGATCCGTTCTAGTGTTACATCAATTATAGCATTCTTTTGTTGCATCCGCTACACTTGTAGGAAATACTTTGCGAAACTTTGCCATGTTGTTGTTGTTGTTGTTGTTGTTTTCTTGTATCCATATGTAACTTTATTGACTGAATACGTCAGAGCAGAAACAGGTGCATTTACAAGAGGTTATCATTATTGGAAAAAGTGGCTTATCATGGTTCCTATCGTTGAGGGAGGGGTCGCTTGAATCCGGATTGGGCACCGTTTAACAAGGTGGATGAAATGTGAATTAACCCTTACTGTACTGGGCTATTTCGAGCACTCTCTGACTGGGGGGGGGGGGCCTGGGAAGCCCCCCCCCCCTATGATCTCGGCCGTCGAATGTCCGACGAACGCGAAAATTTGCATGTTTGTAGATATTTACGTAAGGAACAAGATGGTATAATTAGTTTTTTCCTAATATGCAAATTTTTGTCGTTATAGCCTAATTAATTATGCAAAATGCTAATTTTATGCATTTTACAGAAAACTTTACATATTAAAGGTTAATTTGCATAAATTATGAATACGCATTCATGAATATCAAATCTGGAAATATATATAGGGAACTAGAATCATTACAAAAATTGTCAGACTCCACTTTTTGAATGTTGAAACTCATTATTTCATATGAAACTTCTTTTCTATAAACACAAAATAGTTATTTGATGTAATTAATAATGATAATTTATGCAAATTTGATGCGATTTTCAACTTTTATTTTCTTATGTATTTTATTGTTTTTTATTTCTTATTATATCTATTGTTTTATTTCTAATGTATTCTTTTGTTCTGAAATACATCAAGTTACTTCGAGAAACATATAAAAGCAATTTGATATCAATTCATATCTTCACAATTCTGCTTGTACATGAATATATGCAATTATAGCACTTTTTTGATGACATGCGCATACTAATTGTTATGTAACACCTTACAGGTATATCCGATTTCGACGAAAATGGTATCAAAATGTGCGTAAGACTTGAGGGAAAAAGTCATGAAACGACAATTCAAAATTCTGAGCGGTTACGGCGCGATCTCCGAAAATGTCGAGGGGGGGGGGCCTCCCAGGCCCCCCCCAGTACAGTAAGGGTTAACAAGGCCATCGATTAGGAGGGGGTGGTATGGGATCTCCGTTTAAAGTACATTTTCCCTATTTCCTTTTTTTCTTTCGCTCTTTATCTCTTTCTTTATTATTATCTTTCCTCTCTTTTTTCTTATTTTGTTTTTCTTATTTTTTTTCCCGTTCATTTCTTTTTGTCAATCGATAGGGGTGCACGTGCCCCTCGTGGCTACGCCTGTCTGATGGAATTAAAAAATCAATGCCGTTATGTGGATGTCTCTCCATTGTTTCTTGGCTCTTCCGAATTTGCTAAAATACCCTCAATCCACAATCACCCCGAATGCCTAGAATTACGTACCCCTTGGGATCGTTATTTAAGTATGATGAAATTGTTTAACATTTTCTCCCAATTATGCGGAAGACTATCAAAAACAGAACATGACATCTTTAATTCTGCACTACTTGTATACTTGCGCCCTCTATATATATCCGACAATTCCTAAGTGGTGACTGTTGATTCCCATGGTTCCCTTTTTCTTATGTTAATTTATTGAGAGCTGATTGGATGAGAAAACCACCCGTCAGTGACCAGCAGGGAGGTCTTAACCCTCCTGGCCAAACTAATGCAAACAGGCTTTAAATATCTCTTTTTAAATGGCCAAAGGCTTGTTCAGATACGGCGCGGTAAACAGCCGCAAAATAAAAAAGCCGCGTGTTTGTTTTCTTCTATGTAAATCATAAAAAGCCGCCCCGGTTTTGCCGCCACATATACCTAAACGAGCCTTTAGTGATGATTCGAAAATCCTAACGTTAAACATTTCAATTATGCGAATAAAGTAATATACAATCAATTTGATACTAAAATGTATCAAGCAACAAATAGTTTTTTTTTAAACCTTTTATGTTGAAGAAGAGTTTCAAACAATAAATTAGTGCATACCAATAATAAAGCATTCTAAATATTCTCGAAAGCATACACAAATTCGTCCTTGTTTTCACGAAGTGACGGTAGCGAGGAAAATCGTCACGCAAAATGAATGCAATTTTTTTACATTTTTTACATTAATTTTCAACTATTTTTTAGTTACGCGGCTTACCTTTTACACATCCACCAGCAGTTTTCGGTTGTGTCTTTGAACTCGAGTAGAGCGTTTCGTTAATAAAATCGCCCCCAGCGGTATGCCGAGCAGTATATTAAAGCACATGGATCGTTTCGTTGAGGCTTACTGAGCATTCTCTCTCTCTCTCTCTCTCTCTCTCTCTCCCCCTCTCTCTCTCTTTCTATATATACTCCGAAGAGACTTCCAAAGAGGCTTGTCAATGATGTTATCGATGCCGGAAGTTAGTGAACGTATATTTTAGACTTTTAATTTAAATAAAATGACCAGACGATAACAAATTCCCCAGTGAAAGGTCGGTGTGCTACATTATGCGAGGAAAAGAATCCATAGACATAGGTAGAAATAAAAGGAAAAATAATAAATAAGACGGAAAAAGCTGTCAAATGGCGCGGCAATCAAGTTAACACTTACGGATAAATGTTCCTTATTATGAACCTCTCTTTTGAAATCTAGCCATCTGATTGGTCGAAATTGCAGTCGTGATTTTTGCCATTCCCGTAAAAAATCCCATTGGTTCACGTGTTAAAATATACTTTGTGCGAGCGCTGATACCATACAGTCCTTTTTGTCTGCGATTCCCAAATGATTGTAATATTCAGTCATCTTTCCAGCGAAGTCTCTGTGATGTTTCAACAAATCTGTACTCAAGAAAAGGATAAAGTAAGAATTCTTGATAGATTTTTGAGCGAATTCGACATATAAATGATATATCGACTATCGCTGTTTCTATACTGGCTCAAGGGGTCAAGGGGACGTTGCATATATCCTGTCATGACCCCGAGGCGCGTCTGGGCACAGCCAGGCCTCTCATAACAGTCGATATCCCTAAATACTATTACCCGGATCATATATGGACATATCGACAATTTTTTTTGGTGTTGGAAAATTTTTACTGACACCCTGTCCCAAGGAAAAATTACGTTGACTTACCAATGACAAATTTTTTTTACCGTACTATTCAGGCACAAAATTGGTCTGATTACTCCCCCCCCCCCCCCCCTGTAAAGAAATGATCAAGCGACGCCCCCGCACTTCAACTCTCTCCGTTATTAACTACGTACAATTTCAACCTGATAAGCGTAGGTGGTTTTTAAAGGCTAATTCAGAGCGCGATGGTTGATTGCATTTGCATCTATGTTTTAAGGAAGAATGAAATGAACAAAACAAGTTGACCTTTATCACAGGGCTATTATTCTGTCAACAATCATGTCCAAAATGATATAACACACGCAGAATATCATCCACAGCGTATTTCAAAGCAATCTTAAACATAAAGTCATATTAAGACACAGAGAATTATTCATAAGATATGGAAAGAATAGAATGTCATCTGTCATTTCGACTTTTCACAATCGGTGATGTATATGCTACCCCCGCAACCGATTGAATGTATGTATATTTCACAGATACTGATGTATAATTCCTTCTCCTTGGCGGGGGATCCCCTCCCCCGACGCTGTTCGTCAATATCTGGAGTTTAAATTTGATCTTAATAGGCTGGAAAAGCATGAAGTCTCAAATAATCTCTACAGAAGACGAAAATTTCGTCTTTCTGTCAGGCATTTATTTTGTATTATTCTTTCTTTGACTTAGAAAGTAATTAGTACGCAGCCGTATATATATAGCGAACTTGCTTCTTGACTGCACGTTTTTAAAAGGCCAATACGACCAGTTGAGAATGTAAAATAATGCTTAAAACATATAGAATTATTCGGGGTTTACATGTAGCTGTACTTGGTTTTAATGGGGTTCTGAAATGTTCAAGGTTTATAGTTTGTTATTTTATCATTTCATTTCATTTTGAAATGTCCCATGCATTCTCAGCTCTCAGATTTGACATTCTGTATAGGAGGCAAAACAAATGATCATTTTCCAGATTATTCACGTATGAAGTATAGATAATGACCACCTTTACGCATTGTATTACATTCCACACTTACATGTAGTTACCAGAACTTGATTTTTTATAAAAACACGAGAACTTGATGACGTTGATGAAGATTTAAAGAGTTTTTATTTAAGTTGTATTTTGAGAAGACACATTAATCCTGTCGAGCCTAGACGAAAGTAAGATGTTTCTTAAAAGTTGAGTAGTACACCACAAGAGATGGCCGGTTTCTTCAGAAAGTCTTGATTAAAATCAGGAAATAGATTCACCCGTAGAATAGCCCAGCAGCATTCTTCAGAAAGTCTTGATTAAAATCAGGAAATAGATTCACCCGTAGAATAGCCCAGCAGCAATCTAAAAGCTGTGAAAAACATCCTTCACCTACGTCAGATGTAGCTTAGTTTTTGCTAGACATTACTCAATGTTTTGCATTATCTTGCTTTGTAAAGTCTGAAATGTTAATTCTTTTTCACTAAAACTAATGCACCTAGCAAAAGCTGAAACCACTTTTAATAATCCTCACGTTTGTTATTGTTTTTCTCTTCCCGGAATGATTCTGTTTTGCATACTAAACAATCCATCGTTCATAACGTGTAATTAGTTGAGTCTCCATAGACTGATGTAATATAAAGAAAGAAAGAAAGCAAAAGAAAGCAAGAGAACTTGATTTAATTCACCCCAGGAAAATAAAAGGTAAACATCGTGTAAAGCATTACAATTAATAGGTAGCAAGGATTATTAAAAACAACACTCTCTCGCTGCTCACATAAAAAAGATCAATTTTGGTGCATGAAGCGTTAACAAATTTTTAAAGACGAGTAACAAGATGGAGGCAGGGAGAGAGTTAGGTCGATCCATTCCACCGAAGTTAGGCAGCTGAAAGATGGCTTACAAAGTACGCTCAAGCCATACATCTCAACTAATTGAATTTAGTGCATCAAATGCCCCCTCTAATGGCGTTGCCATCACAATGATTACTGCATAACCGTGGAAACAGCAACTGTTCTCTTTTAGTTTGATGCGCTGGGAGTAAAGATGGTTTAACATTCAAGTCAGGTGAATTAGTGAACGGTGTAAGTGATGTGAAAGGTAAAGGAAGGCTCGGCAGCACTTTGTTAAATGTGATTCATAGTTAGTATGCAAATGAGGAGCGGTGGAGAAGGAGGGAGGGGGCACGTGGTGACAAATAAATATAGGAAGAGAAAGAGAAAAAACAAAACAAAGAGACAAATATAAGGAGAGAGAGGAACAGAGATAGCGAGAAAGAGAGGCGAGAGGAAAGAGGGAGAGAGAGAAAGGGAGAGAGAGAGAGAGAGAGAGGGGGGGGGTGAGGGGTGGGAGAAAAAGGAGACTAAAATTGAAATAAAAACATATTTCGTTTTTATTTTTACGGATGCTTAACCCATCATTGTGATATGCGTTGTGCGTTTGTGCTTTGGCGCCCGCCTCCCCCCCCCCCCGCGTGTGTGTGTTTGTGAGAGAGATAGGGAGATAGACAGAGAGAGGAAGAGAAAGAGAGAGAGAGAGAGAGAGAGAAGAAAAAGGAGAGACACAGAGAAGAAAGAAGACATGATAAGGGGTGATACGACCCCCTCCCATCCCATCCTTTCACTCGATGAGTCCCCCATGAAACCATTGTCCCCTCAATGACCCTCGCTACGCCACTGAAATGAGATAATGGGGGCCGAATGGTAAACGATGCATGCAATCAGGGGCGACGATCCCGGAGGGACGGGGGGGGGGGGACACGTCCCTCTCTATTTTTGTAGGGGGATCATTCCCCCCCCCCCCCGGAAATTTGAAAAGGTGCACAAAAATAATGTTCAGTAAATACTGACTAAAGACTGCAACACACTATTAGGTTTTGGAGGGCCCAAGAGTGCGGCGTTTAGGCAAATAAATATGCAAAAATCTTCTGGCTCGGGAGCTATGCTCCCTCGCATAATATCCTTCAAAAAATACAAGTAAATATTGTAGAAAAGTGAACTGTGAAAAAAGTACATTGTTGTTTTCATACTTTAGTTTTGCTAAGGAATATAATTGTGTAATACAACAAAACTTCAAAACCTGTGAGGGGGTAGTCACTTTCGTCACCTTTACCCCTCTCATTCACTATGCTCACTCACTCGGGCATGGGGCAGTCCCCCCCCCCCCTACCGATTAAATTCAAGCCTGGTTTATTTCTAATTCGATACCAGTGACTAATTTACAAATGTTGCTGAAATGGCATGATTTTCCCTGAGCTTCCGGAAGCTCTGCCCCCCCCCCGTTACCCCACCAAGGGCCCTAAAGCGGGCCCCTGGTTGCTCAGCTGACCATAATTAAATGCCTATACACCTGAGCTTCGGGGGCTCCACCCCCTTGACCCAACCAGGGCCCTAAGCGGGCCACTGGATGCTCATCAGACCATATTCAAAAGCCTTAAACCCTGAGCTTCTGGGGGCTTCGCTACTAGACCCTACCAAGGGCCCTAAGGCAGCCCCTGGATGCTCATCTGATCGTAATCTAATGCCTAAAACCGCTGAGCTTATGGGGGCTTCGCCCCCTGGACCCCACTCCGATTAGTGACCTGCATGCAAGTGTCACAAATAAGGTATCAAAATATGCTCATCTGACCCTTATTAAATTGCCTAACTTTGAGCTTCATGGGGCTCCGCCCCTTGACCCCCACCGGGCTTTGCCCCTGGACCCCACGCCAATTTACGCCCCACTTGTTTTGCTCTATCTGATCGCAAATACTTTAGCCCCCCCCCCCCCACTCCCACTTTGAAAAACGTTCCGCAGGGCCTGCATGTAACATGTAAGAGCGGTGATGATGCAGATTTTTTTTTTCTCCCCCCCCCCCCCCAAAAAAAAAAAAAAAACGTTTTTGCTCATTACGTCACTCCTCCCTCGTTCCTCGCATTTCGTCCCCCCGGTCATGAAAAGAAATCGCCGCCCCTGCATGCAATGGAAATTGTTTAGAAGCATGCAGAATCGGAGTGGACATTAAGATTTGTTGGAGTTTTACTAAAGAGCTCTTAAGTAGATGTGGTCGGTTAAAAAAGAAGAAGCTTAGATTAAGAGACCCGATGGGATTGCGGCTCTGCCAAAGGACATTGGGCGCCGCGCTGGGACTCAAACCATGCATGAACCATGTGATCCGCAGTTCGTGGTAGGGAAAGAAGCGGTACGTGTCCTACCAACTACATGGCAAGGGAATAAAAAGTGGAAAGTTGAAAACAGAGGGGGGAGGGGGTAACAAGGGGGGCATGGGGAAGGGGTGCAAAAAGGAGTAAAAAACGAACCCCTCTTACACCCCTCGCCCCTTATGTAAAAACATAATTTATGTAAGGCTGGTGCCCCCTCAGTTATTACAAAAGTATTTAAAAAGAAACAGATTACTTTAGAGAAGGAACAATGAAGGCAAAGAGGACAACAATTCTACGTTTAGGTATTTTTCTTAGAAGTTCTCCTATCTTTTTAAGCTGCAGTTGCAGCTAAAATCCGAAATAATGATGAACGAGAGCGCATAATGGGACATCGATACTTTTTTGTTTTATCCTCAGTAAAAAGATACCTGGATATTTAACTACCATATAAAGCATCTGTGCCCTCTATACATAATTGTATTTCAGTCGCGTTTAAAAAGTAACTCAAAACAAAAACATGACTGAGTGATATTCAAGTTGCGATTAATGTTATACGTTTAACGCAACTTTTGTATGCACAAGGAGGCGACTGGTTTGTTCAGAAGAAACATCTTTTTACTGCCATGTGAGGGATACATGGCCTTGGGAAGGCGCATGTTTTTGTGATCATTTAAGGCTATTTTCAGAATGATGCTTGGAATCATAAGATCAATACAGAGAATAAGCGATCTTCATAAATGTTTTACCGTAAGGCGTATTCAAGATTTATGATTAATATTTCAGACCATAGGTGCAGTGTGCATAAGTAGTCTCGCGAACTTGTAGCGTAGCGCATTCACTGAGGATATGCGCAGGTGGGCTGCCCTTAACCTTCTTAGAATCACTACAGGTGGAAATGGGGGAAATGCCATTGGGTATAAGAAGACGAATGCTTTCAAGTAAATATAGACAAAACATCGAAAGATGGGCGAATCATCCGTTGTTGAAAAACATTGAACCATGTTGGCATTTTGAATACTTGAAGGGGAAAAACGTAAACAAACCTTTTGGTTATAGAATACAAAGCAAGCTGGGAAAACGTATAGAAATAGAAACGATAACCTACTCCCCATTTCCACCATGGTTATTCTACCCTCCGACAGTGTCAACGGAATTAAGTACTCGAATAAAGAAAACAGATCATCCTACACAACAAAACCAAAGCAGCCTGGAAATCATACATACTAAATGGGCGACTCAATTACATATATACACCGATGGATCAAAAGTACCTGAAAGAGGGACCTCTGCAGCTGCTTTTTACGTCCCTTACTATTCTGTACATCGGAGCAAAAGGTTAGCAAATTTCACCTCTTCGTACAGGGCTGAATTGGCTGCCATCATCCTTGCTCTCAGATGGGTAGATGAATTAGATATTTATGTGGGGTTGTTATTTTTAGTGATTCACTGAGTGCACTTATTGCATTACAACAACAGAAGGATAAATCTTTTATTCTAGAAATTCTCACCATGACTACTCACTTAAAGAATAAAGGAGTTGATATATATGTAGAGTGGATACCTGGACATTGTGGAATAAAAGGGAACGAGATGGCGGATTTCCACGCAAAGGCCGCATTAGTAAAGAAAATAGAAGTCAATAATAATCTCAATATGTCAGAAATGAAAAGCTTAATTATCACAAGTTCCAAATTCCTTTGGCAAGAAAGGTGGAACAAAACCAACTCGTATTTGAAAACATATCAAAAAGATGTTAATAAACCATATATATGTTCATTAGAGAGACAACATTCAACAATTATTCATCGACTCCGCTTTGGAGTCCTTGGACTTAACCAGGATCTCCTCAGATTGAGAATTCATGCTACTGGTTTCTGTAATAGATGCCCCAGTGAAATAGAGACTGTAAAATATTTTTAGTATATTGCCCTAACTATATTATAGAAAGGGTTATGTTTTTAACAGAAATTAACGAATCCCAATCGGAAAAAAATTATGGAATACTTAAAAAAGAGTGAGTCCAGTATACAAAAAGCTATTGTACGGTTCTTTCTCAGAACGAAACGGTTCCCTATCAGGAAGTAATACCTCCCTTGATGAACAGTAAAACATAATACAATATTATAAATATGCAAATTACACTCAGTACATTAAAAATGTAATAACATAATGTAATAAGAAAATAAAATAAGAACAGTAAAACATTATACAATATTATAATATGCTAAATTACACTCAGTACATTAAAAATATAAGAACATAATGTAATAAGAAAATAAAATAAGAACAGTAAAACATAATATAATATTATAAATATGCTAAATTACACTCAGTACCTTAAAAATATAATAACATAATGTAATACGAAAATAAAATAAGAACAGTAAAACAGTACACAATATTATAATATGCTAAATTACACTCAGTACATTAAAAATATAATAACATAATGTAATAAGAAAATAAAATAAGAACAGTAAAACATAATACAATATTATAAATATGCTAAATTACACTCAGTACTTTAAAATATAATAACATAATGTATTAAGAAAAGAAAATAAGAAAAAGTAACAACAATGATAAAAGGTATGATAAGATTATTGAATATAGAGGCTTGTGTAGGTACTATCTTATATACATATTTATGTATGGTGTGTATGTGATATAACAAATAATCTGCACGTACCGTTAAGAAACACTAACAAAGCCCATGAACATTTTGCTTACGATATTATTTTTCGATACTATCTTAAAAGATAGATAAATATAAAACGAAATAAATATATTTTTTAAAAATACAAAATTGAGAGATATAACACGTGCCGTAAAGTATTTTGGCGACAATAGTCAAATTACTGACTAATCGCCAATAACTCAAAACACAACAACAACAACATTCCTTTTTAAAACGCACTATGATTTCGTCTGCTTTATGTTGAATCAATAAATCTTGTGCAGTATTCGGAGTAAAGATTTTTGTTCAAATGAAACAAGTGCCTTTGGCTATGATCATAAGACACATATACCGCAAAGCTAATTAAAAAGACAAGATTTTACTTTTTATTCACGTTAACATGTGCCGTAATCATGACTGTTGAGGGCTTATGTCAAATAAATCAAGCACAAAATACGTTACACTGTATGTTCTTCTTAAGTCTCCGCACAAATAACGACGCGACATGTTAATATCTAACTAAAGTGCAATTACGGATGATACGTCATTTCCAGGATGTTATTCATTCCCGAATAGTCAATAGATTGGTGATATCCAAATTGCGAAGGTATTTCAAGTCCTTCCGTCGGATATAAGGGGACACACCCTTCCCACTCACTGGACGGATCACATCGCCGCGCAATTTTTAGATCATAGTTTGGTGACCCGACATTTGCACCTGCCACAGTAAACCAGTTTACTTTAATAAATATATCAAATTTATGGGTGTTTCTTTCATTTTGCCGCGGTGGCCGTGCGGTCTAAAATATCTACGGCCAATAGCAATTATAGGACCGCCGCAGCATTCCCACGGTCACATACGGTAGCGGTCACATATGTTAGGGTAGCCGCACGGCGTATTTTGAATTTGTGGATACAGAAAATCTGCGACTGCGTAAGGCCTATGAAGTTATGACGCAGTGTCGCCTTATAGGGCGTCCCTGCGGCGGCCATAGCATTTTGACAAATACTAAGGCAGACGCAAGGTAGCCGCAAGGTGCACACAATGCGGCCGAAGGGGGACCATACGGCGACTGTGCGGCCAGACTGATGTTACCCGCTTCACCCCTGGAGTAAAGAAAACGCAAGGCTACCGTACGCTCGACGTACTGTCGCCGTGGAATTGCTCTAAGGCATGGCTACGGCGTGTCTAATCGCTATAGCGAACATAGAAAATAGTTATAACTCCGCGTTATAATCCCGCGGCGACCCGTACGGCCTCTAAAGATAGGGATACGACCTAGGGTGATTCTCTGCGGCCGCCGCAAGTATCTCTCGATTTCGAGGACGTACCGTACGGCCGCCGTATCCTAGCCGTAGAGCAAATGTGACCTAGGCATAATGACGAGTTATCCCATTAACCTGTTATCAATTTATGAACTACAATACTTTGAATCCGGTCTGCATACAATATGTGTTGCTATGTCGGACAAGCCTCGGGCAGTATTTCAAGTTGCCAAGAACAAACTTTGTTTAAACATGGACATAGGTCCATCGTTTAAAAAGTGTGCATAAAAATGAGAATTTGTTAGTAAATCGGTCTATTGCACCGGGCTTTATTTTTTCATTGGCTGATTAGGGTTTGGGTTAGCGTTGCATTTTGGTTTTACGGTTAGGTTTAGGGTTAAGTACAGTATTTGGTCTAGAGTTGAAGTTAAGAATTCGATTACTGTGGGAAATTGATGCGGAGAAATTGTCGCAGGAGCAAGTTTCTCAAACCCCAGGGCTCAATTTCATACCATCATTCGGGATACCAAGCAGGAATCATTCTAACAGGTTTTTGTCAAAACCCCCAATCTAATCTCGTAGTGATTTTTACAAAATCTAGCACATTCGGGTCGAAATATGTACCTTGGCCCTTTGTTTCTATGACTACACGTATGAGCAAATAATCTGAATGTAGGTCAAGTGCAGAAAGTACAAACATGGCTTTGTATTTGACTTGGCTGACGTAATTTGTTAAACCCACTTATTGGAAATCCACCAGGCAAACGACATTAGCATGTGCTTTACTCCTGATTTAGATATTGAACTCTGATGAAAAGGAGAACGTATGTGTAGTGCTACGGAGCTATCTATCTCTACGTCTTATTTACCATATGTTTTACTCCAAGATGGAAAATGAATATGTATATATATTGAGTTGACAGGAGAAAGAGAGCGAGAGAGAGAGGGGGAGGAGGGGGAGGGGGAGGGGTTCCTTGAAGATTGAACCTTGCGTGATGCAATTATTTGATACATGTAGTTTTTTTTTCGAATTTACATTACTACTCCTTTTGATGACCCGAATGTGATTCAAAAACATTATATAGGTATAGGGGCTAATTATTTCCGAAATTATGATAATTCAGATAAATCCTGGACAATTGAAGAGTCCCCGCTCCCCCCCCCCCCCACACACACACACACTCACTCTGTTCAGATAAATCCTGGACAATTGAAGAGTCCCCCCCCCCCGCACACAAACACAAACTTACACACAAACACACACTCACTCTGTTCAGTTAAATCCTGAACAATTGAAGAGTCCCCCCTCCCCTCCCCGCACACACACACACACACACACCCACACACACACACACACACACACACAAACACACACACTCACTCTTTTCAGTTAAATCATCGACAATTGAAGAGTCCCCCCAACACACACACACAAACTTACACACAAACACACACTCACTCTGTTCAGTTAAATCCTGGACAATTGAAGAGTCACCCCTCCCCTCCCCGTACACACACACCACCACACACACTCACTCTGTTCAGTTAAATCCTGGACAATTGAAGAGTCACCCCTCCCCTCCCCGTACACACACACCACCACACACACACACTCTGTTCAGTTAAATCATCGACAATTCAAGAGTCCGCCCCCCCCCACGCACACACGCACTCTGTTCAGATAAATCCTGGACAATTGAAGAGTCCCCCCTCCCCCCCCCCACACACACACACACAAACATACCCACAAACACACACACTCACTCTGTTCAGATAAATCCTGGACAATAATTGATGAGTCCCCCCCTCCCGTCCCCGCACACACACAAACATACACACAAACACACTCACTCACTCTGTTCAGATAAATCCTGGACAATAATTGATGAGTCCCCCCTGCCCCCCCCCCCCCCCCCATCCTGGACTCGCGCTCCTGCTTTTTTTAATATTTTTACAATTTAAGAAATATTTACAATGCAACATCCTGCAATAATCTAATAACCCTTTGAATATACCCCTCTCTCTATCCATCCCTTCCCCTCTCTCTCCCCCCCCCCTCTCTCTCTCTCTATTTCTCTCTCTATCTATCTATCTCTCTCCCTCTCTTCTCTTTATGTATTTCTCTCTCTCTTTCTCTTTCTCTTTTTTCTTCCTTTCCTCCTGTTTTGTTTTTTTGTTTTTTTTGCAATGTCATTACTTTCTCATTCATCTTTTTTTGATGTCCATAAAATTGGCATCCTATATAGCCAACTATGTGAGTATCATTGCGATGGTTTTCAGACGGGAATATAAACAGAATATACCCGAACTATTATCATTAAAAGAAAACAAATGAGAATAGAATATTCGCTTGGGACATTAGTTTGTTCGAATGAAGAGACTATGAATTTCGTTCCCGGAGGGATAAATGATATATTAAATGTATGGGCGAGCTATCTATATCATATAGATTGTGTTTGTTAAATGATTGTTCCCAGAAATAATCCGACTGTGTTACCAAACTTTGAAATAAAAAAGTATTGATTATTCTTGAAATCTTCGGACTGTCTTTGTTTAATTATTACAAATATAAATGCGTGTGTACCATTGCATGTCCGGTCTATTAACTTGGGATTTCGTTTCCATCTGGCTGTCAATTGGAAATAGTTCCTTCATGCAATAATTATATAGAAAAGGAAAAGAGAAAGAATGGAAATGTGACCCATAACACTTATTGATTACTTTGTGTTAAATCAGATTCCAACTCAGCAATAAACAAACAATCATAATAAATAAAAATATTGTGCGAGTAAGGTTGCATACACTGGGGTGTCCTTACTTCCGGGCTTTACATCAATGTGACCCAACCTAATTCAAACCTTTCAAAAAAGGAACAAATTGAAAGTTACAAAGCTCAACATTAAAACAAAGTAAGAAGGAAACTCGCTGAAAAAGACGAATAAACAATAATTTTGACTGCAAAATCGGAAAGGTAGTTTTGGATTTCGTATGGTTGGTGAATGATTATATTTTACTTAATATAATTATATTTAGTATTAAGAGGATTATTTGAAATACATGAACATGAAAATATTGTATCGCATACTGATATGGCAAAAAGAGAAGAAAAGTCGCTGAAAGAAAGTTTTAATGTGGGAGGGACTCCTCCCCCATATAACATGTGTAAGCAAATAGGCCAGACTTCCAAAAGCACGTACGTTTTCTATATGATAGAGTAGGTGATGTCCTCTGTTTTCCATTTCACTTTAACCACATGGACAGATTAGGTGTTGATTAAGGCCTGGAAGCCTTTCTTGTGGTGCTACCAGATATCTAGCGCTTTCAAACTTCACCCTGTATAGAATCGGGGCGAATTCTCGTGAAAACAATGGAAAATGATTAAAGCAAGTAGATCCAACTCGTTTGGCAGGGGACACACCCAATCAGTCACTTCTTCGCTACAATCTATTCTTACAGACATTTCAGTCGGGGGAAGGTCGTTTTTTCGTCTTCATTACGATGCGGTTATTATTGCTGTTCAATTCAAAGGGATGACAGGAAAGTTCGTGAGTGGGTTGGAAACGCGACAGCGATACGAAGAGAAACGTCACTATCAGCAATAAATACTAAAGTAATCACCTGTATTGTTATGAGACCACTAATAGCTCTGGGGGAATTGGCGGTGGACAAGAGATAGCCTTGGACTGAAATCAATTATCATGATGTAAGAATAAAGGCTCCCCCCCCCCCCCCAAAAAAAAAAAAAAGACAAAAAAAAGAAGAAAAAATAGAGAGTTGAAAGATTCAATGATTGCGGTCCTCGGGAAATAGATACGAGTAAAAACAAAATTAAAATCCATTTTTTTTCTTCAAAGATATATATTAGGAGGTACCCTCCAATGCAGTATTAAGAAGATAAAACATCAATTAACGTGAACCTTGCAATTCCACGAACATGATACAGTTCAGTATCCTCTTTTTCCAGAAACGAATAGACATGATTATAGGATTTATGAAATGATGATTATTTTGTAAAAGTAAATCTTACTTTCGAATCTTGACTCCAACCGAATAATCATCGATCCAGTGAAATCTGAGAACAATCTGGAAGGAAATACAGAGGAGGAAAACAAAATAGATTCTAAAAGAAGTAAAAAAAGAATTCCAGAAAAGCCTCATTAGCAAGTTGCCCTGTATTGAGAAAATAGATGAGTGAAAGGGATCTAGATTGCTAATCATTGCAAGGTTTGTCCTTTTATTCAAGAGGAAATATCTATAATCTTGGTTAATCCTTGTCAGCTTGCAGAAATTCAAATAACATCCTTCATAGCGGGACTGCACTACTTGTAGCGACTTCCGCCCTCTATATAAGCAAAATATGCCTTAAGCTATGGTCACAAATCAGAGCAGCGACCGACCGATCAGTAGCCTGCTCGGTCGCTGCTGGAATTAGGCATCGGTGCCCGGGCGGCGACCGCCCAGGCACTGAGCGTATTTTGGGCGGCGATTGAAAAGTGAGCAGACGCTGCCCAAATTTTAACTCCGCGCTAAAACTTCAGCGGCGACCGAGCGATGCCCTAAAAACGAGCGGTGCCTGAGCGGCCGCCGCTCGGTGGCCGACCAGCCGCAGGGCAGAAATGGTTAAAAACTCGCCGCTCGGCCGCCGAGCAGGCTACTTTTGGGTAATGTGACTATAGCATAAGCGGTACCCGTTGGTCTCCCATGATCCCCTTTTTCTTATGTTAATTGAGAGCTAATTTGATGAGAAAACCACCTGTCAGTGACCACGCAGGGAGGTCTAACTCCTCCTGGCCAAACTAGTACAGATATATATAGGCTTTAAGGGCATCTCTCTCTAAACTCTCTCTACCTCTCTTCCTTTTACTGTGGCCCTATTTTTCTCTTTTTTGTTCACTTTATAATTATATCATAATCAGTCTATTCATTCTATTTTATCAATTTCTCTCTTCCTCTTCTTCGTCTTCCTTTTACCATTCTGTAGCATCACTTATATATTATATTGTTACTTATACCTTTTCTATCAAGATTATTCACTTCTCTTTCTCTCTAACGTGTTTCATAAATTTCTGTTTTCACTCAGCATAATTCCACAATATCTCTCTTTTTGTTCTCTTTATCTTTATAATTATTCTCTCTCTCGTTCTCTTTCTCTTTTTTTCTCTCTCGCTCTCTCGCTCGCTCTCTCTCTCTCTCTTCCCCTCCCTCCTCCCCTCTCTCTCGTTCTCTTTCTTTATCTGTCTCTCTCTCTTTCTTGCTCCTCTCCCATTCCCCTTCCCCTCTCTATCTCTCTGCCTATACTCAATATAATTATGTCACCCTCCGTCTATCTATACCTATCCATCAATCCATCTATCTATTATCTACATCTATCTTTCCGTCGATCTAGAGTGAAAAGATAAATATCATATGGTTGGGAATGGATCGAGAGCTGACAAAACAATAATAAAAATGAAAGTGAAATTCAAGAAACGACAAACAGGACGATATTGAATTTATTGCAATAACTCATGCATTCCAAAATCACATTTCCTTTATTCGGTGAAACAAATGAGTTGAATGAATAGGTCGTATTGCCGCAAGCATATCCCTGAGGCGTCTATTAATCTATGAGATGCTACACTGTAACATCATACCAAAGGATATGAGAGGCTTGTGTATTAAATATATTTCAATAATGGACTCAGCGAAGATGATTGGATTACATAGAACTGTAATCACAGGATGCTGGAGGATGAATATCTATCGCTAAATTGATATCGCATGCCTTTAAAATCACTGCTAGGACATGACACGAATTTGCACTAGGCGTAGGCCGAACCGGCTAGGAAAGTGCTATAACTACGATCTATCTCAAAGATAGTGATGAGTCCTGATTTTGGGAATCTTGGTTCAACTTGTTTACGCGGTATGAATATTACATAGCCTGATTTCTAAGAAGCTGCGTATAACCTTCCAGGTTTCGCAACCATCACCCGACCATGTCTTGTTCAGAAGCAGAAGGTCATAACTCTGTGTATTAGTAAATGGGTAGGCCTGAACGTCCCCGTGGCTCTTCACAGATGCAATTTTGGTTTTGAACCAGGGACCTGCCGCCCATCTTAATATTTTGGTCAGTAATGTTTTGCTCTTAACCTCCTTTCCCTTCTTTCCCTTGTCTATGCCACTCTTTCGTCTAAATATCACTATACTTCGCGTTTCTCATTAATACCATACTCTTGATTTAATGGGGCATCAAGTCGAACAGACAAGACGCGTGTTAAATATTAACGCTCGTACTTACCGACAACCTTTTTTCTACTTCTATAATTTAGGAGGTGTCGGACATTGTCGAACTGCTTGAATAATAATTGTCTGGTCTACCCTGAGATTATAGGAGCAATATACAAGCTCTCTAGCACTTGAAGTCAGTGACCCAATACACTTTGTTCTCGCGACATTAGATTGATTTGATATTTGCAAACCGCAGAGACAAAGTACATGCCACGGCTAAGGCACACAGTAGGACAGACAATGTCTTAAGATCTACTTAAGATCGTCATACACACCAGTGGAGCGGCGCCGAGCTTGTTTGCATGGCGCGTTCCTGTGCAGGCATGGTGTACACTGTACATAATAATTGCGCGCTTATCATGTACGGTTTCTTAACCTTCTTGTGTATAGGGTTGTGCACATCATCAAATACACAGATGGGTTAACCTAGAAGACATATCTTGTCAATGGGTACGTGCTGTTAGTGGGTACGTGGACAGTCTGACCTGGTGGTAAACCTAGACAGAGAGTCACGTAGCGTGAGGTATCACATCCCTCGGTCTCTATTCCACCTGGATCTTCGGCGGAGCTCAAGCATCCAACCATATAAACGCACCTAGACGTTTCGGCATTTTAAACTGATTGCCGGATAGCCGCAAGGGATTTATAAAATGGACTGCCCTTCCGAACATTAGGCTTCTTTCTTTCGGCCGAAGCATAACCGGCTAAGAAGTAATCAATATGACCGCTACAGATGAAAGGAAGACTAGGTTTCATGTTTGATGTAAACCCCTAGAGGTGAGAGCTTAATACCGACAAGTCTTTCCTCTTCCCAGCTCTAACGGATTGTGGGTTAACACAGAGTAACGTTTTAAACACAGGTGTTTTTTTTTAGCTGAAGATTTGAATACTTTTAAGATCGTGTAGCCGTTGTAGTGGAACAGAACATAATGGTGCCATTTACTAGGGAGATGTGAGTTTCCCGGTGGCACCGTCGCAATGACTACTATGTATGATCCCAATACGTATGATCATTACGTGCTATTTATGATTCCCACTAAGTCGATGAAAAAACACAATGATCTTTTTCATTTTTTGCGGGTTTGTTTTTGTGATGGAATAATGTTTGATAAACACAATCTCTCAGATTATAACCATATAGGGTAAAGTTTGAATGTTGACTGTGAAACAAAGACAAGTTAAAGAAATCCTCTATCCTTACCCCCCCCCCCCCCAACCCCTCACCCTTGATATTCCATTAGTCAGTTCAGCTCAAATCCCACGTCTTTTTGTTTACCAAAAAAATTACGGATATTTTTTTAAAAACATGTATATTAGAAACAAAAGAAAAGATAGGTGATAATTATGGCAACAACAACGAAAATTAATAATATTAACCAAAAAAATAAAGGAAAATACGAGAGGAAAAAGTACAAATGAGAAATGTAGCAATTTTGTACATTAAGCAATTATTGAGTAGTTGAGAGCTAAATCCCCTGCCCAATCCCTTCGTCTCCTCTTCTATTTTACACTCTCCGGTCGCGGGCCCCTTAACAGAACCCACCCCTCCCCCTTCACCTCCCCGACCCCCATGCATTCCATCTCATTCATGCTCAATTAGTACTCTCTTTCGTCGAATGAGAAGTTTTGTCCGTTTTTCTCACTTTCACCGGCCGAACGAATTGTTTGTCACAAAATCAAACCAGCCTAAGGCAGTACTTCAAAAAATATAATGATTATAATTAAATTTTGCATCTTCTGTTTCTTCAACGAATCCAGAATCGTGCAGCCCGTATTATTTCAAATGCAAGAAAATATGATCATGTGTCTCCCTTGTTAAATCAACTACACTGGTTACTTGTTCATAAATAAGAGAATAATGTATAAAGTTTCACTATTTGTTTATAAATCCATGTATAACCTTATCCCATCCTATATTTCCAGTCTGTTTTGTCCTATCCAGCAATCAAGATATCCATTACGTTCAAGGTCAGACCCCCTTCTTCTGCAAATCCCCCGCATCAATTCGAAGAAGGGTCAACAAAATATAATTTTTTCTGGTCCCACTATTTGGAATAGTCTCCCTTTAAGCATTCGTTCCTGCACCTCAGTCGCATCATTTAAGAGAAATTTAAAAACTCATTTGTTTTCTTTGTAATTGTTATTTTTTATTTTTTTTTATTTTTATTTTTTTTAGACTGTAATGCACTTGGAGAGTATATAACTATTCTGTTTTTATTTTAAAATGTAAAGCGCCTTGAGCATGTTCATGTAAAGGCGCTATACAAATACCAATATGTGTGTATGTATGTTTAAGCATATTTGAGTTTACCACATCCTCAGAATTATACTGTAATAAAATAAAAGAAATGAAAACATAATAAGCTTGTCAGTGATTGAAGATGTGGTCATTGTATGGCCATTAAGAAATCTACACTTTTCAAAGAGGGCTGTTTTGTTTAACTCACCACTAAAAGCCGACCATGACCACATTTGAACGATATTATTTCGGGATGCTGCAAGGCGACTAGTACTCTCAGGCTCAGCCGCTAGCCAAGCGATGCAAGCTAAGATCTAAAGTCAACTTGTTCCGCTAGGAATGTAGCAGTTTGAAACATTAACCAAAACAAAAAAACCGTATGGTATCCCATTCATTGGTACCCACTTGTGTCTTTAAAGATCAAGTTGAGTTCTGGTCATGCGATTGCATTGTGAAAGAAACGGTGTGGAATGGATCTGAAAAAGTTGATCATGTAGCATGTAAGTATTGGTGTGTACTGCAAGGTTCTGGAGTCATCAAAATCATAATAAATTTGGCCCAGTCTTGGTAAAGTAACAAGCACTGTACACAGAAAGGTGTATATGGGACTACACAAATGGGGACTACACAAATGGTGACGGACCTACTTTACCTTGATTTCCTTATCCTTCTTTGCTCATTACTCAGCCAATATAAATTTTCTACCAAAATTGTTTGGCAAATGACTTTTATTTGTAATCTTGAACATTCAGTGTAAGTTTCGTTTGATTCTGTGAGAATTTTTTTTTTTTTAACAGAACCCAAGTTTATCTTTAAACTATGTATAATAACTTCTGAGTAAAATACGCTTCTGTATCATTTCGAGAACAATATTACAGAGTGCCAAATATTAAAGAAAATTCACTTAAATCCGTTAGTATTATAGGCACGATTTATTTTTTGGTCATGGATGTATAATAGCGCTAGATGGGTAAAAAGGTATTAAAGCTTCTACCGTAGGCCTATAATTTTTTTTTTAATGTAAATCAACTCTTTGTTTCTTTTCTAGATGCATAGTGAGAAATCGGTACGAAGTATAATTACTAAAGAACTGATAAATGCTAATTCTTTTTTTCTTTGAAAAAAGAAATCAAATACGTTAATGATACGTTTAATTTCACTTATGTTATATGCATTTTGTGGTAAATTGAGTATGGTTCATATGATTTTTATTTGTGAAATGAAGTGGAAATTGAATATTCCGCGAAAAGTCAGTTTCAACTTGTTAAGGATATTTTCTTTTGTATAACATTGTATTTAGAAGATTAGATAATCGGGGATGCAAAATCGATACAGTTTTCAGTAAATTTAATAATCTACAATAAAATGTTTCTATTGCCAGGACTGAAAGTCTGTTGTTTTCATAAAAGAAACATTCAGTGGGTTTTCCCAGGTATTCGTATCTCAATAATAGAGAAAACATTTTATAATCGAGTCATTGGTGGATGGTGGTCGTGCATAGTATATTGTTACAGTGTTCAAGTTAAACATGCTGAAATGGACCGTTTTATGTATTGATAGCGGAAACAAGGATAGCCCAAACAGGATATTAAAAATAATTTAGGACATTTAATTATTTATTGCTTCAACTATCGCATCATGTTCAAGGGAATTAAAATCGATTTCAGGAACATTGCACTGCCCACCACGGCATCGAGAGATGATCATTTAACAAAATATTGATATGAATCAACGAAAGGCGTATACACATTTCTAGCGAAGGAAGCGACTGAGCAAAACTGTAAAGTCGCTTTACGATGGTAATATGTGAAAATGTGATGAGATATTGATAAAGTGCTTACCCGAATATTGGAATTTAAACAAAGCTGGGGGAATGCAACACCACTACCCCCTGACCTGTACTCCTGTGAAACGAACATTAATGACCACGAACAAAAAATAAAAAATAAAATAAAATAAATATAGTACCATGAAAGAGATCTATGCGCGACGTCGTGAACGAAAAATTAGTGTTTGAAAAGTCGAAGCCGACCAAGGAGAAATAAAGCCAAATCTGCGCAAGGACATACATGTAAGACTTTCAGATTAACATCAAGTACCAAAGCGAAGATTTTTAATTTATAGAAAAAGGAAAATAAAGTAATAAAGGTGAGGAAAAGACAAAAATGCAGGTCAGGTATAGAAAAACAGAGACAAGAGGAAAAGATGGCATAAAAAAAGTAATTAAAATAAATTATGGAAAAGAAAAACACAAAAAAGGGGAAACGATCCCTGTTTATAAGAAACTTGATACGTATCATCTTCCCTCATTATATTGAAAAAATCATATTCATATCAAATATTATCAATTCCTAGAAAAAAATTCAACATACTGTATTCCATACCAAAATTAAAGAAAGAAAGAAGTGAGAAAAATACAGTGGAGAGATGTAGGGAGAATGAAGGAGAGAGGAAAGGGAAAGGGGAAGGGGGGATATACTTTACAGATTTCTGGAAAAATCAACATGTTTGGTTTTGTGGAGCGATATTTAAAGTTCAGCAACAAGAAACATGATCTGAAATAAATACACAAAATTCATTAGATAACATCGAATTCCTCGAAACCGTGAAAAATAAAGTGTAACATGACATTGTATAGCCAGATTTATCCCTATAGATAAGCTTGGCATTTGATGCAATTTGTTTACCTCTTCACTTTCAATACCGTAAAAGGGATATCCTTATCAACCATCACGCAAAATATGACAAAGAGACACACACTTTAGGAGCGTCAGTCAGGGAGGGATCCAGTCGGCTGCGAGAGGGGGGGGGGGGGGGGTAATGAGTACTAAATTACTATAATTTTTTTTTCTCAACGGAGGGGGGCGGGGAGTGAGCAATATTTTTTTTTACTAAACACCCCCCCCCTTAAGCGACAAAAAAGAGGTTAAATTGTGGTGACCCTCTTCTTCTTTTTTTAGCCAGGGGTGGGTGCCCGTGTCCCCAAGCCCCCATCCTGGATCCGCCACTGGTGTCAGCAAAGGGGTGTATGTGTGATACGGTACTTCCATTTAAGTCTCTGTCGGCGATTTCGCAACTGCCGTCATCTAATCCGCATCTTTCCGACAATTATTATTCTCGGCAAAAATTAAACCTTTTGAATTTGTTTCTCATGCTTAGGCTACTAGCTCAGGCATGTCAAATCTACTTAGAGCGGCCCAGAACGTCACATTAGAAAATGAAAGGACCATTTCCCTGTTTTGTTATGGTTGTTGGGTTCAACAAAATTGGGTTCAACTTGTCGACAAATTTTCGTCCACATCACTCGCAAACTATCCCAGCAACGCCCCCGCATGTGTGCATTTGCTTGACACATTAACATCCCTATTTAAAATCAAAATAATTGGGGTTTTATCGTTCTTCTGTGGCCTGCCAATACAAAGTGCTTATCAATGTTTAATCAAACAATTACTGTCAATTCCTTTTGTCTTTTAAAGACAGAGTTAAAGTCGGTGTATCTTTTTTCTTCAATGAACGGTAATTGATCGCGATGCTAAACATAATCCCAAATGCTACAGAATTCCCTTTAATACTTTTGAAATATAAATAATTCACATCAAACCAAAACCCTTCTTCAATTTTCTGATGTGAAATGCGCTTTAAAATGCTTCATTTCTTAGAGAGAGAGAGAGGAAGAGAAACAATTTAGGTAAAAGTCATGGATGTTGAGGACAATTATAATAAATGTATTTGAGCAAAAAAGCAAACTTATTTCCGGAAAGTGTGAAAGAAGGAGAATATGTAGCTCAGGGTTATCGACCGGTAAATAAGGCTCCATAGTAAACAAGTTAAATGCACATGTATTCCTCAGAGACTTTGATATTTTTCGGCCTTTTTCAGTTTTTTCTCATCAAAGTAATCTCTTCCGTGATTTAATGTTCAAATCAGCCACAGCACAAAACATCTCTTAATGGTGGATAAATCCTTAACTTGAAATCAACCCCTCAAGCGGTGTGTTTTCTCGAAAATGCAGTCCTCTAATGCTTACCGTCCCCCTGAAAGATCTCTTCAGCAATTTCGCTTATGGGAGATGAGGGGGGTGACACCCCCGGCGCATTATTTCACTGTTTTGTCGACAAATCTGCATTTATAACAAGTGTAGTTGTCAGAATCGTAACTATATTCTGTACCATCATTTGTAAATATGAACATTTATTTCCTTTTCATTGTTGGTTTATCAGCATTGTTAAATGAATACTACACATTTATTTTGTCTGATTCCCCCTTCCTTTGATCAAATTCCAGGTACGCCCCTTGTACTCATCATACACGGACAGTATTGGTAGGAAAGATAATTTAATGGACTTGATAACTCGTTCGAACATCCATCTCTGTCTGTTGCTCTCCTTTCCACCTATTTTTTTTTATACACGGTGTGGTGATTAGTTTTTTTTTTTTTTTTTTTTTTTTATATTGGTAGACATTTTGTTTGAGTAATCAAAGATCATAACAATTAGTCATTCCCCTTTCGATAGAAAATTGGAGAGCGCTGTCGTTCTCAAGCGTCCTAATTTACGGAAAAGCGAATTAATCACTAGATTTGTGAGTGTGACAGTAATGGGGTTCTTGTCACTGAACTGGTGTTTCTTGTCTTGACGGTTAGACTGGCTTGAATCGAGAGAAGCTGGCGCTCTCACTAAAAAAAAGACGAGTGTTGGTAAAAAATAAATCATTGTTTGTGATCTTTGTAATACTCTTTATTCATTTATGAAAAGATAGTATCAAGAAGATAGTATTAATGCATCAAGACAAATCTTGCTTTAAATTACCTCATATTGATATTATAAATTATGATAAGATAATAAA
The DNA here is from genome assembly GCF_000002235.5 of Strongylocentrotus purpuratus. NCBI lineage: Eukaryota > Metazoa > Echinodermata > Echinoidea > Camarodonta > Strongylocentrotidae > Strongylocentrotus > Strongylocentrotus purpuratus. The sequence goes on along the minus strand of NW_022145615.1, from coordinate 2,057,703 downwards.
ACTCAGGATCATGTTTTATGTTAAATGGGTAGTTACAGTGTTATTGATTTTCATGTACTTCGGGGATTTTCAGCATGATTTATTTAATCTAAAACATTGATGATTCCAGAACCTACTTTGCGCTATCGACAGTTGTAATATAATAATCAGAGACTCAGGGAATTCAGAGCCTAGGAGAAAATTTCTTTCAAAAATGTTTCCACGGGCGTGTGCTGGATATTTATGTGATAAGGGGGGGGGGGGTGGTCTGAAACATAATGTCCCAGAAGCGTCATGGGTTTTCTGCGTTTTAGACACTTGAAAAAGCGTCTTTCCTTTTATAATTTTTCTTCGACTTTTCAGACGAGTTTTGCTTCAAAATTTAGCTGATATACATAAATGTAAAACTCACTGTTTGTTATGCTTTAGAGGTAATACTCGCGTGACATAAGATGGGCTTATCTAAAAAATGGCGGAATCCTCAAATCAGTTCCGAGAAAATTTGTTAGCCTAGGATACCATAGTTCTCATGAATATTGGAAGTTCTGTTTAAAGAATAATCAAGACTGCTGAGCCACTAAATCATCTACTGCTTCTTGTCTTAAATTGTTTGTTTTAAGTATAGCATTCATCTTCCGATTACTTCTATTAGGGGGCGTGGTCCACGCATGAGGGAGGCTTCAGCCCCCATTCCCCCCAAAACTAAAATTCTCCAAGAAATAACGGAATGAAGTGTTCCTCTTAGTAACGTATTTGTTCTTCTTTCCGATGTTTCTATAAGTTCTTTTGATAACTGACTAGTCTTTTAGGATATTTGTACGCATATTATTGTCAATTTAATACGTTTATCAGAAAGAGTACACGACTGTATGGAATTGACTTCAGGACATTGCCCCCTGCCCCACCCATTGGGATCGGCGCCATTGGTCCCCATCCAAACAATTTCATGACTTTGATCAACACTTCCTGTCGGCGTTTTCTTTAAGGAAATCACAAGAGAATTAATCATGATTTCAGCTGCTGGGATAACGCTTTCATCAAACTCTCTTGTGCCGTAGGTAAAACAATACGTGTGACATTCTACTGATTGCTCTTTGAAGAGGTTTTGAGTAATGCATGAAATCTAATTCTAAAACAACTGACAAAATGTAGGTCTAATGTCCCTAAAGGAATTAGCGGAGGTAGGAGGAGAACTTTTCGAGGAAAAACAAAAGAGTATAGCGTGATGGGGTAGATATGCAACAACCAACATGTGGAATACAGTCACTGTTTCCAATTCTATTAAATTACATTTGATTCATTTAATCTACCTCCGTTGGGATATCTGCTTCCTCTTTTCTAGGGTATCTTAAATATCCAACAGCCTTATAGGAATCAATCATGGCATCATTTAATGAATTGATATACGCTCGGAAACGCACGTAGCTGGTAAAAATTTTCATTATCAGTGAACCGTTTTCTTTAGAAGCTATATTTGTTATGAACTCCCATTACATTTCGGGTACAATGATTTTGAAGTAGCGAGCATTTTTCATGTACGTAGCTGGTAAAATTCTCATTATCAGTAAACCATTTTCTTTAGAGGAAATATTCGTTATGAACCCCCATTTTATCTGGGGTACATTGATTTTGAAGTAGCGAACATTTTTCACGTACGTAGCTGATAAAACTCTATTAACCAATGAACATTTTCTTAGGAGGCAACATTCGTTATGAACCCCCCATTACATCTGGGGTACAATGATTTTGGAGTAGCGAGCATTTTTCATGTACGTAGCTGGTAAAATTCTCATTATCAGTAAACCATTTTCTTTAGAGGAAATATTCGTTATGAACCCCCATTTTATCTGGGGTACAATGATTTTGAAGTAGCGAACATTTTCCCTCGATACACAGACCGGTGGGGATAGCAATGATGGTGAGACGAGACGTCACGTGATACCCAGTAAAGAAACATACTGTAACTCTGTAAGTGATTTAGGATATGTCCTCAAGAGAGCGTGGGAACTCGATCTTTTTAAAAAATACTGAAATACCTAAATGTGAATGTTTTTCAATGGATCTTTTTTTTCTTCTTCATAATCATAGGGAAGCCATAAACTATAAAATCATAGGGAAGCCATAAACTATAAAACTAGCCCAAGCCCATCAGTGTCATTTTTTTAGTAAGGCGTTTGTCCACAAATCATGTACCATGAGAAGACAGGCAGGGAGTGAGAGAGAGAGAGAGAGAGAAAGAGAGAGAGAGAGAGGAGAGAGAGAGAGAGAGAGAGAAAGAGAGAGAGAGAGAGAGAGAGAGGAGGATAGAGAGAGAGAGAGAGAGAGAGAGAGAGAGACCGTCCCCATGTGCCAACGGCTTGGTCCGCAAAAAGCCACCGATTATACAATAGGCCCCCTCCATCTCCCAATCTTCCCCCTCTCTCACTTTCTTTCTCTCTCCCATCTCTCTCTCCCTTTCTCTCTCTCTATCTCTCCTCTCTTTCCCCTCTCCCCTCTGCTGCAACGTCATTTCAACCTGACGTCATAAAACCTTATAATGCATATGCCATTATCTTTATTCATTTATTTATTTATTTGATATAGTTAGATTTGTGTTTAGTAGATTGGTCTGTAGCCTATAAACTACCCTGCTTGTCTGAACAAAAGTAACAACAAATTTAATTTTCCATATCAATTACTTTTCCCTAGTCAGATTAAATGCAGAGAATACAATTACCTTTGGATCAGTTTTATAACTGATGAAATCCATTTGGGAACACACGGAAGAAATTTGCGATTGTGATCATATATGTACACTACCGAATAGGATTTTTGCTCCCGAATAAGAATAATTTTGCGTTTTGCATTCTAGTGTTATCTTGGGATATTAAACCTATCAATGTTTTAGTTCGTGTAGCCCCCAAAATGGCACTCTTTAATTTTGAATTTTTGCATTTACAGCACTTTTCATTATATAGTTATATCAAAGGTTTCCCCTTTCTTTTCAATGGATATAGGCAGCTTTAAATCATCATATTGACAACATATAATTTGTATTACTTTTATTTTATTATAATCATTATTATCATTTAATGTCATCATTATTATTATTGTTTAATGTTATCATTACTATCTTCTTCTTCTTTTTTTTGTTGGGGGGGGGGGGGGGGGTGTGGACGACCCTCTCATCAATTGATGGGGGAAGCGTCCCTGTCCCTCGATCTCTTACATCGCCGACCCTGCATTATTGGAGTATGCATTATCTAGCATTTCAAGGGGATGAAGTGAATGAATAAACAAAAACATATATAATAGATACAGAATTATCTCTACCTATATAATAATATTTTCTGTATACAGTCAAATATATTTGCCACATATGAAACCATCTGATTTTCTAGAGAGGACCAAGGCAAAGTCATCATTGTGACGTGTGGACATAGTGATTACATATGCACCGCTGCTCTCATGATTGGGTAAAAGTTTATTGTTACGTCACGAACAAGCCGAAAGTTGCTCCCTGAGTTACGCATGCGCACGAGTGTTTTCGCGCTCTCATTGGACAAACGTTCATTGTTACGTCACGATCCAGTCGAAAGTGGATCCCGTACTACGCATGCGCAGGGGTGTATACGCGCTGTCATTGGTCCAAAGTTTTTTGTTACGTCACGATCAAGCCAAAATTCTAGCCGTGTTACGAATCTGTCTTAGCAACCAATCTTCACAATGATTAATGCAGCATACTAGCGAACACGTTTAGCTATTGCCTTATCGAAACTTCGAGTGATATTAACGTTTAAAACGTTAATTCTTGAAAATCATTGAACGGAAAGCAAACTACGTGACATTGCAGGTAATATGAAACTCTTTTGTTTAATTTTCTATGCTTTTCAGGTGAAATTATAAATGCCCTAAGTGCCGTGAATTGTCCATTTTCGTTTGTGCGTACTTCGCATAGCCAACTTTAAAATAGTTGTTTCATTTTTGTATTATTAGTACAATTTTGTTTTGTTTACAGTGATAAGTATGAAATTGAGCTTTCTTGTTTTGGAGTCATATCTAAACGAGGTCCATATAAATGTATACTGTTCGATTCTATAAAATCAAGATGATGATGTTGATGATGATCATGATGTCAATAATGTTCAATTTGACACTGATAATGATGATGGTGGTGGTGATGATGATAATAATGATGATGACGGAATTGTTAGTGGTGGTAATAATATTAATATATAAGTAAGTAATATAGTATCCGGGTGTGCTGCAGCTGCTGGCGCTACTACTACTATTACTTCTGCTACTTTTGTTCGTTTCAGAATGAGTGTCACAGTAAAGCAGAAGAAAAACCTTCCTCTTCTACCAAGTAGACTGAGGAAGATGGGCGATACAATCTTGCCCCACATGAAGGGACAGCTGAGTGCACGACCTGCGGATTCATTCAAATCACAGAAAATCCGTGGCGAAGTAAGAAAAAGAAACCATATAGAAGAACTATGATGCAAATTGCATGTGAAAAGATATAGGTTGAGAGAAAAAAGATTGACAGATAAATACTTAGATAGATAGAGAGAGGGGGAGGGGGGACGGGGGATGACGATGTATACAGGGCCTCAAATCAAATTAATGTACACAATAACAAAACACAGACAAAATGAACTCATTTAAAATTAATGACTATATAAGGACTATCATGTCATCTACTTGTATAAACCCAAATCAGATACATATAGAAACTAAAACAAATATGTTGTCATACATTCCTCTGGCAGCACGTGACACTACTACTGACATTCCTTCAAGAATCTTTTGATCTTGCGCCTACCACCACCCCGGCAGACATGGTCTGTAAACTGAGACTAAAGATGTCCTCTACAGACAACAAGATCAAGAGAATGGCAGAGCAACTTAAGGTAACTACAATTAGCTTGAGATATGAAAGGTTGAAATCAGAAGATTTGTTTTATATCCTCTGTAATATACAGTGAAAGAATTACATTTCTCAACTTTTACCACACGTTTAAACAAAATCATGGATGAATATTAGGTGATGATTTCTCTTTTCACCTACATTGTATCATTTGGATAAGGTGCAGATTTATGTGAAATCTCGAACCACCCTCGTGGTTCAAAATTGCACATCTAGTTGTTCAAAAAGTATATTTTTTGTTAAACTTTCACAACTTTCATAAGTATGCCTCTTTAATTGTTATATTACTTTAAAGTTGATTTCCCTCTCAATTTGCGTCTCACTCCTTGCACTCTTGTTTGTTTCTTTTCTCTCTACATCATTTCAAATCTATCTCTCTTTAAGGACCATGATGTTCTCTTGTTTGACGTACAAGAGGAGCTCAGCCTTGGTTCCGAGGTCAATTCTGTCAGGACTGCACGAGCCTTCAAGAAATACATCAGATCCTCAAAAGAGCATACCGCTTACCTTGAGAAAACCATCAAGGTAAATTGGAGCTAGAAATACAATATGGTCTTTAATTTATGCTTCGTGCAGTCGTCAATTTAGGTTGGCCTAAATTGTTACTTAAATTGAATATTATTCCCATTTCTATTTCAGTGTTTCGAAGCAAGGTCCATATTGAAAATGCCTAAAATAAATCAAAATCTCAGGTAGATGTTAACTTATTTACAAAAAGCATTCTATATTCGCTTTAGAAATTAAAATCGAATTCTCTGGTAAGCTTGGGATGCGATTCGTAATATCTTCATTCATGAAAAAACAATTAAAAAACAATGCTGTTTTAGATGTTAAAAACTTAGCATATAGGTAATTAATATGTTTTATCCCGTTATAAGCAAAAAATGCACAGTTTATTTGCAGGTAACAGATATCTTTGAAGTTTGATTTCCGTCAAAACCTTCATGTAATTTAAAAATTGCTTCAATCTTTTTCCATCTTTGATTTCAGGGTAACGAGGCACTCTTGAAGACCTGCAAAGAGATCGCTGGAGTATCCGGTCACCATGCTCCTGCTGGCCTAGCTAACTATTTCAGCTCCACATGGGGCCGACAGCGCCATGTCATCTCAAAGCTCAACAACACCATCCAGGTAAAATTCATGATTAAGTCAGAAATAAATTTGTCATGAGATCCGATGTGTGCTATTGATGTCCATCACCTTAGCTTAGTTCGAGAAATCAGCTTATATGAATATAAGGCCACGTGCCAAAATGCTAATATAATAGATGTGTTTTTTTTATCCAAAAAGAAATGTTACCTTGGTAATATTTTTTTAAATATATTTTTTCTCAATTGTCATAATGCTATATTCAAAGTTACAGTTATTGTAATCATGATTTTCTGTTATTATTTTAGGACTCCAAAGACTCCAAAGCTGACCTAGAAGAGTCTATCCTGGTGAGATACAACAATTAAAATGGACTTATATAAACATTAAAAAACTCATGCAGTTTATCAGCACTAAAGTTTATTTCAACTCTAATTCACAATCGTAACTTAGCGTGGTTGTTTGTAAACAATGTAAAGCCGGAGGAAAATTGAAAGAAATTAAATGTAAAAAAACAAGGAGTAAAAAGTGAATATTAATAGGGTTATGTATAACAACTTGCTATTTTTGAAGGCAGATTATCAATTTTATGAGATAATTGTCTGAACATTATTATGTTTTTTTTTTTTAATGGATTATAATCATAGAAAATAACTTCCAGTACCTAATTTCCTTTGATAGACTGTCCAAGATCTTGAGAGCACGAAGGCCAATCGCATCGTCGAACTCGAGAACGAACTGGACGATCTCAAGACCAGGAACAACTATCTGGCCCTTGACCTGAAGGTAATAGCTCATTTCTGACGTTGGTAAAATATAGGGGGTATTAACAAACAAACAACAAACTATAGTGCAGGTATTAAACTAAACAGAAATAGCATAATGAAATACATAACTTAAAGCAGTTGTTATTTCAAAGGATTCCAGCAGCTTCGTGTCAGAAACTTCTGTATTGAGTGACTTTACTTTTTTTAATTCCTAATTAATGGGATTGATGAATTCTATTTTCTACTTCATAGCAAGCCCAAGAAGAGCGCAAATCAGCCACCAAACTTGTCAGTGACCTAGAGCACAAGATCCGTGATCTTCAAATTGGCAATGACAGGAAGGTGCTTGAGACTGAGGTAGGTTAATCATTTCAGGAAAAAAAAATTAACAACAGAGGCATCTTAAAGGCAGGTAACAGGGTGAATATTAAGATGAACAACAAAGGAACAATGACAACAAAAACCCTATACAACAGTATTCCATTTGCACAACGAATCGAAGAAAATCCTGTAAAGATATATACTGAAGTAGTTTCATCCATAAAAAATAAGATGCTACATTAATAAAAAAAAATATCGGAGGCTAAGAATTCATCTACAAATACTTTAAATTAAATTACTTCTCAGGAAACGTATCAAAATGAATCTTAAAAAAAATATTTACTCTATGTGTCGACTTTAATATTGAAGCTAAATGACTGAATGAAGCCAAACAGTCTATGGTTACCTCAATTAAATTATGTTAAAGTTTATAATAATCATTTTTTTCTTCTTCAGGGTTTGCTTCAGCGCTACGAGGAAGCCGGAGAGGTTGTTACGAACCTTCAATCAGAGCTGGATGATACCAAACAACTCAACCAGTTTCTCAATCTACAGATCAAAGTATGAAAACTTTAGATATTAAAATACCTAGCTCAACCATTTCCTTAGTCTACAGATCAAAGTATGAGAACTTTCTCATTAACTGATTACAAACAGTCAGCATAAAATGTATACAATCATACGTCATCAAGGCAATACTGTCAAGAGCAACATTTTTTTTTGCTCTGAAATCCAAACATGACTGATGGTAAAAATAGTTTGTAATAATCAATAACATTATTTCTAATGCTATCCGAATTTGATCCAGTTTTTAAGGTGTGCGAGTAAACATTTTGTTTGTAGTATTAAAGAATAAGGCAATATAGACCAATTGACAGTACATATCTGTATATTCTAACCCTCAGGCCCTAGATGATGCTAAGGTCGAAGATGTTGCCGATTGGGAGCAACATAAGAAGGAACTGGAATCAAAAATTGAGGTAAACAAACGCAAATTAAAATCCTTTTGTTATATTTTCTTTAAAGTCAGTATCTCATTTCATACACACAAATCCCTATCTGCAATAATTTTAAAGATGACTTTTTATTCTTTTTCAGAGCCTCCGAACAGCTGAATTTCAGGCAAACGCTCAAGTCTTGTCTCTGAAACTGGAACTGGGAGAAATGAAAGTTCAGAAGGATGACGCGATTGTAGGATTGAAGGTATTTTACTATATTTTACAAAATAAATTTCCCCCTTTTGAAGAAATAAATACAAATTAGAAATTGATTATAAAAGAAAAAAACAACACGAAGTATTATTGCTTAAGTTTTAATTTACCGATATTTTATTAATAGAATCTACAAACCAGCGAACCCAAGAAGGACAATCAGATCTTGGAGCTGGAGAAAGAAATCGCCATCTTGCAGAAACAGAAACAAGAACTGGAGACAAACCTTAAGGTACCATTTAACATCAATTAATTCAATCGTTCCAGGATGATATGTATACAAAATAAAAAGCTCTTTGAAGGGAACTTGTTTGAAAGAAAGAGAGAGAGAGAGAGAGAGAGAGAGAGAGAGAATGGGGGGGGGGGGGAGGGGATTGAATGATAGATAGAGTTAGAAAGGAGTCGATAGAAACAATGACAACTGAAAATGAAATCGTGTGTGAAAAAGATTTGTTTTTTATGGGGGGGGGGGGCTTTAGAGAGGGAAAGGCTTGATTAGGGAAATCATCTCAGAACATGTAAGATGGATACAAATCTTAAATGCTCTTTTTTGTTAATCAACTCTAGACACATCACAATACTACAGAGTTCTCTCGGAAGAGCGGCTTTAACTTCACCACACCAAAGGTATTATTTTTTAAATCATTTATATGACTTTCATATATGATAAAGTTGTTATGATTTAAAAGAAGTCCATTTTTAGTTGAGTACTCTTAATCATGAGATATAGATATAATATTCTTAAACTATTATCTGTGATATATAGGCGCATGATCGAACAGAGGGCAGAGGTGACAGCCTTGTTTTGACCATGCAAAGGAAATTCTTCGACTTGGAGAAAGAGAAGAAAGATCTGACTTCACAACTCCAGGTAAAATAGAATTGTATTTAGTTTATTAACAGCTAGAATATATAAATATGAAGTTCCTGTGTACCATAAGCACAACTCAAGGTACTCATCTCGAAATGTTTGGTGAAGACCTAATGTGAAAGCTCGTTTCTCTCATCTTGTCTTCATTAATTTGAGGGATAAGCAGCTCTTTTCCGTGGGCTATATTTAATGTCCCCATAAAATGATTATGTTTCAGTTTTGTGCTTATCAAAGAAGTTATGGTCAATCAAAAGTTAAAGTCCATTTTTACGACACGGACGAGTTCAAGGCGTTATTCTTATTTGTCTACTTGCAGCGCATACACCAAGAGAAAGATGGTCTGATCTCAAAGCATGAAGCAGCATTAACTCAGGTTAAGAAGGAGAAAGGAAACCTAGCCAAACTCCATCAAGTAGGTTCAGGTTTTGTTTCCACGAAGAAAATTAAGTTAAAACAATAAATCATAGCATAGATTATGTGGTGCAGAAGAAAAAGGTACAGGTTATCCCTTATTTTGTTTTGGTATGCAATGCATATACTTGGTAATGAGTAAACAAAGATGAAAAAACCACCATATCGCCAATAATAATATCAACCAAATATATGTATCTATACAAAGAAAAAAAATCCTCTCGTGATCATGAATTTAGAGTAAAAGCGAATTTGACCAAAGCATACATAACGGAAACAAAAGAAAACTGTCATGAACATGTAACTTTGTTTCATATTTCCTTGGCCTTGCAGTGACGGAATCGGAAAAATATATGCAGTTGCCAACAATATTTTAATTTATTGACTTGCATGGGTGTTTTTATATGTTTTGTTATTTTCTTTGTCGTTTCAGGGTTTGATAGATCAACGCCAGGAATCAATCACTTTGATTCAGCGATGTTCTGACGAGTATGAGTGCTCGGGTCTCCTTCTGAGACGTACCACAGAACGATTGCAGGTAGGAACTAAATCAATCATTGTGCTCGTCTTTTTATTTGATCTATCTTATTGAAGTCTGATTGTTAGAGCATCATTGGCTTTAGAATAAAATTCGCTTGATTTTATCAAAAAGACAAGTACAATATGGACGCTTACCGAGAATTACAAGAGGAAAATGAGAAAAAAAGAGGAGATGAGAAAAAATAAAGAAGAAGGAGAACAAACAAGATAAGTACATAAATGAAAACAAAAGAAAGAAAGGAGAAAGGAAGAAGAACAAAATTACAGAAAAGCAAAAAAGAAACAGAAATAGAAAAGGAGAGATAGGGTTTTAAAAAAGGTAGAAAAATATGGTTTATCGCTTACCAAGCCTTTTCTTTTTGTGATTAGTTCTTTTTACGAGCAAAATTAAATCCTTATCCTAATCACCATTGTTGTCATTGCTTTGATACAGTCCGCACTGCGAGAAAAAGAAGGCCTTCTGACAGAAAACATCGGTCATGCCACTGAGGTTTCTCACCTGAAGTCAAAGCTAAAACATCTAAAGTCTAAACTAAAGGTAAAAAGAAACAACAGAGATATTAAGGAATATTATCCGCCATAGACATTCGCTCATTTTCAATACTTCTTTAAATCTTAAGCTATTTATATTGGTATATCGAAATATCATCAATAGTTTCCAATCATCAAAATTGAAAGTTAATATCTTCTGATAAAATGTACATATGCATGTATTTTGGTAATATCGAAATATCATCAATAGTTTCCAATCATCAAAATTGAAAGTTAATATCTTCTGATAAAATGTACATATGCATGTATTTTGGTTGATTGTTTGATAGAATGAATACTCTTCACTATTGATATTTTCAACATTTTATTTCAGGAAGAAAAGGAGAAACACCGCGTGAAGACCCAGCATACCTCTCGCAAGGAGAAGGTGGTCAACGTAGTCGTGGTCCAAGAAGTAAATTTTAGTTTTAGAGATTATTTATACCGCTTGTTTACCAATTTAAAATGTTTAACAATCTTTTCTTTAAAAAACTAGTCAGATGTAAATGATTTTACAATAATTAATGACAAAACAAATTAATGAAATTATAATAAAAAGGAAATATAATCATGAGCTTTCTCCACTGAAAATACATGTAAACGCGACTCTCTTCATTTTTTTAAAATTTAAAGTAAGCCTACATTCGCAAATCTTTAACTAACGTTTTCTGTAACAAAATTTCAAAGTCTGTATATCTTTACTTAAAGGTTCGTGCATTTCCCCCGGACACAATAACACTTTCCCGAATTCAATTTAGTAAAAACTATCAAGGAATACAATGTTTTGCATTCAAGTCGGGGCAAATATGATTTTAAATATAATTATGTTTACTATACCCTATCGATACAATTTGGTTGGTCCGGGCTCGCGGGTTTTAAGTGGACAATCAGCACACTGATGTTAACTATAATCTTTCACAGGACAACGAGGAAAAGATTGAAGCCATGACTCAAGATGCTGAGAAGCTGCGAGGAAAGATCGCTCACTTGAACACCAAAATGGCCGACATCTACACAGAACTAGAGCAGAGTCAACAAAACTGTCAGGTAGCTTGGCCAACACGAGAATATTGTCAAGAATTAAATTACTTGTATAGGATTCTTCTGAGAGCACAGAGCATTATTCGTTAGAATTAAAACAAGTACTACCACCCTCATAAATGGGATTTAACAGAATAACCTCATTTGTTATGAAAGTGATAATTATAAAGATAGCTGTGTATCAAATAAAATAACAAAATGTACCGCTATTACCCCATTTCCTCTAGCCTATAAGCTTTATAGAGAAAAGGGTAAATATGAATCTTGTCAATACCCAGAAATAAGCAAAACGGGGTGATTTCTTGTAGGTTTCTTGGGCTTCCTGTATGTTACCCTCTGCAAGTGACATTGATTTGGGGGGGGATGGGCAGACGTCGCCTCATTCTTTTGCAGGCTACGCTATCGGAAATAATCATCAGAAATTGAGTATTTCATGATGTTTATTGCGCGATGTCTTTTTTCCTTCTCTTGTGATCAACAGGAGGCGGAGGAAAGGTTTTTCAAAGCTACCTACCAAATCAAGGAGTTCGAAAGTCGGATGGAAGTGAGAAAGAAAGAAAAGGACAAACTTTCTTCTAAAATTAAAACCATCCAGAAGGATAAGAAGGTAAGTTAAATCTTTAAAAAAAAAAAAAATTCTTTCTGTTCCTTCCTTCATTTGCAGTATTGGTATAGCAATATGATCTTGAAACCATTGTTCATCTATGATGAAATATTATGAATTCATGAAATTATTGTAAGTGTATTGTTCGCAGGTTCTTCGCCTGTCAATTTCCATCGGTTTCTTTGACACAAATATCCATCCAGTATTTATTCTTATTTGATGTAGGAACTGGAAAATCAATTAACAGCTGTGAATGAAGAGAAAGAACATTTCCAATCTCGCGCTGACAGAATGGAAGAGGGGAGAGATGATTTGTCGGCTCAGCTTAGTGAGACTCGCAAACAATACCAGGTAAAAACACTCAATCATGATTACTAGGTTTATTAATATCTGTTTAATGTAATCACCATATCTTCGAAAGATTAAGAAGAGTTAAACTTAAAATGATATTGAAAATAAATGCGTAGACAATCTTGTATCTTCAGTTGAATAAAGAAATTCCATGGCTTTCGTTTTCTCTCCAGCTCCTTAGCTGTTTAATGTAGATTTACTGTGCAAATTGAATTCATTTTGATAGGAATTGGACGAGGGATTCGCGGCTGTGTATGCGGAGAAACAAGAACTGCACGTTCGTACTATCAGCTTGGAGAATGAGAAAGACGAACTTTCAGCTCAGCTCAGTAAAAGTCTCCAGCAATATCAGGTATACAAAATACAAAACCACAATTCAATTTTTGTTTTAAAGCCTGCATTAAACACAGCCTAGAAGAATGGAAAATAATAATACTAACGACAGAAGGACAAGAGGGTAAGTTAATTTTTATTAAAAAAAAAAACATTTCTGTTCCTTCTTTCATTTGCAGTATTGGTATACTTATTTGTTAGGATTTAGCAATATGATTTTGAATCAATGTTCACCTATGATAAAATATAATGAATTCATGAAATTATTTTAAGTGTATGGTTCGCCGGTTCTCCGCCTCCTAATCTCCATCGGTTTCTTTGATACAAATATCAATCTGTAGGAAATTGGATTTATACGTGTTTTTCTTATGCAAATGACTTTGTATAATTTGCATAAAACTGCCGTTTAAAAATACGGTGAATGAAATGTAGTTCCTCGATTTATAAGTTTGTTTTGGTATCTTGAGGAAGAATTGTTATATTGTGAGTCTATGTAAAAAAGGAATAAGATTGCATATAATGTGTAATAACTTAATTTTACTTTATTCAAAAGGTGTTTGTACAAGAATAGCAAAAAGAGGAAGGATATTTTGTTTATAGAATTGTGATAGGTCTTTATATGTGGGCGCGGGAATCTGCCTGACATAGCAGATACGTAGGCACACATTGCATCTTGCCACGGGCGAAGGAGGTGGTGCGTGTGTCGGGCTGTCTATTAGTGTGCAACGCCCTTGTTACGTTTTACACCTTTGAACGAAGTAAGTTGTTTTCTTTAAATGTCACTTTGATAGTAAAGATTGTAAGCTTTGATACATGTCTATGAAATGTTTTTATGTCCTTCAGGAGAGGAAAATAAGGATTATTTTGGAAGGAGAATGTATTTGATTTTGTACTTGACAACTTCCGTTAGTCAGAATAGTATGTCTTCATAGGGATATGGTATCCAGTTAATCAAATTACATTGATCGTTTAAATAAATGTTATTACATTTATTCTATATGATGTTTAGATAAATTGTCATTTAAATGGTTAGTGGTTAACGCCTACCTGTATTTAGTGCGTGAATAATTGATTGTAATGATTTCGCCGTTGAGGGCGAATGGTGTTAATATTGTGATAAAGATGGCGGCGCCCATGGAATATTTGTATGATAATTTAATTGGTGAGTTACTTTATATAATATGTTATTAGTATACTATAAGGATGTTTTAATGATTTGTTATAGGCGACATGCTAGCGAGGTTTGCTGGAAGCTGTAGTGTGGTCTAGCTGGGACTGCGTTGTATTTTGGGAGCCGGGAGCTGCTCCGGCTTGTTGCTTCAGAGACCTTGGGTAGGATATGATTTAATACACACATTGTTTAATTGGTATAATGTTGTTTATTAATGCATTTTGAATATGTACTTTCATATAATATGTGTTAATTAAAGACAATGATATTGTCTTAATTATTATATTATCATTGATGTAGAATACATTAATGCCACAGTTTATGTAATGTAAACCAACAGCGTGATAATTTACTGTCTGTTTATCTCGCCCACATTGTTGTATACTATGAATCAGATATATGTTGATAAGAATCTATACTTGTCTTGTATTTATGTTTGGCACATCTGATTGATTTGCAGGGTTTTCTTTATGCGATGATGATGATCAACAAATAAATGGGCTCATCACCCAACCTACCATCAAGCTGCTCTCAAGTTTCTTTATTGCTGCCTTATCCGTATTACGACAAATGGCGACGAGGATGGGATACGGATGTTTGTGGATCATCGCAGATTATCGCAGATGCTACGACTGAGTTCATCAGCTGAAGGAGAAAAACCCCTTGGTCAAGAAAGACACTTGGAGTGTCACAGGACTTTAACGAGTCAAAGTTGTTTTTTTGCATGCAATATTAATTTGTTGCAGTTCCAAGTATTGGTGTAAGTTTAGTTGTAAACACAGTCATTATTGCCAATAAATATAATTATTGCCAATTGTTTACTAACTTGTACTTGCAGTTTTAGTTTCATTTAGCCCTTGTAACGATGGCTGAAGATACGAGTATGGCAGAGATGCTGCAGGCGTTGACAGGTGTCATGCAAGGACTAGCTCTACGACAGACAACTCCTGCACCAAAGATTAAACTTCAAAAGTTTAAAGGTCCACCAAGAGCCCCAGGGGAACCTTCATTAAAGGAATGGCTGGATGATTTTGCTGTTTATGCCAAGAGGTACAGGCTTGAAGGGAAAGACAAGGCTCAAGCATTAATCGATCATCTTGTCGGTGTCGTGAAGGAAGAAGTTCTGTGTAGGGATCTGTCAGTAAGAGAGGACTTTGATCAGCTAGTAGATGTGCTAAATTCACTGTTTGGACCTGCAGAATCTGTTCAGTCACTGAGTGCTGAATTTCACACAAGAATCCAGAGAGAAGGTGAAGGTCTTGCTGATTATAGCCGTGTATTGATGAGACTGTATTCACGCATGGAAAAGGCAGCCTCCTCTACAGATGAGAGGAGGGCCCTTGAGCTTCTTCGCGACAGTTCTCTAAAGGAAAACTTTGTACGGGGAGTGAGAGACACCGGGATAAAGAGAGAACTTCGACGAATAGAGATGGCCTCTAAAGGGAAAAAGTTCCTGGAAATGCGTGAGGAAGTGTTGGATCTTTTCAGGGATCAGGAGCCTTCAACAAAAGTGAAAGTCCAGGAAGCACTGGTGGCAACCCCCTCAACTACAGAGAGAAATGAAGTCAGAGAACTGAAGGACGACCTATCTTCTTTAACGAGACAAGTTAGTGAATTAGTAGAGGCTGTAAAGAATTTACAAAGGAACAGTGGTGGACAGAAGGAATACAGTGGTGGACAGAAGGAATGGCAAGGAAGAAAGCTCATTTGCTACAACTGTGGTGAGAAGGGCCATCACAGGAATGATTGTTCATCTAGCAGAAGGTGCTTTTCTTGCAAGATGCCTGGGCATCTTAAGAAGGACTGTCCCTTAAACAAGAGTACAGAGAATACCCGAGAGAACTCTCAAGCAAACATCAGTTTGATCCAAGGTCAGAAGGAGGGGTCAGTAGATCCATTGATAAAGAGACTTGTATCACGAAGTCCAAAGTCGGTAGTGACCATCGGGGGCTTGGACATAGGATGTGTATTAGACTCGGGAGCGGAAACGTCCATAATACCCGCTTCGGTATACCATGAACAGCTGAAGGTACATCTGGGGGAGCTGCACTCAATGTCTGGACTATTTCTAGATATCGTGGGAATCGGTGGGATAGATATCCCAATTGAGGGCTACATCGAAGTCCCAATACACCTGGAAGGATATTCCCTCCTTGGAAGTTTTATGATTGCAGCGGACAGGGCATGCCACAATGCTACGGCTACTACACCGGAGTATCCCGTCCTGATAGGATGTAATATCTTTGACACTATCGGTCCGTCAGGGTTAATTGATGTTCTGAAGTCTGCGAAGCAGAAAGTGAATGAGAGAACAGCGGCCTCCTGCTCACCTATCCCTGTACAGACTGGGTGTGTTGAAGTTCTTCAACCCTTTAGCATAAGAAGGGTAAGGTGTCAAATAGAGACAGATGGTCATTCAATAGGAGAGATATTGGTGAGAGATGCAACACGCCCAGTCTACGCAATCAATGCAATAGAAGGGTGCCAAGAACCTGATGGGAAATTAGTGGAAGTGCTGCTGGCTAACAGATCGGAGAACATTATTCATTTACCATCTCACACTCAGGTAGCAGAAGCAGTAATGGTCCAAAGAAGGAAAGAGGTTTGTCTTGACCTTGAGGAGGACAAGATATTGGTTTCTGTTCGTGATGTGGTTGCAGAAGAAGCAGAAGATGACAAGGTATCTGAAAGTGTAATGTCGGATATTGACATTAAGGAAACAGATGACGGTCTTCCGGATCTTCCTACTGGAGTCAAGTTGGACGGACTTTCCAGCGAAGCTAAGATGTTGGTGACACAGTTGCTCGACAAGCATGCTACAGTGTTTTCATCAGGAAGCTTTGATTTAGGGGAATGCAGTGTTGTGCCTCACGTGATACAGATGACTGAAGGACCTACGATTAGGCTCCCTTACAGGCGCATACCCCCAACGTTGGTCAATGATGTCAAGAAGATGCTCCAGGAGATGTTGGATCAAGGGATAATCCGCCCATCAAAAAGTCCGTATGCAAGCCCCATTGTTCTTGTGAAGAAGAAGGATGGATCACTCAGATTATGCATTGATTACAGGAAGGTTAATGAACGCACTGTAAGAGATTCGTTTCCATTACCTAGGATAGAGGAAACTTTGGATGCACTGACAGATGCCAAGTATTTCTCCACAATGGATCTAGCACATGGCTACTTCCAAGTAGTGATGGACCCTGCATCAGTGGACAAGACGGCTTTCCGAGTTCCTTGGGGACTTTTCGAGTTTACCAGGATGCCCCAAGGACTTTGTAATAGTCCAGGTACATTTCAGAGAACGATGGAGTATATTCTGGGAGATCTTAATCTTAGCCAAGTTATATTGTATCTGGATGATATTTTGGTGTTCTCTTCTACTCTTGAGCAGCATTTGGAGAGGTTGGACTTGGTCTTAACACGACTTGAAGAGAACGGACTCAAGGTGAAAGGCAAGAAGTGTGAATTCTTCCGCCAAGAGGTCAAGTACCTTGGACATGTAGTAACAAGTGAAGGAGTCAGGGTAGATCCTGAAAAGGTGAATAAAGTCCAGGAGTGGCCACGACCCAAGAATGGCAAGGAAGTTAGCTCGTTCTTAGGATTAGCATCCTATTATCGTCGCTTCATGGAAGGATTCTCTCACATGGCTGGTCCTCTGCATAAGGTTGCTCTGAAAGGGAAAAGCAGCAAGACAGACTTCGAGTGGGGACAAGAACAAGAAGATGCATTTGTAAGTTTGAAGTCGCAACTTACTAGTGCCCCAGTGCTTACCTACCCCAAGTTTGACAAGGACTTCATCGTGGAGACGGATGCTTCCCTGAAAGGCTTGGGGCATGCTTACTTCAGAATGGAGATGATGGTCGACCCCATCCTATCGCATACGCAAGCAGGAGTTTGCGAGGGGCAGAGAAGAACTATGCAGACTTGAGCAGTTTCAAACTTGAACTACTTGCCCTTAAATGGGCTGTGACGGAAAAGTTTGCACCCTATCTCATGGGAGCTCACTGTACTGTGTTGACAGATAACAACCCTTTGGCGCATTTAAACTCAGCGAAGTTAGGAGCCACTGAGTCCAGATGGGTCGCACAACTGGCACCCTTTGATATAGAGGTGAAGTACAGGTCGGGTAAGAGTAACCGATGCGCTGATGCTCTTAGTAGGAGACCAGAAGACATGTCGAGTGCAGAAGTCGCATCAGTGCTAAGTGAGGTGACATGTTCTACGGAGCTACCCAAGGATGATCAATCTTCTTTGAGAGGATGTCAGAAGATTGAGGTGAGAAGGGTTAGTGAAGAGCACAGTGTCAATGTATTGCCCTCTTACAGCTATGCTGAGCTTGCGGATCTCCAAGAGAAAGATGAAGTTCTGCAAGAGGTCTCGCGTTTGTGGAAGAAGGGATGGATGCCTGGTCAGGACTTCGATACCTCGATGCCGTGTTTATCTGGATGGCTGAGACAGTGGTCACGATATCGAGAATATCGAGGGGTCTTGTATAGGGAGGTGGATGATGCCATTCTTGGCAAGGTACGACAGCTGTTAGTACCCCAAGTGTTGAGAGAAACCATGCTGAATTTGACTCATGACAGATGGGGCCACCAAGGAGTGGACAGAACAGTGAACCTACTGAGAGACAGATGCTATTGGCCAGGAATGAGTGGGGAAGTAAGACTTTACATCAAGAAGTGTTATAGATGTACTATGTCAAAGGTACCTACGCCAGCTATCTGCCCTCCCCAAAGGCATCTACTTGCATTTCGGCCCCAGGAGATAGTAGCTGTTGACTTTCTGAAGCTGGATAAGGGCAGAGGTGGTTACGAGGATGTGTTAGTAATCACGGATGTATTTAGCAAGTATTGCCAAGCAGTGCCCTGCAGGGATCAGACAGCGTTGACAGTGGCCAAGACTTTGCGTGATTCCTGGTTTACACATTATGGTATTCCAGGAAGAATCCATTCCGACCAAGGAAGGTCTTTCGAGAATACGATTATTCTGGAACTTTGCAAGTTGTATGGCATGAAGAAATCACGCACTACAGCGTACCACCCTGCTGGTAATGGTCAGTGCGAGCGTTTTAACAAGACGTTGTGTGGGCTGATTCGATCTCTAGAACCAGGGGAACGACGTCGATGGCCAGAACTTTTGCAGCATATTGTCTACATCTACAATACCACCCCTCACAAGGTAACCAGGGTCTCACCTTACTTTTTGATGTTTGCTAGGAAGCCGACCCTACCCATTGATCAACTTTTGAACCATGTGTCCAATGAATGGGAACAAGACTATATCCAGACACAAGCAGACTTGATCGACAGGGCCTACCAGATTGTTTCAGATAGACTGAGTGAAGCAGCTGATAAGGCAGCAAGAGCGCAAGATGACCACGTCACTAATCCTGCATTGGAAGTTGGTGATAGAGTGCTCCTGAAGAGAAATGCTTTCACTGAGAGACACAAGCTAGAAGACAAATTCTATGAGATACCTTACGTTATTGTCGAGAAGAATGATGAGAATGATCTCTTCAAGATACGACCTACCATGGGAGGAGTACCTAAATGGGTGAATCGTAGAAGGTTGATTTTGGATCCTCGAGCAGAAGTAAATGAACTAGATGAAGTACTACCAGATGATGGCAGAGACGATATTGACAACTATCATGAGAACGATGTCGAAGAAAGTGACTCAAGTAGTGATGAAGATGATGACAGTAGTGATGAGGATGATCAGAATGACTTTCAATGGATATACGATGGTCAAACTGAAATAGAAGATTCACAAGTAACTGTCAATCAGGAAATACCTAATCCAAGGCGATCAAGTAGATCATCAAAGGGAACGCACAGTAATCCTCATCATCTACCCAGATCGTCGATAAGGTAGCGCATTGTTGTGAGTTGGAAGTGTGTATCCTGAAACAAGCGGGGAAGAGCTTGGACCTGTTTATATATATTCTACCCTTTCCTATTTCCTATTTCCTATTTGCTGAAATGTTTGTGTTCAAATTCAATACCTTATGTATTTTGTGGAGTTGATGAATATGGAGTATTGAAACAACGAATGTCAACTTTCGGGTATATATATGTGAGAAGAAGAGAAGAAAATTACTGTTTTGATGATACTTTGCATATGTATGCTTATTCTATTGGCATTTAAATTTGTATGTGTAAATGCATAAAAAAGAATATCGTTTTATCAGATGTTTGCATACAGGTATTAATGTTGGATTACAGATTATTTCCAGGTCATCTGAGTGCAACAAATTGTATTAAGAGTGTTTTGGAATGTAAACTACATGTATATATAAACAAAACTGGTATGTGTATAACATATGTAAAACAATTTATAATAATGTATATCATATACAAGTATGTTTATAAACAGAGATGAATTTGAAATTTACCTGTAATTCATTTTATTCTTTTGTGGGCAAAAGATTCCCAAGCGGGGAAAATGTAGGAAATTGGATTTATACGTGTTTTTCTTATGCAAATGACTTTGTATAATTTGTCGTAATACGGATAAGGCAGCAATAAAGAAACTTGAGAGCAGCTTGATGGTAGGTTGGGTGATGAGCCCATTTATTTGTTGATCATCATCATCGCATAAAGAAAACCCTGCAAATCAATCAGATGTGCCAAACATAAATACAAGACAAGTATAGATTCTTATCAACATATATCTGATTCATAGTATACAACAATGTGGGCGAGATAAACAGACAGTAAATTATCACGCTGTTGGTTTACATTACATAAACTGTGGCATTAATGTATTCTACATCAATGATAATATAATAATTAAGACAATATCATTGTCTTTAATTAACACATATTATATGAAAGTACATATTCAAAATGCATTAATAAACAACATTATACCAATTAAACAATGTGTGTATTAAATCATATCTTATTTATATTTTATTTGATATGCATGTAGGAACTGGACAATCAGTTAACTGCTGTGAATGAAGAGAAAGAACAGCTTCAATCTCGCGCAGAAATCATGGAAGAGGGGAGAGATGATTTGTCGGCTCAGCTCAGTGAGACTCGCAAACAATACCAGGTATGAACTCTCAATGATGATTGAAAATACTCTAATACTCTATGTTTCGATAGGTTTATTTTATATCCATTGCGTAATGACAATATCCTCGAAAGATTAAAATGAGTTAAACTTAAAACGATATCGAAAATAGGTGTATAGACAATCTTATACCTTCAGTTACAATTTTTTTCCATGACTTTTGTTTTTTCTCCAGCTCCATATTTGCTTAATGTAGATTTACTGTGCAAATTGAATTCAATTTGATAGGAATTGGAAGAGGGATTCGCGGCTGTGTATGCGGAGAAACAAGAACTGCAAGTTCGTACTATCAGCTTGGAGAAAGAAAAAGACGAACTTTCAGCTCAGCTCAGTAAACGTCACCAACAATATCAGGTATACAAAATACACAATCACAAGTCAAAATGTTTTTTAAAAAACCTGCGTTAAACATAACATAGACAAATGACATTCTAGAAACGGACAACGGAGACAGTTAGTATTTTCCCCAAGTAAACAAAAATCCACAACCCATATAATTCTGTTACTCTTCTCTTAGTCATCCTGCCTTGAAGTTCGTGCCTTAAACCAGAAATTATTATTCATTTTTTAAAGGAACCAGAAGAGAGTTTCACTGCTGAGGATCTAGATAATGATTTTGAATGGGACGACGACATAGAACCACTGCCAGAGGATAGAGAACCACTACAGGAGGAGAGAGAATCATTCCAACATCGCGCTGATAGTTTTAAAGAAGAGGGATATAACCAGACTTTTCAACTCAGGAAGGCCCCCAAACAACGTCAGGTAAATTTTCTTATAGTTTGTTTTTCTGAGTGAGTTTGCTTAAACAAGATAGATTGAACATTTAACAAGTTCATCACAGAGGTTAGGACAGGGAGGAAAATCAAAAACATTCTAGTAACGGACAACGGAAAAAGTTAGTGTTTTCCCAAGTAACATTAATAAATCCACCATCCATAATTGTGTTACAATTTTCTTAATCATTCTTCCTAGGAACCAGAAGAGAGTTTCACGGTTGAGGACCAAGAGGGCGGTCTAGAATGGGACGACGAGATAAAACCACTGCAAGAGGAGAAAGAATCATTCCAGCCTCGCTCTGATAGTTTCACAGAGGAGAGACATGAACAGAAATTTCAACTCAGGACGGGTCCCAAACAACGTCAGGTACATTTTCTTATTATGTTGTTCTTCTGAGTAAGTTTGTTTTAACGAGAGAGATTCAAAATGTAACAAGTTCATTACAAAGATTAGGACAAGATAGAAAATCAGTTTGCAAAGTATAATCAATTACTATCTAAAGCAATGAAATCAAATAGAAAAAAAATGACTCAACATTAATAACTTATATAGCTTGAGTTGCATAGGATAAAGTACAGACCCAAACCCTTGGAAAAAACACCACGTAATTTAAACGGAGATTGGAAATGAGAATAAAAAACAAATCATATGTACAAACTAGACTATTACAATTATTCTATGTAAGAGGTATTATTATACCAGTGGCTTAATACAAATTGTATATATTCTATATGTATCCCCCCCCCCCCCCTCGATATTTTGAAGTACATTGTATTATACAACATAGTATTCAATGTATTCATTAAGGTACTGGGGGAGAAAATCCAGGTTATTAGGAAGAAAACAGATCCTGAAAAGAAACAACCTGAAAGTCAGGCAGAGAAACAAGACGATCTCTCAACTCAGCTTGAGGAGGCCAATCAGAAATATCAGGTAACTTTGAATAAATTAGGAATATAAAGAACCTTTGAGAAAGCTTTGAAAAATATATCAATATTACAGATATACAATGTGTATTACTTTCATAACGAAATTACATTATTCTATTGAACAATGATATAATTACTTAACTTTCTCTCTCTCTCTCTCTCACTCTGCCTCTGTCTGTCTGTCTGTCTGTTCGTTTCTTTCTATCCCCACCCCCTCTTCGTCTCTCTCTCTCTCTCTCTCTCTCTCTCTCTCTCTCTCCCCTCTCTCTCTCTCTCTCTCTTCTCTCTCTCTCTCTCTCTCTCTCTCTCTCTCTCCCTCTCTCTCTCTCTCTCTCTCTCTCTCTCTCTCTCATAGGACCTGGATAAAGAATTCGACATTTTACTTGAGGAGAAGCTAGAGTTTCAATCTCTCGCTGACAACTTGGCTGACGATAACTATAGGCTATCAACTGAGTTAGGGCAGGCTTACACAGAGAGGCATGTAAGTCAAGTTATTTGATGGATTTTAACAGCTATGATTTTACATGATAAAAGATAATCATTAAAAAATGAGCTTCACTTCAAACGATGATTCATTATACATACATGTTAATAGATGACTAATACATTATTTCTTAATTTTTTTTTCATTGTTTTCATACTTTGCAAAAGTGCATGGACAAAACCAAAGTCTGATACTTGAATTGCAAGTACCAGTTACCTCGAATCCACATACCTATAACGATCCTCTTTTCAAACATCAATCAGTCTTTGTTCTTGACCTTTTGATTGGCTAATTAGTAAATTAATTAATTGTTACATCTAAAAATATAAAATACACTGTGTACTGTAGAAGGACTTATATGTATGTGCAACGACTGAAATACCTTTTGAAAAGAAACTGTGAAATCATAAATTCTCTTCTCTTGACTTTGAAAAGGAAAATGTATATGAAACAAGTTTCATCTCTTCCTAACAGGTTTTGGAAGATAAACTGGATTCTTTAGAAGCAGAAGGCGAGAAGCAAGAACTTGCTACCAAACTGAAGGAGGAAAATAAACTCCTTTCTACTTCACTCGGATCCACGCGTAATCTAATCAAGGTATATACAGTATAGCAACCATGGAATATATGTCATTATAAAATCATGTTTTCTGACACATTCAACGCTTTGAAATATAATGATGAAGGCAAAATTTTAGCCGCAATTTGTGTACATATTATATTTTTGTAATATTGTAATTGTTAAACTTCTATGCAGTAAGAATTTGTTCTTTCCTATCACAATTCTTTTTTGCCGAGTTTAAGTTTTCAAGTTATGGTGAAGTGTTTTCGTTTTGTTACAAACATACTTTAACAAAAACAAAAATCACGGGTATTCTTTAACATATTTATATCTATTCTAAAAATTTCTTACGACCAGCATCTCCAGGAAGAAGTTGAAATTCTGAGCCAAAGCAATGAGAAACTCCGCCAGGAAACTTCATCGGTTGAGAGTCAATTAGAGGATGGACTATTCGAGGAGCTTGAGAAAAATATGGCGCTATGTCAGGTAATACATTTTAAAGAGACTTTACAATGGATTATTTTCCAGTGCTATTCAAATAGGGACATGTATTCTAAAATAAGGACAAAATTACAGTCTCCTCATTTTATAAATGAGAACATATATCATTAATTCGCAGATTTGTCGATGTCTTTCACTTATTGGCTCATATTCAAAAGAATAAACAATTTATCCTTATATAATATGAATCTTTCCTCAATATCAAATCAAATGTGACTTTCTTTACGCTTAGATTTTGATGACTTCGCGTCGTAGCTTCAAGCGTTCTATAGACGGGTTACGTAATTACATCATGAATCTCTTTTATTCTTCTAACCTCTAAATGTATATATTTTCCTATTTTCTACAGATCTTAGAACAGAAAGTCGCCGCTGCAGAAGGCGAGAAAGCGGAATTTGAAGTAGAAACTTTGAAATGGGAGAAAGAAAGGACCGATCTTTTGACACAACTTCAAAGCAGTCAGACACAATATCAGGTATTTAGAAGATTATCACGGTCATTTTTCCTCTTAGAATTGAAATGCTTTTATTTATATATATGAATTTTGTTGACATTCCGTTCATTTGAGAAGTAATCTTGACGACAATTTTGTGAAATTTAGATATTCTCATAATTTCCGATATCGTGCTATTGGTGAAAATAACATTTTTCTTGAATATTTCTTTATCAAATTTGTTGTATTTTTAAAATAATAAACCTATAATTGACTTAACTTGAAACAAAATGCTCATAATATCATGGTACCAAAGTATAAACTATTTCCATTAACATTATTTTTTTAAACACACGTTCTATCACTATTAAAAAGATAGTAACCCATCTCATGATACATGTACAATTGAACCAATCTTTAATAAATTTGATTTACTTTATTCTGATAGATACTGAAAGATCAGTTCGAGTCTGTTAGTCATGACGGCGAAAATCAACATGTACTCGCTTCAAAGTTGATCGAGGAAAAGGAAGAAATTTGCGTTCAACTTGAAGACAGCCGCAAGGAATGCCAGGTAGAAACAAAATTAGTTGATGATTACAAACACAATATAATAAGGATGTCACAATCTAAAGCTATATATAGTAATGTGTGGTTCAATGGGGTCTGATTTAATAGTCACAATTTGCAAAGGTTTCACAGGTTCCAAGGTTTCCGTGAACCTTCCGACTTGGACTGAAGGTCTATCTAAGACACCTTAACAATGTATTCCAAGTATTCTATATTACTTCATGATTGTAGTTGCAGATTACAAAGTAATTAATACATAGTTATTATAGTCATTGCATTATGTTATTGGTTAGGATTTCAGTTTGTTTCGCATGATAAATAAATCTTCACCTTTATTAGCATTATTATCATCATCATCGTCTTCAATACGACATACAAAATAATAAATTCATATTTAAATTGTTCATGATTATTCAGGAATCCGATGTAAGACTGGATGTTATCCCCAAAGCGACTAAAATACTCGACCAGAAGATTGCATACCTACAGACAGACAGGAAAGAACTTCGGAGAAAATTAGAGACTGCTGAGAAAGAACGCCTGGTGAGAATATGATATTGCATGACTATCTCAACATTCTAGACACAACAAAACAAATAAAGAAAATGATACAAAAATTAACACAGAAATAAACGAGAATGGTAGTGATTCATACGAAGTATTAAGTTTTATACCGTTGATTGTGTTTTTACAAAGATATATGTAAAATTTTCTAATTTATATATCCTTTTCATCATTCCAGGATTTCTCCGAGCAAAACAAGGTAGCCATGGAAAAGTTCAAAGAAGCCGAAGAACTTAGATTGAATATTGAAGAGAAGAATACGATACTCGAGTATGAAATCAAGGTAAAAACTTTATTCTACCAGTTTATGACCATAAAGAT
Source organism: Strongylocentrotus purpuratus (assembly GCF_000002235.5). Lineage (NCBI taxonomy): Eukaryota > Metazoa > Echinodermata > Echinoidea > Camarodonta > Strongylocentrotidae > Strongylocentrotus > Strongylocentrotus purpuratus. Next base: position 2,031,345 of record NW_022145615.1, on the reverse strand, counting down.
ATAGATTGTGTTTTTTTTCTTTCTAAAGAAGAAAGAAAACATTATATTGCCTCGAATTTTTGTGTCAGGTAATAAAATATTCATTATTGGAATTCTACCGGCTTTGGCATTCTTTCTTTTCTTCTTTTCATTGAAATTCTAGTACTCATGAGTCCTAAATAACTTACATAGTCATTATTGAATTGTCACATTATTCTATTTGTCACTAATAAATCTAAACTTTACTGTATTATGACATCCCTACAGCTTGCCAAGAATAAGGTTGCTGATTACAAAGCTGATAACAAAGATCTTAACGTTCATAACAGAGGTCTAAAACACCAAATAGAGTTCCAGAAGAAAAGCAATGAGGTTAGTAAAAACAATAATTAACATTAACATTTTTTCATTTATTTATTTATTTATTATCATTATAATTATTTTAGTTTTATTTTATTTCTCTTCTCTTCTTTTTTTTTTTGGGGGGGGGGGAATTGAAATGATATCTCGGAAAACGCTTAGAATCCGCGTGCATATTTAAATAAGCACATCGATGCCCTGTTTTTACCATTCAACCAGACTTTTAATAAGCAAAAGCTACATTAGTAAAAAGAAATAAAGTAGTCGACATTTTTCGCAATTTCCAATACAACTCCTAATACATTCAAAGCAACATTTGCTTTCCAATCTACATGTACAGGCACATATGCTAGACATACTTGTTCTCCTCAGGAATATGAACTTATGACAACAAATGGTTATCTGCTGAAAAATACTAGTAATGATGATGGCGGAGATGGTAAATGAACATAATTGTGCAAACCTTTATCTCTTATATAGGAGCTTGAAGGTAGAGCATTCACTTTGGTAGAAATGCTCGATCTACTGGAGAAGAAATTATTTCTAGCTGAGAATAGACAGAAGCAACTAGAGGATGAGCTTCAGGTAAGAAAGATCCCATCTCAGTATGGCTATTATAATTTTCTATTCTTACACTGTCTTAAAAGACAACAACAAATGGACAGAAACTCCAGAACAGAGCATAGGTTTTTATAAGATAACGATCAGGACAGCAAAGTTTAAGTACATGTAGATGGCCAACAGAAAGAAGAACAAAAAGAAGTAACGAATAATTTAATAGAAATACGAAAGAATGACAGGTTTCTTGGATAGAGCAAAGGTCTTGAAACAGGACGTCTGGGTTAGAATCAAAGACAGTGTTCTATTTTGAAAGGCATCAGTTACCAATTAGCTCCGCTAGTCGGTCTTTAAAATGGTGGATTTCATTTCTGCTTAAATATAATCGTACTGTGTACCAGCACTCAGAACTAAAGTAAAAGATAAAGTAAATTTCAGTAATGGGACGAAAACGGTATGATCAATTCAAATGGACAAAATCCCCAACTTAATCAATTATAATTATATGTGCATGTCGTTAAGAATTCCTTAATTATTTATCTCTTTTTTATTTTTCAGAGTATGAAAGCTTCTGTGGCTGCTGCCGCCATTCGGTATGGTGTTGTAGAAACGGTTGGGGATTCAATGTGCATCACTGACCTGTTCCAGGCTCTCGACGACATGAAACAACTCAATTCAAATATGAAACTCGAGATTGTCAATTTGAAGAAGACCAAAGAGACCTCCGAAGATATGGTACGTCACACCATTAAATTTGATTTAGTGTAGTGTATATCGCATTTATCCTCATTTTATTTTCCTGGAGTTTGTCATTAAATTTGGCGACATTGGTAACAGTTTCACTTGCTTTTGTGTTTAAAATAGAAATTATTTGTTGATACATGTAATGTTATTGTTAATAGATTAGATGAAGAATAGAAGTCTTATATTTATATATTAAGTAGGAATGACTGCAAATCTTAGCATTGTTAATTTGAGATAAACGAATACAATTTCCGTATTCTGATTTTGTTTACTCTCTTAGATCAGCATTCCTGGTATCGGAGATCCCCTTCTTGAATGCGGAGATTCGGCTGCAGAGAAAAGGTAAATTATTTAATCTTATCTGCAGATGAAATATAAATAAACTTGAATTAGAATGAAATATTTGTAATGAATCAAAATATGTTTCCAAACACATTTGTCAAAATAATTCCACACCTGGATAGAAACGTGAAGTTAAGTTTGAGTCAAAGTTAGGTTAAATTTTTCGACGTAACCTTTAACAACAAAATGCAATGTGTCTTCTTTTATTCAGTCCTAGAGAGCGAGAGAGATGTGAACTGAAGGAGATGTTAGAAGATTTTCAATACCAGACCTGCAGACAAGGAAGTTTGATCAAGAAGCTCAGATACCAACTCTCTGTGTAAGTATATAATCAATAATTAATACTCATCATGATGAGATAGAATTGAAATGGCAATGTAAGATTTCCTCGGCTGATATGGCACCCCTTTGAAAACCCGTTTATGTTTGTTTGTTGTTGTTTTTTGGGGGGAGGGGGATACATTCACAGGTCCTCTACATGGTCTAAGTTATTGTCGAATTATTGTAATTTATTGTAATTTATTGTATATTATTGTAAAAATAAAAAAAAGTCATGAAACATGTAAACATTTTGTAAATTGATTCACTCACGTACAGCTTCCACAAGAACATGCTCCATGAAGAGGACTCGGTGTATGACAACATGAACTACATAGACCGAGCTGTGATTGATAGGATTCTTTCAGATGTGAAGGTGCCCGTCATCAAGTCTGAAGACCTTTCATTCCTGGTCGGAGCCAACGTCGATGGGGATGATGATCTCGTCGGAAAGGGTTCATTCGGGAAAGTATTCTTGAGGCAGTACCAAGGCGAGGCTGTAGCCGTCAAAGTGCCTTACAACGGCGAGGGAGTCAGGGATGAAGATGATGAAAAGAGGATGGTTCGAATCAAAGCCGATCACGCTCGTACCACCATGGAAGCCCTAGTCAATCTCGCCTTCGCTGACCACCCCTCATTCCCGAAGACAGTCGGCATCGTTGACATCGGAGGTGCTCCATCACTTGTCCTCGAGTTCCTTGGTGATAAGAACACCGGTACAATCTACACGCTCAGTCAGGCTATCAAGTTCCAAATTCCAGCTCTCTCCAAAGAAAATTGGTTCGTCATCATGATGGACATCATCCACGGATTGAAAGCCATGCATGAGAAAGGTCTCTTGCATAACGACCTGAAAGCTAATAACATCCTCTTACAATGGGACCTTGAAGATCAACGATGGCATGCTTTCATCATTGACATGGGCAAAGTCTCTACCCAGACCATACCACTCAGGCACAAACAGCTACCCAAAGAGGAGTTAGAAGGGTACAAGAAGGGCACCCTCTTCCCGCATCTGGCTCCAGAGTACATCCTAGATCTACAACCCATGACTATTCAAACTGACATCTATTCCTTAGGCAAGGTCCTGGCTCGTATCGAGAAGGTGATTAGGAGTCGACCTCTGCGTGACCTAGCAGATGAGATGACCCATGTTAAAGCTCGTCTACGACCCTCATGGAAACACATTGAGAAGGTCATCACCAAAGCACAGAGGAGAAATATCTCATAATCTTGCCATGATATGATATTTGATATTGATATGTATATGTATATATGATTTATGGCTGTAGTTTAAGATTCGAATGATATTGATGATAGATGATGGATTAAACATCCAATCAGGATATAATCAGGCTCTTTATAACTATGAGCAATCAAACCAGAATAGACAGAAGAGCTTCAGTGCTCGAACTATTTTCAAACCTGATAGTCTAGAATGACTATGATGAGAACAGATACAGGGAGAATAGGAAAGAAATCATCTGGTCACTCAAATGAATTGAAGTGACTTATCGGTTTCTTTAGTACTGCGGAGATTCTCCTCTCATGCTGGCCGGTTTTCGGTGTTTCCCCTAAAGCTATTACAACCTCAGCGAACCACCCGAAACCTTTAATACATCGAATTCAATACCCTTGATGAGCTAGAAGGTTTCTGGAGATTCGCAAACATGCGCGCGCGCGTTGAGTGGGAAAGACTGGAGATCTGTATGCTTGGGATCGGGAATCAACCTGTGGGAAGGGAATCGGAAGGTCACGACCAGATGGCTCCGAATACGAGCAAAGAACCCGAATGGAGTTCGACAGTCGTTTCGGAGCACGAACAGGGTCTATGCCGAGTACGAAATATCAACAGTTTTAAGGTCGAAAGAAAAGGCTAGACCATTAGGAAGGCGTCTCCCTAAACATATAAGATGGCATTTGAATATTAATATGGCACTTGCAGCACCAATATAATGGCCTATGAAGCAAGCACAAGTAGATGAAAATATCCTTGCATTATGCATTCGTAGATATTTGAAGATTGCTTTAAATTTACGCTCCCAATGATTTATGTCTATGAAGATCGTTATATATGATATTATTATGTGATTAACATGTAATAGAATGACTTGAAAATGGTACAGTATTATGACCTGATAGAATGTCTTAAGTATCTATTTATATTATTTATTGATGAGATATGATTAATCATTGGCATTATGCTGAAAAGACCATAGAAAGCGTATAGAAAAGAGTAGTGGCCAAAGAAAACGCCAAGGACTAGGAAAGTAAAGAGAAAAGTTTGAAAAGCGTCTTATCACAATAATGGTTAAGTGATTTGTTCAGTTCCTCTAGTACTGCGAGCATTCGTAGCTCAAGCAACCTGACTTCCATGTCCTCACTGACATCTAGAAACACTCCTCAAGTTTTTCCGACTGAAGAGAAATTCAAATCCTTCTCTGTCTTGAAAGCTTAAATCTTTTTGAGTGTTTGTCGGATTGTGTTGGTTTGTGATGATGAAAGCAGGTTATCTTGGGTTGGGGATGTACAGCGGGAAGGGAGCTGGCGAATCACGTGATACAGACGGTTCTGAACACAAAATGGCAACCATGACGAAATCGATTCGATTTCCTCATCATTTTGTTTCAGAACACAATCGATTTGGAGAAAGTAGAGTTGGCTGGTGCTGACAAGATTGAAAAGAATGAAGTGAAAGTTGCAATGTGCAAAAAAAAGACAAAGGATTATCATAATTTATGTGAAATAAAATAAAAAATAAAACATTAAAAAAAACTAATACGATCGTTTGATTGAGTCTCATTTTTGTTAATTTGTATATCAAGTATTTCATCGATGCTGTAAAACAAAGAATTAGAAGAGGGTTGTACAATATAAAGACAAGAGAGAGAGAGAGAGAGAGAGAGAGAGGGAGGGAGAGAGAGACATACTGCGAGTAAGAAAGAAAAAGTTAGAGAGATAGATGGAGAGGGTTGAGATCGGGGGGGGGGGGGGGACACAGACATACAGAATAGTATCTTATCGCCCCTCCTCCTTTAACTAGAAATATGTAAGGTAACATAGACGTATGAACATACGAAGTTCTTAGATCTATAATAAGGTAATGGTGAATATCCTATAGAAAGCACACGGTGACAAAATATTTTCTTCAGATCAAATAAAAGGTTGAATAAGAAGAGGCTAATACAGAAAGAAGAACATTGAATCTATCCAATATTCCTGAAAATTTAACCGCGTAGGTATTGTTGCTTCTTTTGCCTTTTTATTTCCCTTTCTTTACCTCCAATCCATCAAAAGGGAAAAATCAAAATTTGAAATAGAGAACCTAAAAAGTTGTTGCATTCATGCACAGGAAGAGATAATGGTGAATTTTATAGCAATGTTTTTGAGGAAAACGAAAGGTTGAAGCAACATAAAAGGGAGCACACAGTACCAACGAATTGTCACGCAAAATAATGAATAAAACATTCATTGATGCATGATGAATGTGCAGATCTTTTACATGGATAAATAGGGATTATGATCAGTAAAATCGAATAGGAGGGGAGTTTAGCATCGATACCTTACAAAAGTGATTTGAAATAAAGAAGAAAACAAAAAATTATGTATGGATAAAGTTTATCTGTATGTTTACACTCGGTATCAAAATATTAAGTTGATTTATGATGGAATCATATGGATGTGCAAACATAGGATTAATAAGACTTTTACATGCACGGAGGCAGATTATGGTGAATGTATTATTTCTATCCAAGATGCAAAAAGCCAGAGTGAAAAAGATCTTTCTAATGGATATTTCCACAGGAAATCGACTCATTTGACAACATGATTAATGTTAACGTGTTATCCGACTTTCCGGAGACCAAAATAAAACTAACAACTTAAAGAAAAATGGAAATGAAAACCTTTTACGTGCACTTTTAAAGGTGAATATCAATACATGATTAATGGTAAAGTGTTATCCGACTTTCCGGAGACCGAAATAAAACTAACAACTTCAAGAAAAATTGAAATGAAAACCTTTTACGTTCACTATTAAAGGTGAATTATATACATTTCCATGATCCAGAAAACAACTTGAGAGAAAACATCGAAAACAGATAGCTTAAAGGGATATTGACCAAAATGACAAATGATGAACGGGTGCATAAACGAGCCATCTTTCATTTGTTTTCCGATTCTGCTTCCTGTTACAGATCATGATTAGGTTCACGAGGTATTTCAATTATATTTCCCTTTTTTAAGGCAGATTTTTATTTAGACTTTAGATAGTCTCACATTAAACACCAACAGCAACAACTAAAAAAAGAGAGAATGATGAAGGGAGCGGAGAGAGGGGGAACCAGAAAATCATTAAAGACGGTTCACATTATATCAGGTTGCATTTTCGTTTTTTATATTTTCATTATCAATGTTTCATTATTCGCTTTGTTTTAGGGGGGAGAGCGACAGTGCGACTCCGGATGTAATATTGGTCCAGTCGACTGTGGACAGTTTCCGTGTCGCGCGCCCAATCAGCTAACAGTATTATAGTAGACCTTGCCATTCCTCTCATTCTGACTTCTGGGGGGCGTTTCACAAAGCCCTTTTTCAATGACAAAAATCAGTGACAATCTGCTGATAACCAATCAGAAGCAAGGATTTTAGTAGCTTATAATAACACAAAATGTCATTTGTCACTGACGACAAGTTATACGCCCTCCTGTTTTTTTCGACGGTTGTTTGGAGACATCGCGCCGTGTGTGGGACGAGTGCGATCGGAAGAATACAAAATGTATAAAAACGGATAGAAGCTGGACTAATGAAGTATTAGTGACTGTGGCGTGTCGTGTAAAGGGCACGTAACTCATTGGGTGAAACGTGATGAAAATGCCTGGTGAAAATGATACCATAGAGTGCAAGGATTGGAAATGTTATATCATATTCCGTTTTTTCCCCCTTTCTAATATCTTTTCTTTCGCCTTTCGACTGGGGATATGCTGCACTGCCCACTCCCGTAACTACATAATATTAATAGCAACATGACGTATAATTAACAAAATTAACATCAACTGTACATCTAAATTTTCAATGCGCAGAGTACTTAATGCAAACTTTTGAAGGGTAACACGTGCAAAGAATGTGACATTTAACAATTGACAAAAACAAACGACAAAGAAGACAAGAAACAAAGAAACGTTAGTAGTATTATACAGTATACAAATTGAAGTGGTCTGAAATTGACCAACAATGATAAAATACTAAAGGACATGGTAAAACATCGAGTAGATCTTTCTTTATTAATTTGTACACTTTTTAAAAACAATGTACATGTATATATATTCAAACATCACAAGTTGACAAATGAAATTGGTATACTCAACAATGTACATGTAACTACATACCAAAGCATGAATTATATTTCATACCAGCTATAGAGACAATATTTTATACAGAAAATGCTCTCGTAAAACATAAAATACCAGCAACCAAGCTAATTACTGACATACCATATATGAAGCAGAGTTCTGTTTTTATTTTAAATATATATTACAGGTTTTTTGCTTTCTTCAGAATACATGAATGTAAATTCATAGGCCTATTCAAATGGCCAAATCTGTCAATTTACTATATTTATTGTAACAAAGTCCATTTACAAATACACATACAATACCAGATAAATAAGCCTGCATTAAAATGATACATGTATAAGGACAATGGCTTAAAATTCTCTCCTCTTTGACATGTACTATTTTCCAAGTTAAAGCTTCAATTATGTATTTAAATAGTTAACAACAATTTACATGTAAAATCATCACTTACAATATTGCTTACAACTATACAAACTTAATGGCTCAAACCCAGATGGGTTTTTGTTTTAATGAGGGAAAAGGATGGTACAGAGACAAGGGCATTTTTTTGCTAAAGTTCAAGTAATGATAACTACTGAACATCTAAATTTACCCTTGAACCATTTCACTATAATAGTAGAAGATGCAAAGATAAAGAGTCTCTTTATGAATGTCCGTGGAAACAAATATAGCAAGCTTTAGATGATATGACATCAAACCAGTATATATAAAGTTAAATCTCTTCCTATTTCACTCTGGTTCAGTGTCAGAAGGATGTCTGAAAATCACAGATGGATAACAGTTTCCAAATTGTGAACTTTAGAAAAAAACATGACCCTAAAAATATTATTTCACCTACAGAACACAAGTTCTTTTATACACTGCTTCCGTCCTCATATGTGGCTAAACCAGTTATGGATGCATCCAGTAAAAACAGAAAAATGCATGTTCTTGTTGAAGACCTTGGTTAGCGAGCGGAATTATGAGCAGAGTTACAAGCTCGCTGATGAAAAGCAATTATCCCATCATTCAAGGGGTTATAAGAAGGGGTGTGTCTCTTGTTCATAAGGCTGTGGCTGATCAGTGCCCTCTGCGATAGGCTTGCTGAATGCTGAGTTCTTCTTGAACGGTGTATCTAATGTCTTGATTTGAGAAACGCCCTGAGCAAAGAAGAAATCAAACGAGATGAAAAAGGATTAAAATAACATTTTAAATGGATTGTTTGCAAAGTCTTCAGTATTCACCTCTATTTCGTTCTAACATATCGCTACACAGGACTAAATATAGACTTTACAATGTCTTTAAATGCATGTTGCTATAGAGAACTGTAGAAATAGAATCCTTGTATACCTACATGTATGAATGATTTGTACTCACTATTGGGAAAAATATAATATGTGAAGTTTTTTCTTTTACTTAATTATCTCAATCTTTAAGTCTTTATTAAAGGGCAAGTCCAGCCCATTTGCAAATTCATTTTAATAAAGAGAGTATAAAAACAAACAAAACAGTAAAAGTTTAATCAAAATCGAACATAAAAATAAGAAAGTTATAGAGCTCAGTGAGTTGATGATGTCATCTTCTCACTTTTCTCTATCAGTATTGTACTTAAATATTAAAAATATCACTTTTCTGCTCTGGGAATGAAAACAAGGCTCGAGTTGAATCCTCATGAAATATGTGCAAAATTACCATAACTGTAACTTATTGTAAAAATAAAGGAATTCTTTTATACAGGTGTGTCCAAGATAAAGAAAAAGTTGAAATGTCATGAACAAAATATATGGGGAATAGCGAGGGGTGACATCATCAACTTGCCGATTTGAATACAGGATATGTACTGTAATACGGGGTCCAGACAACTCGCCACAAAGACAACCCGCCCCAAGACAACCCGCCACAATATCCTGGACATCTTGCCACAATACCCTGGACAACTCGCCACACTTTTTTCCCCTTATGATTTCTAGATCTAAAATGAAATGAAATTGTCATTTTTCATGATTTTCATGCTTTTATAAACACAGTCATGACAAAGTATAAAGAATAAAGCTGATTTCCCTTGTAACAATAATATACTTTTGACAAACCAAAGGCGTACGGCCGGGGCGTACGATTGCCAGATCATTGGGATAACTTCTCGGTATTTAGATCTAGAGGTCTATAACAGCCGCATTTTTCTGTCCCAGAAATTTTTTAATGGTAGGATACTGGAAGCACTGGCGTACTGATAGGGGGGGGGGGGGGTGGGCAGTTGACCCATGAAATAAAATTGGAATGTGGTTTATGTCTAGATTTTCTGGGTTATTTTCGTCAGAGGCGGCATTCTTCATTGGGGGGGGGGACACTGTGCCCCCACTTGTCCAGGTTCCCCTAAAGTGCCCCCTTATCCTTTGAACATGTCCTTTTCCCTTCTGATAATTTTTAATGGTAGGAATTCATGGAAGGATAGGCCTACTGGAAGCATTGGCGTACTGATGGGGGAGGGGACAGTTGACCCGCGAAATAAAATTGAAATGTGGTTGATTTCTAGATTTTCTGGGTTAGTTTCGCACTTTTGCCCACAGTCAGAAAATCGTCTTTATTCTTTAGAACAGCTCTCAAAATACTCACAATTTTTATGTTTCCTGTCATGACAGTGTTTATAAAAGCATGAAAATCATGAAAAATGACAATTTCATCTAAGATGAGGGATTTTAGATCTAGAAATCATGAGGGGAAAAAGTGTGGCGAGTTGTCCGAAAAGGCATCCCACCCTGGACAACTCGCCTGTGGCGTGTTGTCCAGGGTATTGTGGCGAGATATCCAGGGTATTGTGGCGGGTTGTCTTGGGGCGGGTTGTCTTTGTGGCGAGTTGTCAGGAATTCCTGTAATACATATCACTGTTTTATTGAAATTATGCAAAACTTTAAATTCCCATAAATTTCTTATTTTTGGTCCGATTTTGATGAAACTTTCATCGCTTTGGTTGTTTATTTTTTCTCTATTTATCCAATTAACTTACAAGTGGGCCAGACTTGGCCTTTAAAGTGTTTTGTTATTGAACATGAGTTTCATGACTTATAAATGTCTTTTTCTAATTTCCATTTCCATGAACATTTCTATTACAATAGAAATTGATCTGCTTCATTCTGTTGCCCTACAGGCATAACAAAAAAGATTTCGGGTTCATACTTTTGTTGTTGTTATGATACTTCACCCACTATGCCTATATTTCTTGAATCACTATATTTATTGATAAACTTACGGGAATCTTTTCTTTATGATGACTCCAGAATGTGATAGGTTGCTCGGTGTTGACGTTATGCTCATACAGAGGGGCTGGTAACTCGGACTCAAACTCATCATCGTAGAAGTCTTTCTGAGTTACTGATTTGTATTCCTCAACAGGTGATGGCTCATTAATCTCTTCCTGAAGCTCTTGGCTAACCTTGGCATAAAGGGCTCTCTCCATCAACTCCTTCTTACGGCCTGGATGAAATACAATCAGAAAAGTAAAAATAACCAGTTCAGAGATGATTTTTTTTCAAAAACTGTAGGTCCTTACATTTTTCTTTTCTAATGTTCATTGAAGATAACAAGGTAAAATGAAATAAAGAAAGAAAGAGCCCTGCTGATAATTTCACATGTAGTACAGTATGACCCGGGAGTCTTTTTTTCTCTTTCTTATAGGCTAATGGTTTACAAGTATAATTACATCCTATAAGCTAATAAAAAAAGAGGGATTTCTTACCGACTGTTCGAACCCCACACTGAGCAGGTCTCTGATACGATCCCATGCTGTTTGATTCTTTCTCCACGGCAGTGTCTAATTCTCGTGTGAGGATGCCCTTGTGTCCATCCTTGTATGGGAGAGAGCTGTTGGATGTGTAACTTTCAGTAGAATTCACTCCTGCACTGTCCAGACCTGTCTGGAAAACTTGCCTCTGTGAAACAATAAATTAGGAAGTATTTAGTTTAGTAATCAATGACAATGTGTATTTTGATAAGCACTTGTTGACTCAGTTACATTTTAAGATTTGGCAGTTTAATACATGAACGTATATTTCCATTTCAGAAGTTTAACCACTGATTGTCACTTATAGTTTCAGTGAAATCCTAACTACAATAGCTTAGTCTTTAGTCTTAGACTTATAATCTGATAAACATCTACCTACAATGTAGTCCTAGATCTAATTCTAACATTAGATCGAGTATGAATTGTCAAGGCTCTTTAAAGATTCTCCACCAAATTGTGCATGAATAGCATACAGCATAGTTTATAAATTATATGATAGCTGTAATTAATTAACAGTTATGCAACATCTAACGGTTTCAAATAAGACATTTTTTAAGGAAAGAAATAAATCTTAAGAAATTAACAATGCAAAGCCAAAGCCCAAGGCGGCGAAAGCCAAGCCAAGGGGAAAATATTCACCTCTTCAACCCAGTTCTCCATGAGACATCTTCCTCCTGAATTGTTCAGAGTTCTTGCTGGATTAAGTGTTGCCATGTTCTTTCCTCTCTTCTTACTAGCTAGTCGCTGATATATTATTGGTTTGATAGCCTCCAGAAGTAACTTCACACGTTAAGTTGCCTGTTGAGTGTTGGCGAGTGTTGTGTTCGAAGATTTGTGAAGGTCCTTTCCAAAAATAAAGCCGTCTTCAAAGACTTCTGTTCTTGTTAACCCTTATTCTACTTCTAGACTAGGGTCTATACATGGAAAACTGAGAAATGCGAGTTAAGGATAATACATAGATGAGAAACCAACGTACAATTCTGACCGTTTGTCTTCTTTAAGTTTAATGACACCAATCTTGTGGACGTACTGTACGTGGGTCAATGTAATACTAAATAGGCCTAATGGCGTGCATGTAATTTCTGCAATATGCATTGTTTACTGTTTCTACGCAGCAATCAACAAACGAACCTAAACAAATCGCCCACAAAACTTACGACCCGACTTCTTCCGGCCCCGTCTTCCTGTCTATTTGATTGATTGATTTTTATTCGCCAAGCCTCCAACATACAACAATATAAAAGTATAACAGATCAAAATTAAGTCAGTTTGAACAGGATAGCCCAAGAAAGCTCGATAGCATATTTCCAGTGGGGTCCCCGACAGACACGTACAAAATTAATAAGTTAAAATCGTAATATTTACAGACAGACAAGAAAAAAACTTAGATAATGATGACAATAACAACAATAAAATAATGATAGAAATGACAATAAGTACAAGAAGAATACGAAGATACAGAAAAAGAAAAAGAGGAAGAAATGAGAAGAAGGAGCCTGAGAAGAAAAGAGGAGGAGGAGGAAGAAGAAGACGGGAAAATAATGATGAATATGTTGAATTTCTAAAACAAAAACATAAGTATGCATATATATACAACATTAAAAAGAATGAACCTGGCAGTGAAAAGAAAAGTTTTCTTTATTCAGGCTATTTCAACCATATATTAACATGTCATTCGATTCTCTCCTCTGGCTTTCAAGGTATTCCTTTAATTTTCTGAAATTAAAATGAGCAAAGTTTTATATTTCCTTTTATATCATTGGGAAGGGAATTCCAGTAGTTCATGACAATGTAATAACACGAATGTTCCAATAGGCCTACTACAGTACTACCTTCCTTTTCTGGTAAGTTAAAGTGAATCGGCTATCAAGTTAAAAAGTCAGTAACAATGAAGATCGACGGTTGGATCGAAATGAATGATTCGACGTAGTATGATAGTTGATTAAAAAAGAACACGAAATATAAAGACTCAATATAGAGAGAGTATATTTATATTGATCATATTTTTCTTGCCAGTATTCCTGTCCGTTTTCTTTCTAGTCCCCCCCCCCCCCCCCCCCCCCGGAAATTGGTATAGCACAGCACGGTGAGTATGGTGAGACGCATCAATCAAACATGTTTAGAAGATATATATGGGAGGAGCCATGCCGATGCGGACATAATTTGTCCCAAAAGTATCTTTATCATCTTGATGCATAAATCACAGAACTCATTTCAAGTCATTCTGGCTTTTAAGGGGTAATTAAATTAAGCTATCAGTCGCGGTACTCCGCGGACATTATCACAGTCAGGATAATATTCCTAAATGCTATGGATATTGTGACCATGATATAATAACGTTGTTGTTGTTGTTGTTGGTTCATAGCGTTTTATTGCAATCATTCAGCATCTGAACTCTTAAAGAATTATTTTAGTACATGTATACAAGATAATTAAATAGTATACAGTTCACTCATATTACGAGCCAGGAGTAACGAGTTGAAACTCATTTGGTCCGAGTTGTACACTGGGCGAGTTGTGTAACATTATGGCGTTGAATAGAATGGCCAATTTGAAAATATAAATCTTGTATTTTTATTCATATATCCAATTTTGAATATTTGAATCTGATTTAAAAAAATTATCTCTCAATTTTAAAATTATATAACATATTAATATACTTTATGTATTCGATTATCTTGATTTAATAATTATGGAAATACTATAATAACAGACCCAAATATGGCGGCTCCCGTGAGTGATTTTTTTTAATTTTTTTAATTGAAATAATAGTTACCGTTTCGTTTACCGTCACTACTAGTTAAAATTTCCGTTGTTAAAAACATCTTGTTAGTTATATATATTTTAAAATTATATTTTAGTTCATTAAATAAGATTTTATGAGTGTTTGTTAGAGAAAAGCTGTGATTATGTGTCGATTGTATGCCCCATATATAGCGTTCAGTGTATGGTTGGCTAGTGTAATGTACAGTACCTCCGGGGCTGAACAGCCTACCCGTAAGGGTACTAAGGGAGTAAGGCGCGGAGAAATGAGCCGCGGACCCGGACCCGGTGCAGCGCTGCGGCAGCTGCTGGCAGTTGAGCTGCATACTGGGTATCGCATTCACATGCTTGATGGAAGAAAAAAAAAATGGCTAGCCCTATAACATGTCTAGTCTAGAGTCTAGTCTTGCATCTTAATCTTGTCCTTTAAAAAAAAAAAAAAAAAAAAAAAACAGGATCGGGATGGGACATTAATTGATGGCACTCTACTACTCTAGCCTCTCAAGTCTCATTCAGGTGCACACACACCTGCACTAACACTTGTAGTAATTGTTGTAAGGGTACGTTTATGCTCGACTTTTTCAGGCCAGACTGAGGCTTTTGTTACGCGTTTATTTCAAAACACGGTTGCGTCCTTTCTCATTTTCGTAGAATCACGATAAACGGCAATCATAATCGCTGATCGTAAACTCACAAAAAGATGCATTTTGGATCGGTGTTTCTCCAAAAAGACGGTTTCTGTGGAAGCATAAATGCACAATCATTTGTAAACGCGTTTAAATGACGTCATCATAAACGTGTTTCCGGTTCACATGAAAATCTATAACTAGCAGGACCCATGGAAAATTCACGGGATGGGGGGGGGGGGGGGGGGGGGGGGAGGTAAAAGATTTTTTTTTTATATAGATGATTTCTATGTCAGATGATATATTATTAACATTTAGTCTTTTTTTTTCTATTTTGAGATTATTCTCTTTCCCTCTATTTTTTCAAATTTTATTTCTCTTGTTTGTGTACTTTTATTCTTTTACTTCTTCTTTTTATTTTAGCGCATATCGCATACACGTACATGCAGTGGACGCCTGGCCTGCATAAATGCATGCTCCTGCTGGTGCAATGCCTACAAAACATCATTTAGCCTGATTTAGCAAAATGCCTAACACGGGGAAGGCCTAACCCGTTGCATCATCATCTGATGTGTATCTCCTTCATTAGCAGTGCCTACAAAGCATATTCGAAAAAGCGTGCCAAAACTTGACCTGCCCTCCCGGGGTCAACGTAGCATGCGAATCCAGATACAGAGCCCTAATTCGCCTGGAGAAGGGAGCATAAACAGTACACCGTGGAACTGCGTTTACGATGAGCGTTTATGATGAGCGTTTCAAATCGCTCATTCTGCCTTCAAAATTGAGCTAAGTCTCAGTTCAAGCAAGATTTGCTCACTTTAATCTGTATGCCAGGGCAGCAAAAAAAAAGGAGTGAGGTAAATAAATAGGTACCTGACAAGAATAAACTCCTCCAAATCCTAGAGTGCTGCCGTAATGGCATCCATGCTAAAGCCAGGATAATAATTGTAGAGCACTAACCGCAGCCAGGAGTGTTAATTCTGGCAGACAAGAGTCTATACAAGTACCTGCTTTTATTATTGTAAAACAAATTTGCAGCTCCATCACAGGAAATCTGAAAGCTTACTTGCAGTTTACCTTTTACTAAACTGACGTTATTTCAATCTTTAACAGAGACCAAAGGTTGACAGTGGAAGATCTTCCTCTAGGAGTTCTTCCAGATTGGACAGTGGAAGGACGTCCTCCAGAGCAGGAAACAAGGCCACCTGGATTCAGAAGAGCTCTCCTGATCAAGTCAAGAAGATTGAACTGCTGAGGGAACTTGACCAGCTGGAGAAAAAGTAATGTATTTAATTGTTATTTTTGTACGATCTTATCCCAATAAAATGTGTTTAATTGAATTGTAAAATAAATTTAACCTTTCTGTATTAAAGCATTTGAAATTGTTTTCCTTTTTTTAAAACTTTTCTGATCTGTCAAGCTGGCAGCTTGCATTGCAAAGGGAATGTTCAAAGTTCAGTATGTGCCGTTGTTAATTTTGCATGTGTCTCTATTCTTCTGTAATGTCAGAATTGCAGCTCTGGAGAGAGAAAAACAAGCACATGTCTACAGCAAGAGGAGTGAGTTTAGGCAAGACTACACGGCTCTGGAAGAATTGGAGTCAAAGACGGTCAGTGACAGGAAAAATGAAAGTAAGTAAAAGAATCTGTTTTTTCAATGTACAGCTGAAAGACATAACAAATAAAAACAGATGTCCCTAATGACCTTCATTTAGATGACTGTTTCTTATCCATCCTGCTACATAGAAAAGCATATAATGGTATATACTTATTTTGGGCAAAATAACCCAAAATTGTGACTTGAAAGCATTTTAAAAAGTGTTAGTTTTGTAGTTTGCAGCTTCCAATCGATAGCATCTTTTTTAATTTTTTTTTATACACACTAAATCATTAGAGTAATGCTGAGTTAAGAACAGTTATAAAATATATTTTAGTTCCAATCAGTAATGTAAAAGCATACTTTCCTCATTAACACAATGAAAAGAGTGATAGGAAATAGCTTAAGACAGACACAGAGAGTGGGAGATTTAGACAATGTGAAATAGAGGGATAGAGACAAAATGAAGAGGGAAGAGAGAAAGATACTGGGAGAAAGGGAGAGAGAGAATGAGACATCGTAGATAAAGACCGGCTAGGATCTATTGAGCATATCCTGACAGACACTAAGATGAATGTTTATTCATGTGGTTACAATTCGCTGCGCTTTGTTCTACTTCATTCAAACAGAGGTGAAAGTCAGAGGGCAGCTGGAAAAGATGAGGAGTACAGTGGACAAATTTCAGCACCAGCTACAAAACGTAAAACCCACTCCGGAGTGTAAGTTGCTTATATGTGATGCTACCCCTCCCCCCATCCCGCCCCTCCCTCCGCCCTTCCTCACTGTTGATGTTATTGTATTTTGATAACAATCCTGAAAAAGATTTTATGAAAGCAGATTTAAAATGGGGGGATTCATTTTTTTTTCTTTTTAAAGAATGCACCAAGGAAAGAAACAACATTATACTGTGCCCATAAAGCTCCATACCTTTGTGAATGATCATATGAAAAACTTGTAATGGATGATTTTTTAATTTTCAGTTGTAGAGAAGCTGAAGGAGACAATGGAAGATATTGAGTCCGTCATCGACTCCTTCAAGGACCAGCAGAGAACCATGTGAGTACTTATAAACTCCTCATGTTTGTGTGTCTAACTCTCCTGTGGTGATGCCACAAATATCTCGATGTTATATTCACCATGGCAATCCATATTGATGTAAATAACAAGACCTAACGCTATCCAAGAGTGAGAAGAAACTCAGATTGTTATGGCAGAGAAGGGAGTAGAACTTCAATTTTGAGTTTTTGATCTGCCTATGGGTAAGGGCATAGTCCATAATCTTTTTTTCTTTGAAACCATTTAATCCATATCTACAGAGTTGGTGTTTACTGTGTTTAAATGTTGACCAACAATATATTGCAGTTAGGCTCAGTCAAATAATCATCAAAATTTTCACATTTCAAAATATTTTAAACTTCTAGATCTTGGGTAAAATATGATTTAGAAATGGATAGCTCCAGAGGCTGAACATGTTTGGAAATTTTCTAAAGAGAATATTACTTATAAATCAAACTTTGTTTGGTCAGTCTGAAGAAAACAGGCCTATGATTAAAACATGAATTCATATTTTCTTAGACAGTTCTAGTGTAAAAAAAAAAAGATAACACATTTTTTCTACGGCCTTGACAAATTTCCTTTTGTTCTGTATAATGGACAATTTCCCAGTAAGATAATCAGTTGCTAACTTTGTTTCTTTGTAGCTATGAGGAATTGATGATAGAGGAGAAGACATTGTGGCAAGAAATATCAGCTCTTGAGAATAGGTATGAATCATGGGCCCAAGCTCTCCCGATAACCATCCCTGTAAACACCAAGACATCCACTAAACCCCAGCCAGTGTCATCGGCACGCAATGCTATGGCCTCCATGCCCCCAGAAGTGGCAGCTTTTGAGGTAAGCTAACTTGTCCAGTATTGTGTGCGGTCAACTTTCTTTCTTTATTTGCACCTACTGTATTGGCATCGATAGGCCTTATTCAGATTTATTCAGCTTTCTGTTGAGGATCAGCTAATTGATGTTTTCATATTTTTTCAGTTAAACCTAATTTTTGTTTAGTAAGTAGAATGGAATTTGAATACTTGAATTTTCCATTTACAGTGACCAACCTTGAATATCCCTACCTGCGACAAACCATTTTGCTCTGTTGACCTTGCTCAAAAATACCAATCCATAATGGTATTCTCAGTATGAGAATTTATGAGACACTTTTAGCTTCCAAATTAGAAATTAGAAATTCAATTGAAATATAAGAACACTTCACTTTGTAGTAATGGATATTGGACTTGAGAGTATTGATGTTGCAAAAAAGATAATTCCTATTGAATAATATGTTTTAAAATGATTCTCTCTCTCTCTCTCTCTCTTTAAAGATAATAAAATGATAAAAATTCAGTTTACAAAGTGAATTATAATTAGGCCTAATTATAATGGGATCAGCATAATAAACAAGTAGCTCATATTAATGACAGCAATTAGATATTTTTAATTGCAACCATTCAGTCATTTCCATAGTCATAACCTGTCATGCATTCAGTCTATAGTTTGCAAAAGCAAAAAAAAACTAGTTGGAAATTAGTCACAGCGATTTTTGTTCTTGTTTTATATCAACATATTTCTGCAGTAAACGAGATGTCGTTTGATCGTAAAATGCTTTTTGTTCGTTTTCTTTTTAGCTTTTGGGAAATAAAGGTAGAAATGGTGAAATACTTAAATAAGACCACTAAAGAGAGAAAACAAATCTTGTCTATATGGATGGGCATTGATTAGAGGCTCCGCTCAAGGGAACAGAAAATGTAGACTTTACCAAGAAATTGTCTTCTTGTACAGTTGCTTACTATTACAAACAGCTTTGACTGTAATGTATTTCATTGTCCTTTTTCCGACAGCGTTTTTTGCAGCAAACCGGAGGCCATAGAGGAGGATGGGATGAATATGATCACGGTACATTCATGAGGATCAGGAATAAATACAAGGTAAAGGATTAAGGGGATTTGGGGTCATGCAGGAAACTCAGCAGGGTTGAATCACCCCTCTCTCTCTGTCTCTCTCTCTCCCCTCTCCCTGTTTGTGCCTGTTTTCCATATCCTTAGACTTTGGTGATCATGCTCTTCCACAGTCCTCCGTCTCTAGCCTTCTCTTTCAGTTCCAACCCAGGCCCTTCACTCCTCTCTCTTCAAGTCATTTCTTTAATATGCTATCCATCCAAAGTACCTTATTATTCCTGGATCAATAGGGAACTCAGTTTACACCGTGCCAGATTGCCACTTGAAATCGTATATTTTATTGTATTCAAATCTGCAAAGATATAAATCAAAGGACTCATAAATATATGTATGTGTTATGTTACCAATAAATGAATTCACTCTCTAAAACATGTATAAGAGTTTTCCTTTCCTATTCTCATATGGGTTACAACTGAATTCAACTAAACTCTGTATTTCATAAAAATACAATATACTTTTGATTGTATCTAACTATTCTATCATGTCAATATCACATAACTAATTAATCTCCAAAGACTAAATCTAGTTTAAATGACCATATGAAAAATACATGTATAACTAACAAAGAAATGACAAATATAGTCATTTCTTTCATTTATATCACCAAATCCTCAAACTATAAACTTCACTTGCCCTCCTTGGTTCTTACAAGTAACAATTTTAAAGCCCTGTTCATTGTATTTTTTGATGAAACAATTTTATACATTACAATTCATCATATATTTAATATTTCTTTAAGGATCGAAATAAGCGATCATATTTTATATATATACCACATTCTAAATTGCTCTAAATGCATGAACTGGTTATCTTTCACTATTTAATAACCAAAATAGATAATTAATAATATCACTGGAACTTTCCACTTTCAAATTACGAGCCACGTCTACAATTCGTAAAACGCCACCTACGTTCAAACCAAATACCTTTACACGTATGCATTAAACTCAAATATCTGCACAAGTACCAAATACAAATGTACATTTCAATACCAACCTATTCTTTTGCTTGAGCTCTGAAAATTATACATTTCTCATACTTCTTTCACACATAAATGAAATTACTGAATGTTCAATGTCAACTATTACAAAAACTCACTTCTTAGGCGACAATCTGGCGTCACAAGTAAATAAATTTGTCTCTCGACAACTGCTGACGTCTTGCTCTGTATTCTGTCAAGTAGCGTAATAAGGTATCTTTAAAAACCAAACCTTAAAGCGATTATTAAACTAACTTCTTTTGACTCCAAATCTACGGTATCTTCAAATGACCATCAATAAAAAGAAAACATTATATAGAAATACAAAATAAGGTTTGTTCATCAAACCAATTCCACTGCTCCACAGATCCACAGATTAAGATTGAGCATCTTATTGTTTATAAATATCCATCACATGAGAAGAGCCGCTTGGACTAGGATAGCTAGAGACAGAAGAGAATGGAAATGTTATGAGGAGGGCTTTGTCCAACGTCTGGATGAACTATAGCCTAATAGATAGATAGATAGATAGATAGATAGATAGATCACATAAGAAAGCAAAGCTTTAAACTTTTAATATCACCAAAAGTGTAGAGGTGGTTTGAAGAATTGTGCAGAAGAAAATATGAGTGATAGATAAACAATCTTTTGATTTTTTGTATTTCTAGGGAAGACCACTATTCATGGATGAAGCGGCAGTGTCTCTACCGGGCAGGGATATGATAGATGTCAAATGCCATGAGAACTGGTATCAGGAATACACCACCCTCCTTCAGCGCAAGAAGGACGGTATACAGAAGTGGAGACTTGTTAAAGAAGTAAGCATAAGACCGGAATTTCACACAGTTAGGGTCCATGGGCACATGAGCTTTTGAAATTGAAGTTGACCCATAGTGATATGTCATGAAGTACATGTCGCAGCAGTTCCTCTTTGTTTTTGGCATGAGTATAACCCACAACATGACTCCTAATACAAAGTTACTGTGAAACTGTGACTAGACTATAATGTGTTGGCAATAATAATGACATGATAATGACAACATTGGTTGAAATGAAGAAGGGAAGTATGTATGTAAAAAATGAATTGTTACAAAAAAATGAATTGTTACAAGTCAAGAAAGAATGCTTTTAAGAAGTTGTACCATTGAGGTATAACAGTCAAACCTGTCTATAGCGACCGCCCAAGAAAAACACAAAAGTGGCCTTTGTAGACAGGTGGTCTTGGTAGACAGGTTCCTTTAGTACATGATTCAATGAGAAACAATTTTCAAGGGAACCAACAATTTTGGCCTTTGTAGACAGGTTGTCTATACTTTTACATGTCTTTAGTGTATGTTTCTCCTCAATACATACATGGTACCAATACTTTCTCTTGTACAAGTGTATATGATGTGTGAAAATGCTAAAATGATTCCAATGTCTTGGGCCTCTTGTCTAAAAAGATGTGTTTAAATTTAAAATTCAAGTCCATAAATTTAACATAACTTGATTTTTCACCAATCAGGAGTACATGTTTTGGACTTATGTAAATTGTTTGGAGTTGTGTTTACGGATAAATGCAATTTAATATGCAAGAGGCATCTGTACACTTTAATATCATATCATATTAGGGGTTCAGTGACACAAAGACGTAACTCCATATTTTGCCAAAATGAGTATTTGATATCAAAATGTTCAGAAAAATGTGGGCTTTTCAGGAAACACAAAGACTTTACTCAAACCATCACCCCATTGAAGTCAATGGCTAGTGAAACATAGACTTAAATCCTTTTTCTAAAAATGGCCAAAATCGAGTTACGTCTTTGTGTCACTGACCCCTCAAAATCTTGGTTTTGTTTTTTAGGGGAGATGCTTCAAGTGATGATCATATGCTTGTTATAGACTTAAAGTTATTTGATCAACTAGAATCGAGTAGCTGACATTTTTTTCTTTTATTCTCACTTTTTCAAATGTCAGGCTCAGAAAGATGAACTGATGTCCAATGTGGGCAGAGATGAGGAGGAGCAGGAAGAGACGGCACAGAGGAAGGCAGAACTCAAAGCAAAGAAAATGGAGGAAGAGAGAAGAGAGAAATATGAAAAGCTCAATGCTTGGAAAGTGAGTATATAGAATAGAGCATTTACTGTTGTTCGAGAGAATGAGTAGAAATAGGTCATCATGTAGCATCTTGGATTAGCTGCACTTACACTGCAAGCAAAAATCACTGATTTTTCTCACATTCCGGTGTTTTGTTGTTAATTGCACAGCAACCACCGACAAACGCGATGAAAAGCCAAATTGAAAAATCCATCTTTAGGAGGTGGTTTTTTTAAATGACTGTCGAAATATTGCTGATTTTTGCAGTGTAAAACAAGATATCTTTATGATTACGTTTTTTTTTGTTGTAATTTGACCCTCCTCTCTGAAAATTGCATTAAAAAAATGGATGATTTTTCAGAAAGGCGTTTGGGATGTGTAAACGGGTCTATTTACAGGTTATTTATGGAACAGGACATATTTGATGTGAAACTCACACTGGCTGGTGTGAGTTCATTCAGACAGATGGGTAATATATGTACAAGTGGTATGTAACAATGACAAGCTTGTAAATTACAGGAGATACAAAATCTACAAGAAAGATCTGATGAGTTGATTTCTTGGCCAAAATTTTGTAAAAAGGAGGAATGCTCCCCAGGGAGTGGAGATTGTGCATACATTGTGTGCGAGTAAGCCTGAATCCAATGACCGGGGTAATAATATGTACTGCACCTAGAAACAAAGTATTAGGCGCATTATAAAAATGAACTATTATTATTATTATTAACAATAAGCTCCTAAGCAGTCCAGTTTAGATGGACACAATTTAAAAACCTTGACCTTTTTTTTAATTTGTTCATACATGTCATTTTTAGAATATGTCTTTTGTCTAGGTTTGCATCATTATACATGAAAGTGTTCTCTTTTTGGTTTTCAGGTGCAAAGGGAATTAGAGAAGGCTGAAGAGGAAGAAAGGAAACTGGAAGAAGAATACAAGAAAGCAAGGAAACATGATATGGAAAGACAAAGAAAGGTAGGAAATAAAAAAAAAAGGAACTCTCATTATTTATATTACATCAATTTAGCAAATTTGCGATGTTGGCCAATGACTCACATGAACAAATTGGCATTATATGTAAATCATGTTAGAACTACGGACCAACCCTCTTAGCTCCACCGGCTACCGCAAGCAAGGTTATGCATCAAAGAGATAAACGTGGCTACATAGTACAACTATGGTAATACTGATGAACATACTATGATTTAAAATGTCATTAATTTTCTTCAAACGATTGAAATCTACAACTATACTCTCAACGCACAACGCTCAAAACTTATATATTAATATTGATATACTGTTATTGCTTTCATTTGATGTTATTTTATGGTTGAATCAATAAATACAATACAAATACAAATAGAGAAAGTATTGTGCTCCCAAAAATCCATACTTTTTCTAAGAGCACTATTGTATGGACTGATTTCCAAGACCATCGCTCTATCTTTTTCATCATGTTTTTGTACGATAGATGGAAGAGAAGTCCAGAGTACAGATGCACATCCAGCAGAGAAAGGAAGAAGACCTGCTTCGGCAGATGGAACAGGAGAGGAGGAGGGATGCGGAGAATGAGGAGAAGAGGAGAGGCGCTGCCCAGGAGAGGGTGCGGTTCTTAGAGAGAGACAGAAGACTGATGGAGGAGAGACTGGCCAGGGAGAAAGCAAAGGAGGAGGAGGAGAAGAGGAAGAAACAGAGATTGCAGAGACTGAAGAGTCAGGTGGGTTTGAAAAGTCAGATTAAAGCCCCACTTCACTACTTATAGTTACTTGCGCCCTCTATACAGCCAACAATGCCTAATTGGTACCCTTTGATCCCCGATGATGTCCTTTTGCTTATGTTAATTGAGAGCTGATTTGATGAGATAACCACCTGCCAGTGACCTTGCAGGGAGGTTTAATCCTCCATGCCAAACTAGTGCAGAGGGGCTTTAGTAGAAGTTTCTTTTGGGGAAGTCACATAATATACAAATTCTTCCAGATGGCAAATTGATGAGTTCTTCAATTTCGTTGTTACATCCCCTAGGTTTTGTTTTGCACAGTAGAAAGCAGTTTCCACCAAAAGACTTCAAAACATCTCCACCTAGAAGTACAGTTAAATAAATTCTACTCCCAAACGAAACTGAATGCTCTTGGATCTCTAGAAGGCCATACTCTGCGTAATCCAAAATAGGAGGCTGTTCCATGAGGGATTATTTGAATCCAAATTCGGCATGTGCAAGCTGTGATTAATTGCAAACTGAGGATGATACAGAGGATGATGATATTTGATTTATTTTTGTTGCATAGGTTGAAGTGCAAGCCAAGCGGGATCCTACCAGGCTTTATCAACTCACAGCTGGATGGAAGGAGAGGAAGAAGGATACAGCGTCTGCAGGAAATGGACCGGTCCTCCATATACCACACAGGTATCATAAATAATCTGCATACATGTTCTTGCACACATAATGATGCTGGTGATAATGATGATGATGATGATGATGATGATGATGATGATGATGATGATGATGATGATGATGATGATGATGATGATGATGATGATGATGATGATGATGATGATGATGATGATGATGATGATGATGATGATGTTGATGGTCATGATGGTGGTGGTAGTGGTGATGATTATGATGATAGGATAGTTTTGATGATGATAGTGAGAATTATGATGATAATAGTAATTATAATATTACTGTGTCTCCCATCGTATATTGTGATCTTCTCTTATTTCCTCTTTCTGTCTATCTATTTCTCTCCTTGTACCTCTCTAATTTTTTTGTTTTGTTCTGCTTTCTCAATCTTTCTATAATTTCTCCATCTTTGTATCTTCTAATCACCCTCTCTGTATTGTTGCATGATTGCATCTCCCTATTCCCCTATTACATCTCTTTCTCATTTTTCCATTTAAACAAATACACCCTTTCATCGCAAATGCTTTTAAAGAAAAAAAATATGATATACTATTGAAATTGCTTTTGGGTTGAAATCTTCAAGGTCTTTGAAATTGTGTTACATCTGGTTCTTGCAATTTCATCTATTTTTCAGAGCTGTACCATCCTGGAGAGGAGGACCATCTTGAGTAGTGACCATCACCGTTTATTGGTAGCAGGAACCAACTTGCTCTCTCATCCTGTAGCATAGGACGACTATCTGCATCTACCCAGAGGCACCTCATAGATCCATCACTATGTATTCCTTGGAGAATGTGGAGATCTGATTGTGGTGTGCAGGTGGTCAGCTCAGGAAACATTGTGCAAACCTTTACTTTGACTGCTATGAAAGCAAATATGTGCTTGTGGGTCATTAACCAGGGGACTTACAGCTTTTGAAAGCATAAAAGTCCTTTCAAGCAACTTCTTAATGGAATATTTATGTCTTTCCAATGGGCACACACACATTGACATGGTTTCAAAGATGCGACCTCCCGGTAACAAGATAACTGCTTTACCACTCACGCTTCCTTGACTCTTCTTGTCATGAAGAAGGAGGTTTCAGCTCTATGTATGTTTGGCTAGGAGGGATTAGACCACCCAGGACGGTCACTGACAGGTGGCTATCTCATCAAATCAGCTCTCAATTAACATAAGAAAAGAGGATCATGGGGAAACAATGGTCACCGATTAGGCAATGTTTCTATACAGAGGGGGCAAGTAGCTACAAGTAGTACAGTGGGCCTTTAAAGTGTGACTCAGTTTTCAGTCAAATCTTGGTTTGCTGGGGCATATATCCCTACATTTAAATAATACATGCAAAATATATAGTCTTTTTGGAGCTCTAAGGGTGTTGACTCGGATCATTTGACACAGTGTTAATGCCCTTTTGGCTCTGAACAGATATGCTCCATAGATATTGTGTGTGTAACATAAGTTGATAAAAATAAATTTTCTCCCAATCTTTAGTTACGGTAAGTGCAATATGAGCAAATGTTCAAAAGTTCCTACCATAGGAGATTAACCACTTGACTGCTATTGGCTTAAAACGCGTTCATTCCCCCCTGTGCTACAGCATTTTTGTACTGTACAAAAACCTGACAAAAACTGTACACTGTACACATCAATAGCCAGATTTTTTTTGGGGAAGAGCGCCATCTACTGTTCAAGACCTGTATAACATCATTGCAGTGTTAATTACACAGTAGGGATGGCATTATGCAGTGCAATGGTGTTGAAAGTGCAATGCCCTAAGCACGTACATGTACGTGGGTAGCAGTCAAGTGGTTAAGCTGTGCCCCCCCCCCCCCTGCTCACATTCCAGAAAATCAACATTAATGCATATGAATATTAAATCAATCACTTGAATGCCATCTTTTCTTGAATCATATAATTACATGTGAATACATTAAAGGTTCAATCAATACTGCTATTTTTTAAAGAAAAATATTTGATTAAATAATTTTTGTGGCAAATACAAATAGATAGAATTTAATCGAAATGTAAAGTTTTATATAAAAACGTTCAAAATGATCCTTTACTAGTTGAAAGAAAGTTTGTGCAAAGCATTTAAAACTCATTTAATTCTTACAGTGAAAAGGCTGGCACATAGGTACATACATCTGGTTCATAGGTAAACTGATTCCATATGAAGGAAATTGACCATTACATGTCTGAATGGTGGATGATTTTGGAGGGGGATACCCCATCACTGAAAACATAAAGAAAATTTATTGAAATTTTATTTCTCTTTCAGCCTCCAAAAGAACAGATTTTTTGGGGCCAATATGATGCTTTTTTTTTGCCCTAACAAGTGAATTTGATGTATAGGTTATTCCCCACATGTTGGAATAGCTGTACCGTGTGAGTCAAAAAAAAGTTTACACCTAGAAAATTGCTAATTATTTTTTAAAATCTTCTATTTAATTATTATACATCTTATGAAAGAGTGTTTTATCCCAAATCATTTGGTACCATTTTTGTGTGGTATGTGTTCACGCTTGGATGAACAGGTGGCATTGTTTGCGAGAGTGCAAAAATCGACTTGCGCCAAAGTGATGCCTTCAGTATGTATTATGTTGGGATTAGCGGAGTGAGAGAATGGATTGAGTGTATCAAATGAAATGCATTGCATATGTTTTTTGCAAAGGGCAAAGTCACAAGCACCCACACACACGCGTACAAATGTTCGTTGATAATTGATATTCGATATTTAATATGTGTGGCATGATTAATTTTGTTAGGGGTGTTATTTGGATTTGCAAAGACCAAATTAATACCCAAATCCCAATTGTTTTATTCAAACATCACATAGGCAACTTTGGCGCAAACAATGTCTCCTGTTCATCCAAGCGTGAACACATACCACACAAAAATGGTACCAAATGATTTGGGATAAAACACTCTTTCATAAGACATATAATAGATTAATGTTCATTGATGAATTTTTAAATAATTAGCAATTTTCTAGGTGTAAACTTTTTTAGAATCTAAATGTCTTTGAAGAATTGTTAATTTGTACTCTGTATGTTGGTTAAATTATTTTCATCTTTTTCTACCTGATTCTTTCATTATACTTGTAAGCATTCAGATTTATATTCAATGGCTACATGTTCAATATATTACATTTTCATATGAAATGATATGTTCAATTTTTGCAATATCTAAACTTATGTCTTTATATAAATGTTTATAAACAACCGAAGCAGAGACATACTATATAGCCAGTATTCCTGATGAGAATAGGATGGATATAAACTAGAGAGAAAGAGAGATAGAGAGAGAGAGAGAGAGAGTGAGAGAGAGAGAGTGAGAGGGGAGAGAGAGGGAGAGAGAGAGAGAGAGAGAGAGAGAGCTTGAAAGAAAGAGGACGAATAAAGGAAGAAAGTGAGAGAGAATTGTAAGATAAAGGGGAAGTTGATAGTGAAAGGGATGGAGGAAAGAAACAGAGAGAGAAAGAGAGAAAAAACGAAGATCGTTAGGAGGCAGAAGTGTGAAAAGGGAGGAGAGAGATCAATTCAAGGTTATCATTAAAAAAATAACAGAGATATGAATAAAACTAGTATTATTATAAAAAGATATATATGTACATGTACTCGTAAATATATTCATAATTGAGAAGCCAGCAAAAGCTAGCCCCTAGATTAAGTTCAAAGAAAATTAACATTATTCTAAGACTAGTTAATTGAATATATAATAGTATATTTACAAATAGTTCAGAAAAAAGATAGACTCACAGACATAGAGCCTGGAAAAGAGAGAAAGAGGGAGCAAGATATATTTTGGTAGGATTGTTGTGTCTGGTTAATACTGCATCCATACAAAGACAAAAAACGCGCGCTCAAACATAAATCTTCGAAGTGTCGCACTAACGATGCCTGTAGCTTAGGGTTCACGGGCGCACAGCTTCTGACTCCGAAAGACAATAAAAACCTAGACCTTAATGTCATGGTGTCCACATAGTCGCGCAGGGTGATCCACGGTCGCTGTCTGCACTGACGTCTTTACTAAAACAGCTGCCCTCTGCTTTCCCAGAATAAATGCCTGTGGTCTTGAATCCTCTAACGAGCCAAGCCAGAAACTTCCCAATCATTTTGGCTAAACACCACCTTCGGGAGGGGGCGATATGTGTCGGGTCGAGTCACTGGGGTTCCTCTAAAAAGTGTCCCGCATCCGAAGAATGACTCCGCCGAGACAGATAGGTGAAGAGAGTAACGGCCGGAGTAGGCCTACTAAAAGTACTAAGCCGTAGTCACGTACTAGCGGCTAACTAATTACATTTAAAGCAACAGCAAAAAGAAGACGAAAAAAGAGGGAAAGGTAGAAGTAAAAAAAAAAAAAGTCTTCTTATAATGCCTGACAGCTTAACCAAAACAAAATTGTATAGTGGCTCATAATATATATATCAGTTATTATTATTAATTTATTGTTTTACTTTTGTCACCGTCATTTTCATAATTTTTTTTTTTTTTAAAGAGGAGGAATGATTCTGAACAACATTTTGTCGGGTTTTTCCTTGCGTTAAGCTGTACTGTACATATTCCCCCATGTGCCGTGAATAATGAGGGGCGTAAGCTAGCTGCTACCATCTATCCACATGCTAGATACAACACTTAAAGGTACTATGTCCCATTTGCAGGCCAAAAAACTGAAAAGGTTAAATTCCAACGGCATTTGAAAGATGATACTAATTTAGAACTTCCCTAAAAAAAGGGGGGCTTGAAAATGTCTTTAAGCGGGAAAATAACGACTATTAGTTGTTGAATTGGCTTAAGAGCTATATTGTTGTTGTTGTTGTTTTAATTTATAGGCGTTTGTCATTCAGAAGTGAATATTTACGCCTCTTCTCTTAGGATTTTTATTGCTTTATAATTAGACTTACTTTTTTGATATATAGATTTGGATAGATTGGATTTTTAAAAGCTAAACTTTTGTTTAAAGTTGAAGAATTCAGTGGCTGGCGAGCAAAAGACCAGTAAGTAATAGAGCCAGTAAGTAATAGTCTAATTTTCAGACCATTGTACTGAATGGTCGTACGTTTTATGCCGCGCAAATATTCTATCAGTTTAATTTTGGCCATTACAAGAAGTGGGTTGTTGATGTAACCTTTACAGCTCATTTTATGTATGTTATTACCAAAGAAGAAAAAAGCCAGTCAGTCACTCAATAGTGTCTGACAGTAAAGTCTAGCAAATAAACGGGGTTCCTTGATGATTTGAATATTAGGACACTGCTAACGTTTAAAATTCACAGATAGGACTTACATGACATATTCATAATTCCTGCAAAGTTGTACAGAATTCGAGGTTGGTTGCAAAAGGGACATTATCTTCAAGGTGATTGTTAATGTGGGCAATTTTGTTATACGCTTTCTGTGATGTTGCTTGTAACAATTCTTAAAGTAGATTTGAATAGAATTTTACACCGAGAATTGATTCCGTTTATTGGAATTTCCCTCAGTGATCAAATTTATCCATTTATGTGCACCTTCAGCGATACTTGCGGTCGGTAAGGACTCTGTGCCCTCGTTTCCCACCCGCCCCTTTCTCCCATCAAAAGCGAGTGAGAGGAGGGAGAAGGGAAATATAAAATGTAAAATCGGATATCACCCGCTTGATTGCTCCCAAGGTAACATACCGGCGATGATTAAACGGGGAAGAGACTCCTATTTCAGAACTCCGATCATTATTTTGACTCAATGGGTCATGCCTTTCTTCGGATGCTTCATGTTCAAATCTCGAACCAGTCCTCTAATATGTTAAATGCCAAGGGTATGATATACGTTCAGATTGTCCAGGTCATCCCGGGTTCAGATCAGTCAACTGAAAGGAGTTGACAAGTTTTCTAGGTCAGTATGAAGTTCTGAAGTTCACCATGTTTCAACATTGATATCACACCTTTCAGAACGGAAGCCCGAGAAATCGCCAAAAGAATTATTCGAAACGTTATTTATTATCACTATCATTATACATGCAACTCGTTCAATTATAATGATAGTCTACATTTACAATGCAAAGCGACAGCAACGAAATTAAATGATTACAAATATGTCTTTCAGGTTAATCATTGACAGCAGATTTATGAATTTAAGGACCCATACTTTTTATTTTACGTACTTTTCAAAATGTTTGGTCATTGGATTCATTTTCTTATGCTAGGCCTACGGTCACAATACGAACGATACTTTCGTACGAATCTCCCTGTTTTTCCATTGTCTTCCCGAATTTCCATTGTCTGAAAATCGTTCGTACGGCGTTCGTAGCAGTTCGTAATGGCAATTGTGACCGAGGCTTTATCCGCACATGATTGTACACGCTTTTGCTCCCTAAGGATTATTCCGGCCAGGCGCCATTTTACAAGCGAACACATCCCAATCCAACTTCATCAACGTTCGCATCCTACCGAGTACCAATTTACCACCTGGGTGGAGAGTGGCAAATGAAGATTAACGTCTTGCCAAATGACATTAGTGCCGCGGTGGAACTCAAACCGTGAATCATGTGATCCACAGTCTGGTGACATATCCACTAGACCACGACATCTCTACAAATTTGACAAAAGCGAGAAATTACTAACAGGCAGTGGCTTTAACGAATGTGTACTTGGTTTACTGTTCCAGTTTAATAATAATAATAATAATAATAATAATAGTGGGTTCTTGTATAGCGCTCATAGTGTGAAATAACGCTACCTGTTTGGGTTAAAAGGGTAAAATTTTCCCCATTAATTAACCAGAACATAAATCCACATATATCATGTCTAGAAGGGTGGACTATTATGTCCCAATCACAATTAATTAATTTTAGGATGTTTCTACTGCGATGACTAATAATTTCAAGCGCATTTCAACATTGCGAACTGTGATGTAAATATTCTTATCAGATTCGTAATATACATTTTACATCATTCTCATAAACAAAGTATGATAGTGGATAACGGTTCTTACAGTTTGCATAAATACATTATGATAATGTGAAGGTTCATTACAAATATATTCCTAAGCTTATACACCTCTTCCGTCGTATTATGTTTGATATCAACACACATATTTTTCGCGAGGGCTTTTAATCTTCCAATTGTTTCCAACAATTAATATGTTCAAATATTTAACTTTTAGTTTTTGATATATTTTGTATATCAAATATATTATATAATATATAGTTTATATGTTATATATCAGATATATTCTGTGTTATACATATAACCTTCTGATCTGTTCTCTAGACTGTTCGTTGCTAGATTCCTAACGAAAAAAACACGTAAGCCAAGTATATTTCTCTACATGTCAGAATAATTTTCATCGTGGCGTCTATGTTTTCTCTTTGTGTGTGGTCAAATGGTTAGAGCGTCCGCCTCATGAACGGGAGGTCGTGGGTTCGATCCCCGGTCGAGTCATACCAAAGACTTACAACAATGGGACCTTCTGCCTTCTAGCTAGGCGCTCAGCATATTAGATTGGAGAAGGGTAATAGTAACATGTTATGTTATGCAGGGCCCGCTGGGAGAGCAGTTTCACAACTGAAGTCGCTACCCTGGGTAAATAAAACGTTATTATTATTATTATTAAATCATATCTTATTAGCTTTTCATTGGAAATGAACAAATTCACACGTCAACGTGTCAGCGACTGTGACCGAATAAATCGTCTGAAACAGTACGGGTGGTTTAAGTGTCTCAAGTGGTTCTTATGGCGGTCATTAAAGAATGAAAAGGGGGAAACGGAAACATTAACATCGAGTGTGTGTCTTATAATGTCTGGTCTAGCATAAACAGGTGTCGGTGAACAATGATAGATAAGGTACATTGTGTTATGTGACTTCACTCTCTTCGTTTTTCATTACTTATTCTGCATTCTGTTTATTTAACTTTTGTGCTCGTCTCCATATTCCAACTACATAAGATGAATTCCCACGCTCTCCGTTCTTCGTTTTGCATCTTATACTCTGTAAAAATAGTCTGCTTTTTTATTTAAAATCCTCATTTGATTATACATACGTTGTACCTTATGTTATCTGGCAAAAATATGACTACATACCATTTTCTGAGTAGTAAAATCAATAAATCAAATGAGGGTGGTTTAACGTAAATCAAACCAAACAAACAAAGAGGCAACATTTCAAATTAAAGCCCGTAATTAAACTAAATATAGATACATTGCAAAATAGAGCTAGAATGAGCCTTAATCAAGAGTAAACTGAAATGACAAGAAAACGCTGTCAATTGAAATACAACTAAATATTTCTTGATAAGATAAGTTAGCTGAAAAGTCCTAATCCGTTACTCAGTCATGATTAATTTTTATTCTGTCTTAGTTATTTACAATAATTTCTTTCTTAAATAGCTTTAACAAGTAACGATGAGAAACATAAATTGACATTTATTGATTGACGAAATGCAGTAAATAAGAGTAATTCGAATTTTAGCAAACTAAATTAGTCAGTATAGGCATTTTTTGTTGAAGTACATGTACGTCTACCCGAAATATAAATATGAATCAATAATATCAGGAAAAAATAAGAACTTGATGCGAAACAATGACATGGCGCAGGTGTTGTGTCCGGACTGTGGATCAAATGGTTTGCAGTTGGGGTTCCTTCGGCAAGACATTAATCTACATACGTCGATCTCCATCCTGGAGTTAAATGGGTACCCGTGTGTGCATTTAAAATGGCGCCTGGCCGGAATACTTTCAGGGGGTCGGAGTGTATGCGCTGTCATGTACGGATTAGCAATTGAATCCAATGACTGGGGTAATAATAATTACAATGTAAATCGCTCGGAAACATAGTATTATGCGTTATACAAATTTGACTTTTATTATTTGAATAAAATATCGAATCACATTTTTAACATGAATATCCCAAAGATAATCAAAGAAAATAGTTCGGGCCATTGACCGTTGAGTATGAATGATAAAAGCAGCGGTGATTTATGTACATACTTTGCATACATGTCTAGTATTTGAGATTCCAGTTAGCTCGTATAGGGACTAAGGTCTTCCAATTATATGAGCAGGGCGGGCCATTAACAGTTTGGAACATGTCCAGAATTCTATATCTTGTGTCGGGTCATAGACCAATAAAATGTGATAGTAGCCATTTAAAGGTATATGGAGTCCTACATGACTGTGTGTATCAAATGAATGCTAACTTGACGGAAAGTGAGGGAGTTGTACGTATGGACAAAATTTGAACATTGCTTTTATCGAAAGTGCAAACCTTTTCGAAAGGATCGAGAAAAAGCTGAAAAAGCTAGACCGAAAGAGTAGGCCTAAAATGAGTGGAATACAGAGATGATATCGTTGTTTGAAAGACTATTTCCTCTCTTAATGCACAAGAAGCAAATATGTTCGTTAATTGGTTGCAGAGATGTTTTTTGGGGGTGAGGGGGGTCCGTGCATAGCAAGTCTAATGAAGAGGAGAATGCGAAATAAGGCAGGTAACATAACAAAAGTATAGAACAAAAGAAAGGGGGTTATATAGAATGAGAGAGGGGAGAAGGAGAGAGAGAGAGAGAAAGCGACAGAGAAATGGATGTGTGTGGGACGAGGGTGGGTGGGTGGGTTGATGGTACTTTATGTGTGTGGGTGTTTTAAGAGAGATGGTGGGAGAGAGGGGGATAGGTAGTGTTGTGTATACTGGCAGAGAGCAGGGAGATTTGCAGAGAGGGAATGTTTTAATGACCGAAAGGGAAATGTGTAGGGAATGATTAAGATCTCAGATGCAGTCGACCGACGTAATCAACCTATTGATTCTGTCATCACTGCTAGTCTGGTAGGAAACTTGTAACCAATAATGACGAAATAGAAAGAGAAGTTTCTCTGAAATTCTCTCAATAGTCTCTTTATGTAGCACATTTAAGCTGTTACACAAGAAAGAGAGAGATAGAGGAAGCGAGAGGATGGGTGGGTAGGGGAGGAAAGATATGCAGACGAACACTGGCGGTGTGAGATAATACAGAAAGCAAAAAACAAAAACAAAACAAAAAACGCTGTGTGGGGGATCGGCACGACAGTAGCCTCATCACGTGTCAGTTTTGTTTATCATTCTTTAACCATTGACAAGACGAAGTTGAAGTTGAAATGATAGTAAGGAATGGTTATGATTGGTCGGTTTATCTCGTGTACTGTCAGACTTTTAAGTGTCTATTGACCGTCATCTCAACGTATCGCTCGATGTTTGACAATGTTATAGAGTCTCGGAGCCAACTTTGAGCGCCATTCAGAATTTCATCTTCTACTACGCCACGTGAAAGCTCTTGGATATTATTACTTGCCAAGTTCCTCTTGTATTTCAGAATTGCTTGGGTTGTCTTGATAGCTGTTCTTTTGGAAAGATCTAACGCCGTTCTCAAAACATCGACAAAAATACTTCAATCTATAGATCGGGATTAAAAATCGGGAATTTAGATTCAACGGATTAGAGACAGAGAAAGAGATAACTTTACGAAATGAAGCGGTATTGTCAATTAGTTTTCATCATCTCCTCGTTATGGACTTTCTCTGGATTACAGTCAGCAGATGGTAAGATTTGTTACAATTTTATTCTTCACATGTACAATCTCTACCTCAAATGACATCCGTTTTGTTTTCTTCAATATTTACCATCATCAGAACATCTGGAATGTTTTCTTTTAAGCTCTTCTCTGCTTATTTATCTATTTAGAAGATATCTACGTTAGTTGTAAATGTATTTCTATTCACTTTTCCTACAAAATATCACCTTTAAAATGATTAATTCAGTTAGTCTGATATACGGTATGATGCGTTATAGAAATACATGTAAATTCATGGGATTTGGAAATATGATCTTTATATCATGTTGATTTAGATTTTAAAAAATATACAGTTATTTTCTGAACAAATTTCTTAAATAATTTCCTTATACATACTAATGTATAACTCTCATTTAATAATGTGTAAATATACATAAGTAATAAAAAAAATTATAAGTGATTTGTCCAATTGTTCATGAGAGTAAATATCCCGTCGCAAATATTGTTAAAGCAAAATAAATAGTCTATTGGCATATTCTAGTTAAAGATCAAATACGAAACGAAAGAGTAATAAAGATAATGAATAAATATGAGAAAAGATAGAATACTTCGTAAAAAGGGGGAAGGAATATACTAGGCAGGCAGGATGAAAATGTACGATATTTCTAATGTACATCAATTTCAAAAGGAAAATTATTACAGGTTTGGCCAAAAGTGCTACATTATGTACACATGCAACAAAAATAGCAAATGCATTTACACCAAATTCATCACTAATAATTACACAATAATAAAGATTACACGATCAAATCTCCTTTTTTCAAACATGGTAAAATAAGTATGTGTAGTACGTATATTTTGGTTTAATTCAACTTTATTTTAATATGAAACGTGGAATATGTAAAGTGGGATATAACAACTAAATTATTCATACCCCTCCTAATTTAATGTTTTCTGTGTTTTTCGTAACTCAAGAATGAAACGTGGACTAGTGGAATATGGGCCTTTATTGACTTTCTGTTAGATGTAAGCTTTAATATGTCACATTCTCAAGATACATAAATCAGGGCAAATCTATTGTTCACATTCATAACATATTACAACGACTTGGTAAGGGTACTGATAATTTGGTTGTTAACCATTGAGATAACGGATGACGCGAATTAGTTGAAGTAGAAGAACTAATGATTCGTAGACTACATGAGCAGATCATATGTAATATGAATTTCGAATAACGGAGCAAATTAATTAGGTACAATGCATCATATTTCATTAGAACATCCGTTGATTCTCTGCATCACTAAAACTTTGTATTCGAAATGGGGGGGGGGGGGAATTAAAAGAAATCAAAATATAATGTAGAGTAAGGATATCTGTTTTGTTTCTGATTTCAGAGACGTCAAATATAACTTTTTCTTTAAGAATGAAAAAGCATTATGTTGAGGTATATATATTTTTTTTTTCAGTGATACAGAAACGAGTTTATCTTCGAATCACCTTGAAAATACTTTTTTTCTTCAATTCCCTGTGTTGATAATCATACGCAAAGGACTATCATAATTTATGATAATGAAACTGAAAATGCAGCATATAATCAAAGAAATGAACACGTTAAAAAGTTTTAATATGATAATAATCAAGTAATCAAGTAATCAAGACAAAAGAATATGTGAAGTATTTAGGTATTGAGTTGGCGAGCGCAATTTTATTTTCATAGTAGAATCAGTTGTAAAAAAAAGCAAATTCTCGTCTGAAATTTTTGTACAGATATCAAAGTTTGTGTCAAAGTTTTGTACATGTCTGTAGGGGATCCCACTGGAAATAAGCTCTCGAGCTTTCGTGGGTTATCCTGTTCAAGCTGACTTAATTTTGATCTTTTATTATTGTATATTGTTGTATGTTGGAAGCTTGGCGAATAAAAATCAATCAATGATAGGTGTATTGCTTTAAAACAGTTGCATACTCAGGGGGATGTTAATAATCAGTTTTTACAAACAGCAATATATTTCTAATAATAATCAGACTATTCAAAGTACATACAGTTTTCAAAAAATGTGTCTTTTCCTCCGAAGAACAGCTTGATAGGTTTCTACTATTTATAAATATAACGCGCATAACTGTTCGTGAAACAATTTTGAAGAAAAAAAAATCAATATTCTGTTGTAATGTAAATGAGATGATTTTAAAGATAAATAAAAAACGTTCACATAAGTAGCAATTTAAGATTAATTATTTACTATTCAAAACATAATTATGATCTAAGGTAATAAATTATTTTTCATCAGTAACATACTAATAAGTGATCACGTCGGGCAAAGTGTTGTTTAGCCATAGATGCGAATGTCATGGTTTTTCTAAATGTGATAGCTGATGAAATACAATTATGAATGATTATAAGTAATAGGTAAATATAATGACAATTAGGATCAGTTTGATGTTCCAATTAATTACATGTAAAGGGTCCTGTTTCGCCCGAATCAAGATGGTTACCTTCCAACCTGTTTGCTTCACCAGACCAATGTCTTCGAAGCACGGTAGATATCGTGTTCATCTCATTTAAAGAATGAATCGATCAGGATGCAACATGAATAATGAACAGGATGAAACGTGGGTTCCTCGTGGATGAATGTACTCTTCCAATTAACATCTTGATCTTTTCTGTTCATGACCTTTTCTGTCACATTTTCGTTTGAAAAAATTAACAAGAATACATGACGGGTAACCTGTCATGAATAAAAATGATTAAAACTTTCAGAATTGATACCAGAAGTGAAGCTGTAGAAAATGACGTAGGACCAATTGAACATGGATGTTTGGTACCTATCAGTTCCTTTCAAAAATAAAAGGCTGTCTTCAGAAGAGGTTTCGATGATCACTTATCTGGCGACATCCTCGACATCTGTCCCGACAGCAGTTCCGAAAACTGTCCCAAGTACTACAGTATTCTAAAGTATTTCTATCAACATCATTATTCGAAACCATGTTCATGTTCGACGGTAATGTTCCTGATAGGACCCTGACAGTCTGGCAGAAACATAGATACATTATCTTCAGTCACTCATCGGTTCTTTGTTTTTCATTTTGCTCGCTGTTTCCATGGATACACTAGTATACAAAACAAATTCAGCGTGACAGGTATTACTATATTAAGTCGTAGTCATAGGAAATTATGTATGAAGATGTTAACATGACTAATGTTAAACTGAGCCTTCCGCAGGGCATCCCAATAAAGTACAGCCTAAGAGACTGGAAATATGTCTTGAGAGCCTTAAGAAAATTTCGTCATAGTTCCGTGAAACCGGCTTATCGGTTTCGATAGCTGTCAGTCTGTTGAACATTCAAATGATTTTTACCGAATGTCCCCGAGATTGTAGATCATGCGGGCCGTACGTCTGTTTCATGAAACAGTTTGGAAGAATTCTTTTGCTTGATGACTCAATTGTCATTTTGATCCCAAATGGACATGACGCTAGTACGCAAAAACTTTGGGAGGTTATCAACAACACCACGGCGCCAAGCCTGTGGACAGTACAAAATAAATGAATGTAATTTTAGCCTTACGTAACTGAAAATGACTCATTATTAGTTGGGAAACTTGTATTGATTCCTATAAACCACTGTGTTGTAAACACCTAGGAGACAAAGATATATAGAAGGGTTGTAGTTGTAGTTCGATAGGATTGTTTAGTTGGATGTAATTGTAAACAAATTGTTCCGGCGACATCGCTTCCGCAGTCAATATCTTTAATTAACCGAATTCCTATCTTCAACTCCGGACCATACGCAATGCCTAACATTAACCCTATACGCACACCATAACATCTGATTGAGGGGAGGCCTATGGGTTTCGCCACCTACCCCCATTCTAAGTTTGATATTGGCCAATATCAAATTCGACACCTCTTATTTTACTGAGAATCTTAAAGTATATTCGTTTGTATACTTGTTTGAATATGTGTGGGAAATTTGTCTAAAATTTTGGCCCGACACTCCCCAGCCCATTTAATATGTTACGCCCTATAGGTCGCGCCCCATCCAGTGGTCTATCGTTTTCTTTCTTTCTTTTTCGATCGTTGGAGGCATAAGTTCCTATCCCAGTCCTTTTCGCCTTATGGAAACGAAGCAGTGTTTCGTTGAAGGCTCTCGAATCTCCTACGGGAGATATTGGATTCGAACCTTGCTTTATAGTGCTTACATCTTTGGACACAGAGTTTTAGCCACGTTAGCCACTGACAACTCATGTGTATTTAGCTGGCAACGATACTACTACTGCTACTACTACTAATAATAATGATAGATCCACGTATAAAGCGCATATATATATATATATTCTACTAAGCTAAATACAATGTATCATATTAAACCCGGCTGCAATTAAGCCGCTAAAGCATTCAAGGAATTTCTTACTACCGGGAACCCATTTACTTCACCTGGGTGGAGAGTGGTAAATGTACATTTATGTTTTGCGAAAGGACATTAGTGCCGCGACGGGACTCGAGTAAGATTCATGACGCTATCATGGTTAAAAAAAAAACATTATAAGGCGTTTCTATTTAAAATCTAAATTCTTTTGTTTTCGCTTTTCCCGGCGCCCTCGTCTTTCTCTCTTCCATTCAGGCGGCGTGTGCTGGAGTTCACCCCCGAACGGTAACCCGTGTTCACAGCTCATCAAGCTACATCTCTCCAAAGAAGAATGCTGTCACAACCAGGGGCCAACGATCTCTTGGTCGAGGGAAGATCTCGATCTGGGTAAACTCATGAGGACATTGTTAACATCCAGAATTGCATTATCGGAATGTATCCCGTGCCGAGGTGAGTCATTGACCGGTAAGTGCACGTCTTCATGTATAGCACCGTGACCACCACCTCACCCACCCAACCCCACCCTCTCTATACAGGGTATGTATGATACTAATCAGAGGGTGGTATTCTCGAAAGCGGACTAACTTTAGTCCATGGTTTAATCCTTCGACTAAGTATGGAATGCCAAGTGTGACGAAGTGTCCATATGAATATGTTTTTGAAAAAAATAATCTGTCACTAAATCAAAATAAAATGTTTTCATTAAAGAAATATTTTGTAATAACGCAGTTAATTACAACAATATAACTATGAAATAATTATGTTATCATGGTAATTTAGGGACATTTCAAATTATTCAAAAATATATTAATATAGACACTTGACTTCCAATACTTAGTCGGAGGATTAAACCACTGACTAAAGTTAGTCCGCTTTCGAGAATACCACCAAGAGAGTCATCTGGATCTCTTCTGCGAGGGAGTCACTCATCTTTCCGAAGCGAAGGTTCTTGATTTCGAAACATACGTTTCCGTTAGCAGGGGGTTCATGATTCCGAAATTGAGATAAGGTTCACGATTACGAAGGTCCGTAATTCCTAAAAATAAAGATTAAATCAGAGTGTGTTAGGAGTCTAGAGCATGGACAGTTTTTAAGAAAGATGCACTGTATTTACCTCGTCAATATTCGTGTAATGACGTCGTTATCAAATATGTGCTTTTGAACCAAGCAACGATTTGGATTACATCGTCTTTCAGAACGGGAATTCTGAATTAGCGTTGATCCTTTACAATTTCCAAAGAAACAGTATGACTTACGTCATAGATCTTCATTTTTTTTGTTTAAAGAAAATAAACAAGATAGGGATTATTATGTTGCTGCTCTAGGAGAATTACGTTTGATCATGTTGAACAGGAAATGATCTATGAGGGGTGTCATCATAGCAGCAGCAGTAGTGGAAGTAATAGTAAAAGTAGTAATAGTAGCAGTATAGTAGTAGGAGTAGTACTAGTAGTAGAAGTAGTAGTAGTAGTAGTAGTAGTAGTAGTAGTAGTAGTAGTAGTAGTAGTAGTAGTTGGGGTAGTTTGAAGGACGTGGAGAAGGAGGAGGGTTTTTTTTTTAATCCGTTCATTGAACGAAAATTTCTTGTGAAACAGTCCAAAAACTGATGCATTCATAGATTTCATAGGTGCATTGTTCAAAATAATATAAAAATAATACAATAAATTCACCGAAAGAGATATAAAACAAAAATTTGAATTAGATATGAAGAAGAATCTTTCAACCTATTTCACTTCAAATTGATACTGAAAATAAACAAATATTTCAAATTATAAAGTAATGGGAGAAAAGGAGAAATGGAAAGGGACAAGCCGGGGAAGCGACACAGAGAAGAGAGGGTAAGAGCAGGGATCTGGTGAGAAATATATATATATAAGAGAAGGAGGAGGAGGGGTAGGAGAACTTTTTTAAGGAAAAAGAGGAGGTTAAGGAGTAAGATGAAGAGTGACTTAGTGGGAGGAGGAGGAAGAAGTGGAGAAGAAGAATTAGCAACAATAGAAATAATAGCAGGAGAATTAGTCAGTAGGTAAGGACATAGAAAACAAGAAATATACTCTCCTGAATATTATTTTAAATTATGCGCAATGTGCAATTTATAATTGTTACGTTAAAAAGATTGTCAATGGTTCTGTTTTTTTACCCACATACTTTAAAAAAAAGATTCAAGCCGTTGCTAATATTATTTTTAAGGTATGAATATGTTAGCAAAGAAAATGATACTAGGCAGCAAATGTTATGTTTCACTGAATCATTGAGTAATTAATGTAAATATGTATTGAAATTATGGAAATAAACCCTCACTTGAGGATAAGAGAAAAAAATCAGAACTATGTTCCTTTTTAGAACACGAGATGGCGGTACAACATCGAGGTAGAAGGTAACACGTTGACTCAATTGTCGTATAGCCCATGTATTGTTCGTGTACTTTATATTCATAATCTAACTCCCCCTAATTTCTAACACGATTATCGAACCTAATTTAGATATCAGTTACTCTCATAGTCGTTGGTAAAAACTAGATTTATACTACTAAAATATAATTAACTTATTATAAACCATTTATATTGGAACTCTCTATCTGTGATAAACTGCACTGTAATGAAGTTCTGGATGGTTTTAAAAATTACAAAATATTTGTGTGACATTGTCAAAACTATTTTACCAAAAGGTAACACATTTTGCATTGCAAAGCTGTATTGGAGCTTGTCTGATTTTACAGAAAGACCGCCCTCTACCTACATGTCTTAGTTTTGACTACCAAGGCAACCTAACTATTCAACGGTTTTAAGTTTTATGGTGATATTATTTTACATTGTAATCTTCAAATGATCCTAATTTACCAATGTAAACCCCC
This sequence comes from Strongylocentrotus purpuratus, assembly GCF_000002235.5. Lineage (NCBI taxonomy): Eukaryota > Metazoa > Echinodermata > Echinoidea > Camarodonta > Strongylocentrotidae > Strongylocentrotus > Strongylocentrotus purpuratus. Next base: position 1,988,764 of record NW_022145615.1, on the reverse strand, counting down.
CTACTTATCCCGATTACCAGACTATATAATAATCTAATCTAATCTTAGATTATAAAACATCTATATGAATATTTTGTATGATAACACTTAACATATCATATCAACTTGAAATTGAATGCTAGTTTGTTAGTCTCCTAGTAAAGTAAATCAATACTCGTCTTTAATATTATACAGTAATAACATGTTGCTAATACTGATGTAATTTAATATCATTTATATCTTTAGTTGTAGGATTACAGAAAACATGCCCGACGTTTATCATTTTGTACATTATGTTTTCAGACGGTAGAAAGGTTTATTGCCGATAGACGCAACAAAAGAGATAGGCACAATGAAAAATGGCGCTTACTTTCAGAAATTTTAGAAAATAACCCCGTTTAAGCAGTCCAAGCAGATGATAGAACGCTGACTGAAATTCTTTTTTTTTGTGGGGAGGGGGGGGGGGGGCATTTTGACGATCGCTGATGTTTTCTATTCTATATACTTTTAGTTCCATTTAATTTCTTCTTTGATCTATTGTTGTTACTAGGATATAAATGTCTGTATATCTGTATTATGTTTATGTTGTATGTAAAACATTGTTGGATTAATACAAACTTCTCAATTGAATGTTTACCCAACACGAATTGAAAACATGTTGACTTTTGTGGCTATTTAAAAACGGGAAATTTGTACAAGTATATTTTTTTTTCCATATAAAAACTATAAATACAAGTATGGGAATAGATAGATAATGATTTTTTTTAATACGGCTAGATTGCTCTATTCTTTCTCGATGTCCGGATTAAGTAAAACAATTTCCTGCATAAGAGATCGGAATATATTTCAAAAGGAATGATAATTGCCAATGCAGGTTTAAAAGGAATGAGTATTTTAGTTGATGGAAACAGCTATGTTTTTTTTATATGAAGCTCAACATGTTGTGTTAAACTAAGGTAAAACAATCATTGTTTGTTTTCCGTTTCGAAGATATTGGGCGAAAATACTTACTCATTGCCGAAATTCAAAGTGTTAAAGCTTATCTGCCGTAGTTTACAGGAGGGATTATACTGCCCTGCATGGTTATCTCATCAACTCAGCTCTCAGTTAACATAAGAAAAAGAGGATCATGGGGGACCAATGGTCACCGATTAAGCATGGTTTGTTATGTAGAGGGCGCAAGTAGTTACAAGTAGTGCAGTGGGCATTTAAAGACAGCAAGAAAGAGTATAGCTCTAACACTGTTTTAAACAACATTATACTAACAGAAACGTGTGAAGAGATGCAGTGTCGTGATGACCAGAAATGCATCATAGATCACAACAACCGAACCCGCTGTGTCTGCCAACCCCACTGCGAGAACATCGAGTACGAAGGAGCCGTATGTGGGACGGATAACTACGAGTACGGGTCCGTGTGCGAGCTCCTGACCGAGCGATGTATACAGTCCAGCGAAGTCGAGGTGGCATATTACGGGCAATGCCAGGGTAAGACCGCTGATAATAATAGGGACTTTTAGATTTGTACGTCGACATAGTGGACTGCTACGTGTGACGTCATTTCGTCAGTGACTTAAAATGACGTCACACGTAGCAGTCTACTATGTCGACGTGCAAATGTAAAAGTCCCTAATACTTATAACAAGACTTAGGCGAACCCGACTCAAGCCTTTGCCTTACCCTTTGTTAAGTCATCCGTAAAAAATAGAACAGGCTCTACCTTATTATTCTGATGGTGGTGGTTATTTTCCCTGACTGCTAAGAAAGCATAAATGCTTGTAAGTATATCAAAGAATAGTTATTTACTGGACACGCAAATAGTTAATAGGACCGTTCGTTCATTTTCATAATATATAATCATAAATAGGCTTCCGCTACTTCGTTTATAATATTTCAAAATTTTGTAGAATTTAAAATGAATTACAGAAAGAAAATCAATGTTACTTATTAGGTGAACTTATCTATCGGCAAATTGAAAAATAGGCGGACCTGTTTTTACCCCTGTTGGCTTATATTAATTGTGAGATCATAAATTCTTCATTTATTATCATCATCATCATCGTCGTCTTCGTTGTTGTAGTCATTATTTTTACCATTTGTTCTTGTTGGAAAATTTCGGCCGACAAATATTGAATTTGCCAACAAGAAGAAAAGGAATTAAGGCCTCTTATTTTTATATTTTGCCTTGAGATGTTCAGGCTTTTAAGACCAAAACAATCGGGACCCCAAAAACGAATTTATTTTCCTTTACCGAAATATCTCAAAACAGGTTTAAATATGTCAACAGCAATTATAAATTTGTGCAAATAAATTTTGAAAGAGGTCGTCACCACTCAACACGCACCATTTTTGCATTGTCTCTGCTATTTCAATCTCGATCCCCCTCTCGCTCTCTCCCTCTCTCTCTCTCTCTCTCTCACTCTCCCTCTCTCTCTCTCTCTCTCTCTCTCTTCACTATTGTCATGATCGTCACCATCATCACCGATGTCGTCATTGACCTGATAAATGTCTAACCATCTCGTCTTCTTATCTCTGGCAGATTCCTGTGATGGAGTTACGTGTCCACGAGGGCGCCGTTGCGTCGAAGACCAGGCGGGGCGTCCTCACTGCGTTCTCTGCTGGGCGGTGTGTCGCTATCATTTCCGCGATACCCAATACGTGTGCGGACGTGATCAGATTACCTACGAATCCCTGTGCCATCTACGACTTAGCTCCTGTCTCATCGGCAAGGCTGTAGGCATCGCTCACGAAGGACGATGCGAAAGTGAGTTTTCTGTCGTGTAGCCACAGGCAACGAAAGAATGCACTTTTTAAAAATTGTCGCCGTCGTCGGTATTCGTCGACTGGCGACTAAAAATGGTGATCACAAACATAATCCACCCGGATTGCACCTTTTCTTGCACTTGTACTTATATTGAAAATGAAAGAACTCTATTCTTTGGGGGATATAGTACCAGAATATTTCAATGAACCATCTGTTCGCTAATATGAAACACTTGTTGGTACATTTAAATACTAAAGTCCCTTTCAACTATTCTTTTCTCCTTTTTTTTGAGGGGGGGGGGGGCGCTTTTTGGTGGGGGAAGGTATTGGAGCTAGCTGACTTATCGACACATCGACAATCTTTATCCATCACCATTATCCCCATTCAATAATTATGTGCTAGCGACTCCCATTATTCCCGACTGTACCAATGTACAAAACGTGAAAAATAATAATAATAATAAATGGTGCTGTTTTTGACAATGTGAAATTCACTTGTATTTTTGTTTTGAGTTCTTCAATATTTCCTTTGTCAATTTTGTCTCCAGATTTCACTTCATGTTCTGCTTTGAGCTGTGTTCGCGGTAATCAATGTGTGATGGATCCCATCGAAGAGGAACCAAGATGCGTCATGTGTAACATCACCTGCCCAGAACGGTGGCTCAGCGGTCCAGTCTGTGGTAGTGACGGCGTCACCTACCCGACACAGTGTCACCTACATAACCACATGTGTGCGAACGACACTTATGTTGAGGTGGATCGTCGTAGCCCGTGCAACGGTAGGCAACTTAAATAGAAGATTGAGAAGAAGAACAACAAAAATATTAATGAAAAAACAAGACGGAGAACAGTCTAATATGTGTGTCTATTGGTGCATGTTCAGGTACCCCCACCCCTCCCCCTCAAAAAAAAAAAAATCTGTATCTATCGGGCTTATGCCTTGAAATTATAGGGCTCATCGTTTTTTTCTTAGGACGCCCATGCAGGCAGGAGACATCAGCTATTATAGTCATACAAATGTAATAAACTGACATATTTACGGAAAGATGCAGGTTCCCCCCTATGATACATGTACATGGTTTAAAAAAAGCTAAGATATAAATGAATTCTTCTCATTATTCTTTTACTCTTTTATCCATCTGTATCTATTTCATTTTACTTGTGTAGCCCCAACAGTAAAGGAGTCACTATTTTACATTGGGGCAATGATTGAAATCGTTTTACAAGTTCATGACCTTATACTCTCTACATAGTCGTAACGATCTTAGCCTTATCATCCTTATACTTGAACTATGTTTAATACAACCCTGTATGCTGATGCATGATTTTTTCAAGGGAGGGGGGGGGGGGGGGGGGGGGTTTAACATTTATAAATCGGGTCGAAAATTTCGCAACGACTCAGCCAGCCGCTGAATAAGCCGGGGGGGGGGGGGTAAGAGGTTATTTTTTTTTTTTTTTGGTCTCGAAATTTGAAAATTTGACATTTTGCTCCGATGGGGGGTAAGGTCAGCTTTAAAAAAATAATTTAAAAAAATCCAAAGGGGGGGGGGGTTTACACACACAAAAATACCAAAGGGGTGGGGGTTAACCCCCAAACCCCCAACCCCCAACCCCCCCCCCCCCCTGTGTACGCGCCTGTGTTCGCTCAATCATTTCTGTTTCTCCTATTTTATTTTCTTACTCTAGCTTTCTTAGTAAAATATCAATCATAAATAGCGCCATCTAGATTCAACGAGACTATACTTTCATCCGTTTTTGTGAGCGTCAATCAAATATATTTTCAAATGCTCAAGATTTTAATATCTAGCTTTGGGTTTAAAACTGCATTCTAAGCATCCCATTTGTCATTATTAGATTTGATTTGGTTTGATTTAATTTGATTTGGTTTGATTTGATTTGAATTTACATTCGTTTTCTTATCTTTATGTCTTTAGTGGAAACAGCAAACAGTGGTGAGGAGTCTGGATCTATCGACCACACAACATTCCTCGATATCGTCGAACCAATCGCCGTTCCACTCGATCAGGTCAACAATACGGGTCGGTCGTTGCGTCAGAGATCGAATCCGATAGAACAAGTCAATAACGAAGTTGAGGATGTTACGACGGAGATCTACGACATCGAAACTACGATCGTGACGGAGATCGAAGATGTGGAGGATCCTCAGGTGTCGACGGACGGTGACGGGCGTGATGGCGAAGGGAGGTCGAATAAGGAAGAGGCCGTCGTCGAGAGGGATGGCGAGGCATAGACATTGGGGAATTAAATTTAGAAATAGAATAGAGAATGGCAAATTAATTTGCATGAATGATAGTTACAATGCATACTGGCAGACCCCTCGCAACGCTCATCTGCTCCCTACGTTTTTTTGTTTGGAATTGTTTTTGTTCAGCTTTTTTCTCTTTCAATCTCTCTGTAGCCTATATGCCTTTTCTAGTCTATCTATGGATCATGTATGTCTCTTATAGAATGTATCTTTATAGTTTTTTGTCGTTCAGCCATATATATTTATCTCCTTGTATGGATTTTTTTCATCGTTTGTCTATACATGAATTTCAAGTTTCCTAATATCTATATTTCTTATTTACTCCTTTTCTTTTCTTTTTAGCTCTCTCTCTCTCTCTCACACTCCACCCTCCCGTCTCTCCTTTCCTTCCTCCCCCTTCATCCCTCTTTAGAGTTCTTGATTTGCTTTATCTTCTATTTCTTCTCTTCTTTTTCCCTTTTTGTACCATTTCGTCCCCAACATTTAACTCCTCGCAAATGTTTCTGCCGTTTCGATTGTAAATATGAAGCTTTCTCTTTGCTGCATCTGTATTGTAAATAAATGTAAATTAATTGATTCACTGTCTTTGCTGTGTATTGTAAATATGCGTAGTCCGCGTAGCTGACATGTTCATAAAAATTGAATATTTAGTATTTTAGAAATGGATGTAAAAACAATATACTACGTTTTACATCATCGCAATAGTGTGCTCCGTATTTACATACTTAAATGTTGAACTGCCATAAATGTTTATTCATAAGAATAGTATGCTGTGAAAGTTTCTAAACTAGTTGTAATAACTTTGTTCCCTGAAGCAGTGTATAGGTACTTTGCGTTTCTGAAAAAGAAAAGCCGAAATTCTCTATCAATCACCAGAAATATGAATCATGAAATTCTCAATATAAATAAGTAGATTTGCATATGTTTTTTTTATAAAGCAAAATAAGAGTCAAAAGAGATTCCATGACTGACAATTTGTGTGCATTTTGTGTTGTTCAATAAGGCCCACTCCCGTTTATAGCAAATCAATTTTTATGATGTTTTCTACAGGTGAATTATTTAGGAGTCTCTCACGTGGTATCACCCGAAAGAGAAATAAATTGTCTTATTGATTTTGGTAAACAAAATGTGTTTCTTTGAGATATTGCTTAAGAAATTTTACTTTTACTTTTCAGGAACACACTGTTTTATTTGGCAAAACTGCGACCTCTATCCACAACCAGATAGTTAAATCAAACTGAATAAATAAAAATCATAATTATAATACTGATAACAATAATAATGATGACGATATAATTTGAAAAATAATTATTAGATTCTTATATATTTTTTCTTCTATCTGGACCCCCTTGCATTGTTGTTTTCTTTTCCCTTTTTTTATATATTTTTTATTTTACTTTTTCGTCTTAAAGATAGTTAAAGTGTCTGTATTTGCTTATTTTACTTAATTTATTGTTGTGTGCTTATAATATTTTTTAGTTTGTTTTTCATTATGTAATGGGCGATCCAACTTCACATGCAGGTTTTCGCAACCTGCATGGAAAGCCCCGCATATAACCTTTGTAAATATAGTTAACATTTACTTTTACTTTGTATACTTTGGTTTTTATATTGCGAAATAAATTGAGTTGAATTGAATTGAATTCCATAGCGCATTAAACTCAGACGCCCTCTATAGTAGGTTTTTACAAAGTAGGTTTTTCACGTCATAATGTTCACGTTTCGTTTCATGGTCGACTCGTTTCAATTGTATCTTCTGCATATTATAACAAATAATTTTAGCCTCCTTTCAACTTTGTGTAGTTTTGAATAGAGATAGCGTTTAGTTCATAAAGTATTTTTGTTTGTTGCCATCATTCATATAATATGCTGCACTGCCTATTCTGAAATTTCAAGAAATATTTTCTCCATCGAAAATTTTATTTCCATGATTAGTTTAAGACATTGCCTTCAATATACCTCATATTTCTTCCATGTTTACCTCATTTTTAAGTCTAATACTTTTATATTGTTTGATTTGTATTTTATGTTTTAATTCCTGAATTTATGAGCTTTTTACAAGGTTGTATAATACATGAGAAGATCGTATGATGCGCATGTTGTAAATAAAATAAACCTGAACAAAATTAAATAAAATAGAATTTCTGCGCATTTTGTTTTATTATGTTATATTGATTTGATGACTGCATCTGTATTTCTTTGTTGCATTGTAATTACGAGGCTTTACTAATTTCCTGGTTATATCATTTATTTTTATCATTTCCACTTTTTGTTAATTTATCCTTCTTTCTCTCTCCCTCTGTCTCCCTCTGTCTCTCTCTGTCTCTCTTTCTCTCTCTTTCCTCCCCCTCTCCACTCCTGTTCTTTTCTCCACTCCTTTTATTGCCCTCCTCTTTTTTCTCCAGTTAATGAAGTTCAGTTTTCTTTAAACAGTTGTATAATCAATCTCAAATCGTTAATTCATATTTCCCGTGTTTTTTCTCTCTGTATACTCGCACGTCCTTTTCGACTTTCTCCCGGCAGAATGACTAATATTAATTGATTGAGTCAACCGAAAATTACATATTAGTACATGTTAACATAAACTTTGATCGAAAGTATTTAAAAACAATCTGGAAATTCATTCTTTCCAGATTCTTATCACGGTACTTCCATTTATGATTTGTTGATAAATGAGTTTAGAAACCGTCAATTCCCAAGAAAGTGTTATGATTTATTATTTAACATTGTTTTCGGCAATGAAAGTTCATCTATGGGCAGGAAAACAAATAATGCAAGCTATTATTTTTTGAACGATTTTTTTTTTAAAGCAGGAACTTTTGTCTTTGGTCATTCATCGATCAAAGTAAAAGAAAACAAATACAGAGAAATGCCCAAAAGGGGTATTTAATTTGTTATAATTTGGTGTATCGTTCTAGCATAAAGAGTTTTGCGCAATTCAGTCAATTATTCAAACTTGAAGTTGTTTTAAATATACCTCTAATACTCTCTTGTTTAGAATATAAAATCAGAGAAGAAACAGATGATGATGATAATGGTCACGACGATGATGATGATGATGAGAAGGAGGAGATGACGATTAAAATGACGATAGTGATGATAACGAACACGACCACAACGATGATGATTATGATGATGATGATGATGACAATGATGATGAGGATGGTGATGAGGAGGTTGGTGATGAGGATGGTGATGAGGATGATGATGAGAACGAGGAGGAAGATGATGATGATGACGTTAATGACGATGATGATGATGATGACGACCACGACGACCACGATGATGATGATGTGTATATTAACCGCTAAAATGCACAAAACTAGGATATGCATGTAGGCCTATCATAGAGCTTATCATCGTTTTTCAACGGAAGGATCTAAAGTTAAACTTTATAGACTGAATAAGCTCACATAGCAGTATAGGTTATAGGTATCAACCTTGTATTTTAGAAATGTATACAATTTTTGTTTCAAGTGCACTCGTCATCAACCACAATGTCGACGAGCCTTGAAATTGACCGGCGGTCGAGTGATTGGTCAAGGAAACGATTCGTTTTACCCCTCCTTGTTTTTAAGCATTGACCTCTGCTGACCAGACGGTTGTTAAAATAATTTATAACATCCAGCTTGTCCAGTGGAACATTTAAAAATAACTTTAAGAATAAAGAAGAGCCGAGTATCATGCAGCCATTACAATACAAGTTTTGTTCGGTAAGTCATAGGATAATAAACCCTCATAATTTGGACTATTTGAGTTCGAGTCAACTTCATAATACCTGGAAAGCGATAGAAAAGTTAAGCGCTATATAAGTCCAGACTATAATAATTATTATCATTTTTATTATTATGTTTAAAAATATGTAGATGCAATTTAAAAGAAATTCATTTAATCAGTGATTCACAACAAAGATCTACTATTTTTAGTCATTCTCTTACCTATTGTATTATTCGCTATTATACTGTGCGTGTTGTCTTTCATTCGACACGTGACTCATACATTCATTTTTCGACCTCTACGTCACATACAGGATGATTCGGTGAGTTTAATACTCATAGAATCGTGACTAAGCTTTTTGAAGAAGAAAAGAGAAATAAAAAAAAAAATCGTTTTATAATTTTGTCATAAACCATGTGTGATTAATAGCCATAACGTCATGACCAAGCAACCGTGTTTTGATAATCTCCATCTATGAACTATATTAACAATACAATATTGTCTTCCTCACCCCATTGCCGTGCGTATATACAGTCAAACCTGTTCTTTCTTCTTGTTGTTGTTGTTGTTGTTGTTGTTGGTTTTTATGGTGTTTTCCATCATCGTTGGATGATTTTCGTGACCACCGGTTCAGGAAGAACTCTTCTGTTTCACGTGAAGAGTGATTTCTAATGAAGCTTGAAGTTGAATCAAAGGAACGTGGATACAAATTTAGGCCACTTGCCTTCGAGGAAAAGGGCCATAACAAAATATTCTTCTCTTAATCCCATTTGAATTATCGCTAATGCCCTCTCTCCTTCGTAACCTCCCCTTTCTCGCATTCTCTATGTTCTCCTTCACTTTTTTTATTTTCTCAATTTCGGCTACTACAGTACATATCATCATCTCTTTTTTTATTTTTTTATCCCACCTCTTCATATTTCCCTCTTCAGTTTCATCTTAATCCATTTGTTAACACTCATTATGTCATCCTCCAGCTCCCATTCACACCCAATCACCCATCTCTAGCTCGTCGCGTCTCCTCTTCTCCATCTTCTTCTCATCCTACCTAACCCCACCCCCTCAAATTACTCCCTTCTTCCCGACCCCTATCACATGTTTCTGTTTTAGTGCTTTTCACCCTTCTGTACATGTACTAGTTATCCCATGTTCCTATATGCGCTTGGTTCAAGGGCCGGTGTTTTGGTCTAGAGGAGATGGTGGAAGGATGTTTCATTCGGTAGTTCCCTGGGCATGGTAGGTGTGCCGCTAGAATGTGACGATATCTTCCCATCTACAGAGATAAATATCTCTACCTCAAAATTCACCTTGTTTAAGTTTGCTTCATCATAGACCTAACTGTATGGTCCATGGTATTATTACCAGGGGGTTTTCCCTGAGAAAATGTAAATCTGCATTACTTATTCACAATAAAATCGACCATTATGCTAATAATCAAATCAACTAATTGCCTAATTTCATTCCAATCGCAATTTTTTTTGGAGATATGTTACACTTGTCATATTAACATTTATATATCATACATAATTTTTATGCACAAATCTAAGAGGTTTAATTATAATTTTTTATTGTTTATCACTCTGGTCTAGGTTTTAAACGTATAACCACAATTTTGCCTGGGCTGACGTTCCTTGCAAGAATATCAACCTTTTGAGTTGAACAAAATAATACAAAATTGACGACGATTTTTTTTTTTTTTCTACTTTTTTTTGGGAATAAATTTTCAATTTTGTTTAGGGGTGGCTGTTGCAGCTCATACGATTTTCGTTCTTCGTACTCAGATATAAATACTTGTGGAATTCACTAAAAATAATTAATTTTAATGAAGTTAAGTGAACAATTACAATTAAACTCTTAAAAAGATTAAAAGGTGCGATAGCTTGACAAAAAAACAATTCCTACAAAACCTATGTCAACTTAAATTATATTACGACTTGGAGTGCGGGGTAGAAAGTGTGTTCAAATTACATAATGCGACCATAGGGAATGGATCTGAGTATATACATGTACAATAAGTAAACAAAATGTATGTTATCAATTATCGACAAAAAGTATTTAAAACATTAAGCTCTCTAGAAAGGGCTTGGTGGTAATACATGTACTATTTCGGCACACCCGAAAATTAGCCTTCTCGTGAGGCCAAAACACTTCAAAACGAAAGCTGGAAAATGGCTTAAATCTAGAATAATGTTGCTTGGTTGCTAGGCATCATAGACACCTCAAATTAACGATGGCGATGATAAAACTGGAATTAAAACCTCGGGATAAACGAATGTTGGATGACGAAGCAAAGTCTTGACATTTTCATGTGATACTTGTCATAGTGTGGTTGTTTCTGAGATTAAACGACAAGGGAAAGGGAGGGGGCTAATATTTCCCCCTGAAGCTTTTGTGAAAAGTCTTCAGTAGAGACAGGAGAGAAGAAACAAGAAGAGATAAGAGAGAAGGGTGAATAAAGAGATGAATGTGAATTGTAAGAGGTAAATCGTTATAAAAGGAAGAAAGATTTTTAACAAAAAAAGGGAGCGGAGACAATAAAAGCAGTAAAATTACAAACTAAATGGCAAAGCTACGGGGGCTCAGTGGTAGAGCAGTGGTCTCATAATCGGGAGGTCCCGAGTTCGAAACCAAGTCTATCGGAGTGGACTTAAAGCCGTCGGTCCTCTGGTTGCTTATTAACGAGCATACACAGTCATGCTTTCGTAGCACTCATGTAAAACAAGCAAAAACAAACCTACATACAAAAGGAGCAAAAGAGAGAAAGATACAAAAAAAAAGGGATAGGAGGAAAGAGAAGCGCAAATAAGACCACCCCCCCTCCCCGACTACATCTCTTTGAACACTCAAATTTCTTCCTCCTCATACCACTGCCCCCTCCAATGGCAAAGTCCCCCTAATAGCGGGTATCATGCAACGCCGCTTACATATGAAAAGTGAACGAAGACCGTGAAAGTGTTGACAAAATAATTTTGACGACGTAGAAGACAACTATTGTAATGATAACAATGGTGATGATGATAACAACGACAATGATGACGATGGCGACTTAATATACGATTGAGATTATGATTATTACCTTTAGGAAAATAGAGACGAGAAAGAAGAGAACAAGATTAATAAAATTATCAAGAGGCTTTCTAACACTACATCAGTCAAACACCAAATTATGAGGGGTACAGTGTGGTAAGACAGGTGACGCGTCCCTCTGTCTATAGTGATCATTTGACATTATTTAGTGATCACTCTCCCCCGCTGTGTCATCAGACAGTTTTCCAGACTACCTTCTGGGAATATGTAAGGATGATGACGCTTAATTGACCAACATTCTGACGAAGCACATTTTCTTCCTCCTCATTCTCGCCATATCATTTGTGGTCTCGTAGTATTTTCGCTTATCTCCTTTTTCCCACTTTCCCCTATTTTCTCTATTTCTTCAGTTAACCTTATATTCGTTTGTATCTCAATCCGCTGTATTGATACGTTTGTTATATTATAGTGGCCTTCTTTGTCTATCGTACATTTTCTTATGTATTTGAATTATGTTTGATGTGTACCCCATTATGACAATTCTCTTGCCCGTTGAGTTTGGCGGGGAGGAAATATTGTAAGAAAGGCGCAGCACTTAATTAAATTACTTCTGTTACTTATACATTTTGTTCTTCCCTTTACCAAAACGATTAAATATTGAGTATAAGACCCATACGGAAACGTGGATTCTATTATGATAACTACGCTTGGGCAGCTCTTCACGAAGAACCGTCCATAGTTAGTTGTCCGAGGGCTGAGTCCAGGAACAATAATCGTTGTAGTGGGTATTTGTCCTATTGAGTTGTACCTAGTCCAGCCTCTGTACCGTTTCCGTTTGGCGCACCCATCAGCTGATAAAATGACACACCCTCAACGTTGAAAGTAGACCTAGCAATTCCTCTAAATCTGGACCTCGAAATTTGGGGATTGCGCGATCAGTGGAGATACCGCGCTGTGCATAGATGCATGTGATAGAAGAATAAAAACAAAGAAAGGCCTGAATCTGGACTAAGTTGTACCTTGTTCCTGGTGTAAGTTGTCCGGGTGTAGTCTCGATACGATAAAAAGTAGTCGACTCTTTAGTAAACAGTGTACATGAAAATAAAACTCACTGGGCCTCATGTCTGACGTCTGTCACTTATCTTCCGAAGAGCTCGTTAGCAAGACAATGACACGTCATGATCGGGGTAGAGATGGGCAAGGTTCCAGGACGGATGTGGTTAAGAAAGGTCTTCCACCCGCAACACAACCCACATGAAACACTTGCAGAAGATACAGAGCCTCTTTTTGCGAGACCATAGTCTCCTTTATGAGGGGTCATCTCCAACTATCAACATTAAGTATCTGATCGAACCTTCTCCGTGGTCGTCATTTATACTTTGTAAATTACATGTAATAAATGACACAAGATGATGTCTCTTAAAGAGAGAAAGAGAGAGAGAGAGAGAGAGAGAGAGAGAGAAAAGAAAAAAATATACAATCTCGAATCTGTATGCGGCATCACAACTACATTTATTGGTTTGATCAGGGAGGTGAGACTTTTATTACAAGCCCTGGTTTGATGTTTTCTGAACATTTGATACTACATAAGTTGAAGTGATCAGACTTCAAGTTTCTTCATTTCCATCTCCTCGAAAGAAACCACAAAATTTAGATACATGAAAATAAAGAATCAGTCAGATTTGATGACATTGTGTCTGACGACTTTTTATGTGAAGCTTTGATCTTGTTGACACATACAGAAATCTACTTGGGCTAGAGCCATACAAGTTAATGAAGTTACAGTATGCAGACGGACCCACCTGGAGGCAATGGGAAAAACAAGGATAAAGAATGGAAAGCATGACAACTTTCATCTGGACAAGTTACCCCGGACATCTATTCATTCGGATGCCAAATGCCTTTGGCTGTGACAATTAACTCTTCCCATTACCCACCCCACCCTATCATTCAGTTCGGACAAAGGAGGCAGGAGAAACAAGAACAAACAAGCTAGAAACATAAGAGGAACAAGAAGAAGAAGAAGAAAGAACAAGAAGAAGAAGAAAAAGATGAAGAAGAAGAAAAATAAATAGAAGGAAAACAACAACAACAAGAACTAATAGAAAAAGAAGATGAGGAGCAAAATGACCGGGCCTCAGACAACAATTAATTATTACGTCATCAAATTCCGTCTTCATTTCTAATTACTGACCGCACTCTGACCAACTACTCGCGCCATGTTTATAGACACCTTGTAACTAAGATGGGGATGACATCATGGCGGGTTTCCTGCTACCGGTGGAATGACACCTGATCGACCTAGTTAGACCGATGAATGATGGAGCCAAATCGATCACGTGATCAACCTTGTTAACTTGATGATAGAGCCCAACATCGAAGCCTATATCCTTTGTGACGTAATAATGTAAAGAGAAACACCCCTCATCTAAGAACGTTCGAGATATCGTAAAAACGGTGCATCCCATTTCATTTGAATCGCTAGTTATTGTTCATATTTTATGCACATGATATTGGATTGCGTAACTTTCTATTACAAATACTATAATTATAATGTTTAACTTCATATCCTACCCCCCCCCCCCATTTAGGGGTTATTATGAAATCAAATAAATTATGCAATTAAATAAAATCCTAAAAAGAGTCTGCACATTAAGATATATTTCGCCATCCACCAAAGACAATTTATTACATTTTGACAATCTCCTTTGATAGTTTAGTTCTGACTCTGTTCGCAAATACATTTTCTTTCACAGCAGCAATCATCATCATTTTGTTGAGTATCATAGTGCGTTATTCCCTCTAGGACAATTGCCCCCGGACAATGTCAGGGCGACTAGCTCAAAGAATTTATCATATAGTTATTTTGCCTGAAATGACCTATTATCAGAGACCTTTAAAATTAAAAGGAGAATAGAATACACCTCAGCTGCCAGTCTTCATAAAAGGTGAATTCCGTTTGTCTGTTTTTTAAATAAATATATCGGTCACGATCTTGTATCTTGTCACATCTGTATATTACAGAATGAAGGATTGCGCTGCATGCAATGAAAGATAATAATCAGAATTGAGTTAAAATATTATGAAATTAATGTCACTATTTCGACATCGGGCAGGGTGCAAAAACAAAGGAAGCCACATAATGAATTCTTTCTCGTATTCCGATAATAATCTCTCAAACCGACTAATTCGGCTTGGAGAGGATATCTTTTATTCCTTCCTTCCATCACCCCAAACCGCAGACATTTCCTATTCGGCTTTATATTCTTGCGAAACGTAATAATTGCGACATCGTGAATTGATTAAATTGATAAAAATATCATTTCGATAATCTGTCGTCCCCAATGCCTTCCAAAGCTGCTACTTTATCTGCCAACAGAAAGGAAAATGTTAACTTTTGGACTTTGTGAAACTCTTAGTCATAACGGTATTCATTACTTTCCATAACACATTTTAAACTGATTAAAAGAAATCAGCAAAATGGTTTATATGATAATTATGTACTCACATATGCTTGATTGCAGCAACGATTGGAAATGGGGGTAACAGAACGTCATGGTTTCACAAATATGTTCAAAATGTAATGGTTCTTTTTTTTCAGACTTCAGAGTTTGTCATTTTATATATCAATTCGATAATTTCTCGTCCTTTAAACTTTCCAAAACTACTGCTTTTCAGCCTATCAAGCCCAGGGAGAGATAAAGGATTTTTGAAGAACTTCATCATCATAAATTGAAATTTTGTATATATTGGTTCATTTTACAATCACCAGTAAAAATCCCAGTTTCCAACTTTCCTACGCCACCTCTGTATCAAATGTCATTATTATCATATTTGTTAAGCGCTAGAAACTTTCATTATTACGAGCTATAAAAGTATGAATTGTAATATTATATCATTGTAGATTTCATTGTATATGCAAAGTCTGTACATGTTTGGAACTAGGTTGATTAAAACATATACGCATATGGAGCTGGGAATCATTACTTTATAATTAAGGCTGGACATTGGTCCTTAGCATACTTCCACTATAGACTTAAAGATAATAATATAGTAACAATTGGCAATTATTTTCTATTTATGTATGAACAAATATTTCGTTTCACTTTCGATCGCAGCGGTCTACGCGTTACCACAGACTCCCGTCTGTCGTCACCATGTTAATCCCATGTTTGTCTTTCCAAGCTCAATGGTTTCCTGATCCTGAGATTGAGTTAATCTGTGTCCCCGGTCGAAACCCGGTAGAGAGACCACATTCTAAGCCTAATCCAGCTTATCCTCTCCCGATCCACACGATCCGGTAAACGCCTGAAAGATTTGGGAAATGTAATGTCTCGTTTTCTGGTAGGCATCGGACACAATGAAGATTAATAACGTCCTCCCTGACTTGCCGAAGATATCTTTTAAGAGTATTTTTTATGAATTTTTGGACATGGTGCTAAATTGACAACGTCCTAAATATTTTCGATGAAAATTAACTCAAAGATGGAAAGAAGCGTCCCTGCGTGGACCTCTACCAAATCACATATTCCTCATCAAAACTGATCTGCTTTGTAGTAGTATAGAAAGAAGTAGAAGTGGTAGTAGAGGTAGTAGAGGTAGTATATGTAGTAGTAGTAGTAGTAGTGGTAGAGGTAGTATATGTAGTAGTAGTAGTAGTAGTAGAGGTAGTAGAGGTAGTAGTAGTAGTAGTAGTAGTAGTAGTAGTAGTAGTAGTAGTAGTAGTATAGTAGAGGTAGTAAAGGTAGTAGTAGTAGTAGTAGTAGTAGAAGTAGTAGTAGTAGTAGTAGTAGTAGTATTAGTAGTAGAAGTAGTAGTAGTAGTAGTAGTAGTAGTAGAAATAGTAGTAGTAGTAGAGGTAGTAGAGGTAGTAGTAGTAGTAGTAGTAGTAGTAGTAGTAGTAGTAGTAGTAGTAGTAGAGGTAGTAGAGGTAGTAGTAGTAGTAGTAGTAGTAGTAGTAGTAGTAGTAGTAGTAGCAGCAGTAGTAGAGGTAGTAGAGATAGTAGTAGTAGTAGTAGCAGTAGTAGTAGAGGTAGTAGAGGTAGCAGTAGAAGTAGTAGTAGCAGTAGTAGCAGTAGTAGTAGTAGTAGTAGTAGTAGTAGTAGTAGTAGTAGAGGTAGTAGAGGTAGTAGTAGTAGTAGTAGTAGTAGTAGTAGAAGAAGTAGTAGTAGTAGCAGTAGTAGTAGTAGTAGTAGTAGTAGTAGTAGTAGTAGTAGTAGTAGAGGTAGTAGAGGTAGTAGTAGTAGTAGAAGTAGTAGTAGTAGTAGTAGTAGTAATAGTAGTAGTAGTAGTAGAAATAGTAGTAGTAGTAGTAGTAGTAGTAGTAGTAGTAGCAGTAGAAGTAGTGAAGTAGCAGTAGAAGTAGTAGTAGTAGTAGTAGTAGTAGTAGTAGTGGTAGCAGTAGTAGTAGCAGTAGTAGTAGTAGTAGTAGTAGCAGTAGTAGTAGTAGTTATACTTATTTTTTAAATACATTTTGTAGAGACCTATTTATCATAATAGTGCGCTTTATGAAATTGCAAGATCCATAAAGATCCGCCGGTCGACCCCACTGCTCCCGGGCAGATGTATGATAAACGGTTAAGCCTATACGTACATCTGTGGGTTGAATAGGTTATAGCAGAGGTATTTTTTCCCGAACTGAATTTCGATTTCACTATGGAAATAGCCAAATAAAAAGCAGTTCTAAGCAACCCCTTGGGAGAGCCTCAACTGCATCTAGTTATGGATTAGTTGTAAGGTGAGTGTGAGTCACAAGAGCGGTAAATTAGCAGCGCTAACCACCTTTTGTTCTTTTACTGTTACTATTTAACAAATTAATATTTTGTTTCTCCCAAAAAGTCTTATTCTTGGTTTGAATAATGGACTACATCACTCAAAGACTTACAACTTTTTTTTTCTTTATCGGTCTTATGGGCTGTCGCTCTCGTACGCCTTCTGGTACATTTGTCTTTTCTGCTATCGTTTTCTTGTGTATTTTCTTTGTGTATGACGGTCTCTTGGGATGTCGGTGTACTGGGGTGACTACGAACAGTATGCATAAATTTATTCTAAACTTACATTGAATGAAAGAACACACAGAAAACATGTTGGAGATTGAAAGCTTCTCAGTTTACGTAGTAAGACGGATGATCTACTCATGTCATTTCTAAAAGTATGTCATTTCTAAAAGTATGTCAATCCATCATCTCTTTTCTGTAAAAGATTAAATCCTGATTCTGCTTCATATCAGAGTACATGCTGAATGGGCTACATGGTATCTTTAACGGAAGAGCAGAAATGAAATGAACGATTAGTTTTCAGTCTGATTTATGTCATGTATATCAAATCACATTTTCCAGTAGCTATCCATATCAACAATATTAAACTCATGATAATCCCTTACAGAGAACTGGTTCAGAATAGTGGCATAAAGTGGGTCTAGTCATTGAGGGGGCGCTAGCACTATGGAGTGAGGGCTCTCTTAATCGGAGAATGATTAAATACAAATCAACCTGTTTATAGGTTAGTTGGGGAGCGAGAAGATTCGTCTTTTTCTTCATTTTATCCTTTTTCATTTCCTTTTCTATTTTTTCAATTGTGTCTTTATGTCATATTATTTCCCCGCTCGAGTTCGGGGCATATATACCCGTGCTCCTGCTTCTACGCCGTTGACACATAATATTTATGCACGTCATGATATCATAATTTGGTTATTAGATCCAAGTAGTGCCACAGTCCACACATCATCGAATAGAGAAAAAGAGAACCCCTTAACATCATTAAAGTACAGATCTGAGTCACAGAGCAGAGGTCAGATGTTTATCGGAACTTTAGATTCAGAGGCGAAAGCTTGATGTTAATCCAACAATTATGAATTTCATAAACAAAATCTTCACTACACGCAAAAACAAACATGACTTATGCTTTCAAGGTTGCTTGGCTCATAGATGTGTTATGAGTGCTAGACTTTGAACGGTCCGTTGTAATGAAGATGTGTAATTTGTATAGTTATAAAAGCAGTTGAGCATTTGGAAAAAATAACATTATAATCCTTTAAAGACGAATAGATTTCGCATTTTCTATTCACCTTGACGAATATGTAATGGATGTTATGGAAAGTTCAGGGATTAAAACTTTAGATATAGGGGCAAAGAGGCTGAGTTTTAAAAAAGGTGATTAAAAAAATAAGAAGGTTTGTAACAAATAAAAAAGCTACATAAAAAAGTATCCCTTTCCTGCCAAATTTCACTGCCCCTCAAAAAGGTTTTATCAACTCAAGCCATGTGAATAATTCTGAAACATGTCCTTATCCATCACCAATTCTTAATTCTGTTTCTCTTTTCGTCTTCATTTCTGCCGTAGATTTTCTCTTCAATTAGAAAATCCTTAAAAAAAAGGCCTTGCCTAATAAAATATGTTTCAGCCCACCCCCCCCCCCAAAAAAAAAAAACCCTACGCGTTGCAGCCCTGAGAGGCTCTCTGCGTCGATGACAACTATTCATATTTGCAAGATCATGGCGATGACTCTTCGTTCAACTCACGTTTGCCCCCTCTCTTACCCCCTATTCTCCTTTGTGAGTCTACTCGAGCTGGGGCACTGCGAGCCTATTATGACTGAAGGAGTATGACCAGATATACGATTTGCCGAAAAGTGAGCTGAACATTTTTAAAGAAGACATCTTCCCCCTAAAAAATAGGGGGGGGGATGATAAAATAGGATATCAGATTTGTTAAATTCGCCGACGAGGAGAAATAACTTGATACCCAGACTTTCAATTTTGCCGACAAAAATTGTTCGCAATTTGGTTTTCAAAAAGCAAAAATAGAATTGCTAACAGGATACAAAAAAAAAAAAAATCATCGGATTTGACGATAGAATATAAACGGTCGGGTGTCACCATTTCTGCAACCCAGCAGCCCCCCCCCCCCTCCTCCTTTTTTCAACCGCCCCTTCATTCAAGGTGCTGCCCCCACTGCCCCCAGAGCGGTGAAAACGTCAAGGACATAAAATCATACTCTCGTGATGACTCGTAGTCCCGCGATTAGCAATTCATGTTACTCCCCCCCCCCCTCATTCCTGGGTTATACCAATCATGCGTAGCTTAGTAACTGCAGAGAAACACGACAAGCCGGTTGTCCTTCTCATAATAGCCCAAACTGAAGCTCTGATTCAGAGTCCTATGACCATAATGTCACTCAAGCATCGATTGATGTCAGGAACATGAGCGATTAGACAATACATCAGGTCTTTAGGGCATGGGAAAATGAGAAAGCATACGTCATGAATTTAGGAGAGGAAGACAAAACTCATGACTCTTGCTCCTAAAGGTGAATATTATAATTTGTGTCTGCTTTAATATAGAAGTGTAACTTTTCTCTTTGTGTTTCGAAATCGGTTGGTGTCTGTACATCTTTGTCGTGTCAATGATTCCTCTACTTTTCAAAAAAATGAAAAGTATTATTTTTCCAGTTCGACCCAAATCATGACAAATTTTATTAATTAGTTTGCTAACAAAAAGTATAACTTGATTGTTTCTTCTTGTTAACTGGATTTTTGAACGCTCAATGAAAGAAAGGCTTAAAGACATATGACTTTCGTTTTAAAAGATCTATCCCACTCTGTCTTTGTGATAAAGTTTTCTCCAATCAAATTGGATTGGCTTCGAATCAAAGCCTAATGTGTCACCTTCGTTTTGAAGAAAAACTAATCTAGTAGATAATTCAAAACATACCTTGATTTAATAGCATACAGGTGTTAAGTTTAAAAATAGCAAATTCTATTTATATGATATCCGATGCCAAGAAGAGCAATGGACAGACAAAGTAACACCATGGCAACATAAAATATCAACAGGTCTCTACAAGATATCAAGAAGAGAGACGGGCAAACGCAGACGGTATAAATGGCCTAGTGTATAATCCGCGAGTTATTTCGAAACTTAATCTCCGTCTTCCCCCTTTAATCGGTAATGACATTGGCCCGCCAGGAGTCATCTTCCTAGTCTAAATAGTTCCAATTTCTCCTCTAGCTCATTTCCATAAATCGGTGTTTCCCCTCCATTTGGCTTGCTCTCCTCTGACTTGTTGAGGTTTGCCCTAGGCGGCGCCACACCTATAATCAAGTTTCAGAAGGCGGAACGGAGGCGATTTCCTCTCGCTCTCCCCTGCACGGATACCATACGACAGACTCCAACGGCGGACTGTTTCAACGCTCACCTGTAAAACGTATTCAAATTTAATTTAATTATGTGAATTATAATCATAATATCAAATACTAAATAGAAATAACCAATTTAAATTCACTAATATAGGAATGTCATTTGTGTAAGTCCACATAGATTGCTTATATGCGTGTATTTAAAGCGAATGACAGCCTATACACGCTTATCTCTCGTGCCAATAAAAACATACTTAAAATTTTTAATATTAGGGGAAAATTTAACACATTGCTTTTTTTAATCAGAGATGTCACTAAATAATTTTCGATGGGATATAAGTCGAATTTTCTTACAGGCAGTTTAACAAGAAAATCAACATATTCTTAACGTTACCGCCAAAAGAAAAAAAGGGCTTCAAATCAACGAATTTACGAACGAATATAGATTTGATGACAGAATATTCAAGGGGGTATCTTACCCCTTCAACCCCTATACTGACATCCTGTTTAAAATAAAAGATCTGTCATACATAAAGAACGGTTGACCTGAAATTAGAGCCTATTATATCGTCCAGTGACATTTAAGGGTTTAACGTCTTGCTTCACAAATGGAAAAATCCATGTGGTAATTCCTCCCATGGGATCACAGTCTGACGCTTGCTAATCAGTCTCAAGAAAAACAAAATAACGCTGAAGGTGACAAGATTGATAGTCCTTTGGCTTTGAGCAAAATAGAGACCCCCTCCATCTTGTCAGTATGAGCTGATGGTAATGAACCCCGACCCCTATCCCTCATCCTCTCCAGGACACAAACAGGAAGATCTGTGAGACAGGGCGGTGCCACTACGACCTTGGCTACAAATAGAGCAGAAGCAAAGACCCTATCGCTTCACCACCTCCTAGGCAATTAGGTAAGACAAGATCATCCCATCGAAACCTAGGGTGAGAATTAAAGTGTAAATTATTGTTGGTAAGCCGTCTTCAAGAATGATTATGTTGCCATATATTTCACTTATCTTCAGGTCAGAAGAGGAAAAAGCAGCCGTCACTGGCAGTCTCTTGAAAGACAGATGCCGAAAGGAAATTCCTGTGATAATATATAGGGATCATCTTTAATCTAATAAAGAACTACTATCTGTTTTAGATGAGAGGACAAATTTCATGAGACGTTCTTGCAAATATCATGAATATGATTCCTTGTCAAAACCACTTTAGTATTATCTCAAACTGAGAACAGAGGTCTAGCTCTCCTTTCCCATTCGATTCAATTCAGTTTATATTTAAAGTAACTTCTTTTATACAGTTAATATCTTCACCATATTCACATTTTATTCACATTTATTTAAACAAAAAAAGTTATATCATGTTTAGACCGAGCGTTAAGGGCTAACAGAAGCATACGTAAGGTGTGAGGGAGTTTTGTTATACATGTAGTTTCTAACTCTCGAAATACTATTACAGTAACATCTGTTATTTTTTTGATCCACCATTTTAAAAAAAGTTTTAACATTTTGAGTTTCATTCAAACAAAATACCGATATATTATATTAACAATGAAGAGGGCTGAGGGGTGTCAAATTTTTCAAAAATACTCGAAGGTTTTAGAATTTGGTCCAGCGATACAAATTAGCTAGAAGAAAAAAAACATTTCGAAGACACCAACCCTCATCCTGGCCTTTTAAATATTGATATAAATTTTTAGGGAGTTTGTTTTGAGAAGCTATTTCTTTGGTTTCCAAAATTATATGGTAACTTTTATCATCTTAGATGCTTTTGAATTATCAACATAAGACGATGAATATTCGGATACGCATGGTAAGTATTGGTTTTCACTGTTTCCTTTGACCAAGCACTCTCAGCACAGATTGGCTTATTCCTGTCGACATTAGTTGACTGTGTACTTATTGGCCACTGTGTATGACTGAGGGTAGAATGAATCGGGAGCTACAAGTCGAGCCAAGGGGGGCTAATCAATGCCCTTCCTTCCGTTCCTCATTAACCCCTGACAGGTTGAAGGAGTAACCGGAATTGTTTACTATATCCAGCAGACCAAACTCTTAATGAGATATGTTTTGCCACCGGTAAAAAAATGACTGGGTGTGGGCGTGTTTTGCCATGGTTCGACTCTATGAACTGAAGGGGAATATTTACGGGGGTAAAATGGAAAAATATGTTCCCTTGGCGCAGTTGCGGCGCAGTTGTAATTATGGGGAAAGGTCGAGGTTGTACTGGAGGAGTAAAAACAAATTATGCAAAATGAAAACCATCCACAGTTCCCAAATAAAGTTTTATGCGTTCTGGTAAACGATTCTGATCAATGAAATGCCATACTCAACGTTTACTAAATTCTGTTGTTCTTTTCTCTATTCTTACATACAATCAGTCCGCTTCGTAATATCTTTTGTTTTCCCCGGCCATGTCACATATCCATACTGAATACTGTTTCTGTTTTATCATGTCATATATCTATGCCATGTATCTATGTTTACTATGTTATGTCAAGTTGTATGTAAAATGTAAGCATAATTACGTCATACGCAGCCGATCAATTTTGCGCGCACCGCAATTATGCTCACAATTTTACATCAATAAATTGGACAGTAAAATGAAATTTAAATTGAAATTAGAATTGATAACATATGTAAAAATTAATGATGGTAAAAGAAGTATAGCAACCATGTGATATAAACTATTAAAAAGTGTGAAATAAAATGGAGAAGGAAGATAAATTGTGTTGGAAGAGAACGGAAGCCAATTGTAAGAAAATGTGTAAATATAAAGAAATAGTAATGATGAAATATGTAAGTAGGAAAATCAAGATAATAGTTTAGCAAACGAGTGTATATGATGAAAAGAAAAGGTGAGAAATGATCAGATAAATAACTTGTGACAGATAGTAGGAAAAAAACGATACCCTGTAGCATTGCCAAACAAAAGTAAAAGGAAATAAAGAAACTCGTAAGTGAGTGGGTTAAGCAGTGGGAGAGGGGGAAGGGGAAAGGGGAGCGGTAAAGGCATTTATGAGTGAGAGATAATAGGGGAAAAGTAAGATAGATAAGCGGAAAGAGGGGGCATCATTATGAATGCAATCAAGACCTCACTTAATTTCGACCAGACATCCAGACTGAATTTGGGAAATAAACGATGACGTTTCCTCTCAAAGGGATTGATGACCTTTGCTCTCTATCGTCCTCATATTCTCACTCTGTTTTAGGCCTTTGTATCGATTTTTCTTCCCTGTCGGCTAAAATCTTCGATACAGGGTAACTCCTTTCTTCTGACCTCCAAATTTATTTCATTGGGGGATGGACCGACATTGTTTTGACATAATGTTGGCAAAATATTATGACATCGAAGAGTCTGTACAAGACATCTACAACGTTACCTACATGTCGTTTGGAAGGATGTTATGATGTTATAACAAAACAAAAACAAGTGATATAAAAATGACATTTTACCTCCATTAATTAACGTCATTATAAAGTTGATAAATGAAGACACATCGTTTGATCTGAAGACCATGCAACCTGTTGTGTTTAATTATTTCTCTTGTACAATCTTATAGGCGTGGACTGATGTGCGGTGTACGGTGTCTCGACTGTCTCGTTACCATGGTAACGTCGTAAAGATTCACGCCATAGCATTATCCGATACTGGTCCAGAGTGAGCATGATTCAGCATCCACCGAGTTTTCATGTGGCAGGTGCAGAAAGGAGAACCAGGATGTGTCATCTAATGCACTCTTACACATCCATTATTGAATTTGGAAACTTTTTTGGAAATTTGGAAACTTTTGGCCAAAGTCACTGTCCCCCTTGCGAATGAGTGAGAGGAAAATGAGATAGACCTATGGTGAGAAGAGCATGATGAAGGAGAAATGGGGAGTGGTAGAGGGGGAGGGGTGTAGAGAGAAAAGGAGAGACATGAACTTCAATATAAACAGACAGAGAGTCAAGAAGGTGAAAATAAGACAACAAAATAGAGAAAATATTTATTTAAAAAAGGGGTTGAAAATACTGTACCGTAGGCCTATAAATGTTGTGCATATAGCACTTAATTATTCATTGTTTTAATGAAAACATTAGTTTCGATGAGCAAACTTGAACTTGAAATCTTGATACACAATTGCTTAATTTGGTTGACAGTCTTCGTACTCTAAATTGTTTGTATTATTGCAATTCGTTCATAATCACGTCCAAATATTCAGCGTATTATATTTCATTTCAGTGGCGTTGGGTGGACCCAACCATTAGAAGGAGGGCGTTGTCATTAGGGGAGTCAACAAGCCCAACGAGAGAGTGGAGGGGTGGCTCTTGTAGCTCCGACACTACTTTTTTTCTACTGTGACTTATTGCTTTGGAATTTAGAAACGGTATGGCCACTTTCTCATCCCTAGCAACTTCATTACGGTTTTATACAACCCAGTAGATGCCTCCAAACATTATTGTGTTGTCTGTAATTCAGATTAGCGGCTGGCGACTACCATCAAAGTTATGTTTCCGTTGCCGCGGCATCCAACGTCCCTTGAAGGGGTCTGTATAGGCAGCAGACATGTCTCACACTATATACCCTTAAGACTATGTCAACAGAATAATATCAAACATAATCCACCCTGAACAATACATGAAGATTTAAGAATAACATATCAACGATCAGGGGCATTGTTAGAGGGGGAGGGGGTACACACTAAGAAATACGGATGCAGTTGGGGTGCAGATTTGCAACCACTTATACGCGTATTTGGCCGAGGGTGCTGCTGTTATAGCAAAATTGTATCTTCCTTTATTTCTAAGTATGTTGTGACAGCACAACTAGTAATTTCTGTCATAGGGTCTATAATTTTCATTTGAATATTCAGATTTATTAGACCTTCATCTTTTTTCTCTCATATTCATTTTTTGGGGTTGGTCTAGAACTCCTATTATAACATAGTTTTGTTATGGAGATGCCCATTCCCATGGTGAAAACGGTAGTATTGATTTTACTAATTTGCTCAAATAATCTTTTTCTAAATAACTTTGGAAATGAACAATTTTGTTCATGTTTCAGAAAAGTCTTTCGCTTCTTTTGATATCATTGAATACAAAATATAACCAATAGATGTTAGAGATTAACACTGAAAATTAATTTATTCATTATTTATTGATATTACCTTGTTTCCATAA
The DNA here is from genome assembly GCF_000002235.5 of Strongylocentrotus purpuratus. Lineage (NCBI taxonomy): Eukaryota > Metazoa > Echinodermata > Echinoidea > Camarodonta > Strongylocentrotidae > Strongylocentrotus > Strongylocentrotus purpuratus. The sequence goes on along the minus strand of NW_022145615.1, from coordinate 1,962,712 downwards.
AAATATACATTGAAATTTCTTGTTTCTTCGCCAAAGGGTAGATGTTTAATATGCAACCACAAGAAGATGAAAAGTCAATCAATGGAAACAGAAAATACGAGGGTGAAAAGTATGAGTTGACTTCTTTTTAAATGTCAACTATGTTACCTACGTATATAGGAAATTACGAAAGGAAGACATATTCAATATAATGAAACCCTAGGCGATAATAACCATCTTGAATTTCGGAATCGTAAACCAAGATATTGCTCGAAGAAAATATGATATCTAAGGTTGTCAGGAGGAAATTTGACCGTGTACTTAAGTGAATATTTACTTTCCAAGGTGACATGCCGGAGACCTTTCTTCCTCAAGAAACAGTTAAAGCAAATGTCAGTTTTGATAAGAAAACCCTGGGCTTGATGGACCACAATCAGGAGCTCGAACAGTTTAACATATCCAGGAGGAAAATATCGAGCATGTCATTACGACCCACCAGAGCCGAGAAGGGGATATATTGCGGCTTCATGAGACCTTTCCATTTCTCGTTTGCCTATTTTTACCCTAATTTCAAGATTATTTATGAAATATATACTCCCTTCCTCTTTCTCCTCCTTCTTTCCCTCTATTCATCTTTCTATTTCATATTTCTTGAATAAACATTGATGCTAAGTCATGTTTTGAGCACCGGCCAAGTCTTTCATTAAATGTATATGATGTTGTGCAATAAATGACATGTCCTCCAATTTCTCAGAAGTGATGTTTTATCTACATTAGGTCATTTACCTTAGCTTGTGAACGAAAATTAAAAAATTTAAACTTAAATCTTACTGAGCCTAGGCCAAAGTTATCACTTCATTTTCCTTACAGGAGTCTCATACCTCTACATAGTAATTTCGTTATTTTGATTTAGTTTATGACTTATATTGCCATTCAGGGATGTCCCATAGGAACTTGCACATAAATGTATACCTCTGGGGTGTGTGAAATAGAAACCTCATGCAATAGCGTACGTTAACTAAAATACATCTGTTTCGTATAATATATGTGATCATTTGTTTCCGGAATGTCTTCTGTGAGATCTACGTAAAACATAGGTCATTTAGAACATTACATTCATTTACATATATATTATTTTATTATTTGGATTTATCAACAATATTTGAATTTTGTCGACTCATTTCCCATCAAAGACATCGATCGTTACTGTTTTGGCAGTTTTTCTCTTTTCTCTTTTTCTTTTTTTTTCTCTCTGTCTTTTTCTTTATCCATATCTCTCTCTTTTTTTTTCTTTCTCTTTCTCCTCTCCGTTTTTTTCTCCTTTTCTCTCTCTAACTCTCTTTTTCTTTCTTTCTCTCGTTATCTCCTTCCTGTCTCCCTCCCTCATTCAACAACTCTCTCCATGTATTTATTCATTTCGTCACTAATTTTTTTTACCTCTTTTGCCTCTACAAGATCCTATAATAATCCAATGATTTCGCTAAATATCTATTGACTTGTTATTGAACAAGACGTCATGTGTTTCCATTTAAATTACGTTTCAATAGTATCCTAGATAATGCTCTCTTTGTAAACACGGAGTCACGAGAACTTGATGTTAACTCTGATAGAATTAACATTCGAAAGACATAATTAATTTCTGAACAAAGAACAACACACCCTTGTTGCATAGCAATATTCCTATCGGGCGTATCCCGTTTGCTTTCTTGATTATTTAATCATATCTGACACGATCTCTCCCTCAGAGACGACAAATATCTTCTTAATATCCGTTATTCGATTCATGTATTATATCATTCGTTGTGTTTGTTTAGCCCAACTTAGTTGAAACCAGCTATGCAGCCGGTGGTTTTAATAAGCACGGAAATGTTATTGCGGTGGAGAAGTTTCTGTTGTGATCGGAGTTGAACTTGAACTCCAGAATATTACTTAATGCAAACAGGACGCCACCAGAATCATTCTATTCATGCTTCAATTTAAAACATCAACATCTCTCTATGTGTTTGTCGGTCTACTGTAAGATGTTGTTTATGAGCGGGGTTTTATTTTCTTTCTTTCTCGCCGAATTTGAGCTCATTACTGGGTGCCGAGCATGATTTCCTGACACCTGCATTTGTAGTCACTGTTTGGTTGATTCAATTCACTGCCTAGCTGCTGTGAGGTGGAAGTGCTTATGTATGAGGGCTAGGCACTCCTGCTACTTGACAGAGGAACACGCCTAAATCTAATCAAGTCAGCTTTCACGAGGTGGCCGATTCGCGCGCGCCGAATTGATCGTCTGCGCATGACGCAATGACTCAGATGCACGCTTTGCTGCTCGATGCATAGGAGTCTAGTTATAGTCATAACAACTCTAAGCCTGCTACCGATCGGACTGGAAATACTTTCAACGCGTTTTAGCCTACAAACAGACAAAACCTACTTCTCGGCACGAAACTTATTTGGGAAGCTTGTCAACACCGGGCGACGTTGCTCCCTGTAAACGTTGTCTTTCTCCAAAACAACGCGACTGGTTCTGTGGAGTCGACATTCAAGCCAGCATGAACCATATATGTTGGATCCCTGTACTCTTATGTGCAGTTGTTTTGACTCGGTATGCTAGAGCAGGATTTATCGTCGAACCTTTCTCGACAGAAGGAATTCAATCAGAAACTGTTGTACTACCATGCACAATATTAAACGAACCTGGTGCGATTGTAGTTTGGTATAGAAACAAAGCGCAGCTGAGTATAGATAAAACCCTAGTGGAGAGTTTGGACTCTGATGTACAAGCGAGATTCTCTGTCGTTGGCAATCAGACGTTTGGGGAATTTAATCTTCAGATTACAAATGTCAAACCTGCAGACGAAAGTCAGTATTATTGTTCGTTCATCAGTCGCTTTGGAGGTGCCTCTTCAGTGGTAGCCACCTTGACGGTTTTGATTCCACCCAGCGAGGGATATCCTAGATGTTCGGTGACGGCAGAGACCCCACAGAATACTAAGAATGCCTTCTGGCCAGGTGAAGTGGCTCTTCTCACTTGCGAGTCATTGGGAGGTGACCCTGCAGCAAATCTTACGTGGTACCGAAAGAACTGGACAGTGTCCCATGCTACCAAGCATACTAATGTCTACAGGAGGATACTTACACCAGGAGATAATGGAGTCACCTTCATCTGTGAAGCGACCAGTAGTGCTTTACGAGAGCCCCGACGTTGTGAGGTCACACCTATGAGTATTCCACCAGAAGTCCATGTACGACCTCTGACAAACTCTGTACCATTCGGAACCAACGCCACCTTCCATTGTGAGGTCAGCGCCATAACACGAGTCCAGGAGTACAACTGGTTTATCGAGGGAACCCTCCTGACCCCCGAGACACCGGGTATCGTCTTTGGCAACAATGGAAAAGTCTTAGTGATCGCAAATGTGCAGATGGAGCATGATAGCAAACCAGTGGAATGCGAGGCAGTTATCAAGAATCGGTTGGTAGCGAGAGCTAGTACGACTGTAGTGGTCATTCCACCTAGGAAGACGTCACCACCACTACCCTCTAACCCCACCGAGAAAGTTACCATCATCCAGGTCGAGAAGTCAGAGGTACCAACCTCGCATCCCATTCTCTCAGCTAACATGAATCTCATCATCGTCATCGTGTCAGGGTCCCTCATCGTACTCCTCCTCCTCATCGCCATTATCATGGGCTGCTGGGTCTTCGGCTTCCGCAAGCCGCGAAGACCTCATACAAGGGTCAACATCGACTACGGCGAAGTCCCTGTCGATATGCCATTGGACGGCATCAGCCACTATTCCGTGCCAGCAGCTCTCTTCAGCACCGAGATTCCTGATTCAAGATTGAACGAGTCTTTCCATCAACCGCGTCACTATGATGAGAATACATCAGGCTACATATCAGCACTTTATGCCACACTGGATAAAAACAAAAGATACCCGCCTAAAATGACCAGTTCGACATCGCTACCGGAGAAGCCTGTAGCCCAGATTACTCCGACAGCGGGTAGGAACGTGGTCCCGCATTTCGCCGCCGCTTCCACCATCGACAAAAGAAAGTCGACGGGAGCAATCGCGTATTCGGATCTGAAGGATTTAGACAATGACCCCGACTTCAAGAAGGGGTGCAGCTGTGACTGTAAGGCTGATGATTCTGGAAAAGAGGATCCTGAAACAGAACAATAAATGTGACGATGATCATCATCAAGTGCTACAGATCTTCTTGCTATTTGAGAACTTTGGAGATTACGTTCTGTAGATCTGACTTTAACATTCCGCGATAAAGTCGTACAGAATATAAAGCTGCAAAAACTGTCATGTGCAATCGAATGGTAAACGCAACTCAAGGATAATAATCATGATTACAAACCTCTTAATGCTTTATCTAACTCAAATAATATGCTTGTATTCATTATTTCTATTTTTCTACAGAATCTTATTCACCTGGCAAAACTCTATCAAATCTATTCAAATTTATCAAAGTATTCAAAAAAGATAATATCATGTTGTGACGTACTCTATTTTTGTATGAGATTTATATATTATAAATTGTGTTTATAAGAGCTAGTGTTATTGCAGACAAAATATTTTTGTTTATACTTTAGAACAAAGTTCAAGGCATTTTACATTGTTTAATTTCCTTTGATATGATTACGATGTGTTCTCTTTTCGTTAAATTGTATTTTGTCATTTCAATTTAGTACTTTGATTCCTTTCTTCTATGTTTTTATCTCATTTCTTTTAACTATTTCATTCAGATCACAAACATTCTACTTTCGCTCTTCCTCTCTCTCTTGGCTAAATCTATGTATTTCTCTTTTTCATTTTTCATTTTGTCTTTTTGTCAGTTTTTCATTTTTTTTTTCTCTCTCTCTCTCTCTTTCTCTTTCTCCTTCTTTAGTTTTCTTTTTCTAAGAGAGCATAATTATTCTGCACCGAACACCATAATCATTTAGTAATCATAAGTTTATATAAATGAAACATGAATTCCTTTTGTCAAAAGACATGTAGCGCATTGTATTCTAAAGCAACACATAAACGTGCATTAAGTGTAAGATAATTCATAGTGTAAGTACAAATAATGTATATTAGCTGTATATAGTGCTGTCTATATTGTACATTCTAAAGGTTATATGTAAATATTAAAAAAACACTCTGTGAAATACTATGTATGATGCATTTATTTTCTGTACTTGTTTCTTTCTTTAATACTTTAGGCTTTGTCTACATTGTCATTTCAGTAAAGTTAGGATTCATTTAAATCTATCCAATACGGCTATAGTCTATGATATTTCTGGGATTATTCATATATTTATTATATGATTTCAATGTTGTTTGATATTGAAATTTTCACGCCACATATAACTATCCTATGTCTACATTTTGAACATGTACGCCTTGTCATCTGCAATCTTAGGTTCCCTATAGACTATAATACATGATAATGATGCACTTTATAATTCAACAAGTTATGCTTCCAAAACTGCATACCTAATTATCAGATTGTCGCTTGTATCCTATTTGCCACGTACGTGCTCGGAAAGCCGTGTTTACAACGTGGCAAAGTAGGCTCAACGGCGGAAAAGAGCGATTTGTCAAATGGTGCGCGCTCTGCAGCACTGCAAAAATTATATAGTAAAGTCAATAGCACCGATATGTTCGTATTCATGATTTGAATTCAGTGTTGCAGTACGTAAATAAAATGGCAGACACAAATAAGAGCATTATTTTAGCTTGTACAATAATCTGCTTCATACCTCGACATGACAATGTAGACAGAGCCATTTTGGTGATATATGCCGGTGAAATGAAGACACTATGTCTGCGAGATTTTCATCTTCAAAACACGATGAAAATATATGTGACTATTTGTCAGATTGCCAACAGTCAGTGTTTATATTCTGTTGAAGACGTATTATTTATTTCGAATAAATTCATATTATGGCAATCCTCGACTTATGTTATCATTTACATCATTAGATTATCATTCATCTCTTTCCTACTTCATATAAGAATTCATAACAAATGAGAACGCATTATCAATACACATTTCAATGTTTTGTACAATTTGTTAAAATATAAAATATAGATAAACCATATTCCATAATGCACTTTCAGTAATGGTAGAATGACACAACTTTCATGGCTTTAGACAAATACTTAATTATTGTTTTACATTGAGAATTATTACGTTCTGACATTGTGGCACTACACTAAATTGAAATTAAATCAACTTTCTGTTTTCGGAGTGTAAAATCGAATTAGACATTTACACGGCATGACACAGTGGCAAGCTTCGGTTAATGAAGCTATTATTGCTCGGGAAATATTCATGAGTAGTAAGCCTTACAAAATGGATCCTTATGATTAGTATCAGAATAAAAACAACAACAAAATCACAAAAGAGTCGACATAAACAGCTTCTCTCAGACTGCTTAAATTGTCAAAGATCAGAAGACCGATGATTACGAATGTAGTACCGGAGTAGCTAAATCAAAAGCAATTTTAGTAGATTTAAAAACAGTCACTTTACAAACCGAAATTCAACCAAACGATAATTGAAATAAATATTTCAGAGTTTAAAAAAGAATTCGTTCTGCATGTCACTACTACATAGTAAAGGATTTTACTTAAACAGTTTGTACATCACTAAACTTTACTTTGATAGTTTGGTGATATTTGAAGGGGAAAATGTGAAAATCATTTCTCACGTTCCTGTGTCTTTAGATAACGTCATCTCGGGATGTCCTCTCAGTATTAGGAACTAATGTAGGTCCGTTTTTTACAATAGCAAAACTCAAAATAGATTAACATTCTAAAAATAACATGCAGTCTTTCGTCTTTACCATTTATCATAAAAATCTACAAAATATTAAACATACGCTCTGTTTTCATGACATCGTTATTTAAAAAAAAATTATCACTCTTTGAGTGATCGTAATGAAAACGCTTAATTTGATTTGGACCCCAAATGCTGAACTATTTAACAAAAAGTCTGCCTTGATTTAAATGATAACCATCTTGCATTCTTCAGTGCATGTACATTTTTACTAATATCATTCTTATTTCGTTTATACTATGACCCATTTTATATGCAAATTTATATTTAATCTTGATTTACCATTCGCAATGACATAAAATGGGAATGATAGAGAGAGAGAGAGAGAGAGAGAGAGACAGACAGACAGAGAGAGGGAGATGGACAGAGAGAGAGAGAGAGAGAGAGAGAGAAGGAGAGAGAGAGAAGAGAGAGAGAGAGAGAGAGAGAGAGTGTGAGAGAGAGAGAGAGAAAGAGAGATACAGAGAGTAAGACGCTTTATAAAGACAACAACTTTAGATTGTTATTAAGTTTTTTTTTCGAATTCGCAACATGGACACCCACATATTCTCAACATACACAAAAGCTGTAAAGATTTACGCCTTATTTTCAACTTTGGACAAAACAGTCCAAGTATTAAGAGCGATCATGCCTTTAATTTCATATAAGTTCCATGACTGATAATCATCTATTCGTGACGATATAAAGAGAGATTCTCCATTTTCGAGGCCGGGAGAAAGTTATAATCAGCTGCTAAGATCACCACCGGACGTTACATCAACTCCTCGGGAGGAAGCCCCACACTTCAACTTGGATTTCTCGATCGGGTCAAATTATTTCTGTCTGATTTAATCTGCACCGAGCAGGCATGGTGTAAATTATTGTATACCTCTGGATGTGAGGAATATGTCAAGCATACACACAAACACACGCGCACCTCATACACACACATACACACACGCACACAACAAAAAGAAAAGAAAACTGTCGCCTAACGCCGTGACTTGATCATAAAGAACGATTGTTGGAGGCACAATGATGTCCCGGTCTTTGATTTTATTGGCGCAAATCCTCAGAAAGTAAAATATCATATCAATAAGAAACATTTTACAGTTCGAGGTGTTTAATAAATGCAAAACAGTATATAACGCAAAGAAAGGTAAACTATAGACTTAACTCACACAAACCCGATATTTCCAAACAAGGACACCTCAACAGAACAAAATATATGTCTGTTATACAGATTGAAATTGAAATGAAATAAAACTACTAATCGCCCCCCAAAAACCATTACAAATGTAGAAGTTTTTCGGCCATAGGCGCATACGCACACACACACACAAACGCACACACAAACGCACACAAACTTAATTTTTTTTTTCTTTTTTTTTCTTCATTGATTTGGGTCTATTCATCTTGATGATATATCTAGTCTAGCCTATTAAAGCAAAGACATTTAATTTAAAGGGCAAGCAAGGCCAAACATACATACACCTATCAACTGCATTATATTTCACCTCATTTATCTTTTCAACGTCCGCAAATTGTAAGATATTTTTAGATTTGTAGAGAGCAAGAGTTGGAACCGAAATTGCTTTCTAAGATCTGTTTGAAGTATTTGAAGTGTAGATAAAATCCATCACTCGTCCTATGATCTATTTTCTCAAATTCATTCTGAAAACAAAATGACTCATTAGATCGGAATACATCATTTCGTTTGATCAAAAGAAGAGGATGAAAAGAAAACTAGTACCTGTCAGCTGACAGACTCGACATCAAAAGAGTAACTACCCAGAAATGAAACGTAAAACATCTGATGATGAAGTACTATCGACACATGCTGCTCTCTGTAGTTGGTAGTAATTAAAAGCGAACATGTTGGTTTGGTAATTGCTGCTAAACATGACCTCTATACTTCATCAGATTAATCCTCATATCATTTCACGTGTTCGCAGGAAAGGGGGAACCTGAAGCAATTGGTTATCGTCACCTCACACACAAGACTTTAGTAGTAAACAGGTGGCGGGCAATTTCTGTTTCAGAAAATCACCACTGCAAAAAAAAAAAAAAAAAAATGGAATCTATGTCATAGTTTGCTTTCAACACGATCTAACGGAATATGATTCCAAACAGATAAATTAAGTGGGAAAGGGGAAAAAGTAGTTTCTTGAGCAGAGTAGACTAAATGTGAACACTTATGTCAGTCTTTCTTAATTACGCGGGAACATCTGGATTCTGTGTTTGATATAGCATAATTTTTTAGCGAGATGAAACAGGGGTAAATATCTTTAGAAACATTTCTTTGGAATATGAAATGATAGATCTGGAAAGGTGTCACATTGTGTTTTAGTCTGTAGACCGTATATACGAGACAAATTCATGGGAAACAAATGTGCTAAACACTCTAAATTAGTAATCATGGGTTAATCTATTCCTTGAGGTTTCCAAAATATACCCCACCGGCCCGAAATGGGATTATGTACATTTTAATCTCAGGAAACGCCTGAAAATACTCAACTCAATGTATAACAACATCGGGAACTTAAGAAAACTCCAGCATAAATTACCCATTTCAATAGCCTGAAAGCTCTTTGGCAAGTACAAGTTATTCAACCTTAATAACAAGATTTCTGAAGGGATCTTTTAATCTATTCTATTTCTATTCTATTTTTATTCTATTTCGTCCGCACATCCTATCAAGGATATGGACTGATAGTTTGCGATAAAAAGCGGAAAATATTTGAAAAGCTGCCTTGGATTTAAAGCTCTGAATCAGAACATTGTCTGCCATATACCATTATATTTTGATTTGGTAAGAAGAGGTCGTTCAACCTCCAGAGTCATAATGATAAATATGGTAAAGAAACAATCCTCTTAATCATCTGTTTAATATTAACATAATCCTAAAAGAAGTTTATTTTAACATACATTATGGAAAGATATAAGTGGAACCGAAAAGAAAAATAACAATGCTAGTAATGATGATGGTGGCTCCTTGCGCTCCAACAATAGGGACTTTTCGATTTGCACGTCGACATAGCGGACTGCTACGTGTGACGTCCTTTTAAAAAGGACATCACACGTAGGACACCACACGTAGCAGTCCATCGGACGTGCAAATTTTAAAGTCCATATTACGTACATGTATTACCCCGGTCACAGCTAGCGGTCAAATTAGACTGAGCTCTGGTATATTGGATACCCATTTACCTCACATGGGTGGAGAGTGGCAACGTTGGATTTATGTCCTGCCAAATGACTTTAGTGCAAGGCTGGGATTTGAACTCTAAAGCCCTAGACTGCAAGTCAAGTGAATGAACCAATATACCAAATACCTCCATAAATTAATTCCAATAAATAATAATAAATCTAAATATATAGTTTAAATACCGTGTATAAGTGTTAGAACTTCAACACTAAATTCAGATTATTTTAGTGAAGACAATACCCCAATAATTATAAAACGATCTGCATGCAGTCCAAATATTTTTTTAACCCGTGCTCTAAATAAATAATGTAATCCCCCAAAGTTAATTAATATGTACAGAATGAAAATATTTGATTGTATACCTGTTTACACTTGTTTTCTCATTTACACTTTTGTTCACAATTAAACTTATACTAACTTACATGGTCTATAGGTTGACATCAACGGCACTTACTTAATTTTTTTAAAAACATTTAAATACACAACTTAAACTCCATTTTAAATGTATGCGTTTTTACGGCGTACATAATATGTAACGACTGAACATAAGAGTGTAATAAAGGCCTCATGACTGTACAATTAAAAAAAACATCAATGGTTTCCCATACAGACATGGATGACCATGGTACATCATAACTTGGCTGAATATCCTGGAATCAGTCGTTTCTAGCCAAGCATTGAGTCAGTCGCCAAGGTGACTTCAGACGTAGAAAATGGCTCTCATTTTCTTTTTGCCTGTGATGCATACAGGAGGGGGCCCACATCAAAGGGGCTCGGATTGAATCGAGCTCGTGTTAAAGGGTCTTGGTAACATTGTTCAGATGAGAGAAAATGGTGCTAATGTAGTGACTTCAATGCTAGATGTGCAATTAAAGATAGTCTGAAAGTTTGAGTGAAAACAGACCATTATTAATGATAACAATTGGAAGAAACTGAACTGATTGATTTCTTAATTCTTCCAACTATATTATTACAATTTAATTACATTTTGGACTAATGTTAATTGTCACAAAGCAATGAATTGGCTCTATATATCATTCCAGACATTTAAGTGTTGAAAGATTTTGACAGCCTGTCTAATGTCTTATTATAATAAAAAAATCATTGGGAGAATTTACTGTTAGAGGGTGTTGCACAGTGACGCCTTCAAAGAAAACCATAAATATCTTTGTGGTTTGAGATTTTTTTTTCAGGATTTGTTGCATGTTAGAGGGTTAGTACAGGAGGAGGAATATAATAAGTAACATTTCATTAAAAAATACGCATTTTTTTTATCAACCTTCAACAATGTTACCGAGTCACTTTAAAATATGAGGAGGAAAATAGAATTCCTCGTTGGACAGGTCGAACAGGAAAGAAGGGTTTATGCGACCGGGACACGTCACTTAGTCGATGGGGTGAGTCAGGGGTGGATAGGCGCACCTGTCCGATGAAGAGCACGGGCGTCTATAGTACCTGATCTATGGAGTTTGGAGGGAACCAGTTTATATAGGTGTAAATGATATTAAATGCATTCTGAAACAAGGGGTAACGGCTAGGATGTCAGAAAATTCGATGAAGCTGTAATGTGTACTCTTGGCTTTTTTTAAAATCCACATTTTCCCCCAGGACTACTGAAGTTTAACATAGGCCTAGTGTGTATAAGTCGAACACAATCGTGTTCACTTTAGAATAGATATAATTTTGATCCAAAATCTGAAATAAATTTGTATTTTATTTCAACATTTCATTTTTCATTGAATTATTATTATTATCTACATCCCACACAATTTTCCAAAGGTTAAGTTAATAAATACTAGGTATGTAGAGGTGTCGTGGTCGATACGCCGCCGGACTGTCGATCACAAGGTCCGCGGTTCGAGTTCCGCCGCGGCACTAATGTCCCTTGGCAGGAATTAATTCCTTGAAATGCTGGAGCGCTGTATAAACGGCAGCTAGGCCAAAGCCGGGGTAATGAAATGCGCCTCAGAATAGAATTATCTAGATAGACGGCGCTTTAGAAATGCCTATTATTATCATTATTATTATTATTATTATTATTATTATTATTATTATTATTATGTGGTTAGAAACTTCAATTTCTTCCATAAATTTTCAATCAAAAGCTTGATTGAACGCTTATGCAGTTTCGTATCTGAATATTACAAGGCTATTAATAAGATTTGATAGTATACTTGTCATATACAGCTTTCAAAATGTGTTTAATTTCGTTACATGAAACATTTCAGAGCAAACATATTAAATATATCTAGTGTACATCTCTATGAATAAAAATTCCTATAGTCCTAGTATACAACATTTATATGTGGGGCTTACAGTATACTTAGAAAGCAAGCTTCCATGGCTCTTCCCTTCAACTTTCTTTTTCATTTTTGGCAAAGTAGGTAAACAATAGGCAATGACTCATCGAGACCTCGCTTTCAACTCTCAAAAGTCGGGGAAAAGAGTTTTTTTAATCTCCGATTATTATCAGAATCTATCACCACCCTATGTAATATTTCTTGATAGGAAACGAGTTGGCAAGGAATCTTATACTGGTCAAAATAGCCACAGCTGTGACTTTACAATGGTCCAGAAGATCTGAAACACTTGCCGTGGATGTTTAACTTCTTATACAAACATACAGGATTTTGGATGCATCCGTATAATGTTATTTGATTATTAGTTTTAGCAGTAATAATAATAATATAATATTCAGCTTTTATATAGCGCAAATCACAATAAGTCTTTAAGCGCTTCCAAACTGGATATTATTAGCAGTGTCATACATTAATATCGTTTTGTCATTAATTTAGCACAAGCTGCCCTATTGACATGTTCAATTGTTAGTACTTTTAGTTAAAATTGGTTTTGAGAGCGATTGACTGCAAATGTTAAATAGAGTCCAGATGTCATCGAATGTAAAAAGAACAGTAATTGTTTTAAGAGTATATTGTAAACAGAATCAGTGAGAAATTAGCTTTGGCATGTCCAAGTGATTGTTCAAAACGCAATTCCATCAATCTACAATTTGGATACAAAATAACGTTCAGTTATCCATTCTTTACTGTTCTTATTCCTTTATTTTCATCCCATTATGTCGAATGGTATACCTAATCAACTTAGTTCATTTTCAAACTCAGTCTAGCTATACATGTTTAAGTAACAATTGCGCATTTAACTTTTCTTCCATATTTGTTGTCGAAAATTGTCTAAAATTGCAATTGCAATCGCTGCACGTACTTTACAATTTTCGAACAGTCTTTTCTAAATTCTGTTTTTTTTTCTTCAATAAGGGATTATTAAAATCGTAAATCTTGTTAAAAAGATTACATGTTCACAATGTACTATAAAAAGCCCTTGTAATCACTGACTGTTCTTGCCCTCTTGTAAGTAGAATACTACATGTAAATGAAGAAAATGTTGGCAGTATTATACCTCAGTCACACCGACCAGCCACGTCGACTCCAAACCGACCGATACTTAGCCATTCGGCGTTATGTAATTGTGTGCTTGATTGTTGTCGGTCTCGTCGATGTGACTGAGGTATTAACATCAGTACAGCCAATTTGGAATAGATTCAATATTCTTTTGATTAATTCATCATTTCTATCCTGTTGATCCGTATATCTTCGTTATCCATGCATTCTTCTCTTCCTATTTTTCTCTCCACTTTGAATGCTTCATTTTTCTCTAAAAGTGCCTCAAGGTCGGGCAGCTTTTCAAATTAAACACAGAAGCAGGGAACTGACCAGTCCTTGTGTTATTTACAGAACAGGGAAATGACAAACTAGACACCTGCATTAAATTTCTGCCTTCCCGTCGGTCCGACCATCTTGTTTTGTTGTCATGTCATGCCTTCAACCAAAAGAGGAAAAAATGACTCAATTAAATGTTTACAGATATTTTGGGTAAACCTATAATTATCTCAAAAGTTACAACTTTTCTGAATATTAAACTTTAAAATAAAATTAAAATATAAACTCAGAACAACGCCAATATTTAAAACGGTGGATACGATTTTTGCGAGGATACTAACTTTTCCTTCTTTTCTTTTAATTTCGTTTCATATTCTGCCTTAGATTTATCTTTAGTCTTCTCAGTTTTTCCTCCTGTCTTCTTTATTATCCTCATCATCTACTTTAATGTAACAGTCCTTTCCCTTCTCAAGCTAGCCTCCCACTGTGATTTTTACATCTCGACTTTAGTACGGTCAGTTGTAAAACTTTTTTCTCTTCATTTCCTGTCGTTTCACCGATGATCTTACCTGAATCTTAAACTAGATTATGAGCTTAATCCAAGCTGCAACCACTGCGGGTAAAGTTATTATTTATCAAACGAAGATCTTTCCCTACTAATTGTGACAATTAATATTCTGAACTCGGGGGAAATGACGAGTATACATCGTGAGAAACGCATACAAGAAAGCACGAGAAAAAAAGAGGTGGTTGAGAGAGGGAGACAGGCTTTGAGAGAAAAAAATAAAAAAAAGTATATCTAATACATTGTATAAGGGAATGAGAGAGAGAAAAAGAGAAAGAGAGAGAGAGAGGGGGCGGGATAGAAAGACTGAGTTTAAAAGACAGACAGAGAGAGAGAGAGAGAGAGAGAGAGAGAGAGAGAGAGTCAGAGAAATAAAGAGGGAAGAGAGAGAGGGAAGAGGTCCATGGGAAGGCACGGGTGAGCTCAAGTCAACGAGAAAGTAGGAGAAAGAAAGAAAGAAAGGGATAGAGAGAAAGAGATCGAGAGAGAGAGCTTGATACAGAATTTGAGGAGCAGGTTTGCAAATTGTTTTTGAGGTGCCTCATTTGGTGAGCTAGTGAGTCAGAATTAGGGTTGATAAGGCGATGTCCTTACACCTGCCTGTTAAGAGAAACCATTATACTCCTTTACGTGCATGGTTTCTTTATAAATCTATTCATCGAGAACTGACAAACAAATATGCATGTATACGATGTAACAAAAAAATCATTAACTTTCGTCCACCTCAAAGTACTTTTTATACATGTATTACCCCGAATACTCCGGTTTGGGAAGAGTCTTTGCTGCGATATCAAATTGTTTCTGTATTTGAAGAGCAACTTGCATGCTTGCGATATCTGAGTAGAGTTTTTAAAGTTTGGCTCAATGATTACTTACGTATCAAATGGAAATGACAAACTACCAAATCCGAGGAATTTGATAATTTGATGCATCTCTTAATTTCTTTAGTCTCATATAACATTATAATGCAAAGATACACGATTGTTCCCGGTATTATTACACTTATGCCAATTCTTGGCACCTTCTAAAGAGTTGACGAGTATAAAGACCAAAATCGTAGTTTTCAAACATATAGACTAACGGAAATATATATAGGCATATATACATATTAAGAGCACTTATATATAAAGAAATGTTAAACTAAGTTTTATCTTTGCCGATATAGCAAGAATGATGCCCAGTCATAAGGATTCGGAAATGAACGCATTCTGTTATCATAAAATCTTTACACTTTCAGTTTATTCATGATGTACATTTATTCGTAATTAC
Source organism: Strongylocentrotus purpuratus (assembly GCF_000002235.5). Classification (NCBI taxonomy): domain Eukaryota; kingdom Metazoa; phylum Echinodermata; class Echinoidea; order Camarodonta; family Strongylocentrotidae; genus Strongylocentrotus; species Strongylocentrotus purpuratus. The sequence goes on along the minus strand of NW_022145615.1, from coordinate 1,947,207 downwards.
TATGTTGGCCATTTATAGAAAACCATAATTCCATCAATAATAATAGAATTATGCATACTCTAAAATAAATTTCTATTATGTTGTAATTTGCTATGTATGACTAACAATATGGAGCGAAAATATGCAGGCTATAGGTTATAAAAATAGCCTATCATATATTATGCCTGACGTTTAAAATATTTTTATAAATTTAGCTATGACTCAAACGGGACATGTGATTTTTTTTCCCAGACGCCTGTTCAGTTTGAAGACACTTTGACATTCTGTTCCACTTAAATATACTTTATTACCTCCCTTCCCCTCTTACACAAGAAAACAAAGGGTTAATCATCTTCATAAATGCATGAGTATTTCAACACCTGTCATTAACATGGCCCTCGTCTAGTGTTTGTCGGGAAAAAAACAGTCTTAGACAACAGTCATAATTATATCAAAGGTAGCTTTGAGTTTGGCTTATTATGCAAATAATAATATTCACTCTCAATCTAAACGCAATCCAGTTCAATATCATGATAAATTATCTTTTGAATGTATTCGATTAAAAGTACAACTATTAGAAGTAAGACTGGGAGCACATTTTGTTGATATCTTCGTTGGTGTCTAAGAATACAAAATGTAGTCCCGTATGTGCTAAAAGTAGTTTGTTTTTCTAGCCGTTACTAAGAGAAAACCAAAATTCAATCTACTTCCATCGTTTCTCAAAGTACAAGCACAATATTCCTGGTACGACTTACAGAGCCCCCCCCCCTCCCCCTACCACCCCCACCGGCCTTCTCGCCACCGGCATCCTTTTTCTCCATGACCCCAGTCTACACGGAAAATATTGCGATGGAGGGAGACGTACCTCTGGCATCAAATCAAGCACTAATTACCCCCAAATTATAAATCTCTTTTATTAATGTATAAGAGACTATCGTCTACTTTAGAAAGGTCGGCTCCAGGCCCGCGGTCATGCTCTAGATTGTACCGAAATGCCAAGGGGAGATCCTTGTTCGATGGATGCATTCATCATGGGTCACCCCGAACCCTCGTCATTACCTCATAATTACCCCCTTTCTCCGGTGATATTTGGTTTCCATCCATATTTTCTATTCTGGTTATTAAACTATGGTCTCAATATCCTCTACTAGTCTTTCCCTGGTGCACCGTCAACCTCTTCTTGGATATGGCGTGTTCAGTATAATTGAATTGGGTGGCTTGTTTGAAAGTGAAGATGTGCGCCTATACTTGCACCTATTCATCCCTTTTTACAGTGTAGTAACTATGTTTAATCATCTTCTGTGAAATCCAGTGCCACCCCCTCCCCCCCCCTCTCTCTCTCTCTCTCTCAACTTCTTTGTCAACTAGATGTATTTAGGCTGTATTGCTCGCTTTCCCCCTTCTTCGTTTCTCTCTCTCTCTCTATTTTATATATGTATTGATATGTGATATTTTCCTTCTCCCAATTTCTCTTTTCTCTCCTTTTCCCGACCCCGTTCACTCTATCCTATCTTTCCTCAACTCATACCAGGAATACCTCTATTTCTCTGTCTGTCTCTCACTTTTCCCTCTCTTTCCCACTCTCCCCCAAGTTACCCCCTTCATCTTTTCCATCCGTCTTATTTATTCTTGAAATGCCCACATGACAGTGGTTGCTTCCTCAGGGACCCCTCAGGAAAACGTCTGATGAGGCCTCTTTTCAATATCACCCACAACAAAAAGATGAGAAGCGTAGTAAAAAGATGGGATACCATAATAGCACGGCCGGGCCGGGGTGCAGACTTTATTTTGACATTGGAAATGCCGCCCTTCATTCCCCGGGCTTGATGATTAATCCCAGGACCAAAACTCGCTTAAAAATATCTCTATAATTTAATCCACTTCCTATGAGCTAAGCGCTGCTACCCCGTCCATCAAACTTTAAAAAAAAAATATCATCCAATTTAAATCTCATCTCGAAGTTTTTTTTTTCTCTGGAGAGAGTTACCAGACGGTCGAATGGAAATCCTGACGCAATGATTGCGTATATTTATTGTCAAGCAATCACATTTTTTTTGAAGAATTATTGCATTTCGGTTTCAACAAATACGAAACTGGCAACCACTCTCTCCGGAAAAAAAAATTGTCTAGCTATTTATGGTTAGGAAAACAAATTGAAAGCGTCGTCATCACAGTGTGATGTCGCAAAATGTTTAGGACATCTTCGTGGTCGTCGTTTCGGAGATCATACTGCGCATAGACGCATCCGTGATCCAATAATATATCTTGACTATCGGCTGTTCATCAAATATCATTTTCATTAGACATCACTGCCCCCATGTTTGGCAAGTATTTCTAAAGGAATATTTTGGATTTGAATTTGAATCTTGATTTGGCGCATTTTGGTATACGGATACGAAACTTAGTAAGAATTTGTGAGTTCATACGATTGATGATAAGGCCCAAAGCATTGCCAAGAAAGCTATATGCTAGATCTCAATTTTTCCTATTAATCTGTTTCAATTTTTCTTTCCTATTAACAATAAACGTTGCATCAGGGGATCCTACATTTTCTGTACTATTCACCCGCTCCAACTCATCCTCCTTCTTTACTTCGCTTCATCTTCATATCTTCTTTTTTTCTTCAATCATCTGAAAATACTATTCTTCTTGAATATATACGTCTATTCTATTTCCACCAAATTTCAACCAAAATGTGGAACTCGCACAGAGGCCGTTTGGTGTTGTATTGTCTTAAGAATTACATTAATGTCATGATCAATTATCATATGGATGACGCATGTATCGATGATTTCAGTCAAGATCAAATTCATTTTGTTTTTGGTCTATTAGCATCCAGTCCTTGTTTCTATATATAATCGATAATGTTCAGTTGATTTGTTTGTGAAAGCGCTCCCTTGTTGTTGATGTCCTTGTCTATAGCTATGCTCTTGATACTGGCATTGTTCCAATTAGTCGCCGTATTTAGTCATGATTTCTGCTATGTTTTGATGAAGACGTGCACGGTCACTACTGCAAGTCTGTTGTTCAGTTGACCAAATTGTGAAAGCGTGGGGATATCAATAGGAATGACAGAGATAGTTATAATCAACGGTGATGATAACAGTAACCTACAAGGATATTAATGATAAATTAAGACAACGTTACTTCTTTATAAGGTACGGCTCTCAAGGTTGTAGCTAAGGATCAAAGGGACCCATGGCTTTCAGTCATGCCCACGGGAATCAGGGGGGAGGGGGGGGGGACTAGCGCATCGGCTTGGTCTCGATCCCAAGGACCAGCCGGTTTCAAGACTATACTGCTCTACCACTAGGCCATCATACCTCCCGTCTGTAGGCACCGTATTTCAAACTGCTCATAAGCGTTGTGCACCATCTTCACCATACTCACCATATTCACATACCCCTATGCATTTCAACCTCTATCTCACGTATTCTCCTTCTGGCGTCGAAAAGGTATGTAAAATGAAGTTTCCGGAGTCCGATAGTTTATCAACTAGAAATTGGCATCTGCACAACGATAACCAATTTTACATAATCAGTTGCTACTTGTAAAAATATTCTCGATAATTCATACTTTAACATTTAAAAGACTTTTCATGGCAAGGAATGTACGCATTTGTCGATTTTCATTTTTTCACAAATAAACATCGAAAGAGGGATTCTCAAATGAAACTACCCTACGTCGATCCTTGAATGTTGTCATATTTATTAGAAATTACTACTCCCCAGCCAAAAGGAAAGAGCCTCTGCGGTTATACTCAGCACATACGACTGAATCATGAACAGATGAAATCATCTTGAGTTTACAAGGTCACTTTCTAGAACAGAGGGGAAAACATAAGTAAAGTTTAAAATTAATTCATATTTTTTTCAGCAAAGTTACATCAAATGTGACATGAAAATCATTAAAAGTGTTCACTCATTAAGATTATTCAAAACACTTTTATCTTTAAAATGATGATGATCAAAGCATCCCCACCTCAACTTTCTTGGCAATTTTCGAGTCTTTCAAGTCATAAGATGCTATCTTCAGACAGATAAAATTTCAGCCAATCTTCAACGACGGTAGTTTATTTTTTCCGATGAAAATGTTGGACCTGGTTCAAATGCACGCCCTTCAAACTCACAAACAAGTAGTCTGAAAAGGTATTACGTCAGAGGCTGTTTATTTGTGTCCAGGGAGGTTTTTACCAATATGGTTGTTATTAGTTTTATTTTCAATGTGCAATTATCATTGACTTTTTTTAATCTGTTTTTTTTTGCTACGGTTCTTACAAAGTTAACCCTTTATCTTAATTTCAGTCATTTCTCAATTTTAGCTCAAAATATGCAAATTGAGTTTCACACCTCTATCTGGTGGGTTTTAAAGATATTAAGCTAAACTTAAACGTCATTTCATAGTTATTATGGAATATCGTTCTGGAGTTTTCAGTATTTACCCGGTTAAAAATTCATGTTCATCTCCTGTCATAGGCATTATCCCTTCATGGAAGTAAATGATATTTTTAACATAACATTTTATAGACAGAAACAATTGTATAATGCTTTCCTCTTTTGAAACGTTGTTGCAACCTTGTTGGGTGGGACCCCTAATAAATATACGATTGAAGGCTTTCTATTCCCTTGCGTAAAGTTATATTTGCAATATGTTTTGAAACTAAACCTTGATTTTGGTTTCTCTCTGTAGTTTTGAGTTGGCACAGTATTTTTGTTTATAACGTGGATATTTGTTTTGTCATCTACTTGTACTTTCCTTTCCGTGTCTTGTTGTTGTTGTTGATCACATCAGAATTGTCTTGCCAAAGATGATTAATTTTATCGGGCGGTTATATTTATCAACCGATCAACACTCTCGGAACAGTAAGTAACAACACTGCTTTGGCATGTGTCGAATGGAAATTGTCGAAATCTAGAGTATTTCAAAGATATTTGGATAAGATCCAATGTCCGCATTTCCCATACGGACAACAAAGTTGTGACCATATTTCTCCGTAATCTATATTACAACTTTACTCGTTTTCTCGAAATTGTTCAGTCCCCAATGATTCGGTAATATTATCGAGTATTACATGATTTAAACTACTGCAGTATATGGAAATTTTGACGTGGGATACAAATGCAATGAACATGAAATTTATCATAAATCATGAATGTAGCCACTACGCTTGAATTTTGAGAGTAAATCTCGGTTCTTTTATTTTCATGAGATTTTGTATGGCAAGGTCTTGTAAGTTAACAAAATTATGGTGACCTTGACTTTAAGAGGCATGGTTGAAAGTTCAGTTTTCCATGATAAACAAGAGTACCGATGGGAAATTATGATCGGATGCCTCTTTTATTCACAAGTTGAAAATTAACTATTAGAATTAAAGAGTCCTTGTATCAAAAATCATTTGTAGACATCATAAATGTTTTAATTTGTATGTCTATCGAATCACTTGTTGAATTCTACAGATAATGAAATATTCTTCAATTTATCCGTTCACAATTCCCTTTTATTCCCCTTGTTTTAGTTATTCATTTTTTCTAGCGCAAAACAAAATCTATGCGGCAGGAAAATGATCAAGCACAGATGGTTTATGTGATCTCGCTAACATAGATAAGATATTTCATTGTATGGAGCTTACTAAAAGAGAACTTTTACAAACCTATAACCATGATAACACAAAGCAGTGCCTCCACCTACCCAACAAACACAAATGGAATATATCAATCGAAGATTGGTTGCGCCTGTTCGCTAAGAGCCACAGACAAACGGAATCCAATATATTTCTCACAATCGACGGAAATAGCAAATTAATTCGACTATCTGGCAAGGGCAATCGAATATTTTATAGCCTGCTATCAAATATCGATGATTATTCATAGAAAGTAAGAGATTAGATTACCGAATTTCGAGACAAGATTTTCTTTTCTTGATCTGCTCAACAAGCTCATAGTCACAGTTTCGTTTGTTGTTCTTTCTCTATCACAGGAGTGGTATTAAATGTCTGTAGCAAAGTAAGAGCCTCACAATAAATCTTCTGTTTAGGATTACTTGATACCTAAAGATTAACACTTCAATAGTGCAGAAGGTGAGGAGGAAGCGTCAAAATGAGATGATCTTTATCCTTTCTTATCCAAAGGCACTCTGTCTTTTGTGAGATTCTTTTGTTTATTAACCCCCTAATGACTTAATGACTTAACTACTGTTTAATTTGTCTGTCATTTTTCTGCTGTTGCAGCAGAAAGAAAATCACACAGCCACATCGTGTTTGCTATGTATTGATCCTGCCGTTACTTTACATGGCATACAACTTCATTTACAAATTCACTTCATGTTCTGTTTTGTGCGTAACTTGCTATTAATTTTGTTGTGCGTTACGTTCTCTTGCATGTACCTTGATATTTAAATCAGCAAGGGAAAAGATCAATGTTACGCTTGTTTATTTCTCAAGAGAGAAAATGTATACACTGTGATATAATTTTTAAAATGCTGTAGTTCCAGACATTTTCCAAGAAATAAAGGTCTGTTCTAATGAAGGCACTACAAGTGTAACTGTTGTATAAACTCATATTTGTCGAAATGGTCTAAACTACATCTGCTGTTTATATCACATTGGCATGTTCCAAGCCAGCTATTCTGTCACGTATATGGTGTGTTTTTCAGAGTCCTATTTTGACACTCTGTCGCTCCATTCCATTCCTCACTGTTAATTCCCCTCTTCCTGTCTGCTAAGCTCAGTCCGTATCCATAAGGGTGCAAGTGTTGTAACGCTTGTCTGGTGAGCGCTAGCTTCAGTTCACATGGCGAGTAGCGTGGGGGAACCAGAGAAAGAGAGAAAAAGATGGCGGGCTAGATAGAGTGTAAAGACCCATGTATCAACTTTTGGTGACTGATCCATGCTCTCTGACAAGCCAACGGCATATCTTTCCGACCATATGTACTCCCTACTAGAATGACATGCATGTTTAAGATAGATTCATAAAGAGAAATGTTTGGGTGATTACGTGGTAAGCTGGGATTGTATTCCTTTCCGTTTAAGGGACGATGAGGTAGAAAGACTGATTACCCAGCCTCTGCCTGACCTAAAGATTTATGACCTAACATCCGTGAAGACCTAATGATATTTGTTTTGATACTAATCAAAGATCTCATTATAACCCCATTTATGAACAGGTATTAATTAAAATCGAGGTGCTACTTGAAATTAAATAAAACGGATCTAAAGTATGAACACAATTACATCAACAATCTATTGAGGAATTACGAAATAATATAACATGACCAATCGGTCAAGAAAAATGGGAGAATGAGCTTCGGACTTATTTTGCCAAAAATCGGGCTAATAATTTTCAACAAGAAAAAGCCGATTAAAAAGAAGAAGGTTCTCATATTTTCATTTTTGCAAACAAAAACTTCAGACAGGTTTTCAACAATGAAAGTCCTAAATATTGACAGTGTCTATTTACAAACATAATATTTGAGGATTAGAAATTTGCCAACAAGAATTCGAGATTCTCATACAACAAAGTTTGTGTTGCATTCCCCTGCCTTCCTAAAAACATAGCCTACTTGGTTACACAGGGAATCATGAATTAACTTTGTTTACACAGAGAATCATGAATTAACTTTGTTTACACAGAGAATCATGAATTAACTTTGTTTACACAGAGAATCATGAATTAACTATGTTTACACAGAGAATCATGAATTAACTTTGTTTACACAGAGAATCATGAATTAACTATGTTTACACAGAGAATCATGAATCAACTTTGTTTACACAGAGAATCATGAATTAACTTTGTTTACACAGAGAATCATGAATTAACTTTGTTTACACAGAGAATCATGAATCAACTTTTTTTACACAGAGAATCATGAATTAACTTTGTTTACACAGAAATTATTTCATATCGCAATGTCAGTCCTTACTATTTCCATATTATGAATTGTAATAATTAAACGTAACGTAAACCTAACGAAATGCTTTTAAAGCGCAAAATGAAAGGGAATGAATTGTCCGTATAAGTGTCTCCATTAGGGCGGGGATTGGGTCGTTTCTATTCATATCCTCTGATTCGGCTTAATGCTGGGCAAAAAGCTATTTATGAGTACCTTTGAGTGAAATACAAGGGTGAATAAAATTGCCGGTTATTAATTTGGCATTAGATATAATTGATGTCTTGAAGAAAGTATGTTTAAAGCCTCCAAAGCCTCGGCCCAAACAGTTTACTCTCTTTAAATGTTTCTTTACCATATTCCCTGTTAGTATCAACAAATAAACTCGCTTTGTCACATCCGACCCTTGCAGGATTCCATTGGGAGGCCATTACCTGTCAAAAACAACTCTTATTAACCCTAACCACACCAATGAGTATCTAGTGGGACTAAGTGACAATATAAAGTAATATCAATTGACCATGAAAGGACAGCGTTTAGCGATGAGAAGTTACGAGTCTCATATGGCCTGATAACCTCTCATGTTATCCTTGTTTCTGTCCTAATTGATTTTTATGATACGGCTAAATATGACCTTCAAGTGTCAAAGAAAGTTGTATGAAATGAAAAAAATTGCCGTATGTGTATTTCTGATATTTTGGTATCTTATCTCCATGTCCAATGTGCTTTCGTTTATGTTGATAAAAATATCATTAATCATGAATATTTTGGCAGATTGTTAATTTATATTTATGTCTAATTCACTTATTCAAGTGTTTCAGTCGTTATCATGGTTTTCATCAGTCTGAAGTCATAACAGCCTTGTTTTCACCATGCAACATGTTAAAAAGAACTGGTTAACATTACGAGATCACGCTATAATCTACGATATTTTCTTAAAAGTGATCTCATTTCATGATATTTAAAAGCACTAGAGTTGGCAGATAATGGAGATGTAACCATTACTAGACAACAATTTGAGCCTCTGTTTACTTTTTTCATCAAAACTATTTATGCGAAGAGAGAAAAGGGAATCGTCACTTTGGTAATGAGTATGCGTATGAGTGTGTGCGCGCGACGGGTGTGGGTGGGTGTGGGGTAAGTGAGTGGTGGAAGTTGGTGTGGGGCTGTATGGTAGAGAGAAGGTACATAATACAGGGTAATGTTGTATAGAGGAAGGGGTGAGAAGGGCAGTGAGAAGAAAGAACGAAAGAACGAATGAAAGAAAAACAAAGAACGAAAGAAAGAAATTGAGAAAGGAGAAGAATCGGGTGGAGAGCTCAAAGAGAAATAGAGGAGGGTAGAGGTAAAATATTTGAGATTTTGAAGGGTTTAACTGGATGGGAGGGATGATCTACATGTAAAGCCGTGTCTCTCCCCTAGGCTTCACAGCTTACAGTAGCTCTGGTGAAATATCGTCATATTAACATGCTTAGCTCCCCGTCTTTTAGCATGGTCTCAAACATCTCACTCTGAATATAAAATACCCCACCGAACTGAAACACTACAAAGTAAGAGTCTCTTTGATAGACCTAAAAGCTGTACACTATTAGAAAAGGCGATGGGGAAAACGCACACATGAGTTTCCTCATTGTTGGACGAACCAACATAGGATATTTTCTGCCATATCAAAGGATCACTTTTCCAATATTTGGTGAAAAGGAATCACATGTGGATACAAAAATAATTTCACATGCCTAAGCTTCAGATTGCCACAACCCTCATATTGAAGTTTTTTTCTTCAAATGTCATTATGTTTTTTTCAAGGCACAATGATAACAGTCATTTTTCAAATAGAGAACCAACTCAAAAATGGCACACAAGGTGATTAAACGTTTTCTTGTTTCACTGAATTTATTAACAAGATCAAATGAGTCTTGGATAAATAATCAATAACAAGTTGGTTTTAAGAACCGAAAAGTCATGGATAGGATATACTTCCCCTAAGGTTTGAAAAATATCCAGGTGTTTTTCTTCGTTTTGAAATAATAAACCACTTTCCAGCTTAGTGGATGTAGTTCGTGAGAAGGTACTAAGACAGGAAAAATTCAGGCACAGGTCTGTAAGAATTGTGAGCATCTTAAAGGAAACATCGGTTTCCACTTGAAGGTAAATTGTCGCCTGTAAGCACAGAGGCTTAAGCTAAGCTTATACGCAGACGAGGCAGAAAGTCAATTTAATGGTACCTCATATTGACTTTGATATTCTTATTTCTCACGATAATATAAAAAAGGTTCGAGAGATCAGTGTTTCTTTATTTTATCATTTCATTTCCCTCTCGTATTAGGGTTATACTGTAGGCATCAAGGTTGGTATGGTCGTAACATGAACATTAATAGAAGCTTTATATCGAGATTATTCAGCAAGGATGGTTTAAAATTATAAAAGAAATTTGATTGGCCTTTATACGCCTGTGGCGAGGCGGATTGTATTAGGATACTCTTACTTTGACCAATCAGTGAGTGAAAAAAACGCCAAGATAATGCCGTCCTAAGTTATTTGTGTTTGATATTCGAAAAGTAATCTAACCGCTTTCACAGCAGTGCATGACACGTATGTGTGTTACACAAGCTATAACCCACAAGCCATGCTGGAGATGTAGCACATAGGCGGATATGAACCACTGGCATTCGCAGGAGGGGAGGAGGGGGGCAACTAGCATGACATTATCATCAACAGCACACAAATATTCATGTTTTAGCAGTGTTAACAGACCCTGCAACGGTGTTCGCATTGAGTCACACCTTCTTATCACGGCTTCACGGGATGTTACTCGAATACTTTAATCTACCAGGCTCTCTTAACAAACACGCTTCATTTCAATCTTTTAGTCCTCTACAAGGGAATCTATTATTTTTGTCGAATGTTGCTAAAATTAGGTCATGTGCTTTATACAGGGATGTGATTAACTAGCATCAGAGAAGATTTCGTGACAAAAAACTGGAGGCGTTCTGTTAGCTCAACTTTCCAAGAACAACAAGGTATTTTGTAGATAACAAAGATCTCAATTAAACACTACTTTTCCTGGAATTATCTATATTCGGTGATAGCCTGCAAGTAGCCAACCGGATGGGGCACTAGAAACTTGTCCCCTTTTAAAGACCATTCTAATGATTTTGCATGCTTAAATGAGAAAAATTAAAGTTGGAGGGCGATTGAAGCTGGTCGGCGCCGATCGAACCCCTCACCTTTATTGTCATAATCGTGAATCCACCATTGCAAACGCACTATAACAGATGGTCATCATAACTTTAACCTTCATGAACATACACAACAGTCTGTACGTCACGAATCTTCTTTCATCTTTATACTCTTCCCATACTATTTGACCCCTATGTAAATTAATCTTGCTCTTGAACTTGTGACGACCATGGCAGCTGTACTTTCAGGTAACATTAAAAAAAACAAGTGTGATAAGTCAAATTGATTTACTACCTTTTGACACAGTCTTGAAGACTAATTTTTTTCTCGCAAAACTGTTAATCCATGTGGGCGGCCACTAAACGCCATCCGAGGCACATGTGCGTCCATTTGTGAAGGTTTGTCTTGACAAAATAAAGAACCTCTTTTTATTTCGGAAATTAAAGATTTATAACATGTGTTTCAAGGACACTACTGTCGTTTGCATTAAACTATATTGTGTAATTTTGAATGGGACTATTGCTTTATCAAATTTTGGAAATAAATAGTATTGTCCAGTCCTTGGTAAATATTCAAGTGGTGATTTGTATGAGTTTGAGAGTAATAATTTGATGAATATTTGTTGTTTTTCTGCGATGAAAAAGGCTGAGGACAATCTTCTGACCATCTTAAAGAATTGTACTGTGCATACTATGTGCGTATGTGTGAGTTGTGATGTGTGTGTGTGTGTGTGTGTGGGGGGGGGGGGGGGGGGCTTAAGTTTTATGTTTCTTATTTGTATTCCGCTTTGATTTCTCGTTAACAAAGGTGCTATTTAAACATGACAAACAGCGTATCCGGACCCCATGAAAGAACAGGCGTATTTTGTTTATTCGCTGAAATAGGCTATCCGCCGTTTTTTTTTTTAATGTATGTATTCGTATGTTGTGGTGATTTTGTACAGAAATAAAAACAAACAAACAAGTGATGGGTCATCCATTATCACCGTATTATTTCATTTGTGTATTCATCGTGACAACAGGTCGCGAATAATACCCGACACCTACGGTCATTCTTTATAACTCGTTTACAGGTCCAGACTAAACCTGTTACCAGAGCAGACGACCGGTGGACATATCGAATTAGGTATCGACTGGTGCCATGTTATATCGCATTACCTTCCAGACACTCGATCATGCTATTGAATCTTTTCCGAATAATTCGATATCCATGCAAACCAATCCAGGACCCGAGCCAAATCCCCCGTCTTCTCCCCCTAGAGGAAATGTTCATTAGCCCCACTTACCCTGAATAATGTCCTCAATTAAGTCATCAGTGTCGTGTGCTCTTCACTGTCTTTACCTGCAATTGCCCGCCGTGCAATCTTGAATCAAATACAATATCCCGTCTAATTTGGACACCGCCCTCATCCTCGCGGCTCCAAGCTTTCACCGAGAAGGATCATCCGAGCCTGCCTAAGCTCTTACCTTGAGGGGATAATCTTTAATATGTCTGCGATACTAATCTTTAGCCTTAACTTGACCAATGGCATGAGAGCACAAGTTTTGTCATTACATTTGGACATGACTGCTAGGACACAGTCGGGGCTCAATATACATATATGGCAACCGCAATTATGTTCAATGCATTCTGTAATCTGATCGTCATATACCCTGACCAAATTATTGAATTGCATTGATAGAAGTGAATTTCCCGCGCTGTTATTAGAATCTTTTAAAGGATCATTTTTACAAAAATTATCAATTCCTATAATATATTGAGAGGATGGCGCATTCATACAAAATAGGTAGTACTGTAAATATACCTCAAGGGGTTTTCGAGTTAAACAATACGACCTTCTCTTGTACTTTTTTTTTTTAGACTTGACCACCTTTATTGCAATATCATAAAAATATGGACTGTGAGTTCATTAAGGAGATTAATATATTCCTCCTTCAATCACTTTTTTATCATTCTAATATAGATGCAAAAGTAGTGGATATTAAGAGCGCCCTTCACGACAGCAGGTGCAGGTGTGTAAGTCGGGAAAAACTTATTACCCCTTCCCCCTGCCGGTAAAGCAGTTATTCAAAGGAAAGAGTCTAAATGCATGAAAAGTCAAGATTGTTTTCATTATACTAATTAGTCCACAAGGAATATGATAGGAAACCCACGATATCTACAATAGAGCGTTATTCGTTGTTTTAGCATGATTTCTTTGTATAAATGAAATCGAATAGGTAATCTTTTCTCATAATTAACCTTAACATCATAAAGTATGATCAAAATCATAAGAAGCTTTAAAAATGTTGATACTGAAGATAAAATGAAATAATTGTGTTTACACGAAATATTAATTACTACAATTAACTCTAAGCAAACCCTATTCTAACCAACGTCATTGAAGTACTGAAATTAATCGTTCAGCTTGTCCCATAACTTTTTTAATCCTTTTTAACGTTTGAAAAATGTTTATTTGTTTCCTCTTCTCTGTTACATAATTATCTTTAATTCAATAAACGTGAATTCTGATACCTCTGTGATAACTTAAATAAAGTTTGAGTGAGTATGTTGACTCCATGAAATGTAAAATTCCATTGTCATCCCTTTAAAGGCCGTCTGTACTAGTTTACAGGAGGGATGAGACCACCTTGCAAGGTCACCGACAGGTGGTTATCTCATCAAATCAGCTCTCACTTAACATAAGAAAAAGAGGATCATGGGGACCAATGGTCACCGATTAGGCAGTGCTTGCTATATAGAGGGTGCAAGTAGCTACAAGTAGTACAGTGGGCCTTTAACCATAAAAAAAAAGACTGTCGACCAATAGTCTTGCCGGTTTCACCCGCTGTACCTGACCAATATCCTGTGTGTCGGGTGACCTGCGGTTCTGGCCACTTAAGCGAATCGGTATGGGTAATGTGAGTTTATGTTCTGCGGTAGGAAAGGTGGAAACTCACTCACTCCGAGTCATCAGGACTGGCTGTCATCACAGACCTTTACTACAAACAGCTACTGCACCGAGAAAGCGATCTGATTGATTAAAAGTTAGAGTGGTCGAATTTACTCAGGAAAGTGTGATAGAGAGAAGGTGAGACAAAGGGGAAGGAAAAGGGAGAGTGGGTGAGAGAGAAAGAGAGAGAGAGAGGGGGAGAGAAGAGGGGAGACAGAGAGGACACACTGAGACGGTAAGAAATAAAGACGAGAGAGAGGAAAAAAGAAAATATGGATAGAAAGACACATGGACAGACACAAATAGACATTCAATTATACGAAGAAAGAAAGTACACAAGACAAAGAGAGACGGCGAGAGAAGGGAAAAGTGGATAATTTTGAGTATTTAAAATTCTGCTAGTAACAACATATTAGATTAAGAAAATGAAACTCTGCGGAGGTATAGGCAACTACGAGTTATAAACCTTGTGAGACTTGATAGTGTTATAAATTAACTGGAATTTTCTTTAATACTCCTGTAAATTCACTGTGACTGCCATTTTAAGTTAAATGTAATTGCTTCGAAGAAGTTTTCTCTGTCTAAACTCTGAACACGTTCACATTGCGGTAGGCCTCCTCTATCACTGAGAATCATTTCTCTAAGCCCCTGACGAGCGGAACATTATTTTATATCAAACGAAAATATCTATAATTGAATTATGCCGGTATGACTGCAGTAATTTTGATAAAAATAAGATATCTGAAAACTCACATTATTATTAGCAGACATGGAAGTGACGTTGACCCATTTCTTATGAACTGCCTAATTACTTTATACAACAATTTAGATATATGAATAATTCATTAATTTATGTAAACGATCATCCGTCGGTATTTGCACTACATTATACAAATTGATTTATAAATTGTTGGCCAACAAAGGATTGATTTGGTTGCAAAAATAAGAGAAAATTACGTTTAAGAAGATTAATGGGAGTGAAATTTTAAACTTCGAGAGGAACAAAGTCGAAGCTCCTTTCTGTATAGCAATTATCAGCGTAGAGGGAGATCGAGCAAGACAAAGATGTTCATTTGGTCAACCCGGCCTCCAGGAGCTGTTCAATAAACTGGATACCTAGAGGAATTTAAAAACGAACACTCTAAAGTAAAATTGAGGTTACTATTATCACGAAACGTCAACATTCATGAAATCATAATTTCCCGTTGTAAATTGCGGTTTAGAAAATAGTATTGCATTATCATTCCAATTCTGATTGATGAAGCAATCATTTTCAATAATGGCATTGCTGATAATAATTTACTGAATTTAGGTCGAAAATAACTAAATATTCCACCTACAAAAATGAAGAAATAAATTGGTACTTGATTGGAGGTTCTATTTCTTTAGTTTTTATATTTTACAAGTTCTATTTTGGCACATTAATTCCCAACATAGCACGTCAAGTTTCTATCTCCGTTGACACCCGATAATCTATTCTTCATTTATTTTCTATCATGCCTTCTGAGACAAGAAATCAACGGTGAATCCTTTACAATGAATTTACGGTGAATTACCAAAGCTCTTAACAGTTAAATTGATCGGGCCCCTTATTTAATCCCAATTGACTCCTAACGAGCAATTACTGCCTTAATTCCTTTTTTCAGGACTGTTGGTAAACAAATTACTCGAAACTGTGCTATTTATCCTTGCTGTAGATTTGCAATTAATCCCAATTTGAAAGTGATCATTGTCGTCGAGAAGTCGTGTCCTTAACTTCTACAATCAGGTCAAGAGTGCAGCCAATAAACAGAGGGCATGATGGTGCCAACTTTGAGAAGGGCGCGGAATGTATGAGTGTGATGGATAGGGTGAGAGACATTATCCTTAACGTCTTATTTGCATTTTTTATTCAAACCCTGCTTCAACCACGCGATGAAATATGTAATGACTATGATATTTGTCTTGAAAAAATAAAATGTTTATCTTTTATTCATAAAGCCCCTTACGTTGTCATGAAAGGTATGTTTAAAGTTTCAACTTAAGTCTAATGGCCATTATGTACAAGATGTTGGAATAATAAACCGTTGGATTCCTGACCCGGGGCCCTGACCCAGGGTCAAACAAGTTCATCTGAACAACATGCTTCACCGCCAATAATTGTCGGAGATTAGAAATTGATAAACGTCATTAAAGCAAACGGTAAAAACAAGAAGTGGAGATGCATCCAAAATTTAACCTTGATGCCGATCGTTCATTTACCGGCGAATCAGACAAGGATTTCCTCCTGACATACATCTCGCAATCTAATAAACAGTTGGCATCTTCGGAAGATAGGCAACGGGGAATCGCGCGCTTCCAGAGAGCGGTGCGTGGGTGGGTGCGGCCGCTATGGGGTGCTGATCATTACCCCTTCCTAACTGCAACGACTCTTTAAGCTCTTTTTTCCCTATACACACTGTATGTTGCAGAGTGTTTGGAATTTAGGCCTATTTATGAGTGATATTAGTTGTACGTATCCGTATATATCATTGTATGTATAGGTTCAGCCTTATACTTTCCAATCAATACATGGATTTTACGCAAGTGAGAGATGAAAATAAGAAATAAATCACTTCTTTTAGGTTTAGGCCTAGGTCTAATACCTACCTTCATAAGGGCCGGGAAAAACAAATTCATCGATATCTTGTTTGTATGTGAATGATAAAAACAATGTAACATGAACATGATAATTACAAAATTGGAATATATAATGATGTATATTTGGTTACATTAAATACACTTAATTAATGCTTCACTTATCTTATATGGTTAGTCCTAAAATATATTCAATATGCACATTTTACAGTTTATTCATAAAACTGTTATGACGACATTGCCTTCGTATTAACCCCTCTTGTGGCAAGTGTAAAGGATCCACTTCGGTCTGAGAGGGAAATCTTCTAACCTTGATCAGTTGTTAGGGATACAACGATCTTCCTCTCTTCAATCTTACTTTACCTTCACCTATATAATGAAGAGTTTAATTCCGAAAGGAGCTAAATAACTGTTTGGAACTTCGGAGAAAAAAGAAATTGTTTACCAGATTTTGTACAGGCATCTATGGAAAGGTGATATTAGAAGATGCACTTTTTACTAATTGCTCCCAAAGTGTATGTCAATAATTTTACTGAAAGACGGGTACTTCAGTGAACAATGTTCTGATATCAACAATTCAATTTTCATCAAAAGTGGATTTAGCTCATTTTGGAATTAAGCTCTTCCCAGAGTGCCTCATTACTATCAACCCTATCATCCTTCGAGATAGGAATTCCTTCGTTTCACCTGTCACTTGCCCTCATCCTTGGGCCAAGAATATGTTTCCCTGGTTCCTGAACCCAAGCCTCGATAGTTTGCTCAGCAGAATTAAAACAGGGAACTTGGTGGATATCATAAACCTTTTCCTTGTTTCAGCTCCAGCTCTTTTCCTTAATATATCATACACAATGGTATTGAGATTCAAATATTGATTCTTCAATTATTTGCATGATATTGCAGTACAAAATGAAAACGTTATCAGAGTTATAATAAAACATCGATACTTCTCGGTTTCGTTTTTTCTGGGACGCACCGTAGTATAATTTGCTACCAAACCAGAATAAACAAAATAGAGGTAAGTTGATATAATACACATATAAATATGTTTATTGTTATCAGCAGTAACATATATTATTATCATGCATATCTGTCATAAATGTTAGCATATTCTGTAAATATTTTATGATTTTAGCTTCCCACGTGGCTTCTAAAATTTGATAATGATGATTCTTATAATCTCTATTATATAGCGTATACACCGTCTAGATTCCTTTTGGTATAATACTAGAAGAAATATAGCCTTTTATTGTTTGGAAAAATCTCCGATTCTATAATAAACTTCATCAGAAACGTCTTAATGAAAACAACACTTTCACTTTTTTTTCTTCGAAAGTGACATTTATGAACTTCGTTATGAGAAACTCATGTGATCATCACATCCTAATTCAATGAAGATTGAGACGTCGTTTTCCGTTTGAAAGTTCAGTTATATAATTTTAAGGTCATTTGAAACCATTACATTGAAACCAGTATAAATTCGGAGGGGTTTACGATCAGAATTGAAAGTTACCGAAGTTCAGTTTCGTGAAAACAAAATAGTAAAACTTGTTGAGAAACCTCAGCTCATCTATTATGAACCCATTTTACCCTCTAAATTCAGCGTAAGAGTATAATATAGTTATTTTGTTCAAAGGAAATTGATTTGCTTCTTTACATTTTCCCATTTGCTCCAAACAGCAGGCTGATACACATTAATTTAAAATCAAATTTAACATTTTTGTTCTCTGCCATGTTCTCACTTTTTATTGAACTCGTTTGGTCGTAAATTTCTTGACTATTTACATAAATTATCATAATAGTAATATTATTCCGTTTAAAATATATGTTTCTGAGAATAGAAACAAAAATAAACAACACCTAGATAACAAGATATTGCAGGAATCTGATTAAAAAATTTCTCCTTTCTTAGGTAAGAAAACTATTTTCCACCTTTGAAACAAACTTCACAAACATCCTTTCTATTATCTCTTACATATGATCTTATGTAAGTGATATGATAGTATGCCATCAACTTTTATACAAAAAACAGGATATTCCAAAGAAGGTCACAGAGAATATATAGGACAATACTAAGAGATTTAGTAATAACAAAAATGAGGAGCAAGTTTCGTGATTAAAATCAGAAGGATACTCATCTGTGTTCCTTTGTTTTATTTTTGGAAACTCGAGCTGTCAACACGAGTTATCTATGCAGTGTCATCCATACATAGAGCAACAGTCTTGTTCATATCACAAACACACAAACAACCACTGCGGACGTTCTCATTGGCCACTGTCAACAGATCTGTGATGGTATATGCTTTGCATGCGCATCGTAGTCAGCCCGTGCGTTAGGAGTGCTTACTGTGGGTTGTACACCCATATTCAGTCTGGTTTGTTCACTGCACAGAATTTCTGGAGCAGTGCGAACGCCTCAGAAGTCTGATTCTAGCAATCTATTGTTAGAATACCTTTGGGAGGAGTTTAAAATCATCTATTTTAGGACCATCTCATGATTCCGCGGCGGGAAGAGATCATAATGTGTGAATCCCTTTTTAATTCGACTAGTAGTACTTGCAATTGTTGTTGCTGTTTTATCGTTGGTTCTGAAGTAAATGACCCATTTTGTGTGCTTTGCCAACCAACCAACAGACTTTCAGTTGACATTATCACACCTGCGGTCCATTTAAAACTGTTACCACCAACATGAGTAAGAGCTGTATTTACAACCATGTCAAATATATATAAATACATATTCTAGAGAATATAAATGTTTAAGTTCATTTAGTCATTGAGGTATCATGAATCTACAATTAAAAGATTACTATTTCCCTTATGTTTAGAACTATACTGTGATACAGAAGCAGATGTTTGGGATTGATCAATTTTGTCTCATGGCATTTAATGACGTCATTCAATTTTCATGAAAATGTTGAAGGTTTTTTTCAAGAAAATCAGATTATATTTATTATTGATATCTCCAAAAATAGAGATTTAGTATCACGAACATCTTTATAACAAGGCATTGAAACGCAAGGACATTTTGTGTCCTATTTTTTATCGTGTCATTATCCGATTCATTTATTTTAAAGTCAGGCAAGGCTAAATGTTGTGTGATTTTTGTTGTTGTTGATGTTGTCGTTATGGTTTTCATTGTTATTTTTTTTATGCCCGTTTGTTTGTTTGTTTTTGTTTTTTTTATTTAATTAAGCTTTTATCATATCAGCCGGGTACACACCGACTATTCTTTTAACGTATTTTATAATTGCATTTGCCTTCTTTCATGGCGTGTAATGATACTCTCTCTCTCTCTCTCTCTCTCTCTCTCTCTCTCTCTGTCTGTGTCTGTCTGTCTCGTTCTCTCTCTCTCTTTCTCTCTCTTACTCTCTCTCTCTCTCTCTCTCTCTCTCTCTTATGTTCCTACTTAACTTTGTTCCTACAGGCAAAGTGACTGGTCTGATGTCTATCATGAGTATTAAATAATTATACATTTTAATTTTCCATCCTTGAACTGCAGATCGGCCATCACACCTGAAACGTCACAATCAAACCAGTAGTTCTTAATCATTACACCAGAGACCTGAATGAACTCAAGCTAAGTCAACCATTGGCTGTCCCTTAAGAATGCATGTATTACTTGCAAAGTTGAGGAGCGGAAATTGGGAACCGACATCAATTAATCGTTCAGAGAGTTAAACGTCATTACTCAGCCAATTATTCGCTGAGATATGGAAATCATACCCAGCATTGACTGTTAGGTTTCTTGGGAGTTAGTCTAGCTGCAGAAACTTCTATCCAGTAACTCGATAAAGTTTAGACTGAAAGAGATGTGTTTGTTCAGCACTGAAATTGTATTTTGTCTTGCTGTAGCTGGGATATACCAGGTCCGACTTTAGTATTCTCGTATAAGTAGGAAATGGCCACAGTACTAAGAATCACATCGCATGCAGTTGTTTTGAAAATGGGGCTGGTCGACCAAGTGCTGGTCAATCGAGTGCAGTTTGGGTCAAGTGACGTTTTACTCCGTTTGGCCAAGATGCTCGAAACACCAAGCTCTCTTCCGGTGAGTAATAATACAGTAGTAATAGTGGTAGATCGGAAGAGCTATAATGCGTTCTCGATTTCTGTTCTGCTTGGAAGTCATTCTCTATCAAGATAGTCACTGTTGCGGGAATAAGAGCAAGGCTTCAAAAAGTAGACTACAGGCTTGTAAACAGATGTTGAGAATAAAGATGACAGACAGACGACATCTTGTAGACGATGCCACGCCCAGTAGAGAGTTTAGATGTCGGTAATCGTTTTAAGCATGCTAAGTAAGGGGATTTCATTTCATTTGAAGTAAAGTTAACGTTTTATAATTTTTATAATTTTATAATTATAAATGTCTTCTCTTTTTCTCGTCATGATGGAGCTCCATTGGCAGGTTACACATATGGTTCCAACTACTGTTAGTTTCAGTGGTCACTCACCCTTCATCTCTCACTCCATCTCTCTCTCTCTCTCTCTCTCTCTCTTTCGTTCTGTCTTTCTTTTCCTTCGACTCTTTTTCAACACTCTTCTCTTTACCATTTTTGCCTCTCGCTCTCCGCCTTCGACTTCGACTCCGACTCTCCGACAATTTTTTTTAAAATTGTCTCTACGAGAAGTGTCAAATGTTTTCAATTGAAATTCTGTATTGATGCAGAAGACGTCATTCCGCTCTTCAGTAAAGTTATGCTAATATACGCTTACCATGCCTAT
Source organism: Strongylocentrotus purpuratus (assembly GCF_000002235.5). Classification (NCBI taxonomy): domain Eukaryota; kingdom Metazoa; phylum Echinodermata; class Echinoidea; order Camarodonta; family Strongylocentrotidae; genus Strongylocentrotus; species Strongylocentrotus purpuratus. Next base: position 1,925,894 of record NW_022145615.1, on the reverse strand, counting down.
GGCTATGTCGGCCGCTACGCTTCCCGCGTCATGACCCCCCCCCCCCCCCCCCCCACCAACCCCCCCCCCCCACCCCCAAAAATTATTATTAATAAATAAATTAATATTTTTAAAAAAAATACCGCCCCCGTTTTTCTTTTATGCACGAACTTTAACAAGTTACCATCTACACGAAATTAAATTGAAAAGAACCTATTCACTGAAACGATAGTATAATCGTAGTCTTATCTTACTAATTATTACAATAGGCCTATGTCATAATAGAACCAAATGAAGAGAAACGCGATTTGAGATTACCAATCTTTCATATCTTATGAATCCTTTATTGGGTTAATTAATTTTAATGATTTTTTGTGAAATGAAGAAATACAACTATTATTCAAACTGCGACTTTAATAAATGAAATATTAATGTTATTGAACCTCATAGGCATGCAATAGGAATATCAACATTTTCAAATTTCATTCCGCTCTGCGATTATATGACTCGCAAAATCTAATTTTGGTTAGCTATAAGACACATAAGCATTGCAGATTTGCTAATAAGTTAATTCACTCCGGTGACCTCCATAACTAAGTAGATTGGTTTAATGAATATTAAATGCAGCATGTACAGGATATAGAAAGTACATGCACTTTCCGCTTGAGCATTCACTACGAAGCCTGCTATACAGTGCGTCCCAGAAAAAACGAAACCGAGAAGTATCGATGTTTTATCATAACTTAATCACAACCATGATTAATGAATGATACATATTTGGAAAGCTGTGAGTCTCTTCTTTCAGTTGATGCTACTCACGTGATGTATATTTCACACATGAGTGATTAAAAGCAATTTGAAGGAAGGAAACCAAAAGGTAATTTGGCGGGCGGTATCTGAATTTCAAAGAAAAATTCATATTTCTAGAAAGTTCATTTTCTGCCCTTTCATATGACACCTCAATCAAGAAAAATGAGCCAGGAATAACAAAGTTCTGTTTGTTTAAAGTAGCCCTTACATTTTCATAATTTTAACAAACGAAATCGTTTTTACTGGGTGCCTGCCGTAGCAAAAAGCAGATTTCGTTGATAATCAGCCATGCATGAAGACTCTCGTCTACGGCTGAATGTCAACAAAACGGAGTTAAGTCTGTTGTTAATTTCGTTTATTGATACGGCAGGCAGCCAGTGAAAACGAATTCGTTTAATAAAATTATGGAAATGCAAGCACTAATTAAAACAAACAAAACTTTGTCATTCCTTGCTCATTTTTCCTGATTGAGGTGTCATATGAAAGGGCAAAAACTCAACTTTTTAGAAATGGGAATTTTTCTACGAAATTCAGATACCGCCCGCCAAATGTCTTTTTGGTTTCCTTCCTTCAAATTGATTTTAATCACTCATGCGTGACATATGCATCATCTGAGTAACATCACATGAAAGAGGAGACTCTAAGCTTTCCAAATATGTATCATTCATTAATTATGGTTGTGATTAAGTTATGATAGAACATCGATACTTCTCTGTTTCGTTTTTTCTTGGACGCAGTGTATATGCCCTGTAGACATGTTTGAAGTGTGTGTGTGTGTGTGTATTGGGTTTTTACAGACGTGTATCAATCAGATATGATTATTTACGTCTGGGACCGACCTTTAAACGTCACCATCCGAAAGACGTGACTCAGTTTCGAACCTGCGTCCTCGGCTGAATCAGTTTGTAACTTCCACTTTTTAGCTGGATTACAGGCGCACGCCACAACGCCTAGTTGTGGGAGTGAGGGAAGTATCATAGTGCCACGTGAGGGCGCTATTCTGAAATTAGCAAGTGTTAAATGTATAAAATGTATGTAACAAAAAAATAACTAAGATTATACATAGAGTGGTGCATCGAACCCCCCCCCCCCCCCCCCATTTCGTTTTTGTTGTTGTTGTTGTTGTATGCATTTTAAACTTGGAGTGGGTCTACATTACGCACTGTACACATGTATATTCCGCTGCCCACTCCCCCTCCCACCTCTCTCCCTTTTGGATATGCCACTAAAAGCCTATCTGCACTGGTTTGGCCAGGGGATTAGACCTCCCTTCGTGGTCACTGGCAGGTGAAAAAGGGGACCATGGGAAATCAACGGATACCGCTTAGGCATTGTTGGCTATCTAGAGGGCGCAAGTAGCCACAAGTAGTGCAGTCCCGCTTAAAGAACATCCTTAAAATTATCGAAAATCATGTTGCTTCTTGTATTATTCCCTCTTTATAATTGTTAAGGTTTTATGATTCCTACTTTGAATTAACTAAATGATTGATTGATATGTTTTTTTAAAGAATTCATTCACTCATCCATTCTTTTTTTTTTTGGTAATTATTTTCACTTTTGAAATGGGGCACCCATCATAAACATCATTGGTTCACGTTTTCATATGGCCTAACTCACATCCAAAGCAAAAGAATTATTGATGATGACAAGAATACGTCTCGTAAAAAATAGTCGATTCAGTATGATAGGAAATCAGGATATACATAAATAGAATCAAAACAGAAATAACCCATAACACTGATCGGTCAAACAGAATATTTGACAGAGGAAGTGCGAGGAAAAGAGAGAACAAATGAAATGATGAATACTTTTAAGTGCATATCTGGAATTTTTGTCAGGTCAAACCTAGTTCAATTCCTTATTCTCCGAGGTCAGATCTAGTCATATGTTGTCAATTCTTTTGTTCTGTGTTGTGTAAATCAAAACACGACGTAGCTTTAACCAGCCTCGAAGACATCCTAGTTTTAGAACGCTAGCATATTTGAAGGAGGGGGTGGGGGTGGGGGGGGGGGCAATTTGCCCCTCTTGACAGAATATCCCATATCAGACCAAGAGAAAGAAATCAAAGCATTGTAGTCAACGTGAGTCGACGATAAAAACACCTAAGATTTTGACGTAATCTCAACAGACGTGACTTTTTCTACGCGAATAGGTCATTTGGGGGCGACCCCCACCCCCGTAATGTCAAACGTAACCTCCATCCTCAAAAAAAATGGTATAAAGTATGTGAATCACCCTAAGCTGAGATGATCTGCCCCTCCTGAGGCAAATGTCTGGAACTTTGGATACGCCCCTGGATACGCCACTGCTCTGAAGGATTAATGGCATAGAGTGACCCTTCGAATGGCAGGCAGCGTGTGCATCCCCTGCGGAACTCCGGACGATCGAACTATATGGCACGCCGTGTGTTCCGCTGATGACTGACTCACAGCCGGTGGGGAGAAGCACGAATGTCGGAGCCATGATATTTATACTCTGATAATAAATACATGGCGTAGCCCATAGACGATGGGTAGGATGAGGTTCACGGGTGCCCTTCTTTAAAGACTCCTATCTGTAAAAAATACATAATGATATCTACATCAACTTTCATTTGAGCTAAATCATTGAGAAGAAGGTCACACCGAACTTGGAGAACTAACCTCAAGGGCAGTTTCGATAACCAATTGTATGCAGTAGAAATGATGTTCGGATCTAATACGTGATACATGAATGCAATATTTGCACCTTGATTAATTCTTCGAAAGTCGTTGCGATCGTATTTGTGGTGAAAAATAGAGGTCACTAAGAGGAGCTGCCAAAATTCCACGTCCCATATTTTTAAAGAAATATTGTAACGATTAATCATGTTAATAATCATCTCGTCTAGAGCATCTATAAAACCCTTTTAATTTAAGATTGTCTAGTGCTACCACTATACGCCCGTCACAATGCCAGTCACAGGTCTATGCCTCATGTTTCAAACCTGTCTGATTTATGTTCGGTGTGTGATGTTGGAGATCATCCCAAGTGTTCCCTGGGATTCGGGGTAGGGGATTCTAAACTGAGTTATGGCGATGACTTTGCTTCCCATATTATATTTAGAGAGGTAGAGCATCTGAGAAATGCTGCCTTGAATGTGAACCCGAGATTTTATAGCGTCCGTCCGCACTTGAACTATATGGAGAGTTTAAGCATTTATAAATGTGTATTGTACCTTCTTTATATCCTTTCATTTAGTAAATAATTATACGTCATGTTTTATATTTATGTATATGATTTCTGGACCCCATGAAAGACCAGCAGTGTCGTGCCTGGCACAGCTGAATATGGGATATCCAACCGTTTTATTATCGCTTATGTATATACTTGTAATATTGTTTGTTTTTTAAAACGGAAAATAAATACTATACTATACTGTGGACAAACGTGTTCACATTACCCTGTCTGTATTGCAGCTACTGTCTGAACACGCTGCTTGAGTTCAGACATTGAAATGTACTTTTTTGATGAATAATTATTTTTTCAATTTTCTCTTACTTTCTCTGTTTGTGTTTTTTTGTTCTTGTTCGTGTTCTTGTTTTCTTTTTTTCTATTTCTTCTATTTCATTTTCTCCTTCTTCTTCATCATCTTCTTCTGATGTTCTTGTTAATATTTTATTTTTATCAGTTGGGCTTTAATAATTGCAAACAAATTATAGGAATCGAAAGAGATTGGGATTCTGTTTTCAATATTTTGTACATTGTGTTTGTGTTTGAGAGTCGTTTTATTTGTTTTGTTTTAAACGGAGTACAACATTATAGATACCGAACTCAATAGTATGTCTTTGTCTGATTTTAAAGCACGACAATCAAGGAACTAAAAAATCCTACCTCCTTGCGACAACGCATGATGGCGCTCTTACTCCTTTTTAAAAGTGTTGTCATTGAGCTGCTTATTCTCGAATCTAAGCAAGAAATTAATATATATGATACCTCTTTTTGGTTGTAGCTGTCGGAAATGACCGTGTGTGTAAATGAATTTATGAATGAAGTCAACCTAATTAATAACCTAAAATGTCAGAGATCCTGAATAAATTGTTACATGACTAATTTAATTTAACTTCAATTTCAAATATCTCTCCTTTCCGGTAACATACTCAAAATATGTGATGAATTAACACAGGGTGAAATAAACTCTCTTTGTTTCTATAAAGTTAAGATTGAAGAGCCCTTCGTTCTGGTTCATGAAAGTTCCCCCCCCCCAAAAAAAAGGGCGGAGTTTCAGTGCAATAACTAAATTTGCTTAATGATACATCTCGAAGAAAAACAGAAAGTAATATTTTGAAAAGAGAGGGAACCCAAAGAAGAAAAGTAAATTTGCAGTTCTGCAAATGTGGGATCAGATTGAAAACGACGGAGAAAGATAATCAATCTATATACCATCTCTTGCGAATTAAGTAAGGAAGTGTACCTTCGAGTGAGCTAAACGAAATAGATTAGTATTTTTAAACAGAACAACTTACTTCTGTATGTCAATTTTATTTTCTCTGTGTCGTAAATGAAATACGTGCACTTCAACCTTCTGCGGTAGAGAACATGCATATGTCAGAAGAATTATAGATTTTGCAATGTAATGCCTTGATAATAGACTTCTATTTATTTAGAAAGAAATCAATTGGGCGCATATTTTTTAAAATAAATATTCCGGTCCCCTAAGGTGCTCAAAAAATGGTCAGCTCTACATGAGGTTACTCATTTTCTTTGAAGATTAATTTTTCCATAAAAATGGGTTCATACTTCTGAAAATGAAAAAGGGTTCCCAAATTCGAACGTTCGTTGGTCTAAAATTAATTTGTTATAATTCCGAAATTTAAATTGGGTTGATAATTTCATTTTTCATGATTGGGATTCGGAACCTCAGGACTCATGGATCCCTTTTAATTTTATGAACCTTCGGAGCAACGACATTCTTTACATGTACGTGCATGTAGAAGAGGAAATTGGTAAACGTTAAAAAAAGGGAAATTCCCTATTCCCTTGAAGCTTCTATCGATGCTTGAGGCGCACCGGTAATGAAGGTGAGTCAAGTCACCGAGAGGGGGCCGAATCCTTCCGTTATTTGACAGATCCATAATATAAGAACTTCTAACTTCTAACAGCGGCGTAGATATACAGGGGGTGGGGACAAAGGGCACGTGCCGCCCCTTAGTCGAATGCGGGGGAGAAACGGAGATTTATAATTAAGGGAGTGGTAAAACCGCATTTAATAGCGTCGTTTAAATTTGTCTGTCAAAAAATGTGGTCCCCTAACTAGCACCAGCACTCCTACAATGAATCCACACTACGTCATTACTGTAATCGCTCAGAATATGTCATTATGTAATTACCCAAATTAGATTATGTAACTCATCAATTTACCACAATGTGTAATCCGAGATGTGCGTAGGTAATTTGATAATCATCCAATAATTCAGATGTAGGTCATCAACATCTCAAATAGATTTGATTAGAAAAATATCTCTCGTCGTTCCCGAAGACGTGATAACACTTTTTATTAAAAAGTCCTGACGTATACTTGTAATGATTTGATTCATGCGTCTTGTATTCATATTAAAGAATCATTAAATATATTGCTCTCAATATTCAAGATTAAATTTGTTTGACAATGTATTTTGATATTTTTAGACCGTATATACGACATTCAGTTAATCGATTTAGTATAACACACGGTTGCCCATAAGTAAGAATATTTTTTTTACTTCTTTTCATAAAGTGGTTGTGAGAATATGATTTATTCTTGATTGATAAGGGGCAGGCGCGTACGCAGGGGAGGCGGATGGGGGTTGACATTACCCCCCCCCCCCCCCAACGGAGCAAAATGTCAAATTTCGAGACCCCCCCCCCCCCCAAAAAAAAAAAAAAAAAAAAAAAAAAAAATGTCCTCTTACCTCTGACCAAAAAAAAGAAAAAGTGTCCCCTCCCCCCCCCCTCCCGCTTATTCAGCGGCTGGCTGAGTCGTTGCGAAATTTTCGGCCCGATTTAAAAATGTTAACCCCCCCCCCCTTGATAAGCGGTAAAAAAGAAATCTTCTCAGAAGTTTATCGATTAATCTATAGAGATTTATCGATAAACTTCTGAGAAGATCTAAACTTGTATTTATCAAGAATAAACCACAAGAAAAGATTAATCCAAATTTATGGGCAACAGCTAGTGTATGTAGGAAATAAAAATGGAATTACCCTTTCTCAGAACCACCTACCCTTCAGTACCATCAAACTGACAGGCAAAAGCGTCACCTGTTCGGTAAAATATTATCAAGGCTATGCTTTTAGATTAAAAAAGGGGCCATTCTTTTTGGATTTTTTTTGTTAGTTAAACAAATCCCGGGTATGGTAAAGACTGAAGGATGGCTGAAGTATTATTAGAAATATAAGACCTTTTTGGTTCTCTATAGACGCAACATGTACATGTGTTCACGTTCAATATAGGTGTTTTGACATAAAATAAGATGGTGACTATCAGTGTTTATGAAGAGGGATAGTATAGGGGAAGTGCGGATGTATGAGGCATGAGTGTGTGTGTGTGTGTGTGTGTGTGTGTGTGTGTGTGTGTGTTTGTGGGAATCAGATTATGTGCCACTATGTCTATGGGCCCCGGTAAAATGATATCATGATAATTATGATGGTGTATGTTTTTTTTTAATGGAATACTCGGATAGGCCTACGTGGGGTTATTCGTCCAGCTACAGATAATGTTCGTTTGCCCCTCCATAACCAGGGGGGCGTTTCACAAACTTGTCATCAGTGACAAATGACAGATTTTGTTATAAGCTACTGAAATCCTTGCTTCTGATTGGTTATCGTCAGATTTGTCAATAATTTTTGTCATTTGTCATTGAAAAAAGGCTTTGTGGAACGGGTCTCAGGAGAAGAATATAAAGAGCCAGGAAGATTTAGAACGAAAAAATGGCCTAGATTCCTTATTTCGTTTAGGTCACGAGAGAATAGATTACAGATTTTTGTTTAAATAAACTTCAATTTCGTGAAAAATATTAAAAAACCTTTATGTACTTTTACAAGGAAATGAAATTTCAAAGAGTATTATTGTTTTTCCCATTTTCGCTTCGCTCCCTCGCAACATTTAGAACAGGATGATTTCAGACCATGAAGTGCCCGGATACCACCATATTCGGGCAACGAGATGACAGAATATATTTGACACATTCGGGCAGCAAGGTGCTTGAATATATCTTAAATTGTTAAATATCCGAATTACATTTCTGCCACGAATTATTGTTTCACTCGATCGGAACATTTTCTGTAATAAATTTGGGGTAGGATGACGCGAAACTTTGTATTCCCTAAAAGGTTACTGTGACTATAAAAGGTTGAAAAACGCTGGTCTTGGTGAAGAAGGTATGAATTATGGAGTTGAGATGGTGCACACATTGTGTACGGTTAAGGAATGTGATAGAGGGAGAATTTGCATCGAAGCGCTAATTAGAGACTTATGTTTGGTAGTATACATTATGCTCTGTAGTCATTTTCACATTGGTACTACAATATGTTCAAATTTAAATCCATAATTTCAGTTTTAATAGCAGCCATGCATTTTGCATATATACTATAAATGACAAGGAAATCGTAATGCAACGTGCAATGCAAACAGACCTCGACACAGTTTGGGGCCGGTTTGTTGTGGTCTAGCCATGAGTTTGTCACGATGACTGTATCATGATGACATTTTGGTAGAACGTTTCAGATTTCATGCAGTGCCAAGAACACGTCAGATTTCGGATGGACTGATTCATTGCAAGGGGCGTACGCGGGATTTCGAAATGGGGGAGGGGGCGGGTAGGGGGTGTATATAATATACACGCATTAAACTTCAAACGTTCGTGCTTATGGGGGAAAAAAATGAAAAAAAATGAAAAAATGAAAAAATGAAAAAATGAAAAAATGAAGAAAAAAATAAAGGCCCACAATACCTTGTACGTTTATACATCGGATGTTGGCCGCCCTCATGTTAGAGGGGCAAATTTATCCTGTGCCCCCATCTGGATACGCCACTGATTGCGGTAAATGAGCTGGATTGTGCTCATCGTGAGGTAAGGGATACGACTGATTACTAGAATGTAATAATCATAGCCAGGATAATTGGGCGAGTCTCTGTAAACGACAATTTGGCAAGGGCTTGATATACTTGTACTTGTACAACATGCACAGTATATTATTCAGATTAATTAGTCCTATTAGCACTATTACGTGGTATACCAGAACATAATAAGGTACTAGTAACTGATTTTCATGTTCTATACGCTGTAAACTTGTTGGAATTACGCCATCTTAGTAATACAACCTCCCTCTCTTCCCAACTTTTCGCTCTGTTTTCATCAGATGTTTTTTCCGCTTTTTTATATCTTTGGTCTGGAAAATGCCCGGTATAATTTTCAAAGTCGAATATAATAGGTACCATAGACGTATCCATACATTTAACACCGTAATAACAAAAGGTGACCAGTACTACTTGGGTTGAATCACTTTTTGTACTAAACAACCAACAATAATAATCTGAAGGAGACGAAGAAGGTAATTTCAATAGTGCATCCGATTTGTCTGATGTGCCGATTAATTCAAGTCACTTGGTTTCAATATCTTCACAAAAACCCGAGGAGTAAACACTAAATACCCCGTAAATGAGGTATACAGGAATTTAAAGCGAATAGAAAGATTACTTAGTCTAGATCTTCACCCATTAAATGGTGATGAGACATGTATCTCATTGACATGTCTAATATGATTACTGCATCCATCTTATCTGACGGTATTCAGGTCACTTCGATTTGGGAACTGGATTTCCCGACGATGAGAGAGAGAGAGAGAGAGAGAGAGAGAGAGAGAGGGAGAGAGAGAGGTAATGATTCTGTATAAGAGGGGGCCACACTTCTGAAAATTATTTGATATGCAAAACAAGAAGAAGAAGAAGAAGAAAGACTGAAAAGCATGTAGAGAGAATGAAGAAAGAATACATCAAAAAGGTATATTATATTTTTTAAGGTAACATTTTTAGACTAAAGTTTGAAGAGGAGTGTATAGGAATACAAGTAGGGTGCACATTCTCTTGTATCGGATTTGTAAGAGGAGTACGGGCAGGCAGGTTGAGCCCCCCCCCCCCAATCTTAAATCTGCCATACGAGAGGTGAGTATCTATATCCTCAGACCACGGTCAGTGATAACCAAGGAATGTCCGATCGGGGTGGGGCATGAAGTAAACGAGGTAAAAATTAAGGATTATGGTAAACGAGTTGTGAAAAATAATTGTAATTTCTGTTTAGTTTTCACCAATTAGAATATGTCGGAAAAAACAGTTAGCCGTGAACATTTCAATCAGTGTAGTAGTCTGGTAGTAGAAAGTGGAAATTGAGAAGATTCGATTTTCCGCTGTTCTTAGCTGTTGACATAAAGTTTCTGAATAAAGACTGGACTTAGCACTAGTCAACGGTAAATCTGATGATTCGATCCATAATTAGGCGAACTTGCTCTTTAATACAGAGACACAATTTTTCAAAAGCTATATAATTCGGCTGTGTCAGTTATGCCATATTTCAAATGTATTATAAATAAGATTTATGTGAGTATCGGAATGCTCCTAAACATTACTTAGTTTATTATCAGCCAATGGTTTAGAAAATGAGCTGCATTTCAGAATTTGGAATTGGGTGTTCAACAGCAAACACTTTAGATACGATTGCAAAATGTAAACTTGTAGGCCTTTATCTATTAATAATAGTGTAATGAAACAGTGACAATACAAGTGATCATCTATTAGGCCTATCATGATTATGTTGTTATGGCGACCCCACCACAAGCCTCGTGCTTTTAGAGAATTTCGCATCTTTCTTACAAATTGTAAATATATATATGGAGGCGCGATAGCTCAGTCGGTAGAGCAGTGGTCTCGTAATCCGGTGTACCGGGTTCGAAACCAAGTCGATGCGCTAGTGCCCTTTGGTAAGGCATCCCTCGGAAAGGACCTGAAGCCGTCAGCCGTCGGCAGTCAGGTAAAATAACCACCACCACATATAATTGTTGTTGTTTTTCAAGAAGGCTACAGATGTTTATTGAATGGATCTACTTACAGAAGTTTACACAAATTGAGGTATGTCAGCCTAACGCACTTCCTTGGCTTACATGTATGTACGAAATCATTAAGGATAAGGCATTTCAACGTAATGAGGCAGCCCTTGAATGTGTCTTCATTCACGGTGGTCTGGTTGTTTTAATACGTTATATGCCATTTTATTCTGATTAATTTTCGACACCAAACACCTTCTCGCTCCCCTCTCTCGTTTTTGGGGGTCACGAAAATGGTCCAAGGCGATTCGTGTCTGTTTGTTTTTGGTATCAGGAGACATGTATCACATCAATTATGCTTAAATGTCTGAATGTATTCCCGTAACACCCCCTTTTCCAGTTGCCTCTAGTTTTGTTATCAGCTTTGGAATGATCTCACAATTAGTCACGTAAAGACAGACCCTATCTTCTCATAACTGCTCTCATAATCATTTTTGCTGGGCAGAACTTCAGAGAAAAAGTACATGCAGAGGCTTTTCCCCCTCTTACCCCCCCCCCTTCTCTCTTTCTCTCTCCCTCCCTCTCTCTCTCCCTCTCTTTCTCGCTCTTTCTCTCTCTTTCTCTCTCTCTCTCTTTCTCCCTTTCTCTTTTTCAATATGTATTCTATTATTCGAAAACAACATATCACAGCTTCCACCCCCTCCCCGATTCATTAAAAGAGATGTCCAATATCTCTCGAAAAAAAAATAATTTAACTGCTGTGGCCTTTTGGTTTGTGATCAAATTTGAATTCCAAATGAGTCGCCAACATCCTTCCGCAGGACATTAATTTTGCTACTCCATACCCAGGTGAGAAATTGTGACAAACACAAATTTATACATTGAAACTGAAGCTGTTGTTATTGTTATTAAAAATGGTCTTCTCGGTTATGTGTACAATCGACAAGAATATGGAGACGGTACACACATCGCCAGTATAGGGGTACTGCCACAATTTTGCCTAATATAAAATTCGTAATTAGGCATAAAGTTTTGTTTAAGAAACAACATCCGTATACATCCGTTTTTAGTACTGTATGTATCATTATGATTCTTCCATCCTTGTGGAATGAATACTCTTTCTTCAAATTGTACAAAAGCATAATGACCCCTCCCCCTCCCCATTTCAGTCAGGTCAGGTGCTCGTACCTTGGTACAAAATATCGTGAGCAAAACTGAAAGGACCCTGGATAAATAATCCCATGGTTCTCTCTTAAGACGATAAGGTGAAATAAGAAATACATAGCGTGAAGTATGATCCGGCCATATCACGATGATATTAATCATGAAAGTTTTGATGATAAAACATGATAATTCCAGAACTAGGATATGACGAATCTGAATCTAAATGAGCTCGACAGTTGCTTGATGTTTCTAGATTTCGAGATGAATTGCTTTAACACTTTGTGACTATTAAGGAGGCGTTGAATAGTGTTTAGTAGTGTTTAAATAACAAGAAAAAACAAATGTAACCTAATCTGATTTGGAATGCCTTTTTCTTATTTTCTTGTATGTAATAAACCACAGCATCCGACGTTCTTGACGAGCGCAGTGTAATCCGATAACGAACAATGGGCAGACCTTTTATATCACTATGGTAATGACATTTTACATTACATTACCAAAATCACGTGTCCTAATAGTTAAAGTATAGTAGGCTTACCAATTGTTGTACATCTATTCCAAATAAAGAAAATTTAAGTAACTTGTTTTATATGTCTGAGGGATAATAATATGACGTTGTCGTTTTGTAACAACCAAGTTTGACAATCTTGTTGAAAACAGTACATCACTTTACGCACTGAACAAATTAATTCATGTAAATGGACGTAAAAAATCGGTAGCCCAAATTATATATTGTGTTAAATGGTATGGAAGACGATGTTCATGCAGGTGGTTCGATTCCATTGCATCTATTTCGTCCTTCTGCTTGGAAATGTTAAAAACATATCAAGATAATGTTGAACCTTTTTGCTCCCTTTTACCATGTTCTCAAAGATTTATAGAAAAATTACCATGGCAACACTGAGGAGGAAAAATGATCAACCGCATGGCGTTTATGACATTCAAGGGATATCACTTAAAGGGGCTTTCACACCGGGCCTTGCGTAGAGTTGCGTAGAGTTGCGTAGCGACTACGCCGATCGTACGCAACCCTACGCAACTGTACGCGGAGGGACGCAAATGGGTACGCGAGATGAACGCAAAAAATTAAACATGTTTAATTTTTTTTGCATACCTTCGGCGTAGGCTTTTTTACGCAGAAAGTACGCCATGCCTACGCAACTGTACGCAACCCTACGCCAATTGCCTACGCCGAAGGTACGCGGTGCCTACGCACAGGGTACGTAACTATACGCCGATCGTAAGCAAGCCTGCGCATAACCTACGCAAGGACTACGCCGAAGCATCAATTTATTCATGAGTACGCAGCTTAACTTCGGCGTTGTTGGTACGCAACACTACGCAACTCTACGCAGATCCGGTGTGAAAGGGGCTTTAGACGTCAAGACCTGTAATCAGTATGCCATTTTTTTTTGGTCCATTTTATTTATTTTGATGTCTCTATACAAGAACGAGCTGCAATTTTACATTCGGAATATACCCTTTGACTACCACATCCTAACCTGCTAACCCTGAACACCTACTTCTCGAGAATCACTGGCCATGGGACAATTACTCCGGACTGCTACCACCAACAACTTCCTCAGGATTCATAGTCCAGGGGTTATAGTCGTGTGGACGCATTAAAAAAAATTGTAAGTTCACACCGTCATCAAAGTGTTCGTTCTTTAAACTACTTGTAGTTTCGACTACCAATTGCTCTCACCTCCTTATACTGCCATATCAGTCAACAAGGTGTTAGCAAGCTATGATATGATCGATTTTTCAAGACAGGGGCACCTTCTATCCTATCAATCAATGATCCCAGCGTCATCCACCAATCTGGGGTGTGTTTCACAAAGGTCCTAAGTTGAACTTATCTCTAAGTTGGACTTAACAGTTATGGAAAGCCATTATCATCCTTGAAATTATTTTTTTAAAGTTACTTTAAAAGGCAAAAAATGTTGATTCAAACGATTCAAATTTTCTATTTTCATAGGAGATTTTATGTTCTTGATGTCGAAGTTATAAAAAGTCTAAAATACTTGAATTTTTGCCTTTGAATATATTTCATTATTAGGCTACAAATGGCTCTCCATAATCTTGAAGTCCAACTTAGAGTTGAATTCGACTTAGACTCTTGTGAAACACCCCCCCCCCCCCCAGATGTCATCTTCGAAGTCTCCTAGCCTAGGGGAGCAGGGATTACAGAAAGATGCCCCGATCTGTCACAAATAAAACCTTCCAGATTAACATTAAGATGATCCTTCACATCTTTTCCACTATCAATTTTCTTGTTCTTGTTCTTGTTTTAAAATCTCTCTTCTTTCCCCTCTACCATGACAAGAACAAAACCTTGACTTTCTCGTTATTTAGGAATTTTGGTTAGTCACTATAGTAGCTGTTGATATCTCGGATAAGTATTGTTCAATTTTTTTTTAAATTTATTTACTTATTTGTAGTTTTATTTTCAAAGGGTAGGATTGTCAGTTACAAACTTGCTTTCCACATTAGCTCTGTTAATCGGTAATATGAGTATTCTTGAAATTATAGATATACGAATTATTTGCTAAGTCCTATATAAATGTTCCAAACATTGATTTAAGACAAACTAAGCATAATATATCAATAATGAAGGCGAATTTAGAGACGTTTCTTGGAAGTTATAATTAACCGAAAGATAAAAACAAAACATGAGAAAACAAAACAACACAAAAACCAAAAGAAAAACAATTAAGGAACGACAAAAAAAACCTCGTTGATATGAAATTGATACTTATTTTACAACATCCTTGGATACATGAATGCAGGGGATTCTCCTCATTCATACAGTGTTAATGTTATTGTCTTGCTGCTTACTCAATAAAGTGACATGAGTAATATATATTCTTGGTTTATAAAACGATTAATGCGTCGACGAAGACGACGATGTCTCCAAGCGCTTTACAGAAATATTATTTACCCGGTCATTGGATTCAGGCTTGTCCGCAAACAATTTATGCGCATTCTCCACTCCTCGGGGAGCATTCCAGCCAGGCGCCAATTTTACAGACGCTCACACTACAATAACTTTCGCAACCTCCCGAGTACCCGTTTAGCACCTGGGTGGAGAGGGGCAAATATGGATTAATGTCTTGCAAAATGACGTTAGTGCCGGGCTGGGATTCGAACCCTCAACCCTTGGATTGAGAATCAAGTGAATGAACCACTAGACCACGACACCTCTACAACCTATATAGTGAATTTTTAAGAGCTGAATCATATACAAAAACCGCAAAATTTAAGATTTTCTCCATTTTCTCGGAGCTCAGGTTCACAATGGCATCACCCCTGCTGCATGTCGGTCATCTTTGAACCATATCAAAATACCCTGAGTTCCCTTCTTTGTTTTCGTTGATGAAAATGATGAGTAACGTCGGATTTACCCTAATCCTAGTTCAAACATTCCATCCAACTTTTGAATGAAATTTTGACAGATTTGGCCATGTGCTTGTCCATCGGTGATCTGTCCTTCTTTAATCCGTGTTTGGATGATGAGTAAGACACAGGGTGATCAATCATCGTGAGTTTCATTATCATGTGATAGCTTTGGGTTTTCTTTTTTCATATCGCAAGATATTTTCGAAATAATATTGAATGCGTCGAAGACACACATGCATTATGACGATATAATTATTATATATTGTTTGATTTAATTTGCTAAAATTTCTTACATTTTGTTATGTTATGTTTCGTTTTGTTATCGAAGATGAAAGAAAGCGTAAAAAATAGGAACCCTAGGGCTGTTTTGAAGTTGAAAATCACTGAGACACACAAACAAGTTACACATGTACGAGTGCAATCGATATATTTGTGTACCCCTTTCATATCATTTTCATTCATCTTCAGTAGCATTATGTACATGTATCTCAGCTATTATTCACTTTCTATCTAATTCGTATTGCATATGTCTTGTTTTTAACGTTTTAATATTAAAAAATAATAATCGGAAGTTGTAGGATTCAGTAGGTCTATGAGGACATAATGCACAACGTCACCGCTCCCCAAAGAACTACATGATTTGACATATGTCATTTTCACCCATTATGTTTATTGATTGAATTCATATCAGATTTACATCTTAAAGGTCTGTCTAGGGGCAACATAAGATTACAATATTACATCGTACTTCTAAGGTAAGATGAAGTGCCATCTTGATCTCTTCTCTTTTAATTTCCTGTGTTAGATCACCTGTTCGTATATAATTCTACAGATTAAGAAGCGGAACAATTAGAAGGGGCGCTACGCTTGGATGACGTCAGTATACGTCATTGCGGTATTATCGGTGCTTCACTTGAGAGCGAGAGTGAGAGAAAAGGAGAGACAGAGAGACAGAGAAAGAGAGAGAGGGATAAAGGGAGAGAGCAGAAGCGGATCTAGAGGGGGGGGGGGGGGGGGGGGTTGGGGGGGGGGGTTGCAACCCCCCCCCCAAAAAAAAAAATCCGGGGACCATTTTTTAAAATCTTATCTTTTTTTTAAAACTTGTAATTTTATTTTATTCTATTTCTATGTATTTATTTCATTTATTATTATTATTATTATTATTATTATTATTATTATTTCTTTTTGGGGGGAGGGGGGGGGGGGGGGTTGGGCGAACAAATGTCACAGAGTCCCTTGCCCCCCCCCCCCCCATCAGCTTTTTTGAGGACACGGGCCACCGCCGAAGTGACAAGCTAGGCCAGCGTTGACGATTCTCATCCCCAAAATCCCCACATTAAAAAAAAAAAAAAAAAAAAAAAAAAAAAAAAAAAAAAAAAAAAAAAGAACGCACGCTGGAGAGAAACCCTTTCAAGTGCAATTATTGTGAGAAGATATTCAACTCATCTGGTAACTTAACCAAACACATGATAACTCTGGATATAACTGTGTATTTAACTGTTACTTGATTTAAAAAGACGTTATCATGCACTGCTTTTTATGGTCTCCATTGTGTTAATAGATGCCAGGAAAACATCACTTACGGGGTTCAAATAAACACCCCCAAAAAATCGGCTCGCCGCTTCGCGGCTCGTGGACGATGCTCCGCATCGTCATTATTGGTCAACCCCCCCCTGAGCAAAAAGCTAGATCCGCCCCTGGAGAGGAGGGTGTGGAGGAAAGAGTAAGAAGTAGAAGAAGAAAGAGAAGAATAAGTATGAGAAAAGGAAGAACAAGAATTAAAAGGATATGAATGATTTTGTGTTTAAACAGAGAAAGAGAGAGAAATAGAGAGAAAGAGATAGAGAACAGAGAAGGCGAAATGTACTATAGCAAATGCGCCGATCGCTAATTAGCTATGCGACAAGGGTTACACACTATTAAATGATTTTGGGGGAATTACTCATCCCTCCCCCTCCCTTAGAAATTTAGAAAAACTCGAAAACTACATTGGACCAACGTTTCATATTAAATAACCCTGTATAAATATTCCAGTTATCGCAATTCAAAATTTGAGAATTCCAAATGCTTATTAATATTATGACTCAAAGTCGCCTGTGACAGGGAGGAGAAAAAGAGACATGGGCTCACTTAAATTCCTTCCATGGTCAACATTGTTGGCTAGCAAAACGTTTTGTCACAAAGAGCATCATTTATTTACGTAACACTTGATCAATGTGTGTCATCACCGATGCATGTAATATAGCCCCAACGTATAATTGACATGTAGGACAACCCCTTCCTAGAGGCACCACCAGAAGCGATATCACTTGCCAACCGTTTAATTCTTCATGATTTCCTGACTAAAGATGTGCATAAAATGTGATTCAGAAATCAGATTTAGAACCATCATTGAAAGTAAAGTGTTCAAAAAGTGCTCACACATCCTTCCCTTCAGAAGAAACAAAATGAAGTTAGACGATTCTAAGGGAACTCTGACCTAGTAAACTGCCTAGACTGTTTCTATGTCGCCCAAATCGCTGAGAAAATAAGACACCCTCAACGCTAAAAACGGAGACAGTCCCTCGTCTTTTTGACTGGTGTATTTTCGGGGTTGGCGCGTTTTACTCATCGCACCCTCTGTGGGATGCTTGTAAAGGGAGTGGGACATAGAAGATTGATCACAAAAAATATATAAAAACGGACAGAAACTGTAATACCTCTGAATAAGTATATCGAAGAATAAGATGTCCGACCCAACATTAACGACCTGCAGAACACCTTCCATTTAGACACGAAAATTTAAATACTTATTCATTTTATTTGTTTGTAGTTGTACTATTTATTGTCAATAACAATATTGCTTTCCACAATGGCCCTGTTGGCCTATATGAAGTATAAATAGAATATAATTAAAGATTGTTTGGTTGTTTTTTTGTGTGTGCTGATGCTTAAAAAAATGATATCATATATACCTCTGTCACGATGTTATTGATAGCAAAGCTCTGTGTAGAGCCATCGCGAGCCGAGAGGCTACGGGATATGAGCCCCCCCCCCCCGCAAACTTCTACTTGCAAATCTGTGATTATCGTGGATATTTTTTTTTTAATCCGTAGGACCCTTTCTTGATTTTTGGGGAGGGGTGAGAGACTTAACGAATGTTCTGCTAACTTGGCAGCAAAATGGTTAGGCACTCCTATTTTAAAGAATGTTCCACCGCCGCGCCTTCAGCTATGGAAGGCTGATAGGGGAGGAAATGTAACGGTGTGATTCTTATTATAACCAGCCCTTAGGAGTAAACAAAAGTCTAGACTATTGCACCATTACATACTTGACTTAGGACATGCACGACAAGACAAATAGTTCAGGCAAGGTCATAGTATTTCATGTTATATGTTTTTTTTTATATCGCAATTCGTCATAGCGAGTGGATGTTTGAGTACACCTACACGAACGGAAGAGAGAGGTGATCATGATCGATTGACTGAGTGATTGAGTTTGGGGAGAAGTCTCTGGCTACTGAGGAAGAAAGATGACGGAATTCCTTGATTTATAGCCAAGGAGACTCGCACATTACCAGGTCAATGTGATCGCTTCTATGTATTATCCTGAATAAATAATGAATAAGGTTCTTGTAAACTAAATGTCAACTCTCACTGATTGAATTTGTCATTTTCTTATATCTTTAATTATGAGGATACCCTCTTCTGTCTTCGCACCTTGATCTTCAAATTTCTCAGGTCGAACCCAGGACCTTCGCATCTATAGGCAAGTGTATATACCACTCAACTACGGCATCCTATAATACCCCTAACCCTGGATGAAAAGGGGTTTCTCGAGCACAATGTACAGACAACTACAAAAAACGGACAGACACTCAACAGCAACAAAAATCATGCATGTGAATGTTAAACATTTTTTTGATTATACCAACACCTGTACCAGAAAAACACAAAGTCATTATCAGCTTAACATGCAGGAAGGGGCACTCTGCTGAAGGCAACATTCAGCAAACTTGTAATAAGTGAATGTGCAAGATTGGATATAGCGGGTTAAATGCCCCAGGGAGAGGTAGAAAGTTATCCCGGAAGTACGAATGAGGCCTCCATTACCTTCATGTCAAACATGGTATCGTCAGATGGTCTAGCAGGCTGGGTTCAGACATCGATTTTTCGGCCTAGAATCTCGGTTTTGAAACGTTTAGTTTAAACATGTTTTCACCGGTCATAAATGTAATAATGATTGAGCTAGCCGATTTACAAATTGCCACACTTTTAAGGTAATCATAACTTACGATGGAGACAATATATTTATACAGACTCCAAAACAAATCGCATTAAATTTGAAAAAGAAAAAAAAAAGGAAAGAATTTGGATTTATTTTGATGAAGGACAGTTCTCTCAAATGATTAAGGTTTCTCCCTTTTTGTCATTCACCTTAACATTTCAGTTGCAATTCCAATCGATTTGTATAACGACAAGATTTCATATTTATTTCATCAAATAGATCTACATCATCCATAGATTCATTGCTTTTGGCGATTTTGCCGAGCAAAGGAGAAAACGGCACCCCGATAATTTTGGTAACAGTGCCTTGATAGGTTGAATTGTGTTTTTTTTCCATTAGGCCTGATTTCATTTTAACATAATGTTTCACACGATATACCATAAGGTGCTTTTAATTTGTCCGATTACGTGCACTTTATGTGTCAAGGGGTAATGTGTAGTGTTTTATGTAAACTGTAATTCAGCTTGTCCGCGTAACGTAATCACCTTTGTCACTGCGGTTTAGGTATTTCTGGATTTCATTTCCTTTTGTAATTATCATGCCAGTGCACATGCGCAGTAGTCGACCTTGTCAAGTTTGATCCTGTCACATCCAAGCCATAGCCATTCGACAGGTAGACAGATAGATAGACAGGCACTAGGGGGCATCGGACAGAGCAGGTGAGAGGAAATGAAAGAGAATAGATGGGGAGATATGTGACATATGAGGAGGGTACACAAGGGAAATGAAAATGTGGAAGAGAGAGAGAGAGAGAGGAGGGGAGAGAGAGATGGAGAGAAGAGAGAGAGAGAGAGAGAGAGAGAGATGGGGGTGAGAGAAAGTAGAGAGCAATGATAAAGAAGGGGATATAAAGATTGAGAGAAGGGGGTTAGCAAGAATGAAGGGCAGGCAAGCTACACAATTAGAAGTAGATTAATGGAAAATTCAAAGAAAATGAAGATTTGTAAGAATATAACACCCTCGGTAGTGGGGTGATTGGAATTAGAGGGAGAAATAGTCGAAATAAAATAGAATACAAAGATAGCAGGAAGGAGTCGGTAGAAGCGTTATAAGATATCCCAGCGTTAATTAACAAGATGAACACAAAGAGAGAAAGAGGCCGGAGAGAGAGAGAGAGAGAGAGAGAGAGAGAGAGAGAAGGGGTTACGATTAGACCAAAATAATGTTGAAGATATATTTATATGGAGATGACGGGAAAACAGAGAAAAGACTAGCTGTGCAAAGATATAAATAGAAACGGAAATAAAGAGAGAGAATGAGGGAGATGGGGGAAAAGAAGGGGGTCATAGAAAGCAAGAAGATAAAGAGAGAGAGAGAGAGAGAGGAGGAGGGAGAGAGATAGATAGAGAGAGGGGGCAGAGATAGTGGATGGTGTAAGATAGGGATATGGAGATAAATGACAAACAGAGTAAGAGAGAATGAGAGCAAGAGAGATAGAAAGAGAAAGAGAGAGAGAGAGAAAGAGAAAGAAAGAAAGAGAAAGAGAGAGAGAGAGATAGAGAGAGAGAGAGAGAGAGAGAGAGAGAGAGAGAGAGAGAGAGAGAAAGAGATAGAGAGCGAAAGAAGCAAGGCACCCTGGAACTGTTTGGTGACTCACAGTCACGTCCTCCTCCGTACGGGAGTGACTGCCTGTTCAGAGCAGAGCCTAGCTAATGACATGGGTGCTCTATACCTCAAACCTGGCACGCCAACAAACCAACAAACCAACCAAGCTCACTACTCTACATGCCAGTCAGTCAGTCAGGCCCTGACCAAGGAAGCCTGCAATCGGTTTTAACGCACTAAACCTTTTCAAACTTTCCACGTGAAGTGCCGGTGAGTTACAAGTCACCGCGACGATCGAGATGGACGTGTGATGTTATGCCGCGGAAACTCTCATGATTTATTTCTGCGTCGTATAATTTGACGCAGAGGAAAGATGACGAACACAAAAATGTTCTTTTTCTTGGTATACAAAGTTTGTATCATCCACAACTAGTAATCAGTTGAACTATTAGATTTATAGCAGAGTTATCATCTGGCGTTAATTGCTTTCGTCAGGAGATTATTTCATTCAATCGGACAGTAGCCTGGTGAGGATTATATTGTAGAGTTGTAGTTTACCTGAAGTCGGTGCCATGGATATCTTGAAAAGAATACTTTGCTTGCTTTCCGTGATTATTAAACTTGTAAACATCGTATCTGTGTCGGCCCAGGAAGTGGCATACATGTTAGCTACCGAGGAGGTCAATGTACAACGAGGTGATATAGCAGTTCTTCCATGTGTTCTTGACCCGACGCAGAATGCCTTTGTCATCTGGCGCCGAATGGACCCACTCGTCGAGCTCAGTCTCGGTGTCATGTTGGACAGCAACCTCGACCCGGAACTCAAGGAGAGACTGTCCGTTGTCGTGAATCGTCAAACAGGGGAGTATAATCTCCAAATCGTGGACGTGCGGGTGAGCGATGAGGGTTCGTATAAGTGCGATGTCATTTTCGGCTTGATGACATCGAGAACAGTAAGCAACTCGGTACGACTGAACGTGTACGTACCACCGGAAGATGGGTTTCCGCTGTGTGACGTCACTCCGGCGATCCCGTTGCAAAAGGGACGGTTGGTGACGATGTCATGTTCGACAAGAGGTGGGCATCCACCATCTAAGGTGACGTGGTACCGTGGAAGAAATCCTGTCACAACTGCAGCTGAGAACGAACAACAGCTCCAATGGAGACTGACCGATAGTGACTATGGGGTTCAGTTTTCCTGTATCGAGACTCACCCGGCATTACCCGGCGTCCGGGAATGCAGCGTTGTCCCGCTTCCTTTCCGGCTTTCCGTCGATCTCTTTCCCGCCATTGCTGAGGTTGAGGTTGGTGGTGAGATGTCGTTTACCTGTCAGGGACGCGGACCAACGGATGCTCCTCTCGATTTCAACTGGCGGGTGAATAACAAGAATATCTCAATCAAAGGCAATTGGGCCATTTCCGGAAACAACGGTCAAATCCTTTCCGTCTCCAATGTATCTACCTTTGATAATCAATCGAGCATTATATGCACCGTCACGGCTGGTCCGGGGCAATCGGTGAAGACATACGCAGTACTCGTGGTGAAGGATATACCTATCAGGAGAACATCTACATCATCTAGAGGCAAGTCGTCCAGCAATTTTACGAGTCGTCCAAGACACAAGAATCGTCAACAAGACGGGTCGAGTCTAAACATGTCAAACTCGATCAGTAGAAGACTCGTCGTCATCATATCATTCGGGGCAGTCATGTTCGGTGTCCTTGTCGGCGCCACAGTCGCCATTGTAAGCATATACCGTAGTCGTAAGGTAGCCGGAACGCAGTCGAAACCGAAGTCGTTTAAGAGTTCGTTCAAGACCGGGTCGACGAAAAGTTCAAGACAAGTAGGTAGACGGAACCGCGGGTTCAACAACAGAGGAAGTCGCATCTGGCGAGATTCTAGGAGAATCACCTTCAACGACACTCAGATTACTTTCGCCGATCCTATTCTAGATTACGATGAACCACCGGCCGAGACGACGTCGACGGACCCTGACGACAGCTACCTCGGCCTCTGTCCCGACAGTCTGTCGTCATCGAAGTACGAAGATCTACATTGTCATGTCATGAACTCATTAAGCTTTGACCGTTTCTACAACGAAGCGCCTTCGGTTCCGGAACTCGAATACGAGGATGTAATAGCGGATAGGAATTGGTCGACGAGAAGCTACCCGGTAAATAGGAATCAATGCGATGAAAATATATACCTCAATAGGACATCGGTTCCATGAAATTAGAAACATGTTTGAAATGAACGAATGTCGGCCATTCGAGGCTTTGAGCACAATGATGTGCCTGACTGCCATGTTCTCAGAGTGACCATGTTTAACATAATAAGAGGGACATGAAATGTGTGGAAGACTTTTCGATTGACTTTCCAGTTTTATGAAGGCTCTGTTGAGAATATTGACATCCATCAAACTCTCTTGGTATCAACATTACAAATGCCATAAAGTTTCATTTGTTTAGATGTTCATAATATTTGAAATCATTTTATGATGATTTCTTTTCTCCTTCTCTCTCTCTCTCTCTCTCTCTCCATCCATCTCTCTCTCTCTTCCTCTCTCTCTCTCTCTCTCCTCGTCTTTTCTCTTTCTCCTTCCCTCCCTCCCTCCCTCCCTCCCCCTCTCTCTTTCAGTTTAATATTCTTATTTGGATATGTGGAGTAGGTATCGACCGTATCGAGTTCTGTTAACTCTGGTAGTTTTTAATGCAGTAGTGCTGAGCATTCTGCTTTCGTTGTATTGTGAAAGGTATAAATATGATACATGACAAAAGGTACTTTTATAAACTCCGATGATTAAAACTCTATTAATCATCCATTGATAAAATAAGTTCCGTCAGGTTTGAAACATATTTTTCCGTCGCCTTTATTGATAACTTCAACATCTGGAATCGTTGAAAGTTCGAAATTAGTGAATCTACATCTAGTACTTATCATCAAGGAAAAAAAGAAAAAGAAAAGAGTTCTTCTCAGCTGTGAAGAGAGCGCTCTTTTATGTAATCCCCGGTAGTGATCACCATAATCGAATATTGCTCTAACATTTGAATGTTGTAATCACTTTAAATTGGCATTATAAATTTGTTTTAATAACATTTTAAGTAATTTGGAAGTAATTGGTACAGAGTAATTCTCACTAATTTTCTTAAGATGTTAGATGCACAAATATTGGATGATTTGATACTATGTATATAGAAATGTATACTGATTTTCTTAAATATTTGTATGAACATGATAACATTCAAAATGTAAGCTACATGCAGCATGTGTCTGTGACACTAACGGACTTGTTAAGAGAAAGACAACATTTTTCGGATTAAATTTGATAAATATAAATAATTTCATGCTGTAAAAATGCGTAAAAGCTAGGATAATCTATCAGGGGCAATCTCTGACGGTAACTTATAATGATGTTTACATAATTATAGTATCGATTGCTGCACTAAGGTGATGTAGATTTTCTCTGACTTATTTGTGATGAATGCTTCAAAATAATTTATAAAATATAATCCATGATTATTTCTTACTGAAACATTGTATGTGTTGTAAGATATTACCAGTTCTATCACGATTTTAACAAAAATATCCATTGTCAGTGTACGTATAATGACACTACTTTGGGGGAAATTGTTCCTACAAAGCACGAGGCACTTATAGCTTTTATGTTTTTTTTAACATTAAATATTAAACATTAAAATATATTCAATTAACTAAGTGTAAACAGTGGCTTTTAAGGAAGAATGATTAACTAGCAAGTTGTTAAATAGCAAAAGAATGAAAGCTGGATGGCGATTGAGTATAAGAACAATGATGAGGTATGATGTGGAAAAGGTAAAAGAGATTGAAGGAAGATGGATTATTGAGAAAGAGAATATGCAGACAGGAACAATTATCGACACAAATATAACGGAAGAAGGGCGGCTGGGGTAAACATAATGGATCGTTAGGGAATCATGTATAATGAGTAACTTATACAAAACAAACTCTTTGTGGACTTGATATTTCCTCTATCGTCGTGTGATTCACATATACGACAAGTCCTACCCTGGATTCGGCCCAGGTCTTTTTCGACCCCCTCCATAACCAGTCTCCATGTCAGTACTCAGGAAATGGCTTTTATCTGCTCCTACCCACGTGGAGGTCGAAAGGTAGATCTAGGGGCCAGAGACATGAGCTTAGATCGATTTTAAACTCGTAAGGTTTGAAAGGTACCTGTATATAAACATAGCAGGGGCTAGCGACATGAGCTCATAGCTCGAACTAACTCGTAGAAATGCAGTATTAGGATATTAACTTGTTTGTAAACGATAATGGAGATACCACAAATGAAGGTTTAGTCAGAGTTAGGGGACTAACTTCCAAAAACTTGATTGCTGACAAAGGAAGATATTTATGAATTGTGTCCCATACATAACTAGTTCAACATGTTCAAGGGAATAGTATTTTAGAAGAAAAACAAACACTTTGACTACACACTGTATGTGATCTTTTCGATGTCAGTTTTGTAGCTTTGTTAAAGGTACTATGTCCCATTTGCAGGCCCCAAAAATGAAAAGGTTAAATTCCAACGGCATTTAAAAGATAATACTAATAGAACTTCCCTAAAAAAGGTGGGGCTTGAAAATGTCTTCAAGTGGGAAAATAACTACTAAAAGTTGTCAAATCGACTTAGGAGCTATAGAAGCCAATAAGTAATAGTCTTGATTTTCAGGCCATCGTACCGAATGGTCATACGTTTTATGCTGCGCAAAGATTCAATCAGTTTAATTTGGCCATCACAAGAAGTGGGTTATTGATGTAGACAAGTGCTCATGTACCCTTTACAGCTCATTTTATGTATGTTAATACCAAAGAAGAAAAAAGCCAGTCAGTCACTCATTAGTGTCTGACAGTGAAGTATAGCAAGTAAACGGGTTTCCTTGCATATTTTGAATATTAGGACACTGCTAACGTTTAAATTTCACAGATAGGACATACATGACATATTCATATTTGCTGCAAAGTTCTACAGAATTTGAGGTTGGCTGCAAAAGGGACAGAGTACCATCAAGTATTGGATCATCCGTACCTTTAAACGTTATTTTAACCTAGATTAATTTTAATTTGTTGTGAAATAAATGATTCATAAATTACTATCTCACTGTATGAAATATTAAACATTCGGGTTATTATAATATCTAACCACATTATAGCAATATATTTTCTGAATACTTCAATCATGGGCATTATTATGAGGGGTGAGCCTTTCATTTGCAAGAATTAGTATTTTCCAGATTATAATGTGATAGCAAGTATAAATGACACTACAATCTTTTATTTCTCTATCAGTTGGAACAGAACAATTATCTATTTTATTCCGCCCCCCCCCCCACTTTCCCCATTTGGTCCCCATCTGCATGTTAATATTGCATTGATATAGATGTGATATTCTTCATGGATTATTTTTTCATTGACGAAAGTAAAGAGAAGGACCGAATAGAAAACTGGATGATTGAAGGGGTAACTGTTATAGCATTCAAACTGTCAGTGCTTCATCTTCAGTCTGCTATGATATGTCTGGTATTTAAAAGTCAAAGTTTATGGGACTCCAGGCTCCAGATTTCGGCCCAATCAGGATCAGGAATGGGAAAACCCATGGAACGAGTATACATCTTAAACATACACCTGTAGGGGCTTCAATTTGCATCCTAATTTTTAACATTTCCACACTCTTAGGCGTCCAATGTTGAGCTTTTTAGGGTACCAACGTATAGATGCATGTAATGTGAATATCTGCATCTCCTTCATACCTGACTTCAACAAATTGTTCTGATAGGACTAAAATATTTCATTATTTTTAAAGATATTATATCAGTCTGGGAAAGCTCTATAATATATATTGTTGCTCCTTCATTTTTGTGTACGTTTATATCCTCTCGATTTCAAAATGAAAAGATGAATATAAATCGTGATTTCAAATGTAATTCTGAATCTGTCTGCCCTGAAATGGTTTTTCTATTATTTGATATATGACTGTTTTGGTATGTGAATGAATGATTTATCTTGAGTTGGAAATCAATATTGATGTTCACTTGAATCTATTTTTTACCATTTTATACTGACCAAAATATTTATTCTGACACTAATCACTTTGCAATCATCTCAACATCTCTGCCATGTTTACAATTTATTGTGAGTGAACAATACAACTGCATAGTAGTAGTAGTAGTAGTAGTAGTAGTAGTTGTAGTAGCTCTATACAGAGCGAATTTATTTTTCATTTCTTTTCACATAATATAAACAATAACAAACAATAATAAACGTAATGATATAACAGAAATCAGCATTGAAATATCTTTGACATTATTTTTTAGTCATTGTAATGCAAAATGGCTTGTTATGCGTACATCCGTACCTTTAAAAAAACGCCTTCCCTTTTTCCCTCTCATTTTTTAAGGTTATAACAACAGACCCCCGTAAGTGATCTAATCTCACAAATAGTAACTGTGCCTTTTGAAAAGATATTTTTATCTAAATCATAAAAAAATGAGTGAATGCAACATAGGGTATACTATGGGCATTATGATCTATAAATGGATTTTATGGGGAAGAAAAGGGAGGAAAATTAATCATAGCTGGTGCACTTATGAACTTACCGTCCGTGCCCCCGGCTATTTGTCCTTGGAAATGTGGTTCATTCGGTGTCACTGTATATAAGGATACGGGTAAGAATTAGGCAGGGGAAAAGGAGGGGAAGATAGCATGCGAGATAGACCCAAACCTTTCGAAAAGAGTCGTAACTCCATGCTCATGAGGCAAACACTTTCGTTTGAACTTTTTGTTTCACTTCTAAAGTTGCCGGCTATTTCTTGTCCACAATGAAATGGTTTCACTATAAATATTCAAACCTATACAGGTTTATAATTCTTGAAAAATATAATAATTTTTTTTTTCTCGTTCAAACGACCCTTTTCATTTACAGATGTTATTTATTTATTTATTCAGTTTTATTTAAAAACAGGGTAGTCTTTTCAGTGCCAAAGGCCTGCTTTACAAAAGAGCCCTGTACATACAAAGATTTACAAACAAATAGAATACATTGTAGAAAACAAAGACATTATATAAACAACATACCATAAGAGATTGAGAAGAAAAAAACCAAAAACAAACAAACAAACAAACAAACTAAAAACTAAAACAAATTAAAACTAGATCAAAATGAACATAAGGCCTGAAATATTAAACATTTAGGATATTATTGATACAATACGAAATACAAATACAAATACGCATGCCATAAAGAACAGACATAAAACCAAACGGGTAAAAGGTAAGAAATAAAACTACTACAGACTACACAACTACAAACAAACAAACAAACAAAACTAACTGTAATAAGTCATGATATAACATTAGGTACCAGTGCATGCATTAAAGTGAAGGAGGGAGTGATTTAATTTTGTTTTTTGAACATTTGGAGTGAAGTTGCCATTCATTTTGTTAACCAAACAATTCTGTTATTTTTCCTTTCCCCCCCCCCTCTCTCTCTCTCTCTCTCTCTCTCTCTCTCTCTCTCTCTTATTATAGTTTTTCATGTTTGTTTTTTAAATGATTATGGCTTTGACTCAATTATATAAGTGAACATTAGATATCCAACAATAAAGATATGTAGCCTATACTCTATGAAATTTCTTCATGAAAAAGGTGATATGCTTACCTGGACGCCTGTAGCTCACTTCGACATAATGAAAGTGTACTATTGAGGCCCTCGTAATAGATATTCTGATTGATTTGAGGTTTTTATAACATGGCCCAGGCATGGTTAGGAAAGAAAAGGAGATTCTGTAGCTTTCAACGCATCAATAAAAAAAGATCTGGAACGCTATCGATAAGGGGTTCACATCAATTGATACCTCTCATCGAGTAATGGGGCTTCTCTATCACCTGTCGTCTAAGATCGAGCAGCCCCCCCCTTCAACCCTCTCCCTCTCTCTCTTCTCCCTCTCCCCCTCTCTCTCTCTTTCTCTCTCTCTCTCTCTTTCCCCTCTCTTTCTCGATCTCGATCTCTCTCTCTCTCTCTCCCTCTCTCTTCTTCTTCTTCTTCTTCTTCTTCTTCTTCTTCTTCTTCTTCTTCTTCTCCTACTCCATATCTCTCCTCTCTCTTTCTTTCTCTCCAACTACCTCTAATCTTCTCTCATTACCCCATTCCCTTTTTCTTTCTTTCTCTCTCTCTCTCTCTCTCTCTCTCTCTTTTCCCCCTTCTCTTTTACTTTCCATCTTACTTTCACTCTTGCTATCTCTATTTCTCATAAGTTATCTTCTGCAGAAAAGGGAGTCTCCCCCCCCCCCAACCGATCATGATCTCAGCAAGGTGCAGATTGATTACATTTGGCAAAGATTACCTTCATTCATCCATTCCTGATTAGTTATTTGATTTTTAATCAGTAACAACCTTTTCCGAGTAAAATAACCAGGCGGTGTCTATAGGTTAATCGGTCACTGTAATTATGGTTTTAAAGATATTATATACAATACTTTGCAATGAAACAGAATCATATTAATTTCAGACTTCATTATAATGGCTTACAGTATTAAACCTAGTGCAAGGGTGATTATTTTGAAAAACATCAATGTAAAATTGAACTTAATTTGTAAGTATTCCCCCAATAAAAATGAAAACGCTGGAAAGATTTGTTGATATTACATGCTTTTCCATGGGTTTACAATGAGGGATTATGATCGTTATTATAATTATGAAACAGAATACAGGAGGGGAGGAAATGTTGAGTTGAATTTAGAATTCATGAGGATTCCGGACAGTTTCCATTCGGTGGTATATACCTTTGCGATGATCATAAATAATTAACGCAGGTAATACCATGTCAAGTCTCGCAAATCATATGATTATCACATTAGATGTTTCTGAAATACAAATGGAATCAAACGAGATTAATGTAGCTTAATATTAATCCAGAAGGAAGCATTGTATCAATTAACACCCATAAGCGTTCGATATGTACATGTAGCTACAAATTCCGGAAACTACAATCGTGGCCGGTCACGTACAAAGTTTACGTTAAGTATATTAATTATGTGAATCGTGGTCTTGGTTGATACATCAGAAGAGTTTGGATTAGATAGTACTTTGAGCTATATTTCACACTCTCAACCCAGGTGAAAAATGGGTACCCGAGAAGAAAGTGAATCAAGTGACAATTCCCTAATTGCTCGAGCGCCTCATCAAATAAGCTTTGCCAAAGCATGGGCAATGATAATTCCAAAATACTGTGTAATATGCGCTATACAAAAACGGATTCTTTTCATTATCATCAATAATAAGGACACTAATTTTTGTCTGTCCGTCTATTTAATGGATAATTCTTAAAGCAGCAAATTCTGCACCATTTCCTGCATCCTATCTCCCTCTCTCTCTCTCTCTCTCTCTCTCTATCAAATTCTCTTTCTAACACTCTAATGCTTCTTCCTCAAATATGCATCTTCTGTTCTTTCTCTTTAACTATTTTAATCGGGTGACTTCACGACCTCTCGACTTTCCAAAAAGTGAGTAATTTCCCTGGATTTACGTGTATGATTCGATGAGCGATGGTGATAAGATGTTGACCAGTCTATGATCTAATACAACCTGATCGCTAGTCGGTGATAATAAAAGTCACATAAACGTAGAAAGTCTTGCCGGGATCCCGTATCGTTAAATCTTGGGAAGTGTTTTCCCGCCAAAACTCCTCCCAAAGGTACTATACGTTGCGGTTTAGGCGTGCATCTAGAAGAGCATAAAGCTAGAACCTATAAAGACCCGGTGTTGTCATGGCGATGAGACTGAACGTTATATATCTTCACATGACCCCTTGTCACTTCTCCCGGCAATATTGTTCTTTACTGTCTGCGAGCCAGCATTTTACATAAATTGAATTCTATATTAAAATTTGAATATTCTTTGCAAAAACGTTAGTATTAAAGTAATGTATTTATTATCAGAGGAAGAGAATCGCAACCGGATTAAAGCAAAACCAAAAGGCCCCCCCCCCCCCACACCTCCTATAAAAGGATGGAATTCATATCTTATCTCTTGTGCTCTTCAGTTTTTTCTGATATTTTACTGTTTTTACATGAAACAAAAATTGACTTTTATCATATTTTCCTTTACGACCATAATCACCTTCAGTATGTTTCAATCAGTAACTCCCTGTCTTCTTCTCCTCACTTATTTTGTCATATTTTTTGTTCATAATTAGCAATCAGCATCTCCCCATGTTTCTCTCTCTTTTGTTCTCCTCTTCTGTATTTTTCTTCAGGGTTGCATCTTGCTTTCTTTCTCTTTTTCTTTACGTCGAGTATAATCACCTCTTATCTGTTTCAATCTGCAACTCCTCTTCTTCCTCTGTCTTGTTCTCCTCCTCCTCCTCCTTCTTGTTGTTCATGAAGCTCGCATCATTACGGATGTAAGTGTCAGCTTTAACTCCCACCAATTCCTGCATACGTCAACTGCTCATGTTTTCTTGGCATTCAATTCTTGTTACCAACGACGCTTTCGACTCATCTTCAAATTTCCCTTTTTTAATTATTCAAATTTAGTCATCTCTTATTCTTGTATACGATGACATCATTTTTTCATTGTTAACTATTTGTAGGGTTTTTCCACGGCCAATTAAGGTTCTTAATTCAGTATGTGGAACGTATTTTGCATAGAAGACACACACTACATTATTTCTAACTGTAGACCTCGAACTTGTATCAGTATATCTACATTCACGAGACACGAACAGCCCACAAGACCAGAAATTTCGGTCTCGGCAACCCCTTAGAAAAGATATCAGCAGGCTGACATGTCTGTCTCGTGTGGGTCATAGGTTACGTGAACCCTCAAAAAACTTTTCTCGTCGGCCTCATGAACCCTCAGATGACTTTTTAGAAGATCTGCGAGACCGAGATTATCGATTCTGTAGGCTGTCTTCAGCTCGAACTATTCTGAAGCGGGATACACAAAAGAATGCATTCTTAGTCAATGCAGATATCTATATCTGTGCTGAATCTGACATAATTTTCCAATTCCTTTTCGTCACATTACGATGAAATCAAGAATAGTAACATAAATCCTTCGCTGTGTGAAACCTCAAAATTCATGTCGCACATAACACACCCATGTATCTCATATAATTATATACCCGTGATTTTGCGAATTTTCTGAGGGAAAAGAGCAAAAAGCTCGTGACATTTTGAAATGGAAGTGTGTGTTAATGTGCCTAGTCCTGATCAGATAGCTAAGAATAGCCCCTCAAGCTAAACAAGTTTCACATCCGAAAAATGCTAGTGGTTTTTATCCCCATGAGGTGCAATGTTATCATATTTAAAGGGAACCATTTAACACATTGCCTGCCTTTCTTGGTATAATATACAGTATACGGAACATTATGTGTTGAACATGTAGGCCTATGCTACGTTTATACGTTGGTGTACTGTTTATGCTACTACACGTGATCAAAGTTACCTGTTATAAACAAATTATTAAAGAAGTCACATCGGATACAGTTCTTTCGATTTACACGTCACGAGGGAAAGAAATTGGCAGAAAGATTAATCTGAACGTGTTAGAAGGTCAGACCAATGCAATACAAAATCTAAAACCTATTTACTGTAATAAAATAATTCTAGTTTATCAAATAGAAACAAAATGATTATTTCTAAAAACAAACAAAAAAGTTGTCACACCCCTCTAAAGAGGAAAGGCCACTTCCCACCATAGAGGGTATATGGCAACTCGGGTTTTCAGTTTATCAGAGCATGACGACGACATCCCGATGAAAAAGAAATTATATTTTCATAATATTATGCAGTAACGAGGGTTACAAGGTAAAAGAGCCAGTTCTTGCTGATTATCTTAAATAGGCAATCCAAGTTTTTAAACAACTAGAATCCACTTTTTAAATGTATAAGAGTAAACAAGGAAATGAACTCTTATAAAATATTAATATTAACCAGTGATC
This sequence comes from Strongylocentrotus purpuratus, assembly GCF_000002235.5. Lineage (NCBI taxonomy): Eukaryota > Metazoa > Echinodermata > Echinoidea > Camarodonta > Strongylocentrotidae > Strongylocentrotus > Strongylocentrotus purpuratus. Next base: position 1,892,715 of record NW_022145615.1, on the reverse strand, counting down.
TCGTTTTTATGTTGACTTTTGACTTGTTAAATAATCAATTTTGGAGAAGATATCATTTCATGTCATATTAGAGTACACCTTCCAAAACAGATGAACCATACTTCTGCATATACTATTCTACTTGCATTAATCAAATGACCATTACAACCTGTAAAGATTAAAGAAAATGTTTGCTTTTCCCCTTTAAAGCCTGTCTGTACTAGTTTGGCCAGGAGGGATTAGACCACCCACCGTGGTCACTGACAGGTGGCTATCTCATCAACTCAGCTCTCAATTAACATAAAAAAGAGGATAATGGGGCCCAACAGGCACCGCTTAGGCATTGTTTTCTATATAGAGGGAACAAGTATCTACAAGTAGTACAGTGGGGCTTTAAAGGCAAAGAAATCATGTGGATCAAATCAATCATTCCTCCCTCTAATTTCACAATTTGATGATTCCTCGCGCATCGCAAATTAGATTTGGGTCATTTAAGTGACCGATATTTTGCAAGTTTGAATCACCATTCCTAACCAGGGTATATATGTGATTTCGATTCTTTATAACAGAATCAGTAGTTCATTCAAACTGCATTCATTCTCGCCATGCAAACTTGTACTTTCAAACAACAGAATAAGCAGTTCATTGATCTAGAATAGAATTATTACAGGGTCAAAAATTCAGACGCTTCTGCGGAAGGTACAAGTTAGTAAAGAGATAATTGGGAATAAAGAGAAAGAGAGAAAAATTGGGAAAGGAAAGGGTTCAGAGACGGAGAAACAGAGAGAGAGAGAGAGAGAGAGTAATGGGGGAAGGAAAAGGTTCAGAGACGGAACAGAGATAGAGTGAGAAAGAGAGAGAGATATATATATATATATATGTATAAAGACAGAGAGAGAGAGAGAGAGTGTGTGTGTGTGTGTGTGTGTGTGTGACAGCGGCAGAGACAGAAAGAATAACAGAGAGGGAAATGGGGAAAGGAACGGGGTCAGAAACTGAGAAGCAAAGAGAGAAAGAGGAAAGAGTGAGAAAGAGAGTGAGAGAGAGAGAGAGAGAGAGAGAGCGCAGGATGTGGTTTTGAAAAAATTAAAAGACCAGCCAAAACATAATGTCAACGTTCACTTTCAGTGTGAATATGGAGTGATGTGCATGTGTTTTTATTTAGCCAAAGTGAATATATTCCATGAAAACAATTACCCCATCTCCATTCTACCCACTGGACACATCTATTAATAACTGGAGCTTTAGACCGACTTTGTAAAGGGTCATGCTGTATACTACCGTCCTTTTCACATGAGGCGTCAATTGTCACTGGCGTATGGCTGCGTCAGCCACTTGGCGCAGGCTTATACGCGCCTTTTGAAGGCTTTTTCAGGTATGGTGCGTTAAACCTTCGCGCCGCCGCAAGAAAAAAACAAATTACTTGTTAACGAATAGCAACCGTACTGTGCGCAAAAAAAGGACTTGCTCGTATATTCACTTAGCTCTGTTTTATAAGACACCGAAGTGGAAGCGCATCATACTTTACACCGTTATTTAAAAAAAAAAACGTCGTTTTGCAGCGTAACATCTGAACGAGCCTTTAGAAGGAGTGATAATCGACCAAATATAAATAGAAAATGGTACCACTATCACATTGCTTTGAATTATTGGCGCATGCTCTAGTTGCTTTCACAATTCGCGCAGGTAAGAAGCGCAAGCGAAATGACGCATTGTATGCAACGTAGGAGCATTCATCGTTCATGCGTCTTGTCTGATGGTTTGATTCTCTTGCTACCGAAGCTAGACTAGGAATAATGTCACATGTGACAGCAGGGGGATGACATCTATGAGGCAGGAAGGGGAAAGGGAAATCACCTTCAAGACAATTATCTCATCGATCTGACATTCTTCAACATCAAAATGGTTACATCCATCCCTACTCAGATACATACAAAATGGCTGAAATTTCCTCTACGTTGTAGATGTCCGATTTTGAGAGTGCTTTAAAAAAAGAATGCTAGTGTTCTTTTTCATGTTAACTTCGAGAGAAAGTCGTATCACATACTCATGATTTGTGAAGTCTATTATGACATTAATGAAATGGGTGATGATGAAATCATAACAAAATTAACATCATGTACAAATGTGTTTTGTTTTATTTTTTTCTCAGTCTTAAGGGCGTAGTCTAAAGGGCGTAAGTGACTCTCAATCTTACTATGATTTAAATCTGAAAGGTTATGGCCTTTATAAGAGTACGTTATTTCAGCCAATAATGTTTGCCAAAATATAAAGGTGTGGTTGGGCAAAAGGAAGGTGTTTGATATTAGTCTTAATTGACATTGAGTAAAGTAGCGTGTCCTTTCCATGCTTTCTAAGAACTAAGAATACATTTTTACAAAATGTTCATATCATGTGGAAATAATAATCCTACACCACACCAATTCCTTCGTAAATCTTTCTGATGTCGAACGTATACTTTTTGTTTTTTCTTGTCGACATTGGGTGATTTGAATTTTGATGCCCCACACCCTTATCCATCCGACTTCAATAACTTCTAGCGATGTCTTCTCAAGAAAACTCTCTACATGTATATAGCCCTAGTTGACATTACACAGGAGTATGATGACAAGTTATCACCCTTGATCTTCAACAACAATAAGTAGTGTTAAAGTATTAACAGATGTGTCTATATTAAGATGACAAAGCTGTGTATTAAACCACGTTTAAGTTAGTTGACTGCGCATCTGTTAGAGTCGTCATTTTTCTAAACCTTGAAAATTCTTCCCTTCATTTTTTCCTCAATAACAAGTGGTATTATAGGTGTATTATAGAAGCAAGGTAGGAGCTTAAATGAACACAAGTCATGACGTCAGTAGAGGCTAATTGAAAACAATGTTCTAATTTAGTCGAAAATGTCAACAGGATTAGTTTAAGATCTTCACTGATATCTGTCGTTTCCTCTTTTTTGTTACTAAGGTGTTGTTTTAAAAAGATAAGCGTCAATGTCACAATCTCACAACACTTCTAGGAAGAAAATACATCCTGCAAATGTTCATTTGTGTTCCAAATATTTTCTGTAATCGACAAGTCACTCCTTTTGTTGCCATTGTGTATCGCATTGAACTTGTCAAACAGTTTTACAGTAGTGTGAAAACAAAATAATGTTTTCTCATACCGTTGTTCTTGTTGTGGTCGAAGTGTTTTCAAACTGTGACGAAGAGTATGAAAATGGGGGGGGGGGGGGGGTTTAAATAAAAAAAAATAAATAAAAAAAATGGCGAGTCATTTTTGCACAAAAACCAAGGGTCCATATTTTTCAGTTACACCCGACCCCTCATCTAAAATCACGTTTAACAAAGGAAGAGTTAGACCTCGGACTAACTTCCCTAGTTTGTTAAACCGATTTTGAACAAAAGCTGAAGCCCAGTGTCAGATTAAAGAATAAGAATAGGGGTCTAACGTAGCTATTACATCGATTCCGGCCCTGGAACAAATTCGACGTCTTGAGGGGCCTATTATAAGAGGCGTAACCATTCCAAGGTATAAAAAAAAACCTGATCAACATGTCAACAAATTAAAAGTGTTTTAATCAAGGCACGCTAAACTAGAATTAGCAAGTCATTGAAAGACATCAGCATTCATGACGGTGGACTAGCCATTATGACACATACAAACAGACAGACATACGGACAAATATCCCGAGAGAACACACACTTAAACGAAAGAACAAAAACAGCCTTCTTGGTCTTTCACACTTTGTCACAATCGTTCTTCAGGTACGGAAGCTACCTTCAAGACAATTGGCTTGCTCGTGTGACGCCTTGAAGCCACCGTAGAGGCTAGTCAGGGTGAAGATCGAGTCTGTCTTATATTGATACCTGTATGTCATCTGGAGGATGCAGGAGTGGATGAGCAATCGGATCTAAGGATGTTAAAGGCCCGGCCCCCCCCCCCCACTCAGTGTTATTTAGGGTACGCATATGCTCGTTCCCTCTTTTTGAACGCACCCCCTATCTGAGGACTGCCAACATTTCCGAACCCCCCTTTCGCGGGCTTTTTGCGGGCTTTTCCTGCCTTGGAGACCCCCCTAAATCAGGAAAAAAAATCAATGTACCCCCCTAAATTTCGGAATAATTTCTCAGGAGTCCAAAGAGATGAGAGAAAAAAAGAAAAAACACCCCCTTTTTAAAGAAATCTCTGGGTGAAAAGTTAATACACCCCTTTTTTTTTTTTTTTTACAATTCTCGGGCTGGACTTTGTCGCACGAAAAGTACCCCTTTACCGGACATTTTGGTAACACGTATGGGGTCATTCCGACCCCGGAGTGGGGGGGGGGGGGGGGGTTAAAGGTAGTCTTGGCGGACTTTATTTCCAGATAACCCGCCAATACACAAAGCTACAGGGAAGCATTCGACATGTAGATTAATTTTGTTTCGTTGTTGGTCTTGTTGTTGTTGTTATTGTTGTTGCTGCTTCTTATTTATTTATTTATTTCTGATATTTAGACAGGGTGACTCATTATCACCAATAATGGTGGTCTTCCATGAGGCTCTGTTAAACATAATAAGGAACAATAGTTTCCCTACAAAAAAAAGAAATAATAATATGTGTTTATTATTGTAGTTGTTGTTTTTGCCGTTGTTTATACATTTCGTTTTACCTCAGGTTTGGCATGGATTAATACTTGTTTATCTCTAATTATCTGCAGGTGCGGATCTAGGGAGTTTCGGCGGTTTAAATCTTCCCCCTTGGGCGGCCAAGTGATTTTTTTTTGTTTAAGTGGAAGAAAGAAGAAGAAAAAAAAAGAAAAAATTAAAACAGTAAAACAGCGCAATTTTTGGAAAATCCTGGATCCGCCACTGGGTCAACCCCCCCCCCCCCTTGGCAAAAAGCTAGATCCGCCCCTGATCTGAATAAACCAATTAAATCATTCCACTGTATGACATGTCATCAAATGACTAGATTAATGATAGTCTTTGTTATGGATGAAGCATTAATAATAAATATGAAAATGCTTCAGTGCTTCATAATTGCGTTTTCATTGAAGACGACGATCTAGAGTGATTTACCTTCTGAGCGACGATGTATGTTTCTGTTACAAATACCCATTTGAAAATCAACATAAACGATAACCAATAATAATATTAGCGGGTGAGGGGATCCCCCGTCTCTCTCTCTCTCTCTCTCTCTCTCTCTCTCTCTCTCTCTCTCTCTCTCTCTCTCTGTCTCTCTCTGTCTCTCTGTCTCACTCTGGGTCCGCGTATGAGGGGGCTTCATTCTCCAAAGCCCCCCCCCCCCCCGACATGCTAGTGCCAAGGGTGTCGTTCTTAAGGTTAAGGTGGTGCCTAAGACATGAACTGAAGGATTATGCTCCACATGATACACACTTCATTTTTTCCCACGGGAGGGCTGCCCCCCCCCCCCGATCAACGATCGACGCCCCAGACGGTAACTTTGAGGAGCAAATGCATTGAGCCATGAGTCCATTTATCATGTCTATGTAGCACATTATCCCCTGCCCGTTTCAATCTAAACTGATTGGTTTTTATTCGTCAAGCTTCCAACATACAACAATATACAAGAATAATAGATCAAAATTAAGTCAGCTTGAACAGGATAACCCACGAAAGCTCGATAGCTTATTTCTAGTGGGGTCCCGACAGACGTATTACGTTAAAATAGTAATATTTACAGACAGATAAGAAAGAAAAAAAAACGAATTAACGATAATAATGATGATAATAATGATAACAACATTAAACTGATGATAGAAATGATCATAAGTACAAGCAGTGGCGTAGACAGGTTCGTACACCTGGGGGGATGACTGGGCTGCCAACGCTAATGAGGGCGCGAAGCACCCGAGCGAGGGAGCGAAGCGATAGGGAGCTTTTGCAATTTTGAACTTGAAATCGTGCAATCTGATGCATACTTAATGAGGTAAAATAACACACACAAGCGTGCACGCACACACACACATACTCACCCACACACACACACCCATACTCACGCACACACACACACACACACACACACGCACACACACACACTACGCCTTGAATGGACAGACATACATCGACAAGATCTACACACCGTGGCATACGAATACAGAATGGACTGACACATAGTATTGCATATTGAACTACACTACGTATTTACTTATCTCTGTGAATTTTGCTGTTACACCTCTTCAGAAAAAAAAAACAATGTCAACTGTGTACACGCAGGTATAGTCTTTGTTGTCTTGATAGGGGTATGTGGTTATGAAAGAAAACAGCCTCTGTGGCCATTTGTGAATAGAACACATAAACAACAAACAAATAACGATTAAACTTTGAACAATATGTCTGTTCATTATAAAGCATAATTAATACGTACATACTATGCTTTTTTTTACCTCAAAGAAACAGGCATAGTATCCATAGATGGATATTGGCTGGCGGCTCATTAACATACAGATACAAAAACATAAACAGTATCACTATGATCCATGGAGTAACAATACTGCTTTGTAAGTTTGTGAAGAAATCGGAACCATATAACGGCATTGCATCGTTTCAAATTAGGGCATTATTTACTTCTATTTGATCTCAGTCTTATAATAGTAATAGTAATAATAATAATAATAATAATAATAATAATAATAATAATAATAATAATACAAATAAAAATAATACTAATAGGTTCCTTTTATCTCGCATTTCAAGACAGGGTAAATTCACACTGCGCTTTACATGAAACAAACTTCTTTAAACATTTCAAACTTATGTCTTCATGCATCAATCAACATACTTTAAATGAATACAAAACAAAGTGCATCTTAAATAAAACAAAAATAAATAAATAGTTAACAATACAGAAAAGATGTAGCTGCTGCAAGCTTAACAACAAACTAATGTATACCAGTCAGTCCTGATATCAGTATTAGTGTAACAATAGTCATATAGTGGGAGCATGAAGTTGAACAATTCATGATTATACATAATTATATATGTTTGTTTGAATAATACTTGTTATAAAGATAGTAGTATGGTACTCTCTGTCACGAATTATTATGTATACTGTTGTATCACATTCATTTTCTATTCTGTTTTAGAATTGGCTTTCACCGTGTGAATGCGGCTAACAATAAACATAATTACAATAATGATGAGGATTATTATTATTATTATTATTATAATTGTTATCATTATTATTATTACTATTATTATCATCATTATGACTTATTAAGAAAGCAAATATCATTCCCCAAAACATGGGGGGATGATTGTACATGCCATCCCCCTCATCCCCCCCCCCCCCGTTGTCTACGCCCCTGAGTACAAGAAGATAATAAAGAAGGTGAAGAATAAAAAGAGGAGGAAGAAGAAGAATAGGAAAATGATGATGAATATGGAGAATTTCTATAACGTACAAAAACATAAGTATATACAAAATGAAAAAGTATAAACCAGCAAAAGAATTAGCTGTCGATCACGATGACTGGTCAAGCCCTCCAACTCCCTAAGGTCTGAAAGGTCGGCCGAATGTGGGACAGCTAGGAGAGTGCACAATGGCTCTTCTCATTAACGCCCTCACAAGACCCCTGTTCGTACCCCCGCGACTGTTAGGCAGTAACAACAGATGCGAGGGAACATGTTTCCTCACCAAACTCGATTCATATTCATAATCATGTAGCCTTATAGCTAGTAGATACTGTCATGTTATTACACAATCACGCAATGGGTAAAATCTAGACTCAATTGGGCTAAGCCATGGATTAAGAGGGGGAACACAAGTTCTGGACAATAAGAAATACATGATTCGTATTCTTATTATGAAATTTGAATATCCGTTCCAGTTGTAACATTTGACATACATTCGTAACACCCTCACAGTTATGTCACCACAATGCATTAGAATCCAAAAAAGAATGCAATAAAATAGTTGAAAATTATTCATCACAATGAACGCAGAAATAAAATCAATCAAACAAACAAACAAAACAATTGTGAAATTGCTGCTTTGATTATCACATTGTACAAGGGAGAAACATATACGGTTCAAAGGCGCTTGAAAGTTAGGAGTTTTTTGTTTTTGCTATTATAATTTCTCTAATCTGACACAATATTTGCAGTTAAAATCGTTTTGCTGAACAAAATCAAAAGGTTTATTCTCAATCCAAAGGAGCAAACAAAAAGCATATTACTAAATGAAGCGCACCACAATTTATAATTTAAACAAAATCAAAAAGCTTTCACGACAAAAGGGCAAAAGGACGCTGATAATAATGACTACATTTTCAGCGTATTCTTAAAGTTTTTAAAGTCGATAACAATAATGAGTAGTATTGCAGGGGGTGGATGATCAAATTAAGATGTGTTTTTTTGTCTAATCCCCAGGCCTTATTTTATACAATATTTATCATCATAATGTCATTCATGATAATCATCGGTCATGTATTTATTTTTACCGATATTACGATATGAAAAGTTTGTCAAACTTCTAAGCAGTTTTAATTTTGAAAAATAAGGGGGTAGAGATAAAGAGGGGTTTAAATAGTATCACAAGTGTATAGGAAACGCATGGAATGCAACGTTGTCAATTTGAAGACTTCGTCGTTATCATGGAGTCACATGTCCCAGCATGAGTTCTGAAGAATATCGAGGCCTTTGTCTCAGAGGTATTGACTAGTTAACTCCCTTGAGTGGAACAACCGGTGCAAGCGGACAACCCTCTGTTTGGATGTTTTTTCTCTCACAAAGATGTTTCCTTGGACAGTTACCTAAATTTCGGCGTTTCAGATGATTGTACCATCGGCTAGGATACGATTTCTTCCGGGCGGGGAGGGATCTTCTCTTGCTCGATTAAGAATTATCAATTAACTGTATAAATTGTTAAATATGTATTTACAAAATATATTTCTTTATCTCAATATGATAAATAGAAATTAAAATACTAAAATTAAATAATGGACCACCTCATTGCCCAAAATATTGGTAATGACAGAGTTTCAGAGGGGCTCCAGCCTTCAGGGCCTACTGAACCCCCCCCCCCCCCCCCCCTCTAATGTATGAGTTTGTACCGACAGCTTCGGGGCTAAGACGTCACCCATATAGACTCGCACTAGATAAAGAGACTGCTCTTTTAAATATCACACAGTTAGCATGAATATATTTATCATGGGCGTTATAATTATGATTATTTTGTTTGTTTAATAAGACACACACAATCTGCTCTTCGACTTACATCATTCACTGTGTCTAAAGACCTCAGACTGTACAATCCAACTCAATCTCCTAAGTAGTGTATACGTTTATTATCAATTACTTAATGTTGACGATGATGAGAAGTGAGAATTTCAATGAACGCTTCATTTCCTAAACATCCCTCGCCTCGGGCATTTAATGTAACACGATACTAATTCGGATGAATAATTAATGAATGCACAATAATAGCGCTCATAAATGATAAGTTTGACTGCTCGGCCTCTAAGTTCAATGCAATGCAATGGAGGTGGACGTTAAAGAGAGAAAACAAAACTTTAAACGGGGGATGAAAGGGGGAAGTCCCGAAGTTTCCCAAGGAAGAGCCGCAGTGGATGTGGGTGCTCCCGCGAGAGGGATACAGTTTATTTTTAAATCATCCCAACGGGGTTGCTATGGAAACAAGTCGGAGAATGAACTTGAACAAAGGGTTTCGATATTGAGAGTTTATAGATCTTAGGCGGATGCGTGAACTTTTTCACTCTCAATATTACTTTATGAAGCTGCTTTAAAAAAAAAGATTTTGTTAGCATTTTTTGAAGAACAGAAGTGACCGAGAAAGTAGGCCAGAAAATCTAAGGATCAGGGTATGAAAACTAGTTTTTCAGTGGACACAACCAATCGAAACAAAAACTATCATGATGGTAGATAAGACAATATCCTTTTGTTTTTTCCCAAATGAGCTGATCGAATTCGATTCCCTTGGCGTAACGTCGCTTTATCGAATCTACAAGTTACATTTCATTTAGAATTACCAATGATGAGGGGCAGGGGTCCTTAAGATAAAGGCTCCTTTTATTTCTCTCTCAGGCCAATCTACAATCTTAGTATATCTAACAAAATAGCGACTACTTTCGAAAATTCAGTATCCTTGTGCGTCAACTTTCTGCAAGGTACGAACATGATTTCTACATGCAATAAAGTAATGAAATCACCCCTTGAGTTGATTTCAATAATATTTGTTCGTGTTATTGTACCATTAAACAATGGTGATGATGATAAAGATGAGGACGACGACGACGACGATGATGACGATAAATATGAGAACGACGACGACGACGATGGTGATGATTAGGAGGATGCCATGATGGTGAAGATGAGATAAGTATACTGATGAAAGTAATAATCAGCTGAGAGAGATAATTATTCAATTTTAATTTGCCCATTATGTGGGCTTCCTCATTTAGGCTTGCGTTATGACTGTAAGAGATGGCAAGAGAATGAAACAAAAATGTTGTTGATTTTGTAACTAATAAAATCTGAAAGATATGACATTATTATTTCCTCTAGAAGACGCTGTTTGATGTTTCAAATTGCGTAGATGAAAATGGTAATGCTTCTAATTTTGTTTCTGTTTAATTGGGGAAAATCCAATTTGAAATGACTTCCTGAAAAAAGGGGGCGTCAAAATAATAGTTGTATGACCATCATTAAACTATAGTGTACGATATTTGGCAACTTTTGATGATGAATCAAGTGCAGTGTCGGGTCAAAATTACGCATAATCATAATGGATATATTTTCGTCATGAATTAATCAAATTAGAATTACCTTGAAACTATGTCTCCCCCATTTCGTGTGTCAAGCGCACGTCAAAATTGGTTCGTGTATTGTCACAGGTATTATCACAGCTAAATATATATCTCAACTTCATAAGAAACTGTTTCGCTTTTCTTGGCTAAAGTCCATAATAACCATGATAACAAATTAAAACGCTCCTTTTAGAGATTCTATAATTATCAAACATGAGATAGATCATGTCTCAAGTTTTATTTTTACATTTTCGTCTTTCTCTGACAACAATCTTGTCTTGTTTTGTCTTTTCCGTTCATCTTTTACTGTTTTCTTGTGTTTGATTTCTGCTAGTCAGAGTGCAACGCACAGTTCCATTCTGGTGAAATAAATCCAAGTTGGTATAATAACGGAAGTTACCTTGATACCGCATGATAATTCTTGCCGAACCCTAAACCATTGCTTATGACACAAAGCTTCAAAAGTCTTTTGTCTTTTGACACGATTATTATAAGAGATCACGTGTGACGAAATATCGAAGGCGATAATATAAATCCACAATGAAAATATTACTAGATGGATCTAGTCAAAGCTTTAAGAATTTTCTATATACCCCTTTTTTCCCTTTGCCTTGAAAAAAAGTGACATTACCGATTGCGTGCTATAAAATAACTATCTAAAATGAGGCTTCCGGTGTCATGAGTGTAATAAAGGAAAATATAAAGAAAAGGCGACCTATTGAAGTGGGGAAAACGAAGGGGTACATCTTCAATCGAGGTTATACTGTAGTGGTTATAGTCACTGTGGTTATAGTGGTGTAGTTCAAGATGTCTGATGAGCACAACAAAGGGGACGCTATATTTTAGAAGGACCAGTGGTACAAAAGACCAACGTGGTCATCTTCTGAGATTAGTGTAAGCCTATTTAGAAGTGGTTGGTATCATTTGACAACGTATAACATTTTCTGACTTCCTTCTGCACACATTTTAAAATATACAAAAACATTATGAGAGTATATACATGAAAAGAAAACATCGTTCAAAAATTAGTAAAACCATGTGCATGTGGCACAGTTGAGTATGATAATTCAGGCATGTTTCAGAGAAAGTGTCTTCTCGATTTTCTTACGATGTACTCTAACATGGTCAGCCCTTTTATAATTCAGTCCTTTTAACCACCACCAATAACTCTCAGCTGTAAATAAAATGTAATTTTTCAGGCTCGCCTACGGATGACAAGTTCCTCTGTATCAAAAGATGATTGATTATACCGCAACAAAACGGATTCATGAAGCAGAAATTATTATTTTTTTTTTGGGGGGGGGGGTCATTTCTCAGATGGTTTGTCAAGCTTTTAAACGCGTTCATTTTAAATTTTCTCTTACTTTGTATCAAATCCCCCTCCCCCGCCCCTCCAAACATGACACTAGCAACCTCAAACAGCAAACGTCAATTTGCACGTTCATGAATGTCGGCGCCTGAAGTTGAAGGTCATAAAGGCGCCCTCTTCCGGCCACATGCGTGTTAACGTCCGGCACTTTTAGAATCCGTGACATACAGACAAGTTTTGCTTTCAGCAGATCAGAGGAGAGGAAATAAACTTGGTATGTCTTTTATTCAATGTTCTTGATGATATAAATCCTTGATTAAAAAACTGGATGTCAAGTAAGGGACGAGAGAATAAAGAGAAAGATAATAATAAAGAGAATTATGGAGAGGAACACGAATGTAAAAATCGGAAGGATGTAGATTATAGAACAATTAGGTTCAAGTTTCAAGTTTCAAGTTTATTTCATATTTCACAAATAAAAAGAATTCACATTATTGACAAAATTAGGACATAATATGAAATATACTAAAAGTGTGTTTCATATTAATCGGTAATTCCAGTTACATTTTGGCAGTGGCCCTATTGTCGGAAGGCCAATATTCGGTCGCTTGAAACAGAGACATTAAAGCTTAGCAAGCTGTGTTCCATTTCCTGGCATTCAAAATAGTAACATTTGATTTTCAGTGCCAATTTCATTCATAAGAGCAGAGTTTCGCATGGAAATCAGAAAAGATAAGGCAACCTGTCCAAATCCGACTTTACATGAGTAATTTCATGTAAGTTGAAGAATGAGCTTTTTAGCATTACCGATAGTAGAAAATAATGTTTCGCAAAAACAAACCATTAAGCCATCAAAAAGGTGAGGTATTATCATTCATCTAAATTTTGATCACCCATAAACTATACTGTAGACCATCCTTCATATTCTCATTCATGTCATTAATTTCAACCCAAGTTTCTCTTCCTTAATATACTTCATGTAAAGTCTTAATCATGCAGTACAAGCGCTATTCGACATCACACATGAACAGACATTTGGAAAGTCAAAAATCGAGACATCATATTAAATTACATTTTTATAAAAATTACGATGTATAGCAACAAAAATGTCATTCGAGGATGATATTAATTTATCCTGGTCTATTTCAAGAGAGCGTGACAGCTCTGCTAGAATGTCATCAAGGTAGACTTGATTAAAGGAAGAGCAAGGAAATAATTAATATTGATAGGAAACGTGATCATATATGACAGGTGCATCAATGATACATGTATGGACGGAGTGAGACAGGTGAAAATGTTATTGAGATCAGAATGAAGCAAGCACTACTGTAATTGATACATAATGGTATGAACATTTGGTTCTAGGACACCTACACAGTTAAAATTTTAGTGAACATGTTGTTTAAAAGTTTAAACAATTTGGATTAACGGGTGACCTGATCTAAAGGGGCTTTCACACCGGGCCTTGCGTAGAGTTGCGTAGAGTTGCGTAGAGTTGCGTAGCGACTACGCCAATCGTACACAACCGTACGCCGATCGTACGCAACCCTACGCAACTGTACGCGGAGGGACGCGAATGGGTACGCGAGATGAACGCAAAAAATTAAACATGTTTAATTTTTTTCGCGTACCTTCGGCGTAGGCTTTACTACGCAACTGTACGCCAAGCCTACGCAACTGTACGCCAAGCCTACGCAACTGTACGCCAAGCCTACGCAAATGTACGCCAAGCCTACGCAACAATACGCTACCCTACGCCAGTCCGACGAAGCATTAAAAACGTATGGTATAAAGATTTTTTTGGGTATATACCTGGATGTAAACTTGGCAGGTATTGATCATTGATCATTCTTGCTTGTAATTCTGTTTGTACTACTACAAGGTATTTCAGACTGAAATGTTTTGTTTTATTATGGTTTATTCAATTTGTGATAATTGACATCTCAGGCTGTTGATATAATAAACAGAGATAAGATTCATAAACTGATGCCTCATGCGAAATGTTATTATGTTTTGCGGAAATCTGTATGTATTTGTGTCGGTTTGTTTGCTTGTGTGTACGTTTGTGGTCCTGTTTGTATGTTTGTAATATAATTTTGTTTAATTGAAATGAGCAAAAAAATAATTTTGTCTCACTCTGTTAGTGAGACTGAGTGAGTGTAGATTAGTAACTCCATGGTGTATGTCAGAAGTATTTCTTTAAATCTAATAAATGACTAACATTTGATATCATTACATTGTCACACACAAATACGCTACGGACCAAGGACAACAGATATCGTCTTCAAACTTTCAGGAAACCGTTATGGAATGATATTTTACAAATGAGTGATAAAAAGGGATATGGTCAACAAATATCAGACTTCTGTCCATATTTATTCACAAATCAAAATAAGCGCTCTCTTTTGTTGGCGTTTTGAGGTATCAAATCACATCACGTGACCTTGCAATGTTCATCAAAAGAAAAATCATGTATTACCCTTTTGAATGATACATAGTACAATAATGTAGTACATCAACAAAAATGTCTGCATTTTTTGGAAAATAAAATATTGAACAAATTAACATTACTGCAAAATAACCTCAGCAGTTGCTAATACCTACTAAAAAAAACTGAAAATTTAAGGGTCAAAAACGTGTACCAAATGCCACTTTTTTCTATTAAAACTTATGGGTTTATAAATGTTATTTTCTACACTCACTATTTTACGCAAATTGGCGTTTCAGCCCTATTTCACGCATGCAAAAGATACCCACTGCCCCTTGGATGTCACAGTTTGTCAGAATGTTATTATTATACTAAGATCAAGTTATGTTCACATGTAATAACATGTACAATTCTCTGTACACTGCACAGTTCATTTATACAATAAATTGAACTGTCTTTTTAACATATTTTTTTTAATTATATATGTTTATAAAGCGCCAATGGCTATACTCGCGGCTCCTACAAAGCGTCTATTGATTTTTACATGGCATTTTCGCACACAGTAAGCAACCGTACGCAACCGTAAGCAACCCTACGCCAGGCCTACGCAAGCGTACGTAACCCTACGCCAATTGCCTACGCACAGGGTACGTAACTATACGCCGATCGTACGCAAGCCTACGCAGGGACTACGCCGAAGCATCAATTTATTCATGAGTACGCAGCTTAACTTCGGCGTAGTCGGTACGCAACACTACGCAACTCTACGCAGATCCGGTGTGAAAGGGGCTTAAGAGTTGTTTAAAATGTTAAGCAACTCTAGTTGTTTAAAGTTTAAACACTTAGTTGATCAACATTTGGAACAACTTATTTAAAATTTGACCAACCTGTTTTATATGCCTATTATACACTGTAGACCAATTACGATTACAATTATATTGTTAATTTTCATTGTTTTACTATGTACAATGCAATCCCATGTATTTTATTTTCTTTTGTTGGAAATGGAAATATACGAAATGAAAAAATGAAACGGTACGTCGTGGGACTGTGGATCACATCGTTCGCGAGTTTCGACCCAGCATTAATGTACTTTGGCAAGGCAATTAGTCTTTATTTTTAACTCTCCACCCAGGTATTGAACATGTTAAATGTGTATAAGGTAGAAGGAATTATTTGACTGCTGTGGTAATATAGTACCAAATAGTCCCTCTGTTCCTCGGATAGAACGTTAAATGGAGGCCCCGTGTAGAGGAGAGTCACCACCTTTGCACGTTAAGAACCTCATACACTGTTCTTATCAGAGTAGGATGAAACCCCGGAGTAGTGGTCCACCTGCACACCACGGTATATACATCTGCAAGAATCTTCAAGCATAGGGGAGGCAGATTATCCGGAAGAAGAAGAAGAAGAAGAATAGTATCAAAATCGGTAGCCTCGGCCCTAGCAGAGCCCGTGTAATATTGGAGCGCCTTGAGCAATTTGCGTGATGGATAATAATGTACACTATATCAATATCCGACATTGTTTTTATTTAAGTAGTAACTTATGACGATTCGGAATATGGCTGAATTCATGCATGGCAATAATTATTATTATTATTTTTATTATGGCTGAACTAATGTATTTGCGGTCATTGTCTCTATGGTGATTAACATCGTAGTATAACCAGCTGTCAGTATTGGAATCATTCTTTTTTTTAAGGGGGACAACCAAAAAGTGCCGACAAAAAATCTCTCTCTCTTTAGCTCTCTTTAATAATATTCCTTGTGTAAAAATATATAAGCGGCTGCAGTTCATACCGCACACCAATGATCTGCAACGATGAACATAATAAGCACCTAAAGCATAAGAATAATATTTGGAAGGAAACCGTTTATCAGCAGCTACGCATCAGATGGTGATCTTGCCGAGATGACTCGACTGACATTGACGTCACAATAGAGAGATTTGATTAAGAATATAAATAAAGGGGAACGGACATATAATTGGGAGAGACAGGGGGGGGGGGGGGGGGGGGGGGGGGGGGAAAGAAGGGATTGGTGAGACAGAGAGAGAGAGAGAGAGAGAGAAAGTGAGAAAGTGAGGGGAGGGGAAGAGTACATGCAGAGATAGGTGGAGATAAAAGAATAGTAGCTAGGATTTTTTGTTTTAATTAAAGAGGAAAGATCAAGAGATATGAGCGGCTGAGAGAAATTAGGTAGACCCAGAGAGGGACAGAAAGAGAAATGAGTGATAGAAACACTCAGGGGCGTACGCAGGGGGGGGGGGGGTTTGGGGGTTCAAACCCCCCCTTTGGTATTTTTATGTATGTAAACCCCCTAAAAAAACCTAAAACCCCCCCCCCCTCTCGTACTTTTTTTTTTTTTTTTTTTTATTATAGGTTTTTCCCGCCCAATTTGATCAGAGTTGCATTCGACTTCATGAATAGGCGTTCAAGTTCGAACGGTTTTCATCAACTCTCTGCTCTCATGGTTCGAGTTCATTCTTTGAGCATTTGATTTAATTTTATATCATTCCTTTTAAATTTTATTTCATTCAATTTAGAGAGAAATCCATTCAATTTAGTGCCGCTAAGTTGTCATTCAATTTCGCGCAAGCTGGATAGACGTTCAATTTCGTGCTTAATACCAATTTCAATTTCATTTATAGGCACACACCTTCGCACTTTGAACGTTCAAATTAAATCAACATAAACAAGTTCTGTAGTTCTATTTCATTTTTACCGCAATCTTTTCACGTCATTTTTTTTTCTTTCACTGTTTTTAATTATATAACTTAATTTTCATTCTTAAAGTTTCATAATGTTTATTTTTTATCATATTCTATATATTTCTTTTCTTTCTAATCTTCTCTCCAAGTTTCACTGTATTTCCTAGCAGTATGGACATAACACTTACAGAATGGTTTATAAATCATAATTTGTTTGCATGACGGTTTGTCAGAAGAATGAGATATTTCACTATAAGGGAAAGGTCCTATTTCAAGGTACATAAAGTTTGCATAATTTATTCAAAGAGATGCAGATTGCAAAGAATATAAACAGTAACAGAAAAAGACTGCCCAAATGCTGTAAATGCTTGCCTATTCGTCAATTTGAATACCCTAACGTTCATCAGGGCGATGCAGGTGCGAAATTGAATGCATTTACTTGCATTTTTAATTTGAACGCGCTTTTTACACGTTTATGTGAGAAAATCATGAAATTGCATGCTTATACAATTAAATTGAATGAACTAATTAGCTTTTTGAATGTTGATCTCGGTGATCATTCAAATTCGCTCGAAATTGAATGATCGCATCGTTAAATCGGATGCAACTCTGATGAAATTGGGCGGGAAAACCTATATTAAAAAAAAAAAAAAAAAAAAAAAAAAAAAAAAAAAAAAAATTATACCCACGATTAACGTAAATAAGGTGACCTTACCCCCCCCCCCCCCCCAACGTAGAAAAATGTCAAATTTTGAAATTTCGAGACCAAAAAAAAAAAAAAAAAAAGTGTCCGCTTACCCCCCCCCCCCCCCCCCCCCCCCCCCCCCCCCCCCCCTCTCCCCCTCACTGAGCGACTTTTCGGCTGGCTGAGTCGTTGCGATTTTTTTTGACCTCCAAAAAAAAAAAAAGTGTCCGCTTACCCCCCCCCCCCCCCCCCCCCCACTGAGCGACTTTTTGGCCGGCGCGATTTTCAAATTTTCGGGGCAAAATATTTTAAAACCCCCCCCCCCCCCCCTTGAAAAAATCCTGCGTACGCCCCTGGAAACACTAATATAAAGACTTTCGAAAATTCCACCAATACCGGCAATTTCAGAAGCATTATCAATATACTGACTTGTGCGAGAAACGATTAAAATGATCTATATTCATATTCAAATTCAAATTCAATTATGATTTATATGGGCTTTACAATGGGGAATAGAAATGCCTTTTAGTTGATTTTGTATTTTGTATGTCTTTTCGACCCTGTTTAAATATTTTTTAAGGGGAAATATAATAATGATCAATGATAACGATGCAGAAAAATCACTATAAAGAAGCCCCCCCCCCTTTCCTTGCACTCTCTTTTTTCTGACTCGTAAGATTTGTGACTAAACCCTAACGAATAATAATGCATGGGTCATACTTAATTCTTTAGACAAACCAAAGAGATACCAATATCTCTTTGGACAAACAGCGCCTCTTTGGCTATTATCGAATGACCCGTGAACCAGCTAGGGAGCCTAATTACCATCGATTGCGCAATCCATGCTTTGTTTATTTGTTCTTCGCCTCGTGTGTTCAGGGCCTTTATTGTCATATACTGTTATATTCAGTTCTGATCTGTTTATCATATACGGCGATGATATTTATAGTGCATATATATAAAATAGGAGTCATTGAAATTATCTATAAATCCTTTATTATACGCTACCATTTTTCAATCAATCCAGCTCCATTGATGCACCGTGATATATCAGGTGACCGATCAGGTGATCAAGCTCTGTATATTTTGTACGCGTTTCGTATATCACATGCAATTCAATGTGCAGATCTAGTAGATAAACAAAGTGGGAGTATTGCGACATCGCTTTGAAATACTACAGCAAAGCGATCGAGGTCTTTGGTATAAATAGGAGTCATAATATTCTTCAGCTACGATACCATACAGCGTGGTGACACAAGTGCTTGATATTTTAAGAGATGTCAGTTTGTTCTTCAGCAGAAATTAGTGGAGAGGTGACTACAGAAAAATGTCCTCGCACTGAGCAAAATCAACCCACACTCGACACTGCAGAAACTAGTCTCGAGCCATCCGTAGACAAGATTGCAGAAAATCCCGAAAGCTCTTCATCTGATAATACAGCAGCCGATTCGTCTGCAACAAAGGCAACGGATTCCATTTCATCAGCTGAAAGAAATAGCCAAGATGGAACAGTAAAAGGTATATTTTATTTTACTAATTTACTTAATTCTAGGAACACATTATCATTATCCTAATAATCATGATAATCTTCTATTTCATGATTTTCTCTCTTAAAATTACATTGTAATTATTTTCAGATAAGCTGCTAGCATAAAACCAGTGAGACGGGAACATCTGTCAGGTTTGATAGGGTTTTACTTATGACTTGTAAGTTGTAGGAGAGGGAGTTTATCAGTCTAGTTTAATATTGTTTACTATAATCTAGAAACAACTTTGACTAATTAAGGAAATCAGGAATGTTTTTTTTGTGATTGTATAAATTAAATCTGCAAGAAAAACAACTGCAATTCCCTCCTCATTTTAGGTGCCAGTCTTTGCCTCAACTATTGTAGAAACTAGTAACATCAGATAATCAAACTCACTGAATAATCCTTCATATTTTTAATTTGCAGAATCAGTAGAAAACTCTGCTCTGTCGGTTGATGGACAGCAGAACTGCGGAGAAGAAACATTAAGCGGTGAAAGCAAGCCAGAATTATCAGCAGCAAAAGATCCAAGCAAACAAGCTCAAGAGAAGGTTTGCTCTTACTTTGTTCGATCTGGTCGGTGTAGCTATGGAAGAAATTGTAGGTTCCTTCACCCAGCTCGGCCTGAGGGACACAGCAGGGAACGGGGATCTACAGCCAAGCCTGATGCTAAGACGCCAGCATCTAGCACAGGAGACAAAGCAACATCCCAACCAAAACAGGTTTGCAAATTTTATGCAAGGTCTGGATGGTGTAGCTATGGTTACAGATGCAGGTTTTCTCACGTGAGCAAAGAAGCTGCTTCCAACGAGGAGTCCGATGCAAATTCTGGATCAGATCAGAAGACCAATGCAACAACAGAGGGCAGTATTGATGATGGTGACATCCTGGTGTCGTCCACATCGCAGCTTTCGATTGATGATGGGGCGGAGGAGCAGCCAGATGAGCGGAAGCGCTCCAAGAGGAAGTCCAAGTCTGCAAAGCAAAAGAGATGTCGGTTCTATGACATGGGGCATTGTAGAGTAGGACAGAGATGCAGGTTCTTGCATGCTGAGAAAGCAGAAACTCTTCAAGAAAAAGATGACACCAATGAAGTTGCTGAAGGTGTGTAGTTTTACATTATTTTGTTATTGATGTGATATCTTTTATTACTTTTCTGATCTTCTCTTTACCTCTTTCTTTAAATCTGTCTTGGCTCTTAATTTTTTAGTTTCATTCCCCTTCTTCCATGATAGACCAGCTTAATTTTCCATCTTTTATGTGCATCCTTCCCTCATTGGTCATTTAATTATATCAGTTGCTATCCATTAATCTTCCATTGACAAAGTGAAATGGTTTTACAGACATCACCTATCTCTCCCAATATTTAAATGTAAATTTCAATAGTTAAAGGCTTAACTTTGGTGTTTTTGTGTTTTGTTCAATACTTCAATTAGTTACAATTACTTATTGTCAGGATAAAGGTCATAATGAAGTGATAAGATGAAAAAATTGAAGATCCCAAATTCCTGATTTTGCATTTCTTCACCAGAACATGCAGCTCCAAAACAAGAGGAGGAAGGAGAGTGGCAGCCGGCACGCAAACCAGCTGGACCGGTCACAAGCCGTCCGTTATCTGAACTGAAGGAAGGTGATGCAGCTAAGATGCGGGAGACTGAGATCACTCAGCTCAAGAGGAGGTTTCCAGGAGACAAGCTTGAAGTGAGCGATGATGGTGATGACAATCCATCGTATCGCTTCACTGTCAGGCCTACTGACCCTGACTGGGTAAGCATAACCACTTGCACAAAGTGATGTTTCTTTTCATTTGAGGTACCATCAAACATTTAAAGGGCTTTACCATAGTAGATATATATATATATATATATATATCTCCTTTAAAATTTCCATTTTATGTTACTTTCTCTCCAGTGAATTCACAAAATGCTCTCAAATAACATAAGCACAAAAGAAGCGTATTACCCTGTTAAAATCAGGGTACGCATTGAATTTATTACTGAACCTAAATTCCATTTCTCATGCATTTTGTAATAGAGCAAATAAAAATCCACAATTCAATTACTTTTATTTAACTGTAGAAGGTTAAATATTGCCTCTAACAATATTGAACCCTCAATGTAAGATATGAAGTGATGAAAAAACCAAATTTATTGTGAAAATATGCAAATGAAAACACAAGTGGAATAGCTTTGGAAGTGGAATATTGATGTTTAAAGCTCAGATTCTATTAAACCTGTTTTACAGAAACAATACCATTCATGAAAGATTATTGGCCGATCCTTTCACATTTTGACCCAAAAAATGCAATACATCTTTTATTTCTCCACAGCCTTATGATCTGAGCGAATTTGAAATGGCTGTTAGCTTTCCCCTGGACTACCCTCTCTCGCCATTACAAGTCAGTTTGCCTGAGGATCAGGTACTCCCTACTGTTATAATGAGGTGAGAAAAAAATCAAGGTCATGAAAGCTTTTCAAACTGGTAAAACTCTGCTCAGCCCCGGACTATAGGTGGGGCTAAAAGGGGGTCTTATCCCCACCTGTAGTTCTGGGCTAAGCTTCGCCCATTTTCTGTTCAGACACAAATTTACCAAAGTGGGCTAGCCCCACCTAAAGTACAGGGTTTATTGGCCCTGCAAAAATGCAGGTCTAACTCTGCAATTTTGATGCTAACATGATTTTCTTATCCCGTGATAGGCACTTAGTATGGGTCTAATGTGAATTTTAACATCATTGCTGTCATAATAAATATAGCATGATTAGCAGAGCATGCTAAAGTGTATTAACACCTCCTTATCATACCGGGTAGTTCATTCTGAATGTACTGTATTTCAAGGGAAATGCACCATGTGGAATGATAGGAAATGATTATCACCTGGACTTTGTACTGGCAATTGTATGTATAGGCCTGTTTTCATCAGCTCCAGTTTGCCAAATAACCCGCTATTCTAACTATCCCAATCGCAAATTAACCAGCGTCGACATCAGCCCGCAATTGCAATTAGTGGGATATTTGGTGGAGAAAATATCCTGAGAAATCTTGGTCTTGTTTCCAAAATATCCTGCTATTTAAGAAATAGCGGGCTAATTTGTGCCTGTCCAAGCTAATTTGTGATGAGTGTATTGGTTTGGTGAAGACCTAATTTCGAGCTTCGAGATAATATCCTGAGTCTGAAAATAGCGTGTTATCTAGCAAACACGAGCTGATGAAGACAGGCCTAGGCCTAGTGACCTGTTAAGTGTACGGTACATCTATCTTGAAGATAATCCCAATATTCTGTTATCAAAGTACACTTCGCTTGTAAATTGACTGGGCATGGAATTACAGAAGAACATTATGAATTTAAAAAACTAAGTCCCACATATTTATAATTTAATACTAAGAAGGTAAATAACTTTAAGATTATGATTTATTCATGTTATTACCGTTGCTATTCCCAATGTACAGACACATTTCTGATAGTACGATTGAGTGGTTGGAGGCTAGGGATGCTACTAACAATCTCTCTGGGAAGGTAGAGCTGATGATGCGACCATTCCTGAGATGGTTTGATAGGAGTCTTATGAGGCTCTTCACAGAGGGCGCTAGAAAGGTTGGTTCATGCTCTTCAATCTGATGAAGACTGTTCTCTTAAAACCCATCTGCACTAGTTTGGCCAGGAGGGATTAGACTAGTGCTGTAGCCGAACCGCCGAACTGAACGGAAGTTCGCCGAACATGGCACTTCCAAACCGAACCGAACCGAACCAAACGCAAAGGCCTGGTTCGGATGTTCGGCAGAAAAATGTAAACGTTTTTGCAAGCTAATAAACTTGTCATTCTGTACCTAATTTTCATGTCATGATTGCTCATTTTATATTTACTTTTTTCCCATTTTCCGCCTTTGTGATTTATGCCTATCCAGTGGTGGGCGCGACTTCACTGGCGCCATTTAAATCCCAAATCCTGACCACGCTACGTCGCGATCGTAAGCCATAAACAAGAATACATGTGCGTGATCAAAACAAGTTCAGCTCAAACCCATTCAACAAAAAATTAATATTTTAATTGTAACAAAATCGGACAAATTTTACAATATAAATAATAAATAAACAATAAATATATATTATAGTATGGTATTTATTTTTTCAGGAAAAATAGGGATTTTATATTTTTTCTATTGAAAATAAAAACTTAAAACAACAGTTATTGACAAGCCTGACTTTCTATTCAAGATGGCAGCTTTCATGACTCTAACATTAGACAACAACTTTCACGGAAAATCTTTAAAAAATATCATTTATTGACAAATTGAAAACATGATTCTTTTAAAATTGAAAATAAAACACTATTTAAGACCGAAATACAAATTTAAGTAGTATTTTTCTTCACAAATAATTACGTTTAGAGCAGTTTTTAATGTGAAATTCGTGCTGGTCGGAAGCAGTGTGCAGAGGTCCTCCGCGCTGGTCGGGCCCGCGGCAGGCCGGCCGGCCCACCCAGTGCCGACCGCCGTGGCTATAATGCTGCTTGCTATTATATTACCGAACCCCGAACCGAACCAAGTTCGGGTGAAAAATTGCCGAACTCTGCCGAACCGAACCGAACCCAACATGAACAAAGCGTCTGACTTACAGCACTAGATTAGACCTCCCTGCATAGTCACTGGCAGGTGGTTATCAATATCTCGTCAAATCAGCTCTCAATTAACATAAGAAAAAGGGGACCATGGGCGATCAATGGGTACCTCTTAAGCATTGTTGGCTATATAGACAGCACAAGTAGCTACATGTAGTGCAGTCTCGCTTTAAATACGAGAAACTAAAAACCTTTGTTCAGGAATGATGCATTGAATTGCTTATAAAACCACCATGCAGGAAAATATTGACCATTTTATGCGAAAAATGAACGGCAAATGGGGATTAAAAAATTAGCTGCACACAAAAATAGCCCTCACGCATTATTATCTTATTGGTGTGATATTTCTGTATAGCCTCAATTGTTTACAAAACCTCAATTGTATGTACTATATAAATATGAAGAAGTTACACATGTCATCCTATTATATTACTCTCAGTTCCTGTCAACTTTAAGTGTACTGTGAACAAAAAAATTCTTGGACATGAAAAGAAACTTTTAAAGAATCAAAAAATGCAGTCTTATGTCAGTGTTTAAATAATTATTTCACAAAGCATTCATGCTAAACTATCCTGTACTTGTCTTTTATTTCCATAGTTCAAGAAGGAGGTTTATGCCAAGGCTGCAGGCTTTGAATTCATCTCCTACAGCTCAAAAGAAGAAGAGAAGGAATCGGCTGATCAGGGTGAATCGGATGCTCCAGCTCATCCCAAGGAAGAATATATCAACCATGAGATGGATGAAAATCGTGGAAACATCAAGGAAGAAGATGAGGGAGAAGATCCTGATGAAGAAGAAGAGGTAGAGGAGGAAGCAGAGGAAAGGGATGGTAAGGAAGAGAAGGAGGGTGTAGCATTAAAGGAAGATACACCAGTGCAGTCAGACGAGCCATCCCAATCAGCATCCTCACCGCCTCAGGCCCAACACCAACCCCCATCTACTCTAAAATCCTCCAAGTATGTATCCCCGACCGATAACCGCCGCGGCACCGAAATCCGGTTCCCTCGCATGGAGATGAGCGAGTCTGCCTCCATCCTGGCCTGTGAGAAGATCAAGATCCGCATCCAGTGTTCACGTTGCAAGGACCAAACAGATCTCAGCGTAGCTCCTGGAGTCGCCATGGTCTTGGGATGTCATAAGTGCCAGAGCCAGCAGGCCGTAGGATATAGACCTTGTATCATCCATCAGTTTTCATCTGTGATGGGGTTCCTGGACCTCACAGGATGTGTCCCTGTAGATCTTATCATATATGAGTGCAAGTTCATGGTTTCTTGTTTGGAATGCTCAGCAAATTCTGATATTCAGGTATGTTACACATAGATTTTGGGTTTTGCTTCTCTTTATTTCTCAAGATATAGGGTAATGAGGTAGAAGTCAGTATTGTGAGATCATCATGTAATAATGGTCGAACTTTGCATAAGTCTTAACCATTTATTATAAACAAGAGCCTTGATGCCTTCTAGTGGTATTTTCTTCTTTTAAATGAGATCTGTTGGTGCACATATGCTAAACTTGACCATCTTAAAAACATTTCCTTGTTATAAAAGGGGGTATAAACTGCATATGTTCAAAAAGCTTATTGAAAGGTCAGAATAAACTATTAGAAATAAAAAAAAAAATTGAATGCTATTTATTATAAGACCTGTTTTTTTTAATTAAGAATGGTGATATGCCATGGCAAATTGAGAACATTTTAATCCATTTTGTTTTATAGGGCATTCAATACGGACAAGAACGCCCTGTGTGGTGCTCCAAATGCCACCAGAAGATGACCATTGCCATGGATACAGCTAGATTCCAAAGACTGGTTGCTTCTGCACCTGAAGGTTAGTGTGAATAGTAATTTTTATTCTGTTATTGTTTATCTGGAAAATATTTTTTGCAATTATAAGACTCTTAAAGCCCCACTGTTCTACTTGTAGCTACTTGCTCCCTCTATATAGAAAACTTCCACAATCGGTGCCTGTTGGTCCCCCGTGATCCTCTTTTTTATGCCTCCGTTACGAAGTAGCCGGAGGCATTATGTTTTCGGGTTGTCCGTCCGTCCGTACGTCCGTACGTACGTACGTCCCGTTCTCGTGATCGCGTTATCTGAAGAACTGGTTGATGGATTCCTGCCAAACTTTGGTCATGTATGTATCTTGTAGAGCCGATGAACTGATTAGATTTTGGGGTTACGAGGTCAAAGGTCAAAGGTCACAGGGCTCATTATGTATGCAAAACGAGCTTGTGATCGCGTTATCTGAAGAACTGGTTGATGGATTCCTGCCAAACTTTGGTCATGTATGTATCTTGTAGAGCCGATGAACTGATTAGATTTTGGGGTCACGAGGTCAAAGGTCAAAGGTCACAGGGCTCATTATGTATGCAAAATTATGCTTGCTCTCCGCTATATGTGTGCAAGGATGTTATACAAAAATATCATTGTATTTATACCACAAAAGAACAAGATGTATGATATTTAAGAAGTTGCTATCCATACTCTTATTCATATAAAAAGCAAGCTTCTGTGCTATATATTATCTATGCAATGGGAATATACCAAAGAACTGTAATAACATTTTCAATTATTTCTTGAGTATTTTCGCTAGTAACATATCTTGAGCAAACTCTATTATGATAATACGTAAACTTAATCTTTGTTTAACTTCAGGTAAGACAGAAGTGGTTGCTGTGAAGAAAGAGAAGCGACAGAGAGACCCTGCCATCCAGGAAGGGCTCCCTCTACCAGCTAATGGAACATGCCAGCACTACAAGAAGAGCTTCAGGTGGCTCAGGTAAATCATTATATTTCATTTTTCTTTTATAAATCTATTTGTACTCTAGTTTCTTCTTCAAATTACAACTTTTCAATGCTTTAAATAAGGGCTGTACTTCTATTTGGATGTAATTTTTCATCACATAATTTGGACACACAATATAGATTCTACAGTGTGCTGTGTCCCTCTCCATACATATTTTATATTAGATATCTTTCTTTAAATATTGAAAAAATTGGAAACGCAAAGAAAACATCCATCCTTTATGACATTTATTTGTTCGTTTGTTTTTATAGATTCCCGTGCTGTGGTAAATGTTACCCATGTGATGAGTGTCATGATGCCGATTCAGATCACGAGATGAAATTTGCCTCACGTATGATCTGTGGATTCTGTTCTAAAGAACAGGTGAGTTTCTAAAAGAATGTTTCCCGCATCACATACAAGAAACATCCTATTCTTGGCTTTGGAACACCATGTTTACTGATCCACTGATATGATTTCATATACATATTCTATGACATTTTTTGGAGGCTGGTAACAAATTTACAGCACATTCATGTACTTTATATTTCCTTTTACTCCTGTTTATTTTATTTTCTTTGGGCCTTTTTTTTTTTTTTCACTCTCATTTTTTTTTTTTTTTTTTTTTTTTTTTTTACTCCTTTCTGTTTTTGGTTTATTCTCTTTAGTTTGCATGTTTTCTTTCTGATTTCTGGCTTCTAGCCTGTTTTTTTTTCTTCCTTTCTTTTGTTTTAACAGTAAAGTTAGGTTTTTTTCACAGCCTCCTAAACAATAATCAAATCATAGAAATATGACCCTTACTTTATTACCTTGTTTAAATGGTATCCTATTCTTTGTTTGTTTTAACTAGCCCTACTCTGCAGACAAGCCTTGCCTCTCCTGTGGATCCAATGTCACCAAGTCCAGGACCACTCACTGGGAAGGAGGGACTGGATGTAGGAACAAGTCCAAGATGAGCCGGTAAGCCTTGGGCTATACTGATACCCCCCTTCCTCAGGAATGAACCTAGAGATATTAAAAGGACATTCAAACCTGCTTTAACAACCACCTGTGTATAAAGATCACATTTCTTGTTCCCTTTGTAAAAACCGTTTCTCATTGAAACTGTAATAAAGGAACCTGTACATTGAGACCCCCCTTCTTTGTTCCCTCAGCGATCTTTTCAGGTTTCACTGTATATCAAAAGATGAAAATTTGTGAACCTCCTTAGTTTTATTACTGCTTGTCCTGTATAATCTTGTCAAGTTCATAAACAATAAAGAATAATTTCAACCGACAGAGTAACAAGGAAAATCAGATATTTTCATATTTCGTCTATGAAAGCTTCATTGGTGGGTTCCTCTATTAAATGCAGGAAATATACAACTTTACTTAATTGCAGTCAAACCTGTATAATTACTACTCAAGTAGAGAAACAAGAAATTTGTCTTCAACAGGATATGATTTATTTTGTACAGGTTCTCTTTCATAGTTTTCAAAGAATAATACCTTGGAAGAGAAACATAAAATGTGGTCTTTATAAACAGATGGCGGCTAAAGCAGGTTTGACTGTGGTTGAGGTTTCCATTTGACAGGGAATCAAATTGATAAATTTGAATATTAAAAATGATTCAATAAGTACCTCAGAATTATGCGTATTTTGCAATACAATGTTCAGAAATCTTAACTATGTGTAAATATCTATGTTTACCATGCAATGTTTGTTAATACATCTTCTGTAACAAACAAAAACAATGATCTGGGCCCCATTTCACAAAACTTGTCATCAGTGAGGAATGACAGTTCATGTCATGTTACTGAAATCCTTGCTTCTGATTGGTCATCAGCAGATTTGTCACTGATGTTGTCATTTGTCATTGAAAAAAGCCTGGTGTGAACCACCGCCTGGTGTGAACAAGTCATATTTATTTATATAGAGACAACTTAATTCTATGAAAACACAATTTCACTAGTTTTTATAATTTTGTATTTAAAATATTATTAATCATTCTTTTCTCCTTTCTGTTTCATTTCTCCTGTTTCTTTAGAAATGACAAACAGAAGTTTGCCAACTTGCATAAGACTACATCTCGTCATGCACAGAAAGTGGAGGAATTCCAAAAAGGGAAAAAGAAGAAATGACTGGAGCTCTAAACCAACTGCAAAAAAGGGAAAGAGAAGAAACCACTTTACCTCAATATTAATTCCATATGTACAGGTGGCGTAATATTGATTCAGTTCATAATTTGTTATAATTTTGTATTACTATTAATGTAAACAAATTATTATGAGCAGAATAAATGCTATGCAAAGAATCATAGCACAGTGATATTGAAAAAATATAAAGAAGCAAGGTAAAGTAAGCATTGAAAAGATGCTACGACTTCATGACAGAATGAAGATGGGACAAATTTGATTGTGAAACAATATTTGGAAGATTAGATAAACAAATTATATCTTAAAGTAGAATGATAAAATCAAAGCCAGATTATGTCAAGAATATCATTCGGAAACCAGTAGTAGGTTGAGCGATGATTATGTTTTGATGTAATGTTATAAATTGTTTTGTTTTGTTGTTTGTTTTTGGCTGCTGCTTCAAAGAAGAATTCATATAATGAGAATTTAATAAAGAGACAAAATCAATTTTGCCATAAAATGCTGTAATTTGTGCATTTTCTTAAGGCTGGACAGCTGGTGTATGTGATAGATATTGATAATAAGTCATAGAGATAATTTTAAAAAGTAGACTGTCAAAATCAATTTAGTTAATAACATTAATGAATTAAGGAGAATCAAATGACAATTTAAACACACAATGTCAATAAAAAAAATTCACTAAACTAAATTAAATAAACCTTCAATTTCATTATAAGATGTATGAATGATTAATATTTTGGCAAGAGGAGTGAATGATTGATTAAATGAATTTGTTCATTGATGTGAACAATAATGCCTTAAAATAGTTTGCATTGGTTAGAAGACATTGCTAGATTCAATCATTGATATGAATCATGAACTGCTCTTTTGCTAGGAGTTCTCTGATTAATGAAAGATTTGTTGATTGGTTGACTGGTTGATTAATCAAATGATTGATTGATTGATTGGTTAAATGATTGATTGATTAATTGAATGATTGGTTAAATGATTGGTTAAATGATTGATTGATTGAATGATTGGTTAAATGATTGATTGAATGATTGATTGAATGATTGATTGAATGATTGATTGAATGATTGATTGAATGATTGATTGAATGATTGATTGAATGATTGGTTAAATGATTGATTGATTGAATGATTGGTTAAATGATTGATTGAATGATTGATTGAATGATTGATTGAATGATTGATTGATTGAATGATTGATTGAATGATTGATTGAATGATTGATTGATTGATTGATTGAATGATTGATTGAATGATTGGTTAAATGATTGATTGATTGAATGATTGGTTAAATGATTGATTGAATGATTGATTGAATGATTGATTGAATGATTGATTGAATGATTGATTGAATGATTGATTGAATGATTGATTGAATGATTGATTGAATGATTGATTGAATGATTGATTGAATGATTGATTGAATGATTGATTGAATGATTGATTGATTAATTTAATGATTTAATGATTGGTTAAATGATTGATTGAATGATTGCTTGAATGATTGATTAATTAATTGAATGATTGAATGATTGATTGAATGATTGATTGAATGATTGATTGATCGATTGATTCAATGATTGGTTGAGTAATTGAATGATTGACCGATTGGATGTTTGACTGGTCGGTTGATTGGCTGGTTAGTTCATTGTATCTAATCGTTTACTAATCGCACAAGCAAACTTAATTAGATTTAATACAATGTGCGAATGTTGCATAAGGGTGTTATTTAAAATCATGATTTTTGATCTTTCTTTCAAAACGATAATGTTGACCAAAAATTATTATTCTACATGATGCAATCGACTCAGAATAAATCGGACAAGGGATGACAATACTTTTGGCATGCCTCTATTCTGATATTAAACCTTTTATGGGCCATCAATAAATTGGACCTCAAAATTTGCGCCCTGACAGCAGTTACCCCCTATACTCCCCCACCTTTTCCCCCAAAAATAGGTATAGATAAGGGGAGAGAGACGGGGGTTAATATTTAAATGTTTTCTTTTTATTTTTGATCAGTCTCTTCCTGCATGGCCTCGTCTGGCATTAAACGATGTTAAATTAGCTCAAAAATCAAAATTAAAATAGTAAACATGCCAAAGATATGATACGGGATGTGCACACATTATAAATGAATAAGAGACATACGCTAGCTGTAGTATAATGCAAATAAAACAAAAGGCAAGACAAGAGAGATGGGAGGGGAGTCAGGGAGAGAGGGAGGGAAGGAGGGGGGGGGGGACACATGGAGAGGGTAGGGGAGATCGAGGGAGGGAGAGGGAGAGGGGGGTAGAGAAAGAGGTCGGGAGGGAGTGGGGACATCAAAGTGTAAAAAAGGACAATACGACCCCACACGGACCCAACCGGCCTCTCCGCTTGCACCAGCCACCAGTGCCCCTCCCCATAACACCCCCCCCCCCCCCATGGCTGGGCCCATACTTCCCCAATGACCTTTTCCACAATCCCAAAAAGGACTGTCAAAGTCTTTTTAAGACTGGAATATCCTGAAATATCCGCATACGGCGGCCCTCACAGACTTAAGCACAAGGCATACACAAGCCTGGTTAATTATTGACAAAAACATGATTACTCCACCCAAAGAAGTTAATTTATAACACGGCAATGAAGAAGAAACGCTACGTATGGTTAATGTTCATGCTTTATGGCATGCTATGGATTTTCACGCAATTATAACTTTGGGTGTCATTGTTGTGGGCTACGTGAAACTTTATAACACCGGTTTTTTAGAATAAGTGAACCCTCCATGGATGGATGATTAGTCTTTGCGAAGATAAAATATAATTTATTGAACAAAATGTTCTAACGAACCAGGTAAGTTGAGTTATGTTAGAGTAATACAGCTTTTATGACTTGTTATATAATCTTCCCACAAATGTATCCGATTTCGAACAGACGGCAGGGCTATTGAAATCAAGGGTTGAAAATTGTGTAGGAGATGATTTGATTATTGTATGTTATTGTGTGGGCAAGCCTGAATCCGATGACCGGGGTAATAATATATCTGTTAAGCGCTTAGAGAGACCTTGCATGTTGTGTGTATAAAGTGCTGTATAAAAGTGGAATATTGTTATTATTTTTTTAATAATACATAATAGTTGATTTGTAGATTCCTGCTATACCGTTAATGTACAATTATAAACTGTCGGGCAATAAGATGGAATAAAAAAAATAGGCCTACACATCCGCATATGATTTATCAATTGCAATGAGATTTTTATTAGATAGGTTATTGTGGTACATTAATTATGTACGACCGGTACATCTAACAAAATTTAGGACTACCCAGGAAAAGTTTTCTCTATGGAATAAAAAACAACACAAATAGTATTAAATCAAAAATATCCAGAAGCAGTTTCAAGAATTTACTTTAAAATCATTTATTATGTAAAATAATAACTATCTGTATATTGCTCTGTATGAAATCATTTTTACTGAGTTTTAATTGATTTAGTATGTGTTAAGTGATTTAAAATTGAACGTCTTGTATTTTGTAAATGTTGTAAAGGAGCTACTTATGTTCTGGTCCCACTTACCATCCTTTAGCATACATTTTGATTCTATTCTGTAATATCATCATCGTCGTCATCCTCACACTCATTATCCCCACTATCACTGTCCTCATCATCATCATCATCATCATCATCACCACCACCACCACCACCACCACCACCACCACCACCACCACTACCACTACCACCAACATTATTGCCATCATCATCTTCATCGTCACCATCATCATCTTTATGAACATCATCACCACAAAAATAAGTATCATCGTATAATCTTAATTGTCCTCATTATTAGCATTATCGGTCTATCATCACAATCGCCACTGGTCGTCACCAGAGAGAGAATATATAGTGAAGTGAAATGGGGATTTAAAAAAACAAGAAGAGACCAGAGAAAATAAAGATAAAGAGAGAGAGAGAGAGAGAGAGAGAGAGAGAGAGAGAGAGAGAGAGAAATAGAGAGAGAGAGAGAGAGAGAGAGAGAGAGAAATAGAGAGAGATAGAGAGAGACAGAGACAAAGGGTCGAGGATTTAAGGAAATAATTGTACCATTACAATTATCTTAAATCAAATAAATGGAAAGGATTACAACATATCACTCCAGTCAAACAGAGAAAGAACGAAGGTGAGTTAGGGCAACTAATAGAAAGATGAGGCAAACTTAAAATAAATTGTCTGTTTCTTTATATTTCTCTGTAGGTTACGACATTGCTGACCGAAGAGTCATCAACTGACAGCAAATCATTAAGGTGACTCACGTCGGTGACCTGCTCAAAGGGAATTCTTAAAAAGAGAATCTTGGTCCAGACACCATTTAATAACACATCATAAGTTAAGGATGGGTCTAGTAATCGGCATCACAGCATGTTGCTGTGCTTACTGCGCTATCAAGAAGAAGCGGAAACAGAACAGGAGGAGACTCGCAGAGGGTCAGGCCGCCAGCGAAGAAAACGGTCTCGACGACGACGCCGATGAGAGCATGATGAGAGAACAGGGCGACGACGCCACCGACGACGAACTGAACGCCGACTCTCCCCTGCAGGCTGATGGAATCGAAATCGGAATGAACAGTGACCGGCCGCCGCCTTACCAAGCAGTGTCGGTTCCTATGGAAACAGTGCTGGAAGAGATCGACGAGGCAGACGATATGAATATTGGCGGGAGTAAACATTCCTCGAACAAAGTGAAATACAACCATCTCTCTGATACCGCAGAAGTAGTGGAAACATCAAAGGGGGTGGCGCCGGAGACTTCAACATCCGACGGGAAAGAAAATAGTCACGCGAGAACCGAAGAAGATGCTTTCATTAAAGAAGTCATCGACAAGATGTCCGAAATTGAGGAGGAGGGTGCGTTTGGAGAAGGGAGTAAAAAACAATCGTCGAAAAAGTACAAATATTCGCCGCTGAAAGGACCGACTAGCAGTGAAAGAAAGAGAGTTAAGTCGGGCGACTCTCAAAAGGACCATGAGGAAATTAAGACTTCTTGGTCCAATGACATGTACATAGATGAACCAGCGACTGACGTGTAATTTTTATTACCAATATTGTTAATTGTGTCGTGGATACCACCGGGGGGGGGGGGTGGAGGGTTCTTATCCCCGAATGTCTTATGTGAGTACCCCCCCCCCCCCCCGGATACCACACACTGTCTTTGTAAAAAGACAGAATTCTGTCACTTCATTTTAAGTGTACGCACGCAAAGGCATTCAAAAGGGGAACTAAGTATCTTTGTTCTCCCTGAATCTAATGTATTTTCAGCCTTATGAGACCAGGCAAGGAAGGTCATTTGCTTACTTTTAATAGTATTTCGCCATTGTAGGTAGTGTATATAATTATACAAAAATGCGACTTCTGCATGTCATTACACTGTAAAACAATATGAACTAAGTGCTGAAATTGCAAATTATGTTCTCAGCTATTAATTACTTACCGTCCGTATTTGGTACTTGTTTTAATTTAGTGCTTAGAGTGTGTAGCAAGAGGGAGATCTAATTGTGTTTCATTTCAACGGTATGATTTATCTTGTTCTAATTTCTAATCAAACTGATATTTCTTTTTCAATTGCTGCAAAAATGCTTCATGGCCAAATACTTGCTTGTAGCTAGTAGAACCAGGGTAAATTAATTTATATTTACTTAAGACATTTAGATATTAAACCTCTTCAGCTTTATTTGCTTTCGAAGAGATAAACTTTATCTTGTTGTATTGCTGATAGGGACTACATGACTTGTATAGTAAATATTGCATGCAGAACCATCTGCGGTGTTAGTTGTAGTGTTTTATGTTTTATTGTGCAAATATAATTTTGCATTAATGACGTCATTATAACCGTTAACGGTTTTAATACAAAGTGACAGATAATATTGGTTTATTTTATTGTTTCCTAGATGGTATTGTCCTCAATGTTTGTTGTATAATATGAAATTTATGCATAATGCTCATCAACTTTCAAAGAAAACAACCGTTGGTGTGTTTGAATATCTGAGTTGATTAATGGATCAAATGAAGAACCGTGTCATACTCATATCTCTAAATAAGGAAGGATCTGTATTTCATGCAAAAAAGATAAGAAACGATATACGAAAAGATTTGTGTGATGTGGTGGGGTCTATCCTCCCCTTTTATCGGTCGCACACATTTATTCTTATAAGTCATTTGTAGTGTAATGCAAATATTGTTAAGTAAAACTAACATTGTTATCAATGTGGTTTCTTCTTCTGGCTTTGAGATCTTCCATTATTTTGTTTGCTGAGCTTTGTTTTACGGGACGAAAGTCCACTAAGTGTAAACTCATTATGATTTTGAAGATGATTCACTCAGAAGTGTTTAATTTTAGAAACAGGCTGTAGATATGTCCGCGAGTCACGATGTGCTCCGGGAGTTGGGGCACATGGAATACACCCCTTCATTTTATGAGAGGTGTGCAAATAAACCTCGCCATCAGGGAAAGAATTGCAAAAAAAATATTTCAAGCCAAGGTGATACCAGAAGAGTATAAGAAATGAAGACTTAACAAGGAAGAGGGCAAAGTTTGAGAATTGCTATTATTAGTATCTTTCATTATGCTAATGGGGTAAAATAGGGAATCTTCTGTTAGCATAATTATACTTGTTCCCCTTCCTTCGAAAGAGAATGAATGAAAATGATTAAAATCGCTTTTTATTTTCTTTGGGATATGATGCTTTCTCTATTCTGAAAACTATTTCAGTACTAAAGTTGATCCTCACCGTAAGACAAGTGGAAAGTCATAATGATGTATAATCCTCCGAATAAAATGAGGTTTGGTGCGAAAATAATGACAACTTACATTCCTGAATTAAGATTGAATATACTTCTTGTGTTCATTTTTGTTTTTTGGATCTGTCGGATAGGATAGTTGATGCATAGTTTGAACGCAATATATTTTTATATATACGTATCGTAGTAAAGGTGTATTACATTTTCTGTGAGTCTCCAAACATCGATACTTCTCGGTTTCGTTTTTTCTGGGACGTACTGTATAGATCTTTAGGTATTATAAGTAGGTAATTGTAGCCTATAGTGGCCAGTGTAGATTTTATGGAGAATAATGAAGATAAAAGTTCACTTATTTGTATTTGAGTATGTCTAAGACTCTAGGTTATTGCTGTTTTTGTTGTTGCTATGCTGATGCTTGTCCCATGTACTTGATACTCAACATTTGTTTTGATTGAGTATTTACAATGTCCGATATGATCATTTAAGTGTATGATTTTCTCCTTCTTCCTCCTTCTATCATTCCCTCTCCTTCCACTACTTCGTCTTCTTCTTCTTCCACTACTTCTTCTTCTTCTTCTTCTTCTTCTTCTTCTTCTTCTTCTTCTTCTTCTTCTTTTTCTTCTTCTTCTTCTTCTTCTTCTTCTTCTTCTTCTTCTTCTTCTTCTTCTTCTTCTTCTTCTTCTTCTTCTTCTTCTTCTTCTTCTTATATTAGAAATCATTTCCTTATAAGCGTTGGACCTAGGGATTTTTTTTTTTTTTTATAGTGAAAGGGCATTCAGCACTAACCTGCAAAAAAAAATATCGCTGCTATATTACTTTTTTGGTGATCTGTATTCATTTACTATGATTAACGGGGCGTTGTGGCGTGCGCCTGTAATCCAGGTCTGATATCTGATTGATACACGTCTGTAAAAAAAAAAGAGAGAAAAAAAAGAAAAGAAGCTATTTCACAAAGTTTCTTGCGTTTTCATTGTTTTTTAATTAACGAGATTTGATTAAGGTAAGTGCAAAAGTGCGATGAGGTGAACAGACTTTTGTAATCAAATTGAGAGTTTATTTATCCATTATGTACTTGACGTTGTGTTTGTCTGTACACTGTCTGTAATATAAGGGTCGACAAACTTTTGCACAAATACTGCAAACACAATATACAACCAGATTAATGTGTATTTTTTCTCAGCGAGACAATTTGAACTAATTAAAAAAACATAATTCTAATACCGCTTTCCTATATCCGTTTTTTGTTGTGTTCATAATTATTTGCTGTCTACCGATAAGAAGACCATTACTGCCATCTGCAATGACCGACGTCGTTGGACATGCACATCCAATATCCTGTAAAGAAAAGGGGCACAATTCAACAAAAAAAGTCTGAAAAAAGGGTCTAATTAGGGGCCTCTTGGGTTTTAAATTTGACTGGTAGTGCAATAATTACACGAATTTTCCTTTTGTCATATTGGAATGGTAGTA
Source organism: Strongylocentrotus purpuratus (assembly GCF_000002235.5). Taxonomy (NCBI): domain Eukaryota; kingdom Metazoa; phylum Echinodermata; class Echinoidea; order Camarodonta; family Strongylocentrotidae; genus Strongylocentrotus; species Strongylocentrotus purpuratus. The sequence continues at coordinate 1,855,532 of NW_022145615.1, read as the reverse complement.
AGTGGGGCACGATTAGGTTTTGCCTTCACTAAATGCACGAAATGAAATGACTTTATCTTGTAATAATCATGACTAAATAGAAAAAAATTATTAGTACACATAATGCTCAAGAGATAATACGGCCTGGTACCGGGTCAACTTAATCGCAACCCTAGTGAATACTTGCATGGGCAACCCTAATATAGACTGTGGTTGGAATTTCTTTGATGAGGTTTGTGTTAATCATTATGCTTAATTATCATCGGGTTTCTTAATCTGTGTTGCAACCAAGGAGATGACGCACGTTGCACATGTTAGTATTGGCAAAACTACGAGATTGTACCCCCCCCCCCCCACAGAGAGAGAGAGAGAGAGAGAGAGAGGGGGGGGGGAGAGGGGGACGCGTAGAGAGAGAGAGAGAGAGAGAGAGAGAGAGAAAGAGAGGGGAGAGAGATAGAGAGGGGGAGAGGGAGAGAAGAACAAAACACACACTAGTAGGTTATTTCCTCCCCTCCAATGAATGAGTTTACATTGGGAGAGGGATCGGATATGCCGGGCCCTTTTTTTAAATAGTTTTACCGCGGCCCGCCCCGCCCCGCCCATGCACGGGATCGGAGCCCGGAGGCGCGGATCCAGGATGTCTGGAGACCCATCCCCCCCCCCAAAAAAAGCTAAAAATTACGTGTTTTTACACGTTTTTTCCTCCAAGGGAAGGGGGGGGGGGGGGGCGTGGGAGAGCGGGCGGAGCACAAGTGAAGAGTTCAGAGGGGCGGAGATGCAGCGCAGACCGCGATCGTCTCGTGGCATAATGACGTATGTGTGACATCACACGTCAAAATATTGTACCTGAACTGAAGCTTGTCCCAAGATTGCCTACCTCCCAGATTACGTGGCAAGTCGCCTTGGCCTACATACCAAAGTCTTTGTCAGGTAATTTAGTTTTCGTGTGAATCAAATGGTGAATGTTTAGTATGATAAGTGTTTTGGGTGTGGTAGCTGGAAAGTAATGCATTTTAAATTAATTAAAAACGAATGCCTAATTAAAACATGGTACCACACGATGATATCGATGTTGTGTAACACTAGACTACACAGATCATTCTATTTCCAGGGAGCTCCGACGCCGACGGCATAGGCGTTGGAGCTCCCTCGAGTTAGTATATAGCAATAGCATGGTATAGTATTAGACTAGTAACACTAACACTAACAGGAAGGAGTCGTTTCATTAAATTTAAAGGGAAAGTCCACCCTGATGGTAAACTTTTAAGTCCAGCCCAAAAATGAGAGAAACAAATAATTAAGTGAAAGTTTGAGCAATATTATAAAAAAGCCAATAATCAATATCCAATTGAAAATAGGGTCTAGGAAATTTAAAAATGTTTGAATTGAAGTGGTCATCTGACATCACAGTCATCAGTGAAATGCAAGGAAATTGGCAACGCTGCACTGTGATGTATCTTGCAAGATCCTCTCCAATCTGCTCTAGCTGTTGGAAAATTTCATAAACTTTCATTCATCATTGTCTTTATAAATCTTATAGTTATTGATGATGGAATAGATTATTTTTCCTATAGGCCCAGGGGCTGTATGCAATTATATTTGCAATAGTTATAGCAGGAAAATGAGAGTTTAAATGGATACCCCATCTAAGAGGGCCCTTCGAAGAACTCCACTGCACCGCGAGTCTTTTTTCCCCCCATATCATAATCCCCTTAATCCCTCTCCCGGACCGCACAGCTCGTAAATCTCACTCCCGAAACTGAGTGACATAGGGCTCGCGAAATGCATTGTTGGAAATACACATCAGCTGCTATCAAACAAAAATGGCGCCGTACACTAGGGATGAGTATTTGCTAGGCGACGATTTAGACTTTCTGACTGATTTTGAGGAAGATTTGATTTATGGGAAGTTGGAGACCAATACAAGTTATGCACGTGTGAAATTCCATCAACAGAAAATCTTATTTGTTGCAGTGAACCAGAATGTACGTGTACAGTTCAATGGTTTCATCGTGAATGCGTAGGCCACTCCAGCAAAGCATAGATAGTTGATACTAATGCGTATTGACTACTAGCACTGCAGTACGTGTAAATAGGCAGCATTCGAATACATGAATAGTCAATACACTCACAACATACAAATGCACATAATCATCCCGATGCGGTTGATCGGCAAGTTTGCATTAGACTCACAGTTTTAATTTTTAAATTATTCTTTCTAACATCGGAAAGTTGAACAAATTGTATTTTAATGCTCTTTAGGTGTCATCGATCGTCACTACGGTACTGACTTTGAGTGAAATCAGTTGAGTTTTGTACAGTGGTGTTTGAAATGCTGAGAATCAATAGCACAACATTTAATACACGGCCAGGGTAGTAATGCAGCTATGTGTGTTTCCACCCACAACATGCACAGCCCAGCGAGCACGGCGGCTTGCACGTCGCCGGCCCGTATTTGGGCGAAAAGTGGTGATGAATTGACAACTTCTAACCCTCATTAAATCTAATGCGCAAATATATAACACAATTTCATTTAGTTATTTTAAGAGATAAACTTATGGACTACCTTCCTAGCTATATAAAAATTTCGGAAACTTTCGGAAAATGTCAATAATTAGGAGAGAACACGATGATGATGAGAAACTTGCATTCACTCTAACTCATGATTTCCTTGGTCGATTTCGCTGGTTCAGATGGCTACGTCTTCAGTAGAGTTATCCGAGCACAGCGAAAGCATTTGATAACCAATAGAAGGTTGCATTGTGCCGTAAGTTGTCAATTCTGTATTTTATATGTTATAGCTATATACACTGTACATCTTCAATGAGTATAACGTCATTTTTTCGGTGACACGCATGGCTTCAAAGCCTTTTTTTAACGACCAAGTGCTTGGAGAGCTTAGGGAAGCAGACGGCGTTGCGTAACACTTTGTAACATTTGGATCGCCAGAGGGCATCTGTGGTCTGATAAGGGCGGCTGTTGATGGATTTGATGGCTGAAGAGGGTTACATTACTTGTTGTTAAGCCAAGTTAATCTTGAATAGCTTTCAATCGGGAAATTCTTTTGAGACGGAATATCCATTTAACTCTCATATTCCTGGTTATAGTTATGACTTATGCCATGATGAAAGAATGATTCCACCCCTCCCCCCCCCCCCCCCATAAGGGGAAAAGAAGATAATATTAATAACACTAACAATCAGAACCACAATATGGTAACTAACAAACTGAAATTGATCCACTTTCATAGTAGATTGACAAAACCACTTCTATAGTTGGATCTAGATTGCCAGGTCTTATTAGCATGTTTTGTTTCTTATTTTCACCATGATAGGTATTGACATTATTCTTGTGCTGTCATTATGATGGAAGAAGTGAGCAGTGATGACCACAAAGAAGTGGACCCAGGCCTGCCGGGAGAGGAGGCGCAAGAGGTCGCACCAGCAGGTATGATTAATTCTTTGTAAAGTTTATTTAAAGTCAGTTAGTGTGGAGAATGCATGCTCGATCTGCAGAGTAAAAAAAAGTAATACGGCTGCACCACCACTTTTAATGCTGTAATGGATGTTTTGCTTGACTTTTCTTGCAGGAATATGGAATTGATGTTGAATAGCAAAGAAAGTGTGAAAAAACAGATATGCAAATGGTTAATTGATGCATGTTACAAATCATTCATGCTTTCAAATATATGGCATATTTATTTATTTATGTACAATTGGAAGGAAAACAATATTAGAAATGAATTTTGAGGGCTCATTTACCTTCTGACTGTCATTGGTATTGGATAAGAGAGAGATAGAGCAAAGAGATAATGAGAGGGGGAAACAAAAATAATACTATAAGATGATGCATGGGTAGAGGAGTAGATTGAAATTGAGAAGTAAGTACCTGTATAGGATTGGAAAATAAACTTACAAACCTTGATGAAAGATCAATTACAACAAAATAAAAGCAGGGAAGAAAGATCACAGTACAACATGTATATGTAACAGAAAGGCCCACGAGGCAATACACTTTAAGGAGGGGTTGGCCTTTAAAATTGTTATTGCTGGTAATCTTGCTGAATATATTACTTACATTGATTTGACATCATTGCCATCCCCCGCCCCCTCCTCCAGCTCCCTCCTCTAGCTCCTTCCGCTGTAACAGTAAATATCAATCCAGGGCTCTGTTGCATGAAAGTTACCATTGATGGTAACTTTACCATCAATGGCAACTACCATGGTAACAGGGCTCAACAGCCAATCAAAATCAAGGTTTCCATGGTAGTTACCATTGATAGCAAAGTTACCATCAATGGTAAATTTTGTGCAACGGGCCCCAGGTATTGATTTCCCCCATCTTTCGTCTTTGATTGAAGGAGATGGAGGCAGTCCTCAGCCACCAGTCCCAGACAGCACTTCATCCCTCCTGTCTGGAGTTCCCCCTCCCCAGCCGCTTGGGAGCCACATCTACCCACCACCACCCCCTGCCGGTGACCTAGGGGCTGTGTCGTCCTTGGGGCAGCAGCAGCCTCAGCCACAGATCTTCACACCATCCATGCCTGCTGAGCCAGTGGGTACATCAGGGTACTCGTATGGGGTGGTGTCAAGTCCTGATCCACAGGTGAGTTAGATGTAAATAGATTGATGGTGTTGAATTGAAAAAATGTAATAGAGTGATACCTGTCTATAAAGACCACTCTAATTTGATGGTGTTGATTTGAAGAAGAAACAAATGTAATACAGTGAAACCTGTCTATAAAGACCAGCCAAGGGAGACAAGAAAAGTGGTCTTTATAGGCAGACTGTCTTCTTGTACAGGTGCTTATAGTAAATGTTTAAATGACAAACCATTTTCAAGTGAAACAAAAATGTGGTTTTGGTAGACAGGTGGTCACTAAAGCAGGTTTGACTTTGGTAATAATGACTGATTCTGAAAGTAGACAACAAGGCCTATATGACAATATGCCAAATCTCAAATCAAAGGACCCTGTGTGAACAAATTAAGATATTTCAGTCAATTCATTTTGTCACAAATACTTGCAACAAACACCAGTTATGTTACAGATCATAATTATTTTTGATCAATTCTCTTGGAGCAGGATGCTACCTGTCCATTCTGTCATCACCTCTTCTATCTCATTTCCTCCATGTAGTCTATGTTATTTGTTGCCAATAAAGTGAAAAGAATGAGACCATTTTAAACCTTTGAAAAGAATTGTATTCAAGAAGGTTTTACAGGTATGCAATATGCTGTAGATCAAATGTTGTATGTGTGAAGACATTCATTGGATTTTGTCAAAGTCCGAATGACAAATTGAATTTTAGAATTGACAAATGTGTCGTTTAATGAGTAATTTTTATGAAGGTTTCTTTGTACAAATGTTTATTTTCTCTTGCAGAGCCCTCCACCAATGGAAATGCCTCATCAGTCCATCGCAAGCAGTAGTACCCCAGAGGTTGACCCCAACCCCCACCCTGAATCATTAGGAGGGGGTGGGGGAGGGGGCCTCTTTGGATGGGGCAGTGGCATTATGAGAAAGGTCATGGAGAAAACCAAGGTGAGATCTCTACCTAATACAAATCCATCTAGCATTTTATGAATTCATTTTCACAGGCTGCCTGCCCTAGCAACAAACAACAAATGCTGTCTTGTTGACGATCAGCTATGCATGAAGTCTTTCGTCTTCTTTGTTGTTAAGGGCAGACAGCCAGTGGAACGGATTCCTTTAATAAAATTATGGAAATGCAAGCATTACTTTAAACAAACAGAACCTTGTCATTCCTGGATCATTATTCCTGATTGAGGTGTCATATGAAAGAGCAGAAATTGATCTTTCTAGAAATGTGATTTTCTCTTTGAAATTCAGATACTGTTCGCCAAATGACTTTTTGGTACCCTTTCTTCAATTGTATTCAATCACTCATGCATGGAATATGAGTTGCATCAAATGAAAGAGGAGGAACTAAACTTTACAAATATGTGTCATTTATCAATTATAATTGTGATTACGTTATGATAAAACATTGATAATTCTTGGTTTCGTTTTTTCTTGGACGCACCGTATATTGATTTCCAGGCTTCAGGATGTAGTGGATCGAGTGGCATTTCCTTCATGTTTAGACTGAAAAGCAGTTTTGGTTTACCGTAGTATATTAAAGCTTGATTTAGTTGGGTAAGGACACTTTTGAAATGTCTACAGACGGGTATGTAAAAATAGAAACAATGTATGTAAAAAGGCCCTAACACTGCATTTCATACGAAAGAAACACTTTATTTTACACTTGAACCCTATACATGTCATTAAGTTCCTCACTACAATGGAAGCAAAATATATTGTAATTACATTTGAATATCGGTAATTTATATATTATGAACTTGATCCATCTATTTCTTGTTTTATTCATAAAGTAAACAATGGAGCTACTTTTTGTTTTTCCCTGTTGTCTTTTTGTACCATCTCATATTTCTTGTCATATTCAGAGCTCAGTTGATACAATGATAACAACACTAGATCCTGGTATGGCAGCAATAATCCGTAAGTACACTCTGAAAGAATTGCTAGTTAATTTTTATTTCTCTGGTGTATCGGGGAGAAAATAACAAAGAAAATATAGATGCTCTTTGATTTCGGGAGAAAATGAAGTCATGTCTTCAATTTTAATTTGGGTATAATGATTGTACAGTACAATTTTTCTGTTTAAATGATAGCAATATGAGAACATATGTGCATAAATGAATATATATTTTAAGGATGATTTCATACTGCTGTAGTGACTCTGCTGTTGAAAGTCTCCCATATTTCATGAAGATTTCTATTAACTTTTATAGTCAGTGGTTCTCGCAAAGTTTATTACCATTTTCAAAGTCCTTTCAAGACGTGTATCTCATTGCCTTACCTATGCAGGTTCTGGTGGGGACGTGGATATCATTGTTGCATCAGACAAAGAGGTGAAAGTAGCGGGAGTCCGAGATGCATTCCAGAAGGTGTTTGGTAAGGCCACGGTTACCGGTCTGGCAGCCCAGTCTAACATCGCACCTCAGCCCGAGGGGTACGCAGCGGGCTTGAAGGGGGCGGAGGAAAGGATAACAAATCTTAGGAGGAGTGGGGAGGTACATGAGAAACAACCCATGGTGTCAGTGGAGAGCTTCATTGCTGAGCTGCTTCCAGACAAGTGAGTTAGTTTCTATTCAGTTTGTAATGGTAATAGTTAAAAGATATATTAGTGATGTACCTTCATTGGTAGTATTTACCAATTTAAATTTTGCAGAAAAAAAGATTGATAATAGAGCTATATTTGAAGAATGTTTGGACCTAATTTATATAGACATCTAGATAATGGGTCTAGTATTATTTGTTAACAGTCTACATCACAGGCACAACCAAAAAACTTAACTCCTTTTGCAAATAATGATGATTTTATGGCCCAGATGTGCTGCATGTTATCCAGTATGACAATAATTCTATACCCAAAAATGTGCTGTTTGATATTAGGACTTGATATGTACATTGCAAGGGTTACCTGCAACTGTGCAAGGTAGTAATTGCTGTGCTATTTCACACCTAATAATCCCAAAATCTGCTGACCCTGTATCCCCATTCTCCAATAAAGAGAATTGCATATATTACATACTACAGTATTTTCATTGTATTCATGTAGTGCAAATTAATTGTGTTAGATCAATTCAGATATATTAGCCGAAATTTGGGTCACATTTTTAGATTCATAATGTTTCAGAGCAAAGGGGTGTTTCACAAAGATCCTTAGTCGAACTTAATTCTATGTTGGACTTAAACATTACAGAGAGCCAATTGTAGCCTTAAAATAAAATATATTCAACAGCAAAAATTCAAGTATTTCAGACTTTTCATAAATTCCACATCAAGAACATGAATGATTGAAATCAACATGTTATGCCTTTTAAGATAACTTTTACAAATTTTGTTCAAAGATGAAAACGGCTTTCCATAATTGTTAAGTCCAACTTAGGATCTTAGTCTGTTTAATAGTGAAGCTTAATAATGTTACTACTGACCTTTCTTTGTAATTATGTAATGTTGTCTTGTCTTTTTCAGGTGGTTTGATATTGGATGTGTCATCCTACAAGATCCCTACCATAACATAAACCTGGAGAACTTCACCCAGGCCACACCCATCCCCTCTGACCTGGTGGAAGAGGCGCAGAGAATGACCCCTCCGGACTACAACCTGCGGTGGTCTGGCCTCGCTGTGACCATCGGTGAGGTGATTGAGAGATCAAACCAGGGGATTCCCCGATCAGACTGGCACAAGGCCTTCACAGGGATGTCCAGACAGGAGATGATTTATAGTGCAGCCATCTCGTTAGCAGGGACCTATAAGGTCCAGCTGTCAGGGAAGACCCAAACTCTGTGAATCGAACTCTAAGGGTTGTACGGAGGACTTGACTGAATGTATCAGGGTACTAGTGTGGTGTCCACATAGAAGAGGAACTCGGCTCAAAAGTGATGGTTGCTATCTGTGGCTTGAAGACTTCCTATTGAAAAGATTGTATGGGAATGAATGCATGCCATGAGTAGGATTGTAAGAACACTATATACTCTAAGGCAACTAGACACATTCACACATAGTCAAATCAGACTTAATTTTCCAACCATCTTTTTGAGGCAAACGATGCTAAGGCAAAGATAGATAGCAGTTTTGTTAGGTCGGTATACAAATTTTGAGAATAATGCAAGAAAGTGTGCCTGCATGTGTACACACTGTAGCTACCTCTAGGAATCTCGATTCTGTTTGTATCGGCTTTAGCATCAAGCCATCGAGCTAGGTGTCCAAGTTCCAGGTGTAGAAGTAAGTGACAATCAAATGATGCGCAATGTCAACAACTTAGTAATAAATGAATGAATTTTTTGTTTTGTTGGGGGGTAGGGGGGGGGGGGGAGAATGATTTGGCAACTGATTTAAGCTTTGCTAGAGTTAGAGCTTCTAGGACAAATTAGGGTCTGCATTGAAAAGCTATGATTATGATATGAAATGGCTCCATCCATCTTCAAATTTTATATAAATGAATTAGTATGCACAAAATTGTAAGATACTTTTATAAATTAGTAGTTGGAATTGCAAGAGTTCTGGTCTAGTAGAATATAAACTTGCCATCCTTGTGCCTTTGGAATTTGAAGATCATTAAAGATCAAAGAAGCTTTTCTACCTTGTTAATTTTAGATCAAGAGTTGATTTTTGTGGATCCTTGTATAATATTTCCTGTTTATGACACTGCATTCATTGGCAACCAACCTTCTTATCTTGTCCATACAATTACCTTTATTCTGTGACAAAATGACTATAAAATAGGAATTAAGTCAGTCATAAAATGAAAATGAGTGATTGGATTAATGGGGACCCATCACGAGACAGACCGACTGTATGTGGCTACATCACTAACTTGCTGAGTAGATAGTTCTATCTACTTGGTCAGGGTGTAAACTTGAACTTGATTTAGAATAGATAATTTTATGACTATCAGCCATTGATAAAATATTTGAATGTTTGAGGATAGTTCTGAAATAAATTTGGAGTATTCCAAATTTCTATATGATTTGATTTTTGAATAAATTATTTAAGAATTTTATCATTTCTTATTTGGGATAATTCTGTCACGTTTCTTGTCTAGAAAGGAAAGAGGGAAGAACATGTGGTTTGTTTCCTAAAGTTCAAAGTTGAGTTCAGATATACATGTTCCTGTGCTATTTTCTTTATATCAAACTTACACTGTAATTTTGTTTTTCTTTAGACATTCTGTCATGTTTACTTTGTCTCTAATTTGTACGCATTTGATATTTCTTCCTTCAATAATTCCATGTTTGTTTTCTTTCGTCTAGAGAAATTGTGTTTGTGAAACACGGCATTTTTATTTATATATTATTATAATACGGCTGTAGGCTGAGCTGAAGTATTCAATTAAAAAGAAAGTAGAAAATGCAAAGGTGTGTCATTCTGTATTATCTCTAGCATGTCACTGTATGTGAACAGTTTTTTGTCATTCTCTCAAGGAATTCTGATACTTGCACTCTATAAATCTTCAAAGCCTTCCAAAAGCTATACCGGTAGTTTTTATTACTTGTTTAATTTGACAATAGATATTCTCTAGGGAACATTTAGAAATTAATGTACTGTTTTTATATTTCAGTAAGAAACATCAACAGCCTGTTGTAACTTTGCAATCACTTTCCATTTTGGTCAACTCTTGGAACATGCAACGGACCACTTTAGTCTACTTTTTCCACACACACAATATTTCAGAATATTAATACTCCAAATATGTTGGCAGTCTAGAGATTCAGATCCCAATAAACAAATAATTAAATTAATACAGGAAAACAAAATTGAAATATTGATGATCAGCATGAGCTTATTTTTATTCATGTAATATATTACATATCCATTACTGAGATACAGCCATGTATAATGTCATATATGTAATAATTTAATCAAGCAAAGAGTAGCATGGTAATGTAGAGGCCCATAAGTTAAAACGCAAAAGAAATACATGCGAGTAAATACAAAATTGAAGGAAAAAGAAATTGACATCAAAAGAAAATATGAAAGAGGTAGGGAAGAGAGATAGAGAAAGAGTGTGAAAAGAACTGAATTCATAATGGAATGCATTGACTTAGAGCCTAGTCAAAATCATGGATACACCTGCTAAAATCAATGAATTTGAAACATCATTTTTGTCAATTGAAATTTTACGAAATTATCCTTTACAAAATGACTGTCTTCTAAAAACATCTAGATTTTAGAATCCATGCCCCTGCCCTTTTCTTGAATAAGAACTGACAACAGCTGGCAAGAGAATTACATAATCCCATTTTACATACACCATGATACAGTAGCCTAGCAAAATGTAGTGTCGCAAATATAACAGAGGAACACATATGGCTATAAAGCAGCATTTATCTTTCTCCTATCGGGATATTTTCTAAATGCAGCAGTCACGGACCAGATTCTCAACAACAATATCTAGTGCACAACCACCCACCTATCATGATCTATAAAAGAAGATGACTATGACTGTTTAATTGACATGATGCAATCCTTTGTGAAAAGTTGCTGATGTACCTGCCACTTCATTTTGTTATGTTACAATATTATGCTTGACTTCTATATACAACACATTGATGACATTACATTTATACTTTTGTTTTTGTATGTCTATAATCAATGAAAACACAATATCAACTGATTATACTTCACTATAGAATCATCTACTAATGTTACTTTACATATTTACAATGAGTGAGTGCAGTCGTGCTCTTTATCCGAATTTCAGAGTCACAAGATGTGATAAAGCCCTTCTGGCTCCAAACAGACGAAAGTAGTTTAATAAATGATAACAAGAAAACTAAATCAATGAAACTTATCATTGACTACAGATCATGCACAAAGCATATATTTGTTCAGCCTATGAAGATGTGTTTTAGGCAACCATATGCTACTGGAACAACTATTGAAGTATTCTCTCATAAATAAATTGCTAACATCAAGGAATTCAAGGTGGAATTCCACAAACACAAATATAACTTGGAAGGAGCATGAACTGATGTGCACAAAGCCCCAAGTCCCTTGCAGCTAGGTTCCAGGACCTGGTTAGTGGCTCTGGAGGCACCAGGATTCTTAGATGCTTTCTGGTACGATCTGAGCCATATTTTGACACATTTTCATATAAAAATGTCTTGATTAATATTTCAGAAATAAAGTTTGTTTGAGAGTGAATTCAAACCTGTAACTGATTTACAAACCTGTCACAAAGAAAACCAATCCTGTCCCTCATGTTAACCTTTTAGCAACTAAACCGCCCGTAACCGCCCCTCCTTTTACTTACTGAACCACTCAAATAGGGTCTACTGTGATAATGTTATACATGCGTAATCCTTACCATGTCTACAGTAGGATTCTGCATAGAAAAATAGCGCATGTTCCATATTGTTCAGCACAATGTCAAAATTATGATATTATGCTTATCTTCCAGTGAATAATAGGCCATTTTTACAAAATCGCTAGTTGCTAATTGGTTAAGAACATTTGTGGACCACCCTGTATAATAGTAATGGCTCTAGACTAACGGTCACATTAATAAATATCTGGTGTCCTGACTTTATGAGCAACCTCGTATTTGGTCATCACCTCGTCCCATTGCACAAACTGTTTGGAGATAAGAGTTATCTGAAATGGTGAAAGCAATTCAGGAAAAATAAAATTGAATATCTGTCAGTTTACATGTATTGTTTAATATTTATTTTCAGATTTGTATCTGGTTATAAATTGTGCACACATTTTTAAAAATCATTTCATTTCATTTTATTCCATTCGTCACATAAAAACATGCATAATTATAACATTGATATTTACATATAAGTAAAGAACATACAAATAACATAACGAAAGATAAACACAAAATACAATTTTATATATATATGAATGAGGAAACCGGCAAGAAAGAACAAATAAATCTTATGTGGTGCATCCCTAATAATATCTTAACTTGTTGCAAAAATAGAAAGAAAAACAAAAATTGGGGGGAATGTTTCAGGTAGAATTGTAATCTTAATGCCTATGTTCAGTCAGTGTAAAAGCTGACAACCCAAAAAGTAGGAATAACTTAATAATAATAATAATAATATAGATATTTATAAAGCACCCGTATCTGCCAGGCTCTGACGCTCATGGCGCTGTACATATTACAATCACGAACATATCCCTTTCTTAATTAAAGTAAAGGTAAAGTAAAACAACACAAATTATTACGCCACAATTATAATTGTCATTATTAAATAGAACTTAGGGCATTACATGTCAGGAAATACAGATTCTACGACTCAAAATACATCTGAACATGTATTTGTAAAGGATACAATGTTATTATATGACTCGAGAAGCTTTTTGGTCTCATCTCCAAGCTCCTTTGCCTCTTCCTGAAAATGATAAAGAACAAATGATTTTGAAAGGAACTGTTACATGGTGGGTTTCATTAAATACAGACAATTAAAAGAGTGGACAGATTATTTTGTAATTTGACATTGTATCATTTTATTTAATCTCTGATAAAAAACTAGGAGAAGAGCTTTTATTCATCTGACCTATATTTCAAATACGTGGGAAAATCTTTATGTGATCATCATTTTGCTCATTGACGATACATGTCCAAGCACAGGTACAGTAACTGTATAATATATTAATAACAATACACACAACATCAAACTTTAGCCAGCTCAAACTGTGTATGGGCTACGGCAATAGAAGGTTCAAAGAAGTTTCTTACCTCATGTTTGACCTGTACTGTGGTCAGTGGTACCAGTCTGTCGGATAATCCACTTACACCTAGGGGGAAAAAAAGTTAAAAAGTCATTCTCATTTCATAACAGTTCTCAATTCCTACAGTACTGTCCACTTTACAAACAAAACCATGAGGAATACATATGAAAAGTTTTTTTTTAAATAGTTGTAATTATCTTTTCCCCCTTTGTATTACCCTCTACCCTCCCCCTCCCCCTTCTCTCTGTCTCTCTGTATGTCCGTCTCTCTGTTTCTTCTCTCTCTCTCTCTCTCTCTCTCTCTCTCATCCACACCTCAACCATCCTCTAACAATATAGCTCACCTTTGATATGTTCACTATCTAGCACTGAAGAAAGTTCTTTGACCTTTTCCAAGAGAACTGCTTGTGCTTTCAGCTGCTCCTCCTCTGTAAAACAGTTAAAACAGACACAGAATATACTAAAATATAGATCTTTAAAAGACAGAATCATTTAAAAAGACAAATCTTTTTAATCCCTGACACAATAGAGACAAGGCAGGTATAGTACATAATTTTTTTTAAATACACTGTAAGATACTCAACTTACTTCTTTTTTTCTTTTTTTCTTGGGGGGGGGGGGGGGGGCTATATTCAGCTAAGATTATACATGAGTCACAAATAATATCTGTTTTCAATCAAAATGTGTTGTTATTTTCTTGCTAGGAAAACCCTGTGTGGACAGGGATACATTTCAAAGAACATTAAACAACAGCATGAGCAGTTATCTGTAATGTGGCCCTCTAATCAGCAAAGATTATACATGAGTCACAAAAATAGGTTGAGATCGATAACCATATATATTCAAAATAATTAACCTGTTATGTACATCCTTTTTCGTTACAGTACATATTTTTTATAATTTCTAACCTGAAATATCTCATGTATTGCCATCAATTAGTTTTAAAAAAACTTGAAATTACATTGGTATTTACCTGATATACATGTAGTTGTAGCTGACTGAAAACTGCATCTTGTTTTAGTAAGATGTACTTAGCATTAGCAAGCCAATTAATCACATAAGATCTTTTGAAATTTAAGGGGACTGAGATTTCTTTACTTTATATAAAATACAGAGGTTTGAAAAGGACACATACCTGCTAAAATGATGTCAGTTTTAGCGTCATTGCTCAATGTCAGCTGACTGGAGAGTTCCGGGTCAAGATAATTATTGAGCTCTTCCACTGTAAAAATAAAAGCAAACAAAAAATACATATTTACTCAAGATGGAAAGGAAAGGAGAGGAGAGCAAGATTATGGTTGCTGGAGATGGAGTAAGAGTAAAATAGGGAGTGGAAGGGGAAGGGATGAGATGAGAAAGAAAGAAGGGAGGGGCAACCAGACAATTTAAGTGAGAGACATAGAGATGGAAACGAGAGAGGGAGATGGAAAATAGGAGAGATACAGGGGGTGGAGGGGGTATAAATAGGGGAGAGTCATCCACCTGTCAATCATGTTCTTGATGACTTGTACAGTCATACTTCACTCATAACTGTTTACTTAAAGAAAATATTGTGATAAACCAACACAAAATTTCTTTAACTCCTACCTACTATTCTTTGGAAGACAAAATAACTTACATCTTTTCCATAGAGCTTGAGTCTTGCTTTTACCAGATGTCAAGCCTGCTATCTTCTGCTTCACTCCATGCAAATTGTCTATAACCTGTGAAATTAAGAAATAAAATGTTGAATTGATGAATGTAAGTTACCTTTTGTCCATTTGTTGTTGGTTGTTGTAGACTTGTATAAGTTTTATGTCCCATTGAACAAATAATTATAATGGTATGAAGTGCATGGCATCTAGTATATAATATAACGTTTCACACATTTAAATGTCAACTAAAAACAAAGATGATCGAAAAGAACAGAAAATAGGAAGAAGAATAAGAATATGTTGATGGAAAAAAAGAAATGAAAGAAGAATAAGAAGAGGAAGAAGATGAAGATGAGGGGAAGTGAGAGGGAGAGGATGAAACACAAGAAGATCATGAAGACAAAATAAGGGGACAAAAAAAGAAAGAAAGAAAAGTGAAAAAATATGAGAAACCAGAAAAATCATCATCTTGATGAGATAATCTCTGAAGTACCTTTTCCAGCCTAAACCGTGATGGGCTGTTATGTGACAGTAGGTGACAGTGCAGAAAACTGACGACAACAAAACGGTGTAAAATGTCTAATTCATACCATTAAAACTGGTGCTGGTAAAGTCTTACGACATCAACCAACAACTGTGATGGGGGGGGGGGGGGGGGGGGGTTGGGTGTTTGGACACTTAAGTTGGTTGGTTGTTATTTTTTTACCTGACTGCTAAGAAAGCATAAATGCTTGTAAGTAAGCAACCAGACGGCCGACGGCTTTAGGTCCTCTCCGAGGGACCTGGTAATGAGGATTAATGCCTTACCAAAGGGCACTAGCGCTTCGACTTGGTTTCGAACCAGGGTCACCGGATAACGAGACCACTGCTCTACCAACTGAGCTATCGCGCCTGACAAGCAAACATCAATGACTTCTCTTTTGCCTTCAGATTAAACGGAAAATACTTATCAAATTACACTAACCATCATTGATATTTGTTCTCTACAACTTACAAGTACAATAATCAAAGTAAATCTAAGATTAATGAAATAATGCTTGTAAACTTCCAGATACACACATGTGAATACGCATTGCATTGGCCCATTTGTGCTGCTGGCGTGATTATCACCAAGCCCTAGTCTGGACACATAATATCTGAGTTTCAAATTACTGGGTTTTTAAAAATTTACTTATTTAGTGTTTTTATTAATCTGATGATAAATCATATTCATATTAGTCTAAACAAAGTCAAAGATTTCCTAGATCTACTGGGCACTGCATGCTTGAAAAGGGAGTTTTAGAGGCACAGCTGCACTCTTTGATATAGATCTAGACTACATGCACAAGCTTATTTGAGAAGTGGCAATTATTCATTTATTTATATTTCTTTCTCTTTTTCTTTTCCAATAATTGACACTACTGAATTCTGACATGTACATGTCAGGGCATTAAGGTAAACAAAACATACAAAGAAATAAGCAGCTGGGACTAGGTCGATTTTTTTTTTTTTTTTTCTAGACTCAAAAGTTCATCAAAACCTTTCGTTCCGGAAATTTTTAAGTTCTTAGAAACAAAACATAGTCTTACCGATCCTTGGATTCCATTCGAATTTCCTTCGCCGCATATTCTACTCTCAAGTGCAGCAATTCTTTGTTCCAATATCTCGAGAGTGCCAGCGCCAGCCATCTTGGACTTCCAACTTCGTCAGCAAACCAGTGCAGTCTACATGTGTAATACAGCTGCACCACGGCCACGCCCCAAGCCTAGCCCAGCCCTACGGTACCGGGCGGTGGCGATCTTAGCAGCACAGCCGCGCCAGCACAAGATCACCACTCCTTTATCCCTGGTTGGTTGTACCCTTGCCCCGGCTTTACTTTAGAAGAAAGAAAGAAAGATATGTAAGTGTTTGATAGTGTTGGTATGATTATTACATGATCAAATTATTCTGAGTCGGTGAGAATGTTGTAACTTATAGTCTAAAACTCAGTATAATTCATGATAGGCCCTAAGTATTTTGCAATTTCTCATTGCCCCTTCTTCTGTTTTGGGGGTAGGCCACGCGGGAGGGGGGGGGGGGGGGGGGGGGGGGGGGGGGAGTTGTCTTATTAGTCAGATCAGATTGATATTAGGTGTATGATTTAGTTATGTTGCACAATGAATATAAAGTGTTAGATGTGAAATCTAAAGAGCGCGCTAGTAGGGGATGTGGCCTGTGGTTGAACGTTTATTTAATCTTATTTATTTATATTCAAATTTGTCGAGTAATTTTCAACAATTAGAGATGATCGAGGATCAAGAATATGCAGAGGCCAGGGGCCGGTCCATGCCATGATGCATGCTATTTGAAAATTAATGACAATTTTTTGTATGTTTCCTTCTTAATTGCACACACAAATCCTTTGCAGAGACGCCAAGTTCAAAGATCAGCAATGCGTGACATTTCATGATACGGGCGCGTGTGAGGGTATAACACACGTATAAGGTATAGCGTTTTTCGAAATCAAGCGCGCGCACGTT
The DNA here is from genome assembly GCF_000002235.5 of Strongylocentrotus purpuratus. Classification (NCBI taxonomy): domain Eukaryota; kingdom Metazoa; phylum Echinodermata; class Echinoidea; order Camarodonta; family Strongylocentrotidae; genus Strongylocentrotus; species Strongylocentrotus purpuratus. The sequence continues at coordinate 1,838,148 of NW_022145615.1, read as the reverse complement.
GTGTGTGAGAGCGTTTTCAGACCCTCGAAATGCGTGACACTTGGTAGCTCTGCCTTTGGAGCCTGGGGTTTCTTCAAATGAAAAATATTTTTCACTCATGTTAACTTAAAGATAAACTTTAGTACTGGTAATGCGATTGCATTGTGAAAGAAAAGGTGTGGAAAGGATCAGAAACAGTTGATCATGTAGCATGTAAGTATTGGTGTGCACTGCAAGGTTCTGGAGTCATCAAAATCATAATAAATTGACCGAGTCTTGGTAAAGTAACAAGCACTCACATAGAAAGCTATATATGGGACAACACACATGGTGTCGGGGCTAGTACTACCTTGATTTCCTTGTCTTTCTATGCTCATTACTCAGCCAGTATACATTTTTCCAAAATTGTTGGCACATGTCATTTATTTGTAATCTTGAACATTCAGTGTAAGTTTTGTTGATTCTGTGAGAATTTTTTTTTTCTTTTACCAGTACTGGAGTTATCTTAAAAGGTAAAGACCAGTTATGGTCATGCGATGCATTGTGAAAGAAACGTTGTGGAATCGATCAGAAAAGGTTGATCATCTAGCATCTAGCATCTGCAAGGTTCTGGAATCATCAAAATGATAAGAAATTTGGCCTATTCTTCGTAAAGTTACAAGCACTATACACAGAAAGATGTATATGGGACTACCCTATATCTTCACAGACCATGGAGAGAAACAAATTTACCAAATATATGATTAGTAGGCAGTTTCCCGGCAAATTTGTTATCATCATGTATAGTCAAAACATATTCTTTCACATGATTGGTAATGAGAGCTTCCATTTCATTTTTTGAAATTGGGGCGTTCCAATACTGGTCTTTACCTTTAATATTACACTTACACTGTTACAGTCAGATAGAGTCAAGTTAGATAGAGATAGCTCAAAACCACATGCAGTTAGAGTAAGATGCTCAAAAACCACATGCAGTTAGATGGTAGACTTTATATATCTTTAATTCATCCTTATTTTCGTGTTAGCTTAGATTCCTTTGAATTTGGTTCATGCAAATAAAAAAACAGAGTTTAGACAACAAATAAGAAAGCTTCAGATTGTTGGAAAAAGATGCTGTTTCTCTCTCTCTCCCTCTCTCTCTCTCTCTCTCTCTCTAACTATCTCTGAAAGAACTAATCAATAGCCAGATAAATTTACAAGAAGCTTATTACAGTGAGTTTAATGTCAAAAGAAAGAATATCTGTTCTGATTCTGATAGTTTGTGAGCTTGCCATTTGATAATTCATAGTAGTCCTTGATCAATTTAGACCTTCTTAAGAGCTTAAAATGCAATTATCTGAATCCACTTTTATTCTATTTGATTCCCAAACAGGTTACAGCACCTGAATAGCAGACTGAGAAGTTCTTTATTCAGGATTCCCATCATCATTCAAAAGATGTCTACTTCAGGTCAAAGTTCAACCAGCTCAGTCAAGAGCTGCTCAACCGGTACCATTGAAGCACAACCCTCGAGCCATCAGTCTCCTCTGGTACTCTCAGTCTCACATCTCCTATTGGTTACATCAGGTCTTGTTTCAAGAGCAAGAACGGGACACCAAGGCAGCCATCGGTGTGTAGCTATGCTAGAGCCAAGCTGAAGATCCTCAAGTCTGTGTTTGTCTGCCCTGATCACTCGCTGGATGGCTTGGCACATTCTCTCATGTCTGGTGAGTTCAATCGTTTGATTGGCTTTAACCCTAATAAGGCCGGGCTATTGAGGTCTTAGTATGGCCGGGGGGGGGGGGGGGGGGGGGGGGCCATTATGGCCCCTAAGGGCCCTTTAGATCGCGAAGCGGCCGATTGACGCGAACATTTGCATGCATGTCAAGTGAAGTGTATAAAAATAATATGATAATTTCAATTTTGAAAAATTCACTCATTTGCATATTTATGGTAATTTATGCAAATAAAGTCATAAAAATCACATTTTTACGCATATAAATCATAATTATTCATAATTAGGTATTCTTTTTCACTAATATATTCATTAGACCAGGTGATCGAGGTGATGTGCTTCAAGGTATACCGGTTGAGCAGCTCTTGACTGAATAATCATACAACAAAAAAAATTTGAAGAGCCAGCTTATTCCTTATGTTATCCCTGTTTTTTAATTTCTTATGATTTCTTTGTTTTTAACTGATGTATTTCATTGTTTTGTGTATTATTTCATTTCTACTACAATTCAACTATTTTGACCCCAAAACAACCACCTAAACTTTAAAAACAAGACCAAATAACCCATGTTGATCTGTTTTTAGGAAAAATGACTTTTCCATATGTTTTGTACACAAATCACAAAAATGAGCGATTTTCGGGCTGATATGCAAAGACAAAAAGGTCACGTGACCTTGTAATCGTAGGTCCGATTTTCAAAAAAAATCTTTTAAAAGTTGCGCAAGACTCGAAAGAAAAAAGTCAGCGAGTGGCGGGGCGCCATCCATATGCGTTCTCGAGCAATCAGAAAAATCGTGGAGGGGGGGGGGGCATAATGGCCGCCCACCCCGGCCTTATTAGGGTAAAGCCCCACTGCACTTGCTACTTGTGCCCCTTATATAGCAAGCAATGCCTAATCGTTGCCTGTTTGTCCCCCATGATCCTCTTTTCTTATGTTAATTGAGAGCTGATTGTGAGATAACCACCTGTCAGTGACCTTGCAGGGAGGTCTAATCCCCCTGGCCAAACTATAGTACAGACGGGATTTCAAAGTATAATATTGACTTAAAACACCTGGGTGAAGAAGGATATTGAATTTGTAATGTAGGTAATAAGGATCTTTTCTCGAATGTTTATCTATCTTTTTGTGGGAAAGATTTATGCATTTGCCCATTTACACAAAATTATAGATCTATAGATTAAGATTTTACTCCAAATAATCATGATTGTCATTCATGATCATTTGCTTCTCTCCCATTCAGGGTTCTGTGTGTCTTCATAAGAACAGCCAGGAGAGTTTCACCAAGGCCAAGGCTATGGGAAGAAGGTCAACATGTTTGTTGACAAAGTCATCAGCAAAATAGGATCAACACCTATCTCTATTAGATGTTCTAAGTGATTTCTGTTACCCACGTCGGGGGTAAATGATATAAATTCTGAAAAGAAATGAAGAGGCTGGTCAGAATGTGTGGTTACTGTGAAGCATCATGTATAGAACTCTTTAATAACATAAAGATAACCATAGAATAACATATTCCACTATGAAACTAAATACAAGTAATCGGATTAAATATGAATATTAACACAGCTAACTCTAAATTCATAAACAACATTGGCATAGGCATCTGACTGCTTATCTTCTAATCTGAACACGGCTAACTGTAATTATAGACCAAGGTGAACCAGTTTAAAAGTTGTTTTGTGTCTTTTTACACAATAACCCAACTTTCTCCAATATCCCGACCTGTCTATAGTCGCACAGTAACCTAAATCCTTTTCTGAAATAATACTACACAATTACTTTTCTCAATTCTAGCAAAACTCTTCTCTACATGTATATGCAGGGACAAAAGTATAATAAAAGATACAAGGAATATATTCTAACAAAATCATACTCAATCTTCAAATATGATATTAACAGTTAAAGAGAGAACCAGAAATGAGAGGGAGTAAAAGAGAGAGACATGAGAGAAAGAGAAAGAGAGAGAGAGAGAGAGAGAGAGAGAGAGAGAGAGAGAGAGAAACTACAAATGCATAACAACTCATTTATCAAAGACCTGAATCTTGAACTATGAACCCACATGCTCTCTTTTCTACGATATTCCCTCATTTCTCCAGTTGGTGGACTACTGCTGACCACAAGTCATTAGTCATAGCATGTCACAGTTATCTCTGATAAAGACCAGAGAAACTTCTCCCAATGCACAGACTATTGAATTGGTATCAGGATTAACTTACTACTACTCTTTGTATAGTGGGGTATGAACTCGTCACTATACATCTCACATTAAGCATACACACATTATGAGGTGTCTTCACACTTGTTGGTTTAACATGACTTAGTATGAATATATAAAGATTTACTACTTCTACTACATAATAATACGACCATTATATAATCTAAATGCTTCATAAACGTGACTAACACCATACAATAGATACATGTCATGTAGATACATAGGTTAAGCCTGCATCTCTCATGATAAGTCTGGTTGATAAAATACACTTAATTGGTTCTAATATTACTAATAACATTCACTTCATCATTAAACACGAGTTGCAGCACAATAATGTAATATATGAATTGAACAATAATAATTAACTTAATTAGACAGACAGAAATGAAAGAGATTAAAAGTTGTATTTCTTACCTGAAAAGAAATGAAGAGGCTGGTCAGAATATGTGTTTACTGTGAAGCATCATGTATAGAACTGATGCTATCAGGCAGAAACCACTGACATGACCAACGCCTTCGATTTGGTTTCGTTTTGGGGAGAGGGCACAATATGAGTCACCACTTCTTGGAAACAGGGGTTGGGTTTCTGCATCTTTGCAGCAAGCCCTGAAGAATGTGCAAACTTTTTAAGATACTGGTGTGTAAAATATATGATAATACTAACAAGATATATGTATACAAAATTTGAGGGAGGCCTATTTTCCAGGGCCTTACACATCTATATGTCTAAGTTTATTTGTTTTGCTTGTCTTTCAGGGTTATGTTTGTGTTCCATGAGAACAGCCAAGAGAACTTCACCAAGGCCAAAGTGAAACCTCCAAGACTGGATGGGAAGAAGGTTGGTGTGTTTGCCTCAAGGTCTCCTCATAGACCCAATCCTATAGGACTCACCCTGGCAAGACTGGATAAAGTGGAAGGTATTCTGCTATTAAGATATCTTTATGGTATTCATTCAATATACCACTTCGGAGATAGTACTTGTACAAATCATTAAGCCTGTCTGCACTAGTTTGGCCAGGAGGGATTAGATGTTCCAGCGTGGTCAGTCACTGACAGGTGATTATCTCATCAAATCAGCTCTCAATCAACATAAGAAAAAGGGGACCATGGGGGACCAATGGTCACTGATAAGGCATTTTTTGATATATAGAGGGTGCCGCGGTAACTATAAGTAGTGCAGTGGGGCTTTAAACCTGGTGCAATCCTACTTTGTGCATTTTAGAATAAGTGCTGCCAAAGTGATCAAGGTGTTTATGAATACATTTTGTTTGCCCTATAGATGGAAAAGAATACTTCCACCTGCGCATCATAGAATGTACATTTGGTGCATAAATGAATAAAGATTGTCTTGATGGGTTTTACGTTTGTTAACAAATGACCTTAGATCTGCCCATGCGCAGATAGTATCTCTGAAGTGGCTTAATTAATATATGAATAAGGGTATACATGTATTGTTTTGATAAACGGTCTTAATCAATGGAAACTTACCCTTTAGTTCCATATCACCACTCCATTTCATTTCTCTTCATTTTTTAAATATTTAGTGTATGTGTGTCTATTTTTGTTTTTTTCATTTTTGTTTATTCATTATAATCTTGTCAATCACACCTAATGGATTCCTTTTCCTCCCAGGAGATACCTGTACCGTCTGGTATGGACATGATAGATGGAACCCCAGTCCTGGATGTCAAACCTTACGTTTCTGATTACGACAACCCCAAGCAAACCTCTACCAGAACTACTGATCATGTTCACAAGAGGCTTGATGATGCCTCAAGGGTTCCAAGTGAAGTGCAAGAAACAAGAGATGGGGCATTACCATCTCAGGTGGATAGTCAAAGCATAAAGACTGACCGAACAGAACATTTCTCCAAGGACAGTACTACACGGTCACACGGCATAGGTGAATCAAGCGGTCATGCCAAAGATATGACATCAGACTTAAACACAGACAATAGAGACAATGGCAATAGAACTACTTCATGTGAGAGCAGTGATGCTACTCATACGCTTCAACCTGAAGATGTTAGTGGAGATGATGTGAGAGTTGCAGACTGGGTAGGAGCTCCTCCGATCAAGGAACTTACTGTTCGGTTCACTCCCAGTGCCAAAGCACAACTTGCTTGCATTCTGGGGAAACACTGATCCAGGTGAGAATTCACAGATTTGTTCACGTGTTTGCCTCGATATGAAATTAAGGTGCCCTAAAAATGAGATGTCCTACTCCTTTTTCTTTCAGTCAAAGCATCTCAGTACAATGATTTATCCCAAAGATGTACATGTAACATGGTTTAAATTTCTAAAAAAATTAGTTTGTGAAAGGACTTGATATTGTCTTAATCAGTACCATACTACCATTTGTCTCAGAAGCAAAAATCTATAAATGAGATCAAAAGATGATGTAAGCATACTAGAAAATATTAAACACCATGACCATTTTCCTTTTCAGTCATCTGTGCCTCACTGGTAAACAAATTTACTGAAGCAGTCAAAAAAAAAAACTGTAATCATTTGCAGATCTTAATTACTAAGAATTAGATATTTTAAAAATAGATACCATATGTTCTACTCTTCCGTAAAGACTGTAAAGCATTCATACTCATAGTGTTAATAATATTTTGTTCCACAGATCACAAGCTAGAATTTCTGTACAGCTATGATGAAGCTCCCAGGCCATAGAAGACATCCTGTCAGCGACCCCACGCTCTGTCTACAGGAGAAAGTCTTGCTCTGATAGACTGTACTACTTCACCATAGACAACCTTCACATCACCAGCTGGTTTGGAGCGGGGTTTGTAGAGGTGCTTCAAGTGCAACCCTTTCCTTGGCTGATATACCCAAACACACTGCTGCGAGTGAAGGGCTGGCATCATCCAAAGTCAATAGATGATTGTGAAACTCGTTATAATGATGTCATTGGGACGATGAAAAGTTCCTAGGTTTATCAGGAGGGTGTTTCACAAAGGTCCTAAGTTGAACTTATCTCTAAGGTGGACTTACAATTATGGGAAGCTGCTAGCATCTTTGAAAAGAAATTCTACAAGTTGATTTAAAAGGCATAAAATATTGATTCAAATCATTCATATTTTAAGGAGATTTCTTGATGTTCTTTGATGTGGAATTTATGAAAAGTCTAAAATACTTGAAGTTTTTGCTTTTGAATATGTTTATTTTAAGGCTACAAATGGCTCTCCATAATGTTCAAGTCCACTTAGAGTTAAGTCCGACTTAGGATCTTTGTAAAATACCCCCTGGTATATTGTTATATATCCATGTTTTTAAAAAATAATATAAAGAGCTGGGAGGAGCAATGGCCTTGTTATGTCAAGTATCCTGTCATATCACATTTCTTTTTAGTGAGTTTCCACACTATTTTGCCCAAGACATTCCCATTTCAAACTGGTTTGAATCAGGTTTTCCAGTAGTAATCCATCTCCCTTTTCAAGTTTTCAGCTGATTGCAATAACAGTGCTTGAGGAAAGGCTTTTAATGCCAGGTCAAAGAAGAGAATGCAATCCTGGTGGCTCTTAAGGGATGCAATAATCTACCTTAGACAATCTCGACATCATTTGGATCTTGCCCAGCTTTGTGCTTTCAATCCGAACGATCCCTTTAGCAGATCTTTGTACCAAAATACTGAGAAAATCAGAAACTAAATTCATGAGATGTAAGTGATCTTATTTCATGCTGCAAAATAATTACATAATAATCAGAAACAAGACATTCCCATCTCAAACTGGTTTGAATCAGGTTTTCCAGTCGTATCCATCTCCCTTTTCAGCTGATGCAATAACAGTGCTTGAGGAAAGGCTTTTAATGCCAAGTCAAGAGAAATGCAATCCTTGTGGCTCTTAAAGGGATGCAATAATCTACCTTAGACAATCTCGACATCATTTGGATCTTGCCCAGCTTTGTGCTTTCAATCCAAACGATCCCTTTAGCAGATCTTTGTGCCAAAATACTGAGGAAATCAGAAACTAAAATTCATGAGATGCAAGTGATCTTATTTCATGCTGCAAAATAATTACATCACAATATTGAATTACATATTAAGTGAATGAACAATAATTCATTGCTTTGAAAAATTGCTGTTATGAATAATGTGTGAAGGTACATGTATGTGGTACCGTTTTGCAGTATAGTGAAGAGTTTGTGATGACAAAGAACAAATCAATTCACAATTTTGTACTGGGAGCGATTTGAATAAAATCTGAGGATTTGAATCAATTTATATTGAGAAATTATAATCATACACAGCTCGATTAATCAATCTCTAAATCGATGAAGTCAACTCAAGCATGAAAGGTGGACTAGTCGAATTAGGGCCTTTGTTAAATATTTTTAGATGTAAAGCTTCAATGTGTCAAGTTATTACATGCATGAATACATCTTGTGACTTAATAGATACTCTTCACAGTGTGATTTAACTTTGAAATAAAGATGCAACGACCATGGTTTTAAGAAATGCAAATTGTTTAATGTAGCAATATATATATCTTTGAAACATTAATACAATTTACCAGTAGTTAAAGGCAAGTATACAAAAACATGCAATACAGGGTGTAAATACTTATATCAGTACTTGACCATGTCTTTACTTTACAGTAACACTTGAAGACTTTTCACACATATGGGGCGTTGCAAGAAAGTTTCAATCGATTGCAAAGCCCAAAATCAAGCGTAAGTTTTGCGATTAATTGCAAATTAACAATTGATCGCAACTCAACTTTCTTGTAACGCTCCATTAGTAAGAGAGAGGGGGGGGGGGGGGGGGATAAAAGCTAGATATAGTTAACTTAATTCAATTGTTAAAACTTAATCCTTAAAAATCCTAGAAAATTTAGGAGACTAGTGGGGCGTTGCAGAAAAGTTGAGTTGCAATCATTGCAAATATCAGTTGCAAATTTTGCAACGTCGTCCAATAGTAACTAACCATGGTGGATAGAAGTATTGTATTTGATAAATTTCATAAATTAAATCACATTTCTGGCTAAAACATCAACCTCATTAACCCAATGTCTATTGCAGGAAACAGGATGGCTCTCGTATGAAGTCTATGACATTGAGAGAAGTTAGAGAATTGGCTAATATTTAAATGGTACCGTTGTCCAAAAAATATTGTAAGAAATGAAATTAACAAAATACTTCTTTCACAATGATTTAACTTTCATGTCAACATTGCTCTGTTATATACATGTAACTCTCTGAATGTAAACCAAGAATGTGATGAACATGAAATGTGTTTTATTCAATGTGCAAAATTAAATTTGATACAAAAAACAAAAAAACATAAGATTGGGTCTTTGTGTGTGTACATGTAGTTATGCTTTTTTTTTTAATACTGCCAGACATGCCATTTTGTTTTTGAAATACAAAATTAATGCTGAAGACCCCATATATATATATATATAATATGGTAATAAAAACAGGTATTAAATGTAACTCTTTTTGTGCTGCCTACCTATAATTTTTTTCAAAATATTTCACCAAGAAAGGAGCTACAAATTTGAGCCTTATAACAAACTGGTCAAAAGAATTACTGATATTTAATTTCATCTTTTTTAAATTTCATTATATAAACTATGAATAAAATACTGTTTAGAGTAGAACAAAATCTACATGATGTTATGAATATCTGTAGATCCCAACGGTTCCCTATCGTAATCTCATTCAGTCATCAGAAGACGATGCATAAAAAGTGGGGAAAAAAGATCAATCTTAGCAAGTGCAGAATAACTTGTTTCTTTACCAAAGTCACAAAGGAAACTTCCAAGTCTTATTGAAAAGTGGTGTCTCAATAAAAAATACTACATGTAGTAATTTTTAACACTGACTATCATGGTTTAATCCTGCTTACACAAGGAATCTTTTTCTTATGCATTTCCCATGCAATTTTAAATGTGCTCAAAGTAAACAAGCATTGCAGAACTAAAGACTAATATGCTGAACATAGTGATTGAAGCAATTATTGACAGTAAATTGAAAATTGAAAATTTACAAAAAACTATTTATATTATTGACTTCATGCTCCGCAAAATTCAAGACATCTTTTGGGAAATGGTGTTTCATGGGTCCTGATGTTTATTGCCATGCACTTAGCTTGCACCAGATTCCTTATGAAATAAGTTTCCACCTTTATGTCCGCAATCTCACACAGGTTGGATGTACAGTATCTATAAATAGGCATAAGTAGGACAGGACCCAGTCCCATTACAGATATTCTTTGGGATTGCCGAAGCTGGGTATTGGGTCAAATTTATACCTTCCATCCCTTTCAACAGTACTGGTAGTGGTTTATCAAAGTCTTCAAATTCAACTGCATAAGACTTTTCAATCAAACAAACTCACACATGGGTGAACGTTTACTCTCAAAATCGGGCAGGCAGGATGTCTCATTGGTAGAGCCATAGTCTTACAATCAGGAAGTCCCCACTTTGAAACCCAAGCCCTAGTGCACTTGTAATAAGTAAGTTATTAAAGATGATCATGCGTGGGTATATAAAGTAGTTGTTCATATAGTAGGTAATTTGGCGAACATTGAGCCAACAGGTATTGCAACTCCCATACGGACAGACGCATAAAGGGACACTAGTACGCACAGGAGCGTAATACCTGTTGGCTCAGCGTGCCGCCCTCTATATACCATGCAAGAGCAACTTAAATCTTCCATAATCAAGTTCCTTGAAAAAGACTTAAACCTGTATACTGGTTGCTTATCTTGAAGCAAATAGTCCTTTCCTCAGCAGTTGGTAAAACAATCATCATCATCATCAGTCTATTTGGTTAACACTGCAAGGTGTTGGGTTCTCCACAAGATCTTGGGGTACACCATCTTCAACTTCTCTTTCACAAAAATTCACAATATACATGTAAGAATATAGAAGAATATTGCATGCCTTACATAGGCCTGGTCCACAATGAAGTCCTAGTACTATCATTTATATTATGTCCTCAGGCAGAGTTTGATATCTGTTTTCTGACTCTTTCCGCTGCTTCACGGTTCAGTTTTCTCCGCCTCACAAAGACGACCATACAGGCAACTAATCCAATGAGTAACGTCACTCCTTCAAACACCCAAAATGATTTTTTCTATCGATTCCCTTGATCTTGGACAACTGTATGGAAAAAGATAGAAAAATGGAATACTGATATTAAAATCACTGATGATCAGAAGAGCCCAAAAGTTTTCACAACCTTAATTCTTCATACTTATCTTGATTTTTTTTTTTAAAATTCAATTCATAATTCATGAGTAAATGGAGCAGATCAATGGTTTTGATTAGCAAAGTGTGAACAATGTAGTGAAACTTGAAACGCAATTATGTATGAACAAAGAAAGTAAAGAACTTTTATAGGTAGCTTAGCACTACGTATTCACTATATACTAGTGCCACAAAAAAAACTTGTCCAGAACCCAAAATGTATAATAGTGGTGTTTTTTTTATTAAAAGTTATTTTATGACACATCTGAATGAAAGTTTAGCTAACATTAAAGCCTCATTGAGATGGTATGCATTCACCAACTCCATATCCTAATAATGTGTTTTCTACCTCGGCGTGAAAAAATGATGATTTTCAAAAATTATGCAGTTTGCATGCTTCTTTTTGTGCCACTACATTTCATCCAGGGCCCCATTTCACAAAACTTGTCATCAGTGACAAATGAGAGTTTTGTTATAAGCTACTGAAACCCTTGCTTCCAATTGGTTATCAGCAGACTTGTCACTGATCATTGTCATTGAAAAAAGGCTTTGTGAAACGGGTCCATGGTTTTCAACATACCCCCATGTAGAGGCCCCCTTGAGGATAGTCTGTACAGGGCTCTTTATCATTGTCATGTTACTCTGAACTTGACTAATCACTATGAAAAACAATTTGTTATTATTGTTTGGAAAAAAAAAGTCTTACCTTTTATAAACTTGTTGATTTGAATCTGTGCATTGAACTAATTGCTGGAATCCTGTCTCTGAACATGAATCTGTGTATACTTTCTGTAAGAGAATAACAAATACAAATACTGACATGAAAACATAAAATCAACTGTATTTGGGATTTTGGGTGAAATGTGACACACTCCTGAATTCATTCACAGAGAAAGAAAAGGAGATTTATGTACATCCCCATATCATGTATATATACTTGACTAATACTTTAAAGGTAAAGACCAGTATTGGAAATGCCCCAATTTCAAAAATGAAATGGAAGCTCTCATTACCAATCATGTGAAAGAATATGTTTTGACTAATACATGATATTAAAAAAAAAGCCGGGAAACCGCCTACTAATTCATATATTTGGTAAATTTGTTTCTCTCATGGTCTGTGAGAGATATAGGGTAGTCCCATATACATCTTTCTGTGTATAGTGTATGTAACTTTACGAAGAATGGGCCAAATTTCTTATCATTTTGATGATTCCAAAACCTTGCAGATGCTAGATGCCTTTCTCTGATCGATTCCACAACGTTTCTTTCACAATGCAATCGCATGACCAGAACTGGTCTTTACCTTTAAATGTAGTGCATGACAATAATAAATTCAAAATTCCATTTCAACACATTACAGTGGACCAGGAAATAAAACAAGAATGCCAGAATTTTCAGTACTTTATGAAAACTGTATAACTATGTGCTGGATTAAATACATTGAAGGAAAGGTACCATTTTTGGGAGGCCCAAGAACTATAGTAAATATTTTCTTTTCTCAATGATTCTGGGTGCGCAAGAATTTCCACTTGCGATATTGCAAGGTATAACTCCCAAATTATCTATATTTTTGGTGGTTTCTTGATAGTTATTTACCTTTCTTCTTCTTCAGTAAATGACTAAAGAATGAATGCAGGCAGGGGCGTACGCAGGGGGGGGGGGGTTTTGGGGGTTCAAACCCCCCCCCTTTGGTATTTTTATGTGTGTAAACCCCCCTAAAAAAAACCAAAACCCCCCCCCCCCCCCCCCCCCCCTTTGGGTTTTTTTTTTTTTTTTTTTTTTTTTTTTTTAATTATTAAAAAAACAAAAAAACAAAACAAAAAAAAAAATATACCCACGGTTAACCTAAAAAAGGTGACCTTACCCCCCCCCCCCCAACGAAGAAAAATGTCAAATTTTGAAATTTCGACACCAAAAAAAAAAAAAGTGTCCGCTTGCCCCCCCCCCCCCCCCCCCCCCCACTGAGCGACGTTTCGGCTGGCTGAGTCGTTGCGATTTTTTTTTGGACTCCAAAAAAAAAAAAAAAAAAGTGACCGCTTACCCCCCCCCCCCCCACTGAGCGACTTTTCGGCTGGCTGAGTCGTTGCGATTTTTTTTGGACTTCCAAAAAAAAAAAAAAAAGTGTCCGCTTACCCCCCCCCCCCCCCCCCCCCCCCCCCCCCCCCACTGAGCGACTTTTCGGCCGGCGCGATTTTCAAATTTTCGGGAGCAAAACCCCCCCCTTGAAAAAATCCTGCGTACGCCCCTGAATGCAGGTTTATATTTCCGACATGATCAATAGTTTATCATTTCTCTTTTTTTTAAAGGTAATACAAAGTTTAGGTATGGGGTCATGAATTTGGTTCAGATGAACATATTGGAAGCATAATGCGATCCTACAATATTCAGTGATGGTTGTCACGGTTAAAATCGCGTCTAAAGTTATGAAATTTAAATAATAAACTCTTTATGTTGTATAGCTTCCTCTCAACGTCAAGATATTAATTGAGCCGTAAAACCAAGTTTCTTGACTAAATCGACCAATTGGCTATTTCCGTTTAGAAATTATATATTAAATCTACATATTCTGAGATTTTCATGGTCGCAGCTGCAATTGTATGACCGTTAGCGCTATTTGAAATTTATCAGACTTTACCGGAAGCACCAGTAAATTTTAATATTCAATTTTACTCGAAAGCGAAAGTGCTTTAGGGGTTAAATTTTCTAGTGCTTATAATACATCCACAGGGGCATCTAAATATATCAAAATTGTAAAGAATCACTATCCTCCGATTTTCAAAATTTCCCAAAACTTTGCATTACCTTTAAACTGTCTCAAAGTGTAGTGTAATACTGCTGCAAGAATTTTCCAATAATTTGCCAAATATCTCATTAATAATTTAAGGTTTCTTTTTATGAAGGTTTGGAAAGAACATATAACGATCAACAATCCAAATGTAGAATTGGGCAATGTATACTTACTGAAGCTAAAAGATGACATGGATCACAGGGCCCAATAAAAGTAAAATTTTCTGTTTCCCAGCAAGTCTTCAGTGATCCTGCTCCATTGGTATTCTGATACTCCTCTTTCTCCTGGTCTACTTTCTCTTCACGCTCTTCAACTGGAGCACTTTTGTCAAAGAATGATAAGATAAAAGGAACGTTAAATGCATTGATTATAATTTAAAGATGTTATTGTGGTAAATTAATGTATGGTGAAAAGAAATGAGTAGTTAAACAATAGTCAAATGTATTATCCAAACTGTCCAATGGTAGTAATACCACTAGTATAGGGGCTGCAATCTACAAGCCCAGCTTTTCAGCAGTCCCCTCCATGACCAACCTGTTTTATATGCCTGTTGTACACTGTGGACCAATTACAAATATATTGTTAAGTTTCATTGTTTTACTATGTAGGTCTACAATGCAATCACATGAACTTTATTTATTTTGTTGGAAATTGAAATAAACGAAATGAAATGAAAATGAAATGAAAAAGTATTAGTCCAAGTACAGTTTTGTTTGAAGGCAAAATAGAGAGCTGAAGAATCGTGATGGGAAATTAACCCTATTTTTTAAACCTAGATTCTTTGGGTAGGGAGGCCAATGCCCAAATCTAACTTTTTAATTACTAATTTGTTTATACTAAAACTAAGATTAAAAGAAAGCATTTACTTTCACTAAGAAAATCCACCCATCTGCCGACTCCATAGGTTCCATCAAATAGGAGATATCCAGCTGGTTTGTAGCCATTTCCTTCTACGCCTTTCCGTACGTAAGAGCCTTGAAACAATTATATTTCATGTCGCAAAGTTACGTTCATAATTAGACAGGCCCGAGGGACAAAGTTCATGATGAAGTTTAAAACTTCGCGCGAAAGTGCAATCACTCAACAGCGGCTAGCCTTGAATCGGTCGCACACGTACACACCTTCTTCTTCTTAGTTGATCCCTCCACCGACACAGGCAAGCCCCGATGCAGGCTGAAGTCCAGCCATCAATGTGCGAACGATTACATCTTCTACTACTACGAGCCGAAGACGATGGTTCAAAAAAGGAAAGAAATATATATAATTCTTTGATATTTACCTTAGATGTGTATTCCAATAATTTGATTTCCTCATGAGTATTCCTTATTATCAACGATCGAGAAGTTACGAGGTCCAATTAAAATCCATCTTGCAGCGAACACAATCATAGCGCACATCCGGATCCATGCATGCAACGTACGTGTACTAATATTTCTCTCACTCTCTCTCTCTCTCTCTCTCTCCCTTTCGCTATACGTAACATACACACTCACTAACCATGTATCATACAACACACACCTTCAAATCATGGCTTTCATTTCAATTCTCAATTGGAGTATAGACTGCTCACGTAGACTTTTTTTTTTACTGAAATATCTTTTTTAACACTTCTCATACATTACTGCACGACACTCGTATCTAGTGCTGTGAGAATAAGGTACTAGGGTCTATAAATAAGACTACGCTTTGCGCACGATCTGACCGGAGCTCAGATTATGTCGCGAACAATTATTATTTTTGGCGCGAACAATGACGTCACTGTTCACTGTTTTCCTTCTCATTTTGAGATGGATGTAGCTATAGGGCTCAAACCAACGCAAGATTGACAGAAACATCGTACTCTATCTACTTTCGAATGTTCAGTTTGTAAAAATCTGTATTTAAAAAGATATAATCTTTTTTCTTTATATTTTCTAGTTGTTAGAAGTGCCAATTGTGAACATCTGAAATGTTGATCTCTATCAAAAGTTCTTTACTCAAAACGGATCCCATATTTTTAGGGTCTACCTTCTGCCAATGAGAAGGTTTTTAGTGAGCAAACCTCTACGCCCTCTAGGATTTTCTTAGTCGGTGGTGCGAGTGCGTCAAGGTCGTCTGCAACCACAATTATTGGATTAAAAAACGTCAAAATCTGCAAGATTGTCAACAAATGGTGAAAGACTGTTACAGATCCGTGATTATAGGTATGTTGTGAAATGTATAATTGTATTTTCTTTTCATATTTTCTTCAATTTTTATTTTTACATCATTTTTTTCCCTTTGCTAATTTTTTGAAGTGGGCGACGAGCGCACAAATCGTAGGTGTAGAAGCCTTACGCCCGGGCATTGGCCTCCCTACTTTGGGTAGAACATTTAATATCAGCATGTCGAAGTAAGTAAGCACTGAAAAAGTATGGAGCTCATGGAAAGTTTCATTTACTTAAAAAAGCAACAAATATTAATGATTTGATTAAAAGGCTGTTTGAAATATGGGTTGGCAAAATTTGATGCAATGTGAATGTGACTGATTACACCATATCTTTTCAATCTCCTAAAATCCTATAAAATAGCAATAATAATCATGTCTCACTCTCAAGTAATAAATAAATTACTAAATGTACTTACCCGAGCACTGTCATAGTGTTAATGTTGAGTACTAGGAGTGTTGCTATGATACCTGTCATGCACAGGTCTAGAACGGATTTCCACATGGCTGTCTCTCTCCCTGTTGCAATAAGCACCTAATTAAAACAAATTGTGTTGGATTTTTAAGGAGGCATCAAATTTGACCGTTATTTATCCCTGTAAACAATAACAGTCTACAGATAACATTTAATACGAAGATGGAAATTATGTCATCCTACAAATTAACTTAGGTTTGGTAATAAAAATAATATCATAATCATATCAAATTGAAATATGATAGCACCACCCAGCAAGTTACCACGACGTTGATCTGTCCTTCTTTTTCGTCAGCACAAAGACCCAACCCGCGGCCGTCAACTTACATATTTTACAACGTATGGGTCTGTTTAAAACACATAAAAACATTCCCGCAGTAAACGTTTGTAAAACACGTATGTAAAACGTTTTCTGAATGAACCAACAATGTATAATCAATCAAGT
Source organism: Strongylocentrotus purpuratus (assembly GCF_000002235.5). Taxonomy (NCBI): domain Eukaryota; kingdom Metazoa; phylum Echinodermata; class Echinoidea; order Camarodonta; family Strongylocentrotidae; genus Strongylocentrotus; species Strongylocentrotus purpuratus. The sequence goes on along the minus strand of NW_022145615.1, from coordinate 1,821,142 downwards.
TGGAAATATGTACTTAATACATACCCAAGAATACTTTTGACCTCTTTGAAAAATGGTTAAAATGTGTCCAGACTGTGGAGAAAAAATTGTGACGTTCCCGAGAATGAGTTGGCAGCTGAATTTTTCGACTAATCTCGTGGATGATGACTCATTTTGTGTGATATGGTAGAGTAAACTTGATAATAATCACACCAAAAAGGGATCAACGCATGTAAACACATATACATAAATATAGTTGAAGACCTGAACCAACAGATTAAAAGAGGCAAAAACTTGCCATAAATCAAGATGGAAATGATCAGGGAGAGATAGAATGATTGAGGCGGACAGATAAGCTTGAGAGTTGGCGAAGGAAATGAATGGGTTTGAAATATATTTACACTAGTTGGCCAAAGTGTGATACATGTTCATTTCATTTTTTTTCATCTCATTTTATTCAAAACCACACAAAACATGAATCTTTTACATAAAAAGAAACTGGTAAAATCAACATATATTAAAATTGATTTTACATCATTAAATAAATGGTTTTAGAACCCCTTTAGAAGCTGTATATTATATCGAGAGCGGGATCGAAATCTAAAGAGAGAGAGAGAGAGAGAGAGAGTGTGTGTATGTGTATGGGTGTGTGTGTGTGTGTTAAACGAAGAGAGACCGACAATGTGGGGACAAGTGAAGTTTTTTATGAACTTTTAACTCTGGGCTATTGGGGCTATTGTAGCTTCATTTAAAAGATTTTAAAAAAAAGTTTTGAATAGATGGTTTCCATTTGTCTGTCGCTCCGGGTGGTGTGTGTGTCGCATGGTGGGGAGGGGGGGGGGGGGGGTAGTGTGTTTGGTTGGATGGGGTTATTTGTTTTATGTTGCAACTGATTTCATTTTTGTTTTCATCAATTGTACAATCTATGTAATAAAAAAATTTGAATTCATGTCAAGGAAAAACAACTCTATTTTATTTCTAAGATTAATTTGTATTGTTTGGAATCAATAAAAAAAAATACTATTGAAAAAAAAAGTAGGTCTACAGGCAGACACAGAAAGTAATGGGAAATGACTGATGAGTGGAGGAAAATAGTTGGGTTTTTACATTTTTGGAGTATATTTTGTTTTATCATGTATGTGAAGAATTAAAAAATGCACATAAAAAGTTATCACAAAAGCTACAAGCAGGTAGTGAAAGTAGACAACAGGTGCCAATTTGTTTGCAAAGCAAAGAACCCATGCCTGGCGGAGAGGGGGAGATATAAGAGAGATATATAACTGGAGTGAAATATATACTAGATATATATATATATATCATATATATTGTAGAGGTGTTGTGGACGAGTGGATAAGTCACCGGACTGTGGATCACAAAGTCCGTGGTTCAAGTCCCGCTGCAGCACTAATGTCCTTTGGCAAGACATTGATCTACATTTGCCACTCTCCACCCAGGTGTTAAATGGGTACCCGGTAGGATGCGAAAGCTAATGTGGTTAGATTAGCAAGTGTGCGCATGTAAAAATGACGCCTGGCTGGAATACTCCCCAGGGAGTGGAGAATGTGCATACATTGTGTGCGGGTAAGCCTGAATCCAATGAACGGGGTAATAATATACTTATCTGTAAAGCGCTTTGTGAGGAAAAGCGCTATATAAGAACAAGCTATTATTATTATTATTCAAATATTCAAATGTGAATATATTTTTCCATATAAAAAATAACTATCCATCTTTTTATCTTTCGATTATTTTACCTCTATAGTAGGCAAATATAGAAACTTCTACCCGTCTTTAGACTCATAAAATATATCATTCTAAGACGTCCCATGAAAATTTAACCAAGCTACTGGCAACTGAACTTTAGATTGCTTGGCTAAGCCAAGGAGTGCCACTTCAAAGAAGTGGCACTGAAGAAATTATCATCATATTTGTATCTATTTGAGTTGGTATAAAAGAGCAATATTAAGAACAATATATTTTAAAGCATAAAATAATAATAATAATGATAATGAGAAGAAGAAGAAGAAAAACGAAGAAGGAAGATGATGATGATGATAATGAAAATAGCTATACATTGTAGTTTGATTTTCTCCTCAAGGACACCATACAAAAAAACATCGGCTAGCTTCAGTGATGTTTACATAATCAGTGATAGGCATGTAGGCTACACTCACTACTAGCACCTAGAACTAACTGTGTGTATGTATACATGGTCAGCTCTGAGAAGTGACTGCGACTCCCCCGTTCTTTAACGTTGGGTTGGCCTTGCACTTTGGAACTATATCCTCAAAACATACATCCCGACTAGTAGTACAAAGCTTTGTACCATCACAAAGTCCAACACTATGTATGGATGTGTTGAGACGAATAGAGAAGGAGGTGGAGAACCCAGTGTAGAAATGGCGAACCAAGAAGATCGAGATTTAGACCAAGTTGTTGTTGATGCATCTGCATGGGTCATGACAGAATGCCGAGAGTTTGTGAAAAGGACGTTCACCTTTCTTCCTGCCAAGGAGCTCAATACTTGTGCCAGGTGAGTAGCAAACAAAATAAAGTAAATTTAACCAAATAAAACCAAACAATTCAATGGAAATAGCACTGTTTACTACCAGCATGCATTACATAATATTCAAAATGTACTGTTAATGTTATTGTTGTTATATTATTATTATTATGATGATGATAATTTTGAATAATATTTTTATTATTATTATTGTTGTTATCATCACTATTATTACCAGTATTATCATTATTTATATCATCTTCATCACCACCACCACCATCATCATCATCATCATCATCATCATCATCGTCATCATCATCATCATCATTATCATCAAATCATCATCATCATCATCATCATCATCATCATCATCATCATCATCATCATCATCATCATCAATATTATTAATATGATTACCATTATTCTAAAAGTGTCAATATAATTGAAACTACATAAATAAATAAAGTAATTACCTGTGTTTTAACTAAGCACAATAATATAAATCTAATGCCCGACCCTGACATGAAAAGTGAAAATCATGGAAAGTTTCAAGAAAAAAATGATAATCATCAATTTAGAATGAGAGTGGATCACATTTTGCCTGGTTCGATTATTTTGTAATTATTTTGTCCAAATTTTTCTCCAAAGACATGTCTAAGTTTAGTCTGAAGCATGCAGTTTTTTTGTTTTGTTTATATATTCCAGAGTTTGTAAGGTGTGGCAGAGAGAAGCCCATCGGATCCTGTCTAGGAGGCAAGATCTTAACTGGGTCTCTGAATTGAAATCATGTCACACTACCAATGAAAAGACCACACATCCTTTGGGATTCTTTGGCCATTACTTCCAGAAAACTACACAGGTAAAAGATCTTGGACAGTGCTTGAAAGTTGAAACTAACAGGGGTTCAAGGCAAAATTGCAAATGGATCCCCAAATTTAAAACTGGACAATATTTTTAAATCTAAACAAGAGGCACATGCTGACATGCATTATAGAGACATTGAATACCGTATACCAATTCAGACCTCCTGTGAAATATGTAAACATAGAGCCTTGTTGAAGATTAATTTCTAAATTAGAAGTGAAAATGTCATGACTCTCAGCTTGACACACAATGAATTTGCAGGACAGTGATAGTAAAAAGGGAAACGCTATGGGATATTTTCTACTGCTTTATTTGCGTATTATTCTATAGAAAATGGATGTTTGTTAGGAGAATGTCAAAACGTGAATACTTAGGTCATATGATTTTACTTGTCATGTTTAAATTCATGTAAATGGTAAAGAAGATAAAAGCCTTGAAATCAAATAGAAGTGAAAGGAAGACTTAAAGCAATTATAGGGAGAAATATAAAAATACATATAAAAGTAAGAACAATGGAATCAGAAGAGAGGAATACAAAAAGAATGTGGAAAAGAAGGAAAGGAAAACAATGTAGAGGACATACCTACTGTAGCAGTATAACTGGAAGCCCGACTGCTGAAAACACAGCATTCTTCAAAAAATCTCGGGGAAAGTTAAAGTATATTCTCATCTTATCCGATGTCTTTCTCTTCCTGATAGTCCATTGGCCCCATCCCAAAGTTTGCCCTGATGTTTACAGAGTACTCTAAGGGTTTGGACTACAGGAGCATTCCCGGGCAGAAGAAGAAGAAATCTGAAGACAATGGACCCCAGAAATCACAGGAGGTTGTAGATTATTTTAAGTCCCTCCTGCCTCAGGATTGTGTGTTGCTGAGCCTGATGACTCCAGGTATTGTTGGTAAGTTATGGAAAATCATTGATCTGGATTTGTGTAGCAGTTAATTCTGAACGTTCTCATAATATGTCATTCTAACTACTGATCAACATGATTTACTATGCATTATCACCCCATTCATTGGGTTAAAAAACAGTACCAAGGTTTTTACAGTGCTTGACACCTATTAGATAAAGTAAATTTTGATTTATAGCCATGCAGACAAAAGCACCCACTCTTCTGCCTGGTATAGGGAGCATTCTAGATACCAAACCAGTCAATGAGAATGCACCCAGCACTCTTCTGCCTGGTATAGGGAGCATTCTAGATACCAAACCAGTCGATGAGAATGCACCCACTCTTCTGCCTGGTATAGGGAGCATTCTAGATACCAAACCAGTCGATGAGAATGCACCCACTCTTCTGCCTGGTATAGGGAGCATTCTAGATACCAAACCAGTCAATGAGAATGTATGTGGAGAACCCTATCACAATATCTCCTGTTATCTTATCAAGTAATACCATTTCTCTCCTGGGTATAGAGTGGCAGATGAAGGAAATTGTAGTGTCTGAATTTAAACACTGGCAGGTTATTAAATTGATCCAGGATTTCCACAATGCTACAACACCCCAATCATGATTTTAATTACCGGTAGGTGGTTTTAGTGTAGCCTTTTGATAGTATATCTTTGGAGTTTTTCTTTTATATTCTCTATGATTTACTTTATTTGTTTATCCACCAAAAGTACCAAAGGACAGTTTGAGCACAAAGCCCGGTATGGAGAGCGAGGGTGAAGGTGGGGCGACCTGCGCCCTCTTCCCAAACATCCCCGGTGTCCGGATCAACCTCCTTCCCATCTCACCCAAGCTCCTGCAGGGAGGATACAAAGAGGAGCTATGGCAGCGGTGGCTGGAAGCAGGCATCTCTCCTAACGATACCCAGTGTGTTCTGCTCTTTGGGTGGGGGTTCATCTCAGGAGTGCAGCAGGCAGCCGCAGAGCTCCAGAGGCTGTTCCAGGAAAAGGCCAGAAAGAACCCGGTCATTGCTGGAGGAATTGTCAACAGATTGCTGAGTAAAGGACTCTGCTCCAAGTGAGTTATTAATTTTGTTCGTTATTTTTTAAAGATTCTGATCTGACTTTAAAATGAATGATCTGTTAGTCTGATATTATTGAAGATTAGGCTGTGGTGAAGAGCAATAAACAGTTGCCCCTCCTCCTTCTCCCAGGGAAAAAATTAGGTTCATAATGATGATGTAGGAGGAGTGCAAGGAGATAATGAGGATAATGTTGAAGATGATTATAATGATGATAGTGGTGGTGATGATGGTCATTTGGCCACTTATTATGACACCTGCATATTACATGTAGATTTACAAATGCAAACCAAAATGTGTGTATGTTGTAATTACTTTTCATCTCTATATGACAGATCTGAGGAATCATCTGGGGTGATAGGAGTAACGTTCTCAGGACCCAATGTGAAGGCCATTTCAGTGATCCTCAACGAACAGGTCAGGACACGGAGTGAAGCAAAGACTGCCATCGCGAGGCTGAAAGAAGCCAACCTTCCCGTCCGACCAAAGTTCAGTCTTGGCTTCATGTTTGCTTGTGCAGGGCGGGGACAACACTTCTATGAAGAGGACAATGTGGAGAGCGAAGAGTTCCACAAGCTCTTCCCGGACACGCCTTTGTTCGGGTTCTTCGGAGGTGGGGAGATAGGCTGCTACAACTTGACAGCCGGGAGAGACATTGAGGGCTTGTTGCTATCGAACACTGCTCATGCATACACCACGATTATGTGCCTTCTGACCTTTGACCCGAGTTAGGACATCATGTGATTTGATCATGTGAGTAAACTCTGTAAACTTGAAAAGACTGACAATGTTTTCCTTTCACACTGTATGTGTGATGATGAGAGATGTGAACCAAGCAAATCATCTTCATTGTGTATCATCATCAAGTTAGATTGCAGATCTGTCATGGTCATGAGTGATGGACTACAGAAAAGATTGGTATGTGCTCCTTGAAAGTTTTCTATTCCTCGAATGAACGACCAGACTCTGATACTACTATACAACTACATTTGTCTGATTACATGTGGGCCTGCATATTCCAAAGAACCTGCGTAGGAAACCTGAATCAGTTTAGGTTGACAAAGTGTTACGATATACGATATCCGATATATCCGGTATCCGTCGTAGTTCAATAAACATGTTCACCATCATCACAAACCTGACTGCCGACTCGTCTATTATCATGAGTATCTACCAAATCTAAGACCCTCGAACTCATCATGGTGGCAGCTGCTGGGATCTTCGAAATCAGTTTCGATTTTTGAAGACACAATTGATCCAGTTCACGACAGTTGGGAAGTATAATTAGCAAAATTATCGTTGATTAGCGATTTGTCACGTCGCACATTTTCGTATGCATAGTACGTGCACCGTACATACAGCACAGTGTACCGAGACACTGATGCTACTGCATAATCCTGATGAACTCGTACGTGAATGGTGATGTGTGTATGAGCATATAAAGGTTCATAAAGCCTGCTCAGAATAGCCTAATCAAGTTATAACTGTGCTCAATCACTGACACAGGGGTCTGCATAATAACTAAACTAAAGTTTAAATCTAAAATTAAACTAAATCAGAAGTGTGAACAACATTAAAGCTGTTTTCAGATAATATTAACAATAATATCTGGTGTGTGAGGAACTGTCACTGTCAGACATTGAGTGAGAGTGATCAACATTTTCATTGCATGAGACACCTAATGACATTCACAGAGGTGCGAGAGTGTACACAGGTATACGTAATCTGGTATTTTACGTAAATACCGTCCATATTTATGCAAAATTTCAAAAGTATGAAATATATGCTGTAGGTTATGGAGATTAATGGTCATTTCTTTATTTATCTACATTGAAACATGCATAGTCGAGTAGTTGTACATATACGTTTATGTAACCTATTATAGTTGTACGAATATAACAGGCATGAAATAAAGCATTGTTATTTTGGTAAACACAAACTACAATCAACAAAAATATGAAGAGCAAAATGGGTATGCAAAGGAAATGTGAAAAAGCTGAGGAATGCTAGAAGTTCTACTTGTTTACCCATGACTAAACATTGTAAAGATTTATCTTTCCTTACTAGGGGCCATGCTATGCACACACTGTAAACTTTACAAAGTCATTGAGGACGGAAGCTCAGCACAAGACCTGTGTTGTTGTTTGCTGAACAGAGTCCGTAGATCTTGTTAAACCAATATTTTATTTGATACTGAAAAACAGATAGCTATCTGCAGGGTCATCATAAGGATTATTTCTATGAATGAGTGAGAACCAGTTGTTATTGTTATTGTGAGATAATGTAATAAGCCAGTTCGTAAACACAATCTGCGCATGGACATACAAAGTCAAAGGTTGTTTCAATTGAAAAACCTAACAAGAAGTATGATGAATACCTGTTCATGAAAGCTATGTAATCATTACGGTATTCATTTATGCAACAACAGTACATTCTATGAAAGTATTCTTCTCAAGAGGGAAAACAAAAGGAATTCAAGAAGCACCCATGACTTTGGCAGTGATTATTCTAAAACGCACAAAGTGGGACGTCTCCATGTTTAAAAGATCTGTGGATATTCAGGGTCATTTGAACCATGTGCTAAGTACAACCTAGTGTATAGACTTGATCATCAACAAACATATATTTCCATTCATTGAAGGTGAAATTTCTTATCTCATCAGGAAACAAAGGTGATAAGGAACATACAGGTACATGTACATGACGAATTTAGGTCAGTAGGCCTGATACAGGTAGTTGACTTAATTACTTTCGTTACCCATGTACATTTCTTTTAATTTTATGCCTTGTTTGTCGAGAAGTAGTCTGTAATTACAGACTATATTCTGACACTTATACACAATTCCATGAAGCCTTAAGCCTAGTCTTAACTTATTTCAAACAATTGGTTGTGTTGTCAGGAGCTACATTACAGGGTCTATGGAGTGCAGCCTGGTTAGTCGTACAAACAAGACCCTCTGTTATGCATTACAAAGGGTCTGTAATGGCAAGCCAGTCCAAAATGCTAGTCAAAGGAATGATGACTCGTATGTGTTTTATGGCAGCATATACACATTCTAGTGATATGGTACACTACTGAGGGGAGAATGTATAAAGTTAACAATAGAAAGGGATATGTTGGCGATAACATACTTTTTAAACTCCATTTATTTATTGAAAAGTGAATGAGAATAAAAAACTGTCTAGTGTTTATGTATCATATTTCTGAATTCAACAGATTGAATACCAAAGCAGTGATCAATTTGAATCATACTCATATTTTATTTAATGAAAATTCTACCATCCCAAGCAGTTTTTTAAAAAGTCCTTGGGGTGTTTCGTAAATATAAAATATAAGAAAAATAGTACAGGTCATCACAATTATGGCATTATTCACCAATCTGAGAACTCATCTCAAGAGTGGTAAATTTATTTAACCTTTTATACTCCCATTTTTTAAAGAAGAATATTTTGTTTTAGGGTGCTATACTGTACTTACTGTGTTATTTTGTATTCTGTTCCGTGCCAGGCTGAAAGGATACATCATTTCAAGTGTATGTTGAAAAAATATAATGTATATATAAACATGTGCTCAGAGAATATGTTTTTAATTGAAAGGGGGATGAAGACTAAGTGTCTCATTGTTATGTTTGAATCCTATATTAATGTAAACAGATGTTTATAAAGAATGATTTTTGTTGTTGTTGAAAGAAACAAAGAATTAATTTGTTGTGGGATATTTGCAATATATTAGAATTTTGTACAGAGTATGCACTATGGTTTTTTATATTTTATTTTGTTCATGTTGTATGCACTATGGTTACTATATGGTGTACATGTTTCTTGATTTCTAACAAGAACAAAGTCTTATCGGTGGGGACATGTGAATTATTAATAAATCTTGTACATGGAGATTTTTTTCAAAGATCTCTTTGTTCACTCGGTTTGTATTTCATTTAATGCATGCACATATTGATTATTCAGTTTTGTAGTGAAGTGTAAATTTTATCAAGAGTCATCCATCCACCTACAGTGTACATGTATGATCATAATCGCAAAGACTTCCGTGTGTTCCCAAATGGATTTCATCAGTTATTTTGCTATACAAATAAAAGTGATTCAGATGAATTTCTATTCTCTGCATTTAACTAGGGTAAAGCAATTGATATGGAACATTAATTTTGTTGTTTTGTTGCAAGCAGGGCAGTTTATAGACTACATACCATTTTACTGAATACAAAATCAAACTATGTCAAAGAAATAAAAGAATACAGATAATGGCAAATATAACGTTTTATGACGCAGGTTGAAATGACATAGTAGCAGAGGGGGAGAGATAGAGAGAGGGAAAGGGGGAGGGATTATTCATATTATTCACATGGTGGCTTTAATTAGTGGCATTTCGCGGACCAAGCTGTTGAGAGGATGGTCCCTCTCTCTCTTCTCTCCTCTCTCTCAATCTCTCTCTCTCTCTCTCTCGATCTCTCGATCCTCTCTCTCTCTCTCTCTCTCTCTCTTATTTCTCTTTCTCTCTCTGTCTCTCTCTCTATTTTTCTCTCTCTCACACACTCTCTAGCTCTCTCTCTCTCTCTCTTGTCTTTCTATATTTTACACCATCGATACACCATCTATGAAATACTTGATAAACAAATAACCAAAAAGGAGACTCAATCAAACGATCCTATTAGTTTTTTTTAAACATTTTATTTTTATCATTTTATTGTATTTCACATAAATTCATAATTCATTGTCTTTCTTTTGCACATTGCAACTTTTACTTCATTCTTTTCAATCTTGTCAGCACCAGCCTACTTTACTTTCTCCATTTCGATTGTGTTCTGAAACAAAATGATGAGGAAATCGAATCGGTTTCGTCATGGTTGCCATTTTGTGTTCAGAACCGTCTGTATCACGTGATCCGCCAGTTCCCTTCCCGCTGTACATCCCCTAACCAAGATAACCTGCTTTTATCATCACAAACCAACATAATCCCACAAACACTTCAAAGTTTTTTAGTTTTCACGACAGAGAAGGATTTAAAATTCTCTTCAGTCGGGGACAAAACTTTGAGGGTGTTTCTGGATGTCAGTGAGGACATGCAAGTCAGGTTGTTTGAGCTACGAGTGCTCGCAGTACTAAAAGAACTGAACAAATCACCTAACCATTATTGTGATAAGACGCTTTTCAAACTTTTCTCTTAACTTTCCTAGTCCTTAGCATTCATTTTCATTGGCCATTTCTCTGCTCTATACGCTTTCTATGGTCTTTCCAGTATAATACCATATGCCATATATCATAAACAAATCATATAAATATATATACTTAAGACATTCTATTGGGTCATAAAACTGTCGTAACATTTTCAAGTCATTTCTATCTTCAAAGACAGAAATCATGGGGAGCGTAAAAATATATTCAAATATTTACGAATGCATATTATCTAATGCAACAACATTTTCCATCTACTTGTACTTTGCAGGCCATGTACTACAAGTGCCATATTGATTTTCAAATGCCATCTATGTTTAGGGAGACGCCTTCCTAATGGTCTAGCCTTTTCTGTCAATCTTAAAACTGTTGATATTTCGTACTTGGCATAGACCCTGTTCGTGCTCCGAAACGACTGTCGAACTCCATTTGGGTTCTTTGATCGTATACGGAGCCATCTGGTCGTGACCTTCCGATTCCCTTCCCGCAGGTTGATTCCCGATCCCAAGCATACAGATCTCCAGTCTTTCCCACTCAACGCGCGCGCGCATGTTTGCGAATCTCCCGAAACCTTCTAGCTCATCGAGGGTATTGAATTCGATGTGTTAAAGGTTTCGGGTGGTTCGCTGAGGTTGTAATAGCTCTAGGGGAAATACCGAAAACCTGCCAGCTTGAGAGGAGAATATCCGCAGTACTAAAGAAACCGATAAGTCACTTTAATTCATTATAGTGACCAGATGCGCTTTCTTTCCTATTCTCCCTGTATCTGTTCTCACCATAGTCATTCTTGACTATCAGGTTTGAAAATAGTTCGAGCGTAACTGTAGCTCTTCTGTCTATTCTGGTTTGATTGCTCTTATGTAGATATAAAAAGCCTTAGTTTATCCTGATTGGAGTTTTAAATCCATCAGCTATCATCAATATCATCATTCGAACCTTTTCTTTGAGCCTGCCTATGCATCGTATTTTTTTGCCGATTTTCTTTGGTTGAGAATTAAAGGCCCATAATTCATATTTTCTTTCCTTATTTGATTTGAGGCTCCCAGGATGCAGTTACACCGAAAGCTATACTGCTCAAATATCTTTAACTAATATCAAATATCATATCATGGCAAGATTATGAGAGAGATTTCCTCTGTGCTTTGGTGATGACCTTCTCAATGTGTTTCCATGAGGGTCGTAGACGAGCTTTAACATGGGTCATCTCATCTGCTAGGTCACGCAGAGGTCGACTCCTTATCACCTTCTCAATCCGAGCCAGGACCTTGCCTAAGGAATATATGTCAGTTTGAATAGTCATGGGTTGTAGATCTAGGATGAACTCTGGTGCCAGATGCGGGAAGAGGGTACCCTTCTTGTACCCTTCTAACTCCTCTTTGGGTAGCTGTTTGTGCCTGAGTGGTATGATCTGAGTAGAGACTTTGCCCATGTCAATGATGAAAGCATGCCATCGTTGATCTTCAAGGTTCCATTGTAAGAGGATGTTGTTAGCTTTCAGGTCGTTATGTAAGAGACCTTCCTCATGCATGGCTTTCAATCCGTGGATGATGTCCATGATGATCACGAACCAGTTTTCTTTGGAGAGAGCTGGAATTTGGAACTTGATAGCCTGACTGAGCGTGTAGATTGTACCGGTGTTCTTATCACCAAGGAACTCGAGGACGAGAGATGGAGCACCTCCGATGTCAACGATGCCGACTGTCTTCGGGAATGAGGGGTGGTCAGCGAAGGCGAGATTGACTAGGGCTTCCATGGTGGTACGAGCGTGATCAGCTTTGATTCGAACCATCCTCTTTTCATCATCTTCATCCCTGACTCCCTCGCTGATGTAAGGCACTTTGACGGCCACAGCCTCACCTTGGTACTGCCTCAAGAATACTTTCCCGAATGAACCCTTTCCGACGAGATCATCATCCGCATCGACGTCGGCTCCGACCAGGAATGAAAGGTCTTCAGACTTGATGACGGGCACCTTCACATCTGTAAGAATCCTATCGATCACAGCTCGGTCTATGTAGTTCATGTTGTCATACACCGAGTCCTCTTCATGGAGCATGTCCTTGTGGAAGCTGTACGTGAGTGAATCAATTTACAAAATGTTTACATGTTTCATGATTTATTTGTTTTTAACTTAATTTTTACCGATTGGTGAAATCTTATCCATTATCGACAATAACTTAGACCATGCAGAGGACCTGTGAATATATCCCCCACCCCAAAAAACAAAAACAACATAAACGGGTTTTCAAAGGGGTGCCATATCAGCCGAGGAAATCTTACATTGCCATTTCAATTCTATCTCATCATGATGAGTGTTAATTATTGATTATACTTACACAGATAGTTCGTATCTGAGCTTCTTGATCAAGCTTCCTTGTCTGCAAGTCTTGTATTGAAAATCTTTTATCATCTCCTTCAGTTCACATCTCTCTCGCTCTCTAGGACTGAAAGAAAGAAGACACAACATTTTGAGTAAAGTTTTTTGTTTAGATTACGCTCAATGATTCTTTTATCAATAAGCTTCAAGTTTCCATCAAGGTGTGGAATTGTTTGATAAAGAAGTAGTCAAACATATTTTTTTTTATTACAAATATTTCATTCTTATTCAATTCATAAATGTAATCATATTTAGCTTTCATCTGATAATATAATGAATTGCTTTACCTTTTCTCTGCAGCCGAATCTCCGCATTCAAGAAGGGGATCTCCGATACCAGGAATACTGATCTAAGAGAGGAAACAAAATCAGAATACGGAAATTGTATTCGTTTATCTCAAAATGCGGAGATTTACAGTCATTCCTACTCAATATATAAATATGAGTCTTCTATTTTTCATCTAATCAATTAACAATTACATTACATGTACACAAAATAAATTCTATTTTAAACACAAAAGCGAGTGAAACTGTTACCAATGTCGCCAAATTTAATGACAAACTCCAGGAAAATAAATTTAGGATAAATGCGATATACACTACACTAAATCAAATTTAATGGTGTGACGTACCATTTCTTCGAAGGTCTCTTTGGTCTTCTTCAAATTGACAATCTCGAGTTTCATATTTGCATTGAGTTGTTTCATATCTTCGAGAGCCTTGAACAGATCAGTGATGCAGATTGAATCCCCAACCGTTTCTACAACACCATACTGAATGGCGGCAGCAGCCATAGAAGCTTTCATACTCTGCATGGAGAAGAAGGGGAAAAGAAAGAGGAAAATAAACAAGGAATTCTCAACGAAATGCGCGTTTTATATCTAATTAGGTTGGGGATTTTGTCCATTTGAATTCATCATACTTTTTTTCGTCCCATTATAGTGAACTTTACTGTATCTTTTACTTTAGTTCTGGGTGCAGGTACACATAAATAAAATATAACCGTTTATAGACCGTCTAGCAGAGCTAAATTGTAAATTGATGCCTTTCGAATAGTACACTGCAAATATTTCTTGGTTTCGAACCCAGACGGTCCTGTTTTCAAGACCTTTGCTCTATCCAGGAAACTTATTCGTTGCTTCTTTTTGTTCTTCTTCCCATTGGCCATCTATTTGTACTTAGCCTTGTCTCTGTTCTAGAGCTTTTGTCCATTTGTTGTGATTTTTTTTTTAAGTGTAAGAATAGAAAATTATAATAGCCATACTGAGATGGGATGTTTCTTACCTGAAGCTCACCCTCTAGTTGCTTCTGTCTATTCTCAGCTAGAAATACTTTCTTCTCCAGTAGATCGAGCATTTCTACCAAAGTGAATGCTCTCCCTTCAAGCTCCTATATAAGAGATAAAGGTTTACATTATGTTCATTTACCATCTCCGCTATTATCATTACTGGTATTTTTCAGTAACTAACCATTAATTTGTTGTCAAAAGTTCATATTCCTGAGGAGAACAAGTATGTCTAGCATATGCGCCTGTACATGTAGATTGGAAAGCAAATGTAGCTTTGAATGTATTAGGAGTTGTATTGGAAATTTCGAAAAATGTCGACTAAATCATTTATTTTTTACTAATGTAGCTTTTGGTTATTAAAAGTCTGGTTGAATGGTAAAACATAAGGGCATCGATGTGCTTATTTAAATTTGCACGCGGATTCTAAGAGTTTTCCGAGATATCATTTCAATTCCCCCCCCAAAAAAAAAAAAAAAAAACAAGAAGAAGATAAATAAAATAAAATAAAAATAATTATAATGATAATAAATAAATAAATAAATGAAAGAAAAAAAATGTTAATTAATGTTTTACTTACCTCATTGCTTTTCTTCTGGAACTCTATTTGGTGTTTGAGACCTCTGTTATGAACGTTAAGATCTTTGTTATCAGCTTTGTAATCAGCAACCTTATTCTTGGCAAGCTGTAGGGATGGCATAATACAGTAAAGTTTAGATTTATTAGTGACAAATAGAATAATGTGACAATTCAATAATGACTATGTAAGTTATTTAGGACTCATGAGTACTAGAATTTCAATGAAAAGAAAAGAAAAAGAATGCCAAAGCCTGTAGAATTCCAATAATATTTTATTACCTGACACAAAAATTCGAGGCAATATAATGTTTTCTTTCTTCTTTAGAAAGAAAAAAAAACACAATCTATATCTTTATTGACATAAACTGGTACAATAAAGTTTTTACCTTGATTTCATACTCGAGTATCGTATTCTTCTCTTCAATATTCAATCTTAGTTCTTCGGCTTCTTTGAACTTTTCCATGGCTACCTTGTTTTGCTCGGAGAAATCCTGAAATGATGAAAAGAATATATAAATTGGAAAATGTTACATATTTCTTTGTAAAAACACAATCAACGGTATAAAAGTTAATACTTCGTATGAATCACTACTGATCTCGTTTATTTCTGTGTTAATTTTTGTATCGTTTTATTTATTTGTTTTGTTGTGTCTGGAATGTTCAGATAGTCATGCAATATCATATTCTCACCAGGCGTTCTTTCTCAGCAGTCTCTAATTTTCTCCGAAGTTCTTTCCTGTCTGTCTGTAAGTATGCAATCTTCTGGTCGAGTATTTTAGTCGCTTTGGGGATAACATCCAGTCTTACATCGGATTCCTGAATAAACATGAACAATTTAACATGAATTTATTATTTTGTATGTCGTATTGAAGACGATGATGATAATAATGCTAATAAAGGTGAAGATTTATTTATTATGTGAAACAAACTGAAATTTTAACCAATAACATAATGCAATGACTATAATAACTATGTATTAATTACTTTGTAATCTGCAACTACAATCATGAAGTAATATAGAGTTACTTGGAATACATTATTTATGTGTCTTAAATAGACCTTCAGTCCAAGTCGGAAGGTTCACGGAAACCAGATATCTCATCTTAGAGAGCCTTGGAACCTGTGAAACCTTTGCAAATTGCGACTATTAAATCAGACCCCATTGAACCACACATCACTATATATAGCTTTAGATTGTGACATCCTTATTTTATTGTGTTTATAATCATCAAATAATTTGTTTTTTTTTCTACCTGGCATTCCTTGCGGCTGTCTTCAAGTTGAACGCAAAGTTCTTCCTTTTCCTCGATCAACTTTGAAGCAAGTACATGTCGATTTTTGCCATCTTGACTAACAGACTCGAACTGATCTTTCAGTATCTATCAGAATAAATTAAATCAAATTTATTAAAGATTGGTTCAATTGTACATGTATCATGAGATGGGTAACTAACTCTTTTTAATAGTGATAGAACGTGTGTTTGAAAAAATAATGTTAATGAAAATAGTTTATACTTTGGTACCATAATATTATGAGCATTTTGTTTCAAGTCAAGTCAATTATAGGTTTATTATTTAAAAAATACAACAAATTTGATAAAGAAATATTCAAGAAAAAATGAATTTTCACCAAAAGCATGAATCTCTAAATTTCACAAAATTGTCGTTATCAAGAATACTTCTCGAATCGACGGAATGTCAACAAAAATCATTTTGGAAACAAAAGTATTTCAATTCTAAGAGGAAGAATGACAGTAATAATCTTGTAAATACCTGATATTGTGTCTGACTGTTTTGAAGTTGTGTCAAAAGATCGGCCCTATCTTTCTCCCATTTCAAAGTTTCTTCTTCAAATTCCGCTTTCTCGCCTTCTGCTGCGGCGACTTTCTGTTCTAAGATCTGTAGAAAATAGGCAAATGGATACATTAAGAGGTTAGAAGAATAAAAGAGATTCATGATATAATTAAGTAACTCGTCACTCGTTTATAGAATGCTTGAAGCTTCGACGCGAAGTCATAACAATCTAAGCGTCTAAGAGAGTCATGTTTTATTTGATATTGAGGAAAGAGTCATATTATATAAGGATAAATTGTTTATTCTGTTGAAAATGAGCCAATAATTGAAAGACATCGACAAATCTGTGAACTGATGATATATTTTCTCATTTATAAAATGAGGAGACTGTAATTCTGTCCTTATTTTAGAATACATATCCCTATTTGAATTGCACTGGAAAATAATCCATTGTAAAGTCTCTTTGAAATGTGTTACCTGACATAGCGCCGTATTTTTCTCAAGCTCCTCGAATAGTCCATCCTCTAATTGACTCTCAACCGATGTAGTTTCCTGGCGGAGCTTCTCATTGTTTTCACTCAGAATTTCAACCTCTTCCTGGAGATGCTGGTCGTGAGAAAATTTCAAACAGATATGAATATGTTAAAGAAAACATGTGATTTTTGTTTAAAGTATGTCTGTAGCAAAAACGAAAACACTTAACCATCAACATAATTAACTTGAAAACTTAATTCGGCAAAGAATTTTGATAGGGAAGAACAAATTCTTACTGCATAGAATTTTAACTATTACAATACAGTGTGTATTACCAAAATATAATATGTTTCAAAATTGCGGCTAAAATTTTGCCTTCTTCATTATATTTCAAAACGTCAAATGTGTCAGAAAACATGATTTTATAACAACATATATTCCATGGTTGCTATACTGTACATACCTTGATTAGATTACGCATGGATCCGAGTGAAGTAGAAAGGAGTTTATTTTCCTCCTTCAGTTTGGTAGCAAGTTCTTGTTCCTCGCCTTCTGCTTCTAAAGAATCCAGTTTATCTTCCAAAACCTGTTAGGAAGAGATGAAACTTGTTTCATATACAGTTGTTTTTTTCAAAGTCAAGAGAAGAGAATTGATGATTTCACAGTTTCTTTTCAAACGATATATCAGTCAATGCACATAAGTCCTTCTTCAGAACACGGTGTATTGTATAATTTTTTTGGTAGAAGTTACAATTAATTAAGTAACTACTCTGATACTAATTAGCCTATCAAAAGATCAAGATCAAAGACTGATTGATGTTTGCATGAAAAGAGGATCGTTATTGGTATGTGGATTCGAGGTAACTGGTATACTTGCAATTCAAGTATCAGACTTTGGTGTTTTTATGTACAGGGTCCATGTACTTTTGCAAAGTATGAAAGCATTGAGGATTTTTTAACGCGAAATCGAAAAAATAATATATAACACATCTAAACATGAATGTATAATGAATCATCGTTTGAAGTTAATCTTATTTGTCAATGATTGTCTTTTATCATGTGAAAATCATAGCTGTTAAAATCCATCAAATAACTTGACTTACATGCCTCTCTGTGTAAGCCTGCCCTAACTCAGTTGATAGCTTATAGTTATCATCAGCCAAGTTGTCAGCGAGAGATTGAAACTCTAGCTTCTCCTCAAGTAAAATGTCGAATTCTTTATCCAGGTCCTATGAGAGAGAGAGAGAGAGAGAGAGAGAGAGAGAGAGAAAGAGAGAGGGGAGAGAAAGAGAGAGAGAGGGGGGAGAGAAAGAGGAGAGAGAGAGAGAGAGAGAGAGACGAAGAGGGGGTGGGGATAGAAAGAAACGAACAGACAGACGGACAGAGGCAGAGTGAGAGAGAGAGAAAGTTAAGTAATTATATCATTGTTCAATAGAGTAATGTAATTTCGTTATGAAAGTATTGTGCAACTGTAATATTGAGATATTTTTCAAAGTGATTCTTTATATTTCTAATTTAATCAAAGTTACCTGATATTTCTGATTGGCCTCCTCAAGCTGAGTTGAGAGATCGTCTTGTTTCTCTGCCTGACAATCAGGATGTCTCTTTTCAGGATCTGCTTTCTTCCTAATAACCTGGATTTTCTCCCCCAGTACCTAAATGAATAAATTAAATATAATATAAAACAATGTACTTAAATATATCGGGGGAAAATACATTTAAAATATATAATTAATTTATATTAAACCACTGGCATAATGATAGCTCTTACAAAGAATAATTGTAATAGTCTAGTTTGTACATTTGATTTTTTTTTAAATTCTTGTTTCCAAACTCCGTTTACATCACGTGGTGTGTTATTCCAAGGGTTTGAGTCTGTATCCTGCGCAACTCAGCGCTATACAAGTTACTAATCTTGAGTCAATCAATATTTCTATATAATTTTCTTTGCTGTAGATAGCATTTGATTATACTTTGTAAACTTATTTTCTTTCCTGTCCTAATCTTTGTGGTGAACTTGTTAATTTTTCAATCTATCTTGTTTAAAACAAACTTACTCAGAAGAAAAACCCAAGAAATCTTACCTGACGCTGTTTAGGTGCAGTTCTAAGTTGAAATTTCTGTTCATGTCTCTCCTCTTTAAAACTATCAGAGCGAGGCTGGAATGAATCTCTCTCCTCCTCCAATGGTTCTCTCTCCTCCTCCAATGGTTCTCTCTCCTCCTCCAGTGGTTTTATCTCGTCATCCCATTCTAGACCGCCCTCTTGGTCCTCAACAGTAAAACTCTCTTCTGGTTCCTAGGAAAATCAATAATAATCTCTGTATAATAAATACACTTCAAGGCAGGATAATTAAGAAAAGTGTAACAAAATTATGGATTCTGGATTTATGTTTACTTAAAAAAACACTAACTTTGTCCGTTTCCAGTTTCTAGAATGTTCTTGATTTTCCTTCCTGTCCTAACATTTGTGATGAACGTGTTACATTTTCAATCTATCTTGCTACATGTAAAACAAACTCACTCAGAAAACAGACTTATAAGAAATTGTACCTGACGTTGTTTGGGGGTCTTCTTGAGTTGAAATTTCTGTTCATGTCCCTCCTCTTTAAAACTATCAGAGCGAGGCTGGAATGATTCTCTCTCCTCTGGCAGTGGTTCTCTATCTTCTGGCAGTGGTTCCATGTCGTCATCCCATTCAAAATCATTCTCTTGGTCCTCAGCAGTGAAACTCTCTTCTGGTTCCTATGAAAAATGAATAATAATCTCTGGTATAATAAATGCACTACAAGGCAGGATTATTATTTAAGATTGTAACTAAATTATGGATTTTTGATTTATGTTTACTTGAGAAAACACTAACTTTGTCCGTTGTCCGTTTCTAGAATGCCATATTTTCCATTTGTCTAGGTTGTGTTTAATGTAGGTTTAAAAAACAAACATTTTGAATTGTGATTTTGTATTTTGTATACCTGATATTGCTGGCGACGTTTACTGAGCTGAGCTGAAAGTTCGTCTTTCTCTTTCTCCAAGCTGATTGTACGAACTTGCAGTTCTTGTTTCTCCGCATACACAGCCGCGAATCCCTCGTCCAATTCCTATCAAAATGAATTCAATTTGCACAGTAAATCTACATTAAGCAAATATGGAGCTGGAGAAAAAACGAAAGTCATAGAAAAAAATTGTAACTGAAGGTATAAGATTGTCTATACATCTATTTTCGATACCATTTTAAGTTTAACTCATCTTAATCTTTCGAAGATATTGTCATTACACAATGGATATAAAATAAACCTATCGAAACATAGAGTATTAGAGTATTTTCAATCATCATTGAGAGTTTATACCTGGTATTGTTTGCGAGTCTCACTGAGCTGAGCCGACAAATCATCTCTCCCCTTTTCCATGATTTCTGCGCGAGATTGAAGCTGTTCTTTCTCTTCATTCACAGCAGTTAACTTATTGTCCAGTTCCTACATGTATATCAAATAAAAAATAAATACTGGATTGATATTTGTTTCAAAGAAACCGATGGAGATTAGGAGGCGGAGAACCGGCGAACTATACACTTACACTAATTTCATGAATTCATGATATTTTATCATAAGTGAACATTGATTCAAAATCATGTTGCTAAATCCTAACAAATAAGTATACCAATACGGCAAATGAAAGAAGGAACAGAAATATTTTTTTAAAAAACATACAAATTAACTTACCCTCTTGTCCTTCTGTCATTAGTATTATTATTTTCCATTTTTCTAGGTTGTGTTTAATGCAGGCTTTAAAAAAAGCACATTTTGACTTGTGGTTTTGTATCTTGTATACCTGATATTGCTGGAGACCTTTACTGTGCTGAGCTGAAAGTTCGTCTTTTTCTTGCTCCAAGCTGATAGTACGAACTTGCAGTTCTTGTTTCTCCGCATACACAGCCGCGAATCCCTCGTCCAATTCCTATCAAAATGAATTCAATTTGCACAGTAAATCTACATTAAACAGATAAGGAGCTGGAGAGAAAACGAAAGCCATGGAATTTCTTTATTCAACTGAAGGCACAAGATTGTCTAAGCATTTATTTTCAATATCATTTTAGGTTTAACTCTTCTTAATCTTTCGAAGATATGGTGATTACATTAAACAGATATTAATAAACCTAGTAATCATGATTGAGTGTTTATACCTGGTATTGTTTGCGAGTCTCACTGAGCTGAGCCGACAAATCATCTCTCCCCTCTTCCATTCTGTCAGCGCGAGATTGGAAATGTTCTTTCTCTTCATTCACAGCTGTTAATTGATTGTCCAGTTCCTACATCAAATAAGAATAAATACTGGATTGATATTTGTGTCAAAGAAACCGATGGAGATTAGGAGGCGGAGAACCGGCGAACTAAACACTTAAAATAATTTCATGAATTCATTATATTTTATCATAGGTGAACATTGATTCAAAATCATATTGCTAAATCCTAACATATAAGTATCCCAATAAGTTGCAAATGAAGGAAGGAAGGAACAGAATTATTATTTATTAAACATAAAGATTAACTTACCTTCTTGTCCTTCTGTTATTAGTATTATTATTTTCCATTATTTTAGGTTGTGTTTAATGCAGGCTTTAAATAAAAAGCACATTTTGACTTGTGGTTTTGTATTTTGTATACCTGATATTGCTGGAGACATTTACTGAGCTGAGCTGAAAGTTCGTCTTTCTCATTCTCCAAGCAGATAGTACGAACTTTC
Organism: Strongylocentrotus purpuratus; assembly: GCF_000002235.5. Taxonomy (NCBI): domain Eukaryota; kingdom Metazoa; phylum Echinodermata; class Echinoidea; order Camarodonta; family Strongylocentrotidae; genus Strongylocentrotus; species Strongylocentrotus purpuratus. Next base: position 1,799,394 of record NW_022145615.1, on the reverse strand, counting down.
AGTTCTTGTTTCTCCGCATACACAGCCGCGAATCCCTCGTCCAATTCCTATCAAAATGAATTCAATTTGCACAGTAAATCTACATTAAACAGATAAGGAGCTGGAGAGAAAACGAAAACCATGGAATTTCTTTATTCACCTGAAGGCACAAGATTGTCTATAAATTTATTTTCAATATCATTTTAGGTTTAACTCATCTTAACCTTTCGAAGATATTGTCATTACATTAAACTGGTATTAAATAAACCTAGTAATCATCATGAGTGTTTATACCTGGTATTGTTTGCGAGTCTCACTGAGCTGAGCCGACAAATCATCTCTCCCCTCTTCCATTCTGTCAGCGCGAGATTGGAAATGTTCTTTCTCTTCATTCACAGCTGTTAATTGATTGTCCAGTTCCTACATCAAATAAGAATAAATACTGGATTGATATTTGTGTCAAAGAAACAGATGGAGATTGACAATCGAAGAACCTGCGAACAATACACTTACAATAATTTCATGAATTCATATAGATGAACATTGTTTTAAAATCATATTGCTAAATCCTAACAAATAAGTATACCAATACTGCAAATGAAAGAAGGAACAGATTTTTTTTTTTTAAACATAAAATTTAACTTACCTTCTTATCCTTCTGGATGTTTTTAATTTTAGAAGAAAGTTTGTCCTTTTCTTTCTTTCTCACTTCCATCCGACTTTCGAACTCCTTGAGTTGCTGGGTAGCTTTGGACAACCTTTCCTCCGCCCCCTGTTGATCACAAGAGAAGAAAAAAGACATCGCGCAATAAACATCATGAAATACTCAATTTCTGATGATAATTTCCGATGGCGTAGCCTGCAAAGGAAGGAGGCGACGTCTGCCCATCCCCCAATATCAATAACATCTGCAGAGGATAACATACAGGAAGCCCAAGTACATCTCTCTCCTTAGAAGAAACCTACAAGAAATCACCCCGTTTTGCTTATTTCTGGGTATTGAGAAGACTCATCAGTATCTACCCTTTTCTCTATAAAGCTTATAGGCTAGGGGGAAATGGGTTAGCGGTACATTTTGTTATTTTATTTGATACACAGCTATCTTTATAATTCTCACTTTCATAACAAATGAGGTTATTCTGATGAATCCCATTAATGAGGGTGGTAGTACTTGTTTTAATTCTAATGAACATAATGTTTTTGATGAGTTTAGAATAAATCGGAAGCGAAGTTCAGAAAGTAACAATGTTCTCTGTGCTCTCAGAAGAATCCTACAAGTAATCTAATTCTTGACAATATTCTCGTGTTGGCCAAGCTACCTGACAATCTTGTTGACTCTGCTCGAGTTCTGTGTAGATGTCGGCCATTTTGGTTTTCAAGTGAGCGATCTTTCCTCGCAGCTTCTCAGCATCTTGAGTCATGGCTGTTATCTTTTCCTCGTTGTCCTGTGAAAGATCATAGTCCACATCAGTGTGCTGATTGTCCACTTAAAACCCGTGAGCCCGGACCAACCAAATTGTATCGATAGGGTATAGTAAACATAATTATATGTAAAATCATATTTGCCCCGACTTGAATGCAAAACGTTGTATTCCTTAATAGTTTGAATTCGGGAAAGTGTTATTGTGTCCGGGGGAAATGCACGAACATTTAAGTAAAGATATACAGACTTTGAATTTGCGTTATGGAAAACGTTAATTAAAGATTTGCGAATGTAGGCTTACTATAAATTTTTAAAAAGTCGCGTTTACATGTATTGTCAGTGGAGAAAACTCATGATTATTTTTCCATTTTATTATAATTTCATTTATTTTTCTTGTCACTAATTATTGTAAAATCATTTATATCCGACTATTTTTTAAAGAAACGATTGTTTAAAGTTTTAAATTAATAAACAAGCGGTATAAATAATCTCTAAAACTAAAATTTACTTCTTGGACCACGACTACGTTGACCACCTTCTCCTTGCGAGAGGTATGCTGGGTCTTCACGCGGTGTTTCTCCTTTTTTTCCTGAAATAAAATGTTGAAAATATCAATAGTGAAGAGTATACATTCTATCAAAGAATCAACCATAATACATGCATATGTACATTTTATTGAAGATTTTAACTTTGAAGGATCATGATGTTTCTGTCAGAAATTATGATGATTGAAAACTATTAATGATATTTCGATATCCCAATATAAATTGCTTACGATTTAAAGAAGTATTGAAAATGAGTGAGTGTCTATGGTGGATAATATTCCTTAATATCTCTGTTGTGTCTTTTTACCTTTAGTTTGGACTTTAGATGTTTTAGCTTTGACTTCAGGTGAGAAACCTCATTGGCATGACCGATGTTTTCTGTCAGAAGGATCTCTTTCTCTCGCAGTGCGGACTGTAGCAAAGCAATGGCAACAATGTTAATTAGGATAAGGATTTACATTTTGCTCGTGAAAAGAACTACATGTACCCCCCCCCCCCCAAGGCCTGCTAAGCGATAAACCATCTTCTTCTACCTTTAAAAAAACAAAACATATTTCTCCCTTTTTATCTCTTTTTCTCTTTTTTTTCTTCTATAATTTTGTTCTTCTTCCTTTCTCCTTTTTATTTTTTCTTCATTTATATAGATTTCTTGTTTCTTCTTCTTTATTTTTTCTCGTCCCTTGTTCGTTTCTTCTTTTTCTTATGTTCCTCTTGTCATTCTCCGTAATCTTTCATCTTGTACTTGTCTTTAAAATCAAGCGGATTCTTTCTTAAGCCAAAGATGTTCTAACAAGACTTCAATGAGATAGATTAAATAAAATAAGAAAATGACCACATTGATTGATTTTGTTCCTACCTGCAATCTTTCTGTAGTTCTTCTTAAAAGAAGATCCGAGCACTCATGCTCATCGGAACATCGCTGGATCAGAGTGATGGATTCCTGACGTTCATCTATCAAACCCTGTAACGACAAAGAAAATAACAAAACATATAAAACACTTTATGCAAGTCAGTAGATAAAGGTGCTTTTGGCAACTGCATATATTATGACAATTCTTCAAAGTTCACCGCAAGGCTAAAGAAAAGATGAAATAAGGTTACATGTTAGCGACAGTTTTCGTCTATTTCCGATATGTATGTTTTGGTCAACTTTGCTTTTACTCTAAATGCATACTTACGAGATGACACTTTAAAAAAGATATATATATATATTTATATATATATATATATATATATATATATATATATATATATATATATATATATATATATATATATATATATATAAACTTCGTTGATCTGCATCGTAACACGTTGGAAACATCAAACGTTTAGATTCAAATATTTTTGGCGGTATGTTTTTGTTTCTCTTTTTCTTCTCATTACCCATATATACATGTACATGCCAAAAGAAAATAAGAGATAATTTGTACCTTTTTCTTCTGTACCACATACTCTATGTTGGAATTTATTGATTTAAGTTAATATGGAAACAAAATCTGTATCTACCTGATGTAGTATGGCTAGGTTTCCTTTCTCCTTCTTAACCAGAGTTATAGCTATTTCATGCTGTGAGATCAGATCATCTTTCTCCTTCTTAACCCGAGTTATAGCTGCTTCATGCTGTGAGATCAGATCATCTTTCTCTTGGTGCATGCGCTGCAAGTAGACAAATAAGGATAACGCGTCGATGTATCACTCATCCGTGTAGTACAAAATGGACTTTAACTTTTGATTGACTATAACTACATTGAAAGCAAAAAACTGAAACATAATCATTTTATGGGGATATTAAATATATCCCACAGAAAAGAGCTGCTTATCCCTCAAATTAATGAAGACAAGATGAGAAAAACGATCTTTTACATTAGGTCTTTGCATTAGTACCTTGAGTTGTGCTTATGGTGCACAGGAATAAAACACTATTTTACCTGGAGTTTTGAAGTCAGATCTTGCTTCTCCTGCTCCAAGTCAGAGAATTTCCTTTGCAAGGTCAAAACAAGGCTGTCGCCCCTGCTCTCTGTTCGATCATGCGCCTATATATCAAAGATAAAAGTTAGAGAATATTATATTCATATCTCATGATTAAGAATACTCAATTGGAGATGGACTTCTTTTAAATCGGAAAAAAAGTTTATCATATATAAACAAATCATATAAATTATATGAAAATAATACCTTTGGTGTGGTGAAGTTATAGGCGCTCTTCCGAGAGAACTCTGCAGTATTGTGATGTGTCTAGAGTTGATTAACAAACAAAAAAGGCATTCAAGATGTGTATCTATAGGCGGTGTCACACAGAGGCAAAACATCTGGATTTTAGTTATCCGGATTTTAGTTATCCTCTTAATTGCTGTCTGTCACCAATTATTCCATTAAAAATCCTCTAATGAAGCAAGAAAATTCTCTCTTGAAAGGATTTTTTTCAAGGGATTATTTTTTAAGGGATTTTACTGTGTGACACCGCCTCATTTCACATATTTCGAGATGATATCAATCAAGCCTTTCCCTCTCTAAAGCCCCTCCCTCCCCCTAACTCTTTTTCACACACGATTTCATTTTCAGTAAATAATGTTTTTATCGACTCCTTTCTAGCTCTATCTATCATTCAACCCCCCCCCCTCCATTTTTATTTTTTTAAATATATATCGATCATCCTAGAACGACTAGATTGGTTGATGTTGAATGGTACCTCAAGGTTTGTCTCCAATTCTTGTTTCTGTTTCTGCAAGACGGCGATTTCTTTCTCCAGCTCCAAGATCTGATTGTCTTTCTTGGGCTCGCTAGTTTGTAGATTCTATTAAACAAATGAATAAAATGTCGGTAAATTAATTTTAAGAAATAATACTTCGTGTTTTTTTTTTTTTTTTTTAGACTTCTTCATCTATTAATATTTCCAATATAGTTATCACTATGAATACAATTATTATCATAAATGCCAATAATAATGTTTTCATTACTAATAGCACCATAATCGATGATATTTTGAAGAGTTAGTAAGGTGTATTTAAATTGCTCTTAACATACACAATATGTTTATATTTGAGTATTTATCACACTTCATTTTTTCTTTCATTATCAATTTGTAATTTGTACTTATTTTTTCAAAAAGGGAGAACAAAATTAATTTAGTAATACCTTCAGTTCTACAATCGCGTCATCCTTTTGAACTTTCACTTCTCCAAGTTCCAGTTTCAGAGACAAGACTTGAGCGTTTGCCTGAAATTCAGCTGTTCGGAGGCTCTGAAAATGTATAAAAAGTCATCTTTAGAATGATTGCAGATCGGGACTTGTGTGTATGAAATAATATACTGATTTCCAAGAATGACTTTAAATATATATTTTTTTTAATATGCATTTGTTTACCTCAATCTTTGAGTCCAGTTCCTTCCTCTCTTGCTCCCAATTGGCATCATCATCGACCTTAGCATTATCTAGGGCCTGCGGGTTGGAATATAAAGATATGTACTGTCAATTTGTCTATATTGCACGGGTGCACAAATCAGTGACGAAATCATACTTACTCCAAATAAAAAAATTACTCGCAAACCTTACAAACTGGATCGAATTCGGCTTAAATTAGAAATAATGTTATTGATTATCATTTTGAATTACACATTATTTTTGTCATCAGTCGTATTCCTATTTCAAAGTAAATATGTTGATCATGGCAGTATTGCCTTGATGACTCATGGCTGTATACATTTTATTGTGACTGTTTGTAATTTGTTAATGAGATAATTGCCATACCTTGATCTGTAAATTGAGAAACTGGTTGAGTTGTTTGGTATCATCCAATTCAGATTGAAGGTTCAATACAACCTCTCCGGCTTCCTCGTAGCGCTGAAGCAAACACTGAAGAAGAAAAAAAAAAGATTATTATAAACTTTAGCATAATTTAATTGAGGTAATCATACTCAAGTTGGCTTCATTCATTCATTTAGCTTTAATATCATTAGTCTACAAAAAGTGCAAATATTTTATCAAGATTAATTTTGATAAGTTTCATGAGAAATAAGTTAAAGTATTTAAAGATGAATTCTTAGCCTCTATATTTTATTTGTTATCAAAATACCACTTTTTTAAATATACATGTACATGTAGATGTAACTATCTCAGTGAATATTCTTTATAGGGTTTCCCCGATTTGTTTTGCATAATGTAATGATGTTGTCTAATAGGTCGTTGTTTTCATTGCCCCTTTTATGATGTTCATTATAATATTTACTCTGTCACCCCCTTTGCCTTATAGATGTCTCTGTTGCATTGTTTCCCCCCTAATTTTCTGATATGATCAACCTATATACCTCAGTTTGAAGCACCTTCCTGTCATTGCCAATTTGAAGATCACGGATCTTGTGCTCTAGGTCACTGACAAGTTTGGTGGCTGAATTGCGCTCTTTTTGGGCTTGCTATAAAGTAGAAAATAAAATTGTATCAAGCACGTAATTTATAATGAAAGGAACTATAAAGCCACTAAGCACAGAAGGTTCTGACACAAAGCTGCTGTAATCCTATGAAATAACAACTGCTTTAAATCATGTATTTTATATGGCTTCTTCTGTTTAGTTTGTTAATACCTCCACCATTGTTTGTTTGTTTGTTAATACCCCCTTATACGTTGCCAACGTCAGAAATGATATATCACCTTCAGGTCAAGGGCCAGATAGTTGTTCCTGGTCTTGAGATCGTCCAGTTCATTCTCAAGTTCGACGATACGATTGGTCTTCGTCCTCTCAAGATCTTGGACATTCTAACAAAGAAAATTAAGTCCTGAAAGTTACTTTCTATAATACATCCTTTAATAAAAAGATATTGCAAATAAATTTACTTGTATAGGCACACGCATACTTTATACCACTGCAATTGAAGAGATTTAATGATTTTTTTTCCTTCTTATTTTTTTACATTAGATCACTTTCAATCATATTCCGGATTTACGTTATTTACGAGCAACCACGCTAAGTTACAATTGTAAATAAGAGTTGAAATAAACTTTTGTGCTAATAAACTGCATGAGTTCTTTTTTAAAATTTATTTTAGTCCATTTTAGTTGTGGTCTTACCAGGATAGACTCTTCTAGGTCAGCTTTGGAGTCTTTGAAGTCCTAAAAAAGATATATATAAAAAAAATCAAAGATCAAGATAACATTGGATATCATTATGACAATGGAAAAAGAAGTATTTAGAAAATATTTATACAAAAAAGAAGAAAGAAAAAAAGTTTCTTTACCGATTAAGGCGTAAAGGTAAAATTGTTCACTTGACTGGATTTTATTGTGCTTTTCAGAATTCCATTTGTTATTAACAGAATAGGAATTTTAAACACCTATTAGCATTTTGGCACTTGGCCTTATATTCCTAGCTGAATTCTTCAAAGCAACTACAGTAGGGCTTAAAAGCAAAACAGGTGATGGACAATTGGACATCAATGGCACACTTCGAATCTCAGACAAATTAATATCTTATTTAATCGTGAATTTTACCTGGATGGTGTTGTTGAGCTTTGAGATGACGTGGCGCTGTCGGCTCCATGTGGAGCTGAAATAGTTAGCTAGGCCAGCAGGAGCATGGTGACCGGATACTCCAGCGATCTCTTTGCAGGCCTTCAAGAGTGCCTCATTACCCTGAAATCAAAGATGGAAAAAGATTAAAGCAACTTTGGAATTACATGAAAGTTTTGTTGGAAATCAGAATGCAGAACTAAGATATCTCTTATTTGCAGATAAACTGCATGTGCATTTTCTTATAAGGATAGAAAACATATGACTTACCTATATGTTATTTTTTTCTTCCGAACTCGAATAGCATCGTTTTTTGTTTTGTTTTTCATGAATGATGATATTGTGAATCGCAACCCAAGCTTACCAGGGAATTCAGCTGGGAATTGACATCATCGGTTTTAACTACTAGCGATTATGGAATGCTTTTCGTGAATAAGTTAACATCTACCTGAGATTTTGATTTAATTTAGGCATTTTTAATACGGACATTGCTTCAAAACACGAAACTAGATATGGGAATAATATTCAATTTATTAAGTCTCAATTTAGGCCAACCTGATTGATGACTGCACAAAGGATAAATTAAAGACCATATTGTAATTCTAACTCCAATTTACCTTGATGGTTTTCTCAAGGTAAGCGGTATGCTCTTTTGAGGATCTAATGTACTTCTTGAAGGCTCGTGCAGTCCTGACAGAATTGACCTCGGAACCAAGGTTGAGCTCCTCTTGTACGTCAAACAAGAGAACATCATGGTCCTTAAAGAGAGATAGATTTAAAATGATGTAGAGAGAAAAGAAACAAATGAGAGTGCAAGGAGTGAGACGCAAATTGAGAGGGAAATGACCTTTAAAGTAATATAACAATTAAAGAGGCATACTTGTGAAAGTTGTGAAAGCTTAACAAAAAATATACTTTTTGAACAACTAGATGTGCAATTTTGAACTACGAGGGTGATACGAGGTTTCACATAAATCTGCACCTTATCCAAAAGATGGGTGAAAAGAGAAATCATCATCTAATATTCATCCATGATTTTGTTAAACGTGCGGTGAAAGTTATGAAATGTAATTTTTTCACTGTATTTATTACAGAGGATATAATTGTTGACTTCTGATTTCAACCTTTCATATCTCGAGCTAATTGTAGTTACCTTAAGTTGCTCTGCCATTCTCTTGATCTTGTTGTCTGTAGAGGACATCTTCAGTCTCAGTTTACAGACCATGTCTGCCGGGGTGGTGGTAGGCGCAAGATCAAAAGATTCTTGAAGGAATGTCAGCAGTAGTGTCACGTGCTGCCAGAGCAATGTATAACAACATATTTTGTTAGTTTCTATGCCTCTGATTTGGGTTTACACAAGATGACATAATAGCCCTTTTATAGTCATTAATTTTTAATGAGTTCGTTTTTTCTGTGTTTTGTTATTGTGTACATTAATTGTATACATCGTCACCCCCGCGCCCCTCTCTCTATCTATCTAAGTATTTATTTGTCTATCTATTTTCTCTCAACCTATATCTTTTTACATGTAATTTGTATCATAGTTCTTCTATATGGTTTCTTTTTCTTACTTCGCCACGGATTTTCTGTGATTTGAATGAATCCGCAGGTCGTGCACTCAGCTGTCCCTTCGTGTGGGGCAAGATGGTATCGCCCATCTTCCTCAGTCTACTTGGTAGAAGAGGAAGGTTTTTCTTCTGCTTCACTGTGACACTCATTCTAAAACGAACAAAAATAGCAGAAGTAGTAGTATCAGTAGTAGTAGAAGTAGTAGTAGTAGTACTAGTAGTAGCACCACCAGCAGCACCACACCTTGATACTATATTACTAACTTATATATTAATTATTACCACCACCAGCAATGCCGTCATCATCATGATCATCGTTGACAACATCATTTTCGTCTTCATCATCCTCTTCATAATCATCACCACCATCATCATTAAAACCGCCATCATCATTATCAGGGTCACATTGAACATCATCATCATCATCATCATCATCATCGACATCGACATCATCATCACCATCATCATCTCCATTTCATAGAATCGACGGTATACATTTATATGTATATATTATACTCCAAAACAAGAAAGCTCAATTTCACACTTATCACTGTAGAACACAAATCGTATCAATAATTAAAAAAAATGAAACATATTAAATTTGGCTATGCAAAGTACGCATAAACGAAAATGGACAATTCGTGGTATTTAGGGCCTTTATATTTTCACCTGAAAAGCATAGAAAATTAAACAAAACGAAATCATATTACCTGCAATGTCACGTAGTTTGCTTTTCCGTTCAATGATTTCCAAGAATTAACGTTTTAAAAGTTAATATTACTCGAAGTTTCGATAAGGCAATAGCTAAACGTGTTCGCTAGTATGCTGCATTAATCATTGTGAAGATTGGTTGCTAAGACAGATTCGTAACACGGGTAGAATTTTGGCTTGATCGTGACGTAACAAAAAACTTTGGACCAATGAAAGCGCGTATACACCCTTGCGCATGCGTGGTACTGGACTCACCTTCGACTGGGTCGTGACGTCACAATGAACGTCTGTCCAATGAGAGTGCGTATACACTCGTGCGCAAGCGTAGCGCAGGGAGCAACTTTCGGCTTGTTCGTGACGTAACAATAAACTTCTGCCCAATCATAAGAGAGGGGGCTGGACCTAATCATGATGTCCACACGTCACAATAGGGACTTTTAGATTCGCACGAAGACAATGGGTATTACTACGATCGACGTCCTTTTAATGCACTGCCTTGAATGGACGTCACACATATCAGGCCACGCAAATCTAAAAGTCCCTAATGATGTGCGCTCAACGATCCCATCTCTTTCGTCTCCCCCTCCCCATCCCCCTTGCCTTGATCCCCTCTAGAAAATCAGATGTTTTTACATATGGCAATTATACATGACTATACACAGAAAATATTATAATATTGGTAGAGATCATTTTATTTATATATTTTTGTTTATGCATTCACTTCACCCCCTTGAAATGCTGGATAATGCATACTCCAATAATGCAGGGTCGAAGAACTAAGAGATCAAGGGACGGGGACGTTTCTCAGGGCAATCGATCAGAGGGTCGTCCCCCCAAATATGATAATTTAAAGCTGCCTTTATCCATTAAAAAGAAAGGAGAAACTTTGAAATACCTGTGTGATGAAAAGTGCTGTAAATGCAAAACTGTAAATTAAAAAGTTCCATTTTTGGGGCTACACGAATTAACAAATTGATTTAGTAGGTTTAATAATCCCCAGGATAACATTAGAATGCAAAACGCAAAATTATTTTTCGGGAGAAAAATTCGTATTTTGGAGCGGGGCGTGGCGGGGCGAGATTATCCTTCATAGACGTTTGGTTGCTAAGCTTCAATGTCCCACCCCAGGGGCGAATCCAGGAATTTCTCCCGGGGGGGGGGGGGGCACACGGGGGGTAGGAGGACATATATATTTATTTTTGTTGGTCCCATAATTTTTTTTTAATCCCGAATATTTAAAAATCGCGCCGGCCGCAAATTCGCTTCATGGGATTGGGGGGGGGGGGTGAGTGGGAACTAATTTATTAATTTAATTTTATTTTTTTGGTCGGGGGGGGGGCACGTCCCTGTTTGCCAGTACATTTTTGGTGAATTTGGGGCTGATTTCAACATTTTTTGGGGGCCGGGGGGGGGGGCACGTGCCCCCCTGTGCCCCCCTGGATCCGCCACTGCACCCCCTCCCCCACCCGCGCACCGATCAGGACACTAAATCGTCGCTTCTGTCTATAAGAGAATATAAAATGTAAAGGAAATGCGTTGAAATCACAGGTTGTTAATTTATCTTATACATTATTTTCATTCACTTGCGGCGATGTATGACGATGCACTTTTTGTTATTGTTTCAATTTTTTTGGAATATCATACATTTAATTATAAATAGATTATAGCAATTTGGGTTTGGTTAGAGATCAGAAGAAATTCCAAGTGAAAGGACTGCCACAATACTGACATGCGAAAAACACGATCACACAATAGTAATGGCAAAATGTGTTTTCATTTTTTTGTTACATATTTACACTTATTGGTAATCAATCTATTAAGTGAGTTCTCTCATCATTAAGTTGTATGTAATCTATTCTGAAAAGGACAAAGCGAAAAAATGTATTGCCAAAACTTGGAGAAACTTTATTTTATTAGTAAACAGGAATACATGAATTATTTTATTAGGGAGCGAACTACAAGGGGAGGGGATCAACAACAACGATATATGAGACTATGCTCTTCGATGGACACTTACAAATTTAGTTATTTCACCAGGACACTTAAGGACTGGGACGAGCTACCTCAGATCATCGTCGAACTACCTTCTTTGGAGCAGTTCAAGGTGGCTCTTGAAACAATTTAGTTCCCTTTTCAGGAACTGTACCACATAGAGCTGTATATAACAACTCTATGCTTTACCCCCATCTACATGCTGAACAGGCGTTGATGAGTAGAAGTAGAATTAAAGAGTAGCGATTCCTACGATCAATATATGGGACCTGTCACCACGAAATGAGTCCAGTTGGTCAAAAACTTTATTCCTGTTTTTAAGTATTATATGAATCTACATTAAGTAAGCTTTAAATTAAGGGGTCACACATTAAAATTGATAAATTATATCCAGAAATATGAACAAAAACCTAATTGGACTTTATAAACAATGGGATTACCCAGTTTTAAAAATGCATCATTTTCGTGATAATTTCAGATTACATAGCCTATATTATTTGCCAAAAAATGTTAGAAGGAGATATTTTCGTGACCTAAGCTCTGGGGACATAAACTACAAGACATTAATAAGTCGATTTTTGGAAAAATCTTAAATGTGGTAGGTGGGTCAATTTTCAGTACATACACACTATACATCGCTATTACTACGATTGAGCCTAATGCGACACTGGACTCATTTCGTGGTGACTGGCCCCATATATGCAACACAAAGATAAGCATGATTTTTTATGTTCGGTTGAGGGGGTAAAATTCAGATAGATTTCCACATAGCCTACATGTATTACCAACCCAAGATGAAAATCCAATTGAATCCCCATTGAAAGTCCCCATTGAATCCCAATTGAATACCAATTGGCAATTTGGAGTACATGGAAAGTGAAACAATGGGTACCTATTGAAACCAATTGGCAATTGGTCCCCATTGAAACCAACTGGCAATTGGTTTGAATGGGGACTAATTGCCAATTAGTTCCAATGGGGACCAATTGCCAATTGGTTCGAATAGGAACACATTGTTTCACTCTCCAGTTACTCCAAATTGCCAATTGGAATTGAATTGGGATTCAATGGGGGCATTCAATGGGGATTCAATTGGTAAATCGATCCAGGTAGAAGAACCAGTGACAAACTGATACTGGCAACTGTCCACCAATTAGGTATATTCTATTCTCAAATGTATTAACTCCATCACATAGTTCATTTGAAATGTATTCAAGAGACACAATTAAAGTGACACAGGCTCGTACACATGTATATACTAAATATGTATATTGTTTCTTGGTGAGTAATCATATAATCAATATATCTATTGCTAAAAAGTGAATGGAATTGTAACATGATCAGACAAAATAATCTATTGGTTAATAATTGCCGAAGGAAAATAGAAATCACAAAAATGATGTGCATTGTCTTAATTTGCTTAACAAATCATGATAAATGTATTTTTCTGTTACACGTGTAAAGTAATAAATATGCATGAGATGCATAGATCTGTTGGTTTATTGCTTTCTATTGGTCCTATTGGTTTCTATTGGTCTTATTGGTCCTATTGGTTTCTATTTGTCCAATTGGTTTCTATTTAACATTGGTCCTATTGGTTTCAATTGGTTTCAATTGGCCCTATTAGATTTTAATGGGATTTCAATTGGACCAATCGGCCCCATTAGACTTTAAATGGTTTTCAATTGGTTTCAATTGGACCAATTGAAGTCCAACTTCAGGCCAATTGGTCCAATTGAAACCAATTGGGGTCCCATTAAAGTCTAATGGGACCTAGGCCAATGGGGCCAATGGGTCCAATTGGTCCAGTAGGGACAATCTGGACCAATTGAAACCATCTGAAGTCCTATCAAAGTCCCATTGTAACCTGTTAAAACATATTGAGACCAATTGAAACCAATTGAAAATTCAATTGGTGTTCAATTGATATCAATTGGATTTTCGTCTTGGGAAAGAACATTAAAAGCATTGAGCAGTTAACACACTCGCTTTCACGGTTAAGGTACATTATAGGTCTACTATGATACTGTAGACGATGCAATTTTGACATTTCTCCATAATATATATAATCACATGGACCACGTTGGTAATTCTGTAAGATGTCTGTTTGTCGATTTCTCAAGTGCATTCAACACGATTGTACCGCACATACTGATTAAGAAACTAATTGAGATGAAAGCACACCCTACCCTCATTCTATGGATACAGGATTTCCTAAATGAAAGAAAACAATATGTTTACTTAAGAAATGTTAACTCTAAAGTGAAATTCATCAACATAGGGCTCCCTCAGGGCTGTGTCCTCTCTCCAGTATTATTTTCTTTTTATACCAGCAATTGTGTAAGCACATCACCAAATTGTCAAATGATTAACCCTAAAAAGGCCGGGCTATTTGAGGGCCGGGGGGGGGGGGGGGGGCATTATGGATCTCGGCCGTGAAGCGGCCGATCTCCGCAAAAATGTGCACGCATGTCTAGTGAAGTGTATAGAATACAATGATAATATCAATTTTTTGAAAAATTCACTCATTTGCATATTTATGGTAATTTATGTAAATAAGGTCATAACAATCACATTTTTACCCATAAATCATATATTATTCATATTTAAGCATTCTTTTTCAACTATTTTGTCTCCCAAAACAACCACCTAAACTTTTAAAAAGACCCAATAACCCATGTTCGATCTGTTTTTAGGAAAAATGACTTTTCCATATGTTTTGTACACAAATCACGAAAATGAGCGATTTTCGGGCTGACATGCAAAGACAAAAGGTCACGTGACCATGTAACCGTAGGTCCGATCTCAAGAAAATTCTTTTAAAAGTTGCGCAAGACTCGAAAGAAAAATGTCAGCGAGCGGCGGGGTGCCATCCATATGCGTTCCCGAACAATCAGAAAAATCGTGGAGGGGGGGGGGGGCATGATACCCCCCGACCTTATTAGGGTTAAGTATGCAGATGATACTGTAATCTCAGGCTTTATGTCAGACATGATAAAAGAACACGATTATGTCACTTGTGTAAACAGATTTGTAGAGTGGTGTGAACGACACTAGGTACATTTTAGATTCGCACGAAGACAATGGGGATTGCTACGGTCGACGTCCTTTTAATGCACTAGCTGCCTTGAATCATAGACGTATGCTTGAATGGACGTCACACGTATCAGTCCACGCAAATCTAAAAGTCCCTAATATCTCAAGTTGAACGTCTCGAAGACAAAGGAAATGATTATAGATTTTCGGAGAAGTCCACAAGCAAGAGTAGACCACCGCTTATTATTCAGGGGTCGGCTGTGGAAATAGTTGACAGTTATAAGTACTTGGGAACAACGATATAAGATTCACTCGACTGGTCATCGAATGTTACCTAAAAAAAGTGCAATCAGAGAACGTACTTCTTGAGAATGATCATGGAAAGATGCATGTAGACAAAACAATTCTGACTCGATTTTACAGATCATTGATAGCTAGAGAGTGTAGCTACATACAACATAATATGCTATTTTTGGAATGCAACTCAAAAAGATAAGAAGAAGTTAGACAGTACGAGGAGAGTACGAGGAGAGTACGAGGAGAGGATAATTGGCAGTAGCCTACACGCAGTATCCACAATGTATGAAGAAAGAGTAGTTGCTAAAGTCAAACGAAGCATGAACGACCCCACCCACCCGCTTCACATGAATTACAATTACAATAGGTCAGGCTTTCGTTTCTGTGTTCCCAGGTCTGCTCGTGTGAGAACTCGGCAATCATTCGTACCAAACTCCATCCACATGTACAACGGAATGTCTCGAAGATCCAGTGTTGTACTTTAATATTATATTTAATTAGTAATTCCTAAATAGGTTTAAGACGCAAATACATGTACGGATACCCTACCTCCTCAGTATATTTATCTCACTTGAGAATTCGTTTGATCATCTGACACCTCCTCTTGCTCTGCATGCTTTACTTACTATGTTAAATATTGCAGTAGATGCAGGTTCAAGTCCCGCTGGTTCCAAGATTTTTTCTGACTTGTTTTTCAATACAGATCGATCAATCGATCTTATTTACTGGGTGTAAGCCTCAAATATGTTTAAATAGTGTTAAATATTGTTCTGAATTAGTGTTTGTAAAACAACATTCGATCCTCTGTTAATTTGTGCTTAATCATATGTTAAACCTTGTCTATTTACTGTTAATGTCTACATATTTGTTAATTCATTAGTAAATGTTAATCTGTATAATTATGTTACACCAGTGAAAATAAAATGTCCAGAAATGGACAATAAATACTCAATTGAATTGAATGTCATGATCGAGTAGAGACAAAGCTCACATTAATTATATACAACTTGCGGATCCAGGGTTTCGCAGGGGGGGAGGACCCAGGTGCCCCCCCCCCCACCCGCTTCCTCTATATAGTCCCCTATTGACTAACTCATCGACGTACGTATAGTCCTAACATTAACAATGCGAATGTGTGCGAGCATATTCATGATATTGGTCATGAAGTAGGCAAACTGATAACTAGTTCTGCAGAAACACGTCACATTAAAAATGCAATATATCCCCCCTTATAAAGGTGTTGTGTATATATATTTTGATGACTTATTGCATAATAATATTGCACCTTGATCAACAGAATAAAGCATCTTGTGAGCGGACCTCTAACATGTCGATAAACTCGATATGCCTCAAATACGTTCTGGTTTAAAGGTGAAATTCAAAGAAAATCACAAATATGTCAACTTATGTATCACTAGAAACTGGTAAGCTAACAGATGGCCATCGTACAAGTTTTAGGTCAACTACATATCGGGTGATTTATAAAAATACAAATACAACCACCTCCACAGCAGCTGGGATATACGAGAGATTCGCCGGAAAAATAACGATGTTTTAATGACGTCACTATATGGACCAATACTGCCCAAGCAGACGACATCCCATAAAGAATGAATTGCAAAGCTAGTAAACAAATTGGATCCTTTTCTTTCAGGAAATCTGCAAGTCTTTGCTTTTTACTATAATAGTTATCAACCTTTCTTTTGTATGTGTCGTTTATCAAAACAGTTCAAAAGATTAGACAAAACCAGGATGACCACCCGAAGACATAGCAGGTTGCCGCCATATCATCGAGTGCTATTATTGACCAACCTATCGGAAACAAATTCATACTTTTGGATAACAACCTTGACGCACCACACCAAGTTTATTCCCATGATATGACAACAGACTTGAATCAATCACAACCAAATGATGAAGAAGGCAGTATTGATGAGGACAGGGAAACGAGGAGGCTACAATGGCTGGCGAATAGGAAATCAACTAACCCTGCCGTCCATTGCCAACAAGAACTGCAGTCCGACACACAACCAAGAGGGATTGATATGGATTCTGTAGTAGGAAGGAAAACATTCCCGTGGTTGCTCTAAAGCTAGGGGTGGGGCTGGGTCCAACGGTTACACGCTGCACAATGCAGAACCAAGTTACCAGCAACTTCTTGGCAGAACACAAGTTAACATGGGATATGGTCACCCTGGTCGTTAATGCATTGATGAAAATAATGAGCAACAGATTGGGGAGAGAGAGAGAGAGAGAAAATAAGCATACTTCAAACATAAATGAATCATTGGGCTTATCTTGTACAACCATATACCGTTTCAAAAACTTGCCTTTTTGTGTCTGTAAAGAAAGCAAAATAAGAAGTGAAGGTGATGGCTTCGGTCATAATGATTAATACGGTGGTAATGAGGATAATGATAATAATGATGATGATGACGATGATGATGACGACGATCATGGTTATGATGATGATAATGATTATAGGTCTTGTGGTGGCAGTTGTGATGGTGACTTAATGCCCTACTTCTAGGCCTCTGTTCATCGCTGATCTATATTTAATGTTTTAATGGCATGAAAAGGCCTTCCTCGAAAGAGGATATAGGGAAAAGACAAATATTGTTATAGTACTGAATACTTATACTAATTTATTAATAAGTCTTCTTGCTCTCTGGTGGGAAGAGGTACCCTGTCTCTCATATCCACATCATAATTATGCAGTGTCTTAACCCTAATAAGGCCGGGCTATTTGAAGTCTTACTACGGCCGGGGGGGGGGGGCCATTATGGCCCCCCCCCCCCTAAGATCTCGGCCGTGAAACGGCCGATCTCCGCGAAAATTTGCACGCATGTCAGGTGAAGTGTATAGAACAATATGATAATTTCAATTTTTTGAAAAAAATCCCTCATTTGCATATTTATGGTAATTTATGCAAATAACGTCATAAAATCACATTTTTACCCATAAATCCTATATTATTCATATTTAAGCATTCTTTTTCACTACATATATTCATTAGACCATTTGGAACAATAATACGACAAAAAAAATTGGAAGGGCCAGCTTATTCCTTATGTTATCTCTTGTTTTGATAATTTCTTATGTATTTCATTGTTTTTTTAACTTATTTATGTTATTGTTTTTTTGTTTTTTTCATTTCTTCCTACAATTCAACTATTTTGACTCCCAAAACAACCACCTAAACTTTAAACAAGACCCAATAACCAATGTTTGATCTATTTTTATGAAAAATGACATTTCCATATGTTTTGTACACAAATCACAAAAATGAGCGATTTTCGGGCTGATATGCAAAGACAAAAGGTCACGTGACCTTGTAACTATAGGTCCGATTTTTTTTTTTTTTTTTTTTTAAAGATGCGCAAGACTCTAAAGAAAAAAGTCAGCGAGCGGCGAGGCGCCATCCATATGCGTTCTCGAACAATCAGAAAAATCGTGGAGGGGGGGGGGGGGCCATAATGGCCCCCCCGGCCTTATTAGGGTTAAATATGAAATGTTTTTAAAGCTATAGACAGTTGTGCATCAGCTACTTCAAAATACCAAACATTGGGGTGCATACGCAGCAAACCAATTCATCGTCAGGATGAAAACAAGGACGGGTACATCTTCGACGACATTGATGACAGGCGCGGAGCCAGAGTTTCTTAGGGGGCCCAATTTTAAATCATGCGAGCCAAATATTGGTACGTAATGGTGACCAGTGGCGTATCTGGCGCTTGGTCTCGTAAGTAGGAGGGGGAGGGGGGGGGGGGGGGGCGGGGGGCGAGAGGGGCGCAAAACATATCCGACGTCTTTCATATCGAAACACAACACCCACATATTCTTCAGAACTTGGGAAGGGGAAGGCTTTCACCAGGCTTAACTCCCGCTGGAAGAACATTCTGTTTTTTTAAAGTCCATATAGAGCATATTAATCAGGGGCAGATCTAGCTTTTAGCTAAAGGGGTGGAGGGACTGACCCAATGCGGCGATGCTATTTTTTGTTGTTGCTATTTTGAACCCCAGTAAGTCATGTTTTCCTGGCATCTACCCCGGCCCCCCACTCAGGGGTCGGAATGACCGCATGCGTGTTGCCAAAATGTCCGGTAAAGGGGTACTTTTTGTGCGACAAAGTCCGGCCCGAGAATTGTAAAAAAAGGGGTGTATTTGACTTTTCATCCGGAGATTTCTTTAAAAAGGGGGTGTTTTTCCTGTATTTCTCTCATATCTTTGGACTCCTGAGAAGTTATTCCGAATTTAGGGGGGTACATTGAGCATTTTTCCTGATTTAGGGGGGTCTCCAAGGCAGGAAAAGCCCGCGAAAAGCCCGCGAAAGGGGGGTTCGGAAATGTTGGCAGTCCTCAGATAGGGGGTGCTTTCAAAAAGAGGGAACGAGCATATGCGTACCCTAAAAAACACTGAGTGGGGGGCCGGGGCATCTACTAACACAATGGAGCCCATAAAAAGCAGTGCACGATAACGTCTTTTTAGCACATCACATTTTCACTAGGCAGCCCAAGGGGGGAGGAGGGGGGGGGGGGGTAAACCCCCTAACCCAAACGTAGATCCGCCATTTATAATGGCTAAAGTTTCTAAATCCGAAAGATAATGTATATTTACACGTAATGTGTCGAGGGGCTCATTCTTCACGTTTGGTTCGGTAATGAATAAGGATATTTGTTTCTGTGGGTGTCATCATGCATGGTCATGTACGCTAAATCCCTCGAAACCCGCCCTAAACACTGAGATCATATCAAACAGTTATGACTGTATTTGAGATGGCCAGATACTGTAAATCAATAACCATTTTCAATACAACCAATAACCATTTTCACTAGGATCAGCCTAAATATGTTTTGTGTGAAAACAAGTCATTGTCGTACGTAATATAATAAAGATGTCGGGCTCGATATTGAGTTTCAAAATGTAGACTTTATTGACGTGTAATATGATAACTCTAATATGATTACAACTTCCTCACGTGATTATGCTTTGCACAACTTGATCGTCATTTTGATCAATATCGTTACACTATCTTAAAGGTAAATCTAATCTTAAATGGGAAGTCCACCCTGGTATTAAATTGGCTTTAGTAGAAGAAGAAGAAAAATTAAAGAAACAGGTCAGTGAAAATTAGAGAAAAAACGATTAAAACAAGAAATTAATTAATTTTTAAAGGTTCGATCAATCATGCACAAATTGGCAACTCTGTGACGTATCCTTCAGGATCCCCTCCCATTTGCCCAGTACCCCAAAATAAAAATATAGATATTTCCCTTTTGATAAAATTCAATCATATATTCACCCTCAATATAGTTATTGAAAATATATTTTTAATACAATCCCGGTATGAAACAAATTTATTCCGTCATCAATAACTAAGGAAATGAAAGTTAATATCAGGGTGGACCTTTACCTTAATTTAAAAAAATTACTCTTAGAAGAAAACAGAAAAACAGACTGTTATAGTTTGAACAAAATCGGACAAAAAATAAGAAAGTTCTGAATTTTTGAAAGATATGTAATCATTATGGGAATTTCAAATTGACTAAATCGGAATGTGATAGAGTTGTGCCGGGCAACATTCACATATTTTTTTGCCAACACACATCATGACTGAAATGCTAATTTTTCAAATCTATCTCAGGTGTGTCTTTTCTTTTTAGAGAACCTTTGATAATATGATATCAACAATATATTATTTTTTTGAGTAGTGTCTTAAGGGAGCAGACGTTTATGAGAAAAGCAGAAATTTATTATTTTGGTTTGTACACGAAAAACTGGAGAGGTGGTCTCGGACTATATCTCAAAATCCAGTGCATGGGGCAGTGACCAAATCGCCAATTAGCTTTTAGAGATCTCATATTCCAAACATTCCAAACAGTTTGTTTTTTGGTGCTATTGGTCCTATTTATTTGAAACTTCCGGCATTCTGGCTCTCTTATATTTATTTATTTATCTATTATTTATTCCGCAATTCACAAGAAATATAACAATGTAAATATGAGAACAAACATTAAAGGAATGACAATTATAAAATGCTCAATCTTCCTGGAGGTCCTCTGAGTGCATCAGCTAGCTGTCGCGGAAGAGGAAAGCAAACTTAATCCTGTAACCGTAATGATCCCTCTACCCAACCAACTGGTGCACCCAAAAGACCTGCAAAATAGCATGAAGGTAAATACAATGTAAAACATTTCATAAACAAACCAATTAACAAAAACAAAGCACAAGGAGAAAGTCGAGTTAATATGTATTATGACTAGGTCGATGACACGATACTAAACATAAACATGAGGAATTAATTCTGGCTTAAAAACTATTGCATAAAAAGTCAAGTAGGTAAACTAAAACCATGAAGTATAAAACTGAGAAAAGAACAAAATATGAGAACATGTAGTTGCGCACTGACAATTAAGAATGTATAAAATCATATAGGTTGACCGGTATATATTTGAAAAACATGATAAAGGAAGTGAAATATATATAGGCTTCAGGGGCGGATCCAGAAATTTCTTCCCGGGGGGCACATGGGGGGCACGGTGGGTAAGAGAACATATATATATATATATATATTTTTGTTTTAGTCCCCCCCAAAAAAAAATTGCAACGACTCAGCCAGCCTCTGAATAAGCGGGGGGGGGGGGGGGGGGGGGGGGGGGGGGGGGGGGGGGGGGGGGTAAGAGGACACTTTTTTTTTGGTCACGATATTTGTAAATTTGACATTTTGTTCCGTGGGGGGGGGGGGGGAGTGAGGTCGTCTTTTCAGGTCAGCCATTGGTAAAAATTTTTTTTTTAATTTGTCGGGTCGGGGGGGGGGGGGGGCACGTTCTGGTTTTTCAGAGCCTTTTTTGGCGATTTAGGGCTGATTTTAACAAAAAAAATTTGGCCGGCGGGGGGGGGGGGGCCTGGATCCGTCCCTTGGCTTAGAGGGCTTCAGGCGAGTAAGGAAACTAGGAGAACGAACACGTTAAAGAACCAGTACTTTATATTTTATATTATATTATAATATACCAACAAATAATAAAGAAACTGCGTTGGAAATGTGCAGAACATGTTTAAATAATGGAAGTAAAAAGAAGGTAAAAAGACTCTAGAGACATTACAATGATAAAATCAAAATTAGTGTTTCGGCTCAAGAATGTTATAGAGAAGTAGACAAATGAATGATTCCAAAACGTACCGTAGTTATTACATTAAACTCTCGTGAAATTAAATTAAACAAAGACTTCAAAAGAAGAAGTTAATCAAAGAAGATATGACTTTTCAGCCTGTTTTGCCAGGTCTGAAATTTAAAGAGTACATAGTCAAAGCGCAAGTCCCGAGGTAATTTGTCCCAGTCTAGGAAATATGTACATAATGGAATCACTTGGACGTTGCGTACGCCTGATATCTTCTCGTCTCCTTTTTATTACTCTGATTTTTGAAGAAATATCACTGCTCTCGAGAGCTTTTGCAACGAAGTTAATTTCCTATGGGATTCTAGTGAGACCCAATTATAAGGAGTCTTAGACGCTCGAAGTAGGGCATCTGCTGCCTGCGCTGTTTCAGGATGATACGAGTGGCTCTTCTTTGAATACTTTCAAGTCTGTCACAGAGATTCCTATTGGTGGGGTTCCACGCAGGTAAGCCGTACTCTAGTATCGGTAGTACTTGAGATATTTCAGCATTCATACAAATGAACTTAGTACAAAGGTTGAACTATCTCTTTGTTGGCAGATAGGCCTAGACATATAGCCGCTCTAAATGATCAATAATTGAAGTAGTTAATATTGTAGCGAAATGGTGATTTTGAACCATCTGTCACAAAGACTTTAATTATAGTACTGTCGTGAGGGACATGAACAATTGTTAATTCTTGACAATAATGATAGTAATAGTAATATAAGTAATACTACTAATAATATATTGACCTTCTTTATTCAGTCATACTTTGTTTTCATAATGTTCATAAGAATGAAATTAAATTACAATAAAAAAAACCAGGTCCTTTGTGTAGTTATGAACATTTTACAATAGGCAGGGTATAACGGAAGAAATAACATTTTCCGAACGTAACATGAAAGCTCAACAAAGACAAAAGAAACATGCATGTTATAACAATTAACTACTGCATTTATCCTACTTATAACCGCTTATCATACCATTATATGATATTACTACCAATCTTCCTTATCAAATCATTACAAAACCAATATCATCATTCCAAATCAGTTTCTAATTACATACATAGTATGATAGCATAATAGCAATATTGGAGGGGGATATATATACATGTATATTGAAGTGTGAAATTAGAAGAAAGATATATGTAAATATCATATTAACATCCAGAAACCAAACTTTTCTTTATATATGGAGACAGTGAAAACATGATACTATCTATATTATCTATATTAACCTACCGATGATAACAACCAAAAAAGATGGAACTACAGCAACAACAAAACATACCATTAATTATCATTTTCCATTCTGTTATCTTATTTCCTGCATTATTTGTCTCGTCAGATTCATCATTATGTTTTAGGATTGGTGGAAAACTCTTATAGAAGCGCCGAAAAGAATCTCAATTTCCTATTTATTGAAGACTTGTTGTTACAAACATGGCAGGAAACTTTTGTCAAAGTTCTCATTGGTAAGTTTTAATTCGTTATAGTTAATTTCACTGAGATATATTATGATTATTGTAAATAAATGAGCTTTCCAAGGAACAATTAATAACAATTAAAATAAAAATTAATAATTATTTTTGCGTAAGTTTTCTATAATTTTGCTTCCACTCTGAAAGACAATGGGCCAAGAATGATTAACTAGAGTAAGATAATTTTGTTTTCCTTTAACATAAAGCATGTAATAACATATGACCAAAGCTAAGCAGGGTATAATAATAGTAAAACAAAGTAACATACGTTTCCTCAATCTAAAACTTTAAGACACCATCTCATTAATAGGAGGGGAGCTTACATTTGTCCTCCTGTAGCTACGCCAATTAAGGCTCATAACTTTAAAGGTACTATGTCCCATTTGCAGGCCAAAAAAAATAAAAATTTGAAAGACAAAACTAATTTAGAACTTCCCTGAAAATGAAAAGGCTTGAAAATGGCTTTTAGTGGGATAATAACGACCATTAGCTGTCGAACCGACTTAAGTGATTGCAATCACCTAAGTAATAGTCTGATTGTCAGACTCTTTAACCGAACGGTCGAACTTTTTGTGCTGCACAATTCAATCAGTTTAATTTTGGCCATTACAAGTAGTGGGTCATTGATGTAAAGAAAATGCGCATGCACATGTTACAGCTCATTTTATGAATGTTATTACCAAAGAAAAAAAGATGTCAGTCAGTCACCCAATAGTGTCTGACAGTGAAGTTTAGAAGGTAACGGGTTACCTTGCATAATTTGAATACTAGGACACTGCTAATGTTTAAATTTTACAGATAGGACGAACATGACATATTCATAATTCCTGCAAAGTTCTACATAATTTGATGTTAGCTGCAAAAGGAACATAGTATCTTTAAAGTGTACCAAACACCCAGAAAAAAGCAATCTATGAACAACTGGAAATGAATCTAAAAAAACAATTACGTAACATCGCGCGCACAGAGCCCTAGTCGGACTTGAGTTCCGTGCCCTATTTTTTGCGTTGATAAGTGTCTCGTCACAAGTTGCTGTTACGTTAGTTGAGAATGTATTTGTATGTACACATGTAGTATCATGACATGGAACTACAAGAAACAGAACAGGTGATTCAGGCGCGGATCCAGGATTTCTTAAGGGGGGGGGGGGGCAAATTTGAAATCAATTTGAAATTTAGTGTGCTAAAATTTGAAAATCCTGCCGGTCAATATTTCGCTCAGTGGGGGAGGGTAGTGAGGACTAATTTTTTTGTTGGCCCTCCAAAATTTGAAAAATCGCAACCCCCTCCCCCTTGAGCGTCAGGGAAAGGGGGGGGGGCATCTCCCCAAAAAAGTCTTTTTTACACGTTTTTTTTCCCAGGTGGGGTGGGGGGGGAGGGCCGCCCCCCCCCCCCCGGGCCTCCCTCTGGATCTGCCACTGAGGTGATTGGTGCACTTTAATATCCCATAACTTCCGACCTGGGAGTATTCCCGCGATTCCCGCCCACATAGCCACGGTAAAGATTGTCATCATGAAAGAAGACATCCCCCGGGCGCCCGGGACCTTGACGTCGTGGCTTCTGGTCTCCCGCTCTTCTAAAGGAGGATAGATGCACATTAGACGGTGGGTCCCTTGTTCTCGGTGCCTACAAATTGTGAGAAATAACAATAATTATAATGTTTATACTATTAATACTACTATACATCTACTTCTACAACTACTCGTACTACTGTTGCAGCTACTAATATTACTACTACTACTACTACTACTACTACTACTACTACTACTTCTACTACTATTATGACCACTCTACTGCTCCTACTACTACTACTTCTACTACCACCAGTAATAATAATATGTGTAGTAGAGGTATAACTGCAGCAACAGTAGTAAATAGTAGTCGTCTAAATAGTAATAACAACAAAAACAGCAAAAGGAATAAGAATAGCGATGATATACTAACAAAAAAGTTATAATAATAATAACAAAATAAACAACAATAATTATAATGATAAAAGCTACCAATCACATTTTATTAATGTGCATCCCAGGGGATACTCCAGTCTCCAAGATATATAGTGCTCCGTTGAGCAGGCGCGGATCCAGGATTTCTAAGGGGAGGGGGCCCAACTTTTTTTTTTTTTTGGTCCCGAAAATTTGAAAATCGCGCCGGCCGAAAAGTCGCTCAGTGGGGGGGGGGGGGGGGGGGGGGGGGGGGTAGTGAGCACATTTTTTGGGGGGTCTTCGACAATTTAAAAATTTGCACCCCCCAAAAAGGTAAAACTCACGTGTTTTTACATGATTTTTTTCTCAAGGTCGAGGGGGGGCTCGGCCCCCCCGGCCCCCCCCCTGGATCCGCCACTGCCGTTGAGGATTAGAGTCAGTTTTTAGTCAGTGGAGGAAATTGTGCTATTGTTGCCCGGGCATTTATGGGGGGAACATGAAGATGAAACATAAAGGGGACGAGATTTTCTTCTTGTTGTATTCTCAGCATCGCTCTCAAACGTGCTTATATTTTTATGCATGAAAAACTTTTGACATTAACCCACTAACAACCATTCATATCCATTCATTATAAAAAGCCATAGCATATACAAACTATCATGAGAAGTAATTAAAGTGAGTTGAAATCTTACGTAAATATCCTGTGTTTCATCACCTTAAATTGATTTCGATATTGAGATCAATTTTATGGCTTATTAAAACACCCCTGAACTTAAAGGTATTAGTACATTATTTTGTTTCTGAAGCAAACTGCATAGAATTCATAAATTGTGATTACTTACGAAGTGTTTGTTGGACATTCTCCTCGCAGCAATAATACAACACAGACACATCATAGCCACGAGAACACACGCTCCCACAGCCACTCCAAATATGCCACCAATACCTAGGAAATTGCCCAGTGAAGTCAGCTCTGTGAGTAAGATTATTGGAAAATATTATCTTTTGAATGTAGCTTAATAGGGACATTTGTGCTATGTGACCAATAGACCAAAATCTATATTCATCAATAACTTATCAATACTTTATCAATACTTTATCAATACATCTACAGGAAGTAAAGAACTGGAAGTTAAAATGCTTGCAAACAGTACACTTCCAAGTAAGCTCAGGAAGCACTGGTCACAATACACTCCTTCCAGATAGTAGACGTACTCTTCTTTCATTACTGAGTAAAGGTATGGCCTATTTTAGGTAATAATTATTTGCTCAATGACTTATGGTTTACCAATCCCCACCCAATAGAGGATTTACCCATTATAAAAAGGGTTCGTTTTGGACTCCCGTCAGAATACTTCGGACCATTATCAAAGAGAACATTTGAGACAGTCAGGAGGAAACTTCATTGAGAGAGGAGGCTCTCAGACATCAGACTTTCTCTAGACTTCAACGCATCGTTACATTGTATTTGTATATCTTCATGTCATGTTATGCATGTATTTCATCGTGATAAATATTATGCTGTACATTCAATTATATTCAACTTGTGTCAGCATTCAAATCACTATACTCTAGAAAGTATACCTTGTATCGTAATACCAATCCCAGCATATAGGGAAGGGGGGGGGGGAATACCGTTTGGAATGATTGAACATGCAACAATTGTTTTATTTGAAGCATGTTTGGATACCTTATTTTTGACACTGGCAGGTCACTAATTGGCGAGGGGTCCAGATGGCTGACTAGGGGGCTGAGCCCCATGACTAGAAGCTCAAGGGTTTTAGGCATTTAAAGGGATAGTTGATCGAGCGCTACACAAAATATTTTTTTGTGTGTGAGATAATACAAAACTGAGTGTCAAATTTGTAGGAACATACAGTGTGAATGACAAATCATCTTTGTTTGACCAAAATCGGTTTAGAGACGGCTGAAATATCCATAAATATAAGCATTTCTAATATTTGTGTACCACCACAAATATTAGATAATTTGAACCAGCCGTTGAAAAAACGAAATAGCACCTAAAACATTTTATTCCAGCCAATGCCGATGTTGGCTTTTTGTTGGCTTTTTCGTGTTGGTTACATACGCACAACCAGCCGGCCCATGTACTGTTATCAATATTGGGGCCGAAATGAAGGCTTCTTGATAAGCATGTTTATTTGCCTGACCGGAATTTGGGAATTTGTAATTTTCCAACGGACGCATAAAAAGGATTTTAATTTACAGTTTCTTAAAGAAAAAACCCAGAAAATCATGTAATTTCAGCAATATTTGTAAATCCCTGGTATCGAATTAGAAATAAACCACGTTTGAATTTTATTTGGGGGGCAACTACCCCCAACCCCCCCCCCCTCCGGTATGTATAAATCGATACGGGTCGGATTTTGTTGCGTGAAAAGCACCCCTTTATCAGAAATTTTGGGAACACGAATGCGGTACCTCCGACCCCGCAGTGGGGAAGGGGGGGGGGGCGGGGAAGGGGCCGGGACTCTGAAATGTTGAATTAATTATTGAGTTTTTAGAGCGTGGGTCATTCTTACCGCATACTCTCGCGGGGCCAACCCCTGCAGGTGATCTATCCGCGTAGCCAAAATGACAGGTGCAGGAGAAGGACCCAACCATGTTGGTACAATTGGCATTCTCCGAGCAGTCATTGGTAGTCGTACTTGCACATTCATTGATGTCTAAAGAAGAACAGGAATAAATTATTGACGTTCAAGTTCACATTCATCTATTTTCCCACAACAACAACGAATACGTATAAATAAATAGCTTTTTACACCACATTGGTGTAAAATAACATGAAATATGAGGATAAAAAAGATAATAGTGGTGTCTATAATAATTTATTAAGCGTTTGGTCTCTATAAGTGCTTTTTAAACCAAGCCATCGGATGCCAATATACGTTCTCCACTCCCAGGGGAATTTTCAATGAATATTCAAGCGCCTTATTCGAGATAACTAGTCAACTGCAAAAACTTGAGCATCATATCGCTTACCGGCTACAAATGTATTTGTGTTAATGGACGGAGTTAAGAAAATGCCTTGCCTACTTATCCGCATCAGCCAAAACTTGGTAAAACGAGATTATGACAGCACTTTTTAAAAACCCTGGTGCCCAGACATCCGTGGCAAAACAATTATGAATAGTGCCCCAAAACAAATAGATTTCAAGGTCACATTGATCTGGACTTTTATTATAGGGATCCAAAAAATCTGCTGTAAATGCTTACCCGCGATGACAGTGTCTTCGGGAACAAAGACTATGGTCGTTGGTCCTGCAGTAGCCGACCCCCCTTGAATAGCACTATCTATATCTTGATAAAGTTGGGCCATTGTTGTAGACGGTTCGGTGATGGCTTCAGCTACGAATATCAGACTCCCTCTCCGAATTTCAATAACCGTAACTCCATAAATCGTATCAGTGTTCTGCATCATCTGTATTAGCACGCAAATAGAAAATTGTGATTGTTGAATTTTCGATAAGGTTTTGCGGTAGCAGATCTTGGCATTCGGGTAACGCTGACGACATGGGAACAATCATTACCATACATTCTAAAAAGTAAAATGTGAAATCACACTTCAAAAGGGCTGAGGAGTGACCTTTATTTCTAAACGTTGAACCTTAGTTTGTGTATTGCTGTAAACACTATAAAAGCTGCATCCAGCATTAAAAAGGGTTGAATCTACCTTTTTGAAAACATTGTCATCCCCGGCCCTCTTTGAATTTTAGTGGTTAGCGCAATGTTCACATATGACGCAGTAAACACTGCGAAAACCCATTGCAGTTTATTTTACCTGTAAATGAAAACTCTGTTTTACAGAGATACAGAAAAGTGAAGCATATCATACTTTACCTCATTATGTGTGAACGAGCCTTAAAGCAGGAGAATGGATGAGAAAGAGGGAGAGAGAGAGGATCAGAATTCAGACCTACCACGATAATGAAAGCGTTAGCCTGTGCTTGGAATTCAGGAGAATTTGGGTCACTCAGGGCATCAGTGTATTCGTAATCAATAGCGTTGAGCGATAGGGCTCGCACTATAATGCTGTATGTGTTTGCCTCTGTCAATATAAAACAAAGAAATAAACAAGCAAAAAACGAAAAACATGATTAAAGCGATTGCAATAACAAACAAAATATCAAACTACGTCAACCTTTTCAATCTTTTTCCTCATCATTTGAAACAGTGCAATGGCATATATCACACAATCCGAACATGAATGCAGTCTAGGTGTTGAAATGGCCCTTAAGTGATGATCGATTTCTAGGAAGTAACAATGTATTATTAGGATTTTCGTTCACTCTAGTTCATCATTCCTATTTCTGATTTCATATGATCTGGTTGAATCCTTGACGCATGCTCCGCCGACGATTGCTCTGCCGACATTTACTCTGCAAAACATGCCAATTGCTCCGTGACATTTGCTTGGCGACATAATTATTCTCCATCGTCGAATGCTCCTCCGACAGTTACTCCGCCGACAGTTGCTCCGACGAACATTACTCCGCCAATATTTGCTCCTATGACAATTGCTGTACATGAGGCGATAAATGCTCCCCAAACGATACTTGCTCCTCGGACAGTTGCTCCTCCTACAATTGCCCCGACGACAGTTGGTCCAACAACAAAAAATGTCCAGTGGAAGACAAATGCCATTTTGGATCAGAGAGCAATTTTATTGTCTTCAACGTTATACTTTTGCGGAGGAGCAATTATTGTCGTAAAGGCATTTTGTACTTTACGGGGCACTTTTTGGGCGGAGCAAATGTCGTCGGAGCCAATGTCGGCAAAGCAAGATTTAGTGTCGTAGGAGCAAATATCGGCGGAGTAACTGTTGTTCAAGGAGCATTTGTCACCGGAGTATTTATCTTTTCATGCGGAGAAATTGTCGATGGAGCAATTGTATAGTAGTAGAAATGGTAGTGGTGGTGGTTATTTTACCTGACTGCTAACAAAGCATAAATGCATGTTAGTAAGAGTCGTAGGAGCAAATATCCGTGGAGCAATTGTCGTCGGAGCAACAGGCGACAGAGCGACTGTCGGTGGAGTAACTGTCGGCGGAGCATTTGACGTCGGTGCAAATGTTACCTTTTGCAGAGCATTCGTTGCAGGAGCATGTGTCGGGTTACCGATCTAGGTCCCGTTGTATAAAACTTGCCATTCATGGTAACTTTACTCATTAATATGAACTTCAGTGGGAACATTGATTGGATTGGTTGTTAAATGATGTATGCAATTTGGCCCAGATTTGTTGACCAGAAAAATTCAGTACAAATTAGGCCTACATTAAAAAAGCAAATATAGAAAATATTTGAATCAATCGGTATGCCTTTTATTTGCTTGTAAATTAAAGTGTCTATAGAGCGGAAATGAGGATTTATGAAGGACCCTTTGCAAAAAGAGGGCAACACAATAACAGGTATATGAGTTACAAAATTGTTCAAACGAACAAACTACAATGTTAAGCAAATGTAAGTTTTTTATAATATGAATTATACATATAGGTTATTAGGTCATATTCAGAAAATTATAAATGTAAATTGATGAACTTTAATTTCACAATCACAGATCGGATATTAAATTCCTAGAATTTTGCTATTGCAAGAAATATAATCATACGTTCAAGTCAGAAAGTTTTGGCCTTTCATTTAATGAGTGATCTTCAGATTTAAGAATTCAACACAGTAGATATGCGGGCTTTCATATACCCACCTACCACCATATATACCCCAATCACTCCATATATATTAAATCGCACTATTATCTGGCGCGCTTTGACGTTCATGGCTTTTAGACAGTATTACCCCGGTTAATAATAATAATAATGATAATATTTAATTTTTATATAGCGCTTAATACAAATGTCTCTAAGCGCTTTACAAATATACTATTACCCGGTCATTGGATTCAGTGCTTGAAGAAGCTTTAATATCAGGTACCTTATTATACCTAAACGGAAAGTGGCAAAATTGACATCCTACCAAAGAATATTAGTGCTAGCCTGGGATTCGAACTCCTTGGCTTGCAAACCACATGTCCGGTGAATTATCAACTAGACCACATCAGCTCTACGAAATATCAAAATAAATATGAAATATCGAACATTTCTTTATAAAACACGAGCACAATAAATACCTGTGCAAACATCATTCATTCGGATGAAGGCGGGCCTGCACCGGCATTCATTCTCCACACACGTTTCTGTGTTCCCGCAGGATATAATCTGGTTAGTGGAGCATCCCATAGGAGCTATGTCAAAGAGAATGTTAGGTCACAGAAAAATGTATTCATTTTTTATTTTAAAAATAGTGCAGCATTAATAAAGAGTACACAGACAAGCTCATTACGTGCCACGCATAAAAACATAATTAATGCAACCAGGCGCGTGTCTGTCAGTGGCGGATCCCGGGGGGAATTGGATAGCCCGCCCCTTTTTGTTTTTGCTCAAGGGTGGGGGGGGGGGGGGGTGGGGATGTGTGTTGAGTATTAAAAAAATTGCTCTCAGCCCCCCCCCCCCCCTCCCACTGAGCGAAATATCGGTTGGCGCGTTTTTTTTTCTTCTTCAGATGACCGGGGGAATTATCTGGTGCTTTAATAAAAAGGAAACATGTATAATAAATAAGACATTGTTAGTTTAAAAGGAAATCCAACCCAAATAGACATCTACTCTAATAGAAAGCAGAAAAAATAAGAGAGGCAAACTCATGAAAGTTTCAATGAAATCTGACTAAAGATAAGAAAGTTATGATTTTTTGAAAGTTTTAATCATTATACGTATGGACAATTCAAATTGGCTGAAGCCGTAATTTCACGGTGATGTAGTGCAGGACTACTATACCATCTGTTCCAACATATAAAATGACTAAAATTTAGATTTTTCAAAAAATAATGGCTCAGAGGGGTCTATTCTTTTTAGAGGACCTTCAATAATATTTTTTGAGTAGTGCCCCAAGGGAGAAGGAACTTACGAGAAAAACAGAAATTAGTGATATTTTTGTACATGGCAAATGGGAGAACAATCCACGTTCTACGTCTCATTCCACTGACCAAACTATACCAATTTGAGATTTGCATAGACTTAGCGATTTCATATTTCAAAAGTTCATAACTTCCTTACTAATGGTTCGATTCATTTGAATTTTCGCCATTTTGTTTCTGTTATTTTTCTGCTATCATACAAATTAACTTATTACAAGGGTTGGATTGCCCTTCGACACATAAAAGGCGTTCTTCTCATTATCTATGCAGGCAATAAAAAATGTGGTTGCGTGAGATAAAAGAGATTCGCCTCTCGGATTTCTTTCAAAATGCTTTCGTAAATGCCAAAAGTATCTTCAGATTATATTTCGGGAGAGACCTAAATGTAGAAATTGATGTTTGTTGAATGTTATGAATATAACATTCCAAATATGTTGGCGAGCATTTTCGTCACACCAAAATATATTTTATACTAGCTTTCAGCATCATGAAATGGGATCAAATAAGACGATAGAAAGACTTTCAAGTTGTTGACCCAAGGGGAATTTCAATACGTTATTATGGTTGCATATAGAGTCATTATGTAACATGCCATTAACTTTTCTTGGCATATTTCATAAGGAGTTGCGTGATGCTTGTGAGACCAATATTGCCTCAATAATTGGCGTATACAGACCTTGCCGTCTAGAGGGGCAATTTGTTTCACCTTTAGTACTGTGATCCATAAACCTTTGGTAAAGAGGGCCCTGATTTTGGTTACAGGGGGGGGGCATCTCTCATATTGGTGTATTTTCAGGAAGTAACTAAGGAAGCCTTCTGAGAATATATCTACATCAGTTTCACAGGTTTTGAGACTATAATTATGTTGTGTATTAGTGAAAGTATTTTCTTTTCTTGTTCGGAAATCTTTCAGGAGGGACAAATTGTACCTCCTTAGAATGCACCAGTGGCCTCAGGTTGCTATCATGTTCGAACTATACCACTTACCCATGACTGATATAACAAAGGTGCATGTTGCTGTGTTCCCACTCGGGTCTTGAGCCGCGTAAGTGACCGTGTTCTGACCGACGGGAAAGGCATCTCCGCTACGACTCGGTGTCAGAGTCACATTGTTGGAATTATCGGATGCAGAGGGCTCCACCCATATCGCCGTCGCCGTTTCTGATCCGAGCTCTGTCGTTGAAGTCTGAGAGCTCGGGCAGTCGCTGATAATCGGGGCTTCATTGTCTGCAAACATATAAGGAACATAACATTTTGTTTCAATATGTCACCAATTTTCTTTTGTTTAGTTTATTTTAGGGAATAGGCCCTACATTGAGGGTACCGTATGTGGTATGTTAATAACAAATCATTAGGGTCCATTTTAAGTGGTCATTAATAAACATTTATGCGAGGTCGCCGCCCGGGCACCGTCCTCATCGAGCGTTTGCCGTTGAGCGATTTTGGTCAAAAATCGAAGCCGCTAGGTCAAAGGCTGCCGACCGATTTTGGACTCGCCGCCCAGGGACCGATCGATCTCCCAGAGGCGACCGGGCGGCGACTGCTTGGCAGCCTTATAGCGGCTTCGATTTTTGACCTAAATCGCTCGACGGCGAACGCTCGATTAGGTCGGTGCCCGGGCGTCGACCGCCCAGGCACCGAGCGTTCTTTGGGCGGCGAGTGAAAGTGAGAAGGTGCCGCCCGAATTTTAACTCAGCAGCGACCGAGCGATGCCCTAAAAACAAGTGGTGCCCGGGCAGCCGTCGCTCGGTGCCCGGACGAAATTGGCTCAAAGACTACTTTTAGGTGTTGTGACCATACCTTTAATTGTATCCTGAATATCATCTGTTCTGTACATGATTATTCATTATCTTATCTTTAATTGGCTTGTACTTTTCTATCATACTCTTTTAACAAATACCTCAATAAGCCATCCATCAACGTATATTTTTTTATTCTTTATAATTACCCCATCACAATACTGGCACTCTGCTTGATCTTTTGTTGTATATTTGTGAGAGGATTATGTTATTATGTTGAGGACTACATTCATTTTTCTTCGTAATGTATTTTTATTTCGTTTCCACATTATGGTATATTATTCAATGTTATTTTCAATCATCAGTCGTGTAAATTATTGTTTTGAAGGTGTTATTTTGTATCCATTCGCCTGTAGATAATGCACAATTGAACATTAGGTTGCGAGGCATGACTGTATTTGTTTGAACGTTACCATTTTGTATCCTGCTATTGCGATATTTATATATGCTTTCTATTGATTTTTTAATCTCAATTCATGTTTGTTATATTGTTGTATTATGTGACTTGATTTGCCAAATAAAATAATAATAAATAATAATAATCCTGTAATAAGGATGTCCCATCTGGTCCACGTGAATACATGTAGGTTCATGTATCTGGTAATGTTGGGGAAAATTGTACGGACCCCAGGAAACATACTGATGAAGCTAACGTGGTTAAATTTAATCACGTTAGCCTCATCAGTATATATTATTACAAATACTTACCACTGACAACTATGCCCGCAAACATTTATTTGGCTGTATTGTCCCAGGAAACGTATTGATGAGGCTACCGTGATTAAATTTTATCACAATATATTATTACAAATACTTACCACTGACAACTATGGCAAACATGCATGTGGCTGTATTGCCTTGAGCATCGACTGCTGTATAAGACAGAGAGGTGATTCCAAGTGGAAAGTTGCCTGGATTGGTCCCCTCTCCATTGAATGTCTGTGTAACGTCATTAGAGTTATCTGTCACACCGGGTTCTACCCAGGAAACCATCGCAAAGTCCTGATCGGGTTCCGTGCTCACAGACTGTGTGGATGGACACCGGTCTATCACAGGCTCTTCGGTGTCTGAGCAATGTAAAGATTAAAAATATATAATATTATTATAATTTTTTAAAGAATCGCGCATTAGAGAAATGGTCGTTAGGACTTTCAAAAAGATCATCCTGAGTCGATTTCAATTGTCTTTTCCGGTACCTTTTGTACTGAGCGACCATAACAATGATATATTGGTAATAATACAAAACGATTTATAGAGACATTGTAGATGTTCTAATTACTACATAAACCCAGAGTAATGCAGTTACTACACTTTTATAAAATGTTACAAATTTTGAGCTTGATTTTTAAGGTAATTCACGAGCGTATGCCAATTGAAATCGCCCATTCGTTAATTTCTCTCTTTCCCCTTCATTCTCAATTCCCCCTTTTTGTTTTCCCCTCTCGTTCTCTATCTCCCTCTCTTTGTCTCACCTCTCTTTCCTGTTCAAAATAATGTCTGTAATAATTTGTCCATATCCCTTACCTTTTAATATATATTGTGTAATGAATTTCTCTCTCATACTCTAATAATAAACAAGCCTCATCCATATTTTGGCGGTTAAAGTTGAAACAACTGGATCTTGAGAGACATTTTATACCCAGCAGAAGATTACATTACTTTCTACTCTACATTTATTTGTGATGGTACAGCTTTTTCTTTTCCATGCACATGAATCAAATATTAATTAAAACTGAACCTCAAATTATAGGATATTAATTTTGTAGATAGGATTATAACGTGTAGAAATTATGTTGGGAACAAATTGTGGAGCGACTAAACATGACCACCAATTCGGAGGGACCTTATCCTCATACATTCAGTTGATGTTTCCAGTTCCTTTCACCTGTTCCTTTCTTTAATACTTTCTTCCCCCTTCCCCCTTTTTAAAGAACAGGGAGGATGGATAACTAACCATAATTGGTTCCTCAATATCTAGTATGAAAGTTATTCAATGCTGGCAATAATAATAGTATTAATAGTAAAAGATATTAAATAATGATAACAAAATATTTGAAAGGGTGCATGAAACATAAGAAATACATGTACATTTAGAAGTTCCACCTACCACTGACTACTATCTCGAACATGCAAGTAGCTCTATTTCCAGCGGCATCAACAGCTGTGTATGAAAGAGAGGTTATTCCCAGTGAAAAGTCGCCTGCATTGGTCACCTCTCCGTTGAATGTCAATGTAACATTATTAGAGTTATCTGACACTGTTGGTTCAGTCCAAGAAACTGTAGCGAAATTCTGACCGAGCTTCATGGGAACGGACTGGGAGGATGGACAGTCAATTATAGCTGGTTCCTCATTATCTGAAAAGAAAACGAATGCATAATACAATTATAATATAGATAATATCAATAACTGTAATATGATGATGATGATGATTATGACGATAATAATAAGGTTGATAATGATAATAAAAATAATAATAATAATAATAATAATATCAATGTAGGCCTACTATTATGAATATTGATAACATTAATACCACCACTATTACAACTACTACAGCATTTAAATATCACAATGTTTACTTGAAATTTACAAAAAATTATAATTATTTTGACACTGATAAAATCATCTTAAGATCTTGACTTGGTCAGGGGCTCGAACACGGACCTAATCAATAAATTATTCAACTTCTTTTAACCTTAACTTACACTCAAAATATTCCAAAGCTAGTCTGGAATACAAAATAAATATCCACAAGATTCACCTACCACTGACTACTATCTCAAACATGCAAGTAGCTCTATTTCCAGCGGCATCAACAGCTCTGTATGAAAGAGAAGTGATTCCTCGTGTAAAGTTGCGTCGACTGATCTCCTCCCCTGGCCCATCGAATGACAGCGTAACATTATCAGAGTTATCTGACACTGTTGGTTCAGTCCAAGAAACTGTAGCGAAATTCTGACCGAGCTTCATGGGAACGGACTGGGAGGATGGACAGTCAATTATAGCTGGTTCCTCATTATCTGAAAAGAAAACGAATGCATAATACAATTATAATATAGATAATATCAATAACTGTAATATGATGATGATGATTATGACGATAATAATAAGGTTGATAATGATAATAATGATAATAATAATAATAATAATAATAATAATAATAATATCAATGTAGGCCTACTATTATGAATAATGATAACATTAATACCACCACTATTACAACTACTACAGCATTTAAATATCACAATGTTTACTTGAAATTTACAACAACGAATTTTCTTTATCATCATATTTGGCACATTTTTCCAAGCATTTTGATAACTTGTTCATCTTTTAATAACGCAATGAGCGTCCGTCAAAGTTGACAGCGCGCGCGGACTTGCGTTATCTTTATCCACAATACATGAGCAAAAACATGCCTATACAAAATTCTTTGTAACTCTTCAGAATAGATAAGAACTCCCAATATTTTTTCATATTTAGATAGATTATGAGTCGAAATATGATTTCATGTCTCATTTGACCCTCAATTAACTCATGACGTCATCATAATGGCCTCCAAACTCAAAATGTCAATTTGCATATTATGACGTCAGCATATTTTTGGAAAATTCATTGTATCTCTGTAAATATTGATTGATTTTCTTTCAAATTTTGTATTGTTCTAGCTGAGACAATTGTCTACAAATATAGTGTAAACAATTTTTCATTTTGACAAAAGCATCATGGCGTATTTTTGCGATTAAAGGAGGCATGTCAATTTTTCACATTTTGCGTGTATTCTCTATAGGACATGACTTTTTCTCAAAACTTGATTCTACACTCCTGTCTTTCGCGAGCAAAATCTCCGTTGTTTTAGTTTCGTTTTCGCTGAGCTTTAAGTATATGTTGTAGCTGAGACAATAAGCTATCACACGTTTCTCTCTTATTTTTCGATCAGATGCCGGGATCATGCTCATATTTCACTTGCAAAGTAGGATTTGAGAATTCCATTTCCCGTTTACGTGTAATCGCTATGTGAATTGTTTTGTTATATCGGTAACGCACTTGACATTCTCGAGATCCATGGTTCGAGTCCGGGTGTCTCCAACAATATTTGTCTTCACTTTTTTTTTCTTTTTGACCTTTCACTATACCATCTCCTTTGATTATTAAAACATTTAGAATCGCAAATAATGTAATAAACAACCCTATTTACTTTATTATTACCCTATTTTCACTTAATCCATTACTTTTTGCATTTAATCCCTATGGCAGATGACTTTTTCTCAAATCTGGATTCTACATTTCTGTGTTTTGAGCAATATCGACGGTATTTCTGCTTGGATTTTGTTGATTTTTTAGTGCGTTGTAGCTGAGACAAGTTTCCACAAGATTTGTTACAAATTCCGAACTTGATTCTTAAGGTAATTCACGAGCGTATGCCAATTGAAATCGCCCATTCGTTAATTTCTCTCTTTCCCCTTCATTCTCAATTCCCCCTTTTTGTTTTCCCCTCTCGTTCTCTATCTCCCCCTCTTTGTCTCACCTCTCTTTACTGTTCAAAATAATGTCTGTAATAATTTGTCCATATCCCTTACCTTTAAATATATTATTGTGTAATGAATTTCTCTCTTATACTCTAATAATAAACAAGCCTCATCCATATTTTGGCGGTTAAAGTTGAAACAACTGGATCTTGAGAGACATTTTATACCCAGCAGAAGATTACATTACTTTCTACTCTACATTTATTTGTGATGGTACAGCTTTTTCTTTTCCATGCACATGAATCAAATATTAATTAAAACTGAACCTCAAATTATAGGATATTAATTTTGTAGATAGGATTATAACGTGTAGAAATTATGTTGGGA
The DNA here is from genome assembly GCF_000002235.5 of Strongylocentrotus purpuratus. NCBI lineage: Eukaryota > Metazoa > Echinodermata > Echinoidea > Camarodonta > Strongylocentrotidae > Strongylocentrotus > Strongylocentrotus purpuratus. The sequence continues at coordinate 1,760,131 of NW_022145615.1, read as the reverse complement.
AAAAGCTGTGGAGCGACTAAACATGACCACCAATTCGGAGGGACCTTATCCTCATACATTCAGTTGATGTTTCCAGTTCCTTTCACCTGTTCCTTTCTTTAATACTCTCTTCCCCCTTCCCCCTTTTTAAAGAACAGGGAGGATGGATAACTAACCATAATTGGTTCCTCAATATCTAGTATGAAAGTTATTCAATGCTGGCAATAATAATAGTATTAATAGTAAAAGATAATGATAACAAAATATTTGAAAGGGTGCATGAAACATAAGAAATACATGTACATTTAGAAGTTCCACCTACCACTGACTACTATCTCGAACATGCAAGTAGCTCTATTTCCAGCGGCATCAACAGCTGTGTATGAAATAGAGGTTATTCCCAGTGAAAAGTCGCCTGCATTGGTCACCTCTCCATTGAATGTCAATGTAACATTATTAGAGTTATCTGACACTGTTGGTTCAGTCCAAGACACTGTAGCGAAATTCTGACCGAGCTTCATGGGAACGGACTGGGAGGATGGACAGTCAATTATAGCTGGTTCCTCATTATCTGAAAAGAAAACGAATGCATAATACAATCATAATATAGATAATATCAATAACTGTAATATGATGATGATGATGATTATGACGATAATAATAAGGTTGATAATGATAATAATAATAATAATAATAATAATAATAATATCAATGTAGGCCTACTATTATGAATAATGATAACATTAATTAAGACTTTGAGCGGGCATGAAAGATAAAATATATATCCACAAGAATCACCTACCACTGACTACTATCTCGAACACGCAAGAAGCTCTATTTCCAGCAGTATCTTCAGCTATGTATGAAAGAGAAGTGATTCCTTGTGTAAAGTTGCCTGGATTGGTCCCCTCTCCATGGAATGTTAAGTTAATCTTCAAAGATGCATCTACATTATCCATCACTGTTGGTTCAGCCCAATACACCGAAGCAAAATCCTGACCGAGTTCCATGGAAACGGACTGGGAGGATGGACAGCCAAGTATTGCTGGTTCCTCATTATCTGGAATGAGAGCAATTTAATGATAATGATAATAACATTACTCGTACTAAAAAATGAAACTAATGATAATAGTATTGATCATCATTAATGATGATGATTATAATAATATTGATGATGATGATAATGACAGTGATACCAATTATAAGTATAAAAAACAATGACAATATAGTAGGAGACCAGCCTGTAGGTCCCGTGACCAATCTCTGGGAACAAAGGTTTGAAAGTGTTTTTGTGTTCCCTGATGAATACCGAACAATTTTGACTTGGGCTGCCCCCTTGAAAATCCTGGGCATTCTTGTGAGGGGTCAACAAAGGTCATACAGGGTAGAAATTCAAATATATATGCAAATCGTGTCGATATGCATATCAAATTACTCGACTGGTCATGCGCTATGGTAAAAAAAGGTCAATGCACTTTAGACTGGTGGTCAAATTCACCAACACAGTTAAGGTCGGAGGTATAAAAATATATACATTTTTGGAATCCTCATGACCAGACGAGTAATTTGATATGCAATTTGATAAGGTTAACTGTGTTGGTGAATTTGACCACCAGTCAAAAGTGTGTTGGCCTTTCAACGTTTTTGAATATACTAAAACCCAAAATATTCAAAAGCTAGCATGAAATATAAAATATATATCCACAAGATGCACCTACCAATGACTACTATCTCAAACATGCAAGTAGCTCTATTTCCAGCGGCATCAACAGCTGTGTATGAAAGAGAAGTGATTCCTCGTGTAAAGTTGCGTGGATTGATCTCCTCCCCAGGCCCATCGAATGACAGCGTAACATTATCAGAGTTATCTGACACTGTTGGTTCAGTCCAAGACACCGTAGCGAAATTCTGACCGAGCTTCATTGGAATGGCCTGGGACGATGGACAGCCAGCTATAACTGGATCCTCAGTATCTGGAATGAGAGCAATTTAATGATAATAATAATAACATTACTCGTACTAAAAAATGATAGGATTTGAATAGAATCGATCATCACAATCATTGTAACGATGATGAATAAAATTACCATTTTTTTATAATAACGATCTTAATAATATTAATGATATTAATGATGACAATGATACTAATATCAATTCATTACTTTCATGATAGTTATAATAATTATAATAATAATCATTATCGTCATCATCATCATTATTACAATCATTTTGATAATACTGAAAAGTGAATATCAATGTAGGCCTACTATTATGAATAATGATAACATTAATTAAGACTTTGAGCGGGCATGAAAGATAAAATATATATCCACAAGAATCACCTACCACTGACTACTATCTCGAACACGCAAGAAGCTCTATTTCCAGCAGTATCTTCAGCTATGTATGAAAGAGAAGTAATTCCTTGTGTAAAGTTGCCTGGATTGGTCCCCTCTCCATCGAATGTTAAGTTAATCTTCAAAGATGCATCTGCATTATCCATCACTGTTGGTTCAGCCCAATACACCGAAGCAAAATCCTGACCGAGTTCCATGGAAACGGACTGGGAGGATGGACAGCCAAGTATTGCTGGTTCCTCATTATCTGGAATGAGAGCAATTTAATGATAATGATAATAACATCCCTTGTAAAGGATGTGATAGATCCTACATCGGTGAAACTGCCCGTTCGATAAAAGAAAGAATCACTGAGCATAAGAGGGACGTCAGACTCCGTCGAACTGACAACTCAGCCGTAGCCGAACATGCTTGGGATAACCAGCATCAACCAGACTGGGACGGGGTTCAGTGCCTTTCCCAGGAACGGCATTGGTATACACGGAGGGTGAAAGAAGCTATCAATATCCGTCTCAATCCTAATAATTTCAACAGAGACAACGGGATCGATATCCCCGAATTTTGGATGCGGACGATACGCCGCCATGACACTCGCCGTCCTGCCAGCCAACACCGGTCGATTCCATTCAGCAGACGGTCCGAGCCAGCGGCCAGTTGATTGGTTGAGTACCGTATGCGTCGGCCAATAGGCCTGGTGCATTAGCCGAACCAGCGGCCGAATCCAGCGGCCTGGTGATTGGTCGATCACCGTGTGCGTCGACCAATAGGCATTGTGCGTTATTGTTCCAATTATCGATCGAATTATGGACCGCTCCGCCGGTCCTCCCGTAGAGTATAAAAGACCCTTGCTTACAGTAGTTATTATCACCAGATGAAGTGTTGCAGATGCACACGAAACGTCGTGAACTTTTAGATTCCTTATTGACCACATTGCGAGACAAACGAATATCACTAGCGATATTATTTTCGATACTATATCCGCAATGAGTAATATATTTAGCATTAATAATAACATTACTCGTACTAAAAAATGATAGGATTTGAATAGAATCGATCATCACAATAATTGTAACGATGATTAATAAAAATACCGTTTTTTTTATAATAAAGATGTTAATAATATTGATGATATTAACTCTTATCATGCCACAGGGCTAATCCCCATTGCGCCAAGCCCCAAATCCCCCCGTGCCAGGTTGTTTTGGAGATAATCTGATCAACGCGATGGATCTATGAAAAGCGAGTGCAAAACACACAGCACAGTCCAATGAGCATAAACAATAACTGCTATTACGAATGCTGCATTGCACGCACATGGCACTCAAGCGATGGCTCTCTCGCATGTACAAAGCACTATAACGATAGCGTGCATGCAGCCTTATGGCAGGCTATGAGTGAATGATGACAATAATACTAATATCAATTCATTACTTTCATGATAGTTATAATAATTATAATAATAATCATTATTGTCATCATCATCATCATCATTACAATCATTTTGATAATACTGAAAATGATGACTATTAAATTACAAAATTAGATTTTAAGAAGTAACTACAGAATGTACATCAAGGATATCATGATCATCAGGGTAAAAATGATAACATTTGATTTCGTTAAAGTACTAATGACTTTGTCACAATTGAAGTCATCCTAAGATAATTTCATGACGAGGGGGTGCAAAGGCGTAATCAATTAATAGATTTCTTTTAGACTTAAATTTAAGATCAATATATTCAAAAGCTAGCATGAAAAGTAAGAAATACATGTACATTTACAAGATCTACCTACCACTGACTACTATCTCGAACATGCAAGTAGCTCTATTTCCAGCAGTATCTTCAGCTATGTATGAAAGAGAAGTAATTCCTTGTGTAAAGTTGCCTGGATTAGTCCCCTCTCCATCGAGTGTCAAGGTAAAATTAATAGCATTTTCCCTAACTGATGGTTCAGACCAAAACACTGTAGAAAAGTTCTGTCCAGGCTTCATGGGTACGAACTGGGAGGATGGACAGTCAATTATTTTTGGTTCCTCGGTATCTAAACAAAATCATGCACGAAAATAAATACAACTTTCATTACAACGTATCTTCTTACATAAGCACGAAACGTATAGTCAGTGTGGTATATGCGTGAGTGTGTGTGCGTGTGGGGTGGTGTGTGTGCGATGTGTACATTTATATTTGTATGTATATTTGCTTTTTTTTAATTAAAAATTGTGAATTATAATGATGTATCATAATTATGTAATCAAAATCTATTACAGATGAATCTATACAACTTTATCAAATCAATCGCAACGTAATATAGCTATATCACTTGTTATTAACTACAACAGTTTTTTTAATTAAAATCCACCTCTTCTTACAGAAATGTCACTCGTCTTGATTGACATGAATTGCTCGTTACCTCTTTTTGTAAAGACTGTTGTTCAATTAACTACTCTTCCGGGCCGACAACTCACAAGCATAGCTGTCACCTTCCCCCTCCATATCATACTCTTCTTTTAAAGGGAAAGTTGAGTTTTGTTGCAGAGGGCGCTACACAAAATATTTTTTTTGTGAAATACAATTTAAATGACGAAAATCATTGTTGTTTGATCCAAATCGTTTCAGAATCGGCTGAAATATCCATAAATATAACGATTTCTAATATTTGTGGTGCATGCCCTACAAATATTCGATAATTTGAACCAGCCGTTGAAAAACGATTTACGTTTTATTCCAGCCAATGCCGATGTTGGCTTTTTTTGTCTCTTCCGTGTTAATTATAATACGCACAACCAGCTTGCCCGTGTATTATTATTATGAACTAATTAATTAATTAATGGTCATCATATTTTTTTTAAAGTGGAGCTGAATTGGTATGATCGTACTGGCTGAATTCCATACGTTTTGGGGTCTAAAATTACCTTCATAGCAATCTTAGGTCCTAAAAGAGCACTAGAAATGTCATAAATAAGAATAAGAGCAATAACCATGCACTTTGAAGTCATTTGCTGTCTGAAACAAGAACTCAACTATCCCTTTAAATTCGGTCTCCTCATTTTACTGCATGAAAAAATGTGATATGAGGTACTCGCTTTCTGTTTTTGTCTCTGTTAATAGAATTCATGTTTATCTGGTTCACCAAGGAGGTATTATTTATACATTTTACACTGTTTATTATGTGAAATTATTGAAGTCATTAAGAAGTCAACTTTGTCTTTAACGCCCTTTTGCCTCTCATCAAACGCAAGGAAGATTTTTGTTTTGGGGAATCATCTAGGCCTTTAGCTTGGTTCATACGACAGTTCGCTACCAATAGCTCTTTGTTTGAAACTTTCGAACTTGTTTAAAGTTAGGAGATAAAGACCTCGCGGTCGATACGGACGAGACTCGTGTTACAAAACTTTAGGTTTGCTCGAAGTTATAAACCACGAGCAGTGGAGTGCAACTACAATTAGTTTCGAGGTTACGCCAGCTTGTAGTTTAAAATGACTGCTTGCCCCGGCTTGTAGGTTAACATTTTGAATGTAGCCCTACTCGTCTTACTTTGCTCCCGTGTGAACCTTTGTCATTGTTGGCGCATCGTAGTTTATAACATAACAAATAGGCAAACTTAAAGTTTGAAACTGGACGGTACCCAGTGGCGGATCCAGGGGGGACGTGCCCCCCGGCCCCCCCCCAAAAATGTTAAAATCAGCCCTAAATGCGCCCAAAATGTACTAATAAAAAAAAATAAAATATGCCAATGACTGACCAAAAAGTTGACCTCACCCCCTCTCCCGATGGAGAACAATGTCAAATTACAAAATTTCGTGACCAAAAAAAAAAAAAAAAGTCCTCTTACGCCCCCCCCCGCTTATTCAGCCGCTGACTGATTCGTTGCGATTTTGGGGGGACCCCCCCCCCAAAAAAAAAGTGTCCTCTTAAAAATTATCAATATTACGTTCTATGCTCGTGTTTATGACGTAGAAGTCGCGTATATGGAAATTGCTTTGAATTTACCATGTACAGACAAAAAATGGGTTTTTGAATCAGTTGAATAAAATGTAGTCCATCTCGGTTGTATGACACATGCTCCTGGACAATTGCCTCGAGGTTAATTCCCACACTAACCGAATTCCTAACTTCTACTCTGGACCCAGTAGGGTTAGGTTTACCCTATTCCCCCAACCCTAACCTTATGCCTATCATAAAATCCTTTTACAAGATAAAGCCCGGGGCAATTGTCGCAAGAGCAAATGTAGGTTCACCTCTTTATTTCTCACCTACGACATGAAATTCAAATGAGCAGTAGGCGGTGTTATTAGAATCATCAGTTGCTGCGTACATGACCAAGTAGCTCCCGATCTCAAAGCTCAAGCCGTTCCCCGTGCTGGTGTAAGTGTTACTCATTTCTCGAGTAATGTTGTAGAACAACATAAATGATCCCGAGTCGTCGGATATGATAGGTTCAATCCAACTAACGTTGACGGCCGCATCACCTTCAGCTGGAATAACGGTTAGATCTAGTGGACAGTAACTAACAACTGGATCTTCATTATCTGAATGGACGAAAATTAAGTAAAAGAACAAAAGGTGTATCATCAGTCCTTTAGTCTGTATATCAACAAACATAATTGTTAGTAGTACAGTGTCTCCTTTCAGTAGTGTTTTTGCAATATCTTTTAATCCAAAACACTTGGCATTAGACTTTATACATTAGCAGAAAAAAATTAAAAAAATTCTGATTCTAATTCCAAAGCAGTATGTTGTGCCGTTTTCAAATAGGAGCCAGTTAATTTTAAGTAATCATTAAAGTCTCTCTATCTGCAAATATTGGTAAAATATAAAAGCACTATCTTGGTGTACATATTAACAATTTTGCGACTTGTATTTCTTTCGAGTCATATGCACTGTGGCCCACAAAGTTGGAACAGCTTTTCTTCCACTATTCATGAAATGATTGTGACAATATGATTTATTCTTGATAGATGGAAGCTGAATCTTTTCAGAAGTATAATCAATAACGATTGTCTTTTTTTCTCTCCCTCTCACTGTTTCCCTTTCCCTCTTCTTCACTAGATCTGTCTCCTTCTGTCACTGCCTCTCTCTCCTTCTCTCCTCTCTCCCCTTTCACTCTGCATCATCTCAGCTTGTCTCATTTATATGTATAACAATTTAATCCAAGGAAATTCGAGGCAATTTCTATCGTTTGGCCATTGACTGCCATGCATACTAACAATCGTTTCTAGATTTAACATCATCGATGTTGGGTTATGGATGGGTACAATATTAATATCTTATTCATATTTTATATTAAATCATGACTAAATAAATCACTATGTACATTTTGTAATATTTATTAAAAAAAGTGTTTTGAGCTTGTTTAGTATAAGTAAACAGTTTAATCCTCTATCGAAAACCTGAAGGGGCGCTGTGCCACTTTCAATCATGGTCATCATTCTAATATCGTCATCATTGTATTCATGAACATAATCGTGTTTTTTTAAATATCGGCATTACTGTCGTGATCAGTATTCACAAGAGCTTATTTAAGCTAGAAATATGGAAGGCATTGTTCTCAATTGCATCTCTCTCTCACTCTCTCCTCTCTCTTGCTGTTTTTTTCCCTCTCCTCTCATGTTCTGCCCCTCTCCTTTTTTGGTCTGTCTCTGCATCTATCTATCTCTCTCTCTCTCTCTCTCTACTCTTTCACCCTCTCCGTCTCTCCCTCTCTCTCTCTTGCCTTGCCTCCCTCTTATTCTCTTGCTCTATCTCCCTCTGCCCTACACAGTTGAAACTTGACTCATGGATAGACCATAATGGGAGTAGTAAACGAAAGATGAAATCGTGAAAATACGTTCTTCATTATGTTACACATGAGCATACGTATCACCTAATTCGTCAAAGTGACGAATTAAAGTCTAGTTAGGTGATACGTACGAAGTCTACGTATCAACTATTGATTTCGTCAAGATTTTTCTTTATTAGGTGATACGTACGTAGACGTATCACCTTTTGATTTCGTCAAGATTTTTATTATTATTATTAGGTGATACGTACGTAGACGTATCACCTTTTGATTTCGTCAAGATTTTTATTATTATCAGGTGGGCTGTATAACGTACAGACCACCTTATAATTTCGTTAGAATTGCCTTTATTTATCAGGTGGGCTGTATAACGTACAGACCACCTTATAATTTCGTTAGAATTGTCTTTAATTATTTATTTATTATTATATATTTTTCTTATTTCTAACCACTTTTTTGTTGGCAAGATAACTTAGAAATGGCTCATTAAAATGCCTTGAAATTTGGCACACATATGTATAGGCATATGTACAAAGCACAATAACGTTTTCAACATTGACCTTCACTGATGACGTCATCTAGGCGCCATTTTGTAAAATTTTACGAAAATCAACTCATGATCATATCTTCATAACCAAAAGGTATTTCTCATTCATATTTATCATGATCAAGGTCAATATCCGTCCTGTCAATTTCAGGTCAAATAACGCGCGCATGCTCAAAATCGTCTCAAAATCATTTTGCATACGTTTTAGGCCATTCTAAGCATTTTATAAAAAATCGCGCACACGCGCGCGTTTTCGCGCGTAAAACTATTGCACAACATAGAATTGCCTTTTTTTTTCTTTCATAATATTCCACATATATTTACAAACAAATTGATACCACGTTTGTCTCTTTATGACTATTAATAACGGATTGATCGACAGTTTAACAAAAATTTCCGTGCGCGCAAGCTCTTGTAATACATAGCATATATGGGCAAAAACATGCCTATACAAAATCCATTGTCGCTCTTTAGGATGCAAGGTGACCCCAATTTTTTTTTCATATTTTAATAGAGTATGATTCAGAAATATTGTTTCATGTCTCATTTGACCCTCAATTAACTCATGACGTCATCATAATGGCCTCCGAACTCAAAATTCCAATTTGCATATTATGACGTCAGCATATTTATGGAAAATTGATTGTATCTCTGTAAATAGTGATCGATTTTCTTCCAAATTTTGATATGTTCTAGCTGAGACAATTTTCTACATATGCAGTTGTTACTGCTATCCTTCATTTTGACAAAGGCATCATGGCGTATTTTTGCGATTAAAGGAGGCATGTCATTTTTTTACATTTTGCGTGTATTCTCTATGGGACATGACTTTTTCTCAAAACTCGATTCTACATTCCCGTCTTTCGCGAGCAATATCTACGTCGTTTTAGCTTCGTTTACGCTGAACTTCGAGTATGTTGTAGATGAGACAAAAAGCTATCTCAAATGTACCCTTTATTTTGTCTCAATTTTGTGTTGGATCAGCCTACCTATACTTGTTCCAAACAAGTATTACAAATCTAGTTAGGTGATACGTACGAAGTCTACGTATCACCTATTGATTTCGTCAAGATTTTCTTTATTTTTTTATTTTATTTTTAGGTGATACGTAACGAAGTCAACGTATCACCTATTGATTTCGTCAAGATTTTCTTTTTAGGTGGTCTGTCAACGACAGATCACCTATTGTTTTCGTCAGAATTTTCTTTCTTTATCAGGTGGGCTGTATCTAATACAGACCACCTTATAATTTTGTTAAAATTGCCTTTATTAGGTGGGCTGTATCTAATACAGACCACCTTATATTTTTGTTAAAATTGCCTTTATTATTCTTTATTATCAGGTGGGCTGTATATAATACAGACCACCTTATAATTTTGTTAAAATCGCCTTTATCAGGTGGGCTGTATCTAATACAGACCACCTTATATTTTTGTTAAAATCGCCTTTATTATTTATTTTTCTTATTTCGACCCACTTTTTGTTAGCAAGATATCTTTGAAATTATTCAATCAAATGCTTTGAAATTTGGCACACATATGTATAGGCATATGGACAAAACACAGTAAGGTTTTCAACCTTGACCTTGACTGATGACGTCATCTAGGCGCCATTTTGTGAAATTTTCTGAAAATTTACTTATGATCATATTTTCATAACGGTAAGTTATTTCTCATTCATATTTTCCATGATCAAGGTCAATATCAGTCCAGTCAATTTCAGGTCAAAAAACGCGCGCGTGCGCGTAAGTCCGCGCGTCAATGCGCGCGCAAAATTTTTAAATGCTCAAAATCGTCTCAAATTTATTTTGCATACGTTTCAGGTCATTTAAAGCATTTTATAAAAAATCGCGCGTACGAGCATGCGCGCGCGTTTTCGCGCGTAACACCATTAAAAAACATAGAATCGCCATTTTTTTTTCTTTCATGATATTTCTCATATTTTTTCAAGGAATTTGATTCCATGTTTATCTCTTTATGACCATTATTAACAAGATGAGCGTAAATTCAAGATAAATGTCAGTGCGCGCGAGGTCTTTTAATACATAGCATATATGGGCAAAAACATGCCTATACAAAATCCGTTATAGCTCTTTGGAATGCACCGGGATCCTCAATTTTTTTTCATATTAAGATAGAGTATGAGTCGGAAATATGATTCCATGTCTCATTTGGCCATTAAGTTTATCGTGACATCATCACAATGGCCTTGGAACTCAAAATACGAATTTGCATATTATGACGTCAGCATATTTATGTAAAATTGATTGTATCTCTGTAAATATTGATCAATTTTCTTTAAAATTTCGATATGTTGTAGCTAAGACAATTCTCTACAAGCGCAGTAATAACCATTTTTCATTTTGATGACGTCATCATAGTGAAAATTTTGATTAAAGGCCTCATGTCAAAAACTTCATAATTTACGTGTTATGCCTATAGAAGGTGAATTTAGTTCACGTTATGAATCTACATGATATTGTCTTTTAAGAATTTGTAAGCAGTATGTCGCTTATTTTTGCTCTATTTTGTCTCAAATGTTAGTTGACCAGCCCACCTATACTTGTTCCAAACAAGTATTATATGTCTAGTTTATTTATTTCTTTCTTTCTTTCTTTATTTTTCTTATTTCCACCCACTTTTTTGTTAGCAAGATAACTTTGTAATGGTTTTATCAAATGCTTTGATATTTGGCACACATATGTATAGGCATATGGACAAAACATGGTAAAGTTTTCAACCTTGACCTTGACTGATGACGTCATCTAAGCGCCATTTTGTGAAATTTTCGGAAAATCAATTCATGATCATATCTTCATAACCAAAAGGTATTTCTCATTCATATTTATCATGATCAAGGTCAATATCAGTCCGGTTAATTTCAGGTCAAAATACGCGCGCGTGCGCGTACGTCCGCGCGAAATTTTTAAATGTTCAAAATCATCTCAAATTTATTTTGCATACGTTTCAGGTCATTTTAAGCATTTTATAAAAAATCGCGCACACGCGCATGCGCGCGCGTTTTCGCGCGTCACACCATAACAAAACATAGAATCGCATTTTTTTTTTCATGATATTTCCCATATTTTTTCAAACAATTTGATGCCATTTTTATCTCTTTATGACCATTAATAACAAGATGAGAATCCATTCAAGATAAATGTTCGTGCGCGCGAGCTCTTGTAATACATAGCATATATGGGCAAAAAGAGGCCTATACAAAATCCATTATAGCTCTTTGGAATGCACCGAGACCCTCAATTTTGTTTCATATTTAAATGGAGTATGAGTCGGCGATATGATTTCATGTCTCATTTGGCCATTAAGTGTATCGTGACATCATCATAATGGCCTTGGAACTCAAAATGCAAATTTGCATATTATCACGTCAGCATATTTATGTAAAATTGATTGTATCTCTGTAAATATTGATCAATTTCCTTCTAAATTTCGATATGTTGTAGCTAAGACAATTCTCTACAGGGTCATTACACACCATTTTTCATTTTGATGACGTCATCATAGTGAAAATTTCGATTAAAGGCCTCATGTCAGAAATTTCATAATTTGCGTGTTATCCCTATAGAAGGTGAATTTCGTTCACGTCATGAAACTACATGATATTGCTTTTTAAGAACTTTTAAGCAGTATCTCGCTTATTTTTGTTCTATTTTGTCTCGAATTTTAGTTGACCAGCCCACCTATACTTGTTCCAAACAAGTATTATATGTCTAGTCAGGTGGGCTGTATCTAATACAGACCACCTTATAATTTTGTTAAAATTGCCTTTATTATTTATTTATTTATCAGGTGGGCTGTATAACGTACAGACCACCTTATAATTTCGTTAGAATTGCCTTTATTATTTATTTATTTATTTATTATCAGGTGGGCTGTATAACGTACAGACCACCTTATAATTTCGTTAGAATTGCCTTTATTTATTTATTATTAAATATTTTTCTTATTTCTAACCACTTTTTTGTTAGCAAGATAACTTGAAAATGGTTCGATTAAATGCCTTGAAATTTGGCACACATATGTATAGGCATATGTACAAAGCACAATAACGTTTTTAACATTGACCTTCACTGATGACGTCATCTAGGCGCCATTTTGTAAAAATCAACTCATGATCATATCTTCATAACCAAAAGCTTTTTCTCGTTCATATTTATCATGATCGAGGTCAATATCCGTCCGGTCAATTTCAGGTCAAAAAACGCGCGCGTGCGCGTACGTCCGCGCGTCAATGCGCGCGCAAAATTTTAAAATGCTCAAAATCGTCTCAAAATCATTTTGCATACGTTTTAGGCCATTCTAAGCATTTTATAAAAAATCGCGCACACGCGCATGCGCGCGCGTTTTCGCGCGTAAAACTATTAGACACCATAGAATCGCCATTTTTTTTCTTTCATAATATTCCACATATTCTTACAAACAAATTGATACCATGTTTGTCTCTTTATGACTATAAATAATTGAATAATCGACCGTTTAACATAAATTTCAATGCGCGCGAGCTCTTGTAATACATAGCATATATGGGCAAAAACATGCCTATGCAAAATCCATTATAGCTCTTTAGGATGCAAGGTGACCCCAATTTTTTTTTCATATTTTGAGCGAGTATGAATCAGAGATATGATTTCATGTCTCATTTGACCCTCAATTAACTCATGACGTCATCATAATGGCCTCCGAACTCAAAATTTCAATTTGCCTATTATGACGTCAGCATTTTTTTGGAAAATTGATTGTATCTTTCTAAAAATTGATTAATTTTCTTCAAAATTTTGATATGTTCTAGCTGAGACAATTCTCTACAAATCCAATTGTCACAATTTTTCATTTTGACAAAGGCATCATGGCGTATTTTTGCGATTAAAGGAGGCATGCCAATTTTTTCACATTTTGCGTGTATTCTCTATGGGACATGACTTTTTCTCAAAACTTGATTCTACATTCCCGTCTTTCGCGAGCAATATCTACGTCGTGTTAGCTTCATTTACGCTGAACTCCGAATATGTTGTAGCTGAGACAAAAAGCTATTTCAAATGTACCCTTTATTTTGTCTCAATTTTTTGTTGGATCAGCCCACCTATACTTGTTCCAAACAAGTATTACAAATCTAGTATATTTTTCTTATTTCTAACCACTTTTTTGTTGGCAAGATAACTTGAAAATGGCTCAATCAAATAATTTGAAATTTGGCACACATATGTATAGGCATATGTACAAAGCACAATAACGTTTTCAACATTGACCTTCACTGATGACGTCATCTAGGCGCCATTTTGTAAAATTTTACGAAAATCAACTCCTGATCATATCTTCATAACCAAAAGGTATTTCTGATTCATATTTATCATGATCAGGGTCAATATCCGTCCGGTCAATTTCAGGTCAAATAACGCGCGCGTGCGCGAACGTCCGCGCGTCAATGCGCGCGCAAAATTTTGAAATGCTCAAAATCGTCTCAAAATCATTTTGCATACGTTTTAGGCCATTCTAAGCATTTTTTTTTAAATCGCGCACACGCGCATGCGCGCGCGTTTTCGCGCGTAAAACTATTAGACACCATAGAATCGCCATTTTTTTTCTTTCATAATATTCCACATATTCTTACAAACAAATTGATACCATGTTTGTCTCTTTATGACTATAAATAATTGAATAATCGACTGTTTAACATAAATTTCAATGCGCGCGAGCTCTTGTAATACATAGCATATATGGGCAAAAACATGCCTATGCAAAATCCATTATAGCTCTTTAGGATGCAAGGTGACCCCAATTTCTTTTTCATATTTTGAGCGAGTATGAATCAGAGATATGATTTCATGTCTCATTTGACCCTCAATTAACTCATGACGTCATCATAATGGCCTCCGAACTCAAAATTTCAATTTGCCTATTATGACGTCAGCATTTTTTTGGAAAATTGATTGTATCTTTCTAAAAATTGATTAATTTTCTTCAAAATTTTGATATGTTCTAGCTGAGACAATTTTCTACAAATCCAGTTGTCACAATTTTTCATTTTGACAAAGGCATCATGGCGTATTTTTGCGATTAAAGGAGGCAAGCTAATTTTTTCACATTTTGCGTGTATTCTCTATGGGACATGACTTTTTCTCAAAACTTGATTCTGTACATTCCCGTCTTTCGCGAGCAATATCTACGTCGTTTTAGCTTCATTTACGCTGAACTCCGAATATGTTGTAGCTGAGACAAAAAGCTATTTCAAATGTACCCTTTATTTTGTCTCAATTTTTTGTTGGATCAGCCCACCTATACTTGTTCCAAACAAGTATTACAAATCTAGTTAAATATTTTTCTTATTTCTAACCACTTTTTTGTTAGCAAGATAACGAGAAAATGGCTCCATCAAATGCCTTGAAATCTTGCACACATATGTATAGGCATATGTACAAAGCACAATAACGTTTTCAACATTGACCTTCACTGATGACGTCATCTAGGCGCCATTTTGTAAAATTTTACAAAAATCAACTCATGATCATATCTTCATAACCAAAAGCTATTTCTCATTCATATTTATCATGATTAAGGTCAATATCCGTACGGTCAACTTCAGGTCAAAGAACGCGCGCGTGCGCCTACGTCCGCGCGTTAATGCGCGCACAAAATTTTTGAATGCTCAAAATCATCTCAAAATCTTTTTACATACGTTTTAGGCCATTCTAAGCATTTAATAAAAAATCGCTCACACACACGCGCGTGCGCGTGGCGCGCGCGTTTTTGCGCGCTTAACTATTACACAACATAGAATTGCCATTTTTTTTCTTTCATAATATTCCACATATTTTTACAAACAAATTGATACCATGCTTGTCTCTTTATGATAATTAATAATGGAATGATCGACCGTTTAACATAAATTTCCGTGCGCGCGAGCTCTTGTAATACATAGCGTATATGGGCACAAACATGCCTATACAAGATCCATTGTAGCCCTTTAGGATGCAAGGTGACCCCAATTTTTGGGTCATATTTTGATACAGTATGAATTGGAGATATGATTTCATGTCTCATTTGACCCTCAATGAACTCATGACGTCATCATAATGGCCTCCAAACTCAAATTTCAATTTGCATATTATGACGTCAGCATATTTACGGAAAATTGATTGTTTCTCTGTAAATATTGATCGATTGTCTTCAAAATTTTGATATGTTTTAGCTGAGACAATTCTCTACAAATAAAGTTGGCACAAATTTTCATTTTGACAAAAGCATCAGGGCTTATTTTCGCGATTAAAAAAGGCATGTCAATTTTTCACATTTTGCGTGTATTCTCTATGGGACATGAGTTTTTCTCAAAACTGGATTCTTTCGCGAGCAATATCTCTGTCGTTTAGCTTCGTTTACGCTGAACTTCAAGTATGTTGTAGCTGAGACAATAAGCTATCTCAAATGTACCCTTTTTTTTGTCTCAAATTTTAGTTCGAAGAGCCCACCTATACTTGTTCCAAACAAGTATTACAAATCTAGTTTATTTTTCTTATTTCCACCCACTTTTTTGTTAACAAGATAACTTAAAAATGGCTCAATCAAATGCCTTGACATTTGGCACACATATGTATAGGCATATAAACAAAACACACTGAGGTTTCCAACCTTGACCTTGACTGATGACGTCATCTAGGCGCCATTTTATGAAATTTTCTGAAAATCGACTCATGATCATATCTTCATAACCAAAAGGTATTTCTCATTCATATTTATCTTGATCAAGGGCAATATCAATCCGGTTAATTTCAGGTCAAAAAACGCGCGCATGCGCGTATGTCCGCGCGTCAGTGCGCGCGCAAAATTTTTAAATGCTCAAAATCGTCACAAAATTTGTTTGCATACGTTTCAGGTCATTTTAAGCATTTTATAAAAAATCGCGCACACGCGCATGCGCGCGCGTTTTCGCGCGTTACACCATTACAAAACATAGAATCGCCATTTTTTTTTCTTTCATGATATTTTTCATATTTTTTCGAGGAATTTGATACCATATTTATCTCTTTATGACCATTAATAACAAGATGAGCGTCAATTCAAGATAAATGTCGGTGCGCGCGAGCTCTTTTAATACATAGCATATATGGGCAAAAACATGCCTATACAAAATCCATTATAGCTCTTTGAAATGAACCGTGACCTTCAATATTTTTTCATATTTAGATAGAGTATGAGTCGGAGATATGATTCCATGTCTCATTTGGCCATTAAGTGTATCGTGACATCATCATAATGGCCTTGGAACTCAAAATACGAATTTGCATATTATGACGTCAGCATATTTATGGAAAATTGATTGTATCTCTGTAAATATTGATTGATTTTCTTCCCAATTTCGATATGTTGTAGCTAAGACAATTCTCTACAAGCTAAATTACCACTATTTTTCATTTTGATCACATCATCATAGTGAAAATTACGATTAAAGGGCACATATCAGAAATTTCTTAAGTTGCTTGTTATGCCTATGGAAGGTGAATTTCGTTTACATCATTAATCTACATAACATTGTTTTTTAGCAGTATCTCGCTTATTTTTGCTCTATTTTGTCTCAAATTTTAGTTGACCAGCCCACCTATACTTGTTCCAAACAAGTATTATATGTCTAGTCAGGTGGGCTGTATCTAATACAGACCACCTTATATTTTTGTTAAAATTGCCTTTATTATCAGGTGGGCTGTATATCGTACAGACCACCTTATAATTTCGTTAGAATTGCCTTTATTTATTTATCAGGTGGGCTGTATAACGTACAGACCACCTTATAATTTCGTTAGAATTGCCTTTATTTATTTATTTATTTATCAGGTGGGCTGTATAACGTACAGACCACCTTATAATTTCGTTAGAATTGCCTTTATTTATTTATTTATTTATTATTTATTTTTCTTATTTCTAACCACTTTTTTGTTGGCAGGATAACTTGAAAATGGCTCAATCAAAAGCCTTGAAATTTAGCACACATATGTATAGGCATATGTACAAAGCACAATAACGTTTTCAACATTAAACATTACTGATGACGTCATCTAGGCGCCATTTTGTAAAATTTTACGAAAATCAACTTATGATCATATCTTCATAACCAAAAGTTATTTCTCATTCATATTTATCATGATCAAGGTCAATATACGTCCGGTCAATTTCAGGTCAAAGAACGCGCGCGTGCGCGTACGTCCGCGCGTCAATGCGCGCGCAAAATTTTAAAATGCTCAAAATCGTCTCAAAATCATTTTGCATACGTTTGAGGCCATTTTAAGCATTTTATAAAAAATCGCGCACACGCACATGCGCGCGCGTTTTCGCGCGTAAAACTATTACACAACATAGAATCGCCATTTTTTTTTTCTTCATAATATTCTACATATTTTTACAAACAAATAGATGCCATGGTTGTTTCTTTATGACTATTAAAAACGGAATGATCGACCGTTAAACAAAATTTCCGTGCGCGCGAGCTCTTGTAATACATAGCATATATGGGCAAAAACATGCCTATACAAAATACATTGTAGCTCTTTAGAATGCAAGGTGACGCCAATTTTTTTCATATTTTAATAGAGTATGATTCGGAGATATTTGTTCATGTCTCATTTGATCCTCAATTAACTCATGACGTCATCATAATGGCCTCCGAACTCAAAATTCCAATTTGCATATTATGACGTCAGCATATTTATAGAAAATTGATTGTATCTCTGTAAATATTGATCGATTTTCTTCCAAATTTTGATACGTTCTAGCTGAGACAATTTTCTACAAATGCAGTTCTAATTATTCTTTATTTTGACAAAGGCATCATGGCGTATTTTTGCGATTAAAGGAGGCATGTCAATTTTTCACATTTAGCGTGTATTCTCTATGGGACATGACTTTTTTTCAAAACTCGATTCTACATTCCCGTCTTTCGCGAGCAATATCTACGTCGTTTTAGCTTCGTTTACGCTGTACTTCGAGTTTGTTGTAGCTGAGACGATAAGATATCTCAAATGTGCCCTTCATTTTGTCTCAAATTTTAGTTGGACCAGCCCACCTATACTTGTTCCAAACAAGTATTACAAATCTAGTTATTATTTATTTTTCTTATTTCTAACCACTTTTTTGTTGGCAGGATAACTTGAAAATGGCTCAATCAAAAGCCTTGAAATTTAGCACACATATGTATAGGCATATGTACAAAGCACAATAACGTTTTTAACATTGACCTTCACTGATGACGTCATCTAGGCGCCATTTTGTAAAATTTTACGAAAATCAACTCATGATCATATCTTCATAACCAAAAGTTATTTCTCATTCATATTTATCATGATCAAGGTCAATATCCGTCCGGTCAATTTCAGGTCAAAGAACGCGCGCGTGCGCGTACGTCCGCGCGTCAATGCGCGCGCAAAATTTTAAAATGCTCAAAATCGTTTCAAAATCATTTTGCATACGTTTGAGGTCATTTTAAGCATTTTATAAAAAATCGCGCACACGCACATGCGCGCGCGTTTTCGCGCGTAAAACTATTACACAACATAGAATCGCCATTTTTTTTTCTTCATAATATTCTACATATTTTTACAAACAAAAAGATGCCATGGTTGTTTCTTTATGACTATTAAAAACGGAATGATCGACCGTTCAACAAAATTTCCGTGCGCGCGAGCTCTTGTAATACAAAGCATATATGGGCAAAAACATGCCTATACAAAATCCATTGTAGCTCTTTAGAATGCAAGGTGACGCCAATTTTTTTTATATTTTAATAGAGTATGATTCGGAGATATTTGTTCATGTCTCATTTGATCCTCAATTAACTCATGACGTCATCATAATGGCCTCCGAACTCAAAATTCCAATTTGCATATTATGACGTCAGCATATTTATAGAAAATTGATTGTATCTCTGTAAATATTGATCGATTTTCTTCCAAATTTTAATATGTTCTAGCTGAGACAATTTACTACAAAAACATTCAATTCGACAAAAGAATCATGGCGTATTGTTGCGATTAAAGGAGGCATGTCAATTTTTCACTTTTTGTGTGTATTCTCTACGGGACATGACTTTTTCTCAAAACTGGATTCTACATTCCCGTCTTTTGCGAGCAATATCTCCGTCGTTTTAGCTTCGTTAAAAATGAACCATGAGTATGTTGTAGCTGAGACGATTAGCTATCTCAAATGCGCCCTTCATTTTGTCTCAAATTTTAGTTGAACCAGCCCACCTATACTTGTTCCAAACAAGTATTACAAATCTAGTTTATTTTTCTTATTTTGACCCACTTTTTTGTTAGCATATTAACTTTGTAATGGTTCAATCAAATGCTTTTAAAATTAGCACACATATGTATAGGCATATGGACATAACGCAGTAAGGTGTTCAACCTTGAACTTGACCGATGACGTCATCTAGGCGCCATTTTGTGAAATTTTCTGAAAATGAACTCATGATCATATCTTCATAACCAAAAAGTATTTCTAATTCATATTTATCATGATCAAGGTCAATATCAGTCCGGTCAATCTCAGGTCAAAAAACGTGCGCGTACGCGTACGTCCGCGCGTCAGTGCGCGCGCAAAATTTTTAAATGCTCAAAATCGTCTCAAATTTATTTTGCATACGTTTCAGGTCATTTTAAGCATTTTATAAAAAAATCGCGCGTACGAGCATGCGCGCGCGTTTTCGCGCGTAACACCATTACAAAACATAGAATCGCCTTTTTTTTTTCTTTCATGATATTTCTCATATTTTTTCAAGGAATTTGATACCATGTTTATCTCTTTATGACCATTATTAACAAGATGAGCGTAAATTCAAGATAAATGTTAGTGCGCGCGAGCTCTTTTAATACATAGCATATATGGGCAAAAACATGCCTATACAAAATCCGTTATAGCTCTTTGGAATGCACCGGGATCCTCAATTTGTTTTCATATTTAGATAGAGTATGAGTCGGAAATATGATTCCATGTCTCATTTGGCCATTAGGTGTATCGTTACATCATCACAATGGCCTTGGAACTCAAAATACGAATTTGCATATTATGACGTCAGCATATTTATGGAAAATTTATTGTATCTCTGTAAATATTGATCGATTTTCTTCCAAATTTTGATATGTTGTAGCTAAGACGATTTTCTACAAGCTCAGTTTTCACCATTTTTCATTTTGATGACGTCATCATAGTGAAAATTTTGATTAAAGGCCTCATGTCAAAAACTTCATAATTTGCGTGTTATGCCTATAGAAGGTGAATTTAGTTCACGTTATGAATCTACATGATATTGTTTTTTAAGAATTTGTAAGCAGTATGTCGCTTATTTTTGCTCTATTTTGTCTCAAATTTTAGTTGACCAGCCCACCTATACTTGTTCCAAACAAGTATTATATGTCTAGTTTATTCTTTATTCTTTATTAGGTGGTCTGTCGATGACAGATCACCTATTGATTTCGTTAGAATTTTCTTTCTTTATTCTTTATTCTTTATTCTTTATTCTTTATTCTTTATTTATTTTTATTTATTCCGTACACTTTTTTTGTGTATACGTTTACTCGAACTCGACCTGGTCAATTTCCTTCAAATTTCTGCTAGTCATCAGGCCCTATGATATGAAGTTCCCGAAACCTTTTTCAAGTTCATGGGGTCATCGTGACGTCATCCAGGCGCCATTTTGTAAAAATCAGGTCAGTATCATATCTCGATAACGAGTCATCAAAAATCAACCATATTTGGTATACATCAACTTCAGGTCAAAGGTCAACGAAAAATGTCAAAAAAATTTGCGCGCGCACCTCGACGCGCACGTACGCGCGCATTAAAATTTTAAAATGGTCAAATTCGTTCCAAATTAATTTTGCATACGTTTCAGGCCATTTTAAGCATTTTGCAAAAAAACGCGCGCACGGACATGCGCGCGCGTTTTCGCGCATAATTGCATCTTCCAACATAGAATCGCCAAATTTTTTCTGTCATCATATTTGGCACATTTTTTCAAGCATTTTGATACCTTGTTCAACTTTTTCTGCCCATTAATAACGGAATGAGCGTCCGTTTAAGATAATTACCGTGCGTGCGAGCTCTTGTAATACATAACATACATGTGCAAAAACATGCCTATACAAAATTCATTGTAACTCTTCAGGATGGATAGATACCCCCCAATTTCTTTCATATTTAAATAGATTATGAGTTGGAGATATGATTTCATGTTTCATTTGACCCTCAATTAACTCATGACGTCATCATAATGGCCTCCGAACTCAAAATTTCAATTTTCATATTATGACGTCAGCAGATTTTTGGAAAATTGATTGTATCTCTGCAAATATTGATCAATTTTCTTTCAAATTTTGATATGTTCTACCTTAGAATATTCTCTACAAATGCAGTCACCACGATATTTCATTTTGACAAAGGCATCATGGCGTATTTTTGCGATTAAAGGAGGCATGTCAATTTTTCACATTTTGCGTGTATTCTCTATGGGACATGACTTTTTCTCAAAACTGGTTTCTACATTCTCGTCTTTCGCGAGCAATATCTCCGTCGTTTTATCTTTGTTTACGCTGAGCTTTGAGTATGTTGTAGCTGAGACAATAAGCTATCACAAGTGTGCCTTTTATTTTTCGATCAGATGCCGGGATCATGCTCATATTTCACTTACAAAGTGGGATTTGAGAATTACATTTTCCGTTTACGTGTAATCTCTATAGGAAATGTTTTGGTATATCGGCAACGCACTTGACTTCCGACCTCGAGGTCCCTGGTTCGAGTCCGGGCGTCTCCAACAATTTTTTTTCTTCACTTTTTTTTCTTTTTGACCTTTCACTGTACCATCTCCTTTGAATATTAAAACACATACAATCGCAAATAATGTAATAAACAACCATATTTACTTTATTATTACCCTATTATCACTTGATCCATTACTTTTTGCGTGTAATCCTTATGGGAGATGACTTTTTCTCAAATCTGGATTCTACATTCTTGTCTTTTGCGAGCAATATCGCCGTTATTTCGGCTTGATTTTTGTTGATTTTTGAGTATGTTGTAGCTGAGACTATATACTATCTCAATGTTCTCTCATTTTTTTCAGTCTGATGTCATCATGGTCTGTTGATGATAATCATCAACATCATCATGATCATCATCATCATCATATTCGTCATCACAATTACTATCAAGATCATCATCATCATGATCATCATGATGATCATCATTGTTTACATGTCTATATAACTTGAAGGCAGACCACCTTATTCGTCCTCGTGACGAATTAAATTCTAGTTTTTCTTATTTCCACCCACTTTTTTGTTAGCAAGATCACTTTAAAATGGTTTAATCAAATGCTTTGAAATTTGGCATACATATGTATAGGCATATAGAGAAATCACACTAAGGTTTTCAACCTTGACCTTGACTGATGACATCATCTAGGCGCCATTTTGTGAAAATTGACTCATGATCATATCTTCATAACCAAGACTCAGTTCTCATTCATATTTATCATGATCAAGGTCAATATCCGTCCGGTTAATTTCAGGTAAAAAAACGCGCGCATGCGCGTACGTCCGCGCGTCAGTGCGCGCGCAAAATTAAAAAATGCTCAAAATAGTCTCAAAATCATTTTGCATATGTTTCAGGCCATTTTAAGCATTTTATAAAAAATCGCGCACACGCGCATGCGCGCGTAACACCATTAAACAACAACGAATTGCCATTTTGTTTTCTTTCATGATATTTCTCACATTTTTTCGAACAATTAGATACCATGTTTATCTCTTTATGACCATTAATAACAAGATGAGCGTCAATTCAAGATAAATGTCCGTGCGCGCGAGCTCTTGTAATACATAGCATATATGGGCAAAAACATGCCTATACAAAATCCATTGTAGCTCTTTACGATGCAAGGTGACCCCAATTTTTTTCATATTTTAATAGAGTATGATTCGGAGATATTTTTTCATGTCTCATTTGACCCTCAATTAACTCATGACGTCATCATAATGGCCTCCGAACTCAAAATTCCAATTTACATATTATGACGTCAGCATATTTATGGAAAATTGATTGTAGCTCTGTATATATTGATCAATTTCCTTCCAAATTTTGATGTGTTCTAGCTGAGACAATTTTCTACAAATGCAGTTACTATTACCCTTCATTTTGACAAAGGCATCATGGCTTTTTTTGCGATTAAAGGAGGCATGTCATTTTTTTCACATTTTGCGTGTATTCTCTATGGGACATGACCTTTTCTCAAAACTCGATTCTACATTCCTGTCTTTCGTGAGCAATATCTACGTCGTTTTAGCTTCGTTTACGCTGAACTTCGAGTATGTTGTAGCTGAGACAATAAAATATCTCAAATGTGCCCTTTATTTTGTCTCGATTGTTTTTTGGATCAGCCCACCTATACTTGTTCCAAACAAGTATTACAAATCTAGTTTATTTTTCTTATTTCGACCCACTTTTTTGTTAGCAAGATAACTTTGAAATGGTTTAATCAAATGCTTTGATATTTGACACACATATGTATAGGCATATGGACAAAACACGGTAACGTTTTCAACCTTGACCTTGACTGATGACGTCATCTAGGCGCCATTTTGTGAAATTTTCTGAAAATCAACTCATGATCATATCTTCATAACCAAAAGGTATTTCTCATTCATATTTATCATGATCAAGGTCAATATTAGTCCGGTCAATTTCAGGTAAAAAAACGCGCGCGTGCGCGTACGTCCGTGCGTCAGTGCGCGCGCAAAATTTGTAAATGCTCAAAATCGTCTTAAATTTATTTTGCATACGTTTTAGGCCTTTTTAAGCATTTTATAAAAAATCGCGCGTACGAGCATGCGCGCGCGTTTTCGCGCGTAACACCATTACACAACATAGAATCGCCATTTTTTTTCTATCATGATATTTCTCATATTTTTCGAACAATTTGATACCATGTTTATCTCTTTATGACCATCAATGAAAAGATGAGCGTTCATTCAAGATAAATGTCCGTGCGCGCGAGCTCTTTTAATACATAGCACATATGGGCAAAAACATGCCTATACAAAATACATTATAGCTCTTTGGAATGCACCGGGACCCTCAATATTTTTTCATATTTAGATTGAGAATGAGATGAAAATATGATTTAATGTCTCATTAGGCTATTAAAAATATTTTGACATCATCATAATGGCCTTCGAACTAAAAATACGAATTTGCATATAATGACGTCAGCATATTTATGGAAAATTGATTGTATCTCTGTAAATATTGATCGATTTTCTTCCAAATTTCAATATGTTGTAGCTAAATTAATTTTCTACAAGCTCAATAATATCCATTTTTCATTTTGACAAAGGCATCATGCCGTATTTTAGCGATTAAAGGAGGCATGTCAATTTTTCACATTTTGCGTGTATTCTCTATGGGACATGACTTTTTCTCAAAACTGGATTCTACATTCCCGTCTTTCACGAGCAATATCTCTGTCGTTTTAGTTTCGTTTTTGCTGAGCTTTGAGTATGTTGTAGCTGAGACAATAATCCATCACACGTGTGCCTTTCATTTTTCGATCAGATGCCGGGATCATGCTCATATTTCACTTGCAACGTGGGATTTGAGAATTCCATTTTTCGTTTACGTGTAATCGCTATGGGAAATGTTTTGATATATCGGTAACGCATTTGACTTCCTACCTCGAGATCCCTGGTTCGAGTCTGTGCGTCTCCAAGAATTTTTGTCTTCCCTTTTTTTTCTTTTTGGCCTTTCACTGTACCATCTCCTTTGATTATTAAAACACGTAGAATCGCAAATGTAATAGACACCCCTCTTTACTTTATTATTACACTATTCTCACTTGATCCATTACTTTTTGCGTGTAATCCCAATGGGAGATGACTTTTTCTCAAATCTGGATTTTACATTCCTGTCTTTTGCGAGCAATAACGCCGTTATTTCTGCTTGGATTTTGTTGATTTTTGAATATGTTGTAGCTGAGACTATATGCTATCTTAATCATCCCTCATTTTTTCAATAAGATGTCAGGATCACGCTCATGATCATGATCATCATCAATATCATCATCATCATCATCATGACCATCATCATCATGATCATCAATTTCGTTCACATCATGAATCTACATGACCTTGTCTTTTTAGCAGTATCTCGCTTATTTTTGCTCTATTTTGTCTCAAATTTTAGTTGACCAGCCCACCTATACTTGTTCCAAACAAGTATTATGTCTAGTTAAGTTCTATTTTTCTAAAGCTTAGTAAGCATGGTAAGTAGGCTGCGTCAGAGAAGAAGACATAAATGATAAGTAGCTGAGCATTGATGGATTGTAGAAGTTACCTGTTTTAGAGCAAACGGCTCCTGCATCTTCACTATGATCACAGTTGTGAGCTCCAAACTCCTGATGCGGACAGTCAGCTAAGTTTGTCTCTTGTCCTGAGCACATCACATCATCAAGCCAGATACTACCCGAACCTTGGCCGAACCGAGCTGTTATTGTTGCCTCTGACGCCCCATCAAAGCCCAGCATTCTGCAGACAACGCCGGCATCTTCCAGATCCCAAAAGTCGTCACAGACAGTTCCCCATTGTCCATCATTAAGAAATTCAACTCTTCCTTCGTTGTCAGAACAGCCACCAACCAAACGAACAGAGGGCGTCGGCGTTTCTGTTGTTGTAGCTAGTTAATTCACAAGAATAACAAAGAGGAGCGCTTTTTTAAGAAAATGTGGGCTTTATAGTGGAAGACAACATTGTTCCTCCAAGAAGGAGGATGAATGGGTTAGTTATCAGGTATCGAAAATAAAATTGCTTCAGGTAGGACGAATAGCGAGTATCGGAAGTCTCTGATAACTGTCGTCTGTGTTTTTACCTTTCTTTCAGCACTACTCCACACAATAAAAGACAAACAAAAATGTAAATTAGAAGTTCTGGGCAAAAATATCCTTTAGAAATTCTGGATTAAAATGTGCAACATTTCACGCTTCCGCAACTACGGTATTTGGCTATACAGGGTGGCACCAGTCGTGGGTATATTTGGAAAAGACACTTCCGTTTGCCATACAAATACATTGGGTCGAAAACTGGAAAGTCCGATAGTAAATTTAGTTTCGGAACCAATATTATTAGGTGATACGTACGTAGACGTATCACCTTTTGATTTCGTCAAGATTTTTATTATTTATTTATTATTTATTATTCTTCCTCAAATTTGTTCCTCAAGACTGAATAAAGCCATTATCATGAAACTTGCTATGATGATAGATCTTAGTCTAACTTAGAACTGCGTGACTTTTTTAGAGAGTCAAAGTTATCGTGACGTCATCCAGGCACCATTTTGTGAAAATCAACTTATGATCATATCTTCATAACGGAAAGGAATTTCTCATTTATAATTATCAGGATTAAGATCAATATCCGTCCGGTCAATTTCAGGTCAATAAATGCGCGCAAAAATGCGCGTACGCGTTTGTGCTCGCTTTAACGTGCGCGTAAAATTTAAATTGCTCAAAATCGTCTTAAATTTTTGTTTGCATACGTTTCAGGCCATTATAAGCTTTTCATAAAAAATCGCTCAAAACACGCATTTTTGCACGTTTTCGTTCGTCACGGCCGAACGAAAAATAATTAACCCTCAATTTTTTTGACAGGATATTCCTCATACTTTTTTGAACAATTTGATACTATGTTCATCTCTTTATCACTATTAATAAAGGAATGAGCGTCCGTTGAAGATAAATATCCGTGCGTGCTAGCTCATGTATTACATAGCATATATGGGCAAAAACATGCCTATAAAAAGTACATCGGGAAGAATAAGGACTGCCATTTGTTGTTCATATTTAGATAGAGTATGAGTCAGAGATATGATTTCATGTCTCATTTGGCCATTAAGTATATTTTTACATAATCATATTGACCTTGGAACTCAAAATACGAATTTGCATATTATGACGTCAACATATTTACGGTAAATGATTGTATCTCTGCAAATATTGATCAATTTTCTTCTAAATTTTGATATGTTGTAGCTGAGACAATTCTTCACAAGATTATTACCAATATTTATTAGGTGATACGTATGAAATATACGTATCACCTTTTGATTTCGTCAAGATTTTTCTTTATTATTATAATTATTTATTTTTATTATTCTTCCTCGAATTTGTTCGCAAGATATTTCAAGAATGAACTAGACTTTAATTCGTCACTTTGACGAATTAGGTGATACGTGCTATTTTGTTATCATGAAAGTGTGCCGATGATGATCTAATGATAATGATCATAAATACGATAAAGACCATGATTAAGAGTGGTATAGCGCCCCCTTCAGGTATTCGATAGAGATTTGTAGAATCAGGATTTCAGAAAAAGTCGCCTAACACGCTTACTAAGAAAATTCTGACATGTCGCCTTTAATTGAAATTTTCACTAAGATGATGTCATCGAAATGATAAATGATGTACGTCAATGTTGTAGATAATTTATTAGCTACACCGTATCAAAATTGGGAAGAACATAGAGTACTCATAAGCTAGATAATGCTCAAAGATCATTGTCATGAAGATTCATGATGTGAACGAAATTCACCTTCCTTAGGCATAACACGCAAATTAAGAAAATTCTGAAATGTGGCCTTTAATTGAATTTTGTACTATGATGACGTCAATGAAATAAAAAGTAGTGTGTATTTATCTTGAAGGCAATTGCTTCAACTACAAGATACCGAAATTTGGAAGAAAATCAGTCAATATTATGAGAAATACACCAAATTTTCCATAAATATAATGACGTCATAATATGCAATTTTGTATTTTGACTTCCAAGGCCATCATGATGACGTCAAGATGTATTGAATGGCCAAATGAGATATGAAATCATATCTCTGACTCATACTCTATCTAAATATGAAAAAAAATGGCAGTCCTTATTCACCCCGATGCACTTTTTATAGGCATGTTTTTGCCCATATATGCTATGTAATACATGAGCTCGCGCGCACGGATATTTTTCTTGAACGGACGCTCATTCCGTTATTAATAGTGATAAAGAGATGAACATGGTATCAAATTGTTCAGAAAAATATGAGGAATATCCTGTCAAAACAAATATACAAGGAATTATTTTTCGTTCGGCCGTGACAAACGAAAACGTGCAAAAATGTGTGTTTTGCGCGATTTTTTATGAAATGCTTATAATGGCCTGAAACGTATGCAAACAAAAATTTAAACGATTTTGAGCAATTTAAAATTTTACGCGCGCGTTAACGCGCGCATGTACGCGTATGCGCAGTTTTGCGCGCATTTATTGACCTGAAATTGACCGGACAGATATTGATCTTAATCCTGATAATTATAAATGAGAAATTCCTTTCCGTTATGAAGATATGATCATAAGTTGATTTTCACAAAATGGCGCCTGGATGACGTCACGATAACTTTGACTCTCTAAAAAGTCACGCAGTTCTAAGTTAGACTAAGATCTATCATCATGGCAAGTTTCATGATAATGGCTTTATTCAGTCTTGAGATATCCTGCGAACAAATTCGAGGAAGAATAATAATAAATAACTAAACTTGAATTCGTCACTTAGACGAATTAGGTGATACGTACCGTATGATATTGGTTTACATAACGAATAATGCATTACACGATATCATATTATTTTATAAAATGCTTCTCCCATTATGATCTATCCATATGCCAAGATTAAATCATGTCTCCTTGGTCATCATGGATCTAGGAAAGATAGATTGAGACGATATATGACCATTGACCCTGTGCAGTAACCAGTTACACCTTTGACTCTAATTTACATCATGAAGAACGCATTTTCACGATTTTATCTTATTCTAAGAAATGAAAATGTATGTCCCGTCGTAAATGAAAAGTCAAAATAAATGTGGGAATACATTAGCGATCATTTTTAGTTGTGGACGTGAGATTTGCTAGTTGCTTGATAATAAAATATTTAAATATCGGGTGGATATATACTTTCACTGTATAAGGAATGTGGATTAGACCAGAGTTGAATTAACAGGAAATAATGTAGGAAAGAGAAAGACTGACAGGCAGGGAGTGTGACTTGGTTAACAGACGCTAGTCTTTCAACAAATATTGATGAATATACTTTTATCTGTGAGAATAGAAACCATGGTCGTGGCGGGGTGTTGGAATGCATGTAGCGGATTAACATAATTATTTCCAAAGAGAAAGAGAAATATGTGACTCCATTTTTATAGAAATAGTTTTAAAAAAAAGAAAGAATATTATAGTTGGTGTGGTATACAAACCCCTAAATACTCACACCGAATTTTTTCTGAAGCACTGGAGATTGTGTTTAACAAAATAACTAGCGACAACAAAATGTGTTATGTAATGGGTGATTATAATATCGATTTATTACAACATGTCCACTCGGTAAAAAAAAAACGTGATCGATATAAAATCCAGTAACTCATGCTACCCCTTAATCGACAAACCTACACTAATTACGAAGTAATCTACCACTTTAATAGATAATATACTTTCAAATAACTTACTATCTTTTCATGATACTGGTCTATTGTATGGTGATGTATCCGATCCCTTGCATGTCTTTACCATTTCAAAGCTAAATGTTGCCAATGTAAAATCATCGAAAGTAAACATCGGTCACAGAATTATAAATCAGAGAAATATTGAGGCCTAAATTAGGAATTTGCACGAAGTCGACTGGAGGGATGTCTATGCTGCAGAAGATTTAAATGATAGCTATTATATTTTTCAAAATAAGTTTCGTGCATTGTATGATAAGCATTTTCCAATTGTATTTAAAAAAAAAAAATGTTGGATGACGAGTGGACTGTTACAGTCGATCCGACATAAGAATAAATTATACAACATGTATTAACGTTACCCATCAGACCAAAATGCTCATGATTACAAAAATTATCGTAACCTACTCACAGGATTCGTAAAGCAATATCCCAGTATTTCCATGACAAATTTGTACTTAATAAATCTCATGTATATTCCCCAGGACAATGTTGTCGGATGAAGCTGCTTTTTGTCTATTGACTTTGCTCGTTTTTAATGATATGTAACCGCTGTCTATTTTTAAGAATTGAAGTACTTAGTCATTTATATGATGTAATCGCAGACACATGTACAGCCCTATTGAGTTAACTTTGTTTCCTATACTTAATTCTCTTCTTCTAATTTTTTGTCTTCCATTTACTAGTTGTTATTTTCTATCAACGTTGTGTCATATAATATGTTATTTTCATAATAATATGTATAATGTTCTCTCAGTAACTGTGTTAACTTATTATGGGCATTCCCAACTCAAGCTATGCTTTCGCCTGCTTCCGTAGACGAAAGAGTTCATGCATGGCTGATTGTCAACGAAACGGAGTTAAGTATTTTGTAAATTCTGCTTGTTGCTACGGAAGGCAACCAGTGAAAACGAATTCGTTTAATAAAATAATGGAAATGCAAGCACTACTTAAAACAAACAGAACTCTGTTATTCCTAGCTCATTTCTCCTGATTGAGGTGTCATATGAAAGAGCAGAAACTCAACTTTCGAGAAATGTGATTTTCTCTTTGAAATTCAGATACCGTCCGCCAAATGTCTTTTTGGTTTCCTCTCTTCAAATTCATTTGAATCACTCATGCGTGAAATATGCATTATATGAGTTGCATCAAATGAAAGAGGAGGATCTAAGCTTTACAAATATGTATCATTTATCAATTATAATTGTGATTAAGTTATGATAAAACATCAATAATTCTCGGTTTCGTTTTTGGGGGGACGCACTGTACACATTGTGTTTCATATTGTAATGTCGAGAAGTAAATAAACGTTAATAAATACAATAACACCAACATACAAAGCTTCAACTGTGTAGCATATTGACAATTATGGATCTATAGAAGATAGATTGAGACAATATGACCATTGACCACGTACAATGAGCAGCTACACCTTCGTCTCTAAATGACTAAATGAAGAATGCATTTTCACAATTTCATCTTATTCCATGAAATGCTTTACCCGTCATGTTCTACCTATACTATAAGTTGCTGCGTAGAAATTCAGTTAGTTTATTTTGGGCCATTACAAAAAATGGATTATTAATGTAGACAAATGCTCATCTTCCTTATACAGCTAATTTTATGTATATTATTACCAGAGAAAAGAAAAAGTCAGTCAGTCACTCAATAGTGTCTGACAGTAAAATCTACAAAGTAAATGGGTTTCACTCAATTGAAAATTTCGACATGATGTCATCACCTGATTAAAAAACTAAAAGCACCGTTTTTATAGCCCATAGTCTCAGCTATAACATACCAGAATCTGGGAGAGAATAGAGCACAAATGAGCGAGATAGTGCTGACAGATTGATGTCATGTAGATTCATAATGTGGATGAAATTCACCCTCCATAGACATAACACGCAAATTAAGAAAATTCTGACATGTGGCCTTGAATTGAATTTTGTACTATGATGACGTCATTAAAATGAAATTTAGTGTGTATTGATCTTGAAGACAATTGCCCCAACTACAATATATTAAAATATAGAAGAAAATTGATGAATATTGAGAGAAATACACTAATTTGTCCATAAATATAATGACGACATAATATGAATTTTTGTATTTTGACTTCCAAGGCCATTATGATGACGTCAAGATGTACGTAATGGCCAAATGAGATATGAAATCATACCTCCGACTCATACTCTATCTAAATATGAAACAAAAATTGGCAGTCCTTATTCATCCCACTGGACTTTTTATAGGCATGTTTTTGCCCATATATGCTATGTATTGCAAAAATCGCGCGTGCGGACGGTTATCTTGAACGGACGCTCATTCCGTTGTTAATAGTGATAAAGAGCTAAACATGGTATGAAATTGTTCGGAAAAATATGAGGAATATTGTGTCAAAAGTTTTCGCAGAGGAATTATTTTTCGTTCGGCCGTGACGAACGAAAACGTGCAAAAATGCGTGTTTTGCGTGATTTTTTATGAAATGCTTATAATGGTCTAAAACGTATGCAAAAAATATTTAAGACGATTTTGAGCAATTTAACATTTTACGCGCGCGTTAACGCGCACACGTACACGTACGCGCATTTTTGCGCACGATTATTGACTTGAAATTGACCGGACGGATATTGATCTTATTCATGATAAATATGAATGAAAAATTACTTTCCGTTATGAAGATATGATCATAAGTTGATTTTCACAAAATGGCGCCTGGATGACGTCACGATATTTTTGAGTCTTTGAAAAGTCACACAGTTCTAAGTTAGACTAAGATCTATCATCATTGAAAGATTCATGACAATGGCTTTCTTCAGTCTTGAGATATCCTGCGAACAAATGCATGGCAGAATAATAATAATAACTAGACTTTAATCCGTCACTTTGACGAATTAGGTGATACGTAAGCTATTTTTGTATCATGAAAGTGTGCCGATGATGATCTAATGATAATATTCATAAATACGATGACGATATTCATGATGATGATTTTTTGGTTTTAAATGAAGATGACCATGATTAAAAGTGGTATTGCGCCCCCTTCAGGTATTTGATAGAGGATTGTTATATGATTAAACTATTATTTTACTAAACAAGCTCAAATTTTTGCCTGATTGCAGAGCCTACCAATCATTGAACTGATATTTTGACGCACTACATACCCAACATAATGAACAAGTCTTGACTGGAATGTAGTATCAATCACCTCCTATAGTCTTAAGACGCATATTAAGCAAAAATCTAATGACGTCATCAAAATGAATAATTATTGGTAATAATCTTGTGAAGAATTGTCTTGTGAAGAAAATTGATTAATATGTGCAGAGAAACAATAATTTTCCGTAAATATGTTGACGTCATAATATGCAAATTCGTATTTTGAGTTCCAAGGTCAATATGATTATGTAAAAAAATACTTAATGGCCAAATGAGACATGAAATCATATCTCCGACTCATACTCTATCTAAATATGAAACAAAAATGGCAGTCCTTATTCATCCCGATGTACTTTTTATAGGCATGTTTTTGCCCATATATGCTATGTAATACATGAGCTCGCACGCACGGATATTTATCTTCAACTGACGCTCATTCTGTTATTAATAGTGATAAAGAGATGAACATGGTATCAAATTGTTCAAAAAAATATGAGGAATATCCTGTCAAAACAAACTGATGGGTAATTATTTTTTGTTCGGCCGTGACTAACGAAAACAGGCAAAATTGCGTGTTTTGCGCGATTTTTTATAAAATGCTTATAATGGCCTGAAACGTATGCAAACAAAAATTTAAACGATTTTGAGCAATTAAAAATGTTACGCGCGCGTTAACGCGCGCAATTTCGCGTACGCGCATTTTTGCGCACGATTATTGACTTGAAATTGACCGGACGGATATTGATCTTATTCATGATAAATATGAATGAAAAATTACTTTCCGTTATGAAGATATGATCATAAGTTGATTTTCACAAAATGGCGCCTGGATGACGTCACGATATTTTTGAGTCTTTGAAAAGTCACACAGTTCTAAGTTAGACTAAGATCTATCATCATTGAAAGATTCATGATAATGGCTTTCTTCAGTCGTGAGATATCCTGCGAACAAATTCGAGGAAGAATAATAATAAATAAACTAGACATATAATACTTGTTTGGAACAAGTATAGGTGGGCTGGTCAACTTAAATTTGAGACAAAATAGAGCAAAAATAAGCGACATACTGCTTAAAAATTCTTAAAAAACAATATCATGTAGTTTCATGACGTGAACGAAATTCACCTTCTATGGGCATAACACGCATATTATGAAATTTCTGACATGAGGCCTTTAATCGAAATTCTCACTATGATGACGCCATCAAAATGAAAAATGGTTAAATCTGAGATTGTAGAAAACTGTCTTAGCTACAACATATCGAAATTTTGAAGAAAATCGATCAATATTTACAGAGATACAATCAATTTTACATAAATATGCTTACGTCATAATATGCAAATTCGTATTTTGAGTTCCAAGGCCATTAAGATGATGTCACGATACACTTAATGGCCAAATGAGACATGAAATCAAATCTCCGACTCATTCTCTATCAAAATATGAAAAAAAATTGAGGGTCTCGGTGCCTTCCAAAGAGCTATAAAATATTTTGTATAGGCATGTTTTTGCCCATGTATGTTATGTATAACAAGAGTCGCGCGCACGGACATTTATGTTAAGCGGACGCTCATTCCGTTATTAATAGTTATAAAGAGATAAAGATGGAATCAATTTGTTTGTAAAATATGTGAAATATCATGAAAGAAAAAAAATGGCGATTCTATGTTGTGTAATGGTGTTACGCGCGAAAACGCGCGCGCATGCGCGTGTGCGCGATTTTTTATAAAATGCTTAAAATGACCTGAAACGTATGCAAAATAAATTTGAGACGATTTAGAGCATTTAAAAATTTTGCGCGCGCACTGACGCGCGGACGTACGCGCACGCGCGTGATTTTGGACATGAAATTGACCGGACTGATATTGACCTTGATCATGATAAATATGAATGAGAAATACCTTTTGGTTATGAAGATATGATCATGAGTTGATTTTCAGAAAATTTCACAAAATGGCGCCTAGATGACGTCATCAGTCAAGGTCAAGGTTGAAAACGTTATTGTGATTTCTCTATATGCCTATACATATGTGTACCAAATTTCAAGTTATTTGATTTAGACAATTTCAAGTTATCTTGTTCACAAAAAAGTGGCGAGAATTAAGAAAAATAAACTAGATTTGTAATACTTGTTTGGAACAAGTATAGGTGGGCTGATCCAACAAAAAATTGAGACAAAATAAAGGGTACATTTGAGTAGCTTTTTGTCTCAGCTACAACATACTCGAAGTTCAGCGTAAATGAAGCTAAAACGACGTAGATATTGCTCGCGAAAGACGGGAATGTAGAATCGAGTTTTGAGAAAAAATCATGTCCCATAGAGAATACACGCAAAATGTGAAAATTGACATGCCTCCTTTAATCACAAAAATACGCCATGATGCTTTTGTCAAAATTAACAATTGTTACGACTTCATTTGTAGAAAATTGTCTCAGCTAGAACGTATCAAAATTTAGAAGAAAATCAATCACTATTTACAGAGATACAATCAATTTTCCATAAATATGCTGACGTCATAATATGCAAATTGAAATTTTGAGTTCGGAGGCCATTATAATGACGTCATGAGTTAATTGAAGGTCAAATGTGACATGAAACAATATCTCCGAATCATACTCTATCAAAATATAAAAACAAATTGGGGTCACCTTGCATCCTAAAGAGCTACAATGGATTTTGTATAGGCATGTTTTTGCCCATATATGCTATGTATTACAAGAGCTCGCGCGCACCGAGATTTATGTTAAACGGTCGATCATTCCGTTATTAATAGTCATAAAGAGACAAACATGGTATCAATTTGTTTGTAAATATATGTGGAATATTATAAAAGAAAAAAAATGGCGATTCTATGTTATGTAATAGTTTTACGCGCGAAAACGCGCGCGCATGGGCGTGTGCGCGATTTTTTATAAAATGCTTAGAATGGCCTAAAACGTATGCAAAATGATTTTGAGACGATTTTGAGCATTTCAAAATTTTGCGCGCGCATTGACGCGCGGACGTACGCGCACGCGCGCATTATTTGAGCTGAAATTAACCGGACGGATATTGACCTTAATCATGATAAATATGAATGAGAATTACCTTTTGGTTATGAAGATATGATCATGAGTTGATTTTCGTAAAATTTTACAAAATGGCGCCTAGATGACGTCATCAGTCAAGTTCAAGGTTGAAAACATTTCTGTGCTTTGTTCATATGTCTTTACATATATGTGCTTAATTTCAAGGATTTTGATCGAGCCATTTTCGTGTTATCTTGTTCACAAAAAAGTGGTTAGAAATAAGAAAAATATTTAATAACTAGACATATAATACTTGTTTGGAACAAGTATAGGTGGGCTGGTCAACTAAAACTTGAGACAAAATAGAGCAAAAATAAGCGACATACTGCTTACAAATTCTTAAAAAACAATATCATGTAGATTCATAACGTGAACTAAATTCACCTTCTATAGGCATAACACGGAAATTATGAAGTTTTTGACATGAGGCCTTTAATCAAAATTTCTACTATGATGACGTCATCAAAATGAAAAATGATTATTACTGCGCTTGTAGAGAATTGTCTTAGCTACAACATATCGAAATTTTGAAGAAAATTGATCAATATTTACAGAGATACAATCAATTTTACATAAATATGCTGACGTCATAATATGCAAATTCGTATTTTGAGTTCCAAGGCCATTGTGATGATGTCACGATACACTTAATGGCCAAATGAGACATGAAATCATATTTCCGACTCATACTCTATCTAAATATGAAAAAAAATTGAGGATCCCGGTGCATTCCAAAGAGCTATAACGGATTTTGTATAGGCATGTTTTTGCCCATATATGCTATGTATTAAAAGAGCTCGCGCGCACTGACATTTATCTTGAATTTACGCTCATCTTGTTCATAATGGTCATAAAGAGATAAACATGGTATCAAATTCCTTGAAAAAATATGAGAAATATCATGAAAGAAAAAAAAATGGCGATTCTATGTTTTGTAATGTTGTTACGCGCGAAAACGCGCGCGCATGCTCGTACGCGCGATTTTTTATAAAATGCTTAAAATGACCTAAAACGTATGCAAAATAAATTTGAGACGATTTTGAGCATTTAAAAATGTTGCGCGCGCACTGACGCGCGGACGTACGCGCACGCGCGCGTTTTTTGACCTGAAATTGACTGGACTGATATTGACCTTGATCATGATAAATATGAATGAGAAATACCTTTTGGTTATGAAGATATGATCATGAGTTTATTTTCAGAAAATTTCACAAAATGGCGCCTAGATGACGTCATCAGTCAAGGTCAAGGTTGAAAACCTTACTGTGTTTTGTCCATATGCCTATACATATGTGTGCCAAATTTTAAGGTATTTGATCGAACCATTTCAAAGTTATCTTGTTCACAAAAAAGTGGCGAGAATTAAGAAAAATAAATAAATAATAAAGGCAATTTTAACAAAAATATAAGGTGGTCTGTATTAGATACAGCCCACCTGATAAATAAATAATAATAATAAAAATCTTGACGAAATCAAAAGGTGATACGTATATTTCATACGTATCACCTAACTAGACTTTAATTCGTCACTTTGACAAATTAGGTGATACGTAAGCTATTTTAGTATCATGAAAGTGTGCTGATGATGATCTAATGATAATATTCATGAATACGATAATGACGATATTGATGATGATGATTTTTTGGTTTTAAATGACCATCATGACCATGATTAAAAGTGGTATAGCGCCCCCTTCAGGTATTTGATAGAGAATTGTTATATGATTAAACTATTAATTTACTAAACAAGCTCAAATTTTCGCCTGATTGCAGAGCCTACCAATCATTGAACTGATATTTCGACGCACTACATACGCAACATAATGAACAAGTCTAGACTGGAATGTAGTATCAATCACCTCCCATAGGCATAACACGCATATTTAGCAAAAATCTGACATATGTCGCCTTTAATCGCAATTTTCACCATAATGACGTCAACAAAATGACTAAATATTTGTAATGATCTTGTGGATTGTCTCAGCTACAACATATCAAAATTTAGAAGTAAATCGATCAATATTTACAGAGATACATTCGATTTCCCATAAATATGCTGACGTCACAATGTGCGTATTCGTATTTTGACTTCCAAGGCTATTATAATGACGTCACGATGTACTTAATGGCCAAATGAGACATGAAATCATATCTCCTACTCATACTCTATCCAAATATGAAAAAAGAATGGGGAGTCTCTAGGCATCCCAAAGAGCTAAATTGGACTTTTTATAGGCATGTTTTTGCCAATATATGCTATGTATTACAAACCTCGCGCATACGCCTTGAACAGACGCTCATTCCGTTATTAATAGTGATAAAGAGATAAACATGGTATCAAATTGTTCGGACAAATATGAGGAATATCCTGTCAAAACAAATTGACGGATAATTATTTTGCGTTCGGCTGTGACGGACGAAAACGCGCGAAAATGGGCGTTTGCGCGATTTTTTATAAAATGCTTATAATGGCATGAAACGTATGCAAAATGAATTTGAGATGATTTGGAGCAATTTAAAAATTTGCGCGCGCATTGACGCGCGGACATACGCGCATGCGCGCGTTTTTATAACTGATATTGATTGGACGGATAATGACCTTGATCATGATAAATATGAATGAGGAAAGACTTTCTGTTATGAAGATATGTTCATGAGTTGATTTTCACAAAATAGCGCCTAGATGACGTCACGGTAATTTTGAGTCTCTGAAAAGTCACGCAGTTCTAAGTTAGACTAATATCTATCATCAGTACAAGTTTCATGATAATAGCTTTATTCATTTTTGAGATATCTTGCGAACAAATTCGAGGAAGAATAATAAGAAAAAGAAATAAATAATAATAAAGAAAAATCTTGACGAAATCAAAAGGTGATACGTATATTTCATACGTATCACCTAATAATAAAAATCTTGACGAAATCAATAGGTGATACGTAGACTTCGTTACGTATCACCTAATAAATAATAATAAATAAATAAATAAATAATAAAAATCTTGACGAAATCAAAAGGTGATACGTATATTTCATACGTATCACCTAATAAAGCTATTATCATGAAACTTGTAATGATGATAGATATTAGTCTAACTTAGAACTGCGTGACTTTTCAGAGACTCAAGATCACCGTGACGTCATCTAGGCGCCATTTTGTGAAAATCAACTCATGATCATATCTTCATAACAGAAAGTCTTTCCTCATTAGGTGATACGTATGAAATATACGTATCACCTTTTGATTTCGTCAAGATTTTTATTATTATTTGTTTATTTATTTATTTATTAGGTGATACGTAACGAAGTCTACGTATCACCTTTTGATTTCGTCAAGATTTTTATTAGGTGATACGTAACGAAGTCTACGTATCACCTTTTGATTTCGTCAAGATTTTTATTATTTATTATTATTTTTATTTATTTATCAGGTGGGCTGTATAACGTACAGACCACCTTATAATTTCGTTAGAATTGCCTTTATTATATATTTTTCTTATTTCTAACCACTTTTTTGTGAACAGGATAACTTGGAAATGGCTCAATCAAATGCCTAGAAATTTGGCACACATATGTATAGACATATGTACAAAGCACAATAACGTTTTCAACATTGACCTTCACTGATGACGTCATCTAGGCGCCATTTTGTAAAATTTTACGAAAATCAACTCATGATCATATCTTCATAACCAAAAAGTATTTCTCGTTCATATTTATCATGATCAAGGTCAATATCCGTCCGGTCAATAAAAGGTCAAATAA
Source organism: Strongylocentrotus purpuratus (assembly GCF_000002235.5). Lineage (NCBI taxonomy): Eukaryota > Metazoa > Echinodermata > Echinoidea > Camarodonta > Strongylocentrotidae > Strongylocentrotus > Strongylocentrotus purpuratus. Next base: position 1,719,895 of record NW_022145615.1, on the reverse strand, counting down.
CGCGCGCCTGCGCGTACGTCCGCGCGTCAATGCGCGCGCAAAATTTTGAAATGCTCAAAATCGTCTGAAAATCATTTTGCATATGTTTTAGGCCATTCTAAGCATTTTATAAAAAATCGCGCGTACGAGCATGCGCGCGCGTTTTCGCGCGTAAAACTTTTGCACAACATTGAATTGCTTTTTTTTTTTTTTCATAATATACCACATATATTTACAAACAAATTGATACCACGTTTGTCTCTTTATGACTATTAATAACGGATTGATCGACCGTTTAACAAAAATTTCCGTGCGCGCGAGCTCTTGTAATACATAGCAAATATGGGCAAAAACATGCCTATACAAAATCCATTGTAGCTCTTTAGGATGCAAGGTGACCCCAATTTGTTTTCATATTTTAATAGAGTATGATTCGGAGATATTGTTTCATGTCTCATTCGACCCTCAATTAACTCATGACGTCATCACAATGGCCTCCGAACTCAAAATTCCAATTTGCATATTATGACGTCAGCATATTTATGGAAAATTGATTGTATCTCTGTAAATATAGATTGATTTTCTTCCAAATTTTGATATGTTCTAGCTGAGACAATTCTCTACAAAGGCAATTGCTATTATTTTTCATTTTGACAAAGGCATGGCGTATTTTGCGATTAAAGGAGGCATGTAAATTTTTTACATTTTGCGTGTATTCTCTATGGGATATGACTTTTTCTCAAAACTCTATTCTACATTCCCGTCTTTCGCGAGCAATATCTACGTCGTTTTAGCTTCGTTTACGCTGAACTTCGAGTATGTTGTAGATGAGACAAAAAGCTATCTCAAATGTACCCTTTATTTTGTCTCAATTTTTTGTTAGATCAGCCCACCTATACTTGTTCCAAACAAGTATTACAAATCTAGTTTATTATTATTCTTCCTCGAATTTGTTCGCAGGATATCTCAAGACTGAATGAAGCCATTGTCATGAATCTTTCAATGATGATAGATCTTAGTCTAACTTAGAACTGCGTGAATTTTCAAAGACTCAAAGTTATCGTGACGTCATCCAGGCGCCATTTTGTAAAAATCAACTTATGATCATATCTTCATAACGGAAAATAATTTTACATTCATATTTATCAAGATTAAGATCAATATCCGTCGGGTCAATTTGAGGTCAATAAATGCGCGCAAAAATGCGCGTACGCGTAGGCACGCGCGTTAATGCGCGCGTAAAATTCTAAATTGCTCAAAATCGTCTTAAATTTTTTTTGCATACGTTTCAGGCCATTATAAGCATTTCATAAAAAATCACGCAAAACACGCATTTTTGCACGTTTTCGTTCGTCACGGCCGAACGAAAAATAATTTCTCCGCAAAAGCTTTTGACCGAATATTCCTCATATTTTTCCGGAAAATTTGATACCATGTTTAGCTCTTTATCACTATTAATAACGGAATGAGCGTCCGTTCAAGATAACCGTCCGCACGCGCGATTTTTGCAATACATAGCATATAAGGGCAAAAACATGCCTATAAAAAGTCCAGTGGGATGAATAAGGACTGCCAATTTTGTTGTCATATTTAGATAGAGTGTGAGTCGGAGGTATGATTTCATATCTCATTTGGCCATTAACTACATCCTGACGTCATCATAATGGCCTTGGAAGTCAAAAATACAAAATTGCATATTATGACGTCATTGTATTTATGGAAAATGTAGTGTATTTCTCTCAATATTCATCGATTCTCTTTGAAATGTCGATATGTTGTAGATAAGGCAATTCGCTACAAGATCACTTTTCACTAACTTTCATTTTAATGAGGTCATCATAGTACAAAATTCAATTAAAGGCCACATGTCAGAATTTTCGTCATTTGCGTGTTATGTCTATGGAAGGTGAATTTCGTTCACATCATGAATCTACATGGCATTCATCTATGAGCACTATCTATCTTATGTGTGCTCTGTTTTCTCCCAAATTGGGGTATGTTATAGCTGAGACCATGGGCTATAAAAACGGTGTACTTTGTTTTTTCATCGGATGTTGGGATCATGTCGGAATTTTCAATCGAAAGTTGAAATTGCAAATTTTGACGGAATCATTAGGTGATACGTAACGAAGTCTACGTATCACCTTTTGATTTCGTCAAGATTTTTATTAGGTGATACGTAACGAAGTCTACGTATCACCTTTTGATTTCGTCAAGATTTGTATTTATTTATTATTTATTTATTTATTAGGTGATACGTACGTAGACGTATCACCTTTTGATTTCGTCAAGATTTTTATTATTATTTATTTATTTATTATTATTCTTCCTCGAATTTGTTCGCAGGATATCTCAAGACTGAATAAAGCCATTATCATGAAACTTGCCATGATGATAGATCTTAGTCTAACTTAGAACTGCGTGACTTTTTAGAGAGTCAAAATTATCGTGACGTCATCCAGGCGCCATTTTGTGAAAATCAACTAATGATCATATCTTCATAACGGAAAAGTATTTCTCATTCATAATTATCACGATTAAGATAAATATCCGTCCGGTCAAGTTGAGGTCAATAAAAGTGCGCAAATGCGCGCGTGCGCGTTCGTCCGCGCGTTTACGCGCGCGCAAAAATTAAAAATGCTCTAAATCATCCCAAATTTTTTTTGCATACGTTTCAGGCCATATGGAGCATTTGATAAAAAAATTACGCACACGCGCATGCGCGCGCGTTTTCGCGCGTACTGGCATTTTGCAACATAGAATCGCCGATTTTTTTTCTGTCATCATATTCGGTACATTTTTCCAAGCATTTTGATAATTTGTTCACCTTTTATTAACGCAATGAGCGTCCGTCAAAGGTGACAGCGCGCGCGGATTTGCGTTATCTTTATCCACAATACATGGGCAAAAACATGCCTATATAAAATTCATTGTAACTCTTTAGAATAGATAGAAACTCCTAATATTTTTTCATATTTGGATAGATTATGAGTTGGAGATATGATTTCATGTCTCATTTTATCCTCAATTAACTCATGACGTCATCATAATGGCCTCCAAACTCAAAATTTCAATTTGCATATTATGACGTCAGCATATTTTTGAAAAATTGATTGTATCTCTGTAAATATGGATCAATTTTCTTTTTAATTTTGATAGGTTCTAGCTGAGACAATTTTCTACAAATGTAGTATTCACAATTCTTATTTTTGACAAAAGTATCATGGTGTATTTTTGCGATTAAAGGAGGCATGTCAATTTTTCGCATTTTGCGTGTATTCTCTATGGGACATGACTTTTTCTCAAAACTGGATTCTACACTCCTGTCTTTCGCGAGCAAAATCTCCGTTGTTTTATCTTTGTTTTCGCTGAGCTTTGGATATGTTGTAGCTGAGACAATGAGCTATCAAAAGTGTGCCTTTTATTTTTCGATTAGATGCCGGGATCATGCTCATATTTCACTTGCAAAGTAGGATTTCTGAATTCCATTTCCCGTTTACGTGTAATCGCTATGGGAGATGTTTTTGTATATCGGTAACGTACTTGACTTCCAACCTCGAGATCCCTGGTTCGAGTCCGGGTGTCTCCAACACTTTTTTTTCACTTTTTGTTTTCCTTTTGACCTTCACTGTACCATCTCCTTTGATTATTTAAACACGTAGATTCGCAAATAATGTCATAAATAACCCTTTTTACTTTATTATTACCCTATTTTCACTTAATCCATTACTTTTTGCGTGTAATCCCTATGAGAGATGACTTTTTCTAAAATCTGGAGTCTACATTCCTGTCTTTTGCGAGCAATATCGCCGTTATTTCGGCTTAGATTTTGTTGATTTTTGAGTATGTTGTAGCTGAGACTATATGCTATCTAAATCAACCCTCATTTCTTCAATAAGATGTCATGATCGCGCTCATGATCATGATCATGATCATCATGATCATCATAATCATAATGATGATAATCATTTATCAATTACATTTTCATTTCTTTGAATAAGATAAAAATCGTCAAAAGGTGTTCTTCATGATGTAAATTAGAGTCAAATGTGTAACTGGTTACTGCACAGGGTCAAAGGTCATATATTGTTTCAATCTATCTTCCCTAGATCCATGATGATCAAGGAGACACAATTTAATCTTGACATATGAATAGATCATAATGAGAGAAGCATATGAATGGGAGAAGCATTTTACAAAATAATATATCGTGTAATGCATTATTCGTTATGTAGACCATTATCATACGTATCACCTAATTCGTCTAAGTGACGAATTAAAGTCTAGTTAGGTGATACGTACGTAGACGTATCACCTTTTGATTTCGTCAAGATTTTTATTATTTATTTATTTATTTATTTATTTATTATTATTCTTCCTCGAATTTGTTCGCAGGATATCTCAAGACTGAATAAAGCCATTATCATGAAACTTGCCATGATGATAGATCTTAGTCTAACTTAGAACTGCGTGACTTTTCAAAGACTCAAAATTATCGTGACGTCATCCAGGCGCCATTTTGTGAAAATAAACTTATGATCATATCTTCATAACGGAAAGGAATTTTTCATTCATATTTATCAGGAAGAAGATCAATATCCATCCGGTCAATTTCAGATCAAAAAACGTGCGCAAATGCGCGCGTGCGCGTTCGTACGCGCGTTTACGCGCGCGAAAAAAATTAAAATGCTCCAAATCATCCCAAATTTTTTTTGCATACGTTTCAGGCCATATGGAGCATTTGACAAAAAATCACGCAAACGCGCATGCGCGCGCGTTTTTTGCGCGTACTAGCATTTTGCAACATAGAATCGCCGAATGTTCTCTATCATCATATTTGGTACATCTTTCCAAGCATTTTGATAACTTGTTCACCTTTTAATAACGCAATGAGCGTCCGTCAAAGTTGACAGCGCGCGCGGACCTGCGTTATCTTTATCCACAATACATGAGCAAAAACATGTCTATACAAAATTCTTTGTAACTCTTCAGAATAGATAGAAACTCCCAATATTTTTTCATATTTAGATAGGTTATAAGTTGGAGATATGATTTCATGTCTCATTTGACCCTCAATTAACTCATAACGTCATCATAATGGCCTCCAAACTCAAAATTTCAATTTGCATATTATGACGTCAGCATAATTTTTGAAAATTGATTGTATCTCTGTAAATATTGATTGATTTTCTTTTAAATTTTGATATGTTCTACCTGAGACAATTTTCTACAAATAAATAATCCACAATTTTCCATTTTGACAAAGGCATCATGGCGTATTTTTGCAATTAAAGAAGGCATGTCAATTTTTCACATTTTACGTGTATTCTCTATGGGACATGACTTTTTCTCAAAACTGGATTCTACACTCCTGTCTTTCGCGAGCAAAATCTCTGTTGTTTTAGCTTCGTTTTCGCTGAACTTCGGATATGTTGTAGCTGAGACAATGAGCTATCACAAGTGCGCCCTTTATTTTTCGATTAGATGCCGGGATCATGCTCATATTTCACTTGCAAAGTAGGATTTCTGAATTCCATTTCCCGTTTACGTGTAATCGCTATGGGAGATGTTTTGGTATATCGGTAACCCACTTGACTTCCATCCTCGAGATCCATGGTTCGAGTCCGGGTGTCTCCAACAATATTTGTCTTCACTTTATATTTTGACCTTTCACTGTACCATCTCCTTTGAGTATTAAAACACGTAGAATCGCAAATAATGTAATAAACAACCCTATTTTCTTTATTATTACCCTATTTTCACTTAATCCATTACTTTTTGCGTGTAATCCGTATGGGAGATGACTTTTTCTCAAATCTGGATTCTACATTCCTGTCGTTTGCGAGCAATATCGCCGTTATTTCGGCTAGGATTTTGTGGATTTTTGAGTATGTTGTAGCTGAGACTATATGCTATCTAAATCAACCCTCATTTTTTCAATAAGATGTCATGATCGCGCTCATGATCATGATCATGATCATCATGATCATCATTATCATAATGATGATAATCATATATCAATTACATTTTCATTTCTTTGAATGAGATAAAAATCGTCAAAAGGTGTTCTTCATGATGTAAATAAGAGTCAAATGTGTAACTGGTTACTGCACAGGGTCAAAGGTCATATATTGTTTCAATCTATCTTCCCTAGATCCATGATGATCAAGGAGACACAATTTAATCTTGACATATGAATAAATCATAATGGGAGAAGCATATGAATGGGAGAAGCATTTTACAAAATAATATATCGTGTAATGCATTATTCGTTATGTAGACCATTATCATACGTATCACCTAATTCGTCTAAGTGACGAATTAAAGTCTAGTTTATTATTTATTATTCTTCCTCGATTTTGTTCGCAGGATATCTCAAGATTGAATAAAGCCATTGTCATGAAACTTTCAATGATGATAGATCTTAGTCTAACTTAGAACTGCGTGACTTTTCAAAGACTCAAAATTATCGTGACGTCATCCAGCCGCCATTTTGTGAAAATCAACTTATGATCATATCTTCATAACGAAAAGTAATTTTTCATTCATATTTATCATGAATAAGATCAATATCCGTCCGGTCAATTTCAGGTCAAAAAATGCGCGCAAAAATGCGCGTACGCATTTGTCCGCGCGTTTACGCGCGCGAATTTTTTTTAAATGCTCCAAATCATCCCAAATTTTTTTTACATACGTTTCAGGCCATATGGAGCATTTGATAAAAAAATTACGCACACGCGCATGCGCTCGCGTTTTCGCGCGTACTGGCATTTTGCAAGATAGAATCGCCGATTTTTTTCTGTCATCATATTTGGTACATTTTTCCAAGCATTTTGATTATTTGTTCACCTTTTATTAACGCAATGAGCGTCCGTCAAAGTTGACAGCACGCGCGGATTTGCGTTTTCTTTATCCACAATACATGGGCAATAACATGCCTATATAAAATTAATTGTAACTCTTCAGAATAGATAGAAACTCCTAATATTTTTTCATATTTGGATAAATTATGAGTCGGAGATATGATTTCATGTCTCATTTGATCCTCAATTAACTCATGACGTCATCATAATGGCCTCCAAACTCAAAATTTCAATTTGCATATTATGACGTCAGCATATTTTTGGAAAATTGATTGTATCTCTGTAAATTTCAATCAATTTTCTTTCAAAGTTTGATATGTTCTAGCTGAGACAATTTTCTACAAATGCAGTATTCACAATTTTTATTTTTGACAAAAGTATCATGGTGTATTTTTGCGATTAAAGGAGGCATGTCAATTTTTCACATTTTGCGTGTATTCTCTATGGGACATGACTTTTTCTCAAAACTGGATTCTACACTCCTGTCTTTCGCGAGCAAAATCTCCGTTGTTTTAGCTTCGTTTTCGCTAAGCTTCGGATATGTTGTAGCTGAGACAATGAGCTATCACCACTGTGCCCTTTATTTTTCGATTAGATGCCGGGATCATGCTCATATTTCACTTGCGAAGTAGGATTTCAGAATTCCATTTCCCGTTTACGTGTAATTGCTATGGGAGATGTTTTGGTATATCGGTAACGCACTTGACTTCCAACCTCGAGATCCCTGGTTCGAGTCCGGGTGTCTCCAACAATTTTTTGCTTCACTTTTGTTTCTTTTTGACCTTCACTGTACCATCTCCTTTGATTATTTAAACACGTAGAATCGCAAATAATGTCATAAATAACCCTTTTTACTTTATTATTACCCTATTTTCACTTTATCCATTACTTTTTGCGTGTAATCCCTACGGGAGATGACTTTTTCTCAAATCTGGAGTCTACATTCCTGTCTTTTGCTAGCAATATCGCCGTTATTTCTGCTAGGATTTTGTTGATTTTTGAGTATGTTGTAGCTGAGACTATATGCTATCTAAATCAACCCTCATTTTTTCAATAAGATGTCATGATCGCGCTCATAATCATGATTATGATCATCATGATCATCATTATCTTAATGATGATAATCATTTATCAATTACATTTTCATTTCTTTGAATAAGATAAAATCGTCAAAAGGTGTTCTTCATGATATAAATTAGAGTCAAAGGTGTAACTGGTTACTGCACAGGGTCAATGGTCATATATTTTCTCAATCTATCTTCCCTAGATCCAAAACGATCAAGGGGACACAATTTAAACTGGACATATGTATAGATCATAACGAGAGAAGCATTTTATAAAATAATATGATATCGTGTAATGCATTCTTCGTTATGTAAACCATTAGCATACGTATCACCTAATTCGTCTAAGTGACAAATTAAAGTCTAGTTATTATTATTATTATCATTATTATTATTATTATTATCATTATTATCATCATTATTATAAACTGTAATTAACTTTTTAATTCACTGTAAATCTGAGCATATCAGGAGCTCTTATAGCGCAGTAGAATATATACTTAATGTTGGATAGTTTCTGCGCTCTATAAATGTATTATTATTATTATTATTATTATTATTATGTTATTATCATTATTATTATTATTATTATTATTATTATCAATATTTTTATATATTTTTTATTATTATCATTATTTGTATTATTATATTTCAGCTTGAGGATTGGCCACTTTGTTCTCTGAGGACCGAATGACAGGTCGAGTAGGCCAGTCACATCTATCAAAAATTCCCAACCGGATTTCAGTACCAAACCGCCCCGGCTACGCGTGTTTTATTGTGGTCACTATGGTCTTTTACTTGCATGGGACCGAACAAAAGAGATACGACACTGTTTCAATTCTTAATATATTTTTTTCTCATGAATTGAAATTAAATGCATTTGCGCTTCTAAATCTCAAACAAACACATTTATTTTAAAGATACTTAGTGATCAGCAATGTATTTAGTTTTGGCGATACTCAAAGTGATTTAATTTGAAAAAAATGTATTTGAGTTTGATTAAACAAATGAAATAATGACCCTCTATCAAACTCGGGTTATCTTTTTTGGAAGAGTTTATCATATTTGTAGGACTACTCACCTGTGGTATCATCGGTGGGTTCCTGACTGTTAGCTAGAAAAAAAAGAAAGAGAAACACTGAATCAAAAAAAGGAAAGAGAGAGAGAGAGATTGGAGGGTTATTATAGTTCGAAAATTCCAACAGTATTCATGTTTCTCCAGGGGCCGTCGCGACGGTCCCGGGCACCCCTGGCAAAAAACACATTGTAACGTTAATTTTACTTTATTTAAACAAAAAATGAAAATGCCCCCCCCCCCCCGGCCCAAAAAAGAAAAAAAGTAGGGGGTGTGGGTGCTGAGAAGAAAGAAAAAAAGAGTGCGCCCCATAGAGCCTATTATACGAAATAGAAGACTTCCAACATTTCTTAGGGGAAATACCGTATTATGTCCCAACCCTTAATTTTGTTGGGGTGTCGTGTGCCCCTATAGAAGTTTTGTTTAAAATCCTTCGAAGAATTTGAAGCAGTAAACTGCGGCGTTTTTTTTTTCCATGATGACGTATAGTGTTATGCCTAGGTTACATTTGCCGCGGCGGCCGTGCGGTCTAAACTATCTACGGCAAATAGCAATAATAAGGCCGCCGCAGCATTACCTCGGTCGCATACGGTAGCGGTCACATATAGGGTAGCTGTACGGCGTATTTTTAATTTGTGGAGATGTGAAGTGAAGTGATGACGCACGGTCGCCTTAAGGCTGCCCTGGATTGCCCGTTGAACTCCTGTGGCTTCTGCAAAAGTCAATTTTAATTTATAAGACCCTAGGGCAACCGCATTGCAAACGAAAGGCCATTGTACGCCCGACGTATGGTCGCCGTGGAACCGCTCTACGACATGGCTACGGCGTGTCTAATTGCTACGGCGAACCTTGAAATGAAAAAAGTTATAACTCTGTGTTATAATCCCATGGCGACCCGGCCTACAATACGACGTTATGCCAACGTGGGGCCAACGTAAGCTGTTACGATGGCTCGACAGCGACAAAATGACATTAAGCCAACATCGAGCCAACGTTATGCCAACCCCTATCCCACCAATAGCCGATCTCCTCCCAACATTGAACCAACGTTATGCCAACCTCTTTTCCACCGTATGCCGACGTCTCTCCGACATTGGACCAACGTCATCCCAACCCTTTTTAACGATGTGCCGACGTAGGACCAACGTTATGCCAACCCCTATCACCATGTGCCGACGTCGTAAGCTGTTACGTCGGTCCACCGTCGCCAACATGATGTTGGGCCAACGGCTTTCTTGCCGGCGGGCCAACGTTGGCTTGACTGCGACGAAATGACATTTAGCCAACATCGGACCAACGTCCCCCCGACGTTGGCCTAACATAATGCCAACCCCTATCCCACCATGTGCCGACGTAGGACAAACGTAGTGCCAACCCCTTTTCCACCTCGTGCCGACGTCCCCCTGACGTAGGACCAACGTAATGCCAACCCCTTTCCACCATGCGCCGACGTCTCCCCGACGTTGTCCTAACATAATGCCGACCCCTATCTTACCATGTGCCGACGTTGGATTAACGTTATGCCGACCCCTCCTCCACCATGTGCCGATGCTGGACCAACGTTATGCCAACCCCTTCTCCACCATTTGCCGACGTAGAAGCAACGTTATGCCAACCCCTATCCGACCATGTGCCGACGTTGTACCTCCCCTTTCCAGTTCATGCCAACATCCTTCTGACATTACTAACACCAACTCAACAACATATTCACACCAACATCAGTCGTCCGTTCTTAAGAACATCGACAAGATCATACTTCATCGGACATGTACAATCATTCACACACATGCATCACAACGTGACAAGGAAATGCCAGGTAATTTAAGATTGGATTGAATGAAAAAACAGAGCAAAATCCACAAAATGAAATAGTAACAATTTCATCGAAATCAGACTGTAATTGAGAAAAGTTCATTATAGAACTTGACTTACATCCCATTGGAACATATGTATAATAACAATATTGCAGCAAGAGGGACATGTTATTTTAATTTCGTCATGTCTATTTTCTAGTACAGTTTAAACAACTTATTTGTCCAATTTTAATGAAAAGTTCACCATCTTGCTTCTTAGAATTTGCTCTGAATACATCCCCCTCTATCCAAAAAAAAAAGAACAAGGAAAATAAACTGATTTTGTGGTAAAACATACTTTATTTTATGTGTAATAAACAAACTGTTGTAAATGTGAATACAATTCTTGTACATTTTTCTTTGGTACTTTAGTTTTAATTAAAAAAAGATGTAAACATAGTTTCAAGTTCAAGGTATCTCACTGTGTCACGATATACTGTCAATTTGCTAGGACGATAGGAGCTGTTATAAAATGAATTGTCTCTTACACTTAACCTATTGACTACTGAATTCTCTCTTTCCCATAGGTATAATACAGGGACCACTCGGTTCCAGTAGGCAATGGGTTAACACAACATTGTATGAGTATAATAAACAATCCTCACAACTTTCAGAGTAAAACAAAACAAACTTTCTGGCAGACGAACACGATTGCTTATGACAAGATTCCCTACACTGCTGGGTGGTTCCAATGTCCTTGTTTCAGTAGGATTCCTCTACATATGTACAGCACAAAAATATAAAGAAATTAATCAAGTGTCCACCATTTGCGTATCAAGAACTAGGCAATTAATGTAAAAAAGTTTCTATAAAAAATAAACAAAAAAATTCAGAGAAATTGCCAACATTTTTGTTGCTTAGGCATTTCAGAGATGCTGCATTTCGTCGCCATATCTTTTGTTTAAACAGCTACAAACTTTTTTTTCAGGAGGGATAGGCTACATTGCTTGAATGTGTGAAGTAAAGCAATCGCTAAATGTTTATATAACAAGAGAGGAAATTTGAAATAGAAAATAAGGAAGAGCAGAGCTTGTAAAGGGAAAACACAAGTTTCTTCACTCTAATATACCACTTTCAATATTTCTTTACAATTGAGAAGAAGGTAGTACGAAAAACATTCAGTCACTTAGATATATGAAGTAGAATATGGATGAAAGAATACAAAATTTGGGTTTTCTGCATACAACACAAAACCCTAAGTTAGTAAATTTGTATTCTTTTTTATTTTTAGGGCAAATGTTTGCAGAAGAGTGCAGTGTTTAATGGCATCCTCTTTCACATCATTATACAATTAAAGTGAAATGTGAAGCTCCCAATACTTGAGAGAGGCTTCACAGTAAAAACAAAAACACAAAGCTATATCGTTAGTTGCTTATACAAGAAACAAACCAATTAACTGTGTTCTTTTTGTGGCACCCTGCATTCAGAATTGTTTCAAAAAAATACAGCTATAAGCAGTATTTCATGATTTGTTGTTGAATAGTTTTGTAAGTGATCACAATGCAGTTTCTCAATATAATGAGGAAAAAGATGCTTGCATCCGTTAGCAGCTGTGTCATACACAAACGTTCATTAATCCAGTACATTTGTACTTTGTGTGCAGCGCACAATTATAACGAATACTAAAAAAAGTGCATTAGCTATCCTGTCTACATGTATAACTAAAGACAAAGTGAATGCCAAATGATCGACATACCCATATTTCTTAATGTTAAGGTCAATGGGGTCGTTGGGGTCGACAGTGTTCTGGAGGTTGATGGGGTCCTTGGTGCTGTTGATGCTGTTCTGGAGGAGGAGGTAGGGGTAGCTGGATCTGGACGGGTAGAGGAATCTGGAATTTGTTGTGAAGGAAGTTGACGATATGAAATGCAAGATTTAAGATTTTAATTTCAGAATTGAAGGGATTATAGGAAGAAAAAAGTATTGGGATTTGGGAGAGCTATATAGATTTGAATGTATTCAAATTATAGCAATTTAACGTGCTTGTGCATTAATAATAAAACTTATTTGAAAATGGGAATAAAAATGCAGCAATAATCAAATTTGTGAATGAATTTACCAGAATTATGGGGTCAGTGTTACCCCCGCCCCCTATAGTTTTTCCTATTTACTATTCGATCATATTTTGATTCTTGGCCAATTGCGACTTTACATGATTGCAAATGCCAAAATGATGGTAATTCCCACCAGCTACCTCTTTCACATCACAATCACATCCACCAAATGTATTGATACAAAGTTCTTGCATCTTTTGGCAGACTTGGCACACTCCCTTGTAATATTTCAGGAGGCTAGAAACATGTACTAGCGGGATATAGGAACTCACAGCCCAATCTCGTAATTGATTCCTTTTCGAACCGAATCATCATCATCATCATCTATATTGAGCTACTACTAGTAGGCCTACTTCTAAATCTGAAAGTATCAGAGACTATAGTATATAGAGACTATAATATCATTTAGGTCTGCATTTAAACAAAATATGCGTCTTCACATTCAGCACTTTATATCAAGATCGGTATTTGATTCAATTGTTCTTTCAAACAATGCATCAGCACCTTCAACACTTGTAACACCAACAGATTCACAATAATTTGATTCATGGTTGATATTGCATATTGAGATGAACATATCATCTCCCCCTTTTAATAACTACCTCTTTTTAATTATATTTATTATCCCCTCGCCGTCCTTCCTTCCGTTCGTGCCAGGGGCGTAAATCCCGGGGTGATGGGGGGGGGGGGATGCATCCCCCCCCCTCGCTTGAAGGGGGGGGGGGAATGGCCTGTACAAATATCCCCCCCCCCCTGAGATACAAAAAAAAGAGGAAAAAAAGGAAGAAGATGAAAAAATAAATGTGATTGTTTCAATTTTAGCATAATGCATGAAAAATGAGTTTTTTTTACTTTTATGTATGTATAACTGTATAGCCTACACGTATACAGTATGTCACGATCATTAAGAGTAGTTGCGCGACGTGCGCGAACAAGCACTTCATAAACTTCAGAATAATTTTTCGTTATTTTGCAAGGTATTATTATAGCCCAGACGTAAAGTGCGCCAGTGCGCGAGCGCTTAAAAAGTGCAATCATGTACAGTAGATGCCCGGCTCACCCCCCCCCACTCAGTGTTATTTAGGGTACGCGTATGCTCGTTCCCTCCCTTTGAAAGAACCCCCCCGCCCCTATCTCAGGACGGCCAACATTTCTGAATCCCTCTTTCGCCGGCTTTTCGCTGGCTTTTCCTGCCTTGGAGACCCCCCCTAAATCCGGAACACTGCTAAATGTACCACCCCCCCCCCTCGATTTCAGGTGAGCTCTAGTCGATCGAGAGGGACTGAGGGCCAATGTTTTTACTTTTCAAAATGAAATAATCCTGAATGAGCTTTCAAAGCTAGCAGGAATTTCAGGAATTTGATCCCGGGATTTGATCAATTTTTCTATGATATTCAAGGTATTTTATAACCCCCCTGTTACATTTCTCAGGAGTCCAAAGAGAGAGAGACAAAAACCCATCCCCTTTTTAAAGAAATCTCCGGGTGAAAAGTCAAATACACCCCCTTTTTTTACAATTCTCGGGCCGGATTTTGTCGCGCGAAAAAGTACCCCTTTCCTGGAGATTTTAGGAACGCGCATGCGGTTACTCCGACCCCGGAGTGTTGGGGGGGGGGGGAGGGGATAGATGAAGACTGAAGTTCCAGACCTGGCGTGTTCAAGACTTACAATGGCCGTTTGTCTCTTCAGTTATTTCAAGGTAAGCCTGTACACATTCTTATTATTTTGATATTTGAGAAAGGATTTGGCTGAGGAAATTAAATAATTCATTAGATTTAATAAATAAACACAGTACATGTATCATTATATGAATTCCAGGAACATTTTTAAAGAGGTGTGAAAACTGTGAACGCATCTGATTGAGAGTGATAAATAATACGGTAACTGTTGCATTGCCTAAGTCCTACTCGGTGGTTGTCATTTGTTCACACCTAAAACTTAAGGGACGAGGGGATGATATTTAAGGGCTGCAATGCATGTGATGTTTGTGTAAGTCTATGAATGAAATAATTTGTTGTTTATATTGAATGAATTGAATTGAATTCAGATAAATAGGGCTTAATAAAAGTCGAAAACGATGCAAAGAATCGTCTTCTTTCTATAATAATTAAATCAAATGTCTAAGCTTTTCGCGCTTCGCGCGGGAAGGGGGAAACTGAATTCAGACAAGGATTAAGAGTCGAGAACAGTACACCCAATCGTCTGCTTTCTCTAACAATTTAAGGAAACGTCAAGGCTTCCGGGCTTCGCGCGGGAGGGGGAAACTGAATTCAGATAAATAGGGCTTATTAAGAGTCGAAAACGGTCCATCGAATCGTCTGCTTTCTCTAATAATTTAAGGAAACGTCATAGCTTCCGCGCTTCGCGTGAGAGAGGGAAACTGAATTCAGATAAATAGGGCTTAATGAGTCGAAAACGGTGCACCGAATCGTCTTCTTTCTATGATAATTAAATCAAACGTCTAAGCTTTTCGCGCTTCGCGCGGGAAGGGGGAAACTGAATTTAGACAAGGATTAAGAGTCGAGAACAGTACACCCAATCGTCTGCTTTCTCTAATAATTTAAGGAAACGTCGAGGCTTCCGCGCTTCGCGCGAGAGGGGAAAATTGAATTCAGATAAATAGGGCTTATTAAGAGTCGAAAACGGTACATCGAATCGTCTGCTTTCTCTAATAATTTAAGGAAACGTCAAAGCTTCCGCGCTTCGCGCGAGAGGGGGAAACTGAATTCAGATAAATAGAGCTCAATAAGAGTCGAAAACGGTGCAACGAATCGTCTTATTTCTATAATTAATAAATCAAACGTCTAAGCTTTTCGCGCTTCGCGCGGGAAGGGGAAACTGAATTCAGACGAGAATTAAGAGTCGAGAACAGTACACCCAATCGTCTGCTTTCTTTAATAATTTAAGGAAACATAAAGACTTCAGCGCTTTGCGCGAGAGGGGGAAACTGAATTCAGATAAATAGGGCTTATTAAGCGTCGAAAACGGTACAACGAATCGTCTGCTTTCTCTAATAATTTACTGAAACGCCAAAACTTCCCCGCGGGAGGGGGGGGGGGCCGGGGGGGAAAAACTAAATTCAGACAAGGATTAACAGTCGAGAACGGTACAGCAAATCGTCTTCTTTTCCTAATAATTTAATGAAACGCCAAAGCTTTCGCGCTTCGCGCGGGAGGGGGGGGGGGGGGGGAAATTCATTCAGACAAGGGTTAATAGTCGAGAACGGTACATTAAATCGTCTTCTTTTCCTAATAATTTAAGGAAACGTCTAAGCTTCGTAGGCCTATCACCGTAGGCCTATCACCCACACCCCCCTAATGAGCGCGCATGTGTGTGTGTGTGTGTTGTGTGTTTGTGCGTGCGCGATCGCGCGCGCTTGCGTAAATTAGGGTGGGCGTGTGCTCGTGCTAGTATATGATGGCTATCGCCGATCATCCCCCCCACTCGTCGGTACGGATTTACGCCCCTGGTTCGTGCGTACGTCCGTGCGTCCGTAACAAATTTGGTTTCCGATTGATAACTTTAGTAATGTTTGACGGATTTTAATGAAATGCGATATGATGGTTCATGGTATCAAAACACAGCCTTAGTTCGATTTCGGAGAACGTAGGTCAAAGGTCATAGCTCATTAAATATGCGAAACTGGTTTCGGATCCATAACTTTAGTAATGTTTGACAAATTTTAATGCAATTTGATATGAAGGTGCATGGTATCAAAACACAGCCTAAGTTCGATTTCCGAGTATGTAGGTCAAAGGTCATAGCTCATTAAATATGCGAATCTGGTTTCGGATACATAACTTTAGTATTGTTTGACGGATTTTAATGAAATTTGATATGAAGGTTCATGGTATCAAAATTCATGTACAGCCTAAGTTCGATCTAGGAGTATGTAGGTCATAGGTCATAACCCATTAAATATGCGAATTTGGTTTCCATTCGATATCTTGAGTAATGTTTGACGAATTTTAATGAAATTTGATATGAAGGTACATGGTATCAAAACACAGCCTAAGTTTGATTTCCGAGTATGTAGGTCAAAGGTCATAGCTCATTAAATATGCGAATCTGGTTTCTGATCCATAACTTGAGTAATGTTTGACGGATTTTAATGCAATTTGATATGAAGGTTCATGGTATCAAAATACAGCCTAAGTTCGATTTCGGAGGATGTAGGTTAAAGGTCATAGCTCATTAAATATGCGAATCTGGTTTCGGATCCATAACCTTAGTAATGTTTGATGGATTTTAATGAAATTTGATATAAAGGTTCATGGAATCAAAACACAGCCTAAGTTCGATTTTGGAGTGTGTAGGTCAAAGATAATAGCTCATTAAATATGCGAATCTGATTTCCATTCAATAACTTGAGTATTGTTTGACAAATTTTAATGAAATTTGATATGAAGGTTCATGGTATCGAAACACAGCCTAAGTTCGATTTCGGACTATGTAGGTCAAAGGTCATAGCTCATTAAATATGCGAATCTGGTTTCTGATCCATAACTTGAGTAATGTTTGACAAATTTTAATGAAATTTGATATAAAGGTGCATGGTATCAAAACACAGCCTAACTTCGATTTCCGAGTATGTAGGTCAAAGGTCATAGCTCATTAAATATGCGAATCTGGTTTCTGATCCATAACTTGAGTAATGTTTGACGGATTTTAATGCAATTTGATATGAAGGTTCATGGTATCAAAACACAGCCTAAGTTCGATTTCGGAGGATGTAGGTTAAAGGTCATAGCTCATTAAATATGCGAATCTGGTTTCGGATCCATAACCTTAATAATGTTTGATGGATTTTAATGAAATTTGATATAAAGGTTCATGGTATCAAAACACAGCCTAAGTTCGATTTTGGAGTGTGTAGGTCAAAGGTCAGAGCTCATTAAATATGCGAATCTGATTTCCATTCAATAACTTGAGTATTGTTTGACAAATTTTAATGAAATTTGATATGAAGGTTCATGGTACCAAAACACAGCCTAATTCGATTTCGGACTATGTAGGTCAAAGGTCATAGCTCATTTAATATGCGAATCTGGTTTCCATTCGATATCTTGAGTAATGTTTGACGAATTTTAATGAAATTTGATATGAAGGTACATGGTACAAAACACAGCCTAATTTCGATTCCCGAGTATGTAGGTCAAAGGTCATAGCTCATTAAATATGCGAATCTGATAATCATTCAATAACTTGAGTAATATTGACGAATTTTAATGAAATTTGATATGAAGGTACATGGTATCAAAACACAGCCTAAGTTCAATTTCTCACAAATTTTAATGAAATTTGATATAAAGGTGCATGGTATCAAAACACAGCCTAACTTTGATTTCCGAGTATGTAGGTCAAAGGTCATAGCTCATTAAATATGCGAATCTTGTTTCGGATACATAACTTTAGTATTGTTTGACGGATTTTAATGAAATTTGATATGAAGGTTCATGGTTTCAAAAAACATGTACAGCCTAAGTTCGATTTCGGAGTTTGTAGGTCATAGGTCATAGCACATTAAATATGCGAATTTGGTTTCCATTCGATATCTTGAGTAATGTTTGACAAATTTTAATGAAATTTGATATGAAGGTACATGGTATCTAAACAACTTCCTTGGCTAGTTATATAATAGTATAGTCCGATGGAGGTAACTTGTTCTGATGTATATAGGCCATTTGTACCCTGAGAGGGGATGCTACGCTTTGCGTTGAATTGTATTTATATTATACTTATATTTTCACATGTGCCCCCTTTCCTTTTCCTTTCCTTATGATAAGTGCCCCCCCCCCCCATTTACAAAGAGCCACTTTCCCTTCTTATAAATGCCCCTTTTCATGATCTATGAAAATAGTTCCTTTTCATTCTCATAAGTGCCCCTTTTCATCTCTTGCAAATGACCCTATTCAATTCTAAGAGATACTCGTTTTACTTTGAAAAATGCCCCTTCCCCTCCTGATAAGTGCTCTTTTCATCTCTTATAGATGCCCCTTTATTTTGAGAAGTCCCTCTTTTCCTTCCTAATAAATGCTCTTTTTCCTTCTTATAAGTGCCCTCTTTCCCTTCTCATAATTACCCCTTTTCATCTTTGATAATTGCCCCTATTAAAATCTGATCGGTGCCCCTTTTCTTTCAACAAATGCACATTTCCCTTTATCATTAGTGTTCCTTTTTCATTCTCATAAGTGCCTCTTTTTATGTATGGTCAGTGCCCCTTTTCAGATGCGATAAGTGCCCCTTTTCACTTTTGATAATTACCCTTATAACAATGAAATGTGTCCCTTTTTCCTTTCTAATAAGGAACCTATCCCTTTTTCATAAATGCCCCTTTTCACTTCTTATAAAAGCCCAAAATCTGATGGGTGCCTCTTTTCCGTCGACAAATGCCTATTTCCCCCATCAAGATTGGGTTTTTCCTCTTTATATTAGATGTAATGTTCCTCGCTCGCAAATGAATTTTCAGACCATCACACCCAACTCCAAAGTACGATGCTTAAGCAATATCTTATATGATGTATATATTGTGATGACATTACCGACAATGTAATCACAATATATAGGGGTATATACCAATGTCTACAAAATTGTATATTTTCGACTTTAGATTTCCCTTTGAAGCTGCCCTTTTTTCCAGAAAGTGCCCTTTCTTGTTGGTGCCCTCCCACTTTGGAAGTCGCTCCGCCGCCTCTGTGCTCTTTTCCTTGCATTGTGGCAAAGAATTCTCACACTATACAATTTATCAGTTTCACGCGACATGCTCACAAAAATAACGTTGAAAGAGAAAGAAAATCATTTATTTACCTTGCAGTGTAGGTATACTCCCAGGCAACTGATCCAGACAAATGGACAGGATATGGCTAACGTTGCATGAGCACGTGGCATGGGCACGCATGCAATTTTTTTAACCCGGATGTAGGTACTAGGTCGAATTTGTTGCGTTGGCCCAACGTCATATACCCAACCAATATACATGCACTATTTATCAGTAAAGATGGAGACGATGGATCAACGTTTTGCCATGGTTGGCCCCAACGTCGTATAGCCAAGATATCAACAATTTCTAAGTAAAATTTGAAACGATGGACCAACGTTCAGCCAATATTGGCCCAACGCTGAATAGCCGACAATATATAGCCAGTATTTATCCGTTAAATGGCACCAATAGATCAACGTCCAGCCAGCATTGGGCCAACGTCGAAAAGCCAACCAATAGCCGCCATTTATCAGTAAAAATTTCGACAATTGACCATACGTTAAGCCAACGTTGGCCCATTGTCATATATAAAGGCAACACATATCCAGTAAAATGCATGGAGACGATGGACCAACGTACAGCCAACGTTAGTCCAACGTCGAATAGCCTACCAATAGCCACCATTTATCAGTAAAAATTGAAACAATGGACCAACGTTTATTAGCCAACATTGGCCTAACATCAAATATAGCGGACCAATAGCCACCATTTATCAGTAAAAATGGCAACAATGGACGAACGTTTATTAGCCAACATTGGGCCAACGTCGAATAGCCGACCAATAACCACAATATGTCAATAAAATTGCTACAATGGATCAACGTTAAGCCAACGTTGGCCCATCGTCGTATATATATTCAACAAATATCCACCATTTATCAGTAAAAATGGAGACGATGGACCAACATTGATCCAACGTTAGCACAACGTCGAATAGCCAACCAAAAGCCACCATTTATCAGTGAAAATGGCGACAATGGACCAACGTTCAGCCAACATTGGCCAAACGTCGAATAGTCAACCAAAAGCCACCATTTAAAAGTTAGAATTGAGACGATGGACCAACATTAAGCCAACATTGGCACAACGTCGAATAGCCAACCAATAGCCAACATTATCAGTAAAAAATGAGACGATGGCCCAACATTCAACCAACGTTAGCCCAACATCGAATAGCCTACCAAAAGCCAACATTTATCAGTAATACTTGAAACGATGGTCCAACGTTCAGCCAACATTGGCCCAACGTCGAATAGCCAACCAAAGCCAATATTTATCAGTGAAAATGGCGACAATGGAACAACATTGAGCCAACAATAGCCCAACGTCGAGTAGCCAACCAAAAGCCACCATTTATCAGTAATAATTGAGCCGATGGACCAACGTTCAGCCAACGTTAGCCCAACGTCGAATAGCCAGCCAATAGCCACTATTTATCAGTGAAACTGGCGACAATGGAGCAACGTCCAGCACACATTGGCCCAACGTCGAATAGCCAACCAATAGCCACCATTTATCGGTAAAAAAATGGCGACGATGGCCCAACGTTTAGCCAACGTTGGCTTGCCGACTGCGACCCTGCCGACCGTGGCCGACGTTGGCCCAACGCCGTATTGTTATCTGGGTATGGAAGGAAATGGGCTAGTATGTTAAAAGTTTATCTATTTATGGAGTTTTCGGGGTCAAAGAATCTGATTAAGATGTTCTTTCATCAATTTGAGGTCTCCTTGGGGCTGCCATACTGGTCATATTGGTCACATCCAAAATGGCCGCCATCTGATAATTATCGGTCAATAGTAGTTCCAAAAGTAAAAGGGCTAGAATGATAACAGTTTATATATTTATGGGGTTTCGGGGTCAGAGAATCGGATTATCATGTTATTTCATCGATTCGAGGTCTCCTTGGGGCTGCCATACTGGTCATATTGGTCAACTCCAAAATGGCCACCATCTGATACTTATAGGTCAATAGTAGTTCCAAAAGTAAAAGGGCTAGAATGATAACAGTTTATATATTTATGGGGTTTTCGGGGTCAGAGAATCTGATAATCATATTCTTTTACCAATTTGAGGGATCCTTGGGGCTGTCATGCTGGTCATATTGGCCAAATAAAAAATGACCGCCATCCGAATTAATGGTCAAGCGTAGTTCCAAAAGGAAAAGCGCTAGTATGATAAAAGTTGATAAATTCATGGGGTTTACGGGGTCGGATAATCTGAATATGATGTTCTTTTATCGATTTTATGTCACCAATCCTGTCCTACATGACAGGCTACAATGAAGTCTATTTCCTGGTTGAAGAAGATGAGGGAAGATGCGCCAAATTCACACTTGAGTGGGTTGATGACTACAACGTATTTCGAGAGTCGTAAGAACAGTAGCTAGTTGGAGCTGTTGAATATGTTCCTCTTATGTTCTGTCTTACTCGCGATGAGGAGGTCGTCAATGGTGGCGTACACAACTGGTAGATCACGGGTTACCTCAATCATCAAAAACCCGTTGAAAAGTATATATGTGCGGCATTTTGTAGCCCAAAAGACATGCGCACAAATTCAAGTAACCCAAAGGGTGTGGTGATGGCTGTTTTGTGTACGTCTACTGGATCGAGTGGAATGATTTTGGTGGTACGCTCTGATGACATCGAGTTTGGAGAAAACTCTATTGCCTGCTAGAGCTGAGGTGAAATCTTGAAGATAGGGAATAGGACATTTATCGGGCACTGTATTCCTATTTAGTCCATGGTAGTCATCGCTCGGTCTCCAGTCTCCGGGTTTTTTCTTGGGCACCAAGTGGGGATGCCGAACTGCTTCCAAAAGGTCGGACGATGCCTAATTCTAGCATTTTTACCCCCTTGTAGACTGGGCGTATGAGGTCTAGACCAGACAGACCAGACATTGGTCAAGAAGAGATTTGGAAGCAGCTTGACTGTCTGCCTTGACAAACATGGGGTTGATAGAAGGAGAAGAAGAAAGGATGCCTCTTACAGATAGATTAGTAGCACATCTACCAGAAAACCAAAGTGAGGGAGAAAGTCTGCCCCGACGATAGGAGTGGATATGTCGCCAATGATGAAAATCCACATGGAAGGCTTCGGTCTCCGTATTAAGTAGTGATATTTGAGCGATTAACTGCTTGCAGGGGAAATTTCGAAGTAGGGTGCATAATATTATGTTTATAGGATTTGGATGGAGCATGGACCTAGTAGGTCCATGGATGGAGGAAGAACGCTAACCTCAGTTCCAGTGTCTACGAAAAATCTAATCCCTGTTTCCGATCTGTAATGTAGAAAAGGCAATTTTTTTGGCTGGTGCCAGTGGGACTTGTCGCGTCTAGTCGCTGGCTGGGTCGTTTCCCTGGTTTGAAGAAGTTGATTTGAAAGTGCAGGGAGGAGTACATTTCTTGGCTCGCCAACAAAACGAAAGTGATAATAGCAATCCCCTCCAGCATGGCATTGTGAGCTGGGGCTTCGCGCTTGATGGTCTTGCTTCTGATGTTATATTTGCGCTTTAATTTCCTGCGTTTCCAGGAAAGATGTAGGGTGTGAAGAAGGAGAAGAAGACGATGAAGAAGACAGATAGGATGAAAATTAGATGGAGAATTTGTCACAACGATTTTATCGTCTAAATCAGCGAGGATCTCGATCTTCATCGAGTCCCCAGTTGATGCTAAAATGAGCTGAACATAATTTTGTGGGCAGCCTCTGGAGAAATAGCTGTTTCCAAATGTTCTCCTCCAACTTGTTCGCCCCAGCAGTTGTTTTATCTTGCGAAGTAACTAGGAGGGTTTGCGATCTCTCAACGTCCTCATAAATCAGCACCCGATGAAGGCTTTTTTGCTCAGAGGCGGAGTTCCTCTGTATCAATTCGGCTTTCAGTTTAACGTAGGGCTGTTCTTGAGGAATAGATACCAGTAAGTCCCAAATTTCCTGGGCATATTCCGGCTGCAAGAAGGCGACGACGTGGACAAACTTTGTTTTCTGTTGGGTGATGCCTCGGGTTATGAATTGTGCCTGGACTTGGGCAAGCCAAATAGTAGGATCATTGTGCCAGAAAGGAGGAAGTTTGATTTGAACATTGGAGACAGATGAAGGGCAAGCAGAAGTTTCAGAAGTTGAAGAATGGGTGTGATCGTCAGTAAGCATGATGACAGTTCAAAGATAAGACGTGAGTAGAAATATGAAGGAAAGGGAGACCAAAATTGAAACAGTTTTGATGAAGGATGTCTGCAACTCAGTAGGTTGGTCGGGTTCAGATCACGTCGGGGTCACCAGTGAAACGATGCTCTGCAAATGCGAGGGCGGATGTAGCAACAACATCGACAGCAACGACTAGTAGAACATAATAATGAAAAGTATGGGCGCAGGCCAAGATTTATACCCACTCAAGCGTGAATTTGGCGCATCTTTCCTCATCTTCTTCAACCAGGAAATGGACTTCATTGTAGCCTTAAACAAGTAGGACAGGATTGGTGACATAAAATCGATTAAGAAAAACATCATAATCACATTATCCGACCCTGGAAACCCCATGAATTTATCAACTTTTATCATACTAGCGCTTTTCCTTTTGGAACTATGCTTGACCTTTAACCCGGATGGCGGCCATTTTGGTTTCGACCAATATGACCAGTATGACAGCCCCAAGGTGATCTGAAATCGATGAAAGAACATGATAATCAGTTTCTTTGACCCCGAAAACCCCATAAATATATAAATTGTATCATACTAGCCAACATATTGCTCCGGTTGTCTCATTTTCGTTCACTGGACGTATATAGCAGACGACACTTGGTAGTGAATTTGTATGTGAGATTGCTTTGCTAAATATAAAATACAAGAACATTTTCCATATCTTTAAACTATCATTGATATCTGATAATTAAACAGTTATTAAAATAAACCTACCAAACTAAATAATACAATGAAATACTTGACTTAAAGTAGGGGAGTTTGATGTGGTGCACAATTGCACCCCTCTGTAGATAATCGAATAGTCCATGGCGATCATGAATATTCATGTTTTTGCTTACCTCGGCAAATTGTTTGCTTATCTCCAATGGAAAAATACGGTGGGGGTTGGCTGAAATGGACATAATGAACTGATCAGAACTGATCTATTATAATTCATGCTTCTTATCCTTCGTGTGCTTGACCTAAAACCTAAAAATCGCTTGGCAAACTGAGCCCAAAGTTCGACTTGTTTCACATGTGTATTATAGGCAATGGCGAGCTTGCAACCTTTTTTGATCAAATTACGGTGGGTGAACTTTCAGAAGTTAATAAGACATGAGGGTTCCAATGAAAGAGCTAGTGATAACGGACGTCGGGGTGGATGTGCTTTTCGTTAAACAAAAAATGAATTTTTTAACGATTTTTTGTTGTTGGGGGGGGGGTAAAATTCCATAGGCTAACATGTTAGGCTGCTGGCGATAGGGGGCGTTGTCAAATGAGACTAAACGGAGCTATATGTTTCCTTTCGTAATTACACTTGACCTGTAACCATATGGCTCGCCGTTGCCTATATAACACATGTGCAACAAGTCGAACTTTGGACGCAATTTGCCACTCGATTGTAAGGTTGTAAGTCAAGCACACGAAGGATAACAAGCATGAACTAGATTTGTAATACTTGTTTGGAACAAGTATAGGTGGGCTGATCCAACTAAAATTGAGACAAAATCAAGGGCACATTTAAGATAACTTATTGTCTCAGCTACAACATACTCCGAGTTCAGCGTAAACTAATCTAAAACGACGGAGATATTGCTCGCGAAAGACGGAAATGTAGAACCAAGTTTTGAGAAAAAGTAATGTCCTGTAGAGAATACACGCAAAATGTGAAAAATTGACATGCCACCTTTAATCACAATTATACGCCATGATGCCTTTGTCAAAATGAAAAATCGTAACAATATTATTTGTTAAAAATTGTCTCAGCTAGAACATATCAAAGTTTGGAAGAAAATCGATCAATATTTACAGAGATACAATCAATTTTCCATAAATATGCTGACGTCATAATATGCAAATTGGAATTTTGAGTTCGGAGGCCATTATCATGACGTCATGAGTTAATTGAAGGTCACATGAGACATGAAAAAATATCTCCGAATCATACTCTATTAAAATATGAAATAAAATTGGGGTCATCTTGCATCCTAAAGAGCTACAATGGATTTTGTATAGGCATGTTTTTGCTCATATTATGCTATGTATTACAAGAGCTTGCGCGCACGGAAATTTATGTTAAACGGACGATCATTCCGTTATTAATAGTCATAAAGAGACAAACATGGTATCAATTTGTTTGTAAAAATATGTGAAATATTATGAAAGAAAAAGAATTGAGATTCTATGTTGTGTAATAGTTTTACGCGCGAAAACGCGCGCGTGTGCGCGATTTTTTATAAAATGCTTAGAATGGCCTAAAACGTATGCAAAATGATTTTGAGACGTTTTTGAGCATTTGAAAATTTTGCGCTCGCATTGACGCGCGGACGTACGCGCACGCGCGCGTTTTTTGACCCGAAATTGACCGGACGGATATTGACCTTGATCATGATAAATATGAATGAGAAATAGCTTTTGGTTATGAAGATATGATCATGAGAAAATTTTCAGAAAATTTCACAAAATGGCGCCTAGATGACGTCATCAGTCAAGGTCAAGGTTGAAAACATTTTTGTGCCTTGTACATATGCCTATACATATGTGTGCCAAATTTCAAGGCATTTGATTGAGCCATTTTTACGTAATCTTGTCCACAAAAAAGTGGTTAGAAATAAGAAAAATAAAGAATAACTAGACATGTAATACTTGTTTGGAACAAGTATAGGTGGGCTGGTCAACTAAAATTTGAGACAAAATAGAGCAAAAATAAGCGAGATACTGCTTAAAAATTCTTAAAAAACAATATCATATAGATTCATGACGTGAACGAAATTCACCTTCTATAGGCATGACATGCAAATTAAGAAATTTCTGATATGTGCCCTCTAATCGTAATTTTCACTATGATGACGTCATCAAAATGAAAATGGTGGTCACTGAGCTTGTAGAGAATTGTCTTAGCTACAACATATCGAAATTTGGAAGAAAATCGATCAATATTTACAGAGATACAATCAATTTTACATAAATATGCTGACGTCATAATATGCAAATTGGTATTTTGAGTTCCAAGGCCATTATGATGATGTCAGGATACACTTAATGGCCAAATGAGACATGAAACAATATCTCCGAATCATACTCTATCTAAATATGAAAAAAAATGAGGTTCTCGGTGCATTCCAAAGAGCTATAATGGATTTTGTATAGGCATGTTTTTGGCCATATATGCTATGTATTACAAGAGCTCGCGCGCACAGACATTTATCTTGAATGGAAGCTCATCTTGTTATCAATGGTCATAAAGAGATGAACATAGTATCAAATTGTTCGAAAAAATATGAGACATATCATGAAAAAAAAAATGGCGATTCTATGTTGTGTAATGGTGTTACGCGCGAAAACGCGCGCGCATGCACGTGTGCGCGATTTTTTATAAAATGCTTAAAATGACCTAAACGTATGCAAAATAAATTTGAGACGATTTTGAGCATTTAAATTGTTTGCGCGCGCATTGACGCGCGGACGTACGCATGCGCGCGTTTTTGGACCTGAAATTGACCGGCCGAATATTGACCTTGATCATGATAAATATGAATGAAAAATGACTTTGGGTTATGAAGATATGATCATGAGTTAATTTTCACAAAATGGCGCCTAGATGACGTCATCAGTCAAGGTCAAGGTTGAAAACGTTATTGTGATTTCTCTATATGCCTATACATATGTGTGTCAAATTTTAAGGTATTTGATTGAACCATTTTCATGTTATCTTGTCCACAAAAAAGTGGGTGGAAATAAGAAAAATAAAGAATAAAGGCAATTTTAACAAAATTATAAGGTGGTCTGTATTAGATACAGCCCACCTAACTAGACATAATACTTGTTTGGAACAAGTATAGGTGGGCTGGTCAACTAAAATTTGAGACAAAATAGAGCAAAAATAAGCGAGATACTGCTAAAAAGACAAGGTCATGTAGATTCATGATGTGAACGAAATTGATGATGATGATGATGATGGTCAGGATGATGATGATGATGATAATAATGATGATCATGATGATGTCGATGATGATTATCATCATTATGATCATGATGATCATGATGATAATGATGATGATCATGATGATATTGTCGATGATCATGAGCGTGATCTTGACATCTTGTTGAAAAAATGAGGGATGATTAAGATAGCATATAGTCTCAGCTACGACATATTAAAAAACCAACAAAATTCAAGCAGAAATAACGGCGTTATTGCTCGCAAAAGATATGAATGTATAGAATCCAGATTTGAGAAAAAGTCATCTCCCATAGGGATTACACGCAAAAAGTAATGGATCAAGTGAAAATAGTGTAATAATAAAGTAAAGAGGGGTGTTTATTAGGTGATACGTAACGAAGTCTACGTATCACCTTTTGATTTCGTCAAGATTTTTATTATTATTATTATTAGGTGATACGTAACGAAGTCTACGTATCACCTTTTGATTTCGTCAAGATTTTTATTTATTTATTATTTATTTATTTATTTATTTATTATTCTTCCTCGAATTTGTTCGCAGGATATCTCAAGACTAAATACAGCCATTATCATTAAACTTGCCATGGTGATAGATCTTAGTCTTACTTAGAACTGCGTGAATTTTCAGATGGTCAAAATGATCGTGACATCATCCAGGCGCCATTTTGTGAAAATCAACTTATGACCATATCTTCATAACGGAAAGGTATTTCTTATTCATAATTATTATGATTAAGATCAATATCCGTCCGGTCAATTTCAGGTCAATAAACGTGCACAAATGCGCGCGTGCGCGTTCGTCCGCGCGTTTACGCGCGCGCAAAAATTTAAAATGCTCTAAATCATCCCAAATTTGTTTTGCATACGTTTCAGGCCATTTAAAGCATTTCGCAAAAAAATCGCGCACACGCACATGCGTGCGCGTTTCCGCGCGTACTAGCATTTTGCAACATAGAATCGCCGAATTTTCTCTATCATCTTATTTGGCACATTTTCCCAAGCATTTTGATAACTTGTTCATCTTTTAATAACGCAATGAGCGTCCGTCAAAGTTGACAGTGCGCGCGGACCTGAGTTATCTTTATCCACAATACATGAGCAAAAACATGCCTATACAAAATTCTTTGTAACCCTTCAGAATAGATAGCAACTCCCAATATTTTTTCATATTTAGATAGATTATGAGTCGTAAATATGATTTCATGTCTCATTTGACCTTCAATTAACTTATGACGTCACCATAATGTCCTCCAAACTCAAAAATTTAATTTGCATGTTATGACGTCAGCATATTTTTTGAAAATTGATTGTATCTCTGTAAATATTGATTGATTTTCTTTCAAATTTCGATATGTTCTAGCTGAAACAATTCTCTACAAATATAGTGTCCACAATTTTTCATTTCGACAAAGGCATCATGGCGTATTTTTGCGATTTAAGGAGGCATGTCAATTTTTCACATTTTGCGTGTATTCTCTATGGGACATGACTTTTTCTCAAAACTAGATTCTACACTCCTGTCTTTCACGAGCAAAATCTCCGTTGTCTTAGCTTAGTTTGTGCTGAACTTCGAATATGTTGTAGCTGAGACAATAATCTATCACACGTGTGCATTTCATTTTTCGATCAGATGCCGGGATTATGCTCATATTTCACTTGCAAAGTAGGATTTGAGAATTCCATTTCCCGTTTACGTGTAATCGCTATGGGAAATGTTTTGGTATATCGGTAACCCACTTGACTTCCATCCTCGAGATCCATGGTTCGAGTCCGGGTGTCTCCAACAATATTTGTCTTCACTTTATTTTTTGACCTTTCACTGTACCATCTCCTTTGAGTATTAAAACACGTAGAATCGCAAATAATGTAATAAACAACCCTATTTTCTTTATTATTACCCTATTTTCACTTAATCCATTACTTTTTGCGTTTAATCCCTATGGGAGATTACTTTTTCTCAAATCTGGATTCTACATTTCTGTGTTTTGGGCAATATCGCCAATATTTCTGCTTGGATTTTGTTGAGTTTTGAGTATGTTGTAGCTGAGACAAGTTCCCACGAGATTTATGTAGACTATCTAACATTATATTGACGTTATCATAGTCAAAAATTCAATCATAGGTGACATGTCAATTATCATATATAACAATCCTCAATCGGATACCTAAAGGGGGCGCTATACCACTTTCAATCATGGTCATCTGGAAGGCATTGTTCTCAATTGCATCTCTCTCTCTCCTCTCTCTTGCTCTTTTACTTCTCCTCACATGTTCTGCCCCTCTCCTTTTTTGGTCTGTCTCTGCATCTATCTATCTCTCTTCTCTTTCACCCTCTCCCTCTCTCTCTCTCTCTCTCTTGCCTTGCGTCCCTCTTATTCTCTTGGTCTGTCTCCCTCTGCTCTACAGTTGAAACTTGACTCATGGATAGTAGTATCCCTAACTTAAGGTTCATCTGTGAAAAAAATTAAAAGAAGCTAATTTCAACTGATTTGGGTAGGTATGGGTATGGAAAACTACCAAAAAAAAAGGAAGGAAGGTTGGGGGTTGGGGAGAATTTTTTATTAGAGATCAAAGGTCAATGACCTCTGCCTAAATCACTAAAAATCGTATTTATGCATTAAAATATGATATATAGCTGATCTTGGTGTCAAAATAGACAGGATCACAAAGGTAGATGACATATAATAATTACTGACCCTTGGAATAAAATCTTGACCTCCGAAAATGAGGTCAAAGGTCAAAAAACTATTTTATCTCTAAAATGTCATATTTATAACACTAAAATTACCATATCATATAAAAATGAGCACAAACAAATCAACGAAGGCTAATTTCAACTTATTGTGGCAGATATGGGGGTATGGGGGTTATTATTTATTCCAAGAGCAGAGGGGAAGGGGTAAATTTCCTTTCTGAGGGTCAAAGGTCATTGACCTTGCACTAAAACACTATACATTGTATCTCAGCAACAAAATAAGGTATATAGATGATCTTGGTGTCAAAATGCACAGGATTACAAAAGAAGATGATATAGAATAACTACTGACCCTTAGAATAAAATCCTGACCTCCAAAAATGAGGTCAAAGGTAAAAAAATATGTTTTATCACTATTAAAAATGCACTATTGGGAAAAGGAAAATGACGATATCATATAAAAATGAGCACATACAAATCAAAGAAGCTAATTTCAACTTAATGTGGCCGGTATTGGGGTTATTGTGTATTCCAAGAAGAGAGGAGGTGGGGGAAATTTCCTTTCTGAGGGTCAAAGGTCATTGACCCTCCACTAAAACACTAACAATTGTATTTCAGCAACAGCATGTTTTACATAGGCGTCAATGATCTTGGTGTCAAAATGCACAGATACCGGCCGGGAGATAAACAAAATATGAAATGGATTCTTCACCACCAAAATACGGAGGTTGAGGGTCAAAATGAGCAGAGGGGGGGGGGGGGGGGAAGGGGGTTAAAGTTCATTAGAGTCTATTAGTTTGTGTATGCAAAGTATATGTACAATTTGCAGATACTACTCACAACTTAGAACTTACAGTAACTATTGGCAACACAATACAAATTAATAATCCTCAGTCTGTTTCCTCTTCATCGCTACCAATAACTTCTTCTGCATCTATACTTTCTGTTCCATTGGAGCAATGTCCACAGCACACTCCAAATGCAGAATACACATGACATGCCAGCTTTCATGCAGCTGTATTTCATGTTTTGACACTGCCTCCCCCTTCTTTGCAGTTGCAACAAATTCCTTTAAGAAGGTTGTTTGGTGCGATACCAACAGACAGCATCTTTCGTCTGAATTTTCTGTTGGAATCTAACTTCTATCCTTTTCCTTTGGGATAAAGAATAGTGGTGTCAAGATCGATGCTTCCATACCACAACTTGAAGATGGGTTACTATTATTAAGGAGAGGAGTTTGGTGCACCTGGCAGAGAGTCCTGTATACAGCAGAGAAAGTGATGTCGACTCTAATTAAGAACCAGTGGCATTGCATAGAATAATTGACTGCCTGAGGGTACCTAGGACATAGAATATTTTAAAAAACGGCAGAGCTGACTGGTTGTCCAATTCATTAACACGAGAATAGTATTAACAAATTTCATTTGGACAAAACTTTGGAACATTACTGTAAAATAACAAAACTACCGAGATTGATAGATGTGAATTATGTAATGAGGACTTTTAAGAATCAGGAAAGCTTCAGAGGTTGCACAGAAAGGGATATGAGAATATAATAAGGCAGTGTAGACGTATCAACAACTCTTCATTATTAGAGCGATTGGAACGAAAATGGACAAGCAACACTCCTATGATAGTCCATCGTAGATGCTGAAACCTTTTTCTTGCAACAGTAGCTGACCCCGGTCCAAACATTTCTCTTCACGATGGATCACATGATGAGGAAACCAAAACAGCATGAATTTGGCAATATGCTAAAGGAAACAGCAACAAAAGTTGACTTGGACATAAACAGCAAGATGCATGCTGTTGATGGAGGGTGGTTACTTTATCAGGTTAAGTGGTCCAGCTGGTCAACCATCAAGACTTTAGTTGATATATTATGTCGGGTATATGTTCAAAACAAATTCAAGGATGCTACTGTAGTGTTTGATGGCTACGTGGAAGAATCTTCAACGAAAGATCATGAACATATGCGGCGCCTGGTTGGGAAGAAGGTTTCTTTGGACTATATCATGTGACAGAGAGGTTTTCCTGGCAAATGAGAAGAACACAGGAGCCTTAATCACAAAGATATCTGCAGGGGTGGCAAGCCACAATATAACTGTACGCCAAGCAAAATATGACGGTGACACGCTGATCGTTAGGTCTGCAATAGACACGGTCGGAAGTGTGACTTCCCCAGTTGTTGTTGTTTTCCAGAACACCAATATTTTGATATCGCTCTGCTAGATCATAGGCCTATCCACTATACTCATTTGTATTTCCAAGCAGGCTTTGATGGTCTTTACGACATCTGTAGCATAGACAAAGGAGAGTTCCTCTTCAAGTCTGGGGGCCGTTTCTCGAAACCAACTCCATGACAGTCATATCTTTGTCGCCGACCTACGTAGATGTCATGAAGTGGATAAACCGTTTCACAAAGCCATGACAGACATGATATCGATATATCACGATACTAGCAGCTCAAGAAGATAGTCTTTGTCACGATCCATTTGATTTATCAAGAATAACGCAAAACAAGTTTTGGGGCTAAAATTGTTCAAAAAGAAATATATACATATAAATTCTCCTAAAATAAATAATAAATAGTGTCATTATCAAATGTAGATCATCAACCGATTCGCATATTTCTGTAAAGATTCTTAAATTGAAGAAAAACCGGCGAGTGTTTTTTTTCGACAGTCGAATCAAAAGTTAGTTGAAGGATACCGTAATGTGATAGTTTATCAATACGTACTTTTTTGTTTATTGTGACGAGGAATTTTAGGCAAAATGCCTTTTCTCAGCCAGTTTTTATTCTAGAGTCTCATAAATACTCGTTATATAATTGATTTGATATTGAAAATATAATTTGGAAGAAGTAATTAGAGAGTGAATAATAATGCACATAGGCCCCAAAGGTATGACGGTATCCTAAGAAAAGACTATAGATCGACTATGGAACAAGGTGTGTAACATTCTTATCTCTCTTATTTATATCTTATAGTTTAATGATTTGTGATTTAATGTTCATATTCAGCTTTTTAAAGTTTCTGTATAATTTGTATTCTCATTTTTGTACATTTGCATTTCGCATCCCAGAGAATTACGTACCGAACTCGTCTATATTTTTCTCAAAATGATAGTGAAACTAATCGTACATTTCGCGGCCCATGGAATGGCAACAAACTGACTTGTGATGGCGCTTTACAGCAATTAAAAAGATATGACGGGTTCGGAGCAGTGACAACTCGCTTGTCGCGAAAGTTGTCGCTCATCTTGGCAAAGACGGCTTCGTGAAACACTTAGCTGACAAGTTGCGCGACAGTGGCGAGATGTCGTTGATCTTGTAGTTATGACGGTTTCGAGAAACGGCCCCCTGGCTGGTCTGGAAATGACACTGTTTCATACATTCACGGACATACCAAATGTACTCTCTACAAATGCTTTTAACCGACTCCAAAATTCGAACAGCGGGGTTAAAAGTAATGCAGATCGCAATATGGCTCTAGGATACTCCCCTAGAAAAGTCTTGCCTATGAAGTTCAAGAAGCGAGCAGCCAAGAACAAAATCGACCCTGACCGCCTTCCACCAAAAGAAGATGCAACAGCTCAACATTCCCTTCGTCACCATCTTCAAGTTGTGGTATGGAAGCATCTTGACACCTCTTTTCTTGATCCCAAAGGAAAAGGATGGGAGTTAGATTCCAACAGAAAACTCAGGCCAAAGATGCTGTCTGTTGGTATCGGGCCAGACAACCTTCTTAAAGTAATGTGTTGCAACTGCAAAGAAGGGGGAGGCAGTGTCAAAACATGGAATGCAGCTGCATGAAAGCTGGCATGTCATGTGTATCTGCATGTGGAGTGTGCTGTGGACATTGCTCCAATGGAACAGATATCATAGATGCAGAAGAAGTTATTGGTAGCGATGAAGAGGAAACAGACTGAGTACTATTGATATGTATTGTGTTGCCAATAGTTTCTGTAAGTTCTAAGTTGTGAGTAGTATTTTGCAAATGGTTGATTATAAATGCACATATAATTTGCATACACAAACTAATAGACTCTAATGAACTTTAACCCCCTCCCCCCCCCCCCCTGCTCATTTAGACCCTCAACCTCGTATTTTGGTGGTGAAGAATCTATTTCATATTTTGTTTATCTCCCGGCCAGTATAATTCTGTGCATTTTGACACCAAGATCATTGACGCCTATGTAAAACATGCTGTTGCTGAAATACAGTTTTTAGTGTTTTAGTGGAGGGTCAATGACCTTTGACCCTCAGAAAGAAAATTTCCCCCATCTCCTCTCTTCTTGGAATACACAATAACCCCAATACCGGCCACATTAAGTTGAAATTAGCTTCTTTGATTTGTATGTGCTCATTTTTATATAATATCGTCATTTTCCTTTTACCAATAGGGCATTTTAGTGATAAAACATAATTTTGTTTACCTTTGACCTCATTTTTGGAGGTCAGGATTTTATTCTAAGGGTCAGTAGTTATTCTATGTCATCTTCTTTCGTAATCCTGTGCATTTTGACACCAAGATCATCTATATACCTTATTTTGTTGCTGAGATACAATGAATAGTGTTTTAGTGCAAGGTCAATGACCTTTGACCCTCAGAAAGGAAATTTACCCCTTCCCCTCTGCTCTTGGAATAAATAATAACCCCCATACCCCCATATCTGCCACAATAAGTTGAAATTAGCCTCTTTGATTTGTTTGTGCTCATTTTTATATGATAGTGTAATTTTAGTGTTATAAATATGACATTTTAGAGATAAAATAGTTTTTTGACCTTTGACCTCATTTTAGGAGGTCAAGATTTTATTCCAAGGGTCAGTAGTTACTCTATGTCATCTACCTTTGTAACCCTGTGCATTTTGACACCAAGATCATCTATATATCATATTTTAATGCAGAAATACGATTTTTAGTGATTTAGACAGAGGTCATTGACCTTTGACCTCTAATAAAAAATTCTCCCCAACCCCAACCTTCCTTCCTTTTTTTTGGTAGTTGTCCATACCCATACCTACCCAAATCAGTTGAAATTAGCTTCTTTTAAATTTTTTCACAGATTGGCTCAATATGTGGCTAATTTAGGGTTACTACCATAATGGGAGTAGTAAACGAAATATGAAATCGTGAAAATACGTTCTTTATTATGTTACACATGAGCATACGTATCACCTAATTCGTCAAAGTGACGAATTAAAGTCTAGTTAGGTGATACGTAACGAAGTCAACGTATCACCTTTTGATTTCGTCAAGATTTTTATTATTAGGTGATACGTACGAAGTATACGTATCAACTATTGATTTCGTCAAGATTTGTATTATTCACAAAATATTATTATTATTCTTCCTCGATTTTGTTCGCAAGAAATCTCAAGAACGGATAAACCCATTGTCATGAAACTTGCTATGATGATGGATCCCGGTCTAACTTAGAACTGCGTGACTTTTCAGTGACTCAAGGTCATCATGACGTCATCTAGGCGCCATTTTGTGAAAATCAACTCATGACCATAACTTCATAACAGAAAGCAATTTCTCATTCATATTTATCACGATCAAGGTCAATATTGGTCCGGTCAATTTCCGATCAATAAATGCGCGCAAAAATGCGCGTACGCTTACGTGCGCGCGTAAATGCGCGCGTAAAATTTTAAATTGCTTAAAATCGTCTTAAATTTTTTTTGCATACGTTTCAGGCTATTGTAAGCATTTCATAAAAAAATCACGCAAAACACGCATTTTTGCACGTTTTCGTTCGTCACGGCCGAACGAAAAATAATTCCCCCGCAAAAACTTTTGACAGAACATTCCTCATATTTTTCCGAACAATTTGATACCATGTTTATCTCTTTATCACTATTAATAACGGAATGAGCGTCCGTTCAAGATAACCGTCCGTACGCGCGATTTTTGTATTACATAGCGTTTATGGGCAAAAACATGCCCATAAAAAGTCCATTGAGATGAATAAGGAGTGCCTATTTTTTGTCCATATTTAGATAGAGTATGAGTCGGAAATATGATTTCATATCTCATTTGGACTTTAAGTCCATCTTGACGTCATCATAATGGCCTTGGAAGTCAAAATACAAAAATGCATATTATGACGTCATTATATTTATGGAAAATGTAGTGTATTTCTCTCGACATTCATCGATTCTCTTCTAGATTTAAATATGTTGTAGTCGAGGCAATTGTCCACAAGATCAATACACATTTTCATTTTAATGACGTCATCATAGTAAAAACTTCGATTAAAGGCCACATGTCAGAATTTTCTTAATTTGCGTGTTATGTTTATGGAAGGTGAATTTTGTTCACATCATGAATCTACATGACATTCATCTTTGAGCACTATCTATCTTATGTGTGCTCTGTTTTCTCCCAAATTTGGGTATGTTATAGCTGAGACCATGGGCTATAAAAACGATGCTTTTAGTTTTTTGATCAGATGATGAGATCATGTCACAATTTTCAGTTGAATGTTGAAATGTTGAATATATCACGTATGTCTTATTTGTGAAACTTAAACGTTAGCAGTGTCCTCGTATTCAAATTATGTAAGGAAACCCTTTCACTTTCTAGACTTTACTGTCAGACACTTTTGAGTGACTGACTGACATTTTTTTTTCTCTGGTAATAAAATACATAAAATGAGCGTTATTGGGAACATGAGCATTTGGCTACATTAATAACCCACTCTGTACTCATTCTTCATTTCCTATTCAAGACTTGAATAATGACGAACTTCATTCAATATTTGGTAGTAATACCAGAGATACATATACTGATATCAATGATTTAAACTATTTATCCGAAAAAGAGTTTCATTTCAGTAGGTTTCTGAACTGTAAATATTATATTGATGAGTATTTTACGACTGAATTCAGTAACATTGACTATCATTTTAGTATTTTACATTTTAATTCGCGTAGTTTAAACATACATCGTAATGCTTTATCCAATTTTATCTGT
Organism: Strongylocentrotus purpuratus; assembly: GCF_000002235.5. Taxonomy (NCBI): domain Eukaryota; kingdom Metazoa; phylum Echinodermata; class Echinoidea; order Camarodonta; family Strongylocentrotidae; genus Strongylocentrotus; species Strongylocentrotus purpuratus. The sequence continues at coordinate 1,682,434 of NW_022145615.1, read as the reverse complement.
ACTTTATTTATAGATTTCTCTGAAACTTGGATTAATGACAGTACGCCACTATTATTAAATGTGTCTGGTTATTCATTTATACATTCTAATCGCCAAGTAGGATAGAGTGGAGGTGTTGGTCTATTGGTCGCTGACAATTTTGAATATGAAATACGCAATGATATATTTATATTATACCAATCATACAATTATGAATCACTGTTTATTGAAAGCAACTTGCCGAGACATAAGAATATTATTGTAGTTGTCATATATAGAAAACCCCAATCAAATATCAATGATTTCATCCCTGTCTTTGAAAATGTTTTACAGAAAACTTATACTCAACATAAACAGGTTCATATAATGGGAGATTTTAACATTGATCTCGTGAAATTTACTGGCAATGCTGTATGTAGTTTCTTGAGCGCAATACATTCAATTTTTTGTAATCCTTTAATTGACAAGCCTTCGAGAAACACTGGCAGATCAATATCCCTCTAAGCCACATTCCTTATACAGTGACAGTATATATCCATCCGATATTTAAAGACTTTATTTTCAAGCAACTAGCGAATCTCACGTCGACAACTCAAAATGAACGCTAATGTATTCCCACATTTATTTTGACTTTTCATTTACGCCAGGAAATCGTGACGTCATACACTATTCACTTTTAATTATTCAGGCATAAGCTCTTATTTATCAATTACATTTTCATTTCTTTGAATAAGATAAAATCGTCAAAATGCGTTCTTCATGATGTAAATTAGAGTCAAAGGTGTAACTGGATACTGCATAGAGTCAATGGTCATATATTGTCTCAATCTATCTTCCCTAGATCCATAATGATCAAGGGATCGACACAATTTAAACTTGACATATGGATAGATCATTATGGGAGAAGCATTTTATAAAATAATATGATATCGTGTAATGCATTCTTTGTTATGTAAACCAATATCATACGTATCACCTAATTCGTCTAAGAGACGAATTAAAGTCTAGTTAGGTGATACGTATGAAATATACGTATCACCTTTTGATTTCGTCAAGATTTTTCTTTATTATTAGGTGATACGTACGTAGACGTATCACCTTTTGATTTCAAGATTTTTCTTTATTTATTATTTATTATTTATTTTTATTATTATTCTTCCTCGAATTTGTTCGCAAGATATCTCAAGAATGAATAAAGCTATTATCATGAAACTTGTAATGATGATAGATATTAGTCTAACTTAGAACTGCGTGACTTTTCAAAGACTCAAAATCATCGTGACGTCATCCAGGCGCCATTTTGTGAAAATCAACTTATGATCATATCTTCATAACAGAAAGCCATTTCTCATTCATATTTGTCATGATGAAGGTCAATATTTGTCGGGTCAATTTCAGATCAATAAATGCGCGCAAAAATGCGCGTACGCGTAGGTGCGCGCGTTAATGCGCGCGTAAAATTTAAAATTGCTCAAAATCGTCTTAAATTTTTTTTGCATACGTTTCAGGCCATTATAAGCATTTCATAAAAAATCGCGCAAAACACGCATTTTTGGACGTTTTCGTTCGTCACGGCCGAACGAAAAATAATTCCTCCGCAAAAACTTTTGACAGGATATTCCTCATAATTTTCCGAACAATTTGATACCAAGTTTATCTCTTTATCACTATTAATAACGGAACGAGCGTCCGTTCAAGATAACCGTCCGCACGCGCGATTTTTGTATTACATAGCGTTTATGGGCAAAAACATGCCCATAAAAAGTCCATTGATATGAATAAGGACTGCCAATTTTTTTTCCATATTTAGATAGAGTATGAGTCGAAGGTATGATTGCATATCTCATTTGGCCATTAAGTACATCTTGACGTCATCATAATGGCTTTGGAAGTCAAAAATACAAAAATGCATATTATGACGTCATTATGTTTATGGAAAATTTAGTGTATTTCTCTTAATATTCATCGATTCTCTTCTAGATTTTAATATGTTGTAGTCGAGGCAATCGCCTTCGAGATCGGTTTACACCAATTTTCATTTAAATGATGTCATCCTAGTACAAAATTCAATTTAAGGCCACATGTCAGAATTTTCGTCATTTGCGTGTTATGTCTATGGAGGGTGAATTTTGTCCACACTATGAATCTACATCACATCCATCTTTCAGCACTATCTCGCTCATTTGTGCTCTGTTTTCTCCCAAATTTGGGTATGTTATAGCTGAGACCATGGGCTATAAAAACGGTGCTTTTTAGTTTTTTGATCAGATGTTGATATCTCGTCGAAATTTTCAATCAAAAGTTGGAATTGCAAATTCTGTAGAACTTTGCGGTAATTATGAATATGTCACGTATGTCCTATTTTTGAAATGTTATCGTTAGCAGTGTCCTAGTATTAAAATGAAATGATAGTGTTTTTATTGTTAATAAAAATAAAAGAACAACAATGCATTGCGGCCTAAACAGCCAAATTTGCAATGTTTTACACATGTAAAATACAATATAAAAAAACATTCGGAATTATTAGAAGTAAAAGTAGAAGAAGAAAGAGGGAAAAGAGGATTGAGAAGAAAGGAGAAGGGTGAGATGCCTAGCTGCCTTCCTCTTTCTGTCTTGGTCTGTCTTCCTCTGTCTCGATCTGCCTCTCTCTTTCTTTATAGTATCTCCCCTCTCTGCATCATTTCAGTGTCTCATTTATTAGTTTATTACCTGTACACAAATCAAATCAAAGGAAATTTGAACCAATTTCTATCGTTTGACCATTCACTGCCATGCATACTAACAATTATTTCTAGATTTAACATCTTATAGCTGTTGGGTTATGATGGGTAAAATATTAATATCTTAATCATATTAATTGAATCAGGACTAAATAAATCACTGTATACATGTTTGAATTTTGTTTTAAGTGTTAATAAACTTTATTTTCATGTTATCTCAAGACTTGACAGATGGCACACGAAAGCATTCACATCCACAGTGTGTCGACACGTTATTCAAACGATAGATCTTTCTTTCCAATACAGAACGGTCAATAAGCATGCAAGAAACTTAATTTAGATATAGTCCTTATTAGTCATAATCAGCTCTAATGACGTCATTGTTGCGTATTTAGCGCGTCGAAATATCACTTCAATGATTGGTATAAGTATTTCTCTGCAATCAGGCGATTTTTTGTTAGTAATAGCAGGGCACTCTCCCTGGTAATAGTTAACAGTTATCATATACAACAATCCTCAATTGAATACCTGAAGGGGGCGCTATACCACTCTTAATCATGGTCTTTATCGTATTTATGATCATTATCATTAGATCATCATCGGCACACTTTCATGATAACAAAATAGCACGTATCACCTAATTCGTCAAAGTGACGAATTAAAGTCTAGTTTATTATTTATTATTCTTCCTCGAATTTGTTCGCAGGATATCTCAAGACTGAATAAAGCCATTGTCATGAAACTTTCAATGGTGATAGATCTTAGTCTAACTTAGAACTGCGTAACTTTTCAAAGACTCAAAGTTATCGTGACGTCATCCAGGCGCCATTTTGTAAAAATCAACTTATGATCATATCTTCATAACAGTAAGTAATTTTACATTCATATTTATCATGATTAAGATCAATATCCGTCCAGTCAATTTCATATCAATAAACGTGCGCAAATGCGCGCGTGCGCGTTCGTCTGCGCGTTTACGCGCGCGAAAAAAATTAAAATGCTCCAAATCATCCCAAAATGTTTTTGCATACGTTTCAGGCCATATGGAGCATTTGACAAAAAATGATGCACACGCGCATGCGCGCGCGTTTTTTGCGCGTATTAGCATTTTGCAACATAGAATCGCCATTTTTTTTCTTTCATCGTATTTGGCACATTTTTCCAAGCATTTTGATAACTTGTTCACCTTTTAATAACGCAATGAGCGTCCGTCAAAGTTGACAGCACGCGGGGATCTGCGTTATCTTTATCCACAATACATGGGCAAAAACATGCCTATACAAAATTCATTGTAACTCTTCAGAATAGATAGAAACTCCCAATATTTTTTCATATGTGGATAGATTATGAAATGTAGATATGATTTCATGTCTCATTTGACCCTCAATTAACTTATGACGTCATCATAATGGCCTCCGAACTCAAAATTTAAATTTGCATATTATGACGTTTGCATATTTTTCAAAAATTGATTGCATTTCTGTAAATATGGATCAATTTTCTTCCAAATTTTGATATGTTCTAGCTGAGATAATTTTGTACAAATGTAGTGACCACAATTATCCAGTTTGACAAAGGTATCATGGCGTATTTTTGCGATTAAAGGAGGCATGTCAATTTTATACATTTTGCGTGTATTGTCTACGGGACATGACTATTTCTTAAAACTGGATTCTACATTTCCGTCTTTCGCGAGCAATATCTCCGTTGTTTTAGCTTTGTTTTCGCTGAGCTTCGGCTATGTTGTAGCTGAGACAATAAGCTATCTCCAATGTGCACTTTATTTTTCAATCATATGCCGGGATCATGCTCATATTTCACTTGCAAAGTGGGATTTGAGAATTCCATTTTCCGTTTACCAAAAAATCATTATCATCAATATCGTCATTATCGTATTTATGAATATTATCATTAGATCATCATCGGCACACTTTCATAATACAAAGATAGCTTACGTATCACCTAATTCGTCAAAGTGACGAATTAAAGTCTAGTTATTCTTATAGTTATTTGTATGCTTCTTCTTCTTATCATTATTATCGTATACACAATACGTCATGTGCCAAGAATTTATTGCTATGATACATCCAAGATGTCTACCAAAACTGTCAATTCGTTGCTGAAATATTATCAAGCCAAAAGAAGGAACATTAGAATTTCTATTTTAAATTGAAATAAATTATATAGGAGAAATAAATAGAGAATACAATCATGATTTTGGAACTAGGGGATTAGCATGGACATAATGCACTTGTTTACATGACCACATTATCTCTTATTCATTCTACCTCCAATTTTTCAGACTGTTTTCGAAACAATATCATGTGTGTCGATCATAGTTCTATGTAGCTTGATGTCTCCTGGTAATTTAAACAATCTAAGCAACAATTTCTGAATTTTAGCGACAATCGTTCGCCTTTGCGGCTCTTTAATACTATTATGACGTGCAGTAACAAATTGAAATTTCAGAACTCATGATAAATTCGTTTAACAGTTGATTCCACTTGGTTGATTCTATTGTTCGGGTTATTTAGCAGACCCAGATATAAATTGACATTATCATGGCTTACGACTTTGCATTAGTGTTCAGCGTCTCTACAGTGCTATTTAAACAATATTTGGAGACAAAAGACGGCATTTTTATGTAGCGTCAAAAGCCATCAAATAACAAAAACATGGCAGATAAAAAGATCCTCAGTACACGGTCTAATAATTTAAAGAACGCTTAAATTGAACCCAGCCATATTCTCTCTCTCACTCGTTTGTCATTGCCTTCATTTTCCCTCGCTTACTTCATCCTTACCACGGAATATGTCAAATAACAAAAACATGGCACATAAAAAGATCCTCAGTACTGGGTCTGATTTAAAGGAAACTTAATTTGAACCCGGCCCATATTCTGTCTCTCTCTCTCTCTGTCGCTCTCGTTTGTCATTGCCTTCATTTTCCCTCGCTTACTTCATTCTTACCACGGAATGTGTATACACGTGTATGCCTCAATCATTGGGAGTATACTGACTATTATTACCCGTATCAGACATCTGAGCTGGTCATTTACAAAACCGTATTGCCCTAGTTTTCACTAGCAGTGGGAACGGAGGGTTATATTCTTTGTATTTTCCTTGGTCTCCCTGCGCGTATTGACCTTGCGTGTAGAGACGAGTGAAAATATACCTTGGTATTTTCCACGGTCTCGCATTTTCATTGCGCATCTATTAATATTATGCGTACGAGAACCTGCGCACTTTGCGCGCACTGTATTGTGACGTAATAATCAAACCAAATACACACTGTTTGTAGTGTATCGAAAATTTTGTCAAGCACTGGATGCACAGTGTTGGTTTGACAAAGTTTGTTCAGTTCTTGAGATTGTCATGGTGGATGTCTGTATTTGCTCTAGATGTCTGATTTGGATAACAATAAAAATATTGACTGGCTTTACTTTCGGGGGATATCAGAAATATTGACCGCGCTAAGACCATATTGCCCTCGTCTTTCGACTCGGGGCAATATGATCTGAGCTTGGTCAATATTTCTGATATACCCCTCAAGGCCAGTCAATATTATATAATTATTACCCGTATCAGACATCTGAGCTGGTCATTTACAAAACCGTATTGCCCTAGTTTTCACTAGCAGTGGGAACGGAGGGGTATATTCTTTGTATTTTCCTTGGTCTCCCTGCGCGTATTGACTTTGCGTGTAGAGACGAGTGAAAATATACCTTGGTATTTTCCACGGTCTCGCATATCGCATCTATTATGCGTACGAGAACCTTGCGCGCAATCTATTGTGACGTAATAATCACACCAAATGCACACTGTTTGCAGTGTATCGAAATCAAATTCAAGCACTGGATGCACAGTGCTGGTTTGAAAAAGTTTGTTCAGTTCTTGAGATTGTCATGGTGGATTTTTGTATTTGCTCTAGATGTCTGATTTGGATAACAATAAAAATATTGACTGGCTTTACTTTCGGGGGATATCAGAAATATTGACCGCGCTAAGACCATATTGCCCTCGTCTTTCGACTCGGGGCAATATGATCTGAGCTTGGTCAATATTTCTGATATACCCCTCAAGGCCAGTCAATATTATATAATTATTACCCGTATCAGACATCTGAGCTGGTCATTTACAAAACCGTATTGCCCTAGTTTTCACTAGCAGTGGGACCGGAGGGGTATATTCTTTGTATTTTCCTTGGTCTCCCTGCGCGTATTGGGTGGTATTCCGGTAGCGCGTACTAAGTTAGCGCATACTTAGGGGAGCCTTCCAAAGTTGCGACTGTGCCCGGACGCGTCGGGGCGCGATGAATAGAACAGTGGCGTCCCAAGAGACGCATTGAGGCGCAAAGGGGCGCGAAGGGGCGCAATAGTCACCCTCACCTGATTCTTGCATATGAAAAGAAACCGTCTATTGTTAGTATAAACCCGCTCTATTCTTCTTGCGCCCTTTTGCGCCCCACCAGGCGATGGAAGATTATCTCTCCCGTCATTGTTCTCGCTCGTGATGCGCGGTACAGCTTAAACTTGATATACAGAAAGTATTTGTCGGCCAAAGCCTGTCTTCCCCTCCTCCGGTTTTCGTTCTGATAAACTTTCCATTGTTTGTAAAAAAAAATGATGTATTCTTCTCGCGTCGCGATCTATTCTTCTCGCGCCGTTTTGCGTCGTAACGGCGGGGTATTACCTTTCCAATCATTGTGGCGAAGCTTTGCGATGTACATTACTACAGTACAGCATGAACTTCTCTGGTGGGATCGTCTTTGTTTTGGGGGGCAATCAACACACTCGTTCATCTTGATCAGAATACATTATGATTTATTTTTGTTGGGTTTAATACGCCTCCTTTTAATTTTTGTGACGACTGTATGAAATGTGAAATAAAGATGACTATGTACGATTAATGGTTGTTTAATTGCGAGCTTAATTGTCCCCAACAACAAAAAATAAAAGACGAATGATGTGAATGACTACATGTATGCGGTTATAGTCGGCAAATTGATTACTGTTTGGGTCGCTTGTGTATGTTTGTAATTTGAATGATTATCAACATATTTGTATAATTCCCACATCGCGATATGATTCTAGCGTCGTATAATGGACAAAGGAATTATCTTTCTCTCTCGTCATTTATATTCACGCTACGCGTTGCACATCGCCACAGCCTGAGCTTGGAAGAATTTATATTTTGTCAGTCTAATCCTTTTTTTTCTCCTCCCATGACTTGGTTCTAATAAATTGAAGGTTTGCTTATTAGGGATAAGAAGGATAACATCAAACAAACGATTTACTCAAGATGACGCTCTTTTCATTTCACCTCGCTGTTTGATAAAGTAGAGTTTTACGGAGCGAATACAAAAGAAAAGTTCGCTCTAAGGCCAAATAAAAGTTTTTTTTATTAGTGTCCTGTTTTTTCGAAAACTAGGAAGGAGGAGGCCCTCTCTTTTCTTTTCTTTTTCTTTCAAAATGGCCGCTCAAAATGGCCGCTCGGTACATTTTCCCTGACAGTCGGGCTATTTTTCAGAATGGCCGCCGACATCTTTTAACTTTTTAAAAAAATCAGTAATAGATCCATTTTAGTATTGTTTTTCATATTATTTCCCCAAAAATAAAAAATAGGAGGCGGCCCCCAAAAAGGAAGCAGGCGGGGACGCTAAACATGTATATTTTGTTAAGTGGCCTCAGGGAAAAAAAACATAAAATGCCGTGGCAGGATTTCACGCCCGAGATTTGCCTTCGAAAATTGCCCGTCCAAAAGGCGTTTTAAATCATAATAATTCCATAGCTCTTTTTAAAAGTGGAATAAATAGAAAAAAGAGTCCGGGAACTATATCGAGATTATAAAACATGTGTGTCATGAAGATGTTAACAAAAAAGTTGAGCAGCAATTGGAAATGCAATACAAAACATTAATCAGTTCATGATGATAATTAATCATTCGACACAACATTCGAATCATTTATTCGTAGATTTTATAATTAAGTGGCGAAAGTGAAATTTTGAAATCTTAATGCACAGATACAAAAAACATACCAAACATGTTTTGATTCTTATTCTAAAAAAAAAAAACCGGCAAATTTTAAACGATCTTTTTAAAAGGAGGGAGGCGCTATAGCCCAGTGGTAGAGCAGAGCAGCTCGTAACCGGGAGCTCCCTGGTTAGAAACCAAGTCGATATGCTATTGTAAGGCATAACTCAACATTACATTTCGTTCGGAGAGGATCTTAAACCCGCCGCACAGTGGGCCAGGGAGGAACCAAAGTGCGCCAAAACTCATGTTTGGGGATTTATTTTTTATAAATCCAGAGGAAATGTTTGGATTTCCAGGGATTTGCGCTAAAATTTTATTACCAACATTTTCTCTGATGTCTAAGCTTTAAGTTGATACCAGATTTGGCTGCCCGATTCTGCCCGTTATTATGTTAGAGCCGTTTTCCTTGCAACATTGCCCCGAAAATGTGTTTATTTCGGTCCGCGGTGTTTTCAGTGAATTACCCTATAATATATCATGAAGATTGTGTTTCTATTAATTTTAACCCATTCATTCAACGAAATGAACTATCAGGAATATGTGAGAGCAATTTCATATCAATAACTTAAAAACTTCATGTTGAATTGAAAGATTTATAAAATAAGTCACTTTTGCACTAAAACTGTGAATATGTAGGATTTTGCTGTTTGAAGTAGTAAATTTATACCCTTATTGTGCATAACGGAATTAAATATTTCACTGAGGTATTCCTCTATGTATTACCTTTCAACTGGGCAAGAAAAAAAAATCACCCAAACTTAGTTTTGGCGCACTTTGGTTCCTCCCTGGCCCACTGTGCGCCGGTCCCCTGTTTGCCTAATTCAGAGCATACACATGCTTCATATAGCAGTCAGGAAAAAAAAAAGCGAACGGTACAGGAAGCTACCTTTTATGGATAGGCCTAAATTGAAGGTTTGGCTTAACTAGGGAGAAGAAGGATAACATCAAACAATAGATCTACTCATGATGACGCTCTTTTCATTTCACCTCGCTGTAAGATAAAGTAGAGTTCTATGGAGCGAATACAAAAGAAAAGTTCGCTCTAAAGGTAAAAACATAGAATGCCGTGGCAGGATTTCACGCGACTATTGTTTGATCGCTATAATTGTCCGACTTGCTATAGATTCTTGTTTAGCTACACATAGGTGTGTGTGTGTGAGAGGGGGGCGGCGAAGTGAACGGCCGGACCAAAATGGCAGAGGTCAATCAGGAGGGCTCCGCTCGCTAGTTATAAGGACCGCTAATTCATTGGACAACTATTCATGAAGACCGCTATTCGTAATTTGAGAACACGGTCATTATGTATAAGGGTCATGAATTCGTAATACGACATCCCCCCTCCCCAAAACTAAATAAATAAATAGAAAACATGAATAGATTAATAAACTTAACTAATGATACAATAACAAATAATGCCCGGTAATTGGGAATAGCCGCCTATGAGCGGAACAATGGGCGCAACAACTATTAGCTGCTCAAAGAGCTGTCTTTTGTCATTGCGTTGCAAAAACAAAGTGCTTTTAAAAGTTATATGTACTATAATATCCGTATGCTATATAACACCCAATGTGAACATGACGTGTTCAGGCCTTATAACTATATACAGTGCACGTTAAAACAAAAGACTTTACTAGCGCTAGCTAAGAAATGTGAAACGTCAAAACGTCACGAACATTGAAGATAACAAATTGTTAAGACAAATGACACCACCAATAAAGTTTCTTCGCGAAGAAATATTCGATCGAATTTCATGTTTGGAACAGATAGGCGATTTCGAATTGTTCAATCTACAGAAACGTTTTGATGATGCAGGCTCCCGACAATACGACTATCATGTGTGTAATATCTTTAATTTGCAGATGTTTGTTTGTTTTGTATGACATATTTATAAACGCCCTATAATCTTATTTCAAGCAGAATCTTTCAATCTCTTTGATTATAAGTATCATTTTTAAATCACGGGTATTTAAATACAATAGCTGATTTTGCGAAGATTTAGAGAACCTACGTTTCTATTCTTTAAATCGATCTTGCATGAGAAAGAACAGAGTGATGATATAGATATATGACCTATTTTGATCGGATGACAGAACAAAATAAATGTAATATGAAACAAATAATGTGTCAAAACATACAGAAGGAATACAATTATACATATCGTTTTTGTTTTGTTCGTGAAGAAATTAATATAATACAAGTAGTGAACACATTAACGAACAGAAATGAACAATCATAACAACGTCAACGCCTACACAACTTCGATATTTGGGAGGAAAATAACAATCAGAACAACAATCTAAATCAATGTCTTGTACGTAAAATAATAATAAAACATATCAGTAGCCAAAGTGAAAATTTTAGAGTCAGATCTTTCAAGACGAGAGCGGACACACACGCGGGGATTACATGAATAACTAATGCGTAGGAACGGGCGCGAAAGCTTTTCAAATTCACAAATTCACAATTCACAAAAAGCGCTTCGCCTTTAAGCGCACCCCTCCCCCCCCCCCCCCCCCCCCACCCCGAATGAGTGTTATGTAGGGTACGCATATGCATTTTCCCTCCTTTTGAAAACAGCGGTGTGTAAAGTCAATACGGGCCGGATTTGTGTGTACTAGACGAGCCGGACTTTGGTGCGTGAAAAGTACCCCTTTACCAGACAGTAACAATGAGTCTCCAAACAATAGCCAGATTTGATATTCATATTGTGAGCATGTGCTTAGTTATATCGGGATTCCCTGGTTATATTGAAGACGTGGGCTAATATCTGTTTGCCCAGTATTTCTCGCTGATTGTTTGACCAACATTAAATTGCTATTGTCCAGCTGACTTTTCTAAAGGCTTTTCTACCCTCGGCGCTAAAGGGATTGCGGAAAATTTCAACACTATTTGTGTTTCTTGATGACCCAGTAGAAGAAGAATAAGGGCTACCCTGCCCCCCCCCCCCGAAAAAAAATGTCCCAAAACAACGCAATCATTATTAATTCCGTTTACTACTTGATACCAACACGTGCATGATGGATCCCCCGGATGGATCCTTATTTAGACAGTGAGACAGTTCTGTAACGAGAAGCAATTCAACGAATTGCCATGGCTTGTATATGTTCTAGAACGCACTACGCTCTTTCGATAACACGTGGCCCCTATTCAGCACTATATATACGTATTTTAGTTATTCTTAACAATGACCTAGATCTAAAACTGGCCGCGGATGTAACCCCCCCCCCCCCCCTTCGTCGCAAAGAAATATTCGATAAAATTCTTTGACACAGAATGATAAACTAATTTCTTCTTGAGATATGTTTGGGGTGAAATTTCAAACATCATTTCCTGGTAACTCTCTTTTTTTAATGCATGCTCTATTCTTACGATTTAGGCATAATTTACTATGTTGACAGACAGAGCCCCTGACAGAGGCAGACGTGTGTTTGTGGTGCTCCGTAAATTCCCATATTTTGTGCGTTTATAGTGCACTTTCTTTTGACTGTTATACATCTACGTCTTGGAAATTTTCCTGTGATTGTGGACATTTCACTCTTTTCGACGGTATGTGAACATTTTCCGAGATATATTCGTTTTTCGTCAATTTTAATCCAGTTTTTTAGCGAATTTATATTTCAAATTTGAACACTCTGCGTAGCATCAAAACAATTGTGCGCAAAAATATTGCGCCATACTAGTTAAGTTACGCAAAGGACCAGCAGATACCAACGCAGCAACGTAACCATGGAAACTTTACCAACAAATTTACGTGGACTCCGCGTGAAGCAACTACGTGCTGAGTTACAGAAAAGAGGTATGCATACAAACGGAGTAAAGGCGATCCTTCTTGAAAGACTAGAAAATGCAGTAGGCCTAGACGAAATAAGGAACACTAATGCCGCTGGTGATGTAGATGAAGATAAACATGAAAAGCCAGATGATGTCTTCAATGATGACGCAGACTGCCGACAACTACTGCATAATGTACTGAGTGAAATAAAAGGCTTGAATAGTAGGCTAGATACTATCGAGAAGAAGTTCAACAATCTATTCGAACAGCATACTTCTACTTCTACTTCTACGACGATACTCAGCAGGATCCATAAGTCAGGATGTAGTGCAAGGGAGAAGGAGAAGGAGAAGGAGAAGGAGACGGAGAAGGAGAAGGAGAAGGAGCAAGGGAATCTGAGGGCACAACAACAAGTATCTAGGCCTACCACCAAATATTTCCCGACAATTGCTACGCATAACCGGTTTGAAATACTATCCGAGATCACGGAATCAGACAACAGTGCCAAGAGTGTATCAATGCCAATTGAAGATCAACTTCGTGACTACAAGGCCAAGCACCTGAAGTTGTTCTCCAAAACCAACATCACCCATTCTGAAGTTATCTCTGATGACGCAACTGATGACAGCGACGCAACTGTTGACAACGACGCAACTGATGACAGCTCAGACCGATCTTTGTCAACACCTACTAGTACTACTTCTACTTCACCACCATACCATGAGCAGATAGAGGGATACCGCCACCGACATAGTGTGATCCGCAACAAACGAGATGTAGTTGTGGTCGGTGATTCCATGATAAAACACATCGACGGAAGACATCTCTCCCGCAGCAAGAATGTGAGGTGCGTCTCTTTTCCCGGTGCAAAAGTGAGAGACATATTCACCTCTTCACCTTGCGAGTTTCTCAAGCCAGGGGGAGAACTGATCATCCACGCTGGCACCAATAACATCTCTGAGGGTGCTGGTGAAGTTTGCCACCAAATCACAGACCTCGGCAAGTCTGTTGCTGCCGAGGGGTTTAACGTCTCAGTCTCTACGATCATCCATCGTAGAGGGGAGAGTGAAGCGGACAAGAAGCGGGTTGATGAGATCAACTATCTGATGGAGTTGGCAGCCAGCGAGAACAGATGGGGCCTCATCATCAACAATGATATCAGCGAGCAGCATCTCGGGCGTGATGGCGTTCACCTCAACAGAGCCGGTCAACGAATCTTGGCAGGCAACCTGAAACGCCTCATCAACAGTGCTGACCAACCGACAACACGAGGCCATGGCTGGACTCAACGGTCGTCCGATCAAGTTACAGGCAGTGAACCTGGAGCAAGGCGGCATCAAGCCATCTACCGAGAAAACCAGAGTCTTCATTCTGATGAGGAGAAAAGCAGCCCCGTAAAGTCCTACGCCGAATCTGTTTCTGGGAGATCTTTGGATTTCAGTGCAGTCAAACAGAGGTCACGACTGAAACCAGCCTTCAGACCATCCAAGGTGGACATGAAAGACTGGGCGAAATATCTTCAATTTGTAAGAAGGGTATTGAATTAAGTGAAAGTTTGACAAAATCTAGTGATGATCCGAAAATTATAGTTGACGGTCGAAAATATAAGTTCCCTTGTGGGAACTGTGATAAGCCAGTCAAATGTAATCAACACGGCCTTCTGTGTTCTTATTGTAAAAAATGGTTTCACACTAATTGTCAAGCTATCAGTTTTTCAGAGTACCGCAGGTTATATTATGAATGCCCTGATGAGAAGTGGAATTGTTTAACATGTTGTCTGCCATCTTTTTGTGACTCATTATTTAACGACGATTGTTTAGAGAAAGAAAGCCAAAACGAGGATAGACTAAAAGAAAACTATTTTAAGATAACGCGCGTTACACCTGAAAAGCAAGCGATAGCAAGAGTAATTCAGCCAAACCTCAGAGATGAAAACACTTCTCTTTATCAAGAATTTGAAGAAAAGTTTAAAGTTAAAGGTCTTCATTTTTTACACCTTAATGTGAGGTCTATTCTAAACAAGATATCGGAACTTAGAATTCTTTTTAAAAGAAAAAGGCTGTCTATTATTGCTTTCACTGAAACATGGTTAAACAATTCCATAAATGATGAAGAAATTGAAATAGACGGATATAAAATCATACGCCATGATCGATCCTCTGGCTCTGGAGGTGGTGTATGTTTCTATATCAGAAATGATATTGCATTTAATATTATGGATGCTATAAGTACTGGAGATACGGAATCCCTGTGGATAAATTTGCTTATACCAAGATCAAAACCAATTGTTGTTGGTGTTCTGTATCGACCTCCGAAAAACAATTTGTTTATCGAGAAATTGTCCAATATTCTTGATACATTAAAGAAGGATGACGAAATAATTCTTTTAGGAGACATGAATATTTGTCTTCTTCGCAAATCGCCACTGGCTAAAAAATATATTGACTTGTTGAGTCTTCATGGGTTTAGTCAACTCATTAAAGAGGCAACACGCGTTACACCTACATGTTCTTCTCTATTGGATCATGTTGGTTGTACCAAAGAAAATAAAATAAGTCAAAGTGGTGTCATTGATCTAGGTATTAGCGACCATTATTTTACTTTCTGTACACGGAAAAATGTTAGACTGGCTATAGGTCATCACAGGACTAATGATATCAGATCCATGAAAAAATATACAGAAGAGTCTTTCAATCTTCAACTATCTGTTGTTGATTGGTCACGAATAACTGACTGTACAGATGTAAATGAGGCATGGTCAATATTTCAACATGTTTTTATCTCAAATTTGAATATGATAGCGCCACTGAAACGGATAAGAATAAAACAAAGATCAGAAACTTGGGTGACTAAAGATATTCTTTCCCTAATTCAAGAGAGAAATATAGTATACAAAAAATGGAGGAAAAGAGCAAAAGATGAGAAGCTCTATAAAAGATACAGAGTATTAAGAAATATGGTCCAAAGAGAGGTGAAAAAGGCTAAACTCGATTACTTACAAAACAAGATAGAAGAAAATAAACAAGATTCGAAAAAACTTTGGCAGAATCTAAAAAGCTTAGGATTGAAAAATAAGAAGCGAAAAGAACAAGAATCTGTCATTAAAATTGATGGGGAATTATGTCATGATAAGATGGCCATCGCTGATGAATTCAATTCTCATTTCACAAATGTGGCTGCCAAATTAGTAGACAAACTCCCCCCTTCCAAAGACTTTTTCAGCGCAGACAATGATTGTATTCGTGACTTTTACGAAAGAAAAGGTGTACGTGAAAACAGCTTCGAGTTATTACCAATCAGTGAACAATTTGTTTTCAAAGAGTTACGTAAGTTGAATGTATCAAAAAGTACTGGGTTAGACTTGATTCCAGCTAAATTTCTAAAAGATGGTGCGAAGGTTTTATTTAAGCCTCTAAGTTACTTAATGAACCTATCTATCTTGACGAGTACTTTTCCAGAAGATATGAAAATAGCAAAAGTGACTCCACTTTATAAAAAGAAAGATAAAACTGATGTTAGCAACTATAGACCTATTAGTGTTTTAAGCGTAGCATCAAAGATTCTAGAAAAATCGGTCTGTGTTCAAATTGAAAGATACTTCAAAGAAAATGATATAATTTATGAATTTCAATCTGGTTTTCGACATGATTATTCGACTGAAACATGTCTAATTCATTTGACTGATTATTTGAGGAGAGAAACTTCCCAAGGACGCTTTGTTGGTATGGTGCTCCTTGATCTGCAAAAAGCTTTTGATACAGTTAATCATTGCGTCTTATTGAAGAAGTTACAACTAATGGGTTTTGATAAGGCAAGTTTAGATTGGTTCAGATCCTACTTATCTAATCGGCACCAAGTAGTGGCCATTCATGATATTCGTTCCAAACTAATGCCTATAACATGCGGTGTTCCTCAGGGAAGTATTTTAGGCCCAATTCTATTTTCAAGTTATATAAATGATATGTGTATTTGTATAAAAGACTTCAAACTATTATTGTACGCAGATGACAGCGTACTACTCTATTCAAATCCTGATCCTAAATATATTGAGGAAAAGCTCAGTGAACAGCTGTCTACGTGTGTCGATTGGATGACTGATAATAAGCTTTCTTTACACTTGGGAAAAACAGAAAGCATTTTATTTTGTTCTAAAAGTAGTTCTAAAAAGTCATTTGAATTCAAAGTGACACACAATAATCAAGCAATCAAGAGAAAAGAGTCTGTGAAGTATTTAGGCATTGAGTTGGCTAGCGCAATTTCATTTTCATCTTTAGTAGAATCAGTTGTAAAAAAAGCAAATTCTCGTCTGAAATTTTTGTACAGATATCAAAGTTGTATGGATTTAAAAGCAAGACGTACACTCTGTTTTGCTCTTATTCAATGTTTATTTGACTATGCTAACCCTGCATGGTACAGTAACATAAACAAGTCAGATCAAAAGAAGTTGAAGATTATACAGAACAAAATGGTGAGATTTATCAACTGTTCTGGTCCAAGAACTCATGTTGGCTATAGCGAACTTTCTAAAGCTGGTTTTCTTGAAGTCGACCAAAGATCAAAACAACTCGCATTGCATCACGTGCATAAAATATATCATACTAGGGCGAATCATTATATTCGATCCAACTTCGATCTTGTTACTGACGTACATGATTATAATACAAGAAATAGACGATTCAACTTTAACTTACCAGAAAGAGTAGGTAGTATTGGAAATTCGTTTTATTACAATGCCATAAAACATTGGAATTCCCTTCCCAATGGTGTAAAAGAAATAGGAAACTATGATCATTTTAAGAGGAAATTAAAGGAATACCTAATACTTGACAGTCAGAGAAGAGAAGTGAATGACATGTTATATGATTGAAATTGTTATTCTTCTGTCGGTTCATACTTTTTCATGTTGTATATACTTATGTTTTCGTACGTTATAGAAATTCTACAAATTCATCATTATTTTCCTCTTCTTCCTTCTCCTCTTTTTCTTCTTCTCCTTCTTCTTTTTCTTCTTGTACTTAATATCATTTCTATCATCAGTTTAATGTTGTTATTATTATCTTTAATAAGTAGTTCTTTTAATTTTCTTATCTGTCTGTAAATATTACTATTTTAATTTATTAATTGTATACATGTCTGTAAGGGACCCCACTGGAAATAAGCTCTCGAGCTTTCGTGGGTTATCCTGTTCAAGCTGACTTATTTTTGATCTGTTATTATTGTATATTGTTGTATATTGGAAGCTTGTCGAATAAAAATCAATCAATCAATCGATTTGCAATTGATAATCTCCCTGGGAGTTTTGCGATATCCCCGATGATACGGGTACAGTGTATTTAATTTTCTTCGTAACATTAGTGTTTTGCAAAGAAAGAACATTCTGAAAATGAGCGTCTTCCTTCTAACGAAACATATTGATGATGTTCCCGACAATACGGATATCATTTGCATTAAAAAAATCGTAATACAGATAAAACGCTTTTTAAATCCAATTCAAGGAGAAACTATGACATTCTTGATTAAGTATCATTTTCAACATCACGGATTTTAAAATACGTTCTCTAATTTTAAGAAGATTCAAAGGATCTATGTATTGAAATAACAGACTGATGATATAATTATATGATTTATAATGATCATACGACAGAACTGTTTACAAGATGCAACAAAAATTGTTTAAAAAAAAACAAGAAAATCGAAACATGCGATAACATCGCTATAAGGAAATATAAAATTACAATTAAAGTGTCAAAACATGCACGAGGAAAACAATGTCAGAGAGAGTGGGGTAAGTATAAAAATAAATTTGTTTTTTTCGTGAACAAATCAATTTGTATTAAAATTGATACAGTATATTGAACACAATCATGAACAGAACAGGAGGAGATGAACAAATGAACAATCATGCCAACGTTAACGCCTACAGAACTCCGATTTCGAGAGGAAAATAAACAATCAGAACAAACATTGTAACCAATGTCATGTACGTAAAATAATATTAAAACAAATCAGTAGCCAAAGTAATGCTTTTCAGAGTCAAATCTCGCAAGACGAGGGCGACACACAAGCGGGCACTACATGAATAACTAATGCGCCGGACCGGGCGCGAAAGGGCGCGAAAGCTATTCAAAGTTTAAGCTCCCATTCACAAATGTCAAGTGCTTCACCGGGGCGCGCCCCGGCGGGGTAATTTCGTAACAATGAGACTCCAAACAATAGCCAGATTTTAATGAGCTGGCAACCAACTGAAGTCCTCTCCTATCCGACGCAAAAAGGCGCTAATGGGCGCAAAAAGGCGCCTCCTTTGTTCTCATATCCTGCTCTGCGCCCCGACGCGTCGCGACACAGTCGTAACTTTGGAAGGCTCCCCTTAGTTAGTTCATACTTTTATGGAGTGCCTGTTGCAAACTAATTTACCCTGTACAGATTATTTTAATCCTTCAATGAAAAGTGTCCAAAAAAATTAATTTTGCAATGAAATGGGATGAAAAAGATATTATGAGTATGAAGTGAATTTTAACAAAGTCTTTGGTAGATTATCTTTATCATGAATATTGAAGGAGGAAGGTGAAACCTAGCATTCCATAGAAGTGTGAACTAAAATTCTTGTTTAGTCTGGACTTAGTCCCGGCTTAACTTATGAGAATACCACCCATTGACTTTGCGTGTAGAGACGAGTGAAAATATACCTTGGTATTTTCCACGGTCTCGCATCTGGCCGGGCATCTTGTATTGACTGCGCCGTATTTTGTCATTTTCATTGCGCATCTATTATGCGTACGAGAACCTGCGCACTTTGCGCGCACTCTATTGTGACGTAATAATTACACCAAATGCACACAGTTTGCACTGTATCGAAAATTGTGTCAAGCACTGGATGCACAGTGCTGGTTTGACAAAGTTTGTTCAGTTCTTGAGATTGTCATGGTGGATGTCTGTATTTGCTCTAGATGTCTGATTTGGATAACAATAAAAATATTGACTGGCTTTACTTTCGGGGGGATATCAGAAATATTGACCGCGCTAAGACCATATTGCCCTCGTCTTTCGACTCGGGGCAATATGATATGAGCTTGGTCAATATTTCTGATATACCCCCTCAAGGCCAGTCAATATTATATAAATATCGCTGAAATGATTCTTCTCCTACCTCTTTTTCTTCATTTACTTCTTCTTAGAAGTTGTAGTTGTAGTAGTAGTAATAGCAGCAGTATCATAATAATCATTGTTATATTTATAATTATAGTAAATATCGTAATGTTAATTATTATTATAGTAAGTATGTGTTATTGTTATTATTCTTATAGTTATTTGTATGCTTCTTCTTCTTATCATTATTATCGTATACACAATACGTCATGTGCCAAGAATTTATTGCTATGATACATCCAAGATGTCTAAACTGTCAATTCGTTGCTGAAATATTATCAAGCCAAAAGAAGGAACATTAGAATTTCTATTTTAAATTGAAATAAATTATATAGGAGAAATAAATAGAGAATACAATCATGATTTTGGAACTAGGGGATTAACATGGACATAATGCACTTGTTTACATGACCACATTATCTCTTATTCATTCTACCTCCAATTTTTCAGACTGTTTTCGAAACAATTTCATGTGTGTCGATCATAGTTCTATGTAGCTTGAGGTCTCCTGGTAATTTAAACAATCTAAGCAACAATTTCTGAATTTTAGCGACAATCGTTCGCCTTTGCGGCTCTTTAATACTATTATGACGTGCAGTAACAAATTGAAATTTCAGAACTCATGATAAATTCGTTTAACAGTTGATTCCACTTGGTTGATTCTATTGTTCGGGTTATTTAGCAGACCCAGATATAAATTGACATTATCATGGCTTACGACTTTGCATTAGTGTTCAGCGTCTCTACAGTGCTATTTAAACAATATTTGGAGACAAAAGACGGCATTTTTATGTAGCGTCAAAAGCCATCAAATAACAAAAACATGGCAGATAAAAAGATCCTCAGTACACGGTCTAATAATTTAAAGAACGCTTAATTTGAACCCAGCCATATTCTCTCTCTCACTCGTTTGTCACTGCCTTCATTTTCCCTCGCTTACTTCATCCTTACCACGGAATATGTCAAATAACAAAAAAATGGCACATAAAAAGATCCTCAGTACTGGATCTGATTTAAAGGAAACTTAATTTGAACCCGGCCCATATTCTGTCTCTCTCTCTCTCTGTCCCTCTCGTTTGTCATTGCCTTCATTTTCCCTCGCTTACTTCATTCTTACCACGGAATGTGTAAACACGTGTATGCCTCAATCATTGGGAGTATACTGACTAATATCGCTGAAATGATTCTTCTCCTACCCCTTTTTCTTCATTTACTTCTTCTTAGTAGTTGTAGTTGTAGCAGTAGTAATAGCAGCAGTATCATAATAATCATTGTTATATTTATAATTATAGTAAATATCGTAATGTTAATTATTATTATAGTAAGTATGTGTTATTGTTATTATTCTTATAGATATTTGTATGCTTCTTCTTCTCATCATTATTATCGTATACACAATACGTCATGTGCCAAGAATTTATTGCTATGATACATCCAAGATGTCTACCAAAACTGTCAATTCTTTGCTGAAATATTATCAAGCCAAAAGAAGGAACATTAGAATTTCTATTTTAAATTGAAATAAATTATATAGGAGAAATAAATAGAGAATACAATCATGATTTTGGAACTAGGGGATTAACATGGACATAATGCACTTGTTTACATGACCACATTATCTCTTATTCATTCTACCTCCAATTTTTTAGACTGTTTTCGAAACAATACCATGTGTGTCGATCATAGTTCTATGTAGCTTGAGGTCTCCTGGTAATTTAAACAATCTAAGCAACAATTTTTGAATTTTAGCGACAATCGTTCGCCTTTGCGGCTCTTTAATACTATTATGACGTGCAGTAACAAATTGAAATTTCAGAACTCATGATAAATTCGTTTAACAGTTGATTCCACTTGGTTGATTCTATTGTTCGGGTTATTTAGCAGACCCAGATATAAATTGACATTATCATGGCTTACGACTTTGCATTAGTGTTCAGCGTCTCTACAGTGCTATTTAAACAATATTTGGAGACAAAAGACGGCATTTTTATGTAGCGTCAAAAGCCATCAAATAACAAAAACATGGCAGATAAAAAGATCCTCAGTACACGGTCTAATAATTTAAAGAACGCTTAATTTGAATCCAGCCATATTCTCTCTCTCACTCGTTTGTCACTGCCTTCATTTTCCCTCGCTTACTTCATCCTTACCACGGAATATGTCAAATAACAAAAACATGGCAAATAAAAAGACCCTCAGTACTGGGTCTGATTTAAAGGAAACTTAATTTGAACCCGGCCCATATTCTGTCTCTCTCTCTCTCTGTCGCTCTCGTTTGTCATTGCCTTCATTTTCCCTCGCTTACTTCATTATTACCACGGAATGTGTATACACGTGTATGCCTCAATCATTGGGAGTATACTGACTATTATTACCCGTATCAGACATCTGAGCTGGTCATTTACAAAACCGTATTGCCCTAGTTTTCACTAGCAGTGGGACCGGAGGGGTATATTCTTTGTATTTTCCTTGGTCTCCCTGCGCGTATTGACTTTGCGTGTAGAGACGAGTGAAAATATACCTTGGTATTTTCCACGGTCTCGCATCTGGCCGGGCATCTTGTATTGACTGCGCCGTATTTTGTCATTTTCATTGCGCATCTATTATGCGTACGAGAACCTGCGCACTTTGCGCGCACTCTATTGTGACGTAATAATTACACCAAATGCACACAGTTTGCACTGTATCGAAAATTGTGTCAAGCACTGGATGCACAGTGCTGGTTTGACAAAGTTTGTTCAGTTCTTGAGATTGTCATGGTGGATGTCTGTATTTGCTCTAGATGTCTGATTTGGATAACAATAAAAATATTGACTGGCTTTACTTTCGGGGGGATATCATAAATATTGACCGCGCTAAGACCATATTGCCCTCGTCTTTCGACTCGGGGCAATATGATATGAGCTTGGTCAATATTTCTGATATACCCCTCAAGGCCAGTCAATATTATATAAATATCGCTGAAATGATTCTTCTCCTACCCCTTTTTCTTCATTTACTTCTTCTTAGTAGTTGTAGTTGTAGTAGTAGTAATAGCAGCAGTATCATAATAATCATTGTTATATTTATAATTATAGTAAATATCGTAATGTTAATTATTATTATAGTAAGTATGTGTTATTGTTATTATTCTTATAGTTATTTGTATGCTTCTTCTTCTTATCATTATTATCGTATACACAATACGTCATGTGCCAAGAATTTATTGCTATGATACATCCAAGATGTCTAAACTGTCAATTCGTTGCTGAAATATTATCAAGCCAAAAGAAGGAACATTAGAATTTCTATTTTAAATTGAAATAAATTATATAGGAGAAATAAATAGAGAATACAATCATGATTTTGGAACTAGGGGATTAACATGGACATAATGCACTTGTTTACATGACCACATTATCTCTTATTCATTCTACCTCCAATTTTTCAGACTGTTTTCGAAACAATTTCATGTGTGTCGATCATAGTTCTATGTAGCTTGAGGTCTCCTGGTAATTTAAACAATCTAAGTGTTCAGCGTCTCTACAGTGCTATTTAAACAATATTTTGAGACAAAAAAAGGCATTTCTATGTATATAGCGTCAAAAGCCGTCAAATAACAAAAAAACATGGCACATAAAAAGATCCTCAGTACATGGTCTAATAATTAAAAGAACACTTAATTTGAACCCGGCCATATTCTCTCTCTCACTCGTTTGTCATTGCCTTCATTTTCCCTCGCTTACTTCATTCTTACCACGGAATATGTAATGTGTATGTGTAGGCCTCATTATGTTAATTAGGGTCAATGGTCAAATTGTCTCAATATATCTTCCATACATCCATAATTATCAAGGCTAAACAGTAGAAACTTGACATATGGATAGATCATAATGGGAGAAGCATTTTATATAACAATATGACATCGTGAAAATGCATTCTTCATTATGTAAATCATTAGCATACGTATCACCTAATTCGTCAAAGTGACGAATTAAAGTCTAGTTATTTATTATTATTATTATTATTATTATTTATTTTTATTATTATTCTTCCTCGAATTTGTTCGCAAGATATCTCAAGAATGAATGAAGCTATTATCATGAAACTTGTAATGATGATAGATATTAGTCTAACTTAGAACTGCGTGACTTTTCAAAGACTCAAAATTACCGTGACGTCATCTAGGCGCCATTTTGTGAAAATCAACTCATGATCATATCTTCATAACAGAAAGTCTTTCCTCATTCATATTTGTTATGGTGAAGGTCAATATCCGTCCAATCAATATCAGTTAAACAAAAACGCGCATGCGCGTATGTCCGCGCGTAAATGCGCGTGCAAAATTTTAAATTGCTCCAAATCATCTCAAATTCATTTTGCATACGTTTCATGCCATTATATGCATTTTATTTTAAACATCGCGCAAACGCGCATTTTCGCGCGTTTTCGTCTGTCACAGTCGAACTCAAAATAATTACCTGTCAATTATTTTGGACAGGATATTTCTCATATTTGTCCGAACAAATTGATACCATGTTTATCTCTTTATCACTATAAATAACGGAATGAGCGTCTGTTCAAGGCGTATGCGCGAGTTTTGTAATACATAGCATATACTGGCAAAAACATATGCCTATAAAAAGTCCATTATAGCTCTTTGGGATGCCTAGAGACTCCCCATTCCTTTTTCATATTTGGATAGAGTATGAGTAGGAGATATGATTTCATGTCTCATTTGGCCATTAAGTACATCGTGACGTCATTATAATAGCCTTGGAAGCCGAAATACGAATACTCACATTATGACGTCAGCATATTTATGGGAAATCGAATGTATCTCTGTAAATATTGATCGATTTACTTCTAAATTTTGATATGTTGTAGCTGAGACAATCCACAAGATCATTTCTAATATTTATACATTTTGATGACGTCATTATGGTGAAAATTGCGATTAAAGGCGACATATGTCAAAATTTTGCTAAATATGCGTGTTATGCCTATGGGAGGTGATTGATACTACATTCCAGTCTAGACTTGTTCATTATGTTGCGTATGTAGTGCGTCGAAATATCAGTTCAATGATTGGTAGGCTCTGCAATCAGACGAAAATTTGAGCTTGTTTAGTAAATTAATAGTTTAATCATATAACAATTCTCTATCAAATACCTGAAGGGGCGCTATACCACTTTTAATCATGGTCATCGTCATTTAAAACCAAAAAATCTTCATCATCAATATCATCATTATCGTATTTATGAATATTATCATTAGATCATCATCGGTACACATTCATGATGCAAAAATAGCTTCGTATCACCTAATTCGTCGAAGTGACGAATTAAAGTCTAGTTTATTTATTATTATTCTTCCTCGAATTTGTTCGCAGGATATCTCAAGACTGAATAAAGCCATTGTTATGAATCTTTCAATGATGATAGATCTTAGTCTAACTTAGAACTGTGTGACTTTTCAAAGACTCAAAATTATCGTGACGTCATCCAGGCGCCATTTTGTGAAAATCAACTTATGATCATATCTTCATAACGGAAAGTAATTTTTCATTCATATTTATCATGATTAAGATTAATATCCGTCCGGTCAATTTTAGGTAAATAAACGTGCGCAAACGCGCGCGTACGCGTTCGTGCGCGCGTTAATGCGCGCGCAAAAATTTAAAATGCTCAAAATCGTTTTAATTTTTTTTTGCATACGTTTCAGGCCATTAAAAGCATTTCGCAAAAAAATCGCGCACACGCACATACGTGCGCGTTTCCGCGCGTACTGGCATTTTGCAACATAGAATCGCCGAATTTTCTCTATCATCATATTTGGCACATTTTTCCAAGCATTTTGATAACTTGTTCACCTTTAAATAACGCAATGAGCGTCCGTCAAAGTTGGCAGCACGCGCGGATCTGCGTTATCTTTATCCACAATACATGGGCAAAATCATGCCTATACAAAATTCATTGTAACTCTTCAGAATAGATGGGAACTCCCAATATTTTTTTGATATTTGGATAGATTATGAGTTCTAGATATGATTTCATGTCTCATTTGACCCTCAATTAAATCATGACGTCATCATAATGGCCTCCGAACTCAAAATTTTAATTTGCACATTATGACGTTAGCATATTTTTGGAAAACTGATTGTATCTCTGTAAATATTGATCAATTTTGTTTCAAATTTTGATATGTTCTAGCTGAGACAATTTTCTACAAATTTTGTTTCCACAATTTTTCATTTTGACAAAGGCATCATGGCGAAATCTTGCAATTGAAGGAGGCATGTACATTTTTCACATTTTGCGTGTATTCTCTACGGGACATGACTTTTTCTCAAAACTGGATTCTACATTCCCGTCTTTCGCGAGCAATATCTCCGTTGGCTTAGCTTTTTTTTCGCTGAGCTTTGAGTATGTTGTAGCTGAGACAATAAGCTATCTCTAATGTGCCTTTTATTTTTTGATCAGATACCGGGATCATGCTCATATTTCATTTGCAAAGTGGGATTTGAGAATTTCATTTTCCGTTTACGTGTAATCGCTATGGGAAATGCGTTCTTCTTTATATGAACCATTATCAAACGTATCACCTAATTCGTCTAATTGACGAATTAAAGTCTAGTTAGGTGGTCTGTCTTCGACAGACTACCTATTGATTTCGTCAGAATTTTCTTTATTATTATTCTTTATTTTTATTTCTTCCCGTTTTTTGTGCCCAGGATAACTTCAAGTTTGGTTTAGTCAATTTGATTCAATTTTAGCACAGTCATAGGTCATTGTCATGGCACGTGACAGGAACATTTTTAAGGTCATCAAATTATCGTGACGTCATCCAGGCGCCATTTTGTGAAATCACATTATCCATCATATCTTCATAATGCATCAGCAAAGGTCATTCATATTCACATCACATTTACTTCAGGTCAAGGGGCAACAGGTCATGTCATCAAAGGTCACCTAAAGGTCATGACACGCGCGTACGAGCGCGTCAAAATTTTAAAATGCTCAAAATCACTTAACTATTAAACGAGAGTACGAATCAGGCCATTTTAAGCATTTCATAAAAATCACGCAAAACACGCATTTTTGCGCGTTTTCGTTCGTAGCGGCCAAACGAAAAATAATTCCTCCTGGATTATTTTTGACAGGATATTTCTTATCTCTTTCCGAACAATTTGATACCATGTTTATCTTTTCATGACCATTATTGACGGAATTAGCGTCCGTTTAAAATACACGTCCGTACGCGCGAGATCTTGTAATACATAGCATATATGGCCAATAACATGCTTGTCCCTGCTTATACAAACTCCACTGTAGCTCTTTAGGAAGTCCGGAGACCCCCAATATTTGGGTCATATTTCGATAGAATATGAGTTGGAGATATGATTTCAGGTCTCATTTGGCCATTATATATATCGTGACATCATCATAATGGCCTTGGAACTCAAAAAACGAATTTGCATATTATGACGTCAGCAAATTTATGGGAAATTGATTGTATCTCGGTCAATATTGATTAATTAACTTCCAAACTTAGATATGTTGTAGCTGAGACAATTCTCTACAAGATGAGTGCCCATTGTTTTTCATTTTGATGACGTCATCATGGTGAAAATTTCAATGAAAGGCGACATGTCAGAATTTTCTTAATTTGCCTGTTATCTCTATGGAAGGTGAATTTCGCTCACATCAAGAATCTACATTACATTCATCTTTGAGCACTATCTCGCTCATTTGAGCTCTATTTTATCCCACATTTTGGTATGTTATAGCTGAGACCATGGGCTATAAAAACGTTTTTTTAGTTTTTCGATCAGAAGTTGGGATCATGTCCAAATTTTCATTTGAATGTTGAACTTGCAAATGCTCTAGAACTTAGCAGGATGTTCTTTATTAGGTGGTCTGTCTTCGACAGACTACCTATTGATTTCGTCAGAATTTTCTTTATTATTATTCTTTATTTTTATTTCTTCCCGTTTTTTGTGCCCAGGATAACTTCAAGTTTGGTTTAGTCAATTTGATTCAATTTTAGCACAGTCATAGGTCATTGTCATGGCACGTGACAGGAACATTTTTAAGGTCATCAAATTATCGTGACGTCATCCAGGCGCCATTTTGTGAAATCACATTATCCATCATATCTTCATAATGCATCAGCAAAGGTCATTCATATTCACATCACATTTACTTCAGGTCAAGGGGCAACAGGTCATGTCATCAAAGGTCACCTAAAGGTCATGACGCGCGCGTACGAGCGCGTCAAAATTTTAAAATGCTCAAAATCACTTAACTATTAAACGAGAGTACGAATCAGGCCATTTTAAGCATTTCATAAAAATCACGCAAAACACGCATTTTTGCGCGTTTTCGTTCGTAGCGGCCAAACGAAAAATAATTCCTCCTGGATTATTTTTGACAGGATATTTCTTATCTCTTTCCGAACAATTTGATACCATGTTTATCTTTTCATGACCATTATTGACGGAATTAGCGTCCGTTTAAAATACACGTCCGTACGCGCGAGATCTTGTAATACATAGCATATATGGCCAATAACATGCTTGTCCCTGCTTATACAAACTCCACTGTAGCTCTTTAGGAAGTCCGGAGACCCCCAATATTTGGGTCATATTTCGATAGAATATGAGTTGGAGATATGATTTCAGGTCTCATTTGGCCATTATATATATCGTGACATCATCATAATGGCCTTGGAACTCAAAAAACGAATTTGCATATTATGACGTCAGCAAATTTATGGGAAATTGATTGTATCTCGGTCAATATTGATTAATTAACTTCCAAACTTAGATATATTGTAGCTGAGACAATTCTCTACAAGATGAGTGCCCATTGTTTTTCATTTTGATGACGTCATCATGGTGAAAATTTCAATGAAAGGCGACATGTCAGAATTTTCTTAATTTGCCTGTTATCTCTATGGAAGGTGAATTTCGCTCACATCAAGAATCTACATTACATTCATCTTTGAGCACTATCTCGCTCATTTGAGCTCTATTTTATCCCACATTTTGGTATGTTATAGCTGAGACCATGGGCTATAAAAACATTTTTTTAGTTTTTCGATCAGAAGTTGGGATCATGTCCAAATTTTCATTTGAATGTTGAACTCGCGACTATGCCAAGGCCGTTTGTCAGGTCTGCTTGTTAAGTCTATGAGAAATATTTTGGTACATTTGTTAAAGCCCAAGTCCACTCCGTTTTTCTAAAATTATAGCTTGTTGTAAATGAGTCAAAGGTTAAATCTGCCAAATATCACGGCCGTACTTCAATCAAGTTATTTTTAAGAGCGATTTTTGTTTCGGTTATTTCGAGCATAACATTAACATTGTTGTACGGATGTGACGTGTGCTTCTCACAATGAAAATGCGAGCAGTACATATTCTGACAATAATCTATTTTCGTAATGTAACCAAATTTATTGTATACGTCTTTGTGAAGTGCCTATATACAAACTATTTTATTCACCTGATAAGAATAATAGTATTTTATTATTCATATCAGGTGAATTAAATAGTTTGTATCGAGGCACCTCACAAAGACGTATGTATTAAATTCGGTTACATTACGAATCTGTGTTTTGAGGACCCAACGTCACAAAAAATGCATTGTGGGGAAAACCAACTCGACCATTAACTTCTTTTTTACTCCTTACAAAAAAAAAAGTCTGAGCACCATTTTTCAAAATCAAGTTATATATGGGCTTTTTAGATTTTTGTCTATCTAATCAGCTCAACTTTTCAGTGGAGTGAAATTTTACTTTAAAGCACTTGCCTCCTATTCAATCGACCGAGGCTCGAAGGTTAGATTCCCAGTCGGTCAAAAAACAATTGTGGTTCCATTTTACATATGATTTGATCACCTTCTTCGATTGTCATAACATATACAATCACAAACAACTCAATAGAATGCCTAATGTTGCATGATATGGGAGAGGAATGTCAATATTTTGTGTACAACCCTATGGGAAATCGGATTCCTTGTCATGGATAACCTATATAAGGTTAATCTCCCAAGTCTAAAACAATATCAAATCATCTAATTTCTACGATGCTAGTCTCCTTTCCAGACATTTATACTTTTTCCAGCTTTTCAGTTCAGGTATATGCAATGTTTAACTCTCTCTCTCACAGACAGTTTACAAACTTCTCTCTTCACTATAGAGTAAATATTCAATTCTATTTATGCTGGAAATATTTGATGCATCGTTCTCCATTGTATTTTTCTCTCTCTCTTCTCTTCTCTTCTCTCTCTCTTGCTTTGTTTCTCTTCCCCTCTCTTGTTTTGCCCCCTCTTATTCTCTTGCTCTGTCTCTGTATCTATATCTCTCTCTCTCTTTCGATCTTTCTTTCTCTACTCTTTTACCCCCTCTCTCTCTCGCTTTGTGCCTCACTCTACTTCTTTTGCCTTGCCTCCCTCTTATTCTCTTGCTTTGTCTCTCACTGCCTCTGCCCTTCCCGCCTCTGGTTCTCGTTCTCCCTCAACGATGTCTTGTAATGTTCCTTAATTTTCTATAGCTCTACCCTTTGCCCTTTCTATTCTTATTTCACCCCTACAATGTTTACCATTGACAGAATCATGAATTGAAATACATTAGTAAACGGCGCTTTGGGATAGCTGGTGATCCCCAACTTTGTTCATGATTGGATAGAGTATGAGTCGGAGATATGATTTCATGTCCTATTTGGCAATTAAGTATATCATGACAATTTTTTTTATTTTGATGACGTCATCATAGTCCAAATTTCGATTAAATGTGACATGTCAGAATTTACTTAATTTGCGTGTCATGCCTCTGGGAGGTGACTTTTTCTCAAATCTGCATTCCACATTCCAGTCTTGTTTCATTAAATGTCATTATGATCATGATTTTGATCATAATTATTTCTTAATATTTCAGTTAAGTTATCACTTCAATTCAGATCACGGTTCAATCTATCAGTTCATCAGTTTTTTCATCAGTTCGTCAGTTTAGCTCATCAATTCAGTTCATTTCACATTAGTTCAATCTATCAGTTCATTTCATCAGTACGTCATTCATCAATTCATATATTAATACATAATATTACATTAACATCATTATATTGGATCATTGAATTGAAGATGAGCATGATCATGAGAATTAAATACAGACCACCTAATTCGTCATCATGACGAATTAAATTTCTAGTATTTATTTTGTGTCTGTATGGAAGAATTTACTATTATTCTTCCATAAACTTGTTCGCAGGATATCTCAATAATGGATCAAGCCATTGTCATGAAACTTGGCCTGAAGATAGATCTTAGTCCAACTTAGAACTGCCTGATTTTACAGCGACGCCAGTTCATCGTGACGTCATCATGACGTCATTATGTGAAATTTCATTAATGGTCGTACCTCAGCCATGCAATATCAATTTCAATTCAAATTTGGCATAAATCATGCTCAGATCATGCGTCAGAATTTTAGCCCACGCACATGCGCCTTCCCTTTCAAACGTCCGCGTACGCGCGCGTCAAAAAGAAATAAGAATTTCAAGTGCTTAAAACCCCAAACCAAGTAATTTTCTATACGTTTCAGACAATTTTAAGCGTTTCAAAAATTTCCACGCGTGCGGGTCGGTGCGCGCGTATTTGCGCGCATAACGTACGTGGAACGGAGAAATTCCTTTTTTTTTTTGCATTTTTTGGATTCCTGATACTTTCTTCAACAATCCCTGTAAATTTCAGTCAATTTTGACACATAATGATGGAATAAGCGGGCGTCAAAGATAACAACACGCGCGCGCACACATTTGCAATTTAAAACAAAAACATGCCTATGTTTAATTGGTCATAACTCCTATAAGTGCCCGGATAATCCAATTTCTTTTAATAAATGGATTAAGTATGAGTCGTATATATTATTCCATACATCTTTTTGGCTTATCGGATTTTCCGACATCATCATATTGCTCGTTCAACTTTTAATGTTAATAGATTTTAATTGATTAAGTAATTAATGACAATGCACGTTGGACCATGAATCGTTCATCTTTATTCGAATTTCTTTTAAAAAAATGTATTATGTTTTTGCTGAGGTTATTTTTTAAATTACTTGTGACATTTATTTTCCATTTTTATGACGGGATCATGACGAAATTTGTGGTCAAAGACGACGAGTCCAAATCAAACTTCAGTTTTTACATGCACTTGTGATGACGATCGAGCTAAAATGATCGCAGTAAAATTTTAAACGTCCCACAGAAGTTTGCCGTCACTATAAACGCGTCTTAGATTTGTCTTCAATTGTGCTTGTCATCAATTGTCTTACCGATGGAGACTTGGAGATGTCTTGTCTCTAACTGCTTTTGATTCTTTTTTTATGCCTCAAATTTGTCAGATGAAAATTAGATAAAATGACCCTTCGAAGGTCTGATCTTAACTTTATCGACCTTTGATACTCCAGACCTACAGGCAAACGATTTAGATGACATATTGTATGATCCCACGGGCAGTGTAAACTACCTCACACTTTTGGTCATATTAACGTGTATTCTTCGCTCAAGGCCCCAATTCAATTCCAACACGAGGGTTTGTATCTTTCTACAAAATACACGATAAACAGTTAGCCAAAAATAACCTCGTGTCAAGTTTAGCTGAATGAATGCGGGTATTATTCGATGGTCAAAAGTTTGTAAAACGATTTTGAATTAAAGGGAGACAAAAATCTTTTCTCAAAGTTTGTTCGTTGATGCAGGGAAGCAGGGTGTGATCCAGCCGGGGGCGATTTTCAACAACATGAAGCAAATAGTAATCATCTAAAAACTTCAGATGCCTGTTTGATCATGATTTAAATTTGAGTGTATGCCTCAATCATATATAGAGAATATAACCACTAATTTCGCTGAAACGATTCTCCTCCTTCCCCATCTTCTTCATCTTCTACTTCCTAGCAGTAGTAGTTGGAGTAGTAATAGCAGCAGTATCATTATAATCATTGTTATATTTATAATTATAGTAAATATCGTAATTATAATCATTATTAAAAAGCTTATTTTGTACTATCATTCTTATAGTCATTTGTATGCTCCTTCTTCTCATCATAATTATCGTATACACAATAAGTCATGTGCCAAGAATTTATTGCTATGATACATTCAAGATGTCTACCAAAACTGTCATTTCGTTGCTGAAATAATCAAGCGAAAAGAAGAAACATTAGAATTTTTATTTTAAATTGAAATAAATTATATAGCAGAAATGAATAGAGAATACAATCATGATTTTGGAAGTAGGGGATTAACATGGACATAATGCACTTGTTTACATGACCACATTTTCTCTTGTTCATTCTACCACCAATGTTTTCAGACTGTTTTCAAAACAATATCATGTTTGTCGATCATAGTTCTATGTAGCTTGATGTCTCATGGTAATTTAAGCAATCTAAGCAACAATTTCTGAATTTTAGCGACAATCGTTCGCCATTGCTGCTCTTTAATACTATTATGACGTGCAGTAACAAATTGAAATTTCAGAACTCATGATAAATTCAATTAACAGTTGATTCTACTTGGTTGATTCTATTGTTTGGATTATTTTGCAGAACGAGATAGAAATTGACATTCTCATGGCTAACGACTTTACGTTAGTAGTTGTTCATCTTCTCTACAATGCTATTTGAACAATATTTGGTGACAAAAGACGGAATTTCTATGTAGCTTCAAAAGCCATCAAATAACAAAAACATGGCAGATAAAAAGATCCTCAGTACTGGGTCTAATAATTTAAAGAACACTTAATTTGAACCCGGCCATATTCTGTCTGTCTCTCTCTCTCTCTCTCTCGCTCTCGTTTGTCATTGCCTTCATTTTCCCTCACTTACTTCATTCTTACCACGGAATATGTAATATGTATGTGTATGCCTCAGTCATTGAGAATATACTCACTAATATCGCTGAAATGATTCTTCTCCTACCCCTTCTTCTTCATTTACTTCTTCTTAGTAGTTGTAGTTGTAGTAGTAGTAATAGCAGCAGTATCATAATAATCATTATTATTATCATTGTTATATTTATTATTATAGTAAATATCGTAATTATAATCATTATTATAGTAAGTATGTGTTATTGTTATTATTCTTATAGTTATTTGTATCTTCTTCTTCTTATCATTATTATCGTATACACAATACGTCATGTGCCAAGAATTTATTGCTATGATACATCCAAGATGTCTACCAAAAATGTCAATTCGTTGGTGAAATATTATCAAGCCAAAAGAAGGAACATTAGAATTTCTATTTTCAATCGAAATAAACTATATAGGAGAAATAAATAGAGAATACAATCATGATTTTGGAACTAGAGGATTAACATGGACATAATGCACTTGTTTACATGACCACATTATCTCTTATTCATTCTACCTCCAATTTTTTCAGACTGTTTTCAAAACAATATCATGTTTGTTGATCATAGTTCTATCAAGTTTGATGTCTCATGGTAATTTAAGCAATCTAAGCAACAATTTCTGAATTTTAGCGACAACCGTTCGCCATTGCTGCTCTTTAATACTATTATGACGTGCAGTAACAAATTGAAATTTCAGAACTCATGATAAATTCAATTAACAGTTGATTCTACTTGGTTGATTCTATTGTTTGGATTATTTTGCAGAACGAGATAGAAATTGACATTCTCATGGCTAACGACTTTACGTTAGTAGTTGTTCATCTTCTCTACAATGCTATTTGAACAATATTTGGTGACAAAAGACGGAATTTCTATGTAGCTTCAAAAGCCATCAAATAACAAAAACATGGCAGATAAAAAGATCCTCAGTACTGGGTCTAATAATTTAAAGAACACTTAATTTGAACCCGGCCATATTCTGTCTGTCTCTCTCTCTCTCTCTCTCTCTCTCTCGCTCTCGTTTGTCATTGCCTTCATTTTCCCTCACTTACTTCATTCTTACCACGGAATATGTAATATGTATGTGTATGCCTCAGTCATTGAGAATATACTCACTAATATCGCTGAAATGATTCTTCTCCTACCCCTTCTTCTTCATTTACTTCTTCTTAGTAGTTGTAGTTGTAGTAGTAGTAATAGCAGCAGTATCATAATAATCATTATTATTATCATTGTTATATTTATTATTATAGTAAATATCGTAATTATAATCATTATTATAGTAAGTATGTGTTATTGTTATTATTCTTATAGTTATTTGTATCTTCTTCTTCTTATCATTATTATCGTATACACAATACGTCATGTGCCAAGAATTTATTGCTATGATACATCCAAGATGTCTACCAAAAATGTCAATTCGTTGGTGAAATATTATCAAGCCAAAAGAAGGAACATTAGAATTTCTATTTTCAATCGAAATAAACTATATAGGAGAAATAAATAGAGAATACAATCATGATTTTGGAACTAGAGGATTAACATGGACATAATGCACTTGTTTACATGACCACATTATCTCTTATTCATTCTACCTCCAATTTTTTCAGACTGTTTTCAAAACAATATCATGTTTGTTGATCATAGTTCTATCAAGTTTGATGTCTCATGGTAATTTAAGCAATCTAAGCAACAATTTCTGAATTTTAGCGACAACCGTTCGCCATTGCTGCTCTTTAATACTATTATGACGTGCAGTACCAAATTGAAATTTCAGAACTCATGATAAATTCGTTTAACAATTGATTCCACTTGGTTGATTCTATTGTTCGGGTTATTTAGCAGAACGAGATATAAATTGACATTCTCATGGCTAACGTTTTTGCGTTAGTAGTTGTTCATCGTCTCTACAATGCTATTTGAACAATATTTGGTGACAAAAGACGGAATTTCTATGTAGCTTCAAAAGCCATCAAATAACAAAAACATGGCAGATAAAAAGATCCTCAGTACTGGGTCTAATAATTTAAAGAACACTTAATTTGAACCCGGCCATATTCTGTCTGTCTCTCTCTCTCTCTCGCTCTCGTTTGTCATTGCCTTCATTTTCCCTCACTTACTTCATTCTTACCACGGAATATGTAATATGTATGTGTATGCCTCAGTCATTGAGAATATACTCACTAATATCGCTGAAATGATTCTTCTCCTACCACTTTTTCTTCATTTCCTTCTTCTTAGTAGTTGTAGTTGTAGTAGTAGTAATAGCAGCAGTATCATAATAATCATTATTATTATCATTGTTATATTTATTATTATAGTAAATATCGTAATTATAATCATTATTATAGTAAGTATGTGTTATTGTTATTATTCTTATAGTTATTTGTATCTTCTTCTTCTTATCATTATTATCGTATACACAATACGTCATGTGCCAAGAATTTACTGCTATGATACATCCAAGATGTCTACCAAAACTGTCAAATCGTTGCTGAAATATTATCAAGCAAAAAGAAGGAACATTAGAATTTCTATTTTCAATCGAAATAAACTATACAGTGCGTCCCAGAAAAAACGAAACCGAGAAGTATCGATGTTCTATCATAACTTAATCACAACTATAATTAATGAATGATACATATTTGGAAAGCTTAGAGTCTCCTCTTTCATGTGATGCTACTCAGATGATGCATATTTCACGCATGAGTGATTAAAAGCAATTTGAAGGAAGGAAACCAAAAAGACATTTGGCGGGCGGTATCTGAATTTCGAAGAAAAATTCACATTTCTAGAAAGTTGAGTTTCTTCTGCCCTTTCGTATGACACCTCAATCAGGAAAAATGAGCGAGGAATGACAAAGTTCTGTTTGTTTAAAGTAGTGCTTGCATTTCCATAATTTTATTAAACGAATTCGTTTTCACCGGCTGCCTGCCGTATCAATAAACGAAATTAACAAAAGACTTAACTCCGTTTCGTTGACAATCAGCCGTAGACGAGAGTCTTCATGCATGGCTGATTGTCAACGAAACGGAGTTAAGTCTTTTGTCAAATCTGCTTTTTGGTACGGCAGGCACCCAGTGAAAACGAATTCGTTTGTTAAAATTATGAAAATGTAAGGGCTACTTTAAGCAAACAGAACTTTGTTATTCCTCGCTCATTTTTCCTGATTGAGGTGTCATATGAAAGAGCAGAAACTCAACTTTCTAGAAATGTGAATTTTTCTTCGAAATTCAGATACCGCCCGCCAAATGTCTTTTTGGTTTCCTTCCTTCAAATTGCTTTTAATCACTCATGCGTGAAATATGCATCATCTGAGTAGCATCAACTGAAAGAGGAGACTCTAAGCTTTCCAAATATGTATCATTCATTAATTATGGTTGTGATTAAGTTATGATAAAACATCGATACTTCTCGGTTTCGTTTTTTCTGGGACGCACTGTATAGGAGAAATAAATAGAGAATACAATCATGATTTTGGAACTAGGGGATTAACATGGACATAATGCACTTGTTTACATGACCACATCATCTCTTATTCATTCTTCCTCAATTTTGTTCGCAGGATATCTCAAGAATGGCTAAAGCCATTATCATGAAACTTGCCATGATGATAGACCTTAGTCTAACTTAGAACTGTGTGACTTTTTATAGACTCAACATTATCGTGACGTCATCCAGGCGCCATTTTGTGAAAATCAACTTATGATCATATCTTCAAAACGGAAAGTTATTTCTCACTCATATTCATCAAAATTAAGATCAATATCCGTCCGGTCAATTTCAGGTCAATAAATGCGCGCTAATATGCGCGTACGCGTTTGTGCGCGCGTTAACGCGCACGTAAAATTTTGAATTGCTCAAAATCGTCTTAAATTTGTTTTGCATACGTTTCAGGCCATTATAAGCATTTTATAAAAAATCGCGCAAAACACGCATTTTTGCTCGTTTTCGTTCGTCACGGCCGAACGAAAAATAATTATCCCTCAATTTTTTTTGACAGGATATTCCTCATATTTTTCTGAACAATTTGATACCATGTTCATCTCTTTATCACTATTAATAACGGAATGAGCGTCCGTTGAAAAAAAAAATATCCGTGCGTGCTAGCTCATGTATTACATAGCATATATGGGCAAAAACATGCCTATAAAAAGTACATCGGGATGAATAAGGACTGCCATTTTTTAGTACCATGAGTTTAGTATATATAAATGTAATGGCATGCCAAACCATTCAAAAGGGATATGACCCGATTCTGATAACTAAAATCTTTTGCTTGTAAATACACAGGATAGGGGTTAATTAACAATCAAAGAAACCAGACTTTCAAATTGAAAACCCCCCGGATATTAAGGACGGCATTTGTTCCCTCTTGAAACGCCGAACATACCGCGTAGTGTGCAGCTGAATATACATTGGCGTCTTATTTTGCTTACAAGCGACAGATTCCTTTATTTTTGTATTTTGTCATCAAAATAAACCATGTGCGGGGTTTAGAGTGAGGCAATAGATTATACATTTAGCCTGACAGTAGTGAAGTAAGAGAAAGAACTCAAGAGAAGATGAAAACACAGGCACTGAAAATGTGTAAGATGTCATGGGACATCGTCTGCTTGTGCAAATCATGTCCATATTGTGATCTCACACATCTCAGCAGCGTTCGGAGAGCTCTTTAGGTGCTATGCCGGGGCTGTATTTAAGCGTTTTGTAATTTATAATAATCATTACTTCGAATGTGTCCAAGCATTGAATTTTGATAACCTTGTCGAATCAAAGCTTCAACTTTGCAATAATGAAAATAAAGTTAGTTTTTAAAATCAATGAATATCTACTTTAATACTATTATGACGTGCAGTAACAAATTGAAATTTCAGAACTCATGATAAATTCGTTTAAAGAGAAGGTTGAGTTCTGGGAAGAGGTGAAAAATAATTTGTGAGCATTACTCATTCTTATTATGCAAGTGTGGAAAAACATCAGTTAACACATGTTCCCTGAAAAGCTTGGCTCTTCAAATGCCTTCATATTCTAAATATGCATGTAACATCGTAAAAATCGGGGGCAGGCTTTTTACGCCACGTGTTCGTGTAGTCCCATATACATCTTTCTGTGCAAGTGTTTGTAACTTTACCACGACTTGGCCACATTTCTTATCATTTTGATGATTCCAGAACCTTGCAATACACACAAATTCTTATATGCTAGATGATCAACCTTTTCTGGTCGGTTCCACACAGTTTCTTTCACAATGCAATCGCATGACCAGAACTCAATTTCATCTTTAACAGTTGATTCCACTTGGTTGATTCTATTGTTCGGGTTATTTAGCAGAACGAGATAGAAATTGACATTCTCATGGCTAACGTTTTTGCGTTAGTAGTTGTTCATCGTCTCTACAATGCTATTTGAACAATATTTGGTGACAAAAGACGGCATTTCTATGTAGCGTCAAAAGCCGTCAAATAACAAAAACATGGCACATAAAAAGATCCTCAGTACTGGGTCTGATTTAAAGGAAACTTAATTTGAACCCGGTCTGTCTCTCTCTCTCTGTCGCTCTCGTTTGTCATTGCCTTCATTTTCCCTTGCTTCATTCTTACCACGGAATATGTAATGTGTATGCACGTGTATGCCTCAATCATTGAGAATATACTCACTAATATCGCTGAAATGATTCTTCTCCTTCCCCTTTTTCTTTATTTACTTCTTCTTAGTAGTTGTAGTTGTAGTAGTAGTAATAGCAGCAGTATCATAATAATCATTATTATTATTATCATTGTTATATTTATTATTATAGTAAATATCGTAATTATAATCATTATTATAGTAAGTATGTGTTATTGTTATTATTCTTATAGTTATTTGTATGCTTCTTCTTCTTATCATTATTATCGTATACACAATACGTCATGAGCCAAAAATTTATTGCTATGATACATCCAAGAGTCTACCAAAACTGTCAATTCGTTGCTGAAATATTATCAAGCCAAAAGAAGGAACATTATAATTTCTATTTTGAATTAAAATAAATAATATAGGAGAAATAAATAGAGAATACAATGATGATTTTGGAACTAGGGGATTGACATTGACATAATGCACTTGTTTACATGACCACATTATCTCTTATTCATTCTACCTCCAATTTTTCAGACTGTTTTTTAAAACAATATCATGTTTGTCGATCATAGTTCTATGAAACTTGATATCTCATGGTAATTTAAGCAATCTAAGCAACAATTTCTGAATTTTAGCGATAATCGTTCGCCATTGCTGCTCTTTAATACTTTTATGACGTGCAGTACCAAATTGAAATTTCAGAACTCATGATAAATTCGTTTAACATTTGATTCCACTTGGTTGATTCTATTGTTCGGATTATTTAGCAGAACGAGATATAAATTGACATTCTCATGGCTCATCAAATAACAAAAACATGGCAGATAAAAAGATCCTCAGTACTGGGTCTAATAATTTAAAGAACACTTAATTTGAACCCGGCCATATTCTCTCTCTCACTCGTTTGTCATTTCCTTCATTTTCTCTAGCTTACTTCATTCTTACCACGGAATATGTAATGTGTATGTGTATGCCTCATTATGTTAATTAGGGTCAATGGTCAAATTGTCTCAATATATCTTCTATACACCCATAATTATCAAGGCTAAACAGTAGAAACTTGACATATTGATAGATCATAATGGGAGAAGCATTTTATATATCAATATGATATCGTGAAAATGCATTCTTCATTATGTAAATCATTAGCATACGTATCACCTAATTCGTCAAAGTGACGAATTAAAGTCTAGTTACATTTGCGATTCTACGTGTTTTAATAGTCAAAGGAGATGGTACAGTGAAAGGCCAAAAAGAAAAAAAAAGGGAAGAAAAAAACTCTTGGAGACGCCCGGACTCGAACCAGGGATCTCGAGGTAGGAAGTCAAATGCGTTACCGATATACCAAAACATTTCCCATAGCGATTACACGTAAACAAAAAATGGAATTCTCAAATCCCACTTTGCAAGTGAAATATGAGCATGATCCTGGCATCTGGTCGAAAAATAAAAGACACATTTATGATAGCTTATTGTCTCAGCTACAACATACTAAAAGCTCAGCAAAAAAAAAACTCAAACGACGGAGATATTGCTCGTGAAAGACGGGAATGTAGAATCCAGTTTTGAGAAAAAGTCATGTCCCATAGAGAATACACGCAAAATGTGAAAAATTGACATGCCTCCTTTAATCGCTAAAATACGGCATGAGGCCTTTGTCAAAATGAAAAATGGTGATTATTGAGCTTGTAGAAAATTATTTTAGCTACATCATATCGTAATTTGGAAGAAAATCGGTCAATATTTACAGAGATACAATCGATTTTCCATAAATATGCTGACGTCATAATATGCAAATTCGTATTTTGAGTTCCAAGGCCATTATGATGATGTCACAATACACCTAATGGCCAAATGAGACATGGAATCATATCTCTGACTCAAATTCTATGTAAATATGAAAAAAATTGAAGGTCACGGTTCATTCCAAAGAGCTTTAATGGATTTTGTATAGGCATGTTTTTGCCCATATATGCTATGTATTAAAAGAGCTCGCGCGCACTGACATTTATCTTGAATTGACGCTCATCTTGTTATTAATGGTCATAAAGAGTTAAAAATGGTATCAAATTCCTTGAAAAAATATAAGAAATATTATGAAAGAAAAAAAAATGGCGATTCTATGTTTTGTAATGGTGTTACGCGCGAAAACGCGCGCGCATGCTCGTACGCGCGATTTTTTATAAAATGCTTAAAATGACCTAAAACGTATGCAAAAAAAATTTGAGACGATTTTGAGCATTCAAAAATTTTGCGCGCGCACTGACGCGCGGACGTACGCGGACGCGCGCGTTTTTTGACCTGAAATTGACCGGACTCATATTGACCTTGATCATGATAAATATGAATGAGAAATGAATTACCGTTATGAAAATATGATCATGAGTAAATTTTCAGAAAATTTCACAAAATGGCGCCTAGATGACGTCATCAATCAAGGTCAAGGTTGAAAACTTTGCTGTGCCTCGTTCATATGCCTATATATATGTGTACCAAATTTTAAGATATTTGATTGAGCCATTTTCAAATTATCTTGCACACAAAAAAGTGGGTCGAAATAAGAAAAATAAAGAAATAATAAAGGCGATTTTAACAAAAATATAAGGTGGTCTGTATTAGATACAGCCCACCTGACTAGACATATAATACTTGTTTGGAACAAGTATAGGTGGGCTGGTCAACTAAAATTTGAGACAAAATAGAGCAAAAATAAGCGACATACTGCTTACAAATTCTTAAAAAACAATATCATGTAGATTCATAACGTGAATTAAAATCACCTTCTATAGGCATAACATGCAAATTATGTCATTTTTGACATGAGGCCTTTAATCGAAATTTTCACTCTAATGACGTCATCAAAATGAAAAATAGTTACTATTAAACTTGTAGAGAATTATCATAGCTACAACATATCGAAATGTGGAAGAAAATTGATCAATATATACAGAGATACAATCAATTTTCCATAAATATGCTGACGTCATAATATGCAAATTCCTATTTTTAGTTCGAAGGTCATTATGATGATGTCACGATACACTTAATGGCCAAATGAGACATGGAATCATATCTCCGACTCATACTCTATCCAAATATGAAAAAAAATTGAAGGTCACGGTTCATTCCAAAGAGCTATAATGAATTTTGTATAGGCATGTTTTTTCCCATATATGCTATGTATTAAAAGCGCTCGCGCGCACTGTCATTTATCTTGAATTGACGCTCATCTTGTTTTTAATGGTCATAAAGAGATAAACATGGTATCAAATTCCTTGAAAAAATATGAGAAATATCATGAAAGAAAAAAAAATGGCGATTCTATGTTTTGTAATGGTGTTACGCGCGAGAACGCGCGCGCATGCACGTATGCGCGATTTTTTAAAAAATGCTTAAAATGACCTGAAACGTATGCCAAAAAAATTTGAGACGATTTTGAGCATTTAAAAAATTTGCGCACGCATTGACGCGCGGACGTACGCGCACGTGCGCGTTTTTTGACCTGAAATTGACCGGACACATATTGACCTTGATCCTGATAAATATGAATGAGAA
Source organism: Strongylocentrotus purpuratus (assembly GCF_000002235.5). Taxonomy (NCBI): domain Eukaryota; kingdom Metazoa; phylum Echinodermata; class Echinoidea; order Camarodonta; family Strongylocentrotidae; genus Strongylocentrotus; species Strongylocentrotus purpuratus. Next base: position 1,639,711 of record NW_022145615.1, on the reverse strand, counting down.
ATTACTTTTGGTTATGAAGATATGATCATGAGTTGATTTTCAAATTTTTTCACAAAATGGCGCCTAGATGACGTCATCAGTCAAGGTCAAAGTCGAAAAATTTCCTATGCTTTGTGAATATGCCTATACATATGTGTGTTAAATTTTAAGATATTTGATAGAGCCATTTTCAAATTATCTTGAACACAAAAAAGTGGGTCGAAATAAGAAAAATAAATAAATAAATAAATAAACTAGACATATAATACTTGTTTGGAACAAGTATAGGTGGGCTGGTCAACTATATTTGAAAACAAAATAGAGCAAAAATAAGCGAGATACTGCTTAAAAATTCTTAAAAAACAATATCATGTAGATTCATTACGTGAACGAAATTCACCTTCTATAGTCATAACACGCAAATTATGACATTTCTGACATGAGGCCTTTAATCGAAATATTTACTCTGATGACGTCATCAAAATGAAAAATGGTTATTATTAAACTTGTAGAGAATTATCTTAGCTACAACATATCGAAAATTTGAAGAAAATCGATCAATATATACAGAGATACAATCAATTTTCCATAAATATGCTGACGTCATAATATGCAAATTCGTATTTTGAGTTCCAAGGCCATTAACATGATGTCACGATACACTTAATGGCCAAATGAGACATGAAATCATATTTCTGACTCATACTCTTTTCAAATATTAAAACAGAATTGGGGTCCAGGTGCATCCCAATGAGCTATAATGGATTGTGTATAGGCATTTTTTTGCCCATGTATGTTATGTATTACAAGAGCTCGCGCGCACTGACATTTATCTTGAATTTACGCTCATCTTGTTAATAATGGTCATAAAGAGATAAACATGGTATCAAATTCCTTGAAAAAATATGAGAAATATCATGAAAGAAAAAAAAATGGCGATTCTATGTTTTGTAATGGTGTTACGCGCGAAAACGCGCGCGCATGCTCGTACGCGCGATTTTTTATAAAATGCTTAATATGACCTGAAACGTATGCAAAATAAATTTTAGACGATTTTGAGCATTTAAAAATTTTGCGCGCGCACTGACGCGCGGACGTACGCGCAGGCGCGCGTTTTTTGACCCGAAATTGACCGGACGGATATTGACCTTGATCATGTTGAATATGAATGAAAAATGATTTACCGTTATGAAAATATGATCATGAGTAAATTTTCAAAAAAATTCACAAAATGGCGCCTAGATGACGTCATCAGTCAAGGTCAAGGTTGAAAACGTTGCTGTGCTTTGTTCATATACCTATAAATACGTGTGCCAAATTTAAAGACATTTGCTTGAGCCATTTTTAAATTATCTTGCACACAAAAAAGTGGGTCGAATTAAGAAAAATAAATAAATAAATAAATAAATAAAGGCGATTTTAACAAAAATATAAGGTGGTCTGTATTATATACAGCCCACCTGATAATAAATAAAGGCGATTTTAACAAAAATATAAGGTGGTCTGTATTAGATACAGCCCACCTGATAAAGGCAATTCTAACGAAATTATAAGGTGGTCTGTACGTTATACAGCCCACCTTATTATCATAGATCAGTTCTGACTGGTTCATTATGTCCATTTCAGCCAACCCCCACCGTAATTTTTCCATTTAGTATAGGTAAGCATTTTGCCTAGGTAAGCAAAAACATGAATATTCATGAACGCCATGGACTATTCGATTATTTACAGAGGGGTGCAATTGTGCACCACATCAAACTCCCCTATTTTCAGTAAAGTATTTCATGGTATTATGTAGTTTGGTAGGTTTTTTTTACTAACTGTTTAATTATCAGATATCAATGATAGTTTTAAGATATGGAAAAGATTCTTGTATTTTATATTTAGCAAAGCAATCTCACATACAAAATCACTATCAAGGGTCGTCTGATCCGCCGATTGCCGTCTGCTATATACGTTCAAGTCACAGTTATTTGTGGACTGTGATGTAGACAGTTTACTCGTCATTGTAGATTTATGATTAGCCATCTGTCATTATGAGTCTTTTATTGTTGACACACATACATGCCACACACACACGAACACTCTCACTTCCCCTCCCCGACACACCATTTCCGCACACCCGGTTCACCCAATGGCATATACACCCTGCAACATAGTGGAACATTCTAGTTTGGTAGTGCCGTCGAACTAGCTACATTTGTATTGGCAATGGTTCAGCAAGCGAAATTGAGACAACCGGAGCAATATGTATCAGATGGCGGCCATTTTGGATTCGACCAATATGACCAGTATGGCAGCCCCAAGGAGAGCTCAAATCGATGAAAGAACATCTTAATCAGATTCTCTAACCCCGAAAATTCCATAAATGTATAAACGTTCATCATACTAGCCCATTTATTTCGTAGCTACGCTTGACCTGTAACTCAGATGGCGTCCATTTTGGATTTGACCAATATGACCAATATGGCAGCCCCAAGGAGACCTCAAATCGATGAAAGAACATCATAATCAGATTTTCTGACCCCGAAAACCCCATAAATGTATACATTTTTACCATAGTAGCCCATTTCCTTTCGTAGCTACACTTGAACTGCTCAGATGGCGGCCATTTTGGATTCGACCAATATGACCTGTATGAAAGCCCCAAGGAGCTCTCAAATCGATGAAAGAACATTATATTCAGATTCTCTGACCCCCAATACCCATAAATATATAATTTGTTATGATACAGAGGGCGCCCTTCTTGGCGTCCGGTAGAAATCGTAAAAGTATGGTATAAGCTACCTCTGGGCCAAATTTTGTGCTTTTAGAAGAATTTGCACCAAACGACCCCTATACGGTATAGCCCTAAAGCCCCTTTCACACCGGATCTGCGTAGAGTTGCGTAGTGTTGCGTACCGACTACGCCGAAGTTAAGCTGCGTACTCATGAAAAAATTATTGCTTCGGCGTAGTCCCTGCGTAGAGTATGCGTAGGCTTGCGTACGATTGCGTATAGTTACGTACCTTTTGCGTAGGCACCGCGTACCTACGGCGTAGGCAATTGGCGTAGGGTTACGTACGCTTGCGTAGGCCTGGCGTAGGGTTACGTACGCTTGCGTAGGCCTGGCGTAGGGTTACTTACGGTTGCGTACGGTTGCTTACTGTGTGCGAACATGCCATGTAAAATGCAATAGACGCTCGTAGAAGCCGCGGGTGTAGCCATTGGCGCTTTATAAACCTATATAAAAAGATTTGTTTAAACAAATTATTGTATAAACGAACTGTGCAGTAACTTGATCTTAGTATAATAATAACATTCTGACAAACTGTGACATCCAAGGGGCAGTGGGTCTCTTTTGCATGCGTGAAATAGGGCTGAAACGCCAATTTGCGTAAAATAGTGAGTGAAGAAAATAACATTTATAAACCTGCCATAAGTTTTAATAGTAAAAAGTGGCATTTGGTACACGTTTTTGACCGTTAAATTTTCAGTTTTTTAGTAGGTATTAACAACTGCTGAGGTTATTTTGCAGTAATGTTAATTTGTTCAAGATGTTATTTTCCAAAAAAATGCTGACATTTTTGTGGATGTACTACATTATTGTACTATGTATCATTCAAAAGGGTAATGTTGACCATTTGTTGACCATATCCCCTTTTTCACTCAATTGTAAAATATCATTCCATAACAGTTTCCTGAAAGTTTGAAGACGATAGCTGATGTCCTTTGTCCGTAGCGTATATGTGTGTGACAATGTAATGATATAAATGTTAGTCATTTATTAGATTTAAAATAAATACTTCTGACATAAACACTCACTCAGTCTCACTTAAACAGAGTGAGACAAAATTATTTCTTTGCTCATTTCAATTAAACAAAATTATATTACAAACATACAAACAGGACCACAAACGTACACACAAGCAAACAAACCGACACAAATACATACAGATTTCCACAAAACATAATAACATTTCGCATGAGGCATCAGTTTGTGAATCTTATCTCTGTTTATTATATCAACGGCCTGAGATGTCAACATCGCAAATTGAACAAACCATAACAAAAGAAAACATGTCAGTCTGAAATACCTTGTAGTAGTAAAAACAGAATTACAAGCAAAGATACAAAATAAAGTCAAAGAAACACTTTTTCTTCATGAAAAGAATAAATGTGAGAACGCACACATGTAAACAAAAATAGCATTTCCCTTCAAAATATTGATCAATACCTGCCAAGTTTACATCCAGGTATATACCAAAAAAAAAAATCTTTATACGTTTTTAATGCTTCGTCGGACTGGCGTAGGGTAGCGTACAGTTGCGTAGGCTTGGCGTACAGTTGCGTAGCGTTGCGTAGTGTCGCGTAGACTTGCGTACAAATTGCGTACTGTCTGCGTAAAGTGTCTACGCCGAAGGTACGCGAAAAAAATTAAACATGTTTAATTTTTCGCGTACCCATTTGCGTCCCTCCGCGTACAGTTACGTAGGGTTGCGTACGATCGGCGTAGTCGGTACGCAACTCTACGCAACTCTACGCAAGGCCCGGTGTGAAAGCCCCTTAACAGCCCCGACGTTACATGTTTAGAAATCCATCGCAGTACCTGAGCAATGACAATAGGCCCTTCACCCACAAGTAAATCTTATTGTATTGTATTAGTAATGTCTTATTTTGAACGTATTTAAATGTGGTGGTGGTTATTCTACGTGACTGCTAAAGCATAAATGCTTGTAAGTAAGCAAGGATTAATGCCTTACCAAAGGGCACTAGCGCATCGACTTGGTTTTGAACCCGGGTCACCGGATCACGAGACCACTGCTCTACCGACTGAGCTATCGCGCCTCCTTTATTTGCACCCAGGCTGTAGAGCAGGCGAGCCGGAAGCAGTTTGGGATTGGGGGGGGGGCAAACATTCCAGGGGCAGTGACGTAATGAGAAAAAAAGTTCGGAAGGGGGGGGGGTGGGCAGACGAAAAATCTGCATCACCACCATTCTTACACGTTACATGCAGGTCCCGCGGAACGTTTTTCAAAGTGGAGTATTATCGATCAGGTAGAGCGTAAATTGGCGTGGGGTCCAGGGCATGAGCCTCGGCAGGGGGTCAAGTGGCTGAGCCCCCGGAAGCTCAGGGGTTTTAGGTATATAATTACGGTCAGATGAGCATCCAGGGGCCCACCTTAGAGCCCTTGTTGGGGTCCAGGGGGCAGAGCCCCTGGAAGCTCGGGGTTTTTAGGTTTTTAATTACGGTCAGATGAGCATCCTGAGCCCGCCTTAGGTCCCTTAGTGGGGTCCGGGGGCGGAGCCCCGGTAAGCTCTGGGGTTTTAAGCATTTAATTACGGTCAGATGAGCATTTTTTATACATTATTTGTGACATTGGCAGGTCACTTGTTTTTTTTCTCCGTCTTTCTTTCTTTTTCTCTTTAACATACTTTTTCAAAAAGGAGGGGGGGGGGGCTCGAGCCCAACCACTTTGCAGACCATGACATACAGGCTTCTAAATAAGCGTATTTCGTCTGACTGTAATTTGGGAATTTCTTATTTTCCAACAAACGCATAAAAAGGTATGACTTACAAAAGAAATGGAGAAAAAATGCCGGAAAATCACGTCACAACATCGACATTTGTAAATCACTTGTTTCGAATAAGAAATACATCCACCCACCCCCCCCCCCCCATCAGTACGCCAGCGTTTAGGGGCTCATGTCTTCTCACCCCTATAACAAAAAAACGGACACGCTTTCCCATTCTCGCACAATATGTCCACGATATGCGCGTATCGCTATTATAGAGACCTCCATTGATAAATACCGTAAAGGTGGCATGCGCAATGTTTATGAAATTTAATTCCTGTGAACTTTCCTCTTTCTTTGAATGGAATTGTATATGTGATTTAGTTCAGGTTGTGTTCTTTTGGATTAAAAATACAAACCATGTTTACTCCTTTACTTTTTTTTTTTTTTTTTTGGAGGGGGGGAGGCGTTTTGGGGAGGCAAAAATGCGTTTTGCCCCCCCCCCCCCCCCACTTTTTTGACTGAGGGGGGGGGGGCAACTGCCCCCCTGCCCCCCCCCCCCCCCACTTCCGGCGCCTATGCTGTAGAGTAATCAAGTACTTTTAAGAATGCTACCAGTTGCCTGATGATCGCTCGCAAGGCGTGAAACTCGGAGTTCCATTAGTCTGCCTCATTCAATATATATATATATATATATACATATATGCTAAATCCTTGTACCAGATTTTACCCAACATTCAAATATTATACTACACTCTAGTTCTATATTTATACCAGTCCGGCGGGCAACTTTATATGCAAGGTAATAAATAGCCTTGACCAACAAATCTTCTTTACAGTAAAGCAAGATGCATGGTTTTACTCTGCGAGTACAAAATTGGTGCCAATGTAGGCTATTTTCGTAATCTAATCAAATTCAATACATATATCATTGTTGATTGCCTCGTTACAAATTACTTCATTCACCTCTTATAAATAATTGTATTTCAACAGTCAGAACGCAAATTGCACACATTACGTTTTTGTAGGTAGGTCAAACCATTATAAAGAACTCAACAAAGACTTAAAGTAGATATTCATTGATTTTAAAAACTAACTTTATTTTCATTATTGCAAAGTTGAAACTTTGATTCGACAAGGTTATCAAAATTCAATACTTGGAAACATTCGAACTAACGATTATTATATTATTATAAATTATAAAACGCTTAAATACAGCCCCGGCATAGCACCTGAAGAGCTCTCCGAACGCTGCTGAGATGTGTGAGATCACAGTATGGACATGACTTGCAAAAGCAGACGATGTCCCATGACATCTCACACAATTTTTACGGCCTGTGTTTTCATCTTCTCTTGAGTTCTTTCTCTTACTTCACTACCATCAGGCTAAATGTATAATCTATTGCCTCACTCTGAACCCCGCGCATGGTTTTATTTTGATGACAAATGCAGCGATACAAGGAATCTGTCGCTTGTAAACAAAATAAGACGCCATTGTATATTCAGCTGCACACACCGGGGTATGTTCGGCGTTTCAAGAGGGAACAAATGCCGTCCTTAATATCATTCCGGGGAATTTTCAATTTGAAAGTCTGGTTTCTTTGATTTTTATCCTTTGTATTTACAAGCAAACGATTTTAGTTATCAGAATCGGGTCATATTCCCTTTTGAATGGTTTGACATGCCATTACATATATATACACTAAACTCATTATAATTTGAGAAATAATAGCTTTGCAATTATGTTCATTCTCTATGGGATGTCGTCTGCTTGGGCAGTGTTGGTCCATATAGTGACGTCATTAAAACATCCTTATTTTTCCGGCGAATCTCTCGTATATCCCAGCTGCTATGGAGGTATTTGTATTTGTATTTTTATAAATCACCCGATATGTAGTTGACCTAAAACTTGTCCGATGGCCATCTGTCAGCTTACCAGTTTCTAGTGATACATTAGTTGACATGTTTGTGATCTTCTTTGAATTTCACCTTTAAGAATTAAATTTGATTACACTGCCAAAATGGTCTATTACTGTAGGTAAAATCATCTGAATCAACTGTGTGAGCATTAAATTTTGTTATTGTTTTATTTAAGATATTCATACAGGGTGGCACATGTCACCAATTTGGTAGTCTTACATGAGGCCCTGTTTGGTAAGAATAAAAAAAATAACAGCAGCAAAAACAAAAGAGATAGACACACAAGCATAAACACTGGTATAATACAAATTAATTGGTATCCCCATGAAATAACTGATCATTCAAGAATTATCCTTGATCATTTAAAAGAAATATGTGAATGGAATTTTCGATTTAAATAGAATATACATTAACAAATGCAAATATAATAAAGAATAGATGATAACCACGTATTTAAAAGAAAGAAAAAATGATTGAAAACTTACATTTTTTATAATCTGATATAGCTTAAAACACGGGATACCAAAATTGTCATATACACATTTATTTTCGATTGCGCCTTAATCAATACACTTCGGTTGTTAACAAGATAGCTGAAAATTGATCTATTACATGATTGTATGCATGATATAAAGTTAACCATGTCAATCAAATTTAAAAAATTGCAAATAGGAAAGATTGGTTTGCTTCGCAAGAACCCCCCCCCCCCCCCCCAAAAAAAAAAAAAAAGTTCACCTATACACTTCATCTGCAGCTAACAATGCTTTTAGAGTGTGTTTAAAACTGTTCAAAGTAGGTGACGTCGTCACAACGTCACCTACTTTGAACAGTTTTAAACACACTCTAACAGAAAGTTCTATAGAACTTTCTAATTGGTTCTATACTCTAATTCCAAAAATAAAAAGACGATTCTTATATGTGTCCGTCCTAAATTTAGGCACACGCAATGCATCCCTTACATCATGTGTTGTGTTGTGTTCGTGTAGTGAACTGACATGACGTAAATCTTTTTTTAAGTATATTGGTGCCATGTCATGCATTGATTTATACATCATCACTGCACGTCCAAACTGGAAACGTGTCTGAATAGGCATCCATCCTAAGCGACTAAACATATAATTTGAAAATACTTCAAATCCTTCTCCCAGCACTACACGTGCAGCTCAATTTGTTTTAACATTTTGAAATGTAATGGTTTGTCTTTGAAATCGCTTAGACAAAACCGAGGAACAATAATCGAAATGAAGAAAAACAATGGAACGAAGTTTCAGAGATCTTGTTGGAACATAACTTTTGGCTTGCTTAATTACACTTATAATTTTTTGAGCAGTTTCAATGACTTTTTCCAAATGTTCCATCCAACGCATCTCCTCGTCAATCATTAGACCCAGGCATTTTGCCACTTTAACTCTTTTCAAACAGCTGCCGTTTAGTGTGAGAGAAAAATCATTTACTCCGTTAAGAACTGATCGTGGTTCAATAACCATCACATTTGTCTTATCCGCATTAACAACGACTTTTGTTCTACTTCTGTAACATTAGTCCCGCTGACTGTTAGACTCGTGTCGTCAGCATACATTTCAACGATGCCATCATGAAAACATATGGGTAAACTATGTAGATAGAAAAAAGGAGTGGCCCTAGAATTGAACCTTGTGGGACTCCCATCATAACTTTTGAGGAACACGAAGTAGCCCCTTTAAACAAACTGTCTGTTCTTGGCTGGACAAATATGATACAAACCACTGAATACTAGTATCAGAACATCCAATGGCTGTCAATTTATGTAACTGAATATCGTAATCGATAGTGTCAAATGCTTTCCACAAATCAATGAAAGCAACACCTACTAACTTATTGTTATCTAAATTCAAAGCCCACTGGTTTACAATTTTAATTAGAGCTGTTGCAGTAGAGTAAAGAGGACGAAATCCTGACTGGTGAGGATACAATATTCCATTTTTGTCTAGAAAACCACATAGTTGAAAATGCACAGCTTTCTCTAGAATCTTGCTCACAACGGATAATACCGATATTGGTCTGTAATTACCGGGAGTGGATATATCACCAGTGTTATAAATTATCACTCACCTCGATTTGCAATCAGCAATGAAATACTAAAAAGTATCAATCCTCTCATTAAAATCCCCATCCTGGAGGTAAAATGATATAGTGGAGTCACGCAGTTATCTGGAATGGTGATCTTCGAAGTTACTAATACGGGATTAAGAAAGCAATATGCTGATTTTCCCAAAAAACGGTATTCAAGAATCAAGTGTTTTTATCAAAGGTTTTTAAACGCCATGCTGCATCGTTTCAAATACACAGCGCAATGTGATTTCAGAGCGGCTGTGAATAGTCTAAGCGCTGTTTCAGCATGTAAACACCTAACGGAACTCCGGTCGTCTGCCCACGAAGCCGTGTCAAAATGAATAAACGTTGGATAATGTTTCTTTAGTATTGAGAATGAGTTATTCATTGTTCATTGAAGTTACTGCATCTGAACTATTTTCCATAGCTGCCCGTTCATCTGTTGAATGATCATAAATTATCAGTCACGTTGACAAAAATGTGGAATTTATATAAACTCAGTCACACCGCCAAGGCAGCTCTAGACATACCCAAAACCGACAGATTGTTGTCAATCAGTTTGGACAATGCAACCTCTTTTCGGTTTTCATTAGTCGGTCTGGTATCTGCTTCGTAATTTTAACTGATGAGATATTAATAGTGAAAGTTCGAGAGCAAGAAATATAATCCAAGAAAATGCTACAGTTTTAATATATCAAACACAAATTTACGGCACATGATTGTGTTGCATCACTTGCGACAACTTTCCATAATTAATATCGAGTTTTAGGTTGACCTGTCTGTGATAAATATTTACTGTTACGGCTCATTCGCTCATTGGTAAATATTAATGTTTCTCAAATGTAATAATAATAACAGTGGGTTCTTGTATAGCGCTCATGTCTGTCAAACTTGACACTCCTGGCCATAACCGGGGCCATAATTGTGGAGCCACAATTATGGCCCCGCTTCTAGCACGGCTGCCATTATGGCGCTCGAGATTTTTAAGGAATTATTTCCTGCCAGATACCCATTTACCTCACCTGGGTCAAGTGTGGCAAATATAGATTTAAAGTCTTGCCGAAGGATGGTATTGACGCGACAAGGATTAGAACCCCATACTTTGCGGTTAATTGTCCGGACACTAATCCCCTAGTCCGCAACATCTCTACATAATTCAGAGTTCATCCATTCATATTGAGAAATCTATAAAGACTTCCGTAAAAATCGACCTAAGGCATTGCCAATTGCCTAATATAAGTTATTCCATTAGCCGAACATGATTCGGATTGGATGTACAATAGGGCAATGAAATTGCCTTCGACTTGATTTTGTCATTCATTCAGTCTTTGATATCATGTTTGATAAACATTAACGTATTTACAATGAAAATATAATTTTGTCAGAAAATTACGATATTTTTGTCCTATCTGCTTTAATATTTTCTAACTAATACACCAATATGAATAAACTACGGGCATGATAACGTGCTTGCCTAGATGTGCCGGGTCCTCATTGTTTTTCTTGCTGGGGTCGTCGGCATGAATCGGTCATTAGGGACTTTTAGATTCGCACGAAGACAATGGGGATTGCTACGGTCGACGTCCTTTTAATGCACTGTCTTGAATGGACGTCACACGTATCAGTCCACGCAAATCTAAAAGTCCCTATTGCTAGGTCGGACAATCCATGTGGCTTGTCCGGCCTGGCAACGGCTGTTGCTGTAAACTGGTTCATGCGGGTAATACTGCTGGGGAGGCACGGGGCGTGGCACAGGTGAATGCGTTTGCGTGCCTTGGGGCTCTCTGGGAGCAGACGTGCATGTGTTTGAATGCATGTTGGAAACAGGATTGTGTCTGAGCTATGGCCTACATTATTAGTGTGGTACGGTATGTCACTGAGACAGCTCCCGTAGGATTTTTGTGCCAAAGTTGATTTTTGTGCTGTTTTGGCTTCAAAAGGGTCCCACTTGACCAAAAATGATGGGGTCCAAATTTTTAGACCCCTCCTTCATTTCCTGGGGGGTCCTAGACCGGGAGCCAGTGGGTGTCAACCTAGCTGGGCAGGAAACCAATTTTAATATGCACAGATGTAAAGATCGCATAGCTCCACATAACAAATTGACCGTCTGGCATGTTCTCAGTGGTGAGTGTGGCCAGGGGGACGCCTCCACCAAAAAAGTGTCCCTTTTGACGACAAAATAGTATTATGTAAATAATATTTTAAGGAAACCTTGAACCACAATGAGTTAGGTGTCATATAGCATGTAAGTAATGGTGTGTAATGCAAAGTTCTGGAGTCATCAAAATCATCATATATTTGGCAGAGTCTTGGTAAAGTAACAATCACTTACACAGAAAGATGTATATGGGACAACACACATGGTGTCGGGGCTAGTACTACCCTGATTTCCTTATCTTTCTTTGCTCATTACTCAGCCAGTATACATTTTCTTCCAAAATTGTTTGGCACATGACATTTATTTGTAATCTTGAACATTCAGTGTAAGTTTCGTTAGATTCTGTGAGAATTCCTTTTCTTTTTTTACCAGAACTCAAGTTTATCTTTAACTTCTATAGTAGTCTTCATTTTTTATTCAAAATCCATAACTTCAATCAATTTATTTATTTACTCATTTTTCTTAAAATTTGTTTCACTCCTTTATTGTCTGATTTTCGTCATATTAACTTCGGACCTTTCCTTTAATACGAATATAACTGGTATATTGATGCTGTCGACTTTGACACAGTCATATCAGTAGAACAATAAACCATTTCGTTATGGTATCTGGTCACAGCCTTGCCCTTTATGAAAAGTGGGTCACCTCTGAACATTGCACATTACTACAAAGCCAGTGCCAGGTGCGGATGCAGGATCATCAAAAAACTGGGCGTGGAATGTTTAAAAACCAGACCAGACAAAATTAATGATTCAGTGCCGGTAGTTTATTACTTAATGATGGATGCTGCTATTTTTGAATGGTTAAACTGTACTGGAGAGAAAGGGGAGAATATTATCAAAATGAAAATAGTCTAATGACGTTTCTCCTTGCCCCTCGAATACCTTTGTCAAAAAGTCCGTTCAACCCTCCTATTATCACTGAGAGTGCGTGCGTGTGTGTTTGTGTGAGGGGGTGGTTGACAGGAACTTTTTCTTTTAACGGTGCAGCCGAGGAGAGGCACAATGCAATAAAATAGTATTCTTTACTATTTTGAAAGATTAGTTATTGTGCATCCGCCCCCCCCCCATTCGCTATAATGCAACTAGTACTATTTTTATATAAAAATTAAACCGATAGGTTAGTATACATATCCAAGTTATGATTCTCCGCTGACTGGCATTATTATAATGATTTTGAAGTGCGCTTATGGTGGTATTGGACTCTTGTGGGTCAACTCTTTAGCGCACCGATCCCCTTTCGTCATTGCTAAAACTTATGTCGTGTTTATTACGACGCCATGATTTGAGTTTAGTTTCGTTCATCATATTGATTCAGCACTTCAAAGCCATTGGCACGTAACTCTTGTATCATTCCTTTCTTTTCCTCCCTTTTTTCTAGCTCAGTGAAATTGGCCCATCCAAACGATCTTAAGCGGAAAATTAAATTTGTTTCACTCCATTTTTCTGATTGTTGTCATATTAACTGCTTTGGGGGCGGACCTTTCCTTTCAATACGAATATAACTGGTATATTGATGCTGTCGACTTTGACACAGTCATATCAGTAGAACAATAAACCATTTCGTTATGGTATCTGGTCACAGTCCTACCCTTTATGAAAAGTGGGGCATCTCCGAACATTGCACATAACCACAAAGCCATTGCCAGGCTTAGATAATAACAACATCAGGGGCAGATGCAGGTTCATCAATAAACTGGGCGTGGAATGTTTATAAATCAGACCACTTCTCTATACCACTACCACTGTTGATCAAAATGGTTCAGTGCCAGTTGTTTCTTATTTAACGATTGATGCTGCTATTTTGAAATTGAGTAAACTGCACTGGAGAGAAAGGGGGAAATATTATCAAAATGAATATAGTCTAATGACGTTTCTCCTCGCCCCTCGAATACTATTGTCAAAAAGTTCAACCCTCCTAGTATCACTTATCCGAGGGTTTACACTCAGTTCCACAGATCCGAAGGCTCTTAATTGCGATAAATACAGGGTCCTATACAATTTTTGGAAAATGAACATTAGTGAGTATTAACTTTTGAAAAAACATCATGTAAAACGACTCGATCCCGGGTCTCGGGGCATGTTCCCCGCCCGCCCGCCTGCCCCCCCCCCCCCCGAAAAATCTTCATCTGACATATCTTACAAACAAATTTTCCTGGTTCTTGATAAGGGATTCGATCTATTTCATAAAAGAGGTCTTGTATGGATTATTTTCAATGATATATAGTTGTATTTAGGGTAGATCTAGAAAATGAAAATTTTCTGAATAATAAGAGAAAATAAAAATAAAATATTCGTTATTAACAAAAAGGAGCGGTCTTTGATACTATGTACGTCACGAAATAAACTCATTATTTTGTTTCCTCACTCGTGTGGAAAGTTGTTTCTTTTTCCTTTTCTTTCAATGTTAATGGGAGCGGTCTTTGATACTATGTACGTCACGAGATAAACTCATTATTTTGTTTCCTCACTCGTGTGGAAAGTTGTTTCTTTTTCCTTTTCTTTCAATGTTAATGGGAGCGGTCTTTGATACTATGTACGTCACGAAATAAACTCATTATTTTGTTTCCTCACTCGTGTGGAAAGTTGTTTCTTTTGTCCTTTTCTTTCAATGTTAATGGGAGCGGTCTTTGATACTATGTACGTCACGAAATAAACTCATTATTTTGTTTCCTCACTCGTGTGGAAAGTTGTTTCTTTTTCTTTTTCTTTCAATGTTTTGTTCGTGTAATAATCGTAATACAGATGCCTTGACAGATTCGCTCGTAGGAGTGATCATTGTCCATTATACCATGGAGAGGTCGCAAATCAAGCTGTGGGTTAAAATTGTGTGCAGACTAGTATTGTCCTTGGCATGATGATTACGGGACCATACGAGACTACATATTATCATCCTTTCAAAATGCGCATTTTCGGAAATGGGGAAGGGGGTAGACATACAAAACAAACATCAACATATTAAATCTTCTTTTTATTTTAAGATAGCATCATCCATCATTGAGTGAGAAACTAATGATGTTGAACATTGGATCAACAGTGGGGTTCTAGGACAATTACCCCCTGGGCAATCACCCCCCGGAAAATTACCCCCCGGAAAACTACCTCCCAAGGACAATTACCCCCCAGAAAATAACCCGGACAATTACCCCCCGAAAAAATACCCCCCGAGGACAATTACCCCCCGAGGACAACCCGCCGAGGACAATTACCCCTTGAGGACAATAACCCCCGAGAAAAAATTACCCCCCGAGGACAAATACCCCCCGAGGACAATTACCCCCCGAGGACAACTACCCCCCGAGGACAATAACCCCCCGAGGACAATTACCCCCGAGGACAACTACCCCCCGAGGACAACTACCCCCGGGGACAATTACCCCCCGAGGACAACTACCCCCAAGGTCAATTACCCCCGAGAACAACTACCCCCCGTGGACAATCAGGATTCAATAGCAAAGACGATCTGACACATTGAGAGATGGCTACAAGCCTATACGATCCAATGCACAACCCATATTCGTTCAAATACTATAGGGCACATTATCTTCCTCATTACTATCCATTTCCCTTTATAATTGCTGATTTCCATGATTGATGTAAGTTTTAGGTAATTGTCCAGCGCTTCTCAAAATGCATAGAAATGCATTTCTCTGGAGCAGCATTATTTCAACTTGTTGTTAGTCACGGTACAAGTCGGTACCCTCTTAAGAAATTAAAATTTTCTTCCAAAGCCCAAAGTCTTCACAGACTAAACATTTTGTATGACTCTGGCACTCGTCAAGCGCTATGTACACACGTATGGGCACATTTAAGACTAAAAGGGAGAGGACATTATCAAACTGGTAAAAAATTAGTTTGTAATCAACACACCAGAAATGATTGAATTACTGTATGCAGTCACCTTGCCGCCGAATGTACATGAATAAAAAGTGATATATTCGGTCATGACCTTGAAACACGAATATGAGGATATTTGGGCCTCTCATTGCCCTTATCTATCTTTTTTTTAATGTAATGAGTGTGGTAACAATGTAATCTCGAAATAAAATATATAAAATAGACTCGGGCCCCTTGCTGTCCAAATAATGTCAGCGAGCGAGAAAGAAATACACTTTATTATCTTTAAAACTTTATTTTCTCATGCAATTACATACTCTCATTGTTTCTGATATTTGTTTCTCACAAAATCGACGTTTTCCTAATGTGACTAACATTCTCTTGCGGCTCCCGGAGTGAAAAACGCTGCGCTGGAGTTACAAAATCAACTGAGATGAATTACCAGAGAGCGAATGTTTATTTTCTTTTCACATGGCACCGTACATATAACTTGAAGGCAATTTCTATTTCAAAATAATTTACCGTACAAGAAAACATATTATACTTGGATCATGGATAAGGGCCATACATACGTACAAAGAAAAATACACGATCAGCTGATTATTAAATTTACAGAGGACGCATAAATGACATCTTACATCCTAATTTAATTAGTGTTGGTGAGAGAGGCTGTAACGCGTACTCATCTGCGCGCAATGTATTCTTAAATAGCTAAGAAATGGTATTTTTGTTTTTTACTCGGTGGCAAAACTACGGGGTAATCGGGCAACCTCCACCCCCCCCCCCCCCATATCGAATTGAATAATTTGAAAAGACTGAAATGAACTTCATAAATAACTCAGAAAATGAAAGTTAATAAGATTTTCTGTAAATAGCAATTTGGAGATAAGCTCGTGTTATACGTCACAATATCACAAATTCATCGGGAGAGATTGTCTTGGGGGGGGGGAGTAGCTGTCCTTGGGGGATAGTTGTCCGCGGGGGGTAGATGTCCTCGGGGTAGGTTTCCACATGGAGGTAATTGTTCTCGGGGGGTAATTTTCCGGAGGGTTATTGTCCTCGGGGGATAATTGTCCTAGGGGGGTAGTGGTCCTCGGGGTAATTAATTTTCCGGGGGTAATTGTCCTGGGGGGGGGGTAATTGTCCTCGGGGGTTAATTCTCCGGGGGGTAATTTTCCGGGGGGTAATTGTCCTCGGGGGTAGTTTTCCAGGGGGTTATTTTCCGAGGGTGACTGACCAGGGGGTAATTGCCCTGATCCGAACAGTGGTTGTTGTATAGAGAAGATGTCTCTTTACTTGAAGAACGTAGGTTAGAAACCAAGTGGATTCATATTATAATGCCTCTTGCTATAAAGTCATATTGATCCTCACAACCGAGTCCCTCTGAGATGACTTAGTGCCGTCTGTCCTCTGGTCACAGCACGTATCCGGGATTTGGGGGGGGTATTATAATTTTATTATTCTTTAATCGTTATTAAAAGATATATCGAGTTGTATTCTATTTGTTTCCTTTACTCCATTTGTGAGGTGGTCTCTCCCATTAATATTATTTCCCTTTTAGTCCAAGCGCTCATACTTAAACAATGGAGTTATTGGTGTCACTGCTTTAGACCAATTCGGTTTCCATAGTTCCTGGAACCACTGTAGTAGTTAGTCCACCATAGCTGGGGAACATCCAAGAGCATCACAAGATAATTTGTAATGATCAGATAGGTATATGGCCGTCCCTGAACTAAAGCGGGAATATTTCAATTACTTCATGGCCCCCAGTTATGGCGCCTGAATGATACTCGCATTCGATCAGTTCCCGAATCGGTTAACACGCCTCAACGAGGGCGTTCAATTTATTGGTATAAAGTATCCGCACTATGTCTATAGAATAGTATTCAAGCAACCAATGGTGGAAAATTATAGTAATGCATTTAGATGTGATGAAAATAAGTTGTTTTATATTGTAACAAGAAACTACTTGTCATTAATAACCCCGTATTCTCCATTCCATTTAGATTTAGAGTCGCCTGAAGAAGTTCAATCTAATGTCAGACGATTATGACGCCGGCATCGGAAAATGCAAATATTTAATAAGATATTAAGATATTTCATAAAGAATCGTAAGTTCTTTGAGTTAGAACCTTTACTACTTTCTGATGGCTGGTTGCGCGTCTGTGTAATCAGCCCGTGACATGGCCAGTGGCGGATCTAGGGGCCCTTGCCTCCTCCCCTGGCCCCCAAAACAGGTAATTTTAACTTTTTTTTTTTAATTTTAAAAAGAAGAAGACGGGCCCCTCCCCCTGGCTCAAGGGGGGGGTCGGATGTTAAGTAAAAAAGAAACAGTGCTTTCTGCACTTCCCTTCCCAACGTTGAGCCAAAAAAATAGTGTTCCTCCCCCCCCCCCCCCCCCCCCCCCTCGATTATACGCCGGCTGGCCGATTCGGCGCTAAATATTTTCTCACGAATTTGGAAGGGAAAAAAAATTAGTGCTCCTTACCGCGGGCAACAAAGGACTAGCTGCACACGCTATCACTGAGTTCTGTATTATAAAAGATTCAGAAATTCGAAGCGTATTCTTAACGTCATCATAACAAACAAACAAAAAACGCCCCTGTTTTCCCGCGTCACGCGAGCCTTTAGTGCAGAAAACTATTGGCTAAGGAAAAATAATCTTTTACTCAATGAAGGGAAAAAGTCTTATGAGCTTGGTGGGACGATACCTTCTATGCTATTTACCGCCTAAAGGATCATCCAGTACAATCAATATCATATACAAATCACTAAAGGATATCCAAAGAAAAATCAAGCGTCAGACGGAAAAATGTAAACAATCCTACAAGGGAAAGATTGAACAGAACTTCCGCGGAAATTATCCCAGGATGGCATGGAAAACAATGCAGGATATTACTGGTTACAATAAAGATAAATCTTAATCTGTGGTAGTTGATCAAGATAGTGAATTTGTTAACGAACTCAACGACTTCTTTTGCCGATTTGATGTAGAAAATTTTTCTATTGAAAACGAAGAAAAATAGACGAAATTCCAGTCAGAATACCTATCCAAATACATGAAACAGTATATCTTTTCAAAATGAACAGATCATTGTTCATTTTTAGCAAAAAAGTGGGAAATTAAATTTCACGTCTCTTAAGTACTATTTTTTTTTTAAAGGTCAGAATGAAATTCGCTGGTAGACTTAGTCTACCCTTTTTCAATTTATCGAAGCTTACGTTTATATAATTTCAGCTGATGTGTTTCTTTCTCTTTTAATTAAAAAAAATCCTTTACTCGGACAGGTTTTCTTTATCTTCACAATTGTAATACATGGAAATGCGACACAATATGGAACGCAATATATCACATTGATATAATATATATATAAATTATAGGCGTGAAGAAAATGGTCTAGGAACGTGGGACGTAGCTGTACTTTACAATATATATGTGCGCGCGCGCGCGTGTGTGTGTGTGTGTGTGTGTGTGTGTATAATTTAAAAGATAGTAATATCTTTGTCAAGTCAGGGAAGATAATATTAGCTTTGTCAAATCAGGTCAGATAAATTTATCTTTGTCAAGTCGGGGTGATTATATTATCTTGTTCAAATCAGGTCAGATAGTTTAGTCAGATAATTTTATCTTTGTCAAGTCGGGGCGATTTTATAATCTGGTTCAAGTCAGGTCAGATAAGATCATCTGAGTCAAGTCCGGGTAGATAACATTATCCGTGTCAAATCAGGTCAGATAATAATATCTTTGTCAAGTCGGGGAGATAATAGTATCCTTGTTAAGTAGATTATTATCTTTGTCAAGTCGAGGCAGAAAATGTCAAGTCAAGGTAGATACATGTAATATCATTTTTGTCAAGTCAAGGCAGTTGATATTGTCAATGTCTAGTCAGATCCCATTGACAAGAAGAAAGAATCTGCTGTTCTTCTCGCAGCTGTTTGTTGATGGGTCCAGCTCGGCGATCCGTCCAGCTGCTCGAGGTCCGACTCTAGATATCTGCCCATGCCGCCGTCATTTTTTTCAAGTTCTGATTCGTTGCGTTTGAAAGAACGAGTTCACAGTCTAGAAACCATGACAAATTTGTCTTTCGAAGAAAATGTAAATCTAACGTACACCTCTATCGGTTATTTTGTGACTGAATAGATATAAATATATGATAACAAACAAGACTAAATTAAAGCACCTACATACTGTCAACAATTAGGCATCTACCGCCATACTGCCATATAGCTTTTTTACTACGTATAGACGCGCGCGGGGACGCACGCTGTACTGTTTGGTCCCTATTGTCCTGCTTGCCAGATTCTATCGTTCAGGTGCGGATTAGGGCTGCTTAACTTAAATCAACCAAGTCTTTGGTCAGCAGTATGGGTGTATATTTAAATTCATGTTGTTCTATCGGCACCATTGGTGTCGATCCCGGGGGATGGGGGGGGGGGATATATCCCCCCAATATTTCAGGTGGGGGGGGGGTGGCCTGTACAATCATCCCCCCAATAATTCACCATCAAAAAAAAAAATGAAGAGAAAAATTAATGATGAGAGCCCGATGAGAGTAGTTAATGGTTATTACTCGCAAGATGACCATCAATATACACATTTTGCTATCTCATTTTCATAATACATACATATATACGAAGTAAATAAGACAACCGTATATGAGACAAGAATAAATTGAATTCTCGCTCATACGGCTTCATCAGGAATTGATGACTTTATTCAATTTGTTCAATCAACAGCATCATAGAAATGCAGTGCGCCAAATGCAAAGACGCAGCGTCAAAAAGCAACGAGCTAAATGTTAAGGCTTAAGCGCGAAGCGCAAAAGAAGCAATCTGCAATGCACATCAGACAATCCTGGACAGTGTAAACATAGATGAACTCTGTGACGATTTCGTGATGAGATCGGAGACAAGGAGAAAGATTTTCGGACATTAGTATGACTTATATAATAGTTCACTGGTTGTTATGTTGTTTCCGTTCACCCTTTTTAAAATTCACGTAATTGTATCTTTATTTTTATTTTTTTCACTCATTTTATTTCCTGATATTTCCTAAAACATTTTTCATTTTTGGAGAAAGATTATTATGTCACAACTTATTTGTGACACAACTTATTTTCAGTGGGGAAACTGAATTCAGACAAGGATTAATATAGAGAACAGTACAACGAATCGTGTTCTTTCTCTAATAATTTAGTGAAAAGGGCAAAGCTGTTAGGGGGCAACTGAATTCAGACGTGGATTAAGAGTAATAATCAAATGAAACGTCAAAGTACACGATACAACGAATCGTCTTCTTTTAATAATAATTTAATGAAACGTGAAAGCTTCCGCGATACGCGCGGAATGGGCGAAAATGAATACAGACAAGGATTAAGAGTAATAATTTATTGAAAAGTTAAAGCTTCCGCGCTTCGCGCGGTAGGGGGAAACTGAATTTCTGAAGGACACGATACAACAAATCGTCTTCTTTCTTTAATAATCTTTAAGAAACGTCAGAGCTTCCGCGCTACGCGCGGAGGAAGGGGAACTTGATTCAAACAAGGATTAAGAGTTGAGAATGGTACATCGAATCGTCTTCTTTCTTTAATAAGCTAATGAAACGTCAGAGCTTCCGCGCTATGCGCGGAGGAAGGGGAACTTGATTCAAACAAGGATTAAGAGTTGAGAATGGTATATCGAATCGTCTTCTTTCTTTAATAAGCTAATGAAACGTCAAAGCTTCCGCGCTTCGCGGGGGGGGAGGAACTCCCCCTCCCTGCACCCAACCCCCTAGGGACCGCGCTTCGCATGCTCACTACCGCCCCCCCCCCCCTAAAATGAAATCCTGGCTACGTGCTTGGGAGGGGTGCAACTTGCCACACGCTTCTACCTCTTGGTTGCTTTGATCCATTGCCGAAAATATTTTGGCACCTATCATCCCCCCCAACCACGGATACAAATCGACACCCTTGATCGGCACGGTATGTGTGTGTTTGAATGGGGGGGGGGGGGTGGGGGTGAACCCGATCGACCAAAATGACAAAGGCTCTTCAGCATATCAGAGGCGATTTGTGATATAGGATTTCCCGGCCATGCAGATTCGCGAGTTTGTCATTCGAACTCATTTACTTTGCATTATTTTGAGTTAGCGCAGATCGGCTTTGCCATGCCAATTATCATTCAATTCTCCCGTTATTTTATTTAATTTAGGATTTCGAAACTGCTCAACTATATAGCATTCAAATTAATCGTCACTTTTCGAGGCGTCGTTTTTATCATTTAAATTTAAACCTGTCATTCGTAATCGAAATATGTTTATTCAATTAAGTTAGGAATGTCAGGGGGGAGAAATTCAACACACGTTTACATGCTCAATTTTTTTTTACTCTAGTCCCTACCCCAGTCACAATATTGTACCCTTTCTCCAAAATGAAATTATGATGAAATTATGATAAATGTATGATGAAACACATAACAAACAACTTCCTTACATAACAATTTACAAACATATTGAGACCATCAAGTCCGTAGATGCAAGTCGTTTTTTCTTTCTTAACAATCAAACTTACATGCTGTTTAGTGTATAAATGCAAGAAAATAAAATATGATGAAATACACATGAACAAATCATGACAGAAAAAGAATGAGCTAGTATAAAAGGTGTATAATAAAGGAGAAATGTAAATTGAACAACAGTTTAAATGCACAAAGTGCTATTTGAATACTACAAATTAATAAGAATGCTAACAGTATACTGCCGCAATCATTGCGGCGGTGTACTTTTAGCATTCTTATGTCAGAAAATCGAATAACCAAATAATGAAAGAAGCACATTGTTCATTAATTTGAATGAAACATACATAGATTCTAACGAAAATTTCATAGATTCTAACGAAAACTCCATAGATTCTAACGAAAACTTCATAGATTTGAAAACGAGTGAAAGAAATATAAACCCGAGTTATATACCTGAAAGCAATAAACCGTCGAATTTGAACGCAAGACAAATTCATGTTAATGACAAATTCGCGAATTTGGCCGGGAAATCCTTCAAAAGATCTTTTCACTTCACCACGCTGTTGGATACAAGTAGAGAGTGAACACAAAAGAAACTTCAATTTTAAAAGAGAAAACATATTAACTTTGTCGATCACAAGTGTGTTATTTTAAAAGGAGAAAACAAAAGTCCATCTGGTCAAGGTGTGTTTGTGTTATAATCTTAGCTTTGTGAAAAACGAAAAATGAAAGAAAGATGGCTTTTAAAGCAATTGTGTCAAGATTAAGACACGGGTGTTATTTCTTTTCTGTGGAACATTATGTTAGTTATGTAAATCCTATACAAAAAGCAATAGCTCTTTTGGAAATCTCGGACAAATTCATAACAGTCTGAAAACTATTCAGTTTATCTTTACTGTTTAACATTATGGGAAAAGGAAGATGATCCATAGGAAAGAAAGAGAACGGAGAGAGAAAAAGATAACGGACACTGTATGAAATTATGATATTGATGCGTTAATTAATTTAAAAGGAGATCAAATGACAGAGAGGGGGAGAAGTCTAGAAGCCTAGTCTGTATGTTTAGACGTTATTTTACATTTTCAGAAAGCCTTTGAAATTCCTGTATCTAGTAAAGATCAAATTTTAGTTGTTATTTTATTTGACAATCATTTCTTTTTTTCCTATCTTTTTTCCCTCCCCCTTTTCTCTTTTTTCCCGACGGCAGCGCAATTTTACCGACAATATCCTGACAGGTGGGGGTATCGCAGAAGTTTGAAATCGGTGAGATTTATATTGTCGGTCGGCCGACAATTTTTTTCCCTACGAACTGTGACTTTTTATCCGCTGTGACGACTTCGAGAGTGACTACAACTACATTTTCTCGAAGTTTCACTTTCCTATAATATCAGCTATAAAGAAATCATGGGGTTTAAAATTTCCGGAGAAACTAAATTCAAACAAGGATTAAGAGCCAAAAACGGTACGACGAATCGTCTTCCTTTTTTCTATATTTTGATGAAACGCCAAAAATTCCGCGCTTTGCGCGGGAGGGGAAAATTCATTTAGACGAGTCAAGAACGGTACAACGAATCGTCTTCTTTTTCTAATAATTTAAGGAAACGTCTGAGCTTCCGAAATTCGCGAGGGAGGGGGAAAAACTGAATTCAGATAAGGATAAAGAGTCGAGAACAGTACAACGAATCGTTTGCTTTCTCTCATAATTTAAAAAAACGCCAGAGCTTCCGCGCTTCGCGCGAGAGAAGGAAACTGAATTCATATAAATAGGGCTTATTAGGAGTCGAAAACGGTGCAACGAATCGTCTGCTCTCTCTAATAATTTAAGGAAACGTCAAAGCTTCCGCGCTTCGCGCGAGAGAAGGAAACTGAATTCATATAAATAGGGCTTAAGAGTCGAAAATGGTGCAACGAATCGTCTTCTTTTCCTAATAATTTAAGAAAACGTCTAAGCTATTCGCGTGGGAAGGGGAAAACTGAATTCAGACAAGGATTAAGAGTCGAAAACGGTACAACGAATCGTCTACTTTCTCTAATAATTTAAGGAAACGTCAAGGCTTCTGCGCTTCGCGCTAAAGGGGGAAACCGAATTCAGACAATAATTAATAAGAGTCGAAAGTGGTACAACGAATCGTCTTCTTTCTCTAATAAGTTAATGAAACGTCAAAACTTCCGCGCTTCGCGCGGGAGGGGGAAACTGAATTCAGACAAAGATTAACAGTCGAGAACGGTACAATTAATCGTCTTCTTTTCCTAATAATTTAAGGAAACGTCGAAGCCTCCGCGACGGTACAATAATTGTTAATCGCCTTCTTTTCCTAATAATTTAAGGAAACGTCAAAGCTTCCGCGCTTCGCGCGAAAGGGGGAAAATGAATTCAGACAAATAGGGCTAATTAAGAGTCGAAAACGGTGCAACGAATCGTCTGCTTTCTCTAATAATTTAAGGAAACGTCAAAGCTTCCGCGCTTCGCGCGAGAGAAGGAAACTGAATTCAGATAAATAGGGCTTAAGAGTCGAAAACGGTGCAACGAATCGTCTTCTTTCTATAATAATTCAATCAAACGTCTAAGCTTTTCGCGCTTCGCGTGGGAAGGGGGAAACTGAATTCAGACAAGGATTAAGAGTCGAAAACGGTACAATTAATCGTCTTCTTTTCCTAAAAATTTAAGGAAACATCAAAGCTTCCGCGCTTCGCGCTAAAGGGGGAAACTGATTTCAGACAATAATTATTAAGAGTAGAAAACGGTACAACGAATCGTCTTCTTTCTCTAATAATTTAATGAAATGTCAAAGCTTCCGCGCTTCGCGCGGTAGGGGGAAACTGAATTCAGACAAGGATTAACAGTCGAGATGGTACAATAAATCGTCTTCTTTTCCTAATAATTTAAGGAAACGTCTAAGCTTCCGTGTTTCGTGCGGGAGGCCTATCACCCACACCCCTCTAATGAGCGCGCTTCAGTGATTCGCTTGCTCACTACCACCCCTCTCTAATAATATCCTAGCTACTATGATGCTGACTAAGCCCGTGACTAAGTTGACGAATAATTCGCATATTTTTGTCGTCGAGGAAAATGACCCTTTCCATAGGAAAAACAATTTAGCCTTCGGCCCCGGGTTTATAGGGTTAAATTTGTAGATATTGGGACATTTACTTTTGTCGGTAATTGGTGGCTAGTTTTGTCGGTAATCGTTGGCCTCTACACCCCCCCCCCCCCAAGTGAAAAAGGTCTAGCGACGCCCCTGACCCCACCCCCCCCCCCCCTTTGGAGACGCCCCTGCATGTATGATCACAATCGCAAAGACTTCCGTGTGTTCCCAAATGGGTTTCATCAGTTATTTTGCTATACAAATAAATGTGATTCAGAGGAAATTCGATTCTCTGCATTTAATCTAGGGTAAAGCAATTGATATGGAACATTAATTTTGTTGTTTTTGTTATACGGACAAGCAGGGCATTTAATTGGCAACATTTTACCAAGCTATTTACCAGAGAAAGAGAGATAGAGGGGGAGAAAAAAATAGAGAGAGAGAGAGGGGGAGGTATTGGGGAGATGGGGGCCCTACTGGCCCTTCACATGGTGGCTTATGTATAATCAGTGGCCCTTTGCGGATCAAGCTGTCGAGGGGGAATGGCACATGGGGGTGGTCTACTCTCTCTCTCTCTCTCTCTCTCTCTCTCTCTCTTTCTCTCTCTCTCTCTACTCTCTCTCTCTCTCTCTCTCTCTCTCTCTTACTCTCTCTCTCTCTCTCTTTCTCTCTCTCTCTCTCTTGTCTGTTTTTCGTACAACTCTCTTCTAATTCTATATTTTACAGCATCGATGAAATACGTGATAAACAAATTACCAAAAAGGAGACTTGATCAAACGATCCTATTAGTTTTTTTAAACATTTTATTTTTATAATTTTTATTTTATTTCACATCAATTCATAATTCATTGTTTTTCTTTTGCACATTGCAAACTTTACTTCTTTCTTTTCAATCTTGTCAGCACTAGCCAACTTTACTTTCTCCATTTCGATTGTGTTCTGAAACAAAATGATGAGGAAATCGAATCGATTTCGTCATGGTTGCCATTTTGTGTTCAAAACCGTCTGTATCACGTGATTCGCCAGCTCCCTTCCCGCTGTACATCCCCAACCCAAGATAACCTGCTTTCATCATCACAAACCAACATAAATCGACACTCCAAAATTTGTTAGTTGTCAAGACAGAGAAGGATTTAAAATTCTCTTCAGTCGGGAAAACTTAAGGAGTGTTTCTGAATGTCAGTAAGGACATGAAAGACAGGTTGCTTGAGCTACGAATGCTCGCAGTACTAAAGGAACTGAACAAATCACTTAATCATTATTGTGATAAGACGCTTTTCAAACTTTTCTCTTAACTTTCCTTGTCCTTAGCATTCATTTTCATTGGCCATTTCTCTGCTCTATACGCTTTCTATGGTCTTTCCAGTATAATACCATATGCCATATATCATAAACAAATCATATAAATATATATACTTAAGACATTCTATTGGGTCATAAAACTGTCGTAACATTTTCAAGTCATTTCTATCTTCAAAGACAGAAATCATGGGGAGCGTAAAAATATATTCAAATATTTACGAATGCATATTATCTAATGCAACAACATTTTCCATCTACTTGTACTTTGCTGGCCATGTACTACAAGTGCCATATTGATGTTCAAATGCCATCTATGTTTAGGGAGACGCCTTCCTAATGGTCTAGCCTTTTCTGTCAATCTTAAAACTGTTGATATTTCGTACTTGGCATAGACCCTGTTCGTGCTCCGAAACGACTGTCGAACTCCATTTGGGTTCTTTGATCGTATACGGAGCCATCTGGTCGTGACCTTCCGATTCCCTTCCCGCAGGTTGATTCCCGATCCCAAGCATACAGATCTCCAGTCTTTCCCACTCAACGGGCGCGCGCATGTTTGCGAATCTCCCGAAACCTTCTAGCTCATCGAGGGTATTGAATTCGATGTGTTAAAGGTTTCGGGTGGTTCGCTGAGGTTGTAATAGCTCTAGGGGAAACACCGAAAACCTGCCAGCTTGAGAGGAGAATATCCGCAGTACTAAAGAAACCGATAAGTCACTTTAATTCATTATAGTGACCAGATGCGCTTTCTTTCCTATTCTCCCTGTATCTGTTCTCACCATAGTCATTCTTGACTATCAGGTTTGAAAATAGTTCGAGCGTAACTGTAGCTCTTCTGTCTATTCTGGTTTGATTGCTCTTATGTAGATATAAAGAGCCTTAGTTTATCCTGATTGGAGTTTTAAATCCATCAGCTATCATCAATATCATCATTCGAACCTTTTCTTTGAGCCTGCCTATGCATCGTATTTTTTTGCCGATTTTCTTTGGTTGAGAATTAAAGGCCCATAATTCATATTTTCTTTCCTTATTTGATTTGAGGCTCCCAGGATGCAGTTACACCGAAAGCTATACTGCTCAAATATCTTTAACTAATATCAAATATCAAATATCATATCATGGCAAGATTATGAGAGAGATTTCCTCTGTGCTTTGGTGATGACCTTCTCAATGTGTTTCCATGAGGGTCGTAGACGAGCTTTAACATGGGTCATCTCATCTGCTAGGTCACGCAGAGGTCGACTCCTTATCACCTTCTCAATCCGAGCCAGGACCTTGCCTAAGGAATATATGTCAGTTTGAATAGTCATGGGTTGTAGATCTAGGATGAACTCTGGTGCCAGATGCGGGAAGAGGGTACCCTTCTTGTACCCTTCTAACTCCTCTTTGGGTAGCTGTTTGTGCCTGAGTGGTATGATCTGAGTAGAGACTTTGCCCATGTCAATGATGAAAGCATGCCATCGTTGATCTTCAAGG
The DNA here is from genome assembly GCF_000002235.5 of Strongylocentrotus purpuratus. Classification (NCBI taxonomy): domain Eukaryota; kingdom Metazoa; phylum Echinodermata; class Echinoidea; order Camarodonta; family Strongylocentrotidae; genus Strongylocentrotus; species Strongylocentrotus purpuratus. The sequence continues at coordinate 1,611,872 of NW_022145615.1, read as the reverse complement.
TTCCATTGTAAGAGGATGTTGTTAGCTTTCAGGTCGTTATGTAAGAGACCTTCCTCATGCATGGCTTTCAATCCGTGGATGATGTCCATGATGATCACGAACCAGTTTTCTTTGGAGAGAGCTGGAATTTGGAACTTGATAGCCTGACTGAGCGTGTAGATTGTACCGGTGTTCTTATCACCAAGGAACTCGAGGACGAGAGATGGAGCACCTCCGATGTCAACGATGCCGACTGTCTTCGGGAATGAGGGGTGGTCAGCGAAGGCGAGATTGACTAGGGCTTCCATGGTGGTACGAGCGTGATCAGCTTTGATTCGAACCATCCTCTTTTCATCATCTTCATCCCTGACTCCCTCGCTGATGTAAGGCACTTTGACGGCCACAGCCTCACCTTGGTACTGCCTCAAAAATACTTTCCCGAATGAACCCTTTCCGACGAGATCATCATCCGCATCGACGTCGGCTCCGACCAGGAATGAAAGGTCTTCAGACTTGATGACGGGCACCTTCACATCTGTAAGAATCCTATCGATCACAGCTCGGTCTATGTAGTTCATGTTATCATACACCGAGTCCTCTTCATGGAGCATGTCCTTGTGGAAGCTGTACGTGAGTGAATCAATTTACAAAATGTTTACATGTTTCATGATTTATTTGTTTTTAACTTAATTTTTACCGATTGGTGAAATCTCATCCATTATCGACAATAACTTAGACCATGCAGAGGACCTGTGAATATATCCCCCACCCCAAAAAACAAAAACAACATAAACGGGTTTTCAAAGGGGTGCCATATCAGCCGAGGAAATCTTACATTGCCATTTCAATTCTATCTCATCATGATGAGTGTTAATTATTGATTATACTTACACAGATAGTTCGTATCTGAGCTTCTTGATCAAGCTTCCTTGTCTGCAAGTCTTGTATTGAAAATCTTTTATCATCTCCTTCAGTTCACATCTCTCTCGCTCTCTAGGACTGAAAGAAAGAAGACACAACATTTTGAGTAAAGTTTTTTGTTTAGATTACGCTCAATGATTCTTTTATCAATAAGCTTCAAGTTTCCATCAAGGTGTGGAATTGTTTGATAAAGAAGTAGTCAAACATATTTTTTTTTATTACAAATATTTCATTCTTATTCAATTCATAAATGTAATCATATTTAGCTTTCATCTGATAATATATGAATTGCTTTACCTTTTCTCTGCAGCCGAATCTCCGCATTCAAGAAGGGGATCTCCGATACCAGGAATACTGATCTAAGAGAGGAAACAAAATCAGAATACGGAAATTGTATTCGTTTATCTCAAAATGCGGAGATTTACAGTCATTCCTACTCAATATATAAATATGAGTCTTCTATTTTTCATCTAATCAATTAACAATTACATTACATGTACACAAAATAAATTCTATTTTAAACACAAAAGCGAGTGAAACTGTTACCAATGTCGCCAAATTTAATGACAAACTCCAGGAAAATAAATTTAGGATAAATGCGATATACACTACACTAAATCAAATTTAATGGTGTGACGTACCATTTCTTCGAAGGTCTCTTTGGTCTTCTTCAAATTGACAATCTCGAGTTTCATATTTGCATTGAGTTGTTTCATATCTTCGAGAGCCTTGAACAGATCAGTGATGCAGATTGAATCCCCAACCGTTTCTACAACACCATACTGAATGGCGGCAGCAGCCATAGAAGCTTTCATACTCTGCATGGAGAAGAAGGGGAAAAGAAAGAGGAAAATAAACAAGGAATTCTCAACGAAATGCGCGTTTTATATCTAATTAGGTTGGGGATTTTGTCCATTTGAATTCATCATACTTTGTTTTCGTCCCATTATAGTGAACTTTACTGTATCTTTTACTTTAGTTCTGGGTGCAGGTACACAGAAATAAAATATAACCGTTTATAGACCGTCTAGCAGAGCTAAATTGTAAATTGATGCCTTTCGAATAGTACACTGCAAATATTTCTTGGTTTCGAACCCAGACGGTCCTGTTTTCAAGACCTTTGCTCTATCCAGGAAACTTATTCGTTGCTTCTTTTTGTTCTTCTTCCCATTGGCCATTTATTTGTACTTAGCCTTGTCTCTGTTCTAGAGCTTTTGTCCATTTGTTGTGATTTTTTTTTTTTTTTTTTTTTTTTTTTTTTAAAGTGTAAGAATAGAAAATTATAATAGCCATACTGAGATGGGATGTTTCTTACCTGAAGCTCACCCTCTAGTTGCTTCTGTCTATTCTCAGCTAGAAATACTTTCTTCTCCAGTAGATCGAGCATTTCTACCAAAGTGAATGCTCTCCCTTCAAGCTCCTATATAAGAGATAAAGGTTTACATTATGTTCATTTACCATCTCCGCTATTATCATTACTGGTATTTTTCAGTAACTAACCATTAATTTGTTGTCAAAAGTTCATATTCCTGAGGAGAACAAGTATGTCTAGCATATGCGCCTGTACATGTAGATTGGAAAGCAAATGTAGCTTTGAATGTATTAGGAGTTGTATTGGAAATTTCGAAAAATGTCGACTAAATCATTTATTTTTACTAATGTAGCTTTTGGTTATTAAAAGTCTGGTTGAATGGTAAAACATAAGGGCATCGATGTGATTATTTAAATTTGCACGCGGATTCTAAGAGTTTTCCGAGATATCATTTCAATTCCCCCCCCCCAAAAAAAAAGAAGAAGATAAATAAAATAAAATAAAAATAATTATAATGATAATAAATAAATAAATAAATGAAGAAAAAAAAATGTTAATTAATGTTTTACTTACCTCATTGCTTTTCTTCTGGAACTCTATTTGGTGTTTGAGACCTCTGTTATGAACGTTAAGATCTTTGTTATCAGCTTTGTAATCAGCAACCTTATTCTTGGCAAGCTGTAGGGATGGCATAATACAGTAAAGTTTAGATTTATTAGTGACAAATAGAATAATGTGACAATTCAATAATGACTATGTAAGTTATTTAGGACTCATGAGTACTAGAATTTCAATGAAAAGAAAAGAAAAAGAATGCCAAAGCCGGTAGAATTCCAATAATATTTTATTACCTGACACAAAAATTCGAGGCAATATAATGTTTTCTTTCTTCTTTAGAAAGAAAAAAAAACACAATCTATATCTTTATTGACATAAACTGGTACAATAAAGTTTTTACCTTGATTTCATACTCGAGTATCGTATTCTTCTCTTCAATATTCAATCTTAGTTCTTCGGCTTCTTTGAACTTTTCCATGGCTACCTTGTTTTGCTCGGAGAAATCCTGGAATGATGAAAAGAATATTTGTAAAAACACAATCAACGGTATAAAATAATTAATAATTTAATACTTAGGCACTGCCATTCTCTTTTATATCTGTGTTAATTTTTGTATCATTTTCTTTATTTGTTTTGTTGTGTCTATAATGTTGAGATAGTCATGCAATATCATATTCTCACCAGGCGTTCTTTCTCAGCAGTCTCTAACTTTCTCCGAAGTTCTTTCCTGTCTGTCTGTAAGTATGCAATCTTCTGGTCGAGTTTTTCAGTCGCTTTGGGGATAACATCCAGTCTTACATCGGATTCCTAAATAAACATTAACAATTTAAATATGAATTTATTATTTTGTATGTCGTATTGAAGACGATGATGATGATAATAATTCTAATAAAGGTGAAGATTTTATTTATTATGTGAAACAAACTGAAATTTTAACCAATAACATAATGCAATGGCTATAATAACTATGAATTAATTACTTTGTAATCTGCAACTAAATCAAGAAGTAATATAGAGTTACTTGGAATACATTAGGTGTCTTAAATATCCCTTCAGCCCAAGTCGGAAGGTTCACGGAAACCGGATATCTCATCTTAGAGAGCCTTGGAACTTGTGAAACCTTTGCAAATTGCGACTATTAAATCAGACCCCATTGAACCACACATTACTATATATAGCTTTAGATTGTGACATCCTCATTTTATTGTGTTTATAATCATCAACTAGTTTTTTTTTTCTACCTGGCATTCCTTGCGGCTGTCTTCAAGTTGAACGCAAAGTTCTTCCTTTTCCTCGATCAACTTTGAAGCAAGTACATGTCGATTTTCGCCATCTCGACTAACAGACTCGAACTGATCTTTCAGTATCTATCATAACAATTTAAATCAAAATTATTAAGGATTGGTTCAATATATACATGTATCATGAAATGGGTAACTAACTCTTTTTAATAGTGCATGATAGAACGTGTATTTGAAAAAAATAATGTAAACTAATATAATTTATAGTTTGGTACAATAATATATTTAGCATTTTGTTTCAAGTCAAGTCAATTATAGGGTTATTATTCAAAACATACAACAAATTTGATAAAGAAATATTCCAGAAAAAAATGTATTTTCACCAAAAGCATGGTATCGAAATTTATGAGAATCTCCAAATTTCACAAAATTGTCGTTAACAAGATTACTTCTCGAATGAACAGAATGTCAACAAATTCATATATATAAATGAAAACATTTCAATTCTAAGAGGAAGAATGAGCGTGTAAATACCTGATATTGTGTCTGATTGCTTCGAAGTTGTGTCAAAAGATCGGTCCTTTCTTTCTCCCATTTCAAAGTTTCTACTTCAAATTCCGCTTTCTCGCCTTCTGCAGCGGCGACTTTCTGTTCTAAGATCTGTAGAAAATAGGCAAATGTATATATTTAGAGGTTAGAAGAATAAAAGAGATTCATGATATAATTAAGTAACTCGTCACTCGTCTATAGAATGCTTGAAGCTACGACGTGAAGTCATAACAATATAAGCGTAAAGAGAATCATATTTCATTTGATATTGAGGAAAGAGTCATATTATATAAGGATAAATTGTTTATTCTGTTGAAAATGAGCCAATAATTGAAAGACATCGACAAATCTGTAAATTGATGAGACATTTTCTCATTTGTAATTATAATCAGGAGACTGTAATTTTGTCCATTTTTTTTAGAATACATGTCCCTTTTTGAATTGCACTGGAAAATAATCCATTGTAAAGTGTCTTTGAAATGTATTACCTGACATAGCGCCGTATTTTTCTCAAGCTCCTCGAATAGTCCATCCTCTAATTGAGTCTCAACCGATGTAGTTTCCTGGCGGAGTTTCTCATTGCTTTCACTCAGAATTTCAACCTCTTCCTGGAGATGCTGGTCGTGAGAAAATTTCAAATAGATATGAATATGTTAAAAAAAACATGTGATTTTTGTTTAAAGTATGTCTGTAGCAAAAACGAAAACACTTAACCATTAACATAATTAACTTGAAAACTTAATTCGGCAAAGAATTTTGATAGGGAAGAACTAATTCTTACTGCATAGAATTTTAACTATTACAATACAGTGTGTATTACCAAAATATAATATGTTTCAAAATTGCGGCTAAAATTTTTATATTTCAAAACATTAAATGTGTCAGAAAACATGATGTTATAATAACATCTATTCCATGGTTGCTATACTGTACATACCTTGATTAGATTACGCATGGATCCGAGTGAAGTAGAAAGGAGTTTATTTTCCTCCTTCAGTTTGGTAGCAAGTTCTTGTTTCTCGCCTTCGGCTTCTAAAGAATCCAGTTTATCTTCCAAAACCTGTTAGGAAGAGATGAAACTTGTTTCATATACAGTTTTCTTTTCAAATTCAAGAGAAGAGAATTGATGATTTCACAGTGTCTTTTCAAACGGTATATCAGCCAATGCACATAAGTCCTTTTTCAGTACACGGTGTGGTGTATATTTTGTTTAGTTACAATTAATTAAGTAACTACTCTGACACTAATTAGCCAATCAAAAGATCAAGATCAAAGACTGATTAATGTTTGAAAAGTTATTGGTTAGTGGATTCGAGGTAACTGGTACTTGCGATTCAAGTATCAGACTTTGGTGTGTTTTTTGTACAGAGTCCGTGTACGTTTGTAAAGTATGAAAGCAATGAGGATTTTTAACGAGAAATGGAAGAAATAATGTATTACATAATTATCTAAACATGTATGTATAATGAATCATCGTTCGGAGTGAATCTTATATTTCAATGATTATCTTTTATCATGTGAAAATCAGAGCTGTTAAAATCCATCAAATAACTTGACTTACATGCCTCTCTGTGTAAGCCTGCCCTAACTCAGTTGATAGCCTATAATTATCGTCAGCCAAGTTGTCAGCGAGAGATTGAAACTCTAGCTTCTCCTCAAGTAAAATGTCGAATTCTTTATCCAGGTCCTATGAGAGAGAGAGAGAGAGAGAGAGAGAGAGAGAAAGTTAAGTAATTATATCATTGTTCAATAGAATAATGTTATTTCGTTATGAAAGTATTGTGCAACTGTAATATTGAGATATTTTTCAAAGTGATTCTTTATATTTCTAATTTAATCAAAGTTACCTGATATTTCTGATTGGCCTCCTCAAGCTGAGTTGAGAGATCGTCTTGTTTCTCTGCCTGACAATCAGGTTGTCTCTTTTCAGGATCTGTTTTCTTCCTAATAACCTGGATTTTCTCCCCCATTACCTAAATGAATAAATTGAATATTATGTTGTATAATACAATGTACTTCAAAATATCGAGGGGGGGGGGATACATATAAAATATATACAATTTGTATTAAGCCACTGGTATAATGATACCTCTTACATAGAACAATTGTAATAGTCTAGTTTGTACATATGATGTGTTTTTTTATTCTCATTTCCAAACCCGTTTACATTACGTGGTGTTTTATTCCAAGGGTTTGGGTCTGTACTTTATCCTGTGCAACTCAAGCTATACAAGTTATTAATATTGAGTCAATCAATATTTCTATATAATTTTCATTGCTTTAGATAGCATTTGATTATACTTTGTAAACTTATTTTCTTTCCTGTCCTAATCTTTGTGGTGAACTTGTTAATTTTTCAATCTATCTTGTTAAAACAAACTTACTCAGAAGAAAAACCCAAGAAATCTTACCTGACGCTGTTTGGGTGCAGTTCTAAGTTGAAATTTCTGTTCATGTCTCTCCTCTTTAAAACTATCAGAGCGAGGCTTGAATGAATCTCTTTCCTCCTCCAATGGTTCTCTCTCCTCCTCCAGTGGTTTTATCTCGTCATCCCATTCTAGACCGCCCTCTTGGTCCTCAACAGTAAAACTCTCTTCTGGTTCCTAGGAAAATCAATAATAATCTCTGTATAATAAATACACTTCAAGGCAGGATAATTAAGAAAAGTGTAACCAAACTATGGAATCCAGGATTTATGTTTACTTAAGAAAACACTAACTTTGTCCGTTTCCAGTTTCTAGAATGTTCTTGATTTTCCTTCCTGTCCTAACATTTGTGATGAACTTGTTACATTTTCAATCTATCTTGCTACATGTAAAACAAACTCATTCAGAAAACAAACTTATAAGAAATTGTACCTGACGTTGTTTGGGGGTCTTCTTGAGTTGAAATTTCTGTTCATGTCCCTCCTCTTTAAAACTATCAGAGCGAGGCTGGAATGATTCTCTCTCCTCTGGCAGTGGTTCTCTATCTTCTGGCAGTGGTTCCATGTCGTCATCCCATTCAAAATCATTCTCTTGGTCCTCAGCAGTGAAACTCTCTTCTGGTTCCTATGAAAAATGAATAATAATCTCTGGTATAATAAATGCACTACAAGGCAGGATTATTATGAAAGATTGTAACTAAATTATGGATTTTTGATTTATGTTTACTTGAGAAAACACTAACTTTGTCCGTTGTCCGTTTCTAGAATGCCATATTTTCCATTTGTCTAGGTTGTGTTTAATGTAGGTTTAAAAAACAAACATTTTGAATTGTGATTTTGTATTTTGTATACCTGATATTGCAGGCGACGTTTACTGAGCTGAGCTGAAAGTTCGTCTTTCTCTTTCTCCAAGCTGATTGTACGAACTTGCAGTTCTTGTTTCTCCGCATACACAGCCGCGAATCCCTCGTCCAATTCCTATCAAAATGAATTCAATTTGCACAGTAAATCTACATTAAGCAAATATGGAGCTGGAGAAAAAACGAAAGTCATAGAAAAAATTGTAACTGAAGGTATAAGATTGTCTATACATCTATTTTCGATATCATTTTAAGTTTAACTCATCTTAATCTTTCGAAGATATTGTTATTACACAATGGATATAAAATAAACCTATCGAAACATAGAGTATTAGAGTATTTTCAATCATCATTGAGAGTTTATACCTGGTATTGTTTGCGAGTCTCACTAAGCTGAGCCGACAAATCATCTCTCCCCTCTTCCATTCTGTCAGCGCGAGATTGGAAATGTTCTTTCTCTTCATTCACAGCTGTTAATTGATTGTCCAGTTCCTACATCAAATAAGAATAAATACTGGATTGATATTTGTGTCAAAGAAACAGATGGAGATTAGGAGGTGGAGAACCGGCGAACTATACACTTACACTAATTTCATGAATTCATGATATTTTATCATAGGTGAACATTGATTCAAAATCATGTTGCTAAATCCTAACAAATAAGTATACCAATACTGCAAATGAAAGAAGGAACAGAAATATTTAAAAAAAAAAACATACAAATTAACTTACCCTCTTGTCCTTCTGTCATTACTATTATTATTTTCCATTTTTCTAGGTTGTGTTTAATGCAGGCTTTAAAAAAAGCACATTTTGACTTGTGGTTTGTATCTTGTATACCTGATATTGCTGGAGACCTTTACTGTGCTGAGCTGAAAGTTCGTCTTTTTCTTGCTCCAAGCTGATAGTACGAACTTGCAGTTCTTGTTTCTCCGCATACACAGCCGCGAATCCCTCGTCCAATTCCTATCAAAATGAATTCAATTTGCACAGTAAATCTACATTAAACACATAAGGAGCTGGAGAGAAAACGAAAGCCATGGAACTTCTTTATTCAACTGAAGATACAAGATTGTCTAAGCATTTATTTTCAATATCATTTTAGGTTTAACTCTTCTTAATCTTTCGAAGATATGGTGATTACATTAAACAGATATTAATAAACCTAATAATCATCATTGAGTGTTTATACCTGGTATTGTTTGCGAGTCTCACTGAGCTGAGCCGACAAATCATCTCTCCCCTCTTCCATTCTGTCAGCGCGAGATTGAAGATGTTCTTTCTCTTCATTCACAGCTGTTAATTGATTGTCCAGTTCCTACATCAAATAAGAATAAATACTGGATTGATATTTGTGTCAAAGAAACCGATGGAGATTAGGAGGCGGAGAACCGGCGAACTATACACTTAAAATAATTTCATGAATTCATTATATTTTATCATAGGTGAACATTGATTCAAAATCATATTGCTAAATCCTAACATATAAGTATCCCAATAAGTTGCAAATGAAGGAAGGAAGAAACAGAATGATTATTTATTAAACATAAAGATTAACTTACCTTCTTGTCCTTCTGTTATTAGTATTATTATTTTCCATTATTTTAGGTTGTGTTTAATGCAGGCTTTAAATAAAAAGCACATTTTGACTTGTGGTTTTGTATTTTGTATACCTGATATTGCTGGAGACTTTTACTGAGCTGAGCTGAAAGTTCGTCTTTCTCATTCTCCAAGCTGATAGTACGAACTTGCAGTTCTTGTTTCTCCGCATACACAGCCGCGAATCCCTCGTCCAATTCCTATCAAAATGAATTCAATTTGCACAGTAAATCTACATTAAACAGATAAGGAGCTGGAGAGAAAACGAAAACCATGGAATTTCTTTATTCACCTGAAGGCACAAGATAGTCTATACATTTATTTTCAATATCATTTTAGGTTTAACTCATCTTAACCTTTCGAAGATATTGTCATTACATTAAACAGGTATTAAATAAACCAAGTAATCATCATGAGTGTTTATACCTGGTATTGTTTGCGAGTCTTACTAAGCTGAGCCGACAAATCATCTCTCCCCTCTTCCATTCTGTCAGCGCGAGATTGGAAATGTTCTTTCTCTTCATTCACAGCTGTTAATTGATTGTCCAGTTCCTACATCAAATAAGAATAAATACTGGATTGATATTTGTGTGAAAGAAACAGATGGAGATTGACAATCGAAGAACCTGCGAACAATACACTTACAATAATTTCATAAATTCATATAGATGAACATTGTTTCAAAATCATATTGCTAAATCCTAACAAATAAGTATACCAATACTGCAAATGAAAGAAGGAACAGATTTTTTTTTTTTTAAACATAAAATTTAACTTACCTTCTTATCCTTCTGGATGTTTTTAATTTTAGAAGAAAGTTTGTCCTTTTCTTTCTTTCTCACTTCCATCCGACTTTCGAACTCCTTGAGTTGCTGGGTAGCTTTGGAAAACCTTTCCTCCGCCCCCTGTTGATCACAAGAGAAGAAAAAAAGACATCGCGCAATAAACATCATGAAATACTCAATTTCTGATGATAATTTCCGATGGCGTAGCCTGCAAAGGAAGGAGGCGACGTCTGCCCATCCCCCAAAATCAATAACATCTGCAGAGGATAACATACAGGAAGCCCAAGTACATCTCTCTCCTTAGAAGAAACCTACAAGAAATCACCCCGTTTTGCTTATTTCTAGGTATTGACAAGATTCATATTTACCCTTTTCTCTATAAAGCTTTTAGGCTAGGGGAAATGGGTTAGCAGTACATTTTGTTATTGTATTTGATACACAGCTATCTTTATAATTCTCACTTTCATAACAAATGAGGTTATTCTGATGAATCCCATTAATGAGGGTGGTAGTACTTGTTTTAATTCTAATGAACATGATGTTTTTGATGAGTTTAGAATAAATCGGAAGCGAAGTTCAGAATGTAACAATGTTCTCTGTGCTCTCAAAAGAATCCTACAAGTAATCTAATTCTTGACAATATTCTCGTGTTGGCCAAGCTACCTGACAATCTTGTTGACTCTGCTCTAGTTCTGAGGAGATGTCCGCAATTTTGGTTTTCAAGTGAGTGATCTTTCCTCGCATCTTCTCAGCATCTTGAGTCATGGCTTCAATCTTTTCCTCATTGTCCTGTGAAAGATTATAGTTAACATCAGTGTGCTGATTGTCCACTTAAAACCCGCGAGCCCAGAACAACCAAATTGTATAGGGTATAGTAAACAGAATTATATGTAAAATCATATTTGCCCAAACTTGAATGCAAAACGTTGTATTCCTTAATAGTTTTTACTAAATTGAATTCGGGAAAGTGTCATTGTGTCCGGGGGAAATGCACGAACCTTTGAGAAAAGATATACAGACTTTGAATTTTTGTTATGGAAAACGTTAATTAAAGATTTGCGAATGCAGGCTTAATTTTTTTTTTAAGAGTTGCGTTTACATGTATTGTCAGTGGAAAAAGCTCATGATTATATTTCCATTTTATTGTAATTTCATTTATTTTTCTTGTCATTAATTATTGTAAAATCATTTATATCCGACTATTTTTTAAAGAAACGATTGTTTAAAGTTTTAAATTAATAAACAAGCGGTATAAATAATCTCTAAAACTAAAATTTACTTCTTGGACCACGACTACGTTGACCACCTTCTCCTTGCGAGAGGTATGTTGGGTCTTCACGCGGTGTTTCTCCTTTTTTTCCTGAAATAAAATGTTGAAAATATCAATAGTGAAGAGTATACATTCTATCAAACAATCAACCGTAATACATGCATATGTACATTTTATTGACGATTTTAACTTTGAAGGATCATGATGATTCTGTCAGAAATTATGATGATTGAAAACTATTAATGATATTTCGATATCCCAATATAAATTGCTTACGATTTAAAGAAGTATTGAAAATGAGTGAGTGTCTATGGTGGATAATATTCCTTAATATCTCTGTTGTGTCTTTTTACCTTTAGTTTGGACTTTAGATGTTTTAGCTTTGACTTCAGGTGAGAAACCTCATTGGCATGACCGATGTTTTCTGTCAGAAGGATCTCTTTCTCTCGCAGTGCGGACTGTAGCAAAGCAATGGCAACAATGTTGATTAGGATAAGGATTTACATTTTGCTAGTGAAAAGAACTACATGTACCCCCCCCCCCCCCCAAGGCGTGCTAAGCGATAAACCATCTTCTTCTACCTTTAAAAAAACAAAACATATTTCTCCCTTTTTATGTCTTTTTCTCTTTTTTTTTCTTCTATAATTTTGTTCTTCTTCCTTTCTCCTTTTTATTTTTTCTTCATTTATATAAATTTCTTGTTTCTTCTTCTTTATTTTTTCTCGTCTCTTGTTCTTTTCTTCTTTTCTTCTTTTTCTTATGTTCCTCTTGTCATTCTCCGTAATCTTTCAGCTTGTACTTGTCTTTAAAATCAAGCGGATTCTTTCTTAAGCCAAAGATGTTCTAACAAGACTTCAATGAGATAGATTAAATAAAATAAGAAAATGACCACAATGATTGATTTTGTTCCTACCTGCAATCTTTCTGTAGTTCTTCTTAAAAGAAGATCCGAGCACTCATGCTCATCAGAACATCGCTGGATCAGAGTGATGGATTCCTGACGTTCATCTATCAAACCCTGTAACGACAAAGAAAATAACAAAACATATAAAACACTTTTTGCAAGCCAGTAGATAAAGGTGCTGTTGGCAACTGCATATATTATGACAATTCTTTCACCGCAAGGCTAAAGAAAAGATGAAATAAGGTTACATGTTAATGACAGTTTTCGTCTATTTCCGATATGTTTTGGTCAACTTTGCTTTTACTCTAAATGCATACTTACGAGATGACACTTTAAAAAGATATATATATATATATATTTATATATATATATATATATATATATATATAAACTTCGTTGATCTGCATCGTAACACGTTGGAAACATCAAACGTTTAGATTCAAATATTTTTGGCGGTATGTTTTTTTTTCTCCTCTTTTTCTTCTCATTACCCATATATACATGTACATGCCAAAAGAAAATAAGAGATAATTTGTACCTTTTTCTTCTGTACCACATACTCCATGTTGGAATGTATTGATTTAAGTTAATATGGAAACAAAATATGTATCTACCTGATGTAGTATGGCTAGGTTTCCTTTCTCCTTCTTAACCCGAGTTATAGCTACTTTATGCTGTGAGATCAGATCATCTTTCTCCTTCTTAACCCGAGTTATAGCTGCTTCATGCTGTGAGATGAGATCATCTTTCTCTTGGCGCATGCGCTGCAAGAAAACAAATACATCTTAAGGGATAACGCCCTGATTAATCACTCGTTGGTGTAGTAAAAATGGACTTAAACTAACTTTTGATTGACCATTCTACTTTGATAAGCACAAAACTGAAACATAATCATAACACGGAAATTGATATTCCGAAATACTATATTCTTGGAAATTATGATTCTGTTTTCTCAGAAATTTTGAGGGGCATGACTAAATGAACACACAAAGAGGAACAAAGCTGTTTTATGGGAAAATAAAATATAGCTCACGGAAAAGAGCTGCTTATCCCTCAAATTAATGATCATGATGAGAGAAACGATCTTTTACGAAAATGTTGCGATAGTGTACCTTTGGTTGTGCTTATGGTACTCAGGAACATCATATTATATTCCAGCTCTTAATAACCTAAATAAAACTCTATTTTACCTGGAGTTGGGAAGTCAGATCTTTCTTCTCCTGCTCCAAGTCGGAGAATTTCCTTTGCAAGGTCAGAACAAGGCTGTCGCCCTTGCGCTCTGTTCGATCATGCGGCTATATAGATAATAGTTAAAGAATATTATGTTTATCTTACATGATTAAGAATACTCAATGAAGGATGGACTACTTTGAAATCATAAAAACGTTATCATATAAAAATCAAAAATAAATAAATCAGTATATGAAAATATTACCTTTGTGAAGCTATAGCCGCTCTTCCGAGAGAACTCTGCAGTATTGTGATGTGTCTAGAGTTAATTAACAAAAAAAGGCATTCAAGATTTGTATCCATTTCACATATATCGAGATGATATCAATCAAGCCTTTCCCTTCTAAAGCCCCTCCCCCCCCCCCCCCCCCCAACTATTTTTCACACACGATTTCATTTTCAGTTGTAATTGTTTCTATCGACTCCTTTCTCGCTCTATCTATCATTCAACCCCCCCCCCTCTCATTCTCTCTCTTTCAAACAAGTTCCCTTCACAGAGTTTTTTATTTTTTATATATCATCCTGGAACGACTAGATTGGTTGATGTAAATGGTACCTCAAGGTTTGTCTCCAGTTCTTGTTTCTGTGTCTGCAAGGTGGCAATTTCTTTCTCAAGCTCCAAGATCTGGTTGTCTTTCTTGGGCTCGCTGGTTTGTAGATTCTATTAAACAAATGAATAAAATGTCGGTAAATTAAATTTAAGCAATAATACTTCGCGTTGTTTTTTCTTTTGAAATCAATTTTTAATTTGTACTTATTTCTTGAAAAGGGGAAACGTTAATTCAAAAAATATAGTAATACCTTTAATTCTACAATCGCGTCATCCTTCTGAACTTTCATTTCTCCAAGTTCCAGTCTCAGAGACAAAGCTTGAGCGTTTGCCTGAAATTCAGCTGTTCGGAGGCTCTGAAAAGGAATAAAAAGTCATCTTTAGAATTATTGCAGGTAAGGATTTGTGTGTATGAAATGAGATACTGATTCCCAAGATTGACTCAAAAGAAAAAATATATGAAGGTGTTTTATTAATTTGCGTTTGTTTACCTCAATCTTTGAGTCCAGTTCCTTCTTCTGTTGCTCCCAATTGGCATCATCGTCGACCTTAGCATTATCTAAGGCCTGCGGGTTAGAATATAAAGATATGTGCTGTCAATTTTGTCTAAATTGCATGGACGCACATCTCGGCAAGCATGTTTACTGCAAACAAAATAATTACACGCATACTTTGCAAACGGGATTAAATTCAGTTTCAATTGGAATTAATGTTATATTATAACTATTCTGAATAACACGTTATTTTGGTCATCAGTAATGTTCCAATTTCAAAGGAAAAAATTGATCATGGCAGTATTGCCTTGATGACGTATTTTGATTGCTTATAATTTGTTCATGACATAGTTTTCGTACCTTGATCTGTAGGCTAAGGATATGGTTGAGCTAGGTATTTTAATAAGTTTTCATACCTTGATCTGTAGATTGAGAAACTGGTTGAGTTGTTTGGTATCATCCAGCTCTGATTGAAGGTTCAATACAACCTCTCCGGCTTCCTCGTAGCGCTGAAGCAAACCCTGAAGGAAAAAAGTACGATTAAGATAAGTTAATTTAGCATAATTTAATTGATGTAATCATACATAAGTTGGCTTCATTCAATCATCTAGCTTCAATTTCATAAGTCAACACATAGTCTAAATATGTTGGTACTGATTCATTTTGATACGTTTCACGAGAAGTAATTTAAAGTGTTAATAGATGAATTCTTATCCTCTACAGTTTATTTTTTATTAAATGTAGCATCTTTTCTATGTGGATAAAACTACCTCAGTGTATATTTTTATAGGGTTTTCTTCGATTGGTTTTGCATATGGAATGATGTTGTCTAATAGGTCGTTGTTTTCATTGCCCCTATTATGATGATCATCATAATATTCACCCTGTTACCTCCCCTTTTAAGATGCCTCTGCTGTTGATGCTTTCCCCCTTCCCTGATATGATTAACCTACCTCAGTCTGAAGCACCTTCCTGTCATTGCCAATTTGAAGATCACGGATCTTGTGCTCTAGGTCACTGACAAGTTTGGTGTCTGATTTGCGCTCTTCTTGGGTTTGCTATGAAGTAGAAGATATAATCTTATCAATCACGTTAATTTAGAATGAAAGGAAGTAAAGCCACTAAGCACAGAAGGTACTGACACAAATCTGCTAGAATCCTATAAAATGACAACTGCTTTAAATCAAGTATTTCATATTGCTATTTCTGTTTAGTTTGTTGATACCTCCACTATTGTTTGTTTGTTTGTTGATACCTCCTATATCATTTAACTTTAGAAATGATATGCTACCTTCAGGTCAAGGGCCATATAGTTGTTCCTGGTCTTGAGATGGTCCAGTTCGTTCTCGAGTTCGACGATGCGATTGGTCTTCATCCTCTCAAGATCTTGGGCGTTCTATCAAAAGAAAATTAAGTCCTGAAAGTTACTTTCTATAATAATCCATCTTTAAAAGAGATATTGCATGTTTGGCAAATAAAATTACCTCATATGCACGCAAACCTTAAATCACTGCTATTGAAAAGATTTAATGATTTTGTTGTTACATTTTAGTCTACGTCCTTAAGACAAGTATCCCATGAATTTGATAATCTGCTAACAAAAATAAAGATTTTTTACATATATTCCTATTCAACATTTACTTTGGTCAATTTAAAAAAAAAAATTTTTTTTTTAACGTTTGATTACTTTCAATCATATTCCGGCTTGACATTATTCACGAACAACCATGCTAATTTACGATTGTGAATTAGAGTTGAAATAAACTTTAGTGCTGATAAACTGCATGAGTTTTTTAATGTTTATATAAGTCCATTTTAATTATTGTATCTCACCAGGATAGACTCTTCTAAGTCAGCTTTGGAGTCTTTGAAGTCCTAAAATAAATAAATAAAAATGATGCTCAAGATGACTGTTACATTAAATATCATTATGACAATTGATACAAAATATTTAAAAACAAAACAGAAACAACAAAATTAATATTACCAGGGTAAAATTTCTTTGTGGATTAAGGCTTAAAGGTAAAATTGTTCACCTGACTGAATTTTATTGTTTTTTTCTTCAGAATTCCATTTGGTATTAACAGAATAGGACTTTCTTTTTGCTTCATTTTAATATTTGATCTTTTTTTCTTTCTTTTTTCAAACATCTATCAGCATTTTAGCACTTGGTTTTCTTTCATATTATCTAATTTCCCGAAATCAACTACAGTAGGGCTTAAAAGCATAAAAGGTGATGGACATCAATAGCACACATCTAAATCTCAGACAAATAAATTTCTGTTCTAATCATGAATTTTACCTGGATGGTGTTGTTGAGCTTTGAGATGACGTGGCGCTGTCGGCTCCATGTGGAGCTGAAATAGTTAGCTAGGCCAGCAGGAGCATGGTGACCGGATACTCCAGCGATCTCTTTGCAGGTCTTCAAGAGTGCCTCATTACCCTATATTCAAAGATGGAAAAAGATTAAAGCAACTTTGAAATTTAATGAAAGTTTGGTGGAAATGAGAACTTCAAAGATATCTGTTATTTGCAAATAATTTGTGCATATTCTTATTAGAATAGAAGACACATGACTTACCTACATGTATAGGCCTATGCTATTTTTTTAAACCTACTAAAATAGCATCTAATTTTATTTTTTTTTAACGAATGAAGATATTGTGAATCGCATCCCAAGCCTACCAGAGAATTCAGCTTGGAAACATCAATCGGTTTTACCTTCTACAGCGATTATAGAATGCTTTTTGTGAATAAGTTAGCATCTACCTGAGATTTTGATTTAATTTAGGCATTTTTAATATGGACATTGCTTCAAAACAAGAAACTGGATATGGGAATAATATTCAATTTATTAAGTCTCAATTTAGGCCAACCTGATTGATGACTACACAAAGGATAAATTAAAGACCATATTGTAATTCTAACTCCAATTTACCTTGATGGTTTTCTCAAGGTAAGCGGTATGCTCTTTTGAGGATCTAATGTACTTCTTGAAGGCTCGTGCAGTCCTGACAGAATTGACCTCGGAACCAAGGTTGAGCTCCTCTTGTACGTCAAACAAGAGAACATCATGGTCCTTAAAGAGAGAGATAGATTTGAAATGATGTAGAGAGAAAAGAAACAAATAAGAGTGCAAGGAGTGAGACGCAAATTAAGAGGGAAATGAACCCGAGGGTGATACGAGCTTTCACATAATCTGCACCTTATCCAAAAGATGGGTGAAAAGAAAAATCATCACCTAATATTCATCCATGATTTTGTTAAACGTGCGGTGAAAGTTATGAAATGTAATTTTTTCACTGTATTTATTACAGAGGATATAATTGTTGACTTCTGATTTCAACCTTTCATATCTCAAGCTAATTGTAGTTACCTTAAGTTGCTCTGCCATTCTCTTGATCTTGTTGTCTGTAGAGGACATCTTTAGTCTCAGTTTACAGACCATGTCTGCCGGGGTGGTGGTAGGCGCAAGATCAAAAGATTCTTGAAGGAATGTCAGCAGTAGTGTCACGTGCTGCCAGAGGAATGTAAGATAACATATTTGTTTAGTTTCTATCACGTATCTGATTTCGGATTACACAAATAGATGACATGATAGCCCTTATATAGTCATTCATTTTTAATGAGTTCGTTTTTTCTGTGTTTTGTTATTTATTTAAGGCCCTGTATACATCGTCATCCCCGTCCCCCTCTCTCTATCTCAGTATCTATCTGTCTATCTATTTTCTCTCAACCTGTATCTTTTTACATGTAATTTGCATCATAGTTCTTCTATATGGTTTCTTTTTCTTACTTCGCCACGGATTTTCTGTGATTTAAATGAATCCGCAGGTCGTGCACTCAGCTGTCCCTTCGTGTGGGGCAAGATGGTATCGCCCATCTTCCTCAGTCTACTTGGTAGAAGAGGAAGGTTTTTCTTCTGCTTCACTGTGACACTCATTCTGAAACGAACAAAAGTAGCAGAAGTAGTAGTAGTACTAGTAGCACCAGCAGCAGCAGCACACCGGGATACTATATTACTAACTTATATATTAATATTATTACCACCACCAACAATGCCGTCATCATCATTATTATTATCATCATCATCATCGTTGAAAACATAATTTTCGTCATCATCATCCTCTTCATAATGATCACCACCACCATCATCCTCATCATCATCACCATGGCATCACCATCATCATCATCATCATCATCATCATCTCCATCGAACAGTGTTTTATATGTATATATTATACTCCAAAACAAGAAAGCTCAATTTCACACTTATCACTCGTCGCCGTTTTCACGAACCGGCACAAGCCACCGAAATCCCTTCAAAATGTAGTTTTTATTTTTTTTGCATTTTTAGCATAAGTTATCAACAATCTTTCATTTCACCAAATTTCAGCATCCAAAACGCTTTAGTTTTTGAGATATCCATGGTTACACAAATGACAAAAACGACACACGAGCCAAAAAGCACGATTCATATTTTCACGAACCGGCACGCGCCGTTATAAGTCAATGGGCTGTGCCGGTTCGTGAAAATATCTTTGCGCTTACAAGACCTAGACGACGCGACACAGGCGGTTGTGCCGGTTCGTGAAAATAAAATACGCGCTAAGACAGCGCGAGCGCTTTTGTTTTGCGCGTAAAGTTACATAGGAAAAACGACACAGTGGCTTGTGCCGGTTCGTGAAAATATTTTTGCTCCGTAAACAGCAAAATAATATTTTCACGAACCGGCACGAGAGTCCAAAGCTTCGTAATATTAATAGTAATTGTCATTATGCTTAACAAATGGAATGTATAGAAAATACAGAATATTTTCCTTTCATTGATATGTATTTTGTGATATAAAATTTGACATAAGGCATGTTTCTGGCGAATTCAAAACGGGCTAAACGTAAAACGCGTTTTTCTCAGAATGTACTTATTTCGTTGCGCGTTGGGCTGTGCCGGTTCGTGAAAACACTGTAGAACAAAAAGTCGCATCAATATTTAAAGAAAAATAAAACATCTATTTCAAAGTTTGCTATGCAAAGTACGCATTAACGAAAATGGACAATTCGCGGCACTTAGGGCCTTTATATTTTCACTTGAAAAGCATAGAAAATTAAACAAAAAATGTCATATTACCTGCAATGTCACGAAGTTTGCTTTTCCGTTCAATGATTTCCAAGAATTAACGTTTTAAACGTTAATATCACTCGAAGTTTCGATAAGGCAATAACTAAACGTGTTCGCTAGTATGCTGCATTAATCATTGTGAAGATTGGTTGCTAAGACAGATTCGTAACACGGGTAGAATTTCGGTTTGATCGTGACGTAACAAAAACTTTGGACCAATGAAAGCGCGTATACACACATGCGCATGCGTGTTACGAGACTCACTTTCGACTGGATCATGACGTAACAATAAACGTCTGTCCAATGAGAGCGCGTATACACTCGTGCGCATGCGTAGCGTAGGAAGCAACTTTTGGCTTGTTCGTGACGTAACAATAAACTTCTGCCCAATCATTAGAGCAGGGGTGTATATACGTAACCACGTTGTCCACACGTCACAATAGGGACTTTTAGATACGTCTGACGTCCATTCAAGGCAGTGCATTAAAAGGACGTCGGTCGTAGCAATCCACGTTGTCGTTGTGCAAATCTAAAAGTCCCTAATGATGTGCGCTCAACGATCCCATCTCTTTCGTCTCCCCTCCTCCCCCTTGCCTTGATCTCCTTTATGAAATATTATGGTTTTAATTATGGTAAATATGACTGTATACAGAAGATCTTATTTTATTGGTAGAGATCATTTTGTATATATATATATATATATATATATATATATATATATATATTCATTCACTTCATCCCCTTAAAATGGTTGATAATGCATACTCCAACAATGCAGGGTCGGTGATGTAAGAGATCGAGAGACGGGGCGCTTCTCACATCAATTGATCAGATGTCGTCCCTCCCCCCCCCCCCAAAAAAAAAAGAAGATAGTAATGATAACGTTAAATAGTAATATTGATAATAATAAAATAAAAGTAATACAAATTATATGTTGTCAATATGATGATTTAGAGCTACCTATATCCATTGAAAAGAAAGGGGAAACTTATTATGATGAAAAGTGCTGTAAATGCAAAGTACTAAATTACAAAGTGCCATTTTGGGGGCTACACGAACTAACAAGTTGATAGGTTTAATATCCCCAGGATAACAATAGAAAGCAAAACGCAAAATTATTCCTATTCGGGAGCGGGGCGGGGCGTGGCTTAATCGGCGAGGCGAGATGATCCTTCATAGAAGTTTGGTTGCTAATCTTCATTGAATGCCCCCCCCCCCCCCCCGCCCGCTCTCCGATCAGGACATTCAATCGTCGCTTCAGTCTTTTTAAAATTATTATATCAGAAATATAATAGTAGAGAATATAACATGTAAATGAAGTGGGTTGAAATCGCAGATTGTGATTTTAAAATATTCACTTAATTCACTTGCGGCAATGTATGACGATGCACCTATTGCTATCGTTTCGAAATTTTCAGAACACCATACATGTATAAATAGATTATAGCAGTTTTGGTTTGGTTAGAGATAAGAAGAAATTCCAAATGAAAGGACTGCCATCATACTGACGTGCGAAATAACACAAGCACACACTACGTAAGGGCAATGTGTAATTTGTGTTATACATTCGTACTTATTGGTAATCCATCTATTAAGTGTGTTCTCTCATCACTAGTAAGTTATATGTAATCTATTCTGAAAAGGACAAAGCGAATAAAGTTATTGCCAAAACTTGGAGAAACTTTATTTTATTAGTAAAGAGTAGCGATTCCTATACGATCAATGTGCAACACAAATGAAGAGAAGCATGATTTTTTATGTTCGGTTGAGGGGGTTAAATTCAGATAGATTTCCACACACAGTCATGTATTACCAAAGAACATTAGGAGCATTGTGCAGTTAACACACTCACTGTCACGGTTAAGGTACCTTATAGGTTTACCATGATTAACTGCATTTTGATTATTTCACCTATTCAGAAATTCACAAATTTTCGAGCATTTTATTTTCGCGTAGACTAGTCAATAATTTTCTTTTTTTATTTGTCCGTTGATCTCATTCTTCTTACTACTACTAGTCTACTACTAGTTGTGATCGCTGAATTCCGCCGAATTCAGCAGCGAAAATAGCACGGAAATGGATTGTAAAAGCCTTTGCATCGTGATCTTAATCATTTTACCATTTTGTATACACTGCCAGGGTAATCATGTTACTTTTCTATTTTGAGAGAGAGTTTAAGATCTAAATATCTGCTACTTTGTAATATGAAATAGAGATGGAAATATACTTCGGTCCCAGATATAGCTTTTCATGTAGTACATATTATTTTTTGTATTTGAAGTAGTTAGCGAGCTGTGAGTGAGGAGACCCTATCCAATCTCTATTAACATATATTTTTACATGTCTACTTAGCTTCTACACGTATACAACAAAGATCAACTCTAGTAAAAATGAAAGTGAGGATGGATATCCGATATAGGTCTAGAAGTCTAGAGCGATCGAAACTTGTTGATGTGAATGCACAGAATGACAAAACGAACAAATTTAAAATGAAATTTCAAGGAAAGTTGACTAGACTAGATGATGATAAAACGATATTTGTAAAAGTGCATGTATGGCTCACATGAATATTGTTATTATTTTGACCCCAAAGTGCAAGTTGCCATTATTTATAGTATTTTATTTTAATTATCTAGTTGTCATGCAAAGAGTTTAAACTTTGATTAAAAATGTATAAGGGTCATGAATCTGATATTGGACAGAGGAAATATGAAATTCCACTTAGTTGCAGGTATCAAATTCAAATAGATGTAATATTTGTAGACTATATGCAAATTAGGCCTGAGTCATGTCGGGATTTTCATAAACCGGGTCCCGACGGCCTTGTACCGATCGGGACCCGGTGTCCCGAAATCAGCTCGCAGGATTTGCCACTTGCCTCTATAAAAAGCGCATATCATCAGTATGTCCCTTAAAAGTGACCTTTTTTATCAATTAAATAAATCAACACATGCATACCTCGGCTCAGATCGGTATATTCTTCCATTTGACATTATTTTCATCCATGATTGGCGATGTTTAGTGCCATTTTCGTGCCTCTAAAAGTAAAAAAACTGGGGCAGAAATAGAAAGACAACATTCGAGCCGCCATTTTGATTCATGCAGGTTGAATAAATCTGGTCAAAAAATATGAAAGTTAGAATAATAAAACGGCTTTCTAAAAATTTCTTCTGTACAATATACCGATCATATAATATTTTAAAGACAAAATAAATATTTATCTCTTATTTTAAACATCGCATGCTTTTTTTTGAAAGCTGAAAATTACTTGGTAATCAAGAGTTTCGATACGGATAGCGGTTGCAAGGCAAGTTCAGACTAGTATCGGGAAAATGCGCAGTGCTCCTCGTAATTAGCTGTAATGCGTGCCAGAACGAACCCAAACAAAGACGTGACCGTAACGAGAAAAAAATCATTAAAAACTACGAGAGCACAATTGGAAAGACAACTACTGCTCAAAATTACCATAATCAGATAGATAACTTGGACAATGAATTCAATAATCGCCCAAGAAATGCCACAGAAATTGTGATAATCGAGGGGTAACTGGGTACATTTTTATCGCAAGGGGCCTGCTGCAAATACTCGAATCCTTTGTTATACTGCTTTTTACCGTAGAGGGCGTTATTTGCCTCGTATAGCCTCGTGTTCAATTTAAACATGTGTAATTCGGATATTGCAGCAGGCCCTTCCGATAATGATTGTACCTATAGTAACTCCTTAAATATCACTATTTATGTGGCTTTCCTTGGACAACTATTGTTTTTTTCCTCCAAGTTATGTATCTGATTACGATAATTTTGAGTAGTTTTCTTTCCAATTGTGCTCTCGTAGTTTTTAATGATTTTTTTCTCGTTACGATCACGTCTTTGTTTGGGTTCGTTCTGGCACGCATTACAGCTAACGAGGAACACTGCGCATTTTTCCGAGACTAGTCTGAACTTGCCTTGCAACAGCTATCCGTATCGAAACTTCTTGTGATTACCAAGTAATTTTCAGCTTTTAAAAGAAGCATGCGGTGTTCAAAATCAAAGAAAAAATATCTATTTTGTCTTTTAAAAATTATTCGATCGGTATGTTGTAAAGAAGTACTTTTTAGAAAGCCGTTTTATTATTCAAACATTAATGTTTCTTTCAACCTGATTTATTAATCCTGCCGAGAGACCCGGCCAGTACAGTAGCTAGCTAGCTAGCAGCTGGCAACAACAACCCCATGGGGCGAACTGCCTTGCAACCCATATATTTATATCAGCAGTTCGGATTGATTCAGGATGAGCTAGAATATGATTGGTAACAATTAAATACTTAAGTTTTAAGGTGGATTGATTTTAGTGGTGTGCAAAACTGCAATTTCTTACATATTTCATTATTTTTTTTCGGAGCGTCGGTTCTCAAAAAACGAAACCGGGACCCGACGGCAACGGTCGGGTCCCGGTGTGATCGACCGTACCGACTCAAGCCTAATGCAAATTCTATTTTGTTATAGGTGCTAAAACATGTACATGTACTAGATGTACTTCATTTTATCATCATCATCATCATCATCATCATCATCATCATCATCATTATCATTATCATTATCATCATCATCATCATCATCCTCATCATATTTTGCAGCAGCAGCAGCATTATTTATACACCTTTTAACCCTTTTGATGCTGTTCTCTCATTCAATGTGGGGACCACGAAGTTCCTTCCTATAGGCAATGGATTAAACTTCCTTTTATTTATATTTGTCTTATATTTCATTTTATCTCGAAGATGGAACAAGTCTGGGAACAGGTGGTCAGGATCCTGCAACACCAGCGCAAACCATGGCAGCAGTAGTGCAGGAAAATGTCACAAAGACTACCACCACACCTAAACCTGACACTAATCGTACATCAAGCCCAGCCACTCAGGCACCAGGATCAGCTAATGCATCTACATCAACTTCAGGACCCACAAAAAATGAAACTTCACCAGTCACAACATTGGTATGAAGTTTATGGCTTTGAAAATGAGATCTATACAAACTTAGAACATTAACTAGTGAACATTTCCTGGTTTGTCTAAGAATTGAAACAAACACGCTTGATCTTTTAGTCAGGATTGGGAGAGCTGGTAAATTGAATTGATATTCATGCCAAGAATTTGCCTTTAAGCACTAAATTACTGTTTCATAACATTGAACTCATTTACCTTCTATTCATTACATTTCCAATGTTTCAAACAGGTAAACTCTAAAGGAAACTCAAAATATCTATTAGACACAAAAAGATCTATTTTTGTCCAATTTGTGTCTGCCTCATTACTGAAACTATCAAACAACCTTCCATCTTCTCTTATTTTCATTTCCGATAAAAAAAAAAATTTGATGGTATGCATTTAATAAGAATTGCATATCCTCCGCAGGCCAATGGGGAGCCTGATGAGGAGCTCCCTACAGAAGATACAGTAACCGATGATCCCACAGCTACGGTCGGTCTTGATGATGATTCAATCACCACTACTGCACAACCAACCAAGCCCTCAGTACCAGCATACTATGAGCTCTGTCCTTCTGGTTTACCTTGTGAGATGCTAGGAGCACAGTGCCTCAACTGCAGTATGGATACCTCTTGTGTGTACGGGAGGGAGTATAACACAACATGTTACCCTAACCAAGGACTAGACTGTGTGGTAAGCTTTCTTATTGATCTGTAAAACACCTGCCCTCTCTATGTATTCAATGTATTCAATGTTGAATGATTTAATGATATAGGTGTTCTTCAATTTGAATTGTTTCTAACATATGCCATAATATGTAAGTCTTCCTTATGATTCATTGGACTTGTATTTCTTGATGAACAAAATCTTGTAAAAATGGATTGTATAATTTGTTGTATTGTCATTGTTTTATTAGAGTATGAGTATAAGAATATGAAAATTTAACATTGCATACATTTGCATTCCCATGCTATATTTGTACATCTGTTCCTTGTTGATCTCTCTCTCCCCCCCCCCCCCCCCTCTCTCTCTCTCAATCTCTCCCACTTTCTCTCCCTCTCTTTCTCTCCCTATCTACCCCCTCTCTCTTTCTCTCTCTGTATGTCTCTCTGTCTCTCACTGTCATAAATATTCATATTCTTACAGCTCAGTAACTCACTGTTTAGTTTTGAATGCTCTATCATGTCCTTGCGTGTATGGAATCTTTTAAACATGAATTATCTTCATTTAAAATAACATACAATATATCTAGAAGTTTTATGAATATCTTATTCAAATATAACTTAGTTATTATGAACTCTTCATTGATTTTTCTTCCCCCTACAGGGTTCTTTACCTGTGGAAAGGTCATACCAGTGTAGATACTGCTATCAGACTGAGACCTGGCAGCAGTCGTGTACACCTGCCAATAATTGTCATGTTTATGCTTGCCCGAAGCAATACATTAAAGTCAACTGTACAGTGGATGAGGATGTATTCTGTTTGGGTAAGTTCTGGAACCCGTTTCACACAGCCTTTTTTCAATGAAAAATTGCAAACATCAGTGACAAATCTGCTGATAACTAAGATAACCAATCGGAAGCGAGGAATTCAGTAGCTTATAACAAAAACTGTCATTTGTCACTGATGACAAGTTCTGTGAAACGCCCCCCTGATTGCATTGCTCCCTGCATTTGCCAATTGGAAATAGAAATCATCAATAGTTTTGTACAGTTATCAAAGTGAAATTTACAAGCATAAAATTTGACCCAAACAATTTATTTCATGACAGAATTTAAGAACATCATATCTTTCAAGGGAATAAAGTCCATTAACATGAAGGTACCTTTCTCTGTCTTCAAAGGTCTAGTACATTCAACACAAAGATTTTGGGGCCGTCCACACTATTTTCTCTCCAAAACTTTCAAAAGATTAATGCTCTGTTTGTACAATTGACGTGCACCCATAATGGTTTTAAATGCAATTATCTACTTGACTCTGTCTTCTCTTCATAATTAAAGATCTATGTGGGCAACCTGACATGTTCTTCAACATTATGCTTGCTATAAAGTTGTTCTTTGTCAATAATTGTTAGATGGGGTGCTTGTGATATGTATTCTTCTCAACACAATCGTGTATTTGACTCTATTTGTATTCCATTCTTTTCAGGTTCCAGAAATTTTCATCGAAGAAAACCCTGCAACTGGACTTCTGGATCAAAGTGGTCTACAGCTCTCATATTAAGGTAACATAACTTCCCCTATCTTATTAAATAAAGTGCCACAATTAACATCTTAATTATTCCAGATATACGATTCATTCTGCTGCAAACCTATATAAGGGTAGCAGAAATTACATCTATTTTGTTCTTGTGGATGAATTAAGGCTGACTATGAAGAGATTCGAAAGAGAAGCAAATTGACTAGAGATGAATTTTATAGAATGTTTGGAGACTGATTATTTAATTTATTAGTATCATTTACAAATAGGCCCTGTGTGAAAGATTTGTGTCACCTTATATGCTATCTAAAAAAATGAAAAATTGCTTTGTACGACCATTGAATAGAAGTATCTTTCCGGTATCACAATATAGTGTGTATAATAATCAGTCATTTTATCATCTCTTATTTGATTAATCAATTATATGTACAACTGGCTAAAAATAAAGTTTTGTACGACCCTTTTATTGATTTGAGTATATTCTATTCTACAGTATCACACTTGGAGGCTTCGGAGCAGACAGGTTTTACCTGGGCTACTGGCAGTCAGGTCTGGGTAAGCTATTCAGCTTTGGAGGGGCTGGGGTCTGGACACTGATCGATGTCTTACTCATTGCAGTTGGCTACATCACACCCTCTGATGGATCTCACTACATCTATTGACCAATCAAATTGACTGTTATGAAATACAACTGGGCTACTGGCAATCGGGTCTGGGTAAGCTATTCAGCTTTGGTGGGGCAGGGGTCTGGACGCTGATCGATGTCTTACTCATCGCGGTTGGCTACATCACACCTTCGGATGGATCTCACTACATCTATTGACCAGTCAAATTGACCGTTATGAAATACACTTGAAAATCAACATCTCACCAATATTTACAATATTTAAATTTGTTAAAGACAGGTGCCTCTTTCAGATATTCACATTTCTTAAAATTTATAAATTATCATGGATACAAATAAATGTATTACTAAGCTACATCTTTATTGATAATTTTCAAGTAAAAAAAGATGTATTTCCCAAATTGCCTTGTGCTTATCCATGTTTTATGCGTATGCACCATGGTGCATTGCACTGCTAAATTCTACTGATGTCTAGATAAAGAAAAACAGGGAAAACTATTCGCCAGATTATGACGAAAATCGGCTAGCTAATCCCCCCAGTTTAATTAAAGAATTCCCCCCACCAGATGGGATTTTTGTCTACATGCAGTGCTCATTGCTCCTTTGAGTCTGAATGT
The DNA here is from genome assembly GCF_000002235.5 of Strongylocentrotus purpuratus. Taxonomy (NCBI): domain Eukaryota; kingdom Metazoa; phylum Echinodermata; class Echinoidea; order Camarodonta; family Strongylocentrotidae; genus Strongylocentrotus; species Strongylocentrotus purpuratus. Next base: position 1,583,668 of record NW_022145615.1, on the reverse strand, counting down.
TTTAATTCAGTTAGTCAAGTGGAATTTGCTTCATTATTTGTGAGATGGTTTAATGTCTCTTGGTAGTCTTGAATTGTGTGAATCAGAGGTTTGGAGGCTTTAAGTGCAATTATGGAATACTGTACATAGAAGAAGAGATGTATTCTAGTAGACGTACTATGTACAATCTTAAACAGTCGAGAAGCAGTTAGATCATCTTTGATATTAATAATGTAGAGCATTTAACTACTGTTTCAATGAATTAGAGATACCGGTACAGTTGAAAAAGATATAACAGTACATGTTTATGTAATTCATCAAGATTTTAGTTGTAATAGTTGTTCATTGTGAAGAAGAAAACAAAATCATTGGAGTTTTAGTGCTTGTTTCAAAGTGTGAATTTTTGGATTGTAGAAAAGAATTAATTTAAATATCAACTCTTTTCACTGTCAAGGAAGGAACTTTGTAGAAATGTATGTAAAAGCAGGAATAATGCTATGCTGGTTAATAGCTTGATACAGGTATCATATTCTTTATATTTCCCATGCTTTTCATCTAGTATTGAAATCTTTGAAATCTTTGTAAGTTTTTTTTAAAATAAATGTAATCATAGTAGTGAACTGTATTAAGAAAGACAATTTGTTGTTTATATCAGTACTTATGCATGATTTTGCTTCACATTTTTGTTTGTAAAATGAAGCACTTTCTTTTCATTACTGTTATGTATTTTATCATTAGTTGATTCATTAATCAACTACTGAAGAGGTCATAAAGGTTTTTATGTCATAAAATCGTCTGAACACAAATTATAAAATAAACTTAATTTTTGAGAACTTGTTCAAGAACGCCAACTTTTCTGAAGAATCACACACATGTATTTGTATGACATTTTTTATGTAGAAAGAGGAAGAAAGATAATCATGTTGATGTGGCCCTTTCACTGCATAGCTCATAGATCCACCACATTTGATGGCTGTGTGATTATATAGATTTTAATGATCTAAAGGAATTTATAGTATGTTTTAGTACTGTTGTATAAATGTTCAACAGGCCAAACAGATAATGTTTTTCACTTCATTAGCATGCTGTTTGCTGCATAAGGATGGTGTATCATCTTGTTACATAGCTTCATGAAATCTTCTGTAGTGGCACAGAATATTGCAGCTTTATGGCAAGGGAACGCATCTGACCGATTGTCACTTGTCATTTCCCCCAAGTAAGATTTTTTGTATCAGAGCAGGCATATACTACAATCTGCCTTACAGTTTTCAGCACTTGCTTGTGGTTGCCCACAAGATCCATCAAGGTGCTGAAAGATAATTTTGCTAGATGTGGTCCTTTACAAATAAACTACGGTTTTATGTGCCACTGCATTTTGCTCCAATGTTTGGTACCATGATACTATAAATATCTGATTATGAAGTGCATATTTCTTGTATCACTGTATGTAACATATGTTCATGTGTAATGTATATTTTTACAAAAGCATGGTTATCTATGAAGTACATTACAACAATAAATAATCAAAAGAAACATGTGAATTTGAGTGACTTTTTATATTCCAATAATGTACATGTACATATATTATACAAGAAGTTACAAATTACAGAGAAAGTGTGAAATGTGTGCATTTGACAATTGGCATACATGTTTTATTCTTTGAATGTAATGAAACATTCATACATTTACCCTGCTCAGTAAAATCTCCACTTCTTTCCTCACTAATCATCTTGAGCTGAAATTTATGCAAGGGAGGATCTACTTGAATGACATTTGTACCAGGAAGATTTACTTGTTTATTTCAACCTGTCAAAACATAATTCTGCATATAAGGTGAATATTTCAATTCATAGTGCACTGCCTGGACTGTATCTGTGTCGCACGCCCTAGCAGCTGAGAAAATGGCACATCCTCAACACTAATAACAATAATAATCTGGATTTATAAAGCGCTTAATATGAAATATGGGCTCTAAGTGCTTTACAGATATTATTACATGCTAAAATGAAGACGGTCCTTTAATTTGGGGGGGATTGCATGATTTAGTGGAGACATTGTGTGGGATGTGTGTAAGGGAGGAGGACAAAGAGGATTGAAGAATCTGAACTATGCAATTCATAGACATGATCTCCGACACACATATGCAGCTTCCGGACTCGTATTTTCTGCAAAACTCTGTCCCCATCAAGTTCATGAACAAATATGCCTGCAGCATCATTTCAATCTACAACAATCAGGGGATTTCAATCAGTCAGCCGCTTCATGCACTCGGGTACATGAAAGATATCCCATACTCCTATTAAAAATGTCCTCTAGAGTTCAAAGTTCAGCAGAACACAATTCACTGAGTACTATCTTGACCTCTTTCCTTTTGATTGTTTTCCTTTTGATTTATGTTTCCCGTGGGATTCACTTGATGATTGGTTTGATTCTTGCTGATGACTCTTCTTCTTCTTTTGACTTGGTCCGGCTCTCTTTATTTCCTCATCTGCTTCATCAGGATCCTGAAGAAATGATATCAAAATGATAGCAAATATGATAATAATTACATCTTTAAAAAAAAAAAAGTTTTGCATTGTAAACACTCCAGCACAAAATATGTAGAGTGCACAATGAAGTAACATACTATCCTATAGTATGTCGGTATATAATCAGACTACAGTTTGAATATATTGTAATTCATTGCATTGAAACAAAAATTAGTTTTTCATAATGTACATAAACTCTGGTGTTCACCTTAATTTTACAGACCATGTCTAAGTATTGAGAAAGTGTTTTTCTTTTTTATGAGGCATTTACATACGCACCAAACTTTTTTGACATTTCAGTGACTTGCTTAAGTTATTTTTACTAGGAAAGTTATAAATTTCAATGCTCTTTTTTCATGGAAATTGCACAAATGGCTCCATATATATGCAAGCATGGACTTAAATATTAAATAAAGTATTCCTCAATCAACTAGCAAATTGAGAACCTTGTAAAAGAAATATTTAGCAAAATGTGTTTACCTTTCCTTCCAGAATGAGTTGTTTTCTCTTGTGGATGGCTCTCCTCTCTCCAAAGTCCAACTCTTCCAGTTTCTATGGGAAAGAAAGAGACAGCAAATATCAAGTTAGATCATGTTGATTTTATTTGCATGTAAAGTTCACCTTTGGCCAGTATCACATAAAGGTAGACATTTTTTTAAACTTCAATTCAAATTCCTCTCTATATCCTACGAATTCTCTTTCAAATAACAATTACTTTTTATATCCATCATTTAACAACCATAACAACAACAACATAAGGCGGGACAAAACATTCTCGGATAAAACAGTTTAAGTACCATTTCAGCTTTACTCTTTGCAAGTGCAACTTCATTGAGGATGGGAAGAACATTCTTTTCTGGGACTTTGTACTCTGTCATCTTGGTATCTGCAATGAGCGGAGAAAAAATGATTCATAATGGTTATATGTAACTCAGGGTAATATAAACTGTTTTCATGTAATTATCTCAGAGGAAGCAACCAACATAAATATATCCAGAGCTCACAAACAGGCAGTGTACAAAATGATATCCTTATTTGGCCAATTATATATATATATGTATACAGTCAAACCTGTATATAGCGACCGCCCAAGGAAAACACAAAAAAGGTAGTCTTTGAAGACCCCCCCCCCCCCCCCCCCCCCCCCAACGAAACGAAAGGTCGATCTGGCAAATTTTCGGGACTCCCCCCCCCCTCCGCTTATTCAACGGCTGGCAGAGTCATTGCAAAAAAATTCGGCCCGATTTAAAAATGTTTAAACCCCCCCTTGAAAAAATCCTGCGTACACTACTGTGTGACTGTATATAATAAAGTCAAATAAATCCACATGAGAGAAAAATGAATGGCATCAGACATACAGCTTAACAGACTTAAAGGAAACCAAAACCTTCATACTAAGTTACTTTTATTGTAAAGTTTAAGATATTTGACAAATATCAGTGAAAATTTGAACAAAATCGGGCAAGGAATAAGGAAGTAAGAGCTTTTTTAAATTACTAGTCACTAGAGGGCAGTATTCAATTTGATGACATCATCTCTGAACAACTCTCCATGCCTTTTGTACATAAAATTTCACAATTTTTTTGTTTTCTTCATATTTATTTGTGTTCTTGATCCGACTTCATAACATGTGAAGTAGAATATCATTTTGCATTCTATATCTTGCTTTCAGGGGAGTACATTATCTCAATCACAAGAAAGAAGGAAAAACATGAAATTTGATGTACAAAAGGCATGGAGAGTTGTTTACAGATGATGTCATCAAATTGAATACCGCCCTCTAGTGACTAGTAACTTAAAAAAGCTCTTACTTCCTTAATCCTTGCCCGATTTTGTTCAAATTTTCACTGATATTTTTCAAACATCTTAAACTTTACAATAAAAGTAACTTAGTATGAAGGTTTTGGTTTCCTTTAACAGCTCAGTAAACTGGCATGTGCCTAAAACTGGTATTGAATCAATTCATCACATGAAGAATTGCCTTCTAACAATACAATGATAGAATACAGAACAAGATTCAAGTAATCGCTACCCCACCTTCTGTTAATGATTCTGTACTAGTTGATTAACATACATATAGGCAATGCTATATTCAGTAGTACTTACTGATTGTCTTTTCAATGGCTTGAACCAGCTTGACATCAAATTGTGTTACCATGGTGATGGACATACCTCCACGACCTGTGACATAAGAGAAAGAAACAACTACAGGTTGACACATTCAAGGAATCGCTTAATGGGCCATTTTCATAATATTTTCAAATTAACATTACAAATGCATACATCTTAATTATTTCATTCATCTGCTAAAAATATTTGTATTTCATAGTCTGAATGTAAATTGTATACATTATGAGTTGTAAGGTAGGGCAAACCATGTTTGTCCAACCAACCAGCAACTCATGTATGCCATTTGCATTGTGAATACTGAGATACAACAATATTTTACAGGATAATGTATTTGTTTGCTGATAAGTGAATGTTTTAAATTTAAATAATTTTCCTTTTTAATGAAATATTCTCATGATCTTCACTTTCTTAGTAGAGAAGTCGGCCATGATCGTGACATTTCGAAGTTTTATTTATTCCATATTTTACATAGAAAAACAGTTTATATATTTTGTTTTGTTTATACAGGCGTATATAATTATAAGAGTAGATTTCACACAAGAATTTTTTTTTTTTTTAAATTAAAGATTTCAAATCAAATATAATGTACAGAAAATAAAGTCTAAAGATCTTGCACACCTGCTTGCTAGATGAATAGCTTTAACAGGTCAACTAATGGTTTATTTTATACCCTAGAAAACATTTTATCTTTAAAAACAAATCATTGACTTGAAATCCCTTCTTCTAAAACTATGTAAACATAGTTTCTTTTGTTGCTCCATTGGGAATGTGGAATCTATTTTGTGTTTTTAATCCTTACACAACCACTGTTTATTACTGCACTAACCTGCCCTAGCAGTCCTTCCCACTCTGTGGATGTAATCTTTAGGAGACGTAGGTACATTATGATTGATGATCATCTGAACCATGGGTATGTCCAGCCCTCTACTGGCAAGGTCTGTCGCTACGAGTATCCTCACATGATTGGATTTGAACATGGCTAACGATGCTATTCTTGTTTTCTGTTAGAAAGGGGGGAAAGAAAATTGATAAAAAAAGTTACATTTCATTAAAAGCAAATGAAAAAAAAAACTTGAAGTGGAACATTTATTGCTATGACTAACAGCCTATTGCTATGGTCACGAAAGTTCTTATGAACGATTAGTTCGTATGAATCTCTGTTTTTCCATAGTCGATCATTCGTACGGCGTTTGTAAGGGCATTTGTGACCGAGGCTTATCCAACAAATGTTAAATAATCACAAACACTTCATAGAATGACATCATTTGTATGCATACACCGATACATTCCTGTGCACTAGATATTGTCTGCATAAGAGTCATAAGTTTAAGGCTCAATATACAGTGATATTAGTTGAAGCCTTCTGGTTCTCTGCAGATAAATCATGTTCAATTTAAATGTGTATACAAAGCCAAACATGCATTTTGCTCATACTCCAACCAAGCTATCTGGGGCTACTGTAGTACTCCAGAGGTTTATACCTCTTTATAATTCAAATGAAGAAACACATTTCATTTCTTACCTGCTTCACAAGTGAGTGTAGAGTAGCACACTGCATACCAAGATTTCTCAGCATTATTGATAATACATGACAATATCTGTAAAATAAAAGAAACCATAAAAACTCTCTTCAAAATGTGTGCATTAACGGAAATATACATACTCCGGGTAGAAGCAAGTGAAATTTAATATTCCAATAAAATCTTCTGCTCAGTCATAAGTTGTCACAATTTGTCATATTTTTTTCAAAATTGTCAAATATCCACCTTAACTTAAATCTACATTAATTCCTTCTATAAGTGAACTTTTGCTCTATTCATATCCTAATTTGATTCTTTTTTCCTTTTTTCAAAACTTGTCATCATATCAGAAACAATATTGATATGGATATTTGAGCAAAATTCTTATAGTTACATAAGAAAGATTTATACATGGAATAAAAGCACAACAACGTTTGCTTATGTTAGTGACAATTTTATATTCATTTAACTTTCTTTTTAAATAAGATTAAAGCCAAATTAGGCTGGAGCTTAGCATTTAATGAGTTAAGTATCCATTCCTCACTATTTCTACCAGGGGGCGTTTCACAAAACAGTTTTTGTTATAAGCTATCGAAATCCTTGCTTCTGATTGGTCATAAGCAGATTTGTCACTGATTTTTGTAATTTGTCATTGAAAAAAGGCTTTGTGAAACAGGCCCCAGAACTTACTTGCATGTACTTGTGAAGATGATAAGAGAATGATCCCTGTTTTTCTCTGTGAACTCTGAGATGATGTACATGAGATAAGCATCTTTGACCTGAGCGGGCATCAACACATAGCGCTGGTCAAGCTGCTCCACTGTGGCTACTCTGAGGACGGAAGGCGATCAAAGTATTACAATTAGTAATATAGATATTAGATATACAGTCAAACCTGCTTTAGTGACCACCTGTCACAAAGACCACCTGTCTACAAAGGCCACATTTGTTGTTTTCCTAGAAAATGGCTTCTCATTGAATCATGTACTAAAGGAACCTGTCTACAAAGGCCACTCTTTGTGTTTCCCTTGGATGGTCGCTATAGACAGGTTTGACTGTATATCATTCATCCATGACAATTCAGAAGTGATATGGGGAATGTGATGACGTATATTAGACCTGAGCGGGCATCAAAACATAGTGCTGGTCTAGCTATTTCACTGTGGCTACTCTGAGGACATTAAAAAAAAAAAAAATTCTAACTAGATTATTGATATGATTACTAATTTTCATTATTCATGAATGAATGTTCTGAAATGATTTTTGAGAGGCATGTTAAGTGGTGGATGATATCTAATCATCTTACTAGATCAAAACATCTGTAAAGGTTATTAGTAGACCAAGAGCTTTTGGTAGTCATCTTATTTGAGCTAATTTAACAAAGACTTAATAGATCACTTAATATGTCATCAACAAAAGTATAGTTTGTCAGCCTCCCAATGACAACGGGGTTTGGTTCCCAGAGCCCCCTCACAGAATATGAGTCATAAGAGCTTAAGGGTCAATATTTGAAATACATCTATCTCTGCAGAATTTAATTGCTTCAAAAATTGAATAGGGCGTTTCATATTCTAATCCAGCCTAAACACACACGATTATGGCTGTTCATGAGCAGAAAGTGTTCTTACGGTGCTTTGGAATGCCAGGAGAAGGGTTTATCCATGGACATCTTCTGTAGTTCTTTCATGGTGTCTGTGATGGTAGCACTGAAAAGCAAAGTCTGTCTCTTAGCTGGCAAGAAGTCAAAGATGACCTCCAAGTCTGGTCCAAAGTTTCCCTCTAATAAACGATCTGCTTCATCTAACACCTGCAAAACAAGAAAAGAAAGAATTGTTAAAGGCAGTCTGCACCAGTTTGGCCATGGGATTAGTCATCCCTGCAAGGTCACTGACAGGTGGTTATCTCATCAAATCAGCTCTCAATTAACATAAGAAAAAGGGGATCAACAGGCACCGATTAGGCATTGTTTGCTATATAGAGGGCGCAAATAGCTGTAGTAGTTAATAGAGTTTAACCTAACTACCGGTACAATGACCAACTAAAGAAAACAAACAAATGTAGCCACTGTAAACAGGTTGCCAAATGAAAAGTGGCCACTAAAGGCAGGTAGCCTTTCTAGAAGCCTTTCTAGAAGCCTTTCTAGACAAGTCTTAACTACAGATGTGTAGCCTTTATAGAGAGGTACCATCTCAAACAGTTTAGACTGTACAAGGCTTTGCATCATACATTTTAAATTGGCACCATATAAAACTAATGTTCTACAAGTATTTCAAACATTTAATACACAAGTACTTCAAACAACTGGTCGACCTTTTTCTAAAATTTTACAGATGTGCAAATTAATTAAAGTGCAAGTAATTCTTGTGGCTACTGGAATGGTTAAAGTAGATAAAATAAATGGGACTGATGTGTGACAATATTCTAACTTTTGAATTGGCAATTTAGAAAATGGTGACAACAAACAATGATTCAGTATCAATCAACTCACCAGAAACTTGATAGCGTGAAGGTCAAAGGTTGAAGTGCTCTTGATGTGGTCAGCTAGACGGCCTGGGGTTGCTATGACAATATGAGGTTTCTTAGACAGTTCCCGCCCTTGCTCAACCATATCTGGACAGATAAATACAGAAATAAAGTAAAAACTAACAAACCTCTGCAAGATAAGCCAATTAAAACAATTGAAAAACTTTACAATTCTGAATGGTGGTAATAAAATTACACAATTTTATTACCATCATATTTATTTAAAAAAAGGTTTGATGACTTCTTTATAATGGACCCCTACATGTTTCAATGCAAAAGAGGTCATTTGCATGAAAATTGGTGCTAATTTAATGGAAATTTAACCAGAACTTATATTTCTCATTCAAGTACTGTGCATTAATACCTCTAAATCTACTGAAATTAATCAGATTTCTCACATTCCTTTTTTAATTGAACATAAAAACCTCTATACCAGGTTTAACTTAGTAAAAGTCAAATTATTTTTAGACCTACCTATTCCTCCGATAACGACTGTAACTCTCAATCCAATCGGCTTTCCTAGGACTCTGAACTGCTCTGCAATCTGAATTCCTAGTTCTCTGCAATAAAGGGGGTTAGAAACAAACGTTTTCATGGTCTTGTAACTCAACACTTGCATGAGTGATTAAAATTATGGCTGCAAAAAAAAATGACACTAAATTTTGTCTTTATACCATACAAAATAGTGAGAGGAGTAATGAGGGAAATAAAAAGCGTGAAGTGGTTCACACAATTCCATGAATAGGTAATGTCAAAAACTTTTAACTTCTAAGATCAGATAAATATCATAAATGTATGGTTTCCCCGACAAAGATTGCAAGGGTTTAATGTATCTTTAATCTACATGTAAGTAAATTAAATACTTTTGTGCAAGATTTTATGTACATTTAATAAAGATGGATATGAACTGTTTTTATAGTTTCAAGACATTATTTCTATAGATACTCTTTATCTCACCTTGTAGGAGTGACAACAAGACCAAAAACTCCATAGGGATCTTCACTGAGTTTCTGAAGAATGGGTAAAGCAAAGGCAGCTGTCTTACCACTCCCTGTCTTAGCACAGCCAATGCAGTCACTACCTGATGGGGAAAGAAGAAAGAGAATCATGATATTAATCAGAATAAAAAATTCAATTATTCAAGGTATTTGCTGATTTAATCAAATAATTTTATCACATATTTGGGAAGGTTCAGTTATTGTCCTGTTTTCATTTTGGGTTATATTGTGGAATTTGGATTCAACAAGAGAAACAAATTGTGCATATGCTGATAAAAAGGCACTTTATTACCTATCTGCAATGTAATTCCTTGGTGTCTTCACATCAAAGTTGATAATCAAATTGTATTGTTTAAACAAAAATTGAATTAAACTATTAAAACAGGTTGAATCAAATTGACAGAATAAGAACAAAAACTGAAAAAGGCTCTGACACAACTTAATCATAATATACAGACCCCTTCCATCGTTTTCTCTCTCATGAATAAGGAAAATATATGCTTAATGTTGGTGTGTGTGTGTACTTGGGTTTTAACAGACGTGTATCAATCAGATATGATTATTTCGTCCGGGGACTGACTTTTAACGTCACCATCCAAAATACGTGACTCAGTTTCGAACCTGCGTCCTCGGCTGAATCAGTTTGTAACTTCCAGGATTGTTAGCTGGATTACAGGCGCACGCCACAACGCCTAGTTGGATAGTTTCTTCGCTCTATAAGTATAAATGTATTATTATTATTAAAATGAAAATGGTGTGCATTGTTCCTGCACTCTGCAGATAAAAAAATATTCATCATAGTCTACACTTGTAGACCATGTCCAACAATTTTTCAATTTACACTTTTATTTATTTTATTCTGTTTTACAATATTAATGTGAAGGCTAAAGTGAATAAAGATCAAGTATTCCAATGTGAAGTACCAGACCATGATCTTTTAATTTATGATCTCACGTTAGCCAGAAAATGGGTAAGTTATTAGATCTAGAGGTCTAGGTCCTAGATCTAAAATATTTTTGTGAAAAGTGTTTTCATGGTTGTAGAGTAAAACCGTCAAACTTTGGACGTTGCCAAACTTCGGACAAAAATAACTTCAACGGCTAGAACGCAAAATATGAGCCTAGCTCAGGTGGGTAACTTGCATGCATTTGATACTACTACTAACCTGTATCGTTAGTACAGAAAGTTTGGGCAGGTTGCTGTCTGCAAAACTCCCAACAAACATCAAATTCAGAGACAGATTTCTGGTTACCTAGATTTTTACAGTCCATTAAGGTGTAGAGCCTCCAATATATCGATTACAAACTAATCTTTGGCATGTTTCAGGTGGTTTCTGCCAAAAATATGGGAGCTTATGAGATACTTTTTCACTCTATGGCGGAATTTTTTTAATGGCGGCCGTTACCATGGGGCTAGGGGTATAGACTCCCCTACACGAAGCAAATATATCGTTTATCCATGTACAATGAGTTTACGAGCACCCATTGGGTGATCAATCTAGCAAAAAAAATCCCAAGTAACGCCCCCGGGCGCTGATCCAATCAGAAAATTGATGCGTAAATCAGCTTGACCTTAGTTTGACTTGGGCGGCTACTTTGCTCTTCCGTTCGGGCGTCCGATCGACTCCTCGGTTTTCCGAACGATTCCTCGGTTAGGTTTTTCGGGTCTCGGATAATACCGGCAAGTTTAATGACCGTGGGAAAGCGAGCCAAGTTATGCGCATTGCGGCATGATTTGAGTTCATGGAAAGTTCAACTGCGCGTGCCTCGCCAGCTCAAGGAATGCAGTCTAGTCATTGGTGTTATAATTAGCATTGGCGAAATGAAAATCATAATCTAATGGAGGAGATTAATTATGTGCAATATTAATTGTCATGATGATTGGCACAGCAGGTTCTTCCATTCATTCATATTTTGATGTTGCATGTACTTTTATCCTTCCTCTCACTCTCTCATCCCTTTTCTCTATCTGAACTTGCTACTTTCAAATTTTCCTTTTCTTCTTCAGTTCTGGTCTTTCCTCTCTATTTCTATTTCACTCCCACCCCCTGTCTCTCTGTCTGTATCTCTCTCTCTCTCTCTCTCTCTCTCTTTGTTCTCTCTGCCTCTTCCTCTTTCTCCCTTCGTCTCTCCTTCATCCCCTCTGTTTCTCTCTCACACTTTCTGTCCCTCCCTCCTCCTCTCCACCTCTTTTCTCTTATGATGATGTTTTACAGTACAACATTCTATAATTATATGTTATTTTTATCATATTTTGTGGGTTGCACAGGAGCAGGGTCCACGTCCCGCAACCTGGGTGTCATGATTTCTTGAAGCCATGATAGCTGATGCTCCTACATGTATGTAAATACATACATGTATTAATACATTTAAATATCAATTTACCAATTAAAATGGAAAACAAGTTCATAAACATTAGACACGATTGTCGTAATGAGCTGTGCTGCTCATAATTAGGAAATGTATTAGTTGTACAAAGCAAAAGAGATGACTCAATGAGTGCGGACAGGCGCGGATCCAGGGCGAACGGACTTTGCCGCCCCCCCCCCTCCCGCAAAAAGAGAGAGAGAGAGAGAGAAAGAAGGGAAAGAGGAGAGAAAGGGAAAGAAAGAAGAGGAAGAAGAAAAGAAAAAGGGGAAAGGAGATCGGGCGGCAAAAGGGCCTTGCCTCCCAGCTGTTACCTCCCCCTCCCCCCCCCCCCCCCCCCCATCACAAAATAAGAGAGAAGGAAGGAAAGGGAAAGGAAAAAGAGGAGGGAAAGGAAAAAGAGGAGATAAAGGGAAAGAAAAAAAGAGAAAGAAGATAGTTAAGGTGTAGATTGGGGGGGGGCACTGTCGCACTGATGGGGGGGGGGGTTGGGCTTGGGGAAGGGGGTGACAGATGCCCCCAAAATATAATTCAAACGTGGTTTATTTCTAATTCGATACCGGTGATTTACAAATATTACTAAAATGACATGATTTTCCTAGATTTTTTTATGAGTGTTGGGAAATGGCAAATTCCTAAATAAGGAAAAAAGAATAGTGACCTGCCTTTGTCACAAAATAATGAGGAGTCAAAATGTGCTCATCTGACCGTAATTAAAAGCCTATATTCCCTGAGCTTCTGTGTGCTCCTCCCCTTGACCCCCGCCGGGGCTTTGACCCTAGACCCCACGCTAATTTACGTTACGTTGATCGTTTCTTCTACCCCCCCCCCCCTCAAAAAAACAAAAACAAAAAAAACACCAACAACAACATCAACAATAACACGTTTTTGCTCATTTCGCCACTGCTGGGTCACCATTACGTACCAATATTTGGCTTGCATAATTTCAAATCCCCCCCCCCCCCTAAGAAATTCTGGATCCGCGCCTGAGTGTGGAGGTATATGTATGTATTGATTGATTGAGTTTTATTCGACAAGCTTCGAACATACAACATTATACAATAATAACAAATCAACAAGTCAGCTTGAACAGGATAACCCACGAGAGCTTATTTCCAGTGGGGTCCCTTACAGACATATATAAAATTAATAAGTAAAAATAGTCATATTTACAGACAGATAAGAAAAATAAAAGAATTACCTTTTAAAGATAATAATAATAACATTAAACTGATGATAGAAATGATAATAAGTACAAGAAGAAAAGGAAGAAGGAGAAGAAGAAAAAGAGGAGGAGGAAGAAGAAGAAAATAATGATGAATTAGTAGAATTTCTATAACGTACGAAAACATAAATATATACAAAATGAAAAAGTATGAACCGGCAGAAGAATACAAATTTCAATCACATGTCATTCACTTCTCCGACTGTCAAGTATTAGGTTTTCCTTTAATTTCCTCTTAAAATGAGCATAGTTTTTTTTTTGAGCTTTGAAAATTGACATCCAACACAAGGCCCCCCCCCCCCCGCTCTCTCTCTTTCTCTCTCCTTCTCTCTTTCTCTCTAATTATTTATCTCAATGTCATACCCCCTTTCCATCACATCTCACTCTGATCTAATATGAAATTGGACTGAACAGGAAAAGAATGACCGCATCAAAGATGTATGCACTTACATAAGTTATACATTTAATGATACCCTCCGACATCTCTGAATAACATATTTGAATACATAGAGTAGAATAGAATAGAAATGGTTCTTATTAGAAAGATCATCGCAGCCAATGGCTGAATTGCGATCCATTTCACAAACATACAATTGCAATTTAAATTGAAATAACACAAAATATGACATAAATCAAAAATCAAACATAGACCCCCGATAGGCATTTAAAAAGTCATTGATCAAATTCAAATTTTTGTTAAATAAAAGACAGAGAAAGAGAGAGGTGTAGAGGAGGGAGAGTTGGAGTGATGATAAAGAGAGAGAAAGAGAGGAAGAGAGGAAGAGAGAAAAAGAGAGAGAGAGAGAAGGGGGGACGAAAGAGTGAGACGGAAAGAGAGAGAGAGATATATATATACATTTATGAATATAATAAGCGATGACTGAAAGCATAACATTGATACTAATATGATACTACACATACAAAAAAGAAATATTAAAAAAATAATTACCAAAAAAAAAAGCTGCCCCCAACCCCACTAATTTTTTTTTACCCCCCCCCCCCCCAAAAAAAAAAAAAAAATGCAACATTGTTACTGAAAATAATTTGGGAAACTCAATTATATAATACTGTCAAACGATCAAAATCCTCTCAAGATTTAACCATTTTTATCAAATTTGTCAGTTTTGTTAGCAAGTATACTAACCTGCCTCTCATTTATGAAACTATTACTGATATGTTATTTTATTGTCATATTTTCAACTTTCCATTTCGGACTTGTATTTGCATTTAATTATTTGACAGAGTGCTTTAATTATTTGACAGAGTGCTTTAATTATTTGACAGAGTGCTTTAATTATTTGACAAAGTGCTTATTATTTGACAAAGAAATTAATGTAGGAATGGAGACCACCAAATCTCGGTTGAGCACCCTTCGGAGCTTAGTTAGTTCCTGGTGTGTTTTTACAAAACGCCGAAATCATATTGCCGTTTCCCCCAGGCCAGGCAATTTCCCCCAGGCCAGGCAGTTTCCCCCAAGCCAGGCCGCGCAAACGCGTACAGTGTAACCATGGAAATACTACGAACGCTGACCACAACCAGTTCAAAGTACAACATATACGCAGTCACAATCAGACGTAAACACGGCGAACGATTTCATACGACACTCAGCTGTATGGTTCGGAATTATTACCGAACAAAGGAAGCAAACTTCGGCTCTGACGCCCTAGCTGTCAATCATACAAAAATGGATACCAAAAACACTGAAATTTCAGGCTTTAAACAGGTGACGCACTTTACACATAGGTGACGCACACATGGCGTTCCATACACATGCAAACGAAACGTGAACGGACATTTCAGGAAAAGAATCAAGTTTGTACCTTAAATATGACTTTTTTGATAATTTTTCTTAGTTAAGTAAGACTTATACTTAAGTGAAATACTTAAGTGAAATACTTAAGTGAAAAAATCATTAAAAATAGAGGGTTTGACTGAAATATCACAATTTTGGTATTGAAAAAAACGGAAAATAGTATGCTCTCTCGTCGCACTCAAATTTGTAACGTTAAGCGAATGGCGGGTCTTTTACATCCAATCAGAAGGAACAAGAACGTTGATTCGTGGGCGGGGCGCGGGCGGGTAATTCAAATGAGGCGGAGACCGATTAAACGTAACTGCGCAAGCGCTAAATGTAAGGAATATTGCTTCGTGCCCTACTACCGGAAGATGGCGCTCTTCCAAGCTTCGGACAGGCAACATTGAGTGTCATTTAGACTACAAAAAAAATAGTGCTTTCGTAAGATTTTAGCACCAAAACATGTGAGTGTTGTGAAAAACACCTTTCTTATAGTTCTACGTAACTTAAAACTACCCAAAACGAGAAAATAATACTTTTTTCATGAAATCAACGCAGTCAAACTTACCCCAGTCTTACGATTTTTGATCTGGTTTCCAAACATCCGATGAATGCGTATGTGGCGCACACGCTATACGTGCACTGTACGTGCGCTATGCGCTATACGTGGGCTGTGCGTGCGCTACACATGAAAGTCTGAAGCTTGGCAAGTGCTTCCGAAGCTTGGAATGAAAAAAGGTTCGGCGGGTAAGTAAATAATTCTAGATTTTCATTTCCTTTACTAATTTTCTTTTACATGACATATATAGACAGTATTTGCACAATAATAGTATATTTGGTCTTTCAATAATTAAAAAAGAATTTAATGTTTTCCCCCGTTTTGTCTTATTCTTAAGTTAGGGAGGCCAATGCCCAAATCTAACTTTTTAATTACTAATTTGTTTATACTAAAACTAAGATTAAAAGAAAGCATTTACTTTCACTAAGAAAATCCACCCATCTGCCGACTCCAGAAGTTCCATCAAATAGGAGATATCCAGCTAGTTCCTATGAGGTTCCTTCTACGCCTTTCCGTACGTAAGAGCCTTGAAACAATTATATTTCATGTCGCAAAGTTACGTTCATAATTAGACAGGCCCGAGGGGCAAAGTTCATGATGAAGTTTAAAACTTCGCGCGAAAGTGCAATCACTCAACAGCGGCTAGCCTTGAATCGGTCGCACACGTACACACCTTCTTCTTCTTAGTTGATCCCACCACCGACACAGGCAAGCCCCGATGCAGGCTGAAGTCCAGCCATCAATGTGCGAACGATTACATCTTCTACTACTACGAGCCGAAGACGATGGTTCAAAAATGAAGAATAGAAATATATATAATTCATTGATATTTACCTTAGATGTGCATTCCAATGATTTGATTTCCTCATGAGTATTCCTTATTATCAACGATCGAGAAGTTACGAGGTCCAATTAACATCCATCTTGCAGCGAACACAATCATAGCGCACATCCATGCATGCAACGTACGTGTACTAATATTTCTCTCACTCTCTCTCTCTCTCTCTCTCCCTTTCGCTATACGTAACATACACACTCACTAACCATGTATCATACAACACACACCTTCAAATCATGGCTTTCATTTCAATTCTCAATTGGAGTATAGACTGCTCACGTAGACTTTTTTTTTTACTGAAATATCTTTTTTAACACTTCTCATACATTACTGCACGACACTCGTATCTAGTGCTGTGAGAATAACGTACTAGGGTCTATAAATAAGACTACGCTTTGCGCACGATCTGACCGGAGCTCAGATTATGTCGCAATACCCTTTATTTTTGGCGCGAACAATGACGTCACTGTTCACTGTTTTCCTTCTCATTTTGAGATGGATGTAGCTATAGGGCTCAAACCAATGCACGATTGACAGAAACATCGTACTCTATCTACTTTCGAATGTTCAGTTTGTAAAAATCTGTATTTAAAAAGATATAATCTTTTTTCTTTATATTTTCTAGTTGTTAGAAGTGGCAATTGTGAACATCTGAAATGTTGATCTCTATCAAAAGTTCTTTACTCAAAACGGATCCCATATTTTTAGGGTCTACCTTCTGCCAATGAGAAGGTTTTTAGTGAGCAAACCTCTACGCCCTCTAGGATTTTCTTAGTCGGTGGTGCGAGTGCGTCAAGGTCGTCTGCAACCACAATTATTGGATTAAAAAACGTCAAAATCTGCAAGATTGTCAACAAATGGTGAAAGACTGTTACAGATCCGTGATTATAGGTATGTTGTGAAATGTATAATTGTATTTTCTTTTCTTATTTTCTTCAATTTTTATTTTTACATCATTTTTTTCCCTTCGCTAATTTTTTGAAGTGGGCGACGAGCGCACAAATCGTAAGTGTAGAAGCCTTACGCCCGGGCATTGGCCTCCCTACTTAAGTGTCCGAAGTTTGGCGGTCTTACTCTAGTCTCTAGTCTAAATCAATTATTTTGTATAATGCATGGCTAACTATCACATTTGGAGGTTGAGAAATCTAACCGTTATTGCTCCCCCCCCCCAACCCCGCCCTCAGACTCCTTCATTAATTAAAAACCTCTAGAAGTTATGGAACAGCTGCAGCCCAGTTCTTAATTTAGGCTTAACGGAGCTTCACCGCCGCGGACGGAGGCCGGGGGCGTGTGGCGAAGCTCCGCTGGTGTTGATCCGACTCTGACTTTGACTAGGCCTAGGATGTAGCGACGGAATACTCGCCGACTCTATTTCACATGACATACATACCCTTCAAAATTGGTGGAATACAGTTGTGTTGAATGGGCGTTGGTTGTTTGATTCCAACTGCTTCACACTGTCTGACAAGCCAATCATGAAGTCCAAGGCCCGAAAAGGACAACCTCTTCCCTTTTTCTACTTCAAAATCTGCCATTCTCGGTTTTGTTTCACGTGCATGCACCTACCAGCTGTAAATTAATTGCGCAAATTGTATGGTGTTGTTGAGAAGACAAATCATGACTACGGGGAAAAACCACAGAACTGAAAAATATTTTCAGTTAGGATGTAAGCAAACTTGCAAATGGGGCCCCGTATCGGGACCGCCTTCAAGAAAGCTTGCAATGTCTGGAAAGTTATGAATTTATACAAATTTGAATAAACTTCCTTCTCCCCATCTTTAAACGAAAAATGTATACGGTGGTCTGGCTGCAGGCGCATACGCAGCTCAGGGGGGGGGTGGAATTTTGTACGTGTGTATTTTTAGTAATAATTATTTAAAAATACAAAAATACAAAAATACAATTATACCAACGGCTGACCTAAAAAAGGCGCCCCCCCCCAACGAATAAAATTTTCAAATTTTCAAATTTCGAGACCCCCCCCCCCCCCCCCCCCCCCCAAATAAGTGTCCTCTTATGAATTTATGAGCCATAATGCATGGCCTTCCAAAGGATTTTTTTATATTGGGGACCGGGGTAAAATGCAATAAATTATTGAAAATTTATCGCATTTTCTGTGTTTTTTTTAATTTATGGAAACTGCCCCCTACCCTGGCCTAGCCCCCGCTGCGAACAGTTATGGTTCAGTGACAAAGCAATGGCCTCGTAACTGTGAGGACCCAGGATAAAAACCGTGTCGATGTGCTATATTAGTGCCCTTTTGTGGGGGCATTAATCCTCATTACTGTCATTTATGACTTAAGGGCGTAGGTCTCCTAGTTGATCAGCATAGTAGCATACACATGCTTTAGCAGTCACGCAAAACACACATTGTCCAATTATTATTCAATAAAATCTGAGAATGTATACTATTATCTAGATTTATTATTTTTAAATTATTTTTAAAATAATTCCATAAATTGGGGTAAAACAAAAATATTCCAACTTTATGAGCGACAGTGTAGTATCTTTAAAGTGCTACTGGGCAAGGGCGCCAATCCGCGCTTGAGCATGGGAGGGACACAATAATTTATTTGTTGTTGTTGCCCAATTTGTGAGGAAATATTTAGCGGCGAATCAGCCAGCCAGTGCAATCAAAAGCGCGGGGGAGAGCACACTTTTCTTTTTGTTTGGCGAATTCGTGAGGAAATATTTGGCGGCGAATCAGTCAGCCAGTAAAAAAGCGGGTGGGAGGGGGGGGGGGGGGGGGGGGGGGGGGGGGGGGGGGGGGGGGCACTGATTTTTTTTCTTTTTTGGCCAATTCGTGTGACAATATTTAGCGGCGAATAAGCAACCCGGCGAATAAGCGGGGGGGGGGGAGGGGTAATGAGCACTTTTTTTTAAACGTGAATTTAACTGTCATCTCCTTGGCAATGTACAAAATCACTCTTCTTTTCTGACAAAACATCAAAACATGGGGGACATTTGATATGATGCCCACTGGAAATAAGCTCTCGAGCTTTCGTGGGTTATCCTGTTCAAGCTGACTTATTTTTGATCTGTTATTATTGTATATTGTTGTATGTTGGAAGCTGGTCGAATAAAAATCAAAAAATCAATCAATCAATCAATCCCCCCCCCCCTAAATCACGGAGGGATCGACGTGCCCCCCCCCCCCCCATAGCTGCCCCCGCCCCCGGGATAGACGTCCTTGCTTTTGGGGTTGTTACCTTCCCCAACTCGGTGCTTTTAATTTAATTAGCATTTATATATTGTTCAATCTTTGTTTGTCTCTTTATATTCTTTATTTCCAAAACCAAGGATGCCGTCTATTTGCATGGTCGGACGGTTTTTAAAGGTATTACAAAGTTTTGGTATGGGGTCATGAATTTGGTTCAAATGAATATATTGGAAGCATATGCGATCCTACAATACTCAGTGATCATTGTCGCGGTTTAAATCGAGTCTAAAGGGATAAAATTGTAAATAATAAACTCTTTATGTTGTATAGCTCAATCTCAAGGTCAAGATATTAATTTAGCAATAAAACAATGTTTCTTGACTAAAATCAACCGATTGGCTATTCCCGTTTGGAAAGTATACATCATAATTACATACTCTGAGATTTTCATGGTCGCAGCTACTATTGTATGGCCGTAGGCAATATTTGAAGAATATCAAAATTTACCGGGAGCACCGGTAAATTTTAATATTCAATGTTTCTCGAAAGCAAAAGTGTTTTGGCGGCTAATTTTTTTAGTGCTTATAGGACATCCACAGGGGCATCCAAATATATCAAAATTGTAAAGAATCACTATCCAGCCAATTTTCGAAATTTCCTAAAACTTTGTATTACCTTTAAAATCAGTACAAAATTAGGCATAGCTCCCTGTCTAGTAATATAGGGCCTATGCTACCAAACATTTTAATAGTTCATTCTATTAGCGAGTGTTATGCCTGGAAACTATCAATATACATGTAGTGATATGAAATCGAATTTACTATTTTAGTCCTTTATATTCTGATTCTCACTCGAGATGGCTCGACCATTGCTTTATGCTATTTAAACTGACAAATTCATAATTTACTTTCTACAAAGTTTTGGTATGAGGTCATGAATTTAGTTAATGAACATATTGGAAGCATATGCGATTTTACAATATTCAATGATCGTTGTCGCGGTTGAAATCGAGTCTAAAGTGATGAAATTGTAAATAATAAACACTTTATGTTGTATAGCACATGAGAGCACAAACATATACTTACAATACAATACGGAAAGATATATAAAACAAAGTAAGATATAATAATACATTACATAAATCAGGAGCGTCAAGAGGGTCAAATCCTGACTGACATGAGCGCTATACAAGAACCCATTATATACATTTTTATATTTCTAAAACACAATAAACATGAGCAAAAGACTAAGTATAAGTCTTAAATATC
Source organism: Strongylocentrotus purpuratus (assembly GCF_000002235.5). Lineage (NCBI taxonomy): Eukaryota > Metazoa > Echinodermata > Echinoidea > Camarodonta > Strongylocentrotidae > Strongylocentrotus > Strongylocentrotus purpuratus. The sequence goes on along the minus strand of NW_022145615.1, from coordinate 1,562,779 downwards.
ACATGGTTTGGTTTGTCTACCTCTTCGAGTAACTACACTTTTATTAACAAAAATAGGACTATTATGTCTTTCAGCTTTGGGATCAAACGAAAAGCATTGTATAATTACTATTATGAATCTTACGAGTTTTCTTAATTGTTTAACACTAGATCTATTTGACCATGTAAAATGTACTAGAGTAACTCACAACAAACTGTCGATCTAAATATTAACTGCCTTTCTTTCTTAATGAAAAAAGATAGACTAAAATATAATGAAATTCATCTCCAAAAATCTTTAAATCACAACAAGGACATTCAATTTGACTTTCTTCGGGATTACTTTCAAACCTTCCATTATTAATTATTGGTAAGCGGTGTGACCTAATCGGAATCGACACAAAGTGATTGCACCTCTTCTATTCAACTTTACCAAATACTTATCAAATTTAATCTTTATCAATAAGCTCTATATACCCTGTCCCAAGGCGCGCCGGAAGCAGTTTGGGATTGGGGGGGGGGACAAACATTCCAGGGGGCTCACCTTCCAGGGGCAGTGACGTAATGAGCAAAAACGTTTGGAAGGGGGGAGGCAGAAGAAAAATCTGCATCACCACCACTTTTACATGTTACATGCAGGCCTCGCGGAACGTTTTTCAAAGTGGAGTATTAACGATCAGGTAAAGCGTAAATTGGCTTGGTGTCCAGGGCCTGAGCCTCGGCAGGGGTCAAGTGCCTGAGCCCCCGGAAGCTCAGGGGTTTTAGGCATTAAATTACGGTTATATGAGCATCCAGAGGCCCTCTTTAAGGCCATTGATGTGATCCAGGGGGCAAAGCCCACGGAAGCTCGGGGGTTTTAGGTATTTAATTACGGTCATATGAGCATCCAGGGCCACCTTAGGGCCCTTGGTGGGGTTAGCTCAGGGGTTTCGGATACATAATTATGGTTAGATGAGCATCCAGGGGCCCTCTTTAAGGCCATTGATGTGGTCCAGGGGGCAAAGCCCCCAGAAGCTCATGCAGAGGTTTAAATATTTAACTACGGTCAGATGAGCATCCAGGGGCCGCATTAGGGCCCTTGGTGGGGTCGAGGGGGCAGAGCCCCCGAAAGCTCAGGGGTTTCGGTTACTTAAATACGGTTATAGATGAGCATCCAGGGGCCCTCTTTAAGGCCATTGATGTGGTCCAGGGGGCAAAGCCCCCGGAAGCTCAGAGGTTTAAATATGTAACTACGGTCAGATGAGCATCCAGGGGCCGTCTCAGGGCCCTTGGTGGGGTCCAGGGCGCAGAGCCCCCGGAAGCTCGGGGGTTTTAGGCATTTAATTACGGTCAGATAAGCATATTTTGATACTTTTGTGACATTGGCAGGTCAATTATTTTTTCTCTCTCTTTTCATTTCTTTTTCTCTGTAACATACTTTTTCAAAAAGTGAGGGGGGCTCAGACCATGACATGTCCAAGGCTTCTAAATAAGCATATTTTTCGCCCGACTCTAAAATTGGGAAATTCTAATTTTCCAACAAACGCATAAAAAGGTATGACTTAACAAAATTGAGAACAAATACTGGAAAATCATGACATTTCAGCAACATTTGTAAATCACTGGTATCGAATAAGAAATAACCCCCCCCCCCCCCCATCAGTACGCCACTGTTCAGGGGCTCATGTCTTCTCACCCCTATAATAAAAAATAGACACGCTTTCCCATTCTCTCACAATATGCCCACGATATGCGCGTATCGCCATTATAAAAACTCCATTGATAAATATAGGTGGTATGCGCAATGTTTAGGAAATTTTATTCCTGTATTTCCTTTTCTTTGAATGGAATTTTATATGTGATTTAATTCAAGTCTTTATTATTGTTATGTTCTTTTGGGTTAAAAATACAACCATCTTTACTCCTTTACTGCTTTTTTTTTTTGGAGGGGGGGGGGGCGTTTTTTTTGTTTTTGTTTGGGGGGCAAAAATGCGTTTTGCCCCCCTCCTTTTTTTGTTTGGGGGGCAACTGCCCCCCCCCCCCCTGCCACCCCACTTTCGGCGCCTATGTCCCTGTATAATCGCTTATACTTCTACTTCTATGTACTCATCAACGCCTGTTCAGCATCTAGATGAGGGTAAAGCATAGAGTTGTTGTTATATACAGCTCTATTGCAGTATAAACCCTTGATTGTAAAATAAACCTTGACTTCGGCTGTTTTCTCCCAAGTTATGATTTTATGGATCATGGATAAATTTTGGATGACACCAAAAACATCGACAACAGGTAACACAGTTAGATCTGGTACCGACCTTGTATGAGTCTGATACCGAGTAACACTATCCATGTACTTAATTTGATTTTGGACGAAATGTAATCTCCGAAGAAGCTGAAGCTAGCCGCTAAAAAGAAGAAGAATTATTGCACAATAACTGATCCTGTCAGTCCGATTGATTCTGAGTAATTTTGGTGAGTGTGCTTTAATATTTTTAACGCATTTTACTCCGTTTTTAGATATTCTAATTGGTTTCCTGGTTTCATGAATGATTTAAATATATTCTAGATCAGACTTAGGTATTTGAAATGTCAGATATTTAGTGTACGTAGGCCTACGGCTTGTTAATGAATATTATTTCATTTTGTGAATATTTGATTTTTGTGTCGAGTGACGTGAGCATGGTGAGTGACGCGATTTGTTGTTTGTCTACGACTGTCGATGTGAGTGTACGTATCCGGACATCTACCCCCTGGACAGCCACCCCCTGGACAACCACCCCCTGGACAACCACCCCCTGGACAACCATCCCCAGATAACCACCCTCTAGGACAGCAACGACCCCTAGGGCCAGGGGGGGGGGGGGGGACGAATGCGAGGGAAAATCGGCATTCCTTTCGTATCACCAGGGCAGTGGCGTATAAACATTTTGGGGGGTGCTGAAAAAAAAATCTGCATCAACACCAGTCTTACGTGTGTCATGCAGGCCCCGCGGAACGTTTTTCAAATTTGGGAGGGGGCGGGGGGGCTAAAGTATTTAAGATTACAGCATAGCATAGGTACAGCATAGCGTAAATTTCTGTGGGGTCTGGGGCAAAGCCCCGGTGGGGGTCAAAGGCGGAGCCCCTGGAAGCTCGGGGTTTTTTTTAGCATTTAATTACGGTCGGATGAGCATATTTTGACACCTTATTTGTGAAACTGGCCGGTCATGGTGTGGGATCCAGGGGGCTGAGCCCCATGAAGCTCAGGGCTTTCGGCATTAAATTACGGTCAGATGAGCATCCAGGGGCTGCCTTAGGGCCCCTGGTGGGGTCCAGGGGGCAGAGCCTTCGCAAGCTCAGGGGTTTCAGGTCTTTAATTAAGGTCAGATGAGCATATTTTGATACCTCATTTTGTGACACTGGCAGGTAACTATTCTTTCTTTCTTTTTAATATTTCTCTTTAACATCCTTTTTCCAAAAAAAAGTGGGGAGACAAGAGCTCAAGCCCCCTGAGCCCCGCCGTTCTGCGTGCCCCTCACAGTGACATGTAGGCTTCTACATAAGCATACTGTTTTGCCTAACTGAAAATTATGGAATTTTTCATTGTCCAAAAAACACAAAAAAAGAGTATAATTTACAAAAAAGTGAGGAAAAATCATTGAAAATCGTGTCATTTCAGCAACATTTATAAATTACTATTGTCGGTTTGGTGTTCATCTCATAGATGTGACTGGAATATTGAGGCTATTTACACAACAGCCTAGCCATTTCAGTAAAATATTCTATGTGCGTGACTGGTGATCAAGTTTAGCACTGCACTGGTTACAATTCACACCGCAAATGCCATAGACATATATATATATATATATATATATATATATATATACCATATTCAGACTAATTAATTTATCAATTATTATTGATCAAGCGATCGTTCACTACACGCTACTGCTGTGATCAAGAGTTCAGTGCAGACTGTGCAGTGCATAATGCTAATGTTTTAAACATAAGATTGTAGGCAAAGCAGACTGAATTAAAATTGTCTTCAATCTTCTTTCAATTCCTCTCTGTCTATTTCCTTAGAAATCAGAAGTCTTCTTGCGGCAAGATGTCGAAGCTCTTTGTTCCTCTGGTGCTCCTGGCCGAGGCTCTTGGCCTAGCGTCCTGTATCCTGATTGGACTGTGGATGGGGAAATATCTTGGTGGGTTTGCTTGGGATGGATCTAGCCAAGAGTTCAATCTTCATCCGGTGCTAATGGTAACATCTATGGTCTTCCTCTATGGAAATGGTAGGTATTCAGGGGCCAGTTTCTCGAAACCGTCATAAGTCTAAGTTTGCGGACATCCCATAGAAACGTGTGTTAATTCTATAATGCACGTTTCAATGGAATGGCTAAGAAATAAGACTTACATGTACAATGGTTTCCACTTTTGAAAAATGGACCCCAGTTGTGTAATCTCATTGTCAAAGTCAGATAAAATTTTGATCTTGTTTTGCTGATTTTTTTAAAATTTAAAATAAGAAAAATGTTTAGTTGTTTTTTGTTTTTTGATAGATTAGTTAACCATATTATCATCTGAGCTGCAGGGAACCAATTTGATTGGTCTATTTGGGACTCTCCTGACTGGGAATGCTTGTGTGACTAGCTGTTAACAATTATCTGTTGATACCTGGAGTAGATATTGTTCACACTTGCATATAATCTATTAGTATAGGCAAATCTTAAATCTCAATTAGAATGTTTTTACAGACTTCAATTTATGCAAATATTTTTTAGTTTGGCTGTACTCTCTCATTAAAACGATCTGCTTTCCAAGCACTTTTTTTATGTTGTACCTTCAGACTAGGAGCATGTAGGGACGAAAATACTCTGCAGTACATGACTTTGCAAAAGCTGTAAAGCAAACAACAGTAATCTCTTAGTCAAATATCACAATGTTGTATTCAATGCCCATCAGAGGAATTTTAACATGTCGGCTTGCTTCTTGAGTAGGGGTATGTAAAAATGTCATTTGCTTGACGATGGCATTTTATGTAATGTTTTCTAAGATGGCCTCTCCGTCCCTTCTCACAAAGATACCAACAGAGTGTAGAGGAAAGTCCACCCTGATAATAAGTTGGTTTTAAATTGTATAGAAGCACAAAATGAAAGAAACTGGTCAGGGAAAGTTTGAGGAAAAGACAATTGAAAATAAGATTTGTTATGAATTTTCAAAGGTGCAATCAATCAAACACAAATTGGCAACTCTGACATATATTTTGTAAGCGCTATTGTACTTATTGTTTTTAGTGCACCTAAATATTCAATATTGTTATTATTATTATTATTATATTTTAGATTTTAATCATACATTCACCCTTAATATCATTGTTGAAAATATGTTTTTATACAACCCCTGTATGAAACAAATCTATGTTGTCATAATAACGGTAACTAGGAAAATTAAAATAAATCAAATTTTCTGTACAGAGCAAATTGGAGAGGAGCTCACATGATATGTCACAGTGTTTCCAATATGTGTTTCTCTGATGGCAACTTCAAAAATTCATTACTTTCCTATTTCTAATTGGATTTGGCCAAACTTGCACTAGTTTGTCTCTCTAATTTGTTTGGTTATATTAAAACCAACTTAATATCAGGGTGTGTATTAAAAATATTGTTGTTCTTTTTATGAGCCATTAGATGTGTAGGAAAAACACATCTGCCCTTTATATCCCATTTGTTGTGCTCCAGTAAAGCAATCAATATTTCCAAATATCTGTTTCATGGAAAAACATTTATTTCTTTGCAGCCACCATGATTTACCGCATTTTCACTGGAGTCAATGTACCTCGCATCGCTGTCAAAGCAACACACGCTGGAGCTCTAATACTGGCAACTATTATGATGTCCGTGGGATTGGCAGCTGTCTTTCAAAATCATAATGCAAATGGAATCCCTAATATGTACAGCCTTCACAGCTGGTTGGGAATAGCCACAGTCTCCATGTTCCTGTTGCAGGTATTAGATGCTTTTGATGATGAAATCAGGTCAAACCCACTCCAATCCCCCCCCCCCCCCTAACAAAAACAACAAATTGATCAAAATATATAGATCACTGTAGAGATGAAATTACCTTGCTATCTTAGTATTAACAAGGACTTTGATACGGTGAACTATTCTACCCCATTAAAAGACATCATTAATAGGACTTGCAAGTCATATACTTGGCATTATGTGTAAGCGATGATCACAAGATCTTCTTTGATACTTTTTTTAATGATCTTCTGTGCTATTTTTGAAATACTTTTTATGTGGTTGTATTCAATGTACACAGTAGCTAGGTTTACAAGAGAGTCAAAGTTATTCTAGTAGTTAAAGGAAACCTCACCCCAAAGAATAAGTGTAGCTACCTTGCTATCTTAGTATTAACAAGGACTTTGATACGGTGAACTATTCTACCCCATTAAAAGACATCCTTAATAGGACTTGCAAGTCATAAACTTGGCATTATGTGTAAGCGATGATCACAAGATCTTCTTTGATACTTTTTTTAATGATCTTCTGTGCTATTTTTGAAATACTTTTTATGTGGTTGTATTCAATGTACACATAGTAGCTAGGTTCACAAGAGAGTCAAAGTTATTCTAGTAGTTAAAGGAAACCTCACCCCAAAGAATAAGTATATGTATCCTGAAAATAAGATATATTCATAGGGTCTTTAAAAAATACCTGTAACATATTTGATTTTTTTTTTGTCCTATTCTCTCTCTCTCTCTCTCTCTCTTCCTTTCTTCCTTCAGCTTGTACTAGGTTTAGGGATCTTTCTACTTCCCTTTGCATCCAGCCAGCTGCGTGCATCCTACTTATCATCCCACGTCTTCTTTGGTATTGCTATCCTGTCCATGTCAGCAGCCACATGTCTAGTCGGCATCATGGAGAAAATATTTTTTTCAGAGTAAGTAGCTTTTTCATGTTCACCAAGAAGCTTGCAATCTAAGACCTGCCAACCACTGCGATTTTTCTCTATCACAAGGATCACTCCGTTTTTTTTTAAATTCAACTTTTGTCAGTACAATACAATTTTTGGGATTAAAGAATACATTTTTTTCGAACTTCAGAGGTTGGCAGGTCTGAGTCTTACCGGTGAGGGTATTTGTTGAAGGCTGAAGGCAATCACTTAAAAGCGTTTCTCTTTTGTGATGATAGAAGTCTTGTGAAAAGAGCTTACCGGGGTATTTTTTTTATTTCGATCGGAAGGGCAAGAGGCAGGTTTTAATGATATAAATTGTGTTCATTGATTCATCAGGTAACCCAGTGACATTTGCTTTTTTTATATTCACTCTAGGTTTTATTTCATCCAAGATATACATGTACATCGAGGGTTAGGGCTTGGGCTAGGGGCTTGGGCTAGGGGCTTGGGCTAGAGGTTTGGGTTGTCATTGGGGTCAGGTGAGGTTTAGGGTAATGTTTAGAGTTATAGATTATGTTTGGTCCAGGGTTGTAAATAGAAATTTGATTAGTGATAGAAATTGATCTCAGGGCAGGAAGTTTACATCCCATTCTTAGATGATATCTAAATGTTAACAAGGTTTACAGTTCAAATAAATCTCTCCTTTCTTTACTTTTATGAAGGATTAAATATTCAGCATTGCCTGCACCAGCGATTATTGCAAATGCAGCGGGAATGGCCATTGTTGCTTTCGTCGTCACTGTAGCATACATCCTTACCACCGACAAGGCTGCTTCTCCATCAAATAGAAACTACTCCAATCTCCAGTAGCATCTCAAGGTGCCTGTCATAGTAAAAGAGAGAGAGAGAGAGAGAAAAAAAAAAGAGCCCCCCAAAAGAGCTTATTAAAAAGAGCCAACAAGCTGACAACAATTTCCAGAGCGGCCAAGAGACCATCGATAGGCTCCTTCAAGATAGCTAAAGGCTACTCAAATATTTTTTATGCGAGTTTGGCAAGTAGAAATTCATTTTATTATGTAAAAGTTGTGTAAACAGGAAGGAAGAACTTGTTCACAATCTAATATTGGCCTCTTTTTTATGTGGCTCCCCCCCCCCCCTTCCTCTTATTGACTCTTGTTGGCTAATATATAAGTCCTGCTATGCCTATGTATAGCAAACTAGTATTCTTTTCTAGCAGTTTTTCAATTGCCAAATTTTCAACAGCTGAAACAAATTATGCTATGTACCAAAGTCAAACTAAATAGTACACTGTATCTAACTCCTTAAAGGAAGTGTTTCTTTGTCTAAGTGTAATAATTATTACGAAAGTGATTACTAATGATTGTGAATAACATGCAGTTGATCATATATCATTAAGTTTTGTAAATATTACATATTCTTCTCAATACGTTTCAGAAGTGGAGATTATTAAACAGTTAAAAGGTAATAAATAATTGGGGTTAATTATGGAAAATCAATCTCAAGTAACATGGACTAAAAGATAACAAGAAGACTCTAGTGAATTATTTCCTCATGAAAATTTGAGAGAATAACAACCATTGTTTTTCTGTCATCAAAAATATTTTTTAACATTTGATATTAATCATGTTTCGATTAGGTGTATTTGTGCTCAGTCCATCCACTAACATCACCACTTAACAGTATATTATAGTTTAAGGAAGCCAAAAGCATATCATTCCCCAGTTTCAAAATTAATAACTTAGACATAAAAATGTTCAATTGTTTCTAGTGGGGAAGTGTTTTACAACTAGGTCCCTGGAGAGTTTCATTACAGGATGTTCCTGTATAAACAAAAAAGTGCTTAGGTTTCACCACTTGTTAGCAGTATCATATCATGTATGTATGTCATACATACATACATGTCTGGTACATTGAATATGGTTATCAAAATGAAACATTAGACACGGGGCAATTTGGTATTACAAACACTAGAACATTAATTGCTTTTATATTGATGATACTATTAAGAATTTTTGATTTTTGATTTATTTTTTTAACTTAAATACAAATTAGACACACATGTTTTTTTTTATAGAGAAATGATCTGTCCCTTTTCTAATGAAACTACAATTTTGTGCTAAATAAATGTTTCTGCAATATTTTACTGTGTAATGAAGTGGTGTTGTATTGTAAACCCGCGTTTGAAAACAAAAAATTACTTGGTCTTTTGTAAACCCTCTAATTGAAAAAAAAAAATCTTGATAATATGTGGGAGGGACATACATGTATTTACATACATTCTGAGCTTGCTTTAATAGGTTTTATGATTGATGTACAGCTTGTCATCCTTACAGAATGTTTACACTTAAGAATATTATAGTCTATGATTACTTGAATATCACCGGCTAATTATTAGGCAAGCCACTTTGACCAGTCCAGAGGGCACAAAAGTGTATCTATTGATATTATAATGTGGCCTGATTATAATCATGTTTGCATTGCTAAAATGGCCTCATTAAGATTTTGATAAGGACATTGCGGTCAATGATCGCGATGCCTAGTGGTAAGTGGGCAGTTTGAGTCCTGTCTAATATCTCAACTTCTCTGCACTGAATCATTTTTAAAAAATGTGCAAATGTCAACCCACAATTTGTATAAAATGCATATTTGGTTTCAATATTCTCTTTTGTAAGTTATATTCCTCATTGAATAGTACTTGCACAAATTCACATCTCTTGTGTTTATATTAAGATAATTATGTGCTCTAATTTTAGTAAAATAATTGTTGTATTGATGGGCTTATTGTTAATACATGCATATTCAGACATGGACCCAGTATGGGTAGCTGGTAAAAAGGGCATGGATATCAGAATTTTATGGGATGGGGGGGGGGGGGGGGGGGCAGGGGCAGTCATTTGGTAACTATGTATCCTGCCTATGGAGCAACTTCTGATAAAGGAATATCTTCCTCCCCCCCCCCCCCCCACCCCTCAATGTGAAGTTATCTGGATGTCCCTGTCTTTTTAATGTGTAAGATTTATTTCTTGTTATTTCAACGCACAAATTGCGCAAGTTCTAGCAGTAGGAGGCTCTTCATTAGAAATACAATGTATGTAGAAATAGAACATGCCGTTCTGTGCTATTGTGTCCAGTAAACTTGTAGCTGACGTTGTATGTTGATACTGTAGATCTGGCTGCATTTTATGTAAAGTGTAGAGGCTACAGCATTTCTTCCAAAATGGGATCGCAGAGCCTGGGTGAAGCCTAGTATGTGCATTCACAGACAATGTGAGCCTTATTTATGTAATTGTGTAATTAAGATGAAGAAAATACTAACATTAGTGTTCACAACAACTAAAAAAGATGCAACAAAAAAATCTTTAAAAAAGTATTTGTTTAATCCACAGAAGTTGCTACTATCTTGTTTTTTTTTTTTTTTTTTTTTTCTTCTTCTTCTTCTTTTTCTTCTTCTTTTTTCCCCATATGTTTTTGTGCTTTTCAAGTTCTCCTTAATGACCTTGAATTGACAAATGTCAGCTGATAATATGATTCATACTGCTTTTTCTTATTTTACCAAAGGTTTATATAGCATTGAATTATCAAAAGAAATATGTGCAATTAATTCCTTGATTCGTATGTGTTTAGGAACATTCATAAAGATTGTTTACTTGCTTCTGTTGATGTGATAAAGATTTATTAATTTGTTAGATTTATGTGATTGAACTTGTCCATTTTTTCTTAAAATCCAAATTCATTGCTCCAATTTTCATGTTTTAGTATGAAACCAACTGGTACCACTGCTTAAAGCCCCACTGCACTAGTTTGTCAAAGAGTGATTAGACCTCCCTGCATGGTCACTGACAGGTGGTTAATATCTCATCAAATCAGCTCTAAATTAACATAAGAAAAAAGGGATCATTGGGGACCAATGGTCACCGATTAGGCATTGTTTGCTATATATATATATATATAGAGGGCGCAAGTAGCTAGAAGTAGTGCAGTGGGGCTTTAAAGTATATTGAATTTGATGGGTTGTTGAGAACCAGAAGGGCATTAACTCTGTAAAACTATACTTAATCACCTTTTGGTTCTCTGCATGGTAATGTAATGTTTGGCATTTAAAGATAAACTTGAGTTCTGGTAATGCGATTGCATTGTGAAAGAAAAGGTGTGGAATGGATCAGAAAAGTTGATCATATAGCATGTAAGTAATGGTGTGTAATGCAAGGTTCTGGAGTCATCAAAATCATCATAAATTTGGCAGAGTCTTGGTAAAGTAACAATCACTTACACAGAAAGATGTATATGGGACAACACAGATGGTGTCGGGGCTAGTACTACCCTGATTTCCTTATCTTTCTATGCCCATTACTCAGCCAGTATACATTTTCTCCCAAAATTGTTCAGCACATGACATTTATTTGTAATCTTGAACATTCAGTGTAAGTTTTGTTAGATTCTGTGAGAATTCATTTTTTTTTTTTACCAGAACTCAAGTTTATCTTTAAGTTAAATGTTCCTGTATGTTGGGTAACTGTTTGATGCTGTTTCTCAACTTCTCATAATCCTTTCGTGTATGGAAATATTTCTCTCTTTATATATTTTCTTCCAGGGGTGGGGTGCTAAAATAAGATAAAACTGAAATTTAAACCTGACCTATTTAACCACATATTTTGCATCTGTAACTGAAGCATGTATTTGATTAAGATAGAGATAATAACAGTTAGCTCATTGTTTGTTTGTATTACGTGAGATAAAAGCACTTGTACATTCTTTTAACAGGAAGAACACAAAATCTGCTTAATATGTGTTGGCATTTATTTTCAGAAGATACAAGATTCAAGATACAAGATATTTTATTTGGTCTTTGCAAACAAGTTACATAGAAAATTGTTTTCCACTGGCGTTACAGTCATATTCAACAAAATATATAATTAAAAGAAATAAATACATCACGTTTATAGAATGAAATAGATGAAATAAGGAACAAATACCGGTACATGCAAAAGATGATGAAGCGACAAAAATGGTCATTGGTACATGTACTTCAAATCATACAGTTAATTTCTGACGCACAAGTTTAACGTTTAACCTGTGAGTTGAATTTATGAACAGAGTCGGGTACAAATGAATATCTGAATCGTGAAAGGCGGGTTGGGGTGGGGCGAAGTCGGATACCAGAACGATTAAATGAATAAAATAAAAGAGAGATACAATGTACTTATATTGTATTCTGTGGTGAAGATATAAATTAACGTACTCCAATACTAACATGGAGTGAAAAATGGCATCTCACTATAATTTTATGTTTTTTCAGGAGACACAATTAAAGAGTTGGCATTCAATTCCTTTAGCATTAAAGGAAATACAAAGTTTTGGGATGGGGTCATGAATTTGGTTCAAATGAACATGTTAGAAGCATATGCGATCCTACAATATTCAGGGATCATTGTTGCGGTTGAAATCAAGTCTAAAGTTATGAAATTGTAAATAATAAACTCTTTATGTTATATAGGTCCCTCTCAAGGTCAAGATATTAATTAAGCTATAAAACAATGTTTCTTGACTAAAATCGACCAATTAGCTATTCCCGTTTGGAAATTATATATCACAACTACATATTCTGAGATTTTCAATGGTCACAGCTACCATTGTAGGGCCGTAGGCGCTAATTGAAATTTATCAACATTTACCGGGAGCACCGGTAAAATTTTATATTCAATTTTTCTCGAAAGGAGAACTGTTTTAGGGGCTAATTTTTCTTGTGCTTATAATACATCCACAGGGGCATCCAAATATATCAAAATTGTAAAAAATCACTTTCCACCCAATTTTCAAATTTCCCAAAAATTTGTATTACCTTTAATGGAAGCAATTTATCTGTTTGGTTCCTTAGGTTATCCACTGTAGACAGGACCATGTATACACCATATTGATTATAATTTCAGAATATGAGGGCCCCATGATTGACGAGGTTCAAACTTAAATTTAATTCTAATTCTTATGCTTTAATAAGTTTAATATTTCCAGTAAAGTAAAAATGTATAGTATAAATGTACAATAGATATTGTTATACTTGAACCTTCTAATTCATCTCAAATTATTCAACTTTGTTATGAAAATACCTAAACTTGTTTAAAATCAGTTTATCAAAACTTATATGATGTAGACATTTTCCTTTTTAGAGGGTTGGTTTGTTTTGTTTTTGTGTGTGTTGTCTTTTGATATGATTTGTTTATTCATTGTTTTTGTCTAATTCCTCTCCCTTTTACATTTACTTTTTACGTCTATCTTATTTACAGGTATGATATTTTTAAAGATTTTGATACTTGGCTAATTCCTATTCAGTAAAGAAAAATATAATCATAAGATATCAAAACCTAGACTGATAATTTATTTCTTCCAGAAAGTTATTTTGACTTTCATCTCACTAATATTTTATGTGTCATATGTTCTTTTGATTTATATGGGACTTTATTGCATGAATTAAATTCAAATTATATAAATATATTTTCTTTCTTATCTATTTTGTTATATTCCTATGTTTTGTGATCATATACCGGTAGATGCTAGAAAGCTAGCCTTATGGTGTTACGTAGACCTATATGCAATAATTCTCATTCAGGGGTTGATTTGTGAAATACAATTTTCATCAAACTTATGCAAATATGAAACATTAATTTCTTTAATGTAACAATATCATTACACTCATTATATGATCAACATCTTAAACATTGTGTCATTATATAACCATTTTCACCTTGGTTTTTATAATCTCTTATTGACAATTAGGTTTCAAGCAGTCACCTAATTTTAAGAATAGAAGTAGGGAAGGGATGTGCTATTAAATAGCTGAAGGACTATTATTATGACCCACATTGCATTTTTTTTGTTCAGATAACTTTTGACTTGAATTTTAAGATTTTAAAAAAAGACAATTTACTATCAAATCAAGATTGAGAATTTTTGGAAAGGAAAAATATTAAACAAAAATGACAAAGGAAGGAGGGCTTGGAATAAGAAGAAAAATATTGATTATCAGCAAAGGAAGGATATGACTTAACCCCCCCCCCCCCCTTTCCCTAAACAATCAGTAAAATCCCTCCCTCATCACAATATTGTTCTATGAGGTGCCATAAAGGGACGAACTTTGTTTTTTCCAATGTTATATACGCTCAGCGTTTCGTAGATGATGGAAATCGGAGAAGGGGGAAATCCCGAAAATTAACGCGACAAACATCTGTCTGAGAGAAACTCTGGTACGTAAAACCGCTATTTTGTGTGTTTAACTTCGTTTATAATACCATTTGCTTAGAATTATTAGTTTTGTTAAATATCATGAAAGCTAGCTGGGTAAATCAGGGTGGTCACAATTTAGCTATTTAGGTGAGACTGAGAGGTCGTAAATGATGGGGGAAGCTTTACGGTAATCCGACGGAACCACACGCAGATGTGTCGGGCTAGGTAGAGCTTGAATTACGGTGGTGGTGGACGTAGCCTACACATGTTGTGTCAATTGAGTTTCTATCTACCGTAGGCCTACTGTCCGTACTAGACCTACTCACACCTATCAATATGATATCAGCCTGTATTCTATGAAGTACGATTTTCTGTTATGAATGTAGTGTTCAGACAAATTGATGTGTGTCACATGGTACACTCAAAATAAAGAAATCTAAACACATGCCATTTACGATACTCGTAATTATAATCAAGCTTTATTATAAAGCAAAGAATAGTACCATTCTCCGACAAAAAGAGAATGGTATGAACGAAATAAATATCCTCTTACAATATCTTTCCAAAACACTCGATCCCAGCAAAATAAAATCAACCTTGTCAATCAAATATATGATCAACACCTTTGTAACATGTATCAAATCTTTCTATAATTTGTTATACATGAAGTCTACATGTATGTTTTATATAAACAGACCTGAATTGTCTAAATGTATAGCACATCTGTAGCTTAACCAATTACCTCATGCACTTCTCGTTCTTGAGAACCTTTACCTTAACATCAATAAACAGACCAGTGTATATCGTTGTTTATTTAGTTATCAACTTTACAAATTATACCTTCAAAAATATCATGTTCTCTTCTCAAGACAATCAACAACTGACTTCTTGTCACGTGAACGGTTAACTCCAGACCTGTATTGTCCGCTAACTTCACCCTTGATTACATCTTTCAAAGTCGTCTTTATACAATGCATGCATCAACAATACACACTCAAACACGAAATAGTCCATATGGCTCTGCTAAGCCTTTAACATCTTTTCAGATGTGACTTTCAAGTTCATCGAACTATTTATCTCAAGTTCCATAATAGTCTCACCATAATGTTCATATTGCGTTCTCTTCTGGAGACGCCATGTTCTTGGTGATCTGTCGGTCCGTGTCCGAATGTCCCGTCTCGCATCAACTCTCATAGTTGTAGAGATCTCATCTTGTCTCCCAAGCCCCTGTGCCATCTAAAATGTAAAGAGTTCAGGCACAATTGAACATTTCTCTACTATATATTCTTCTTATAGGTGAAACATGCATCAATACAAATTGTAAATATTTTCCTCTTCTTAATCATTAATATCTTTGCCCAAAATATAATTGATAACAAAAGATGAAACAACATGTTATACCTTTCTCGTACTTCAATTTGTCATTTGAATAAAATCACCCTTCGTTAAAATAGAAGATTATACAATCATCAATGTAGTAAAATAATACAGTATCATGATTTCACTTACCGATGGAAAGTATTGGTTCTACTTAAAGCTGCAAATTCTCATGTAGCAAACTTATAAAGCAAGAAGTCACATCTTTCTCAACTTGTCTTCTACAATGTGTGTACAAGCAGCTAACTATAATGCTTTGAAGCAAGCTGCTACGTACACCAAGACCTCCGTACACCAAGCCAACTTCTTTGGGTGTGGCCCTAGCCACTGTTACTCTAGTACATTATATACAGTCAACTACAAAAAAACTTCCTGTCTATAACAGGTGTAATGCCATTCCACTTTCCTTTCAATGGTAGTCTCAACCTTTTCAGACAGTAACCCGTGACAACACATTCAATGCTTCGCGGAACACTGTATAATTTCTATACTAATTACATCCACCGATGGCACATTCACTCTCGCTCGCTCTCCCTCTCTCTCTCTCTTCCTCCCTCTCTGTCACAAGTACACGCTATAATTCGCTTTATTTAGTTCCTAGTTTAATGAAAGAAAAAAGGATATTTTGATAAAACCGCTGATTGCGTTTTCCAGCGTGACAATGTGGTGATGATTTAATACTAAGTTATTCAGCTCTTCATTAATTCATTTTGAAAGTTTTAATAAACACTATAGTCTATTGTCAATGCACATCATTTATGATTAGATCTATGCTCTTTTCTCAAAATCTCGACAAACGTGCAGTCGAAAAAGCATTTTTCTTTAAATTGATATGAAACTTTATCATTGAAGAAAGTGTCACCTGATAAGGCATATATATATATATATATATAGGAGTTTTTTTAATTGAATGATACCAGTTAGTCCTAGACACTAGACAAGGCTTTCATTTTATTTTTATTGTAATTAACAAAACTTATGAGCTCAAGAAAATTTACAGACCCCATACTTTACTTTCCCATTATGTTGCTACATTTATAGAAATTAATTTTCCTGCATTATATGACTCACTTTTTCTTCTGCAGGCATGTGCATCCATATGTGATCTGAAACTAAGACTGAAGGTACATCAGGCTACGTTATATTTATAACAACACCCCAATGTCCCCTAGCCAATATGATGGACACTGGAGGGAAAGAAAATGCTGACACAGATGCTTCAAGATGTCTAAATGGCAGCTTCTCTCAACCTCATTCTGAGCAGGAGGTGGTGGAGGAGGAGGAGGAGGCGGCGATGTCATCGCTGGAAGATTGCTTCAGACATCTAGCTCAAGAAGCCAGGGGTAAACTCAATTTTACCATTCATTTTCTTAACTCTAAAATCCGAAACTTTCTCATTCTTTCCCTTTTAAGTGTTTCACTATCCAGATTTGCAACAAGTTCATAACGCAAATTGAATTCCTTATACACCACTAAATTTGGTTGAGGTTCACGCCAAGGAAATAGTGCTCGTTAGCAATTGGTGATAATTTTTTGTTTCAATCTAGTTTTGATCAAGAAAACTTATCTGCAAGTTGGTTTTGGAAGGCACTGACTAGGAATGGAAACATAGCATCGCATCAAACTCATTTCCGTATAGAAAGATCTGTATCATTAAAAATCATTATATGATAATTATATTATAATTACTGAACAACTGCGTGATGTAGTTAGTGGTTAATTAGGGCATTTTGATTTTGTTTTATCTATCAGAATTATACCTGTCGCCGGAGGTACCGCGTTTGTCACATCCGCCGACACCCTTAGAATTCTACCGTGATTATGTGACGCCCAACAGACCTGTCATCATAGAGAATGCATTTAATGATTTCCCTGCCCTGGCTAAGTGGTCAATACCATATTTCAGGTATTATATTACTATTCGTTCTTGTTGTCATGGTTACAAGACTAAATTACCACAAAGAGCAGGCAACCTGTTTATCATACCAGTAGTTTATTTTTGTTGAATGTTTTTCGGGATGAGGGAGATCAAGGGATTATTTTGTAGGATATATGTTTATGTTCTGTCATGCATTAAAACATTCCTAAAGTGGTGTATTACTGAAAACTGTTAATAGTTTTCTAATAATAGAATAGAAAAATAGAAAATTAACAAGTCACTATCTCTCTTAAAGCCTCACCTAATATCAGTACCCTTTTACTCCTAGCTAAGATTATCAGGGAATAATCCTTCCTATGGGCAAATTTCACAATCCTCCTTTCTTTTTCCTCAGGGATAGTGGTATATAACATTTATATATATACATCTGTCTCTGTTTCTCTCTCTCTCTCTCTCTCTCTCTCTCTCGCTCTCTTTCTCTTTCTCCCTCTATCTCTCTCTCTCTCTCTCTCACTATCTCTCTCTCTCTCTCTCTCTCTTGTGTTTCTCCATCACCTTGCCTGCTTTCACTTCTCTTAATACTATACACATATAATTACAGAGAGCGCCTTCAGCACAAGATCCTCACGGTTGCTGTCACGCCCAATGGCTATGCTGATGCTGTTTGTGGAGATCACTTTGTCCTACCGGAGGAGAGAGAAATGACGTTCTCATCGTTTCTAGACATCATGGAGGGCAACTCAGAGCAGAAAGGTGTCTATTATGTTCAGAAGCAGAACTCCAATTTGACCCTTGACCTCAAAGAACTTGTGGAAGATATCAGAGAGGATATACCGTGGGCATCGGAAGCATTTGGTTAGTAATGTTGGATTCTGGCTTGCTATGTACTCAGTAGACTGGTTGACCTTTTGAAATTGGGATGGTTAAATGCCAAGTGAGATTGAGATTTTTGCGTCAAAACCTGTGGCAAGCAGTAATTAAAGGCCATGCATGAGCTCTGGACTGCAATCATGGTCATGATTACCATATGTTCAAAATTAGAGAGCTTTATAGATTTTGTGCCACATTTGTCAGAATTATCACATAATGCTCATGACTGAATTTCCCCATCAAGTTAACAAAGTTTTTTTCTTAAGAAAGTTGAAGTGGTAGAAAATAAGATATTACATGTACATGTGGTAAATTAAGCCTGAAAATAAAAAGAAACTTATCGGAAACATTTCACATCTCAGTTACTGAACTTGTTTTTTCATGCTTGCCATCATATCTTTTGTATTGTTTGCTGATTGGCTGAGTCATTGGAAAGCTATTTTGCTTTGTGGTGTAAGCTCTGTATTAGCCTTGTTTGAAATCGTGAATGTTACCTTCAATCCTTGTTTTAACATAACTTTACCATATACAGGACACAAGCCAGATGCTGTGAACTTTTGGATGGGTGGACGTGAGGCAGTAACTTCAAGTGAGTAAATTTTGTTATTTTTTGCTTCTCGGTGTTGTATATTCAACTATATGGTATTTTACTATTGAGGGCATTATCATGATTCAACCTGTGTACAACATCGTCACTCATACACCTGGAATAAAGTAACAATACATGTGGTACTTTCTGATGTTATTTCGTTCATTTGAGTTCTCTCCAACTGATCAAACACAACACTCGTTTTAAATTTAAGGAAGTCACCGTATCATACTATATCATGAATTTATATGTGACAATGATATGAAAGTCTAATTTTGAAAGGATCCTTATTAAATGTGTGTATAAATTTTATTATTTAATGGTTTAGAAAGTTACCATTTGGTTTTCTTCCGGAATTAGACTATAAGAAGATTATTTTTTTTCAACACCAATGAATTGGTGATATAATGCATTAAATTCTGTCTAGCAAGTACCTTTGTTGATGTGATGTGCAATCCCAATGAAATTCTGCCCAAGTGAATATGATTGTTCACTGAGTGGTTTTCATTAAAGGTATAAAGACCAGTATTGGAAACACCCAAATTTCAAAAAATGAAATGGAAGCTCTTATCACCAATCATGTGAAAGAATATGTTTTGAATAATACATGATGATAACAATTTTGCCGGGAAACCGCCTACTAATTGATATATTTGGTAAATTAGTTTATCTATTGGGATGTGAGAGATAAAAACGCTTGTGTCACGCACATGTACGTAGTCCCATATACATCTTTCTGTGTACATTTTGATGATTCCAGAACCTTGCAGATCATCTATGCTTAGATGATCTACCTTTTCTGATCGATTTCACAACCTTTCTTTCACAATGCAATCGCATGACCATAACTGGTCTTTATCTTTAACCAGTGTTTGATGGCACAAGTCTATTAATAAATCTTTTATCATCCTCCTGTTTTGCTTATAGTGCACAAGGACCATTATGAAAACCTGTACTGCGTGATCCAGGGTGCAAAGAAGTTCATCTTGCATCCGCCTACCGATAGACCATTCATACCATATGGTGAGACACATTAGACATAAGACGGTTATACAACACATGCTCCAGTGGAAATTGCTCCCTACTCAATTTCCTTCACTTAGCAAATTCCTAACTTTAACCCTGGAATTTTTAAATAATAATAATAATATTTAATTTTTATATAGCGCTTAATACAAATGTCTCTAATGTACTGGTGGGCATGATAAAAAATAACCACATATCTCATATGGTTTGCCTATTGCTTCATAATACAAATTGTAATATCTTTTCAAATACTTTAAAATCATGATATAGACTTATTTTGATGATGTATATTTACCCTTACGATTCCTTTTTCTTTAAACTTTAATTGCAGGAAGCTATTCCCAAGCAGCTTATAAGGAGGTCGACGGTGAATTCCAGATAGTCCCTGACCCCGAAGGTCACACCGTTCCATGGATCGCCATTGACCCTTTGAACCCTGACCTTAATAGATATCCCAAGTATGGTGAGGTAGATCAGATCAGGTGCACTGTTCATCCTGGCGAGATGCTGTACCTTCCATCACTATGGTTCCATCATGTTAGTCAGGAGGATCAAACCGTAGCAGGTCAGTGGTACCCCCGCCTTGTCAGGCTGGGCCGATTCCGTTCGACTAGGCCTGTCCTCATCAGCTCGAGTTTGCCAAATAACCTGCTATTTTCAGACTAAGGATATTATCCTGACACTACATATAAAATGAAATTGCGTCTCCACCAGACCGATACGCTCCTGATAAGCTCATCACAAACAAGCTCGGATGGGCAAAAATTAGCCCGCTATTTCCCAAATAGCAGGATATTTTGGAAACAAGACCAAGATTTCTTGGGACTTCAACTGCGGGCTGATGAAGATGCAAATTAGATCAGGATAGTTAAATAGCAGGTTATTTGGCAAACTTGAGCTGATGAAGCCAGGCATATTGATAACTAGTATGACAACTATAGCTATGAGTTTCTGATGCATAGGTGTCATGGTATAGTGGTTTATTCACTTGACTCTCAATCTAAAGGTTGAGGGTTCAAATCCCAGCCCAGCCAGCACTAACATCCTTTGGCAAGACATTTATCCACATTTGCCACTCTCCACCCAGGTGTTAAATGGGTATGAGGTAAGATGTGAATGTCATTTTAGTTTGCTCAGGGAGAGGAGAATGTGCGTACAGGTACTAATAATCATTGATGTATATTAATGATATCCAAAATATTTTATTACAGTCAAACCTGTCTATTGCCACCACCCAAGGGAAACACAAAAAGTGGCCTTTGTAGACAGGTGGTCTTTGTAGACAGGTTCCTTTAGTACATGATTCAATGAGAAACCATTTTGAAGGGCAACAACAAATGTGGCCTTTGTAGACAGGTGGTCTTTGTAGACAAGTGGTCCCTAAAGCAGGTTTGACTGTATTAATCAATTTCCTGCCATTCATGTGTAAAATATATTGGATATGAATGATGCGATGACACCGACTTGAGAGAATAAATGCCGAAGGCTCATATACAAACATTACATCAGTGAGATTGGATGTGCAAAACTGAAATCCAATACCTTTCAACGTAAACTTCAGGAAACTAATTTGGGTTTATACTGTAGTTATTGAGATGGGTCAAATAGGACCTATCATTGTTAATGAATGTTTTTATCACTTGTGCTGTGGTTCCTTTACACTGTATAGACGTTGTGTTTCTACCTTTCACTTTCCACCAGTTTTATATTTCTAATTTCTGGGGATCTTCAAACTCCCCTCCCCTCCCCCCCTCTCCCCCCTCCCCCCCCCCCCCCCCCTCTTTCTCTCTCTCTCTCTCTAACTACCCAAATTAATATTTTTATCACATGTGCTGTGGTTCCTTTACACTGTAAAGAAGTTTTGTTTCTATCTTTCACTTTCCACCAGTTTTATATTTCTAATTTCTTGGCTCTTCCAACTCATCTCCCCCCCCCCTCCCCTCTCTTCCTATCTCTCTCTCTCTCTCTCTCTCTCTCTTTCTCTCTCTCTCTTCTCTCTCTCTCTCTCTCTCTCTTTTTCTCTCTCTCTCTCTCTCTTTTTCTCTCTCTCTCTCTCCCCTTCCAGTTTCACCATTGTTTTCCCTTTGTAAGACTAACTCCATGTCTCTTTCCTCCTTCAGCAAGCTCTCCTCCATGTTCAGACAGAAGAAACGCATTCCTGAATCAGACCACTATATGAATTAAATTTTGTTTTCTTGCAATAATAACAATTGTAATATACATGTATTATATTTCCTTCTTTTGTTGCAGTCAACTACTGGTATGACATGGAATATGACATCAAATACAACTACTTCTCAGCTCTTGAAAAAATGGTCAACTGCAAATCAACAATAGGAAAGAGATGACAGCAAATCAATCACATTTGTAAAATATAATAACGACATCAGTTGTTTTTAATAGCACACATTAATTGGTACCGGTAGTTATTACTGGCTCACAAACATTTCAAGGAATACATGCATGTCCTACCATTTATCCCAACCTGGTTAAGAGGGATTCTGCAGATATATTGCTGTGTCTACAGTCTACATCAATCAAACTAAAATAGTCTAAAACTAGTGAAAAATTAAAAAACTAGTGAAAAAACAGCAGAGATATTGTTTATTTTTAATACATTTTTCAACTCTGAAAATATTTTTCGTCTATTTTTGCTCCTGAGTTAATGTATGTTTATGTCTATTTTATTTTTCCATAAGAAAATAGAAGAAAAAATTTGTCTAATTTTCTAGGAAATACCCTAAAAATATTGAGAAAATATCCCCCAAATATATAGTTTTTGCATGTGAAAAACGAGAGATACACAGGGATTTAACCCCTCGGGCTCATTAAAATCAAGGAAAGGACAACTATGCCACAGTGCTTCAACGGTTGTTGAAATGTTAGACATGTGTGCGTAAACAGAAAATCTGGTTAAACCAAAAACTATGAAATTGAATGCATCAGATTCTCATTCTTTCCACCATCCTTTTTTTATAGATATGAAAACTTTCAATTAAACAATTTAAAAACTAAATGACACATCTTGATCTTGTCATTATTTAATAAAACATCTAGAGGAATTCTTAAATAAGTACCACTTTCCTATTTTCTTTCTCTACTTTACTGTGTAATTTTTGTTATATTAACCCAATTTGTGTACATAATACAATGTTAAAGTAGCACTTAAATTATTTGTGCAATAAATGATGAATGTTTACCACAAATTACAACATTTCCTGTGTGCTCCTATGTCCAGTACAAGTGATATTTCATGGGTAGTGTTGGGTCATAAGTATAATTGAGTGATTGATTGATTGAGTGGCTTTTCTTCACAAATGCAGATTTATTAAGGTATTACCTGGTCTGTGCAAGCCAGCTAGTGACTGACGAGCCCGATGTGGGATGGACACGTCTTGTCACAGCTGGGGGTTGTTTCATATAGCTGTGCGTAAATTTACGAATAACTTTACAAATAATTTGAATATGAAGAGCAAAATGCGATGCCCAAAGTTTTTCCAGGCATTTTAACAGAGTGTGACTGTATTTTACATACGGGTAATCTCAATTAAATTGTAGCCAAAAATACACTTTGCATTAAAATGTTTGTTAATAAATGATGATAAAATTAATCTGCATCTGCATATCAACTTTAGCATATGCAATTAAAAGGATTTGGCAATCCAATTTGGCTCTTCATATTCAAATCATTTGTATAGTCACACGTAACTTTACGCACAGCTTTATGAAACGCCCCAAGGTGCAGGAATCGGTTTGAGAAGGTATTATTGTTCTAATTTATCGGCAGTCTCTTTTAAATTGCTTTTGTTTTTGTTATTAGCCTCAATCTTTAAGCCATAAGTATGACAAATTTATTGGAACAGGCTATAAGCCTGTAAGACCTTTTAGAAATACGATTATTTTTCCGTAAAATGCAACTGACTCGAGTTATTCAAAATAAAATGCTTTGAAATGCATGAAATAAATGACAGTAATATATCATGATAATTGTTATAAAAAAAACAGTTAAAAATAACTTATCATACATCCTTTTGTAACGAAACATCAGTAAGTAATAAACAAGCTGATTGGTATCTGGAAAGGAAAAATTCTAACTTGTTTTACCTTCAATTTACATAGCACCAGGATAAAACCAGTCTTTAAAAAACAAAACTAAACAATAAGTACAAAATAACACAAATTTGAAATACAACAATGTACCTATCTTGTAATATTCAGTTTGCATGAACACAATGTAAGTACATAAATACTTTCAATTCTGGAAGAACTTGGAAGACTATACAAAAGGAAAATTAATGCCCCATTCTGACAGCTGCAAACTCATTATTCTCTTCAAATATATATAGGCTAATCGCCTCATCTCCATTTATCAATATTCAGCATACACCAACACATATAGATCTCAACCTTAGGCACTTGAAAAACTAAAATTCCTTGTTTTGCACAGATTAAATTACAACATGTTATTTTAGCAATGTAAAACCTTCAACTCGTAAGATAAACAATCCATCCAAAAACTATGTACATAGTTTGGGGTTCAAAAAACATAAGGCACAGTTCTTCAAATGCATGAATCATAAGAAAATATATTACTCAAGGTTGATATAAAGACAAAGTTGCAACATAAATTTTGTTGACAAAGTGAAAATCATACCATGAGAGACTGTTCTTTCATGTGTAGTATGTAAAATAAAAGTTATTTATCTTAAAATGTAGATATCCATGTATGGTATAATAATTATAATCCACAAATGAAGTATGTGTAGTTTCATCTGAAATAACTTCACATATATGCTAGAAAGATGAGAGAGAAGATTATTGCTCTAAAACATGAGGTCAAACATATAAGGCACCATAATTGGAATGTAGAGTCGTAGGCCTTCTTCTTGAAAGCCCACTAACTTTAGGGCAAGTGTAAATACTGCGTAAGTGATAGATTTCATCCACAATTTCACATACATGTATTGCCAGATGCTAATCTCTCCATCTGTACAGATAATGGCAAAAAATGCCATAAATTTGTATATTAAATGAAATTACAAAAACTTGTCACTATTTAGGTTATTTCCTCTTCTTTTTTCATGACCAGATTTATTTTGTTTTACGTAATGTATACAGAACTTTGGGGTTGACACTTGCTCTTCCATAAAGCAGTGGAACAGGCTAGGTTGAACTTGAGCCACTTACAATAATATGGGCCAAAGCCTTGAAAAATTGAGCTCAACTTGTGGTGAATATATTGTAGCCTCTAGTCCCAGCATTCTTCCTACTCAATGATAACCCCAACGCCCAGAAGGTTTCCATTTTCCGTGTCACCTTGAGAGTCTAGACTGCAAGCATCGGAGTCCCCGTCTCCATCAGACCCAGAATATATTGTAGCCTCTAGTCCCAGCATTCTTCTTCCTCGATGATATCTCCAACGCCCGGGAGCTTTCCGTCTTCGCCTTGAGAGTCTACGCTGTGAGCATCAGAGTCCCCACAGTCTCCGTCAGACCCAGCTTTCCATAGCTCAGAATCACTGCTGTCGTTGTCCGCGTAAAGATCAGCTATGACTGCACCACCATCACTGCTGAATTGGAACTTTCCTCTAGCAAGAAGGACCTCTCTGTAACAGTCAAAAGATGATGTATTATGTACAGATTAATGTACAGATAAGTAGTGTATCATATATGATGCAGTGATTCACAATGTACTTCAATTTTACAATGAACAACTCTAAACACATCACAGTATTCTCACTTCCAGAACAGTTGCTAGTGACTCAGTTCATATGATAATAAATAATTAAAAAACTAGATTCAAGGAATAAACCAATGGGCAATGGATATGTTATTTTCTTTTGCGATCACCCAAACTGGGGTCGATCGTACAAGGAATGTGCAAAACAACTTGTCCTGCTAGCTAAGGGTTATCCAAACCAGCAATACATGGTGGATGTAAAAGTTGGTGAACATGAAAATCGGCTGTGTCTAACAGCTGACTAAAAGGTATTGAAAATATCCTGCTGGAAACAAGGAACCTACTGTGTTTGAGGCTTTACAAAAATTGTGCTTCAGCATGAGACAACTCAATAAAGTCAAACCTAATTACCTGAGCTTGGTGATATCTGGGCACATCTCCCGCAATGTTTGGAACCTCATCAGCCTCTCAAGGGATATACTAATCTTCAACTCCTCCAGGTCATAGCTTAACTCTCTCTGAGGAAACCCTTTCTCCCACTGCTCAAAAAATGAGTTGCCACCCTCAACATCCCTGGCTGAAAAGGACTTTGATTGCCGTCCTAACACATAAGCACATTCTTCAGAGTCAAGGACATTCCCAACAGAAATGTTTCCAGAATCGGTTCTTCCCATGTATTGCACTTTTGCAATACTGTCAGTGAAGTGATGAATGGTTGACGAGCTTTCTGGACAAGCATCATCTTGATGCTGCACTGTAGGTTCATTATCCCCAAGGTTTAAGCTGCTGACTGCATCAAGAACATTTGGCAAGTCTGACACAACTTTGGTACAAGCTTCCTGAGATTTTTGGCAAGAAAAGGGTAGAGTGTCACATAAATTCTTCTCAATAGGATCTATCTTGATGACTTTGTTTCTGAAATGGCACACACTAGTTGATTGCAAGGTATCTTTGGTCTCTTCCATTGCACTTGTAAAGCTGTCCGAACAGCCACTTTCTGCAGCAGTTCTTGAAAGGAAACATTGTCTTTCAGCACATAACTCTGAGCTGCCTCCACCTCCTCCTGCGTCTTCCCTTACACCACTTTGTCCCCCTCTTTCCCATTCTTGTCTTTCTCTAGCTCTTGCAGCCAGACTGTTTTCCATCCATTTTCTTATGGTATCATCATCCTCTTCTTCACTAGCATTATCAAATACTCCTTCCTCATCATCCATCATTCTCTGTGCATTCTTGAGGACCTGCCTGACCCTTAGTTCTGCTTCAGCCACTATGTCCTCATTGCTTAGCTGTTTACTGAAATACTCTACTCTTGCAACCTGGTTTGAACAACGACAAGAAACATTTCCCATGAATATCCAATGCGTTATAGATTACTTATTTACATATCATAAACCATTTTACATGACTGCTCTACAGATCACCTGTCTTTAAAGATAAAGACCAGTTATGGTCATGCAATTGCATTGTGAAAGAAACATTGTGAAATCGATCAGAAAAGGTTGATCATCTAGCATATAAGTAGTGGTGTGTACTGCAAGGTTCTGGAATAATCAAAATGATAAGAATTTTGGCCCAGTCTTCGTAAAGTTACAAGCACTGTACACAGAAAGATGTATATGAGACTATACACACACGTGCGCGACACGTGTGTTTATCTCTCACATACCAATAGATGAACTAATTTACCAAATATATCAATTAGTAGGCGGTTTCCCAGCAAAATTCTGTATCATCATGTAAATTAGTCAAAACATATTCTTTCACATGATTGGTAATTAATAAGAGCTTCCATTTGATTTTTTGAAATTGGGGCGTTTCCAATACGTGCCTTTACCTTTAAAGTCAATGCAGCTTTAATTCCCTTGATCAAAGTTTCTCACTCACCCCTGTCTTAAAGGAACCTTTTAAAATAGAACACCTGCTTTTAAAGACTATATGAATTGTCTCCTTGAGAGCTTAAAGATGAATAAATGAACTGCACTGACTAAACAACTAATAAAAATGATTGACAGACTAACAAGTAAATGAGGGGACACAGAAAATATCTGATCGAGGAAATAACTAGGATAAATGATAGATGCACTGATGGACTGAAAATACGGATGGATGGATGATCGACTGATAGAGATGGATGACTGGTTTGTGTGATGGATGGCCAACTGTTGATTTGATTGATGCACGATCGAAAATTGATGACAGAACTGCTCAACTGATAGATGGATGGATGGATTTGTGGATGTGCTAATTGACGAACGAAATGGAAAATGACTTTAATGATGGTGGGTTGAACAAGCACAATCTGCATCATGGAAGACCAGATAATTTACCTCTGCATATGGCATTGGTTGTAGATCCTCATCTCTTGATTCTACAGGACAGTCCTTGCTTGGTGATATCCTGTCAAAAATTGCCACCTGAGTGCAATTTAATTCTAGAGATGAATGGATGAAGTGCACTGACTGAACAACTAATAAAAATGATTGACAGATGAACAAAGAAATGAGGGGACACAGAAAATATCTGATCAAGGGAATAACCAAGATAAAAGATAGATGGACTGATGGACTGAAAAGATGGATTGATGGGTGGATGGATGGATAGATGATCGACTGATAGATGGATGACTGGATTGTGCGATGGATGGTCAACTGTTGATTTGATTGATGCACGATAGAAAATTGATGACAGAACTGATCAACTGAGAGATGGATGGATTTGTGGATGTGCTAATTGATGAGCGAAATGGAAAATGACTATAATGGTTGAACAAGCACGATCTTCATCACAGAAGAACAGATAATTGAATTTACCTCTACATATGGGATCGGCTGTAGATCCTCATCTATTGGTTCTACGGGACAGTCCTTGCTTGGTGATATCCTGTCAAAGATGGCCACCTGAGTGCAGAACCCAAGATGCTCACTCCCTTCTGGCCCAGTTCCAAGGCCCGAATACTCCACTCTGTAACCATACTCGGCACATATTGCATTGCCCCTATAGAAAGTAAAAAAATGGCAGGAAATTAAAATGGAACCTTGTAGATAAAGACTCAAGTAAAAGTTGAAACATACACTTTCAAGGAGAATCACTTTTTTTCAAGAAAACAACATAAGTTTTTTTTTTTTAAAGACAGCATTCCTTTCTATACAGAAGGTCACTACAGCAAGTTGACTGTCATACATTTGTGCAATGTTCTATCTAGTCTATCTAGTCTACACAAAAATAGATATTAAACAATGCGTCAGCCACAACATTTGATAGCATAAAAAAGGTCAAGGCATATGTAAAAGATATATCAAATATTAGCATTCATGGACAACAGGAGATCTTGGAAATATTTACCATTCTTGGAATTCCCGCCTTGTCCATTCAAATTTATGATCATCATGTCGGAAACCTTGAAATCCTGGAAAAAGAACGTTGAACTCTGCGTTGGGTGTGGTGAAGACCGCCCTCGTTGGTTTCATGTAACCGAAGATGACCTTTGTGGCTTCAGAGAGATCTTCTGGGTAAAGATGCTCAATTCTGTAATATTAATGAAATTATCAATATAATGTAATAGAGTTCTGAGTTCAGAATTTTTAAGGTAAAGCAATTGCAGTCAATGTGATGCAAAATTTAAAAAATAAACAATTTCATGTGAGGAGGATCCAGGGAGGGGGGTGGGGGGCTCACAATTCCCTAAAATAACACAATTTGGATAGCAATTTTTAGTTGTGTACCTTTGGTTTGCCCATTGGGTTTCAGGTAGGGGTTGCACAGGTCAGTTGTGCCAACCCCCCCCCCCCCCAAAAAAAAAAAAAAAAAAAAAATTATGTATTTAATTTTCAAACACTGTGCTAATTCAAATAAACAAGAGATGGTTATAACCTACACTTCAACGCAGACCACCAAGTCCGAGTTGAGAAGACGACTATCCCTCTCTGTTATAGACCCATGTAGTAGTGCGATGACCAGAGGGTGGGGTAGGGGGTGGAGGTATGATGACGCTAAAGGGTTGATCAGGTATGAGTGCTGCTTCAGAAGATCTCCATCAACGTCAAGACCTATCAGCTCATGAATGTACCGATGGAACTTGAGCAAACGCACCACCTTGAGTTCTCCACAGCCGATATCCACCACCTGCATGGGCAAGGGGTTCAAAATTACAAAGAAGGGTCATTATTCCCTACAAGTTGCTCAATGTACTTCTATCCTTTATCTGCATATCCTAGTTTGCTATTGTTTTTCTTAAACTTAAGTAGACTATGCTGATGATTCTCGGATGATTTTTGGATTTCTTTCTTCCCTAAATTGGTATTTGGTTCCAATTCTATATTCTAACTCCCTTTGAATCCTTATCCTCCTTGATCATCTTGGATCTGTCTCTTCAAGGATTCCTTCTTATGTTGTTAAACTTGCAAATTTAATGTCCTCAATTATGTTATATGATAATAAGAATCTGACTCACAAGTGATGCATTTCATTAGCCTTTAATTACCTTGATGTACTGTGATGTGGGCTTCAAATGCAATAATCTCCCTTACCCCCCCCCCCCCTCCCCCCCCCCCCCTCCCCCCCCCCACCCGCACCCACACCCACCACCTTTTCCATCCTCTTTAAAGTATTCAAACTTTCCCCTTTTTATTATCTTCACTTCAGTGAATTTATGAAGCAAATCAATTTTCATTTTTGAAACCATATTATACCTTCTTTGGTTGGCATTCCCTGGAAATCCTTGTGACCTCTTGATAACGCTGCTCGTACAATGGTGGGATGAATAGGATATCAGACTGCTCAGTAAGGCTTGCATCCTCGGCCTCTTGACTCATTGACCCCATTGAATTTGAAAGTTGGAACCTCACTGCAAGCAAAATTTGAGTAGTAAAATTTAGTGATGATAAAATGTGTCATTCATCCTTCAAATCCTCACCAGATTCTCTAGATCTTGAAGTTTAATACCAATGTAAATATTTGTTTTAATTGGCAGGTGAAATTGGGTCAAATCAAGTTTTACGATCACTTAATGAACCACTCAATTAGACTAGCTGGCTTAATGACTCAAAAAGCTTACTTTCTTCTTGAAACTTAAAATTAGTGAAAAACAGATGATAGAGATCTTCTTCTTCTTCCATTTGTGTACATCCCTCTTTACAGAGTATTGTCGTACTATACTGGGGTGTGCAGGTGGACCACTACACCAGGGTTTTCCCCTACTCTTAAACGAATAGTGCAGTGGGTTCTTAACGCGCAAAGGTAGTGACTCTTCTCTACACGGGGCCTCCGTTCAACGTCCTATCCGAGGGACGGAGTGTTTTCCACTTAACATAGCCTGCATCTATGAAACAAAGGGAGGAGCATGTTAACACACAACGCAGGCTTGCAGTCATCCGCCTGGGTGGGATCCGAACCCTTCGAACCTGAGATCTTTGGTTCGACAGGCAGACTCTTTATAGAGCTGAGCCAACTCACCTCCTGCCTCTAACATCACGCAAAAAGCAACATCATGATTTATGAAAACTTGACTAACAACAACATATTAATTTTAAATTAGTGTTATGACTCTTATTGGACTTGTTTCTTATTGTTTATTTTGCGTCGAGCTTTATTTTTTAGTGATATGAATTTACTTTATGATTCAACTTGCACAATATTAGACTAGGGGTCTAGACTATATCAAACTTGTAAATAAACTTGTAGTTTTGAATACTGAATGCACGCATATATACAATAATTCAACGACATATAATTTAAGACGAATTCGAAACAGGATATGAATGATACAGTACGTATGATATGATATAGCTCAGCTCAGTACGTTGCCGAAAATATACAGCTCCGCTACGGTCATTTAGCCCGGCCCGGCGCGTCCCCGCCGAATTGTCCCCAGTTTACCGTTGCCACGAAACAGTTCTCAGATCTCGAACATGCCCGTAAAAGTCAAAGAATTCTTGTCAATATTAGTCAATAACTCACAAAAATGCCCATCGCCATCAAAGATTACACGTGGGAGGAGTCGGATACTGATGTTCACATCACGGTGCCCATCAAAGGAAACAATTCTTCGAAGGCAGATCTGTTTTCAAGTGATGAATACATCAAGGTAAAATGCGTTGTGAAGTTCCAGCTGTCATTTTTTTTTAATGCTGGTCCCATCTGTATAGAATGGCGTTTGTTTATGTGTAGGCCTAGTTTGGACAAGACTTCTAAGTTCTATATTTGAATTTGCAAATGAAACTAGGTGACAGAGATTAGTAACTAAAGGGTTAGTGGTTGTTTTGTTTTTTCTCCCTCTCCTACCTCTTCTCCCTCTCCTAGTCCTACCTCTTCTTCCCCCTCCCCCCTCTTTCTTCTCATCCTCGATTCCTCCTCTAGTCTTACTTAGCTTCCCCCTCCTCACTCCTCCTCCTCCCTTCTCCTCCTCCCCCCTCCTTTCTTCCCCCTCGACCTCCTCCTTCTTTTCCTATCCTCCTGCTCTCTCTCTCTCTCACTCTCTTCTTCTCCTCCTCCTCTTACCCCTCTTCCCCCTTCTTCTCCTCTTCTCCTCCCCCTCTTCTTCCTCCGTATTCTCATGATCGTTTTCCCTTCCTCCTCCCCTCTCACTTCTTCTTTGAACTGATTTAACATTGTAAAAAGTCAAGTGATCAACTGATAATTAAATCAAAGTTCCCATTTTCAAGTTCATTACTTTTTATTCTTCTTGTCTTCTCCTTTTCTTATTCTCCAAGTTTGGTATTTTAAAAATGATTTTTCTCTTAATTCCTCATTATTATTCTCCTTCCTCTTCTCGAAGGGCTGTCCTGTCACAGTCTAATAGAGATGATGATCAGTGCACTTTATTGAGACAACAGACAAGAGCATTAGATACCTTTAGAATTCTCAATAGTTCAACAGTTCTTGCTTAAAATTAAATGAATTGACCTCACACTTAATTCTTGCTATTATTTTACAGGTGAATAGTCCACCATATTTCTTTGAGATGTTTCTCTATGCTGGAGTTGATGACAGTAAGAGTGTAGCTCAGCTAGGAGATGGAGTCATTGTCTTCAAACTCATCAAGAAAGAACTCGGAATTTGGGGTCAACTTTCATCCTCTACATTAGGTAAAGTATATTCATACAATATTTATAAACTTAATAAGCCAGTTCATAGTTGCAATCTGAACATGAGCAATAAAAGGTCATTGCATACCAAATTGTGAAATACACAGAGACAAAATACTGGTTACATGCTCATGAAAGTAATGTAAATATTATTCATTTATGCACAAACACAGGTGGAAGTATTCTTTGAAAAGGGAAAACCGTTTTGTAGCACTTCCATCGCTGTAGGAGTGATTGTTTCAAAATTTACATAGTGGGACCTCTTCATTTTTTGAAGATCTATGGATATTCAGAATCATTTGGGACATTTGCTAACCGTGAACTGGTCTATCAACATCAGTAGCTATACTATATACTAGCTAATGATAAATCTTTGAGTAAACTTTCTAAATGCATTATAAACACGATTAATATAAACAAGATTTAAGAATGGATGCATGAAGGATAGGGTTATCAGCCTTCCTCATTCATGCATCGATTCTGAAATCTTGTTTTGTTTTCAGAATTGATTTCAGAATTGATGTATGAATGAAGAAGGCTCGTAACCCCAACCTTGCCATTCTTCAGTATGTCTGTTCCTTGTTCCTATCCTTACTTTATCTTCTATTTAGTTTTACAGAATGATTTGTTTATATGTTTCGGTCATTATAATTTGGTTTCTGTCTTTATAATGGCTCTTCTAACCATGACAGTCCCAGATACATGAACTTCAATCATTCATTTTATTGAGTTTTTTTTTTTCTTTTTCTTTCTGCAGGCGACAAAGACAAGATGAAAGCCAGGAGAGATGATGCAGTGACAGAAAAGCATAGAAGAATAGAAGAAGAAACAGAAGAAAAGAGAAGGAAGAAACGAGAGAAAGAGAAACTGGCATTGAATGAACAAATGAGAGTAAGTCAAGAGCTTGTTTACATTTTTGGTGTAAGAATCAAAATTTGGATACTGAATTGAATCACAGTTTTTGATGAACTGCTGCTAGACACAATTAGTTGTTTCATTCATTGTGGAATTTTGTTTTGTTTTGTCCAGCACCATTAGTTTGATATTGTTTTAGTATTATTAGGTTATTAATGAGGGGTGTATATATATGTTGGGGTGGGGTTGTTGGTCGCTTGATAATTGTACTAGGATGAAAGGAGTCCAGAGGACGGTAATTGGCTAGTAGTCCAGGGGATTTTTGTCTCATCAAGATCTGTCTTCTTTTACAGATCTCTGCTCAATTTACATTAAGCCAAGTGTGTGACTCATCAAAATTTCATACATGTGATGTAGGACTGCACTGACTCACATGCTACAATAGGCCTACAGAAGATTTCACTCAAAGATTGGTCAGCTTGATTGAGATTGAAAACCACAGACATGCAACAAGCATCATACTTGTTGTTGTTTTTTGTTTTGTTTTGAGGGGTTTGGTTTGCGAGTTTCTTGCCACAAATATTGGAAATTTAATTGAATGACAACATGAAATATAAGCACCCTGTGTAGTGAAAGTGGCTATCATTTAAAATTTGCCAGGTTCTGAATTTATAATTAATAGGATCATGTACTGTATAACATTAATGAAATTTGTGTGCAATTTGACAGCTTGAGAATGAGGAGAGAGAGAAGATTCATGAGATAAAACAGACTGAGATCAGACAAGCGACAGAGGAAATAGAAGATTGGAAGAAGAAACATCAAGTATTACCTGGTGATGAGCCACATCCAGCTTACAGTGAGTTTATTGTAGTCTCTCTTGAGATATTGATCAATCAGCCTTTCTAATGTATTTTTATTTTGAGAGAAAGGGCAGCATTACTTAATATGTTCACCGTTTTACTGTTAATGTCTACATTTTTGTAAATTCATTAGTAAATGTTAACCTGTATATGTTACACCAGTGAAAACCAAATATCCAGAAATGGACAATAAATACTAAATTGAAATTGAAATTAAAGAATTTTCTGGTCAACTCATCCTTTTTTTCAATCCTTGTTTTAAGAGAAGTTTGGTTGTTTGTCCCTAGGCCTTATGTTAATCTTTCTCATCATTATCTCCTCCTTCGGTCCCTCTCTCTGACTCTCTTACTCTTGTCTGTTCTTTCCCTCTCTCTCCCTCTCTCTCTCTCTCTCTCTCTCTCTCTGTCTTTCTTGCTTTTCCACGCTTTCTATCTCTTTTTTTATCTGCAACTTTAAAAGTGTAGACCATGCCTCTAGAATGCCAAGTTCCTAGACAAATTTAGAATATAGTAAAGAAAATATTGCCTTTAATTCCTTTTTTTTAAATGTGGTGTGAGATAACATCTTTAGGAACCTCTAACATTCATTTTTGTTTTATTATGGATTATTCTATAGATAGTTTTTGTTTGTTTTGTTTTGTTTAAATTTTTTTAAACATTAAAAAAAAAAACTTTCTCATTTATATGTAGTTGATACTTGTCTCATTGCATTCCACAGTGACAGGACATGATGACGGTGATGATGAGCATGATGAGGAGGATGATGATGAGGTACATCATACACCTGAAGATAAGAAAGCTCTGATCGATAAGCTTCCACCCCCACGCACCCGTCAAAACATCTCTGTTACCTTCACACCCCGTGTCTTCCCTACCCCGATGAGAGAGTCAAGAGTTCATGAGGAAGATGAGGTATGTCTTATTCATATTGTGTGGTTTAAAGCCTATCTGCACTAGTTTGGCCAGGAGGGGTTAAACCTCCCTGCATGGTCACTGACAGGTGGTTATCTCATCAAATCAGCTCTCAATTAACATCAGAAAATGGGGACCATGGGAGAACTATGGTCACGGCTTAGGCGTTGTTAGCCATATAGAGGGCGCAATTAGCTATAAGTAGTGCAGTGGGGTTTTAGTAAAGGGTTTAAATTCATTTTCTGTATTGCCAGGGCTAGGGTTGACCCCTTAGGTCAATTTAGATGTGGGGGGGGGGGGCGGGGGCAAAACTGGTCCACGCTTCTTTTTGCAACCCAAGTGACATACCTTTCCCTTTTCAAGTGATAACCAGAACATTTCTGTATAAAAAAATGATTTTTCTTTCCTTTTTATCTTTGCTTGTCAAATTATGTTTTCAGATTATTGTGCCCCCCCCCCCCCTCCACACACACACTCATTTAAAACAAATGGGCTGACCCATATATGCTCTGGTGACATTTGTTCCAGGCTTTATTTAATCTTTCTTCTGAAAAAGAGGGGGGGGGGGGGAGGACAGTTTCTGAAAAACTTAGTAGATTATTTGATTGTTGTCTCATAGAGAATTTAATCCAGATACAAATCAGACTTTATGATATGCAAGAGACAATGTTATGTAATTAATTCTGTATTTACATGTATTTATTCCTTCTTTTTGATATACAGTGGTTAAGGAAACAAGCTGAAGCAAGAAGAATACCAGAGATTGAAGATGAAGATCTAGCCCCAGAAGAGAGGGACCCGTTCTGGCTCAAAGATAAAGGAGAGTAAGTGATCTTCCTTTCATGAAGTTAGTCCAAATTTGACCTTAGATTTCAGCTTTGTTATATATCAAATTTGGATAAAGAAATACCTCCTTTTTTTCTTTCTCTTCATCAATCAGAAATAAATATTAACATTGTCACAAAAGATTACAGGATGATACTCCACATTTAAAGTTTATTAAGGATAATTGTAAAAGGAAGTGGCATAGGGATGAGGCGGGAGGGGGGAGGGGGAGGTTGATATGATATCAAATAAAACTGGCATCAGGGAATAATTTTCCTCAAATATTTTGATTAGCAATTTCAGCTGATGGATAAATATTTCAAATGAAATTCTGTATATTTCTATGGAAGAAAACTGCTACACAAACAATATTTTGTATAGCAGTCATGCAAAAATGCATAGCAAATTGCGATGCGATACCAGGAAAATTATTCCCTGGGCATGCATAATAATCTTCTCCTTATAATACCAGTAATTCTTAAAATAGTCAACCAAAGAATCAAAAGTGTTTTGAATTGATGCAAAATTCATATAATTGCAAAGGGGAATCCTTACTGATCAAAAATAACAATTTCCCTCTCTAAAATTTGTTAGGGGCTCGCTGTAACCTTCTCTCAAAAATGTTAATTTTACTTTTTGCTTTATAGACTTAATTGCAGGTTTAAAAGTGTATTTCTGTTGATTAATCTTTGCGTAAAATGACTGTTTATAATCTATCTGTATGACTTCCATCAGCTCCGGTGATATGAGTCCTTGTATTTAATGCAAAAATATTGAGAGGATAACAGTGCTGGAACTTGCCATATCAGGCAGCATCACTATTTATATGGCTCTGCCACTGAGCCTCATTTGGATCATGTATGTATGAGCATGAAATGATGAACTGATTAGCTTTTTATGTTGAAGAAGTCAATGGTCACATGGATTGTGATTTAATTTGTATTTATCATTTTAATAATCTGATATTTCTTGTCTGCCTTCCAACCCTCAGCTCTTTCTTCAAGGGTGGAAACTTCCAGGCAGCCGTCAATGCATATAACACAGCCATCAGACTGAATGGAAAAGTACCTGCGTATCCTTTTTATTGGGGTTTTACAGACTTGTATCAATCATATATGTTTAAGTATGTCTAGGGACCGACCTTTAAATGTCACTTTCCGAAAGATGTGACTCAGTTTCGAGCATGCGTCCCAGGCTGAATCAGTTTGTAAATTCCAATGTTAACTGGATTACAGGCGCACGCCACAACGCCTAGTTTATTACCCCCCCCCCCCCCCTCAATATATGTATGGCTCATCCAATTCATTTACTCTTTTCTTTCTAAAGAATTATAATGCACTTTCAAATGATTTGGTTGGCCCACTTTAATGTTTATTAAAAAAAAAGAATGTGATTTTGCTTTATGTTTTTTTCTTCATGAAATTGCCAATTAATACTATGAGTAAACAAAAACACAAAAAGGGGGGGGGGGAGGGGTGAAGGAGGTCTTTCTCCAGTAGCTTCTTTAGGAATTTTTGTGTTGTTGTTTTTAATCTGACAAAGAGATGATTACCTCTTTGAGAAAGCTTTCATTAATAGATTTTCAGAGACTCAAGAGTTAGAATAGATCCCACATTTGTTTCATCATTTCAATAAGTTTAGCTTCCTTGACCAAACTCCTTGTTCAGTTTCTACTCAAACAGAGGGGCCTGCCACCTGAAATTACGCAACTTCATCAAATGCATTGAAGACTGTTCAAAGGTGAGTTGGATCAGGGCTGGACTTGAGCTCAAATTTGTTTTGGGAATTGTGATGCGACTGTCCCATCTCACACATCAACCGGCCCTCAGACCACAAAACGACTGGCCCTCAAGACAAATTATTGAGTGGCCTGGAGAGAAAAACTCCACATGGCCAGTCTGCCCTTAGTTTAGTAATATACAAATAATACACAGCAGTGAGGGCATTAGTAAGAATTACCCACACAAGGTACCTTTGGAACAGTCGAGGTAGCCAAGGGTATTTGGACTGTTTGGAAGGTACCGAGTGTGGGTAATTTTACTAATGCCCGAACAAAATGCTGTGTATTATTTGTTTTATTATGTTATTTGTTATATAAAATGATGTTTTATAATACGACTTTTACTAATGACCGGTCATTAGAATTGGATGATGACCAGTCATTATCCAACTTATATGTTTGGCAATATAAATGCCTGGTCACGTGTATGCTTTCAACCAATCATTTGATTAGGATCCACGTCATCTTTATGGGTGCAAAGTTGCAGACTGGTTTGTGCTCTGAAATAGGCTTTAGCAGTTTCGTCAAAAATATAGTGTTAGGGTCAGATGTGCCATTGTGTTTTAGGCTAGGGTTAGGGTTAGAGTGAGTATGCCATACACTCTTACATTTACACTTAAAAAAGGTTTTATTGTTCCAATGTATTTTCTTTGGGTGAGGGCATTGTGCTGCTTAATGTGTAACAAGGTGTAAGCATAGCAACTTTATTTGTTCTTACTCAATAATATGAAGATGAAAGATGAAGATTACAAGAAACATTTGTTATTAGCATGCAATCTGTCCATGGATAATAGTTAAGTGGTGGCTATTTTACCTGACTGCTAAGTAAGCATAGATGCTTGTTAGTAAGCAACCAGAGGACAGACGACTTTAGGTCCTCTCCGAGGGACCTGGTAATGAGGATTAATGCCTTACCGAAGGGCAGCGCATTGACTTTGGTTTCGAACCCGGGTCACCGGATTACGAGATTACTGCTCTACCGACTGAGCTATCGCACCTCCTCTGGTAAGTTCTAAGTTGATAAGCCATGGTGCGATTGTGGAACAAAAGAATGAAACATATTATTTTTTCTCTCTCTCTCTCTCTCTCTCTCTCTCCTGCAGGCTATTGAGTTACTTACCCCACCTGTACCAGCCAATGCCTCGTCACGTCTCAGAGCCCATACACGCAGGGGCACTGCATTCTGTGAACTAGAACTCTATGCAGAAGGTACTCTTCTACTCTTATGTACCTGTACTCTTTTGTAACCCATTACCTGTATATGTATGACCCTGGTTGGTCCCTCTATTAAGTCTTTGAGAGTAAGAGAATTTATGAGTCAATGGGATTAAACATATCTATTATCCTTCAAGTAGAAACTAGAGAATTGATGGTTTGTGTACAGTTAGATACTATTGTACATATAAAATTGCATGCTGCAAATCTTGGGGGGGGGGGGGGTGACAAAGACAAAGAAAAAAGAACACCAAAGTATGACATTGGCATATGATTATTATGATGTTTATGTTATGTTTTCTATAGTGATACGACAAACCCTTATTCAATTTTTAAGGTGAACAAAAATATATATATCAACCTCTAGTTCACATAAAGATACTCATGTTGCTGCAAATATCTGCATGGTTTTAGTACCAGTATGTTTTGTTTGTCTGTTTTCAAAAATTATTGAAAAATGCAAACTTTGGGATAAAAATGTCAAATGATAAGGTCAAACAATACCCCTCCATTCAAAAAACTTCAAAATTTGTGCTTTGCAGGTCTTCAAGATTACGTAGCTGCCCTGAAGATAGAACCCAAGAATGAACAGCTCAGACAGGATGCAGAGAGGATCAGACATGTCATCCAAGGCACGACCTAGGGTAACCTTTGACCCCCTGACAAGGGGTCATGCTATTGATTTTAATTCAATATTGGTTTTATATAAACAATGTTGGATTTGCAGTCATTGGCTGAAGTGTGCATGTTGACACAAGTGCTACTTTGTTTAATGACGAGTCGACTTTGTTCCATTGGGAGAGCCATGTATACCTGACGACTCAGTATTTCAAACCCAGGATTTAATGCAAGTTGGGTCTAGAGCTGAGCTTGACAAAGAATGTTACACCAAAACATAATACAGTCAAACCTGTCTATAGCGATCACCCAAGGAAAACACAAAAAATGGCCTTTGTAGACAGGTTCCTTAAGTACATGTTTCAATGAGAAACCATTTTGAAGGGAAACAAAAAATGTGGTCTCTGTAGACAGGTGGGTGGTCTTTGAAGACAGGTAGTCATTAAAGCAGGTTTGACTGTATTTTCCTTTGTCAAACATTAATAAGTTTTTGTTTCCTCCCTATGAAAGCAATTCTTCCATCTGTATCATGGAATGTTAATGCATAAATGAATAATGATTGCGTGTCTGTCATGAGCATGTATCAAGTATTTCTTGTTGTACAAATGACCATTATCTGCCCAAGTGTACACAGGCTATGAAGCGGCTTTAATAAGCCGGTCTTCTATTTAATCATAGCATATTTTACGTCTTCTTTTCTTTGTGTGATGTGGTGTCTACTTTAAACTCAATGCCAGCGCTAGCTTTAAGATCAATTTAAACTTGAGTTTAACAAAGCAGGTTGGTCAGAGGTGTAGTCTTGTGTAAGTTTTGCCTTTTTTTTTACATGACTTGTCCTTGCATCAGGTTTAAGGGAAGTACGGTAGGGGAATATGGGCCATAGTTGATAGAATGAGGCTGCCTTTTTACACTTTAATATGTTTTTTCTTTTCTTTACTATGTTTTCTTTTCTTTTTAAGTACTGCTGGCGGTATCAACAGTTTATCTTTCTTGTTTTAAAGTGTTTTAATTTATATTTTTATTTTACTCTGGCTTGGGTAAATTATGTTTATTTCAAATGTCTAGTTTCATCTAATGATTCATTAAATGTGTTTTTATGCCTCCGTTACGAAGTAGCCGGAGGCATTATGTTTTCGGGTTGTCCGTCCGTCCGTACGTCCGTACGTACGTACGTACGTACGTCTGTACGTACGTACGTCCCGTTCTCGTGATCGCGTTATCTGAAGAACTGGTTGATGGATTCCTGCCAAACTTTGGTCATGTATGTATCTTGTAGAGCCGATGAACTGATTAGATTTTGGGGTTACGAGGTCAAAGGTCAAAGGTCACAGGGCTCATTATGTATGCAAAACGAGCTCGTGATCGCGTTATCTGAAGAACTGGTTGATGGATTCCTGCCAAACTTTGATCATGTATGTATCTTGTAGAGCCGATGAACTGATTAGATTTTGGGGTCACGAGGTCAAAGGTCAAAGGTCACAGGGCTCATTATGTATGCAAAACGAGCTCATGATCGCGTTATCTGAAGAACCGATTGATGGATTCCTGCCAAACTTTGGTCATGTATGTATCTTGTAGAGCCGATGAACTGATTAGATTTTGGGGTCACGAGGTCAAAGGTCAAAGGTCACAGGGCTCATTATGTATGCAAAACGAGCTCGTGATCGCGTTATCTGAAGAACCGATTGATGGATTGCTGCCAAACTTTGGTCATGTATGTTACTTGCAAAGCCGAAAAACTGATTAGATTTTGAGGTCACGAGGTCAAAGGTCAAAGGCCACAGGGCTCATTATGTATGCAAAACGAGCTTGTGATCGCGTTATCTGAAGAACCGATTGATAGATTGCTGCCAAACTTAGGTCATGTATGTTACTTGCAGAGCCGATGAACTGATTAGATGTAGGGGTCACAAGATCAAAGGTCAAAGGCCACAGGGCACATTATGTATGCAAAAACAGCTCGTGATCGCGTTATCTCAAGAACCGATTGATGGATTCCTGCCAACTTAGGTCATGTATGTTTCTTGCAGAGCCAATGAACTGAGTAGATTCTTGGTTCATAAGGTCAAAGGTCATTGGCTCATGTATGCAAAAATAGCTCGTAATCACAATATTCTGAGAACCTGTTAATGGATTACAATTGAACTTGAATTCGAAAAGTTTCTTCTGTTTTGGTTTGTAAAATTGCTCTATGACGGAGGCACATTTTCGACTGCGCGCAGTCGAAGTTCCATCTAGTTTTAACTAGGGCTGCACAATATCTCATTTTCAACTACTATCAGCTCTAATATCTATTGATATTACAGCTGATAATGTATTGTACATTCTGCAAATTTTGATAGGTCACGCACTTGACTTTTTTAATATTTTAATATTGGCGAAATAAAATTTATGATTGTGTTACAGGCAGTTATCTGAAAAAGAAAAAAAATTGAAAGTCTTCCTCCAAAAGAAATTGAAAATAATACTGTTTGCTACATGTACATGTTTCTTGTTTTGTGTCTGCAAAATTACCCACACTGGAAATCTTTCTAGCGTGAATAAATTAGTACTTAACTCATAGTCATTGTCATCTTTACAGTATATTTAAAAAACGGGTGTGAATTTATTGTAGGGAGAAGAAAAAAATGAAGAAAAAAAAAATGGACAGGTGACATGTCAAAGATGGAATTGCATTGTGGATTGATAATATACTTTATTTGAATATATTTCTTTGTGCTCAGTGTGTTTTCCTTATGCACTAAGCACACAACTTTATTTGTGATGATTTCTTTTTAAAGTATTATATATGTGTATATTGTTCAAATTATTTATTTTTTAGAATCAATGTTTGTATATTTGAAATGAAGAACAGAATATGATAGGAGTGACATGGAGAACTGAGTTAATACAATGTATAAAATTGATACCTCATTGACTTGAAGTTGAACCCTACAATTTTGTTTTGTTTAAAATACGATTGTACTAGGCAGGTCTACGATTAATGTTATGTATTAAGATGTAACTGTGTCCAACTACTTTGTCAGATTGGGATTAATTCCTTTAGGCTTGTTCAGATATGACAAAGTAAACAGCCACAAAAAAGCCACCACGTTTTTGTTAATGTGTACCTGAATGGCAACTGCGTGCAACAAAGGACTTGCATGTATTCACTGAGCTCTGTGTTATAAGAGATAAATGAATGTGAAGCATATTATTCAATCCATTATTTAAAAAACGGCTTCTGTTTTGCTTCATCATGTCTGAACGTGCCTTAAAGTAAAATATTGGAGGAAAGAAAGAATGAGTTTAATAGTGAAGATATATCCTTTGAACAGTGTTCTCAAATCCTCTGAAATATTCGTGTTTTTATCCTCACCTCTTACTTTTGTATTTCTCATTCTAATTTCCATTTATCTCTTCACTTCATAAAATGCTTTTGCTATTTTTCTTATCCTCATTTATTCTTCTCCTTCTTCT
The DNA here is from genome assembly GCF_000002235.5 of Strongylocentrotus purpuratus. Classification (NCBI taxonomy): domain Eukaryota; kingdom Metazoa; phylum Echinodermata; class Echinoidea; order Camarodonta; family Strongylocentrotidae; genus Strongylocentrotus; species Strongylocentrotus purpuratus. The sequence continues at coordinate 1,519,685 of NW_022145615.1, read as the reverse complement.
TCTTCTTCTTTTTATTATTCTATCTCTCTATCTATCTATCTCTCTCTCTCTCTCTCTCCTCCCCCTCTCTCTCTCTCTCTCTCTCTCTCACTTCTCTTTCTGTCCCTCTCTGTCTCTCATCCCATTTTCTCTCTCATTTTCCTGCATGCAGTAATGATCCCTCAGATTTTTAATTACACAAGAGGAATTCTGATATTTCTAATGCAACAAGAAGTTTATGAACTAAATAGACTTTATTTTCACATCATATCCACATATGTAAGTGTTTACACCAATTAATTACTAAGCATACTGTACATAACAAACAAAGCGGGCTAGGCAAGATCAATCTGCTAACATATACATAAAGTTACCAATAATTAAGCCCCTGATAATATTACGCTCTACGGTGCTAAGGCAGTAAGTGTCCAAAGTAGTGCATTATTTTTTTATTTATTTTTTAGCCAGGGCAAGATGCGTATTGTCAGAATAGAGTGGTGAAGTGTGACGTCATCAAAAATCTATTTTTGGAATGTCTCAATTTTTTCTTCATTTTACGAAAGAGCATAAAAAATATTGTCCAAATGTATTGGCTGAGATACGACCATCAGGAACTCAGTGTTATAGTGCTCTGGTTCATAACATTTGAGCCAGAGCAATATAACACTGAGTTCCTATAAGAAATCTATTTATTCAGATGGTCATATCTCAGTTAATACTTAACATATTTAATTGGTTTTTGACATTTAGACATTATTTTTGATGCTCTTTCAGAAAATGAAGAAAAAATGAAGAAATTACACAAACAGATTTTTATGATGACACAGCTTCAGTACTCTATAGACATGGAGCAAGAGTTTAGACTGGGGCAGAGAAAAAATGAGAGAAACCGGGAATGTCCAGCTTTAATAGAGGGCAGGGTTGGAATGTAACAGTGCATGGTGTTCTGCCTTGTGCAAGAAAAAGTGATGCAATAATTCAGTCTTCCTATCCTAGGTATAAGACAAGACGGCAATTGATCATTAGAGTTTAAAGGGATAATATCTATCAACTCAACGGACATAATGTGAGATGTGTTATATCCTAAAAACAACAACAATAATAACTTTTTTGTCTATTTATCACAGATTATCATCTGTATATGGTGGTGTGTTAATGTGTTCCAATTAATAAGTGTATTCCAATGCATCTTAAAAATATTTAAAAAGCAGCTTATTAAGCTGTGCGCACAAATTTTCACGTAAAATACCCCATAAAGAATGATACCTAATATTTTAATCTTAATTGGATTAATCTCTTGTATAATCTATTTTAAACATTCAACTGCAATGCTCAAGCTCTTTTTTTTCTTCAAACATTGACTAGCATTGACTTACTTTCCTAAGCTGGAAGACCTACCTCTGCAACTGAGCGCTTTACGAATCCTCAATTTTAATAAGCAGCATATTACATCTCTGCAAACTACTTTTTCAAAGACAATTAAATTGCATCTGTTTATGTTGACAAGAAAGTGCATAAGGTGTTAAAGCTTGCTAATGCACTGGTGCAAGTTCAGATTCTTAATGAAATCTGTGATAGATGGTCGTCCCATGAAAGTCATGTCTTAGTTTTTCTTCAGGCTCTCATATGTAATGCCTGAGAACTGCACCAAAAATATATACCACAAGTAGTATATAAGCTTCTTGACATGAAATTGTTATAGATGTGTGAATTTTCTAGATATGCAAACAACTGAGGGGACCCAATATTTAATTGTTTAGAGCATTAATCTTAGAATAGATTTGTTGTGTTTTCAAATCACATTAATGTAAAGGATAATATTTGAAGTTCAATGGTTGCTTAGCAACATCAGTTCATGTAATTTTTGTTGAATGGCTGCTAGTACTTAAAACACAACTTTCACACCAGTTATGAAATTTGAGGATTTATTGATGCCAAAAACAACCCAAGCTTACATTCAGGCTCTATTGTGTATTAGACCAGTCTATTCTAGAGCATACTAGTAGTGATAAGCAGCTTTTGTCCAATAAGCTACGCAAGCTGCCATTAGCAAAGCCAAGTACTGTTTAAAACCTATGACAACCACACAAGATTGCACAAATTATTGTATCATTATTATTTACAACAAACACTATGTTAAATAATTTATATTATTTACAATCTTAGCACTCCAAACAGAGATGGAACAATCATCAAGATGATCGTTAAATGAATGAAAAATGAGTCAATCTCCAATATTGTTTGCTCATTACAGGTATTTTGGGGGTTTCAGAAAGCAGCGGCAAAATCTGGTCATTTTTGTTTCTCCATTGAGATAGCAGTAGGTGCAAGTAAAAGTAACAGTCTAATTTTTCGTGACAGTTCCACCCAAATACTTTCATTCCTGTCAAGATGATGAACTCAAGTCAAATATTGCACCATAGTGTACCATTTACATCAATCAGATAGAAATTCATTAATCTAGTTTTCACCAAAACTCCCATTATAACTCTCTCCTGTGAGGTTAAGTATGAACATAAATTTAGATCATACTAGATGAATTCAGAAATTCAAATTATGAAGGATTCAACATTTGGAATTAAACATTTATAAAACAATCATTATGTTTTAAAGTCAGGCAAGCATGAATTACAACGGTTGCTTTTACTTCTTGTAATGAACATAATGGGCAAACATAAAGTTAACAACATAATAGTGAATGGGTTGGGACTGAGTATATAGCACATAAGTCTACATGCTGTTTGATGGTGCGTCGCTGGTGAGACTGCTTGCCTCCTTGTCTGGTATGTTAGGTAGATCATTCGCCCATTTGTACTGCCCATCGCCATAGCAACTCTTCATCGTTGGCAACTGCTCCTCACTGGTGTAGTACATGATGTAGAAGTTACACATTTCATCGTCGCCCGTCATTCTGTGGGGGGGGGGGGGGGAGCATTAAGATTCAAATGTGAATAGGGCAAGTCCTTAAAGTTCTAAAGAACAATGTAGAATTTGTGCGTCACTTTGTCATCAGCCATTTTGGGTGCAAGGGAAAAATTTGAATGTGAGCAGGGCTGTTCTGATTGTAAAACTTTCAACTTCAAGTGTTTAAAAGGCAAAATTTGAATGTGAATAGGAGAAGTCTTTCAGAATATTATTATTATAATTATTACTACTACTATTACTATTACTATTATTATCATTAGTAGTAGTATAGTGAAACCTGTCTGTAAACATCTCCCAAGGGAGACAAGAAAAGTGGTCTTTATAGGTAGGTGATCTTTGTAGACGGATTCCTTTACCTTAGTGTATATTTCAATGATAAACCATTTTCAAGGGAAACAAAAAATGTGGTCACTAAAGCAGGTTTGACTGTAGTAGTAGTAGGAGCAGTAGTAGTTTACTACGTACCCACAAATATTCCAGTTTACTTACCCTATGTATGTTGTTTCATCTCTGTCACTTGCAAATGTGCATCGTGCTGCCTATTATTTGAGAAAAGATGAATATTGGATTTGTTAAATCAGTAGTAAAAAGCTTGAATTATGACAAATAACTAAACCTACATGTTTGAGGTGATATTGTGCTATGCATTTTTATGCAATAATTCCATGTCCTTTTTTATGCCAGTATTCAGTTTCGAGGGGAAAAGTGAGCAGAACTCAATACTTTTTTTCAAATCTTATGTACATACATAACATATGTTTGACTTGATAGTGCATTACAGTATATAGGGCTCTATAAAAGTTCACTTGTTTGATATGTGTGTGTATTTATTTATGTGTATTCTGTCAAGTGATGTGTTAATTGTTTGAATTCATACAATTTGCAATAAAAGGTTGTAAAATTACATATCTGATCTTCTTTGTATAATCAATTTTGTATTATGAATTGGAGTGAAAAATGGAAGTGTGATGAGTATTTTCCCCCATTTTTTTACAATTTGTGTAATAGTCATAAAATACATCATTTTTTAAATATTTGTTTATATGGCTAATTAGATCAATTAGCGAACAATCCTCACACTGAATCTAAACTGTTTTTTGGGAGAGAGCATATCAGAGGATAAAAGTTAGATGTGGATGAAGACTGGTCTCTTATCAGTTCAAGCCTGAGCATTGTTTCTGATATACACCATGAAAAAGCTGTAACACTGCATAAGTGATGGAAGTTTCATGAAATATATTACTATGAAATGACTTGTAAGTGACTTGACATGCACATGTGTACATTTTAAACAACAAAGCTCTAAATTGACATTGTGTAAAGAAAGTAGTAAATCCTATTGCATTATTCTAGATTATTCACAAGAAGACATGTTTGATGTACCTAGTGAGGCGTTTTTTTTTGTGGAACCATATTTTTAAGAGTATTTCTTCAAGGTAAATGTTCTTTCTGCTACACTATATACATGTACTGTACATGCAAGTGCAGTTCATATATTGGACGTATTAGATCTTGGGATAGTGAAATATCCTTTTAGACATAATCAAGACAATATTAAATGAGAATCTTACCAGCGTGTCACCCGACTGAAACTCAATATCCTTCGTGATGGGGTTGAACATCTGTGGGGAATAATTATGATATTAACGCAATTGTATATATAAAATATGGTTATTAAGCACATCAATTTTTTGGGAAGCATGAATGTCATACTTGAAACTGACTCTCTCTCTCTCTCTCTCCCTTTCTCTTTGTATCTTTTATTCTTCTTTCTCTTCCGTAGGTGTTGTTTCACAAAAACAGAATTCCTATGTGATCAAATTCAGGTTTTATCAAAAGACAAAAAGATGTTAAATATGTTGTGGTTTACTAATTAGGGTTTTCGAGTCTAAACTCAGACTGAAATTCTTTTTTGTTTTTCTCCTTCTTTTTAATTGTTTTCGGAGTTGTTTGACTTTTTATGTATTTCAATTTTTTGTAAATAGAATCAATGCCAAGTGTAAAAACGATTATATAAATTACGCAGAAAATGATTGTTCAGATTATACCTTAACATGTCTTATGTAGGGTAGAGACGATGTAGTTATGATATCCTATATTCCGTCAGTATCCACCAACTCGGGAGCTCAGGCACTTTATATTTAAAATATTTTAAACTAAAAATTAATATTTCTCTTCGTATAGCTCAGTCTTATGATTTAAATGTCTGTGATTTTATGGAACCATTGATAGGTATAATAACAAAATTGCAATAAATCACTCACCTGGGGTAATTGTGGGCTTCGTTTGCCGATTTCTGTCCAGAATTCATCTCGGATACGGTAGCCAGATACCACTTGACCTATTTTAAGATTGAACCGAACAGGGTTAGACGTTTGATTAGATTCAGAGATGGCAATGGCCATCATGATGTTAATATTAGATGGATGTGTTAAACCCGTTGAAAAGATTATGCTGGTGATGATGATGATAATGATGATCTTCTTTTGTATTTAGAGTTATAAGAATATGATGGTGAAGTGGAAAATGATATTAATGGAGATAGTTTTGGTGGTCATGAATATAATGCTGATGACATGTTAAGCATTGTAAATTCTGACTAAAAATGAATGAAGATAGTATTAGAAACAGGTTAAGAAGTAATCTACAGGAAAATTCTCTCTCTCTCTCTCTCTCTCCCCTTCCCCCTATCTCTTTTACATCTTACCTAGTTTGTGTGTGTGAACTCTGTATGCAAATGCATGAAGTGTCGGTCCCTCATACTCGCATGCTGTCTCAAGATGCACGTCTAAAGATATAAGAAGAAAAGATAGAAGACATAATTCTTAACAGAAAATAATTTCGTCACTGCCTGGCATCTAGTTCTCTTCTTGTATAATGATAATATATACATGTGTAATAATAATAACTTTGTTTACCCAGGGAAGACTTATCATCTTCATGCAGTGCTGTTCTTCCAGAGGGCCTTGCAATTATTATTACCCCAGCAATTTGCCAGGTACCCATTTACACCTGGGTGGAGAGCGGCAAATGTGGAATCATGTCTAGCAAGTGGACGTTAGTACCGGGCTGATAGTCGAACCCTCAACCATATAATTAAGAGTCAAGTGGATGATCCATTATACCACGACACTTCCATGCGTGTAACTACCTTATATAAATATCATTAGGCATGAACTTTCAATTGTTTTGCTTGCAAAATGAATAATGATCTTTATCAATCTCATGACTCAGAGCAAACTATATTTGAGTAAAAATAAAAAGGCTTATAAGAAGCACCAAAATGAATATTTTCCACGTTCTTGTTAGAATCATGTACAGTATTGGGTTAGTGGATCAAAAATATAACGGAGGAAAAAATTCATCCAATCATTCTACGTACCAAAAAATATAATCTGAAGTTGAATGGTTATATATTTAATAAGGCTATAATAATAATAATAGCTCACATTTATAATGCGCCTAATACTACGTTTCTAGGCGCGGAACATAATTATTACCCCGGTCATCGGATCCAGGCTTACCCGCACACAAGGTATGCACATTCTCCACTCCCTGGGGAGCATTCCAGCCAGTCGCCATTTTACATACGCACACTTGCTAATCTAAGCACATTAGCTTTCGCATCCTACCAGGTACCCATTTTACACCTGGGTGGAAAGTGGCAAATGTAGATCAATGTCTTGCCAAAGGACATTAGGGCTATACAGGTATACACAAAAATATTAAGATATACATATTAATATCACCTTCAGATTATTTATTTCGATCAGATATATCAATATATCATGCATATAGAATAAATGGACTGTTCAGTAAATATTAGGTAACATGGGAAAAAAGTGGAAACCTAATTGAAAGATGAAGTTGTATGCCGGGTTACTACATACCTTTTGACTTGCCGGGGATCTCCCCATCACTACCCATGAAGTACACACCAGCTTTCAATGGCTGCCTGTAAAGAAATACAAATGGCGATGATGTGGTTAACTGTAAAAGTACTAATACTCCTTCAGTCATTAGCATTCTACAAAATGGAGTCAAATAGGGCCGTGATGTAATACCGATCGTAAACGAAAACATAAATATAACCAATAATATTGTCAACAAGGGAATTTTTTCAAAGGCACTGAGAAAACGGGGATACTGTGTGTACACTGAAAGAGAATATTCAATGTATGATATTGCGTGAGGCTTTTCAGCATACTTATTGATTTAAGACCTTGTTCAACCGCTTTCATTTTAAAATGTTAGATGGTTCCTCATATGTTGTTTTTTTTTCCTTTAATACTTCCAATGGTCTTACATTAGTTGTAAAAAGTCAGACTTACGGTGTCAATGTCCATTCTAGGGCGATGCCAGAATCGTCTGTTGATCCATCTAATTTACACATATAAAAACACGATATTATCATAATTTTTATATCGTATAATATCATCCCGTGTTTATTCCCTTTTTAGACTCAATTTACACGATAACAAATTTATTAACTGCAGGTTTGATCTGAACCATTGTTTGGTATAATCCTGAAATCAAAATGACTCATGTATACTCATTTTCATCTACTTGATCATGATAATAATATTTAAAAAAAGAAAAATAACAACCAATGCCTAGGGATTGTCCAAAAGAAATGTCAATTTCTGTTTAAGGGCTCTCCCTATTGGTTGTTGTTTACACACAAACAAACAAAACTCATTACTCCCCCACCCCTGACAAAAATATTACATACCGAAAAATACCAGAGTATAGAACAAAATGTTGCAGGAAAAAGATTAGTCAAATTATTCTCTCTCTCTCTCTCTCTCTCTCTCTCTCTCTCTCTCTCTCTCTCTCTCTCTCTCTTTCTCTTTCTCGCTCTCTCCCTTTCAATCACTCTTTCTCTTTCTCGCTCTCTTGAATGCTTACCTTCGAACTTGTCAACGTTAGCATAGTGGACCTGGAGAACGAGATAGTCGATGCCTGTATCGCCTCCGACCTCGAAGCCGATGCCTGAAAAAAGGCGATTCGGAGATAATCAGATGCATAATCAACAGTGAATAAAACAAATGAAAGGACATTAAAAAACAAACAAACACAATAATATGTTTGTCTTACATTAATCAGAGTTCAACGCAAGCTATAGAAAGCTGAAATCAACAGTATTTCTTTAATCGATTTTCTTCTATTTGTTCCGGCTTTTTGTTCATTCTGGCATTCTACTCTAATGATTGCGAGATGGCAAAACTTCAGGTTGTCAGTATTTAAAGCTATTTCTTGATTTCGTAGTAACTTTCATCTCTGTACGATCTTCTCCTTCTCTCGCTATCTTTCAACGTTCCTTGAAAACCTTTCTCTTTAATAGTTGAATTTATATATTTTTGTGTACGTAATTTTATTGTTTGCTATCAATGTCAATTAAGTAATGTAATGTTGTAAAGCGCTGTGATACACATGTATGTCTGTAAGAGCGCTATATAAATGCCAATATTATCATTATTATTATTATCATATCTTGTGATACATTTTACACTTAAAGGCATGCACTTTATTATAATTTAAAAACTTTCAGTCACTGCCGTTAAATATATACGTTACATTTACAAACGATCCGGACATTCAACTTAGCGTGTAGATTTCCATATCTGGTTAGTGATAGTAGGCATATAAAGTAAATCAAACACCGACAATATGCTATAGAAATAGTTTGATGAAAATAATATAGAGATTCGAGGTAACCAACGTTAATTTAAATGACGTATATGCCGTTATGTAATAATCACCAGATAATGCTGTTTTCATACGCCTCTCCCGTCCCGGAATTTGGATTCATTCGCTACTTTCCTTCTTTTTAAAAACTTCAAACATTATATCTAAAGATTGAAAATCGTGAAGCTGACAGAATATCTATTCATCTTAACTGTCAATCTTTGATAATAATAGATCGCTACGTCTTTCAAACAGTTTCACTCAGCCTTAATTATTTTGTGCGCCACCTATTGAAGACGAATGCGAACATGACAGTCACATTATTATCATCATGTGGTGCGAACATGATTTTAATGTAGGCCATACTGTAACATATTTAACTGACCTCAAACTGATTTCTTGAAAACCCTTGCGATCGTGTACTTTTTAAGAGGTGCATACATAATTATACATTCAAACAAAATACTTATGTTAAAGATAAAGACCAGTTCTGGCCATGCGATTGCATTGTGAAAGAAACGTTGTGGAATCGATCAGAAAAGGTTGATCATCTATAGCATATACGTATTGGTGTGTACTGCAAGGTTCTGGAATCATCAAAATGATAAGAAATTTGGTCTTGGTAAAGTTCTGATATCACTATGGTGATTATACCTTTTGGTAGCTCGAGAGGAGGAGCATCCATTGCCCATGCGTAGAGGATCTTAGAGCCCGAAGCACACGGTGGAGCAGTCATCTTCTTCTCATCTCTGATCATGTCCATCTCACCGCAATCCCTAAATAGACGACAAAAAGATTATTTGTTTAAATAGAAGGTAAAGCTTTAGCTTGGAGAGTATGTAAAAACTTTCTTATAGCTTTAAGCATGGTGGCTCAGTGGTTAGAGCGCTCGCCTCATGAATGGGAGGTCGTGGGGTTCGAACCCCGGCCGAGTCCATACCAAAGACTTATAACAGTGGGACCTTCTGCCTTCTATATAGCTAGGCGCTCAGCATATTAGATTGGAGAAGGGCAGTAATAACACATGGCCCGCTGGAAGAGCAGTTTCATAACTGAAGTTGCTACCATTGGTAAATAAAACGTTATTATCATTATTTATTATTATTATTATTTTATGTTGAATAATATCACAACAGCAATGTCGCAATAAGGAGTTTCCTCTTGAAATTCCCTCATGCACATTTCACCCACATAATTGAAAACGAATTACATCTTTGGAACAAATTTAGATGCCATCTGTGTATGTAGTCTCTTCATTTTAAATGTAATGTATGTGCAGTGATTTTCACTGTCTGTGATTTTCAGGTCAGGTGTTGTGTCAATTGTTATCATTTGGATGATTTTAGTAAATTGGATAATATTATTTTAATTCACTATGTCTATGTGATAACTTAATTTGATCAATATCTAAACAATTAGATTTCCAACAATCTCCTTGTGCTGATGTCATTCGTGAGGCCTCCATGGTCTCCATAGGTCGTCAGTGAGAATTGACATTTAATGAGCAACGCGGAGTGTATAGTGCAGAGCAACATCAAGAAGCCATTGAAGATTAAAATTGCGCCATGCATGGTATATAATTAATCCACAGCCATGCATGCGCGATGTATCAACGGTACACGGCAATCCAATTCCTCACATAGCAAGTTAACCGGGAGAAGAAAGGAGGACGAAAGGGTTATAATCAGATTGAGATGGGTAAGCGCGAGATGTATTAAATTATAGGCAAAATAAATCTAGTGGGGGCGAATAGCCGTGACCCATCACTTCCCTCTACATAAAAGAAGACAACAAAAACACGGAAATCCATTTTAGGGCCAGGAATTGTCATAATATGGGGAAGAACCAGTGGTATTGGGAGGAATGAGTATTCCAAAAACTATACCATGGAAAAAGTTGTCGGGGGGGGGGGGGTAGTTTGCCCCAATCCACCATTAAAGAGCATGGAGAAAACTTGTTAGATTCCCGAAATCATATTCCTGGAAAGTGACAATTAGAGGGACATAATGTCTGAGATTTCTTATCTGTCATTAGAACTATTAGTTTTCGAGGGAGGGGGGCAAGTGTCAGGAAAAATCGAAAATGCCCTTTTCTTTCTGACAATCCTTGAATTATTTGTGCATAAATGTATTTACTCATGCAACAAATTAAACGACGGGTAAGGAATACGGTTCCAAGAAATTCCAAAAAAATAATAAAGAAAGTAAACCATTGCGGCCCTTAGTGAACAAGCTGTGAGCCAAAATCCTAGGTATTTATTCATTTTCGTTAGGTTTCATGAGCGGCAGGTTTCATCTTCTCACAGCTTTATGAAAGTAGAGAATCAACATAATATTCTATAAAGTGATTTTCTTCACATCCCCTGCTTCCCATCCATTCACAATCTTGCAAAATATATTCAATATCATTTAAATAAATTTGCTTAGCGTTTCCGCAACAGCATGGAAATAGGCATAAACTTATGCTGGTAACTACGATTGACATTGATTCACCATATAAAAAGAAATCATTTCGATCTTAAACCGAAATTCATATGTAAAGAATTTGTTTGTGGTTCACCATGTAATAATAGTGCCATATTGTGTTATAGTATTCACCGCAATGTAATGCATAACCATTATCTTTGTAACGAAATCAAGAGTAACTTATTATTCATTTTCATATGAGTAACTAGCAATAGTCATAGTAAATCCGCAATTAAAGCGTGTCCAATTTCAGGTGTCGCTCTGTGGGAAAATGGCTTTGATACCGTCTGTTTCGGTTTAGATTTTCTTAAATGAAAACTAAGTTTTAAAGCTAATTAATGAACCAAATTTAATATGTCGAAACTTCTTCAATTAAGGCACTAATATTTTTTCATACTTTATACTAATTCCACTGTGTAAACACTTGAAATATTAGATCGGTTGAAGTGTTCGTTGAAGTGTTCAACATCAAACTAAAAGGTATCTGTCTTATTCTCTTTCATAATTTTTACGTTCTTTTGCATTAGAGCGACTTGAGCATTTCAAATGTATATGGCGCCTTATTATTCATATTCTTCTTCTTCTTCTTCTTCTTCTTCTTCTCCTTCTTCTTCTCCTTTTTCTTCTTCTACTTCTTCTTCTTCTTCTTCTTCTTCTTCTTCTTCTTCTTCTTCTTCTTCTTCTTCTTCTTCTTCTTCTTCTTCTTCTTTTTTAATTACATTATTATTATTATTAGCATTATTAATTATTACTATTATTGTTATTATTATTATTATCATTATTATTATTATTATCATTAATAACAATAAAATCATCATTATCATTATCATAATGATTATGTGGAATATTATCAATACTTGTATTAACAACCGTTTTGAGAACGGCCAATTTGATTAAAATGAAATTAGTGTATACATTAGATCCAGAACGTATACTTGATGATACTCAGAGTATACGAAGAAGTAGGCTTTTGTTTGAACTAGATATTCATGAATCATAATTATGATAAAAGCGAGTGCATGTAACGCAAAGTGTCACGTGACACAACAGGTAGGCCTATATATATTAATCGATATCACAGCGCACAAATTGACTCATTATAGCTGGCTAATTGGCTACGGGTTCGGAACAACCTTGGTATATTGCTACTCGGAGTGGCATTTGAGCAGCGTGCGATTGACCTTTACCGAGAGAAAGTCCTGCGGGGATTGGATCTAACGAGGTTTATTAATGCGTGAAATGCTATTTCTGTTGAGGTATATTTTATTCATGTAATTTCAAACGACGATTTATGCCTGTATATCAACAGAGCTAATGCTCGCAAATAGAAGACGCAATTTGGTGTAACAATATTGTTAGATGAATTAAATTTTAAGTACAAAGGCCATTATAGCATCTACAATTTCAAAGATAAATACCAATTATTGTAATTTAAAAAATATGCATTTACAGTCATTGATTGATTAGTAAAGGTTCTCTGCATGTTACTTTAGACAATTTATAGAGACGTGTAAATAAAAACAAAGGTTATTCTTATGAGACAAAGGGAGCAAAAGTGTTGAGGATTGGGAGGAGGAGAAAAAAGAGGATAATGGGAGAAGGTGGAGAAAATGAAGGCGAGGACAAAGTGGAAGAGAGGAGTATGAATATAAGAATAACAATTTAATTTATAAAAATATTCAGTAGGCCTACTTAGTTGGCATATAGATCTAGGTCTACGTCCAAATTAGTTACATGTTCATGATTTTGAATTCGTTATAATTATCAAATTACATAAAATTCAGGGAATCTTTAGAAATCAAAATTACCATTCTGATATTCCTCTAACTTTATGATTAAGATTAGCTCACCATGGTTTTTGTTGCTCCATTCCTGGGTCTTTGCATCCATAGAGGAGAATATGATGGGCTGTTCCCGGCGTCGTAACAGGAGAGAATCCAACTATAAAATAATAAAGGAGAAAAAATAGATATTCCTTATTAAAGAAAGGAGAAATAAAATCATGATGTGAGAGTAGAAGAAGAAAAAATAAAGAATGGAAACCCTTTTAATCGTTATCCAAAGTGTGAACAATGCTGAATGGTTCACAATAATATTAGTAATATATATTATATGCACAGTTTGATGAATACAGTAATACAAAAGCTCTCCTTTACCATGAAAAATAACATCACTTATATCAAACAACAGGCTAAATTAATGATATGATTGTAGTTACTTTTGAAACTGAGTTATATTCGTTCCTTTTCTGTTCATTAAATTTAACTTTCTTAAGTAGTATATTAAAGGGAAAGTCCACCCCCAAAATAAGTTTGTTTCGATAGAGGCAGAATAATAAGAAAATCAGGTAAGTGAAAGTTTGAGCAAATTCTGAATGAAAATAAGAAAGTTATGAATTATTGAAGTTGTGATCAATCAAATACAAATTGGCAACTCTGTGACTTATTAAACGAGCTCTCCTTCATTTGCTTTGTGCATAATATTCCATAAAATCATGTTTTCTTCGTTATTGATGACGGAATATATATTTGTTCCTTGCAGGGGGAGTATAGAAACATATTTGCAATTATTATATTTAGGGTGCATGTATGGTTGAAATTTTTCTTGAGGGAAAATGAAAATTTTAGAATTTTTTAGTACTGAGCAAATGGAAGTTGAGCTCGCATGATACGTCATAGAGTTGCCAATTTGTGTTTGATTGATCACAACTTCAAAAATTCTAACTTCCTTATTTTTAATCGGAATTTGCTCAAACTTTCACTGACTTGTTTCTCTCATTTTTCTACTCCTATTAAAACTAACTTAATTTCAGGGTGGACTTCCCCTTTAATTTAAAAGGAAACAATTGTATTCACCCCTTCTATCTCTCTCTCACTCTCTCTTTCCCTCTCTTTCTCTCCCTCTCTTTCTCTATTCCATCCATCTCTTTATCTCTCCTTAGCTCTCTCTCCCCTCTCTCTCCCTCCCTCTCTCCTATTGTCTCCTCTCTCTAATGCAAAACTCATTAATTATTGATCATGTTGGGGATGAAGTTGTCCATTGTTCTTCTTTTGAATAACCCGCCAACCGTGATTGTGTTCCAGAAAATTAGCGTAATCATGCTTCCAAAATATCCATAATGAGAGCACTACCTAGTGATAACCAAATGTTTCTTTCTAATTTGTTCATTAGCTTTCGCCGGATTAGAAGATTAATTGATATGCTATTTAAACGAAATTGCTTTAATAAATGAGCCCAAGGCTAAGGCAAGAGAAAGTGACGGTCATATCAAAACTCTGAGTGAGTAAAGCACTAAATCATTCAGCTTGTACGAAATTCAGAGTTCGGAGAGGGTTTTTGGAGAAATTAATTTTGGAGGATAACACGAATATTGCGATAGCCCATTAAGATGAAAACATCATAATCCGAAGCATTATCTATTTGAAAGAAGAAACGTTATAATTCTGTAATATAAAAATACAAATTTAGAACATACCGCAAAACTGCAATTTAACAGTTATTATAAAAACATAATCATATGCATCTATGAACGTGATTTAATTTCAATCGATTGAAAATTACATTTTGGCATAACAAAAGTGTGAAAATGATAGAAATTAAGCTGTCGTAAAATATTCTTTTTCGTTCTCTCTCCCCCTCTCTCTCTCTCTCTCTCTCTTCTGTCTTTTCTGTCACTTGTCACATTTTTGTTTCTACCACCTTTTTTTCTCCTAACTTTCCCTTCACCCTGTTTAGGTTACAAAAATAAAAATATATAAACTTACCTATGTAAGCACCTCTATTCCTTGGCATCTGCGCTGCGTAGCAAAAATAGTCATTGGCCTAGGAAGATAATGAAAGTAAAATCTTGAAATAGTAAAAGTATATATATTCTATCCAGGATATTGTTTGGTTTGCTCTTGTTGTCTTGTTTGTTATGATTTATGTAAATCCGGGAAATCACAAGATTTAATCATGATAATAAATAAATCAAAGATTTCATTATAAACATGATCATGATCATTCTGACATAACAGTCATGAAACAAAAAGTTAATCAGCATTTAATAAGAGAATGTTATGTATACATTATTATAATCGCCATAAGCTCAGATTATTCCTCACTTCCCCAACTAAAATGAAAAAAACAATTAGGTTAATAATGTAAAAACTTTTCTTTATACTCTTCCCCTTTATAATCACCTCTCTGTATTTGGTTCCCCCACAACAATATGTATTAGGTATGATAAAAGAAAATAATAGATGAATGTGAAAAAAGGGATTTTGAAAAGTTGAAAATTAAGCATTATATCGAAGTAAGCCATCTTGATGGTAGATCTTCGTTTTGTCAGAAAGACAATATTGCAGGTTTCATGCAATTACACACATGCCAATGCATGAATAATTTCTAAGGGCAATAATTTTTTTTTCATTTCTTATTTTGTAACTTTTGACTTGTGACAGTGGTGTTAATACTGGGAGTAGCCTTGAGAAACCAAAGACATTTGTTACTCCCTCACATCATGGTAGTAGGTCCATGCTCCCATCCACTTCATCGCAGTGTACTCATCTTTTTTCATTTGTATCATTCGTCTATTTTACGTTCAATGTTCTTTTTAAAATTGTTTACTTCTGCATACATTGCATGTTAAGGAGATGAGAAATAAATGAATTGGCATAAATGTGTATTCTTCTTTGTAATTTGTACGTATATATATTTTTTTTCAGACAGAGTATATGCCATAAGAGTTTCAAGTTTAAGTTCCAAGTTTATTTATTTCCACTTTATCAATGATAACATACTTGAACATAATGCGCATGGTAATAATTAAAGCTAAACATACAATATAGGAACATAATGTACATGGAAATAGTAATAACAAAAGATACAATCATAAGTATGATAAATACATTGCACAAAACAAAACAAGAACCTAAAAAAAGCTAGATAGAGTGGGAATCAGCTGAAAAGCAAAGCTTTTTATATGTAGTTTCCAGTTAATAGTTTTGTATAATTAGGGTATAAAAGAGTCGTATAAATATGTATGGCCCTGCATGCAGAAAAATATTAGGACTGGTTTATTATAATTTGAAGAAGAGCGGGTTTAGATTGAGCACACAGTGGTTGTTGCATTTATCATTTATCTACTGAAAAATATACTGTTTACTTGTAATCACTGCAACTTGGCAGTATATGACTGGGGCCCGCCTATATATGAATAACTGTTTTTGTAATATGTGTTTATCATTGTCTTTCTGAGGGATATGTAGCACAGTTTTATCTAACCATTAATACTCCACCAACCTAGTCGTAACAAAAGAAGGGGCAGATTGAGATGTAATGCGACTGAACACTATACATTTGATTCGAATAGTATATAGAATACCGAAAAGTAAGGATAGACTTGCTCTTCACTTTCGAAAGTGGGGGATAGACTTTAAATGATGTTCAGATGATGCATAACAATTGGAAGTCATGTTCTTTAATTTTCATTTTCATTTTGTTTTTTTACATGTTTTATTTCTCAATTGCCACCTGCCTTGAATATCTTGTTTATATTTAGTTCATTGTGATTGTTCGTCGTTTTTTATTAATAAAAAAGTTCAATTTAAAAAGAAATCAATTCGAATATCAGTTTTACACTCTTCAATACAAAAACTCCTTTAGATCATTTAACTACAATATTTCACTCGCGGGTCTCAGTTAGCATTCTTCGAACTCACATCGAAGATTTTAAGTTGAGATTGTGATTTAAAGTTACATTCAATACACTGTTCCGGAAGGACAAATAGGTCACACAACGACTATATTTCATAGAATAATATTATCAGCACACACTGAACATCTAATGATAATTTCGTTAAACAGTTACCTTTTCCGGATGAACATTTGGCATCCGTAAATCGGATGTTCCATTCTCTGGTTTGTCTTCATCTACTGATGATGATTGGTATGACGGTCCATCCATTGGAACCATGAATGAAGGCTCGTAGCTGAAATACACAGACGCTCCATCACCTTCATCTTCATCTCCTTCTCCTCCATTCTCCAGCTCTTCTTCTTCCTCCAAAGTGTTCTGTAAATCAGTTTCGTATCTATCTTCAAGCCATGGTAATCTCGACAAAGCTGCGATCCATTCTTCCCTCGTGTTGGCGCCCAAAACCTGACATAAAGTCAGTAAAGAAAGCGCAAGAACGAGGAAAATATGTCGAAAAGATGCCATGGTTTTTGTTTGATGATACCCGTAAAGCTCCGTATGTTGCGCACCTTTTTTAGATGGAGATAAAAATGTCAACCACTTTGGTGTGCGTGCACTTTTCGGTGCCCATGGAAGTGTGTGCGTGGATGTTTGTGTGTGTGAGCACGGGTATGGTATGAGCGTGTGTGTATGTGTGTGTGCGAGCAGGAGGCGCCACGGATTTCCATCATTGCCATTGTGTTTGTGTACACTTTCAGCGCACAGCTCACCGCATTAATAATAGCATCAAGTGGTAGTGTGTGGGTTAATATTACATAGGATAGTAAGGAGAATGAGATTGTACGGAATTGATGAAGAACGGGAGTGGGAGGAGAGGACAGAAGAGAAAATCCCTTGCATAGCAAATCAGGGAGAAAGCACGTCAGTGTGTTGCTATGGGAACCACAGTTCGTGCTTGCGCATATCGACATCTGACTTATTCGGTTGTTGTTTACCATGCATTGAATGTTCGCCCGAGGACGAAGAACATACTTCAAACTCAAGCTTCCGCATGTTGAAATAGTGTCAATAAATGATGGAACGAATACATTTAAATGAATTTCATTTTCAAAGTCCATGAGCGATGTAAAATATATTTAAAAAAAACAGATCCATCTACGGTGTATACAGTTTTAACAGCAGGGTATCAAATTAGATTTCTCATACTCTCTTATTAATGATCTTGTATGATATTTGATTTACAGAAAATATGATCCATGTTTCTTTCATAATGTACGTTGATTTCATCTTCAATGATCTTCATTCACCTACATCTATATGAAGGCAACTTGTAATGGCGAGGTAGTGACACAAAACACTGTTTCTCGAAATTTAGAACCCATTTTTTTTCTTCTTCATAAACATAAGATTTCTAAACCTAATAACCGGTAATTAACAAGTTTCCATGAAAGTGTATCTTCTTAGCTGCAATATCGGTTAAGGTTTGGATGCTCATTATCTGTGGTAACGAACATATGAGGCTTTCTTCTTCGCAGATAACAACAAGTATGGTTGTTATGACTGATATAAACCGGGTACGTTCTTTTCTTGATCTCCTTTTTCTTGTTGATGTCATTCTTCTTCGTCTCCTTTTCTTCTTCAACTCCTCCTCCTCCTCCTCTTTCTCCTTCTTCTTTCCTGTTCTGTCTTTCCCTCTTCTTCTTATTCTTCTTATTCTTTTTTTTCTTTTTCCTTTTAGATTTTAGACTATAAGCAGGGTGGGCTCAAAATGATGAATTTTAGGTTGTTTGTAAAAGCACAAAGAATAATGTGCATAAAAAGGCCTGTAACAGGAACTCATGATATCAAATGGAAACAATAATTTGAATATTTAATGAGACCGATAGGAGGGAATTCAATAATTTATTGCAATTATTGGAGAGATACAGTGAAACCCATATTACCTTCTTTTTATCAGAATCTTCTGAAAGCATGGATAGATATCAAAGAATATGTTAAAGCAGAAGAGGGATACAGAGGGAATGAATTATTTTGTAATAGTTTTATTCAACTAGAAGGTCAAACCTTATTTGAAGAAACTTTGTTGAAAAAAGATATATATCGACTTCATTACATTTGTGATGAAAATGGAGAATTGAAACCTGAAGCTCATTTTATAATGTTAGGTTTGAGCAGAGTGGAAATTGATAAAGTAAACACAATTTATAAAGTAGCCCCTTATGAATGGAAACAAAATTTTCAACCTGTAAGAAGTCAATTCACACTGGCTTTACTTTTTTTCTTCTTTTTTTTCTCCTCTTCTTCTTTTATTTTTATTTTTATTTTTTGTTTTTTTGTTCGTTCTATGTTGGTGTGTGTTGTGTATACTGTTGTACTATGTGTTTATTAAGTGTTGTGTGGAGTGGGGGTAGTAGGTGTTCTCTAGCTCTTTCTCTTTTTATTTGTATCATTTATCTTTTTTTTTTAAATCATAACCCCTCTTTCTTCTCTGAAGGAACAAAAATATTGTGGAAAAGAAAAGAAATAATTTGAAAATTATACGCAAACTGGTCGAGGAAATATTACAAACTTTATTTGTGATTTTGTTTATGTGAACATTTTTCATCTGTTAATTTGTAACCTTGTATGGAAATGTAAAAGCTCACTTGGAAATTTATTTAGACCTGTGTGAAGATTATTTTGTTATTTTGTATACAATGTTATAAATTATCTACAATTTTCTATATGAGAGAAGAGAATAAAAACCTATGAAGAAAAAAATGGGGGGGAAAAAAAAATCGTAATTATGTCAAGTGCATATTGCTGCTGTTAGTCAGAGAGGTTTTTATATTATTAACACCTCTCTGGCTCACAACAGGACAAGTGATTATTATTAAGATAAAGGGGTAATTCCAACAGAAAATTGAGAAAACTTGAGAAAAATGTTTTTACGTACATCCGATCAAAGTGAAAAAATGGTCATTTTTGCATTTGCCAAATATTCTTTCAAATTCAATACAAATCTATTTCCACTTAGATAATAAAACATAAAATACAACAATAGTAATTTTCATTCATAAAAATGGATAAAAAGAGATACATTGTATAAAAGGAAGAAAAATATTGTTGACAAAAAGATTCCAAAATTGATGGAACATTTAAGCCAATAAAGCGAATGATACATTCTCACACTTTCAACCTCTTCATCCCTACTCCCCCCCCCCTTTTTTTTTTGCAGGTAGCAACGCCCACCGCCCCCTAGTATTTGTGTATTGTTTTTTTTCGCGAACCGCTGTCACAAACCACAAAACTGTAAAATGCGTATTTTCCAGTTCTGTGTCGCAAACAAAGCGGATTATACTAAATAGACATAAACGCAGGTGGCGCTCTTCCGCTTCGCTTTGGGGGATTTAAAAATGTCGGCGAACAGAGTGGTTCAGGTAAGAAAACATCACATTTCTCCTTTAAGAAATAACTAAGACCACATTTTGATTTAATTTTACACGGTAGAATCATATAAATTCGTACTGAAGTAGTTGAATTATCGTAAAAACTGCATTTTCATGTTGAATTTACGAGGATTTATGAGGTTAAATTTGTGTAATTCCCACACGTGTAAATTTATGTTGGATCTACATTTTGATGGGGGAGGGGCAATCTTGTGTGTGAAATCGAGCCAGGACAGATGGGGGAACAAGTTAGATGTGAGCCTGCGGGCTCACTGTAATAATTTGTGTATTAAACGGGTTAATATAAGTTTTTTTTTCTATAACCATTTACACACAATGTTTCATCATGATCTTAAAGGAAACCTAAACCCAAAGAATAAGTATGGTGGTGTGACCAAAGTTCGCGCGTGACCAAAGTTCGCGTAGATCTACTAACACTAAAAGCGCTTATAACAGGAGAACGATACGCGATGCCTGTGTGGGACTGAGACAACGAAATCTTTGAGCACCGTCGACAACTCCAAAGGTCAAAATGCGGCATAAAAATGTGAATAAGCTAGCTTTTTCACGCTTTTTATCATAACAAATTGTGTTTTTTTTACATGAAAATCAGTTTATTAGAGGGATCGACTCCGAAAAATAATGATAAAATTCCAATTTCTTACGCGAAAAACGGAACCTGCGCGCCTGCTTCCACCGTATCTGTGTTTGTGAATTTCAATGAATCTATGGTTCGTAAGAATACAAATTTAAAGGGGGAAAGAGGAGAGACAAAGAGAGAAAAGAGCGAGAACTCGTGTATGGCTGACATATAAAATGGAGACACATGATAATTTTTTCAAACAAACAAATGACATGCAGATAGGGACTACATTGACATTAACACATAAACATTGAAAAATATTGTCTTTTATTTGCAAAATTTAACAAGGGTATTTTTATCGGGCAATATTTCAATGATAGAGAGAAATTATTATATTTTTCAAAGTTTCAATATAAAGTTCGGCTTCTGATTGAAACTACGTAACTTTTTGGAATGTTTACATATATAAAGCCCATCACAAGAGGGCAGTAAATATCATGCGCGAACTTAGGTCACACTTTTTGACGGACGTCGGTAGTGGTAAGGCTTCCGATATTCTCGTCTTATCATTGATTTGAAGTAAATAAAGCCTTGGAATGTTATATAATCTGATTATATGATAAATTACGAATCTTATGACGTATGGAACATGATATATGTTGATCTGGATTTTTTGAAATATGCAAGAAAAGAAAAATATCCGCGAACTTTGGTCACCCCTTCATACTGTAGGTATTCTGAAAAATGAGATGTATTCCTGCCCTTTGATGTACAATATTCCTTACGAAAATATACAAGATATATATAAATGAAGATATTCTTCGCATTATGTGATGCCTTTCAGCATAACATGGGCGCAGCCATTTTCTTGAAAATGTGACGTACCTGTTGAAGTTGTACATGTATCATGCACCAAGCTTTAGTTGGAAAGAATTTTTAAATCAATAACGAAACCTTTACTTTTCAATGAAAAAAAATAATAATTGAGATGATATAAATTATATAAGGTGAATAATAAATAACAGGGGCACAATTGTAACAAAATTAATTTATAAATACTACACTATAGCAGTTGACAAATCCATTTCATTTATGAGAAACCTTCACCCCAGGAGAGCACTGACTTACTTATGCAATTTGCCTTCTGGCAATTATAGTACAAAGGATAATAGCAGGTGAATGAAATGCTTCATCACCACACACGTCTGAGAAAGAAGCATCCATAAATTTGAATACATTTACTTGATAACCGACTTCGCATAGTACGTCACATTATCAAGAAAATGGCGATGCCCATGTCGTGCTGAGTAACTGTAATTTATTTTTGCTTTATACCTCTCTCATACACTTTGGTGGGGAATCTTGTAGATTTATGGGCAATAATATAATATATCTCTCAGAATAGGTAAATTTATTACTTGGGGTTCGGTTTCCTTTAATTGTTGCATCATATTCTTAATTGTCATGATTGTTGCAATTACAAATTAATTAAAACAATGTCAGAAGCTCAACAAAACAGAATTTGGCTCATTGGATGGACGCTGACTTCCAAGGACTCAATTCCTGGCTCACGTTGCATCTTTAAATTCCAAGCCATAAAGAGAGAAACTCTTGTTTTTAAAAGCTGGCTTACGTAGTTGACATGATGTGTGTATAAGGGCGTGTTTATGCTCATCTTTTTCTGGCCAGAATCAGGCATCTGTTACGCGTTTAGTTTCAAACACGGTTGTGTCCTTTCTCACTTTTGTAGAATCACTGAAAAAAGGCGATCACGATCGCCGATCGTAAACTCACAAAAAGGTGCGTTTACAATTTGTAAACGTGTTTAAATGGGGTCAATGCACTGACCTCTAGTGGGTCTACGTAGCATGCATAGTGCAGGTTTGCGAATCCAGCTGCAAGACCAATTAGGGCCACCCAGCAGGAATTGCCTGGAGGAGCCAGAGAAGTGAGCATAAACAGTACACCGTGGAACTGCGATTACGATGAGCGTTTACGATTTCATATCGCTCATTCTGCCTTCAAAATTGAGCATAAAGCCATAAACGCAGTCTAAGCTGATCATAACTTTTTTTATGCAGTGTAGATCTATTTGTCACACATAGCTGCATTACTAATTTACTATCCTGGCTCAGTGGCTGTTTATTAAAAACCGTTCTATCGATTCTCAACATTTCAAACACCACTGTACAAAACTCACCTGAGTTCACTCAAAATCAGTACTTAAGTGACAATAGATGATACCTAAATAGCAGTAAAATACAATTTTTCAACTTACCGATGTTAGAAAGAATATTTTAAAAATTCAATGTGAGTCTACTGTCAAACTTGCCGATCAGCCACTTCATATTCATTGTGTGCATTAGTGTGCAATTGTGTGCAGAGTGTGTATTGTGTGTTATACCTGCCCCCAGCAAGTATACACATTAGCATTGACTCTATGCTTTGCTGGAGTGGTATTTGCATCTATCCAAATTTTTTAATCAGTTATTCAGTGTTTTAAAATACATATTAAGGAGACCAAGCAAAAAGGACATTTTGGAGAATGAATGCCATCACTGCTGGCTCCCTACCCTACCCCCCTCCCCCCCCCCCCAAAGAAAACGTATGCTGATGCTTTTGTTAGACATGTGTCTGTAGGATATTAATGAATAATTTTATAAAGTTTATTGTAAATTCAGCACTAAAATGTTTTACCTTCACTCAAAAGTTTATGTTGATAATCATTGATATTATTGAAGTTGAGCTAAATCCTTATGCAAAATCTGTCATTTGAATTTAAACTTTTACTGATAATATTTTATTCATTAAACCCCTTTGCAGGCTATACGGCCACACATCCCACTCATCAAATTTCGGGCAGGTGGTGGTATCAGAAGAGGTAAGCATTTGTACCTTCTAAGTATTATTATTATATTTGTTTTGTTAAAGTACAGGTGTATACCCCAATACATGTTTACATGTGCGCATTTGCGGTAATGCCTTCATCTTGTACAACTGTAACCCTCTTGATAGGTATTCAAAATCCGGAAATGACAATGATTCTAAATAGTGTACATGTACATGTGAGCTTGGCCTATTTCTACATTGTAGCTATGGTACAGAGAGGGCAAACTTGTGGCTAGTATTTCAGGTTGGGAGCTATTGGCGGCTCAATATAAATCAAAGAGTTTAATAAAAGTACATGTAATCACATTCTCAAACTGCATTGTGTTTGATTATATCTTTGCAAGCTTATCTAAAATTCTTTTGCAAACCTGAACAATGATGTCTCATTCCTTTTTCTTGATTAGCGTCAGCTTGTAGATCTATGGCAGTCGGATATTGAAATGAATTTACAAGCAGCATGAATGTAGATCTCTTGTGGTAAAAAAGAAAACTGCAGCTTTGTAATACATGTCTTGTTTATGAATGTTCATGATCTGCAAAGTGGACATGTAAAATATATATATACTCTGTAAGTGACACAAGCCACATGAACATTAGCATTGACACAGCGCTGGTGTGGTAGTGATGTAGAATTCTATACAATGTTAAACATGAAAGGTCTACATGTAAATGTTGATCTTGTTTTTCTCATCAGTGATATCACCAGTGACCGTTGCATCCATCACGCCCCCACGTCCGCCTTGTCCTATTTCTAGTGCTAAAGATAATACTGGTGGTATAGATTTCATACAGATTTCACCCATACAAAGAAGCAAAGTATAGTTGTTTTTTTATAGCAACCCTTTCATGGATCATTATGTACATACGATATTACAGGGGAGGGCACAATATTTTTGGCTCTTGAATTCACAATCAGTCAATCAAAGTATAAAATCTAGGGTTGTTTTTTGGAGGTAATATGTAGGAACAGCTATAAATGGGAATACATGGGTGTTTCTCTGTTCCTCTTGTTTCTCTCATCTAAAAATATCTCCCAAAATCTTGCGTAAAAGACTATACTTGCTTTCTATTTCATCCTTTTCTTTTGGAGTCATTCATTGTACTCTTTTATTCAGATTTCTTTGTTATTTTTCACTTGGCTCTTTCTAGTCAGGCATGTATTTCCTCAGCTTCTCATGTATGCTGTGTCTACTTTTTGTTGATTTAATGATGGGCTGTTGTGTTATCATTGCTCATCAAATAAATATTTAAACAATTAATTGAAGTGTTGGGTTAGATGTGGATGGAAAAGAAAAAGAAGAAAGATTTTTTTTTTTTTTTAAGTGGACACAAAAACAGCTGCCCAAGGGATCCTTAAAGCTGAAATTTCTAAATGTAGCTGGACAATATAATTTTTTTGTTTTTAGCTATTACATGTTTTTTTAATTTGATTTCCTTCCAAATATTTTTGAATATGTGATTTGGATCATTGTGTGATAGTGAGCAGATTCCGAATGACTCACTTCCATTGTTTGAGGGCTCAGAAACAAGAAACATCCTGGAAGTATTTGAAGATTGAAACTGGATGATACATTTACACTAAAAATGAGAAAGGTGCCATGGGACTTCTGCCCCAGAATATGTTTCTAGAGTAAATGACACACCTAGCACACACCTAGAACTGATTTACCAACTGGTAAACAAACTCTGGAAAAGTATTCTCCTCACCAACAATTAAAATCCTACATGCATGTATTACCAAATAAGGGAAAGTGTTGTTTGTTCGTTTTCTTTCTTTCTTTTTTTAAATATTTTGTTAAAGCTCTTATATTCCCTTTTTTGGTCTTTTTATACATTCTTTGTTGCTGTTTTGTTGAGTACATTGTTTCTTTGTTTTCTTTGTTTGTTTTAGGGTTTTTTTTCTCTGCCTTTGGAGGTAGTTTTAATGATGCAGTTGTCTATGTTGGTGGAGTAGTTGTTCTAGGGGATTATTTGGCTACATAGTTGTTGTCCAAAGGTAGTAGTGTAGCTGTAGCATACTACAGTAGATGTACAGACAGAAAGCACTTACCGTATATTTGGTATCCTAATTAATGAGAGTCAGAACAGAGCTTGAAAGATTAATAAATCATCATTGTGGTTTTGTTTGTACCCGGAGATGAGATACAATGTAACTGAAACTAATTTATGGCTTAGACCCCTGTTACACATGCGTCGGCTTTTAAAGCGGGCCCCGGAGGCGGCCTCATGCCTGCAATTTGAAGGCGCCTCGAGATCATCAAACCCCTGTTACGCATGATCTCGGGCCCGCAATTTTGCGTCTACACATAGGCCGGCCTCACGTTGCCTTTTCACGAGCTGATGTTGGGGCGGACTCCAGAAAGACAGAAAGAGAAAGTGATAGAATTATAAAAACTAAGAATAACATAAGAGAAGGTGATAGAAGGAAGAAACAAAGAATAACATAAGGAAAGACGGAAAGAGAAAGTGATTGAATGACAAAAACAAAGAATAACATAAGGAAAGACAGAAAGAGAAAGTGATAAAATGACAAAAACAAAGAATAACATAAGGAAAGACAGAAAGAGAAAGTGATAGAATGATAAAAACAAAGAATAACATGAGGAAAGACAGAAAGAGAAAGTGATTGAATGACAAAAATAAAGAATAACATAAGAGAAGGTGGCAAAGGGCGCTGATGTATATGTTGATTATGATGACAGGTCACGTCACTACCGCTTATAAGCCGGCCCCGAGTCCACTTTGGTGTTATACCTACTGATTGCGGGACTGAGGCCGGCCTCAAGCCACATCCAGAGGTGGACCGAGTCCACCTGGCCTCAGTCCGGCTTTTCAAAAAAAGTTGGTGTTACACATACGTCGAGCCGCCTCCGGGGCCGGCCTCCGTTCACTTGCAGACGTATGTGTAACAGGGATCTTAGAATCAAGTTCATGTTCTTGAAATATAGTATTTTAATGATTTAATAATTCATCCATAATAACAGCATGCAAAGCGAATAATTTTATTCTAGAATATTTTGTAGTCTTTTCTCTCTCTCTATATATATAAATTGTTAGGTTTTTATTTGTTATCTCCATGGTTTATTTCTTTTCATTAATGCATTTTCATTTGATCAGATTTTTGGTTTCTGGTTTTGCTTTAGCTGTGTGACGTAGGTATCTATAATGCAAAAATATAATTGTAAGGGAATTGTGTTTCTTTGCTATGAGAGCCTCCTGTCACTGAAATTCAACAAAAGACAACAAAATAACCAATGTTAAAAGTGCATTGACAATCAGTGTTCTGTACATTGTACATGTAGCAAGGGGAAGTGGCACCTTAAACTCTGTCAGGAAGTTATTTACACTTCCTTCTCACAGCTGTTTACCAGATAGTGGTAGAGTTCTTATCCTTGTTGGAAGTGATAATCCTTGTAAATAAATAACTGAGTATCTGTCCTATTCTAGGGGTAACAGAGTAATCTTCTATGAATCAAGAAATGTTTACATTGTACATTCTAGTTATTATCAATGCCTGCAGTGTACCTTGATTATGTCTAATCTATTCAGCATATTCTGACAAATAATTTCCTTATGTTACTTCCCTACAATATACATGTACCTAATTTCAGAATACCTTAATTTGTAAGAGCCGAAATCAATGGTCCTTAACAACCACACAATGTATTTTGTCAAGATTCTTTTAATAATTGTAATATTCCGCTTTTACATTTATAGCGCCCAATACATCAACGATGTGTCTTAAGAGCTTTACAGAACTATTATTACCCGGTCATCGGATTCAGGCTTACACTCGCACACAAGATATGCACATTCTCCAATCCCAGGGGAGCATATTGTCTAAGCCTATCAAACAATGATCTATAAGAAATTAGATGAAATCTTTTGATTTTTGCCTTTTTCCACAGTGATACCAGCTGGAGCTGTAACGGCCACCCCTCATCCTAACTCTACCTCTAGCCTGAAACCACCCAGTACCAGGAGAAGTGATGCACCAGAATTCTTTCAACTCCATCCCAAGTACCATAGAACTATACTAACTCAGGAGGAGATGGAATACATCAATGTGAGTACAGTTTGTTTTTAGAAAGAATCTAAGACACATGCTCTGGCAACAGTTAATGTCGGGTCGATTTCCTAATCTCATACAATTCCAACATTGGACCAAACATTACGTAGCCTAACCCTAAACATAACCTAAGATCCAATTGCAACCCTAACTCTAATGCTATATCCTTGGCAAACTAAAGCTCTGAGAAAATATCTCAGATTCTCTGGAGCAAATATCGGATCAACTTTTGAAAAGATCTAAGTTTTTTAGTGTTTGCACTCATAAAGAATATTATCAGGCCTCTCCTTATCTTGAAACTTGACTTGATGGTTTAATCGACTGTTTAAGATTTTGAAACCTTTATGACAGGGGCGCTAAATGCTTATTTGTAAAATTAATATCACAGGGCTTGGCAAAAATACAAAAATTGATTTATATCACTTATATGAATCCTCCTTTTTTTTTTACAAAATAATTATTATATCAATCAAATTTTTTGATTTATTTTACTTAGCTGATTAACAATTCTCATTTTTAAGAATAAAAATAAAAGCAAGCTTTCCAGTCAGAGCAAACACACAATCTGTAGCTATTACTGACCAGTCTCGTGATTGACCTTAATTAAAAGGTTTACAACACCAAACTATTGAAATTAAATCATTAAATGACATTTTAAAACATCAATCTGAAATATTTAGTTTTTAGATTTCATTTCTAATTTCACATGCAATTTATCATATAACATGGTCACAGGAGGAATTTTCGTTTTTAAAGAAATCAATATCAATATAGCTTTTTATGGAATGCCATCTATACAAATGTATTATACATTTAGTGTTGTTTGTATCAATATAGCTTTTTTGCCATCTATACAATTGTATTATAGATTTAGTGTTGTTTGTAATAAGCTTTACTTCATATAACATTTCAAATTTGTTTGTTTATTCTATGTACCCAAGCTGTGTATTTCATATATTGAAAGGTACCAGGCTTGATTAGCATTCATTCTATTTTCTGGTTCCTTTTATCCTTTTATGTTATTGTATAAAACTGTTTATAACCATTGCAATGTGTTTATTATCGAATAATCAATTTCAAGTTCAAGCTCAATATGTTCATGTAATGATGATTCTTGATAAGCATCTCATGTTTTTAGGTCGTTAGTCATTAGCTTCTTAATATTACCATCTTAATTATACATGTAATCATTATAATATACTATTTAATTCATATCTTTCTCTCTTTCTCTCCAAACACAGAGAGGAGGACCAGACTGAAGAGTGTACCATCATGGATCCAGCAAAACAACGCTGGGGGAATCCCCTTTATGTGTAATACCAAGAGTTAGATGTTCTATTTTAATGTGATAAATTTGAACGTCCATTGATATATATTTTTATCCGTGACACATTCAAACCAAAGCGGGGTCACATCATATATTTTTGGTGGAACCTTTTTGAAGATTGGGAAATCTATTTTAATGTGATGGGATTCAGAAGGGTTTATGATCTGCTAATGGGTAGACATATAGCAAGTATTTAACAATTGAAGATGGTTGTGGGGTGGGAGGCAAGCTGTTAACATCAATGGCATTCAAAGATATCAAGCAGGGTTGTATGATCCCAAATAACTGATGATACAATGATTTAATGTGGCATTTGTTAATGATTGTGGAATGAGTTGTATCTGTTTTTACTGTTTATTTGTTTCCTTGTCTTAAGATAATACATCATTAATACATACATACAATACCTCACAAGTTTGTTGAAGTCATATTACTATGAAAGGTGCTTTAAGCCATAAAAATATTTGTTAATCAGAGAGCAAAATATATCTCCATGTACTGATTTAGGGAAAATGATATGTTAATGAATAGTCAAGGCCAGTAGATTTGTTGAGAATGATGACATACTATTTTGCTATAATGTCACCTGTTATTTAATTTTTCACTTTGGTGAGTGAGTTTTATTTGCAATGGGAATAACTTGGGATGAGCAGTCTCAGTTTGCATGGTAGCATGCTTTCACATTTATATTGGATTTTGTTTATGTTTCTACCCAAATCTTATACAAAGTATAAATGTTTTGATCGTCTTGTCGCTTGTATATAGCATGATTGTTAATATATGACTTTGTTCTATTGGACAATTAGATTTATATGAATAGTACCACCAAATGAAATGTAACCCAGAGTCACAAAGAGAATGTAGCAAATGTATTGATACACATTTTGTGTATTGTTCTCACATAAAGGTCATAGTCTTGGCAGCTGGCAGTTACTATTCATACTAGATCCGTGGTTTATGTGCACTGTATGAGTACTGTACAAATAGATGACCTTACTTACTAGGCACCTAGCTACAGGATAGGAGCAATTTATATGATACATGTATTATCATTTTTAATGCCTCTATCAAACAAATGGATTGTTTATTTCTTGTTTTTACAGTACAACAAAGTTTGCTGTGGTTATGATACTTTGACTGATTTTGTTTTTTACCCTTCATTAGGGAAAGCATGCTCCCTAAACTGAATTTTCTACCTTGTTCAATTTGATTGTATATGAATATGAGCAATTGAGTTTGAAATGTTTCTGTCTACAGTTTTTCATGCTCTGATGTAAAGCTTTGTAGACTCAACTTTAATTAAATGTTAAATGAAATTTAATGGTGTATTTTGTTCCAGTATATGTATGCCTATTAAGTATTACATGTCAATGTGATGCCTTGGGAATACAAAACTCTGATACTGCTAATGTTGATAATGAATGAAGCAAGGATGATTATAGCTGGTATGACAGTGGTATTGTTGATGAGTTAAAGAGTTTGATGTTCCAGAAGAAATGTTGATGGTGATGTTGTTATGGTAGTGCTGATCATTTTAGTGTTGATACTGATGATTTATTTGGTGGTAGAAGTGGTGATATTAGTGGTAATGACGTCATAGAGGGTTGGTATTGTGATTGTAGAGGTGGTGGTGATGGTGGTGGTAGTGGTACACTCTGCACTAGAACTAATAGTAGTAGTAGATGAATAGTGATAATGGAGACTGTGGTGAAGTTGTAATTTAAAACGAAGAGCTCCCACTAGTGGCCAACTGACGGAAAACTAGCTGCTATTGGCATTATGTTGGCATTTTAGTTGGGGGTTTCCCCTCTTGCTTTCCAACGCCGTGCAATTCCGGAGATTTTGGTGCCTTTGCTTCGAAACGTCAAATGATAAAAGCACATAGAATGAATTGTTTTTATCTGTCATGATCTCCCTATTTCCGTCCCTATTATACCCCCTCCTCTTCCTTTTCTCTCTTCTTCTGCTTCTTCATCTTCTTTTAAAGGCCCACTGCACTACTTGTAGCTACTTGCGCCCTCTATATAACAAACCATGCCTAATCGGTGACCATTGGTCCCCCATGATCCTCTTTTTCTTATGTTAACTGAGAGCTGTGTTGATGAGATAACCACCTGTCCAGTGACCTTGCAGGGCAGTCTAATCCCTCCTGTAAACTATGGCAGATACGCTTAATTTCTTCCAATTCTTTTTTCTCTTGCGCTCTGTATCTTCTTTCCCCACCCCCTCTCTCTCTCTCTATCTCTCTCTCTCCCTCTCTCCCTCTCTCCCTCTCTCCTCTCTCTCTCTCTCTCTCTCTCCCTCTCTCTCCCTCTCTCTCCCCCTCTCTCTCTCTCTCTTTCTCTACATCTCTCGCCCACAGTCCCTTTATATCTCCTTTGTTTATATTTTCAGTTGTCCCAATCCAATTCATCATCAAAGTCGTAAACCTTTCCAGTCTAACGATTCCGGTATCTTCCATCACAGCCTCTTATATTACCCATATATTACCATCGTAGACGCATGATTTATAACTTTCTGTCGCATTGTTTCGGTTCGATAGACAGGAAGTTATTCTGGGTTTTATTTATTTTCCACGAATGAGCTGTTTGTTCCTGTGTTGCCTCAACAGTAACGCCCACGTGATGCCGTCTGTAAAAATCTGGAATCCAAACATCTCATGAAAATGCGCATCCGAGTATAAATGATTAAACTTGTAAATTCATAAATCTAGGATGGAAAAGACTTTATTTATCAGATGTAATACAGGGGGGCTCCTTTTGTTAAAATAAATAAGTCCTGTTCTTAAAACATCAGTCAAACATTTTACAGGTTTGCTCGTTGGTAATTCATCTAATAACTTCAATTAATTTATAAATTGATCAGATTTTCAGTAGCTTACACTTGTTTTTATTTTCAAATTGATAACCCACAGTCCCACACACACACACACACTTAAGCATAACTAGATTCCGCCTACGTCCCCTCAAAACCGATGTTTGGCAATTATTGATTTTAGTTATAAAGATGACAGGCCTACTCCTCTTCAATTTTGTCAAATGTTTCGGTCTATCGGTTTCTTCGGTCATGATCAGAAAAATGATGGGCTGATTGAATTGAAAAACCTTAATCACGCATGGACGAAAAGCCTGACTGCATGAACTGATGTGTATGGATGAAAGTAATTACTAATAGATTAATTACATGAATTTTCATATTGGTGGTGGATGGATGGATGCGTTAATTCATCCACATAATACTGTGTCTAATTGGATACATAGAGTCGGTGAGTCAAATGAGAAAGAGAGAGAGGGAAAATACATGTGAGTGTATAATGCATACTCCCAACCTTAATCAATTTTCGCCCATACATTTACTGCCTCTTTGAATGTTTTGGGCAAAAATACTGTTTAGATGCATGGCTTGTCCTTGGATATAGGCACGCACGTAGCCAGAGTTTGATGTTGTTGTTGTTGTTGTTGTTTTGTTTGTTTGTTTTTTTTTTTTTTTGGGGGGGGGGGGGGCACATACATGTAATCGATCGAGGTCAAAATAAGTTTAACCGATCTTGGAAATGTTTGAGGGGCACGTGCCCCCCCCCCCCCCCCGTGGCTACGTGCCTGGATATAGGCAACGGTACATATCAATGTTTTTATAAATATATTTAATCGCAATATGCTATGTATTATTATTGATGGATACATTTTCTTTGAACTCCAAATAATATTTGTTTCAAGAGAAACAACGAGGTTGAAAGTGAATATAAATATCATCTCAATGAGTTTCAGAAATCTTAAAATAGGAAACAGCATGCAGATTGGCAATCACTTCGACAAGATCTAGATACACTCCTACAGATTTATAGACTAATAGTCAAAACTGGGTCACCTTCACGTATACTGCATTATTGCATTAATCCATACTCATTACCCCAATCACACGTTTGCAAATGACACATTTAAGGAGGGCTCAGATGTGATTGTTACCAAGTATAAATCATTTACGACGATATGACCTCGGGTATGACCTCACCACGATACGGGACTGAAACATTTTGAGCCGTTGTTTAGCAACCAGTTTTGTTAATGTTATTATCGAATGCTATTTCGTCTATACTCCCCATTAGAAGTGAGGCGAATGCAAATGGTGTCCTCGTTGACGAAATGTTTCCTGATAATGAATATAGCTTTTTAGATTCCGAGGGTTAGGTTTTATGATCTCGAGTGAATTGGAATGACATGGGCAGAGCTACTCGGAATGGTGCCCGCAAATTGCTGAATTCTGCTGTGAAACGTAGATCTTTGATGGCGGCTCGTTCTGGTTTGATAATTGATAATGCTGGGTTGTGGTGGCTTAGCTGTGGATAGGGCTTGGAAGATTACCGACAGTCTTTTTCAGGTCCTTTTCAGGACTCCCCCCTCCTCCCCCGCCCCCTCTCTCTCTCCCTCTCACATGGTGCAACCGTAAGACCGGGCCGTAAGACTACTGTATATCATGCAAGCCGATACTTATAAGTAGCATCTAGAATAAGATTGCAATTGTAATTATCATCATTCTAATCACTGGAGAGATACACATCGTATATCGTCTTGAAAAATGAAGTCGAAAGAAAAGAGGACAGAGATCTACGATTAACTTTTAATTATGCCTCCATCATGCGTATCCTGCAATGTGTAATTTTTTTTTTTTATTGGAAGTCAGGCATTGACGATTATAATGCATTTTCCATCTTAAACTAGGTCAAGTAAAACAATCGTAGTTGAAAATAGCGTTTTTCATCAGATCTGCCCCATTTTTATAATTATTTTTTGGATTATTTAATACATGGATGGTGTAGTACCTGAAAAGCGATGAAGAGGAAGGTGAAAAATATGAGTTCGAAGTAGTGGGTATAATACCATCTGGGATTTTTAAGCGGGGGTGTTTGTTTCAATTTTTTCATAGAAGTTATAGCCAGCAAAAGAAAAACAAACTAAGATGTTTTTTTGTAATTCACAACATTTGATAACTGGGATAACATGTTTTGAGATTATTATTTTTTAATTTTTTTTTAAACGACAATAAAAAGTGAGAAAAATGAATTCACCAAGGATTTTTTTTTTTTTTTTTTTTTTTTTTTTTTGGGGGGGGGGGATTTCCCTACAACTATTTTAAATGTGAGGCTGTCATACTCCATTCCTATCCCTGCCCTGTCCCCCTGCCTGGACGACGCCCCTATTCTTTATGCATGCGCATGTATGCCCTTTTCATCACCATCACCATACTTTTATCTTCTTTTTTTTTGTTTTGTTACAAGAACAAATTTAATACACCTACACAATCATAAACAGATCAGTGACTTCACCAAAATCATTGAAATATAGGCTAAAGCTAATCGTCGCACTGCATCGTCCTTACTGATTCAGACAATTGAAAGACTGAAATATATTATGAAAAACAAGTAGGCCTAATTAATGTAATGGATAGCCATTATCAGGGCCCAGCCTAAAAGCGATGAAGCTAGAAATAATTGATAAGTGCTCAATCAAATGAATTTTCCACAAAGCACTTCTCCCCCACGCATTTATGTTTCGTTTGTCTGTTGTTTAGAGCCCATGCGGTCAAGGAATGATCAAATTGCAGGGGGGTAATCCCGGTCACTTTTAAAACTCAGTCTTTATGTCTTTGGAGTAATATCACCGTGGCGTCTTCATAAGTGACATCTTTAAGTGGATGCCCCATTTTCATGACGTATAATTGGAAATTTGTCATTTTCAAAAAGAAATTACCCCAAGATAACATATCATGATGAAAACAGACACTCCTTTTCCTTTTATTCCTTGGCCTTTTTATTTGCGACAGTTTCATTTCGGTCCTAAATCGATTTCGTCCATGCATACACATAATAAATTTAAATTTAAATCGATGAAATGCCAGAAAATCACTTTACTGATAAATAAATCAAACACAAAGAAATTTTCACCCGTAACTTTATGGGAACGTGATTAGGGCTAAGTGCGCGTGCAGTCAGCCAGAAATACAAATTGCACATGAATTAATTGTCTGGTTGAATGTAATCTCCATAATCCTAGTCAATACAAAAGATCATCATTCCCTGAAATATTGTCATCCTGACGTCGTAAAATTATGAAAGTGGCTTCTTGTTTTCTATTTTTATCACAAAAGATCATTAATGGATAGGCCTATATGTACTTTCAAATCTTACTTTGTGTTCTGTCCATTACCGTAATGGACAGAACCGTGCGTCATAAAGTCAAACAAGAAGTTTGATGTTTTTGATGTTGTTATCAAACTTATTTCATGGAATATTAACTAAAAATAAGATTTTGCTTTTAGTACCGACAGTTTTTGATAGTCTAACAATGCTGAGGAATAATATCTTTATATAACTCTTAACATGTTATACGTTATGTACATGTAAAGTAATAACAGTAGAGAGGAAAATGATTCAATAAAAAGAATGAGCCTAGTCATTAGTGAGCATAAAGGAAAAAGAAATGGAAGAAGAAATGAATGTCGACTACGACGATAAAAACGTATGTGTCCGTTATCTAACGAAGATTTAAACATTTTGAATCGAATTCCGGCTAAAGGGACTCCTATCTTTATTTCTCATTCACCCCTCCCTTTTGTTTTCTTTCGTTCTCCCTCTTTCTTATGATATTACCCAGAAGGGATAGGAAAAACAAATGTTACAGGAATTAACTTACTTTTAGGCATATCTAAAGTAGATGTAAACATACCCCAAATGAATATCTTTCATGGTCTCTCTCTCTCTCTCTGTCTCTGTCTCTGTCTCTCTCTCTCTCTCTCTCTGTCTATCTGTCTGGCTGTCTCTGTCTGTCTGTCTGTCTGTCCACATATTGAAACGTTTGCTTGGATTTGTCTCATAAAAGAAGTTGACTACGACACACAGTGTTGAGTGCAAGGGTCACGGGCACACAACTGTAAAATATGTAGAACGCTCATCCCTATATTCATAACGCACGGATAGACGTGTGGCCGTTGAATTTGATGGGAGATACGCTCGAGTCCACACGCCGTCATTTTGAGCTCACACATTTAGATTTGCTATTCCCGTTTGGAAACTATATATCAGAACTGCGTATTCTGAGATTTTCATTGTCGCAGCTACCATGAAATTACCGGGAGCACCGGTTTTTTAGTATTCAATTTCTCGAAAGCAGAAATGTTTTAGGGGTTAAATTTTCTAGTACTTATAAAATATATATATATTTAAAAAAATATTTATTATCCATCCAATTTTCAAAATTTCCCAAAACTTTGCATTACCTATAATACAAGAAGAAAGCTAATGATAAGTATAATCATAAGCCGCCCATCCCGAGGCCGTCTGTCAACAATGGAACGAGTAAGGGCTTGCGAGAGCGACCGAAGTGTAATTGAAACTCGCTATTTTGGTCTTCTCCAACGCAAAAAGAGACGACATTGTGCTGGATTACTATGTTTTTTCCGACAAAAGTACAGAGGAAGTGCATATTATTTTCTTATATTATACTTTTTGAAAGGTTATCCAAGTGACACCCGGGCACCCCAATGCTGAAAAGAAACGTACTTCTGTGAAAACTTCACTTTTTCATGCAAAAATGCTTATTTGTTCTATGCACGCAAGTCAGATTGGGCGGGTGTAACAACGTTTCTATATCAGGAATAACATCTTTATATAACTTTCAATATGTTATATGTTATGTACATGTAAAGTAATACGTAAAACGATTCAATCAAAAGAATAGTCATTATTGAGCATAAAGGAAAAAATGTGGAAAAAGAAATGAATGACTATGACGATAAATACGCACGTGTCCGTTGACTAACGAAGATTTAAACATTTTGAATCGACTTCCGGCTGTACGAGATTCCTATCTTTTTGTCTTATTCACCCTTCCTTATTTAAAAAAATAAAATTTGATTGCCGAGAAGGGAACAGAAAACCGATTGCTACAGGAAGTAATTTACTTTTAGTCATATCTAAAGTAGATGTAAACATACCCCCAAAATGAATATCTTTCATGGTCTCTCTGTCTGTCTCTCTGTCTCTCTCCCTCTTTCTTCTACCTTTATCCCCCCCTCTCTCTCTCTCTCTCTCTCTCTCTATTGCCCTCCTTCCCTTTTACTTTCTTTCCGTTCACATTCAATATTTGTCTTCATTCACTCCCTACACAATTCTCTCCTTAACTATATGCCCCCCTCTCTCTCTCTATCTCTCTCTATCTCTCTCTCTCATTGCCTACGTTGTAAATAAAAGCTTTCTCTTCCCATTTGTTTATTTTTTCTCTGATATCACATATTATTGTTGCAATCGCATCCGGTGGCCGTAACATTCTTAAGATAATAGGACCTTAGGAAGGCATCTCACTTAACGGCCTTCTGGTACTATGTTATGAAAGTGTGAAAGGGGCGTAAATCCATCTGATTTAAAATGAGAGTATAGGAAAAGGACTGTCAGCTTTTTCCGGCATTGGTTCCCAAAGAAATAAAGTTTCGGAAATCCTCCCAGCTCTTAATGTTTGCTCGCGTTTAGTGAAAAAGGTAAATGGGTATATAGGCTCAATTTTCTTCTTTAATTTCTTCTAGAATCTAAAACATGAGAGGAAATTTGTTCATTATGCCCCCCCCCCCTCCCCTCGCATAAATTCTAAGTCGCGGAGCATACTTTCCTGTCGATTCCTTGACGCAAATTTCGAAACTAATAATTGATAGACCTCGTTCGATTCAGGCATCATTTGCTTTGACGTCAGAATGTACATACATATAAATCAGGTGATTCCGTAATCACATTGCCGACACCAAATTCACCAAGCCAAAACTAATATATTTTATATTGTCAACAAACCAAAAGGGCACTTACGCACGGCCGACCATCGACAATTTTAATAATAGATTTCACGATTTTTCATCGACGACAGTTTTAATCCTCCCCTGTGTTTTTAGATGTATTCCGTCATGAGGTCAACGTACAGGTAGTATAGCATGTGGAGAATTGAGTCTCCACGCGCAGACTCAATTTATTTAATCAGTGCAATAACTTTCATAATTTGGCAGAGCAATAGGACCTCGTGGGTGGTGTGTTTGATAGATTTGTTTATTATGAAGGATAAACATGGCGCTGAAAGCAGACATGGTGGTAGGCCTATGTAAGCCATGCACAGCTTAGCTTTAAAGGAATTGGGTATCTTTGCCTCGGATTCTAAACAAAATCCTGGACTCTTAGCTCATGCTGCAATCATAATATTACAATCCGATCGCATGTCTGATTATCAAGATAATAATGATTGGAATTAGAAATGTCAAAAACACTACAGTCTATTGTGGAAAATGAGTATGGTAAGACCGGTCATTCAAATATTTTTTACTTTTTTGAAGCACTTCGTGATCATTTTGAAGCGCAAGTTTTTAAGGCTTCAATATAATTACACCATATATCACAGACACTGATAACATGAAGGGCCATGCATCTCAGATTTGTCAAACTGGAAACATTGTTAAACAATACAACAATAGGAGACAATTTTGTAAGCACCAGAGATTGTTTGTATGTTTTTTGTTTGTTTGTCTGTTTGTCCTTTTTGCTTTGCTCGTTTTGTACATCGAAGAACATAAGCAATTCACTCTTCCTTTAAATTCTGACTATAAGGCCAAATAACAAAAATGAAGTGTTTTTCGTCCCCACCCGCCTTTTTTTTAAATGTTTTACTATTTACTATTCAAAAGAAGAAAAAAATCATGTGATATACAGTAATACAATGCACCAGTATACTCACATAACACAATATATGTGAATAAATAGGCTTGGCCAGTTATAATTAGCATGGCAGCCATCTTGGTAAAAAATTCCAAAAAAATTTGCAAAATAGTAAATAGTAATGCCCTGCCTCCTCCTTTTTTTTAAAGTCCGGATGAGAAACACGTTATTTTTGTTATTCGGCCTAAATTTGATGTTAATACTTTGTATTGTATTGTATTTATTGTGTTTAACGTATTGTATTGAATTTTTTTTTTTAATTGTTTTTTCCTGAACTATATATCAGTGTGAGGGGGGGGGGGGGCCTACACCAGCTTGACCCTATTCTGGATAACACCTATCCAACACCCGTTCTATCTCCTCAAATCTTCCACATTGAGATCACTGGTAATTCACACTGGTAATTCACTAATTAGCAGGCAGGTGTTTCATGATACTTCCCCCGTACCAACTAATTTATTTCTCCGGTCACCCCCATCTATAGAGCCTCGTCTTCGTTGATTGCTCAGGCGTAGAACTATACTAACTCGGCATCATCCGTGTAATTAGTGTGACTGGTTCGCTCATACCTGAGGTTTCCGGTGGCTATCACCCGTGATGGCGTAGCGTGGCCGGTCAAGACACTGAGGGGGCACCTCCAGCATGAGGGGGGGGGGGGCGACGGTCCTACTCGGTGGATGAAATACGAATTGACTAAACAAGTGATTAGGGGTTGGTGAATAAAGCGGTCGTAGCATCATCTCTGTCTCTCTCTTTCTCTTTCTGTCTCGCTTTCTCTCTCTCCCCCTCCTTCTCCCTCTTCCCCCTCCCTGTTTATCCCCCCCCCATTCGATTAGGGACACGTGCCCCCATTTCCCCATGTCTGCGTATAGCTTCGCCACGGGTTAGTACCATCACGCCTGCATTCATTAATTGCGACTTCTCTGATTAAAATATTGATCGCAATAGATGTCGCCTAAGTAAACTCTGACGAGTTGACAGCAAAGAGGTATTCTGTTTGTTCTATCAAAGGATTTCAATATTGTTTCATCCACATATCTTGAGGTACAGAGTGTCCTAACAGCATGCAAAATGAATATGCTCACAGAATGGTTAAGTATAAATTAACCTAGATATTTTAGGTAAATATTAGTATATATAATTCTACGAATTCTAATTTATGGTAATGACGGAAATTCTATTACCACATAATGAAACAAACTTCAGACTGATGAATGCCCAAGACTACAAATAAATTCAGCCCAGTTATTTTCGGTAGGAGATACATGGTATAAGTACAGAGATACTGAACCAGTCATCCCCATCACGTTGTCTCATGTCTGCAAATAACACGGTCGCGAATACTTTCGAAAAATCAACTTGACGCAAATTTCAATGGCCTTATGCGTCACCTTTTCAAAATGTGCAAATATTACATAGACGTACATGTAATACGTAATCCAAACATGACTGCTTTATGATATGCAATAGGGTATTAACGTGACTCGGTAACATTTTTGAAGGTTGATGACAAAATTGCTTAATTTTTGTTTGAAATGTTACTTCCTTCTACTCTACTAACCCTCTAACATGCAAAAAATCCTGAAAAATTCTCAAACCACATAGATATTTACGGTTTTCTTTGAAGGTGTCACTGTGCGACACCCTCTAACAGTGATTAACAGTGAATTCTCCCAACCATTTTTGAATTTTCCCAACCGTTTTTCCATGAAAATAAGACATAAGACAGGCTTTTAAAAATCTGTCCACACTTAAATGTCTGGAATGGTATTTAGAGCCAATTCATTGCATTTTGAAGATTTAAATTCACCTAAAATGTAATTAAATTGTAATAATATAGTTGGGAGAATTAAGGAATCGATCAGATCGGTTTTCCCCAATTTGTATCATTCATAATGGTCCGTATTCACTCAAACTTTCAGATTACCTTTATTTTTACATCTATCATTGAAGTCACTACCTTAACACCATTTCCTCTCATCTGAACAATGTTACAAAGTCCCTTTAAAACTGGACCCTGAGTTGATTTCTCGAAAGTAGTTGCGATCGTGATAAAGTAACCCGTACTTGTTCAATCAATGTAATTCCCCAACAAATCATGATAGTTTTCTTTAGAATTTCCTGGTCAGATTCTCTCAGTAAACAATTTAGAACTACCGGAAGTATGAGTTTCTCTCGACAAAACTATTCCATCATCACAACTGAAAACTAGCTTTTCATATCCTCCTGCATCTCATAAACAACGACATGTCTGTCGATATAGCATCGCCACTTCATTCCCATTCAACCGATGGAGATGGAGATTCATTGCGACCACAGGCGTGTTTCCCGCGCAAATAGATGTATAAATGTCACATGATTTATATGAATGATAAACATCTATGCTGACCTTTTCATATTAGTTGGCAAGAGCCAAGGGGGCACGATGAAAGCACTGGCCCATGATCTTCATATCTTCCAGACTCCGGGATTGGCTGACTGTGTTTTTCAAACATATGAAATATATAATATTTTATATTGCGCCCTATTTCGATAAAGAGGAGCAACTGACTTAATTACACAAATTTATTTCCATTTTTTTAAAGAAACATTTCCAGACTCTCAAGCGCATGTTCGATGTAAAAATACAAATATTCATTCATGATGATTAATCATGTACTGCCGATAACAGAAATGAAGTTTAGAGTAATTAGTACCGCAGTAAGATTCTTTTTAGGAACATGTTCTTGTTGATAATTTATGATTTCACCTCAGATATGCTCTCTCTCTCTCTCCCTCTCTCTCTCTCTCCCCCTCTCTCTCTCTCTCTCTCTCCTCTCTCTCTCTCTCTCTCTCTCTCTCCCTCTCTCTCTTTCCCCTCTCTCTCTCTCTCTCTCTCTCTTTCTCCCTCTCTCTCTCTCTCTCTCTCTCTCTCTCTCTCCCTCTCTCTCTTTCCCTCTCTCTCTCTCTCTCTCTCTCTCTCTCTTTCTCCCTCTCTCTCTCTCTTTCCCTCTCTCTCTCTCTCTCTCTCTCTCCCTCTCTCTCTCTTTCATTCTATCCCAAATGAATTCAGCTAGTTCAACCATGTTTACAATTATGTGAAACATTTGGGCAGAACATTCAATCTATAAAAAGTTGGGTAGAATGTTACCTA
This sequence comes from Strongylocentrotus purpuratus, assembly GCF_000002235.5. Lineage (NCBI taxonomy): Eukaryota > Metazoa > Echinodermata > Echinoidea > Camarodonta > Strongylocentrotidae > Strongylocentrotus > Strongylocentrotus purpuratus. The sequence goes on along the minus strand of NW_022145615.1, from coordinate 1,477,780 downwards.
ATATTCGTTTAAAAAAGGAATATTCATGTTTGTTGGGTAAAGTCTTACGCAACGTTGGTGAAGATGTATCTAGAAATCGGGTAAAAAAATAAAGTACCCAACGATTGACATTTTACTAGACCAACATGCATATTCCCTTTTAAAACTAAAATCGACTGCATTTTACCGAACTTTTCAGAAGTATTCATGATGCTGGACAAAACGCGTTGAACTGTTTTCATGCATCCACGTTACTCATAAAGATATGCTGAATAATTGAACTTAAATAATTTCACGTAATATGTATACTGACACAATAAGCCAATACCCAGAAAGGGGTTTATCATGACTGGGTCTACGAGCACGATTCCGCTAGGACGGCTGATATCTCTCTCCCAATTTTCAATTTCATGTTCTTTACCTCTTACTTTGTCTGGGCAATTATCTGCACTATTTTCGCGCCAAAAGAATTTATGACGATAACCTGCCAGGGAGTGTTAATCTAGATTTCTAAGAATAGCGTGACATGATTATTTTCGAATAAAAAATGTTATTTCAAAGCAATAATGCTCTCTAAAAACTGTCATTCATGAGTCATGACCGCATATCACGATGAAATGTAAACTTCGCGGTAAATCAAAATTTCATGTTATAAACATTCATAGGCCTGTGGAAATAATATATTGAGGGGTCCACAATAAATTGTATGAGCATTGCTTTTTAGTGAACCCCTCTGTTTCCAATATGTATTCCTTAAATTTTGTAAATGATTATAACTGATTCGTAATGTTTTGTTGGAAACAGAAATAAAATTGATTTGAATTGAATTAATATAATACTGCTTCGTGCCAATATGTCAATCAACGCACTGCATTATTTAACAAAAAAAACGTAATTTAAACTGATGCAAAACAAAATATAAATGAAAAGTAGACAGTTCCAAAGATGTCCTCCCGTCCCTGTCTGTGAAAAATGACTGGTAATCACTTGGTGGTATAATTTAGAAACAGGAGGCCTATATGTATTAATAGATATTTATGTTTTTGTTAAATATGGCTTGAATTTAATGTTTTCACACACGCGGATCCCGGATTTTGAAATAGAGGGGTGCCCGCAAAACCTTGGACGGTCAAGCTTCAGTCAGGGGTTTCTAGTGATGAAATGTTATCTCCCTTTGTATTCAGGGAGATGACTTTCTTTTTTTTAAAAGTTATTTTTGTTATATATATTATCATCTGGGTATTTCCCCTAATCATGCGTTGTTAGATGAATAACAGAGCTTAATTCACTCAAGGCTACTTTCCATGAAAGGATAATTCCCCTTTCCCTATTGTTCTTATTATCTCATAACGTATGGGTTGTCCGCCTATTTTGCATGGATAACTGTAAAGCTAGCAGCACAAAACATTTCTTTGCAGACACAACATCGCTTGATTTATGAGGAAGCGTTCAAAAGAATATCATTTTATCATGTGAATAGTGTTTGTGTTTACCTCGTGTGTTTACCTCCAGTTATAAAGAAGGGTGTTTGACAATGTGAAGTGGGTTAGTGCGCGAGAGAAATGGCATAGCTAGAGGGGCGTGTATACCCCCCCCCCCTCATCACATTAGGAGAGAGAGAGAGAGAGAGAGAGAGAGGGAGAGAGGGGGAGAGAGGGGGAGAGAGAGGGGGAGAGAGATTGGTGGAGGTGGAAAGAAGATGATGATACTTCTTCAACACCTATTCGGTGGTCTTGTTTAACCTCACCCACATAATAGAGAGTTCGATGTGCCCCCCCCCCCCCCCCTCATGATGCCAGTGCTCCCTCTAGTATAACTGAACCTACGTTATGCTCCTGTATTATGTGAGGAAACGTTATGCTACACATCATTGTCTAGCTCATTTCTGCTGCAGACGGGTTTGGTCTAAATTGGAAATAACTAGCATATCTCCTCCGAACCTGTTTCGAATAAATATTATTCCAAATGGTGAAGTTAATTCGACTGGACTGGATGGAACGATGGAAGCAATGAGATGTAGGGCCCCCCCCCCCCCCTCTCTCTCTCTCTCTCTCTCTCTCTCTCTTTCTCTCTCTCACTCTCTCTCTCTCTCTCTCTCTCCCCCTCTCTCTCTCTTTCTCTATCTCTCACTCTCTCTCTCTCTCTCTTTCTCTCTCTCTCTCTCTCACTCACTCTCTCTCTCTATCTTTCTCCTGGAAATGATTGAACGCCATTCACAATTTGGAGTATATGGTTGAGATTTACGGTGATTCTTGCGAACGGTTATGAAAATGCTACTTCGAATAATGTCTTTGTGTACATCAAGACGGATGGGGAATGCGAATAATCTTGCGTTGTTGATGAACGTTCCATTTTACTGTTACTTGCCCAGCCGCTTAAATACTCTTTCTTTTGACAACGAAGATTGGAGGATATTTAAATTGAAAAAAATTAAAGGAGAATCCATTCATGGTTCTTACAGCAGATTAAAGCAGGGCGTCCAAAAAATACATGCGTATACCATAACGTTTAAAATGAACAAACTTTTATAGCTGCACTCAGTGCCCCAGTTTTGATAGGAAATACAATAAATGCATGGGCGGTTTGACGATCATTGTGGGTATATAAAATGACATTTCCTTTCCTGGTCAATGGAATAGAAAGGAAAATTTGTATCGTCACCACCGCCCCCCCCCCCCCCCATCTATCCTAAATCTGACAGTGACGATACAAGTTTGAATTGTGCATGATGGAAATTAACATTGTCCGTTTTTTCGAAAGCTGATGGTCATGGCCATTGAGACAATTATGAAACTGGTTTATTCGGTCATAACGAGTCACATCTTGATATACTTTACGTATATGAAAGTAATCTAATCTGTTCGCCAAAGATGACCCTTCAAACACCGTCTCATAATATTGGCATAGATGTACAATTTCATCTCTATTCAAATCAAAATGCAAATGCAGATCTTTACTTCTTGTATTTGATTTTTTTTTTAAACAATCGAAACAATAACAAGAACAACAAAACACTCACCTTTAACTCAACACAGTCACATAAACCAGGGAGATGAAAGAAAAGGAGGCAAAACTCTTGTAATTTATTCAAACGCATTCTTGAGTTCTAAAGCGTAACAATGGGATGTGTAACATTCCACTTGGCTTTGAAGTTCCATGCTCCGAACCGCGCTTCCACTGCGGGGAATTTCGGAAGCCAGGCACCAGTTTTACATTTATTACAAAATATTAAATTACCGGCAAAATTTCAGTGTAAATCAAAAACTTTATATGGGGATTTTATTGGGAATAGTGCATCAAATGAATTTTCAAATTTAGAACTCCGTCCTTCCTTTAATTTGTGTGCCAGAGTTGGTAAAAGAACAATTACATCCTGTCAAAAACTCAATATTTTAGGATGATGCGCTAATTTGTGCATGCTTTAATGTCCCGTTATTTGATCCATGATTTACAATCTTCAATAACATTAAGTTTGCTAATGCGTGTTTTCGCGTGTTTTTTGTATTTTTCAAGTTTAAAAAAGGATGAAAGTACACAAGTTTGTGTTCGCTTGTTCTACTCTTTACACATTCAACAATGGATGAGAAATCATTGGAAGGGACAGCGAACAGTTGCAGTGATACCATTTTCTGATGTAGGAATTCTAAATCGTGAAATTTCATGCGCTCTTTTATCTCACCACCTGGTCAACAGTTGCAGATTAGCGCATAACTTTTCGGCGGCTTGGAGCATGGGGTCAAAGGAGAGCGGCTTGATTCCTGTCCTTCTCTATCACGTCCCTGCATAAACTTACAAAAAAAACATAACCTAAGGCAGTTTCAATAGTCTTGTCCATCACATTTTGTAACGTGCGAACATAACAATGACATATTGATTTCTAATGGTAATACAATACTGAAATTACAGTTTAGTTGATTGTTGTAAGTCTTTGCGATCCTGTAAGCCTATATGACAATTTTGAAAGCAAGAAGCGTTTGTACCAACGTTTGCCTGTCAACGCATACCTTACTCATACCGGCAAGACTGACATCAGAACGAAAACAGACCAAATGAATCCTTACATTACCCCTAATTGCAGAGATTATGTTTATATACGGTTTGACGGTGTGACGAAGGTATAAGAGTCACAAGGGAGAGTCACGTGATCTTGAGTCACGTGCAAGCAAGCTAAATCCCTCGAGGATATCGAACACCAGTGCATCGTCGTGATCGAAGAGGGAAATCACTTCCTATGACGGTTACGTGCGTGTGAGTACCACATGTGTTTCTGTAATTCGAGACCATGCAACTCAGGAAAGCAATTGCTTGAGATTTGCTTCTTAGAACTGTTAACAGCAAAGGAAGGCCTTCTGGTTCTTGAACCGTCAGGTATACATTAAAAACGAAAGTGAATTGATTCTTTTTTTAGGAACAAGAGCGTTGCTAGACAATATCGACTTGGGTTGTGCCCCCAACCTGCCCCCCTCCCCTAACAAGGAAAATGCTTCAGATTGTCAAATTTGCCGATGATATAAAGCTGATTATTAATTAATGCGCATTGTCAAAAGGCTCCAGAAAAGATCAAAACATTGAGACAAACATTTTCGGAAATATGGTGTCACACTGTTGATCTGCGCTTTTTTTTTCGGTGACATTTTGCTCTTGGATTAATTTCTTCAAAGATGGTTGTATTTTGGATATAATTTCGGTTAGGGATTAGAGGTGCGGTGTATGTGATGTATTGACCACAGCTGAAGCTAAGAATTCTATTATCGTCAGATATTAACCGCCGAGGTTTGTGACGTACACTCGTTACCTCTCCCTCCATCCCCCATAAACACACACCCACAAGCTATATACCTATGGTCAGAAAAGATATAATAGCATTTAAACGAGTTCTTGTCAGTTTGATACTTGATAGGTTATAAACACTGATCAGTCCTGTAAATGAAAAAGCGCCTATTCCAAAACTTTAATTTCTGCTAGAGTCATTTCTAATCTGTCTACAGGGCAGGATTAGTTTGACAGCCTTTCCTGGTTAAACTCCATTTTACACCGAAGCGGGGATATGTTTTTTCGCTTCTGGTCTATCGGCGACTAAATTGTATATAATGAGGTATCGATGGGGGCAGTGACCATGTTTCTAGGTGCTTGCGTTAATTTGCTTTACAACCGAGTAGCTAAGATATTTCATGTAGTTGTACAGTAATTATGGGACAAAAGTGTCAAAATATATTAAAAAGGGGGACCAGTTATACAAACATATGATTCCAAATAAAAGGGTATTTTATCCGCTGAATGAGAGTATGTGATAGTAGAACAGTGTTATAAAGAAAGTATTCCCAGACACACACTCTTCAAACACCTTCGTCGTTTTAAGTAGAAGGATTTTTTTCGAGTATCATCAGTGTGATACAGTTTCATAAAATGAATATCTTTCCTGAATCTTTTCAATTCAATTCAATTCAATTCAATCAAGGTTTATTAAAACATGACTGGTGTTCACAGACCGAATTATAAATATTTGTACAGTGCAAGTCAAATACGATACTGTACATATTGCAGCAATAAGAATAAATGTAAATTGGGGAAATTAAGTTCGACAGTCGACACATAATATGCCTATATTCTTTTCAACTGCTAGTGACTCATCGATTTGTTGAATGTCAATAAACCCAAAAGTACATAAGTGGAAGTATATCAATAAGCTTATGGCACCATAACATTGACGATTTAACCACAATCGTTTCTCATCTTCTATTGAAAATGTTAATACATTTCTCACATTATTGTCACATTGTTCCTGTGAATCCAGATTTGACTTCGATAAAAAATGAATATATATAAATATATATATATCAATGGTGTGGATATTGGTATATGTCTGTGTGCGTGGGTGAACTTAATTTCCCAAAGTAGCGAGATGGACGATAATCTATTATTTTCTGAAAATCCTCCTGCAGATATTTACGGAAATTAACGATCTATCATCTGGGATGAAATTATCGCCTCGCCTCGGCAAACAATCTAAATGTGATGCCCGAGTTGGGGGTACTTATCATCATCATTTTCCAAGTAAATTAGGAAATTCAATAACTGATTATTATTTTCAAGTGTCTATAGCTAGTAGTGCGTTGTATAATATCATATTGCGCGATTTAATTCTGGACAAGTAGTGGGCGTACCTAAAGCATTATTGATCAAGTTAATGGTTGTTTTTTTCTTCAAAATGGATCAATGGACAGTTTTTCCAAGTAAATTAGGAAATTCAATAACTGATTATATTTTGCAAGTGTCTCTAAATAGTAGTGCGATGTATAATATCATATTGCGAGATATATTCGGGACGAGAATAGTGGGCGTACTTATAGCATAATTGATCAAGTTTATGGTTGTTTTTCCCTTCAAAAATGGATCTATAGACAGTTTTAAAACTATTCACGTCAGCTACTTTCAGTTATAAACTATCTGTTTTTACACATCAACGTATAACAACACACATTACTGGCAAGGGCATTGTTGGGCTTATATCACTGTACCAAATTCTCAAATGGATTTGATAATTTAGTCAATGTTACCCATTTACCGTGCATGAATTTCCCCATTTTTTTCTTTAAATAAATAATGCTGATGGTGATGATGATGATGATGATGATGATTATGATGATGGTGGTGATGATGATGATGATGATGGTGATGATGATGATGGTGATGATGATGATGATGATGATGGTGATGATGGTGATGATGATGATGATGGTGTTGATGATGATGATAGTGATGATGGTGATGATGATGATGGTGATGATGGTGATGATGATGATGATGATGGTGATGATGATGATGATGATGATGATGATTATGATGATGGTGGTGAGGATGATGATGATGATGGTGATGATGATGATAGTGATGATGATGATGGTGGTGATGATGATGATGATGATGATGATAACTAAATATTAGCAATAATGATATCAAGAATCCGTTCCCTCCGCTTTATCATACTATTCATATATTTCTATAGAAATGACGGCAAATGATTTTATATAATATTAAAACCTCAGGGATATTTGAATCACTTTGTTGTCACTCCTGAGCTTTTTTTTAGCTGGGTCATATTTCCATGAAGTGCGGCAACCATGTTAATATTCATTGCAATGACTCAACAGGAATCGATGCAAATAATCTTTTGAAAATGAACCCAGACGACATCGTGATATGACGAGCCTCGGCGGGGATAAAAGACTGATCATTCATAAATAAGAGGTCGACTTCACTGGAGGGGTGTGTGTGGTAGGGGTGGTGTGGTATGAGTGTGGGTTAAAGAGAAGTTTGGGTTTTGGGAAGAGGTGAAAAATAATTTGTGAGCGTTATCATTGATATTATGCAAGTGTGGAAGAACATCAGATTAAAAAGTTCCCTGAAAAGCATGGCACTTCAAATGCCTTCTAAATATGGCATTTAACAGCATAAAACTCGGGACGGATTTTTATGCCATGTTCGTGTAGTCCCATATACATCTTTCTGTGTACAGTGTTTGTTACTTTTACCAAGACTGGACCAAATTCTTATTATTTTGACGATTCAAGAACCTTGCAGTACACACTAATACTTATATGCTAGATGATCAGCCTCTTCTGATCAATTCCACACCTTTTCTTTCACAATGAAATCGCATGACCAGAACTCAACTCTATCTTTAAATGAAAAGGTAGGCTGAAACATAAATTATATAGTCTTCCGAAGAGAGGCTGGCAAAATAATGTTCATCTTAGTACAAATCACTGGTTCTCGGACACCTACCCCCTGGACATCCACCCCGGATAACCATCCCCAGTCAGCTACCCCCTAGGACAACTACCCCTTGGGCAACCACATGCACTCTATGACGACTACCCCCCGGGACAACTACCCCCAGACAACTACCCCCTAAGACAACTACCCCCTAAGACAACTACCCCCCAGATAACTACTCCCTACGAGAACCACCCTCTAGGACAGCTACCCCCGGACAACTACCCCAGACAACTACTCCCTTCGAGAACCACCCTCTATGACAACTAGCCCCGGACAACTATCCTAGGGGGTAGTTGTCCGGGGGTAGTTTTCAGAGCAACCAAAAGTTGAAATATTTCTGGTCACGTGGCGAGCTCTCAACCAATCAAAAACCAATACATTTTTTAAGCAGGATATAACAATACATAATGATAATAATACTAATGGTAATAATAATGATAATGATAATAATGGTAATAATACAGTAATAATAATAATAATAATGATAATAATAATAATGATAAAAATAATATCAACAATATAAACAGTAAAAATCATTATCATAATAATGTAATAATGTTAACAGCATCAACAATATTGTATCTGTTCATTAATCAAAGTGCAGGTCCAGCGATCATCCTTGAATACTCGTCTTCACTCAAGAATCAGTGCATATTCTCACCCTCTTTGAAGAAAAAACTCTCCTTGAGAGTGAGGTAGCCTTCATAGTGACAATGATTAACCCTTGAATTAATCCTTGAAAAGATAATATGACACCTTCACTTACAATATGCAGGTTGAAATATCACCTGCTCTGACAGAAAACACTGGTAGTAGATAAAGGTTTAGGACGATGGCGATTCGTCTGATTGTGAAAGTGATTCGTGATATACAGGTAGGCGCATCATTTAGGTTGTAGCTAGGGGAACATTGAAAAATGGCATAAATTTGTGTTTTCGTCATTTGGAAAAGCGAGGGATACATAACTACCATCGTATTGGAATGTTGTATCTAGTATTAGATGGTATGACAGTCAATACATGAAATAACATTAGTTGAGTAAATCAGCCGGACCAATATATATCTATTTATTTATTTATTTGTCGTTTTATTTTGACAGGGTAGCCCTTTCAGTTATAACAAACTGCTAGACCAAGGAGCCCTGTATGAACATATCTGCAAAACATATAAACATACATAAGTTATATTGAGCACATAAATGTGTATACATGTGTAATGACAACACTCTGTAAAGAAATCGACACTACAGACGTGCTTCCCTTTATAACAAAGCGAATATCTTTAAAAACAGACAATGTGTTCTAACACTCGCGATGCTCCGAAATTAATGTGCTCCGATGACAATTCATTCTCTGGGCTTTAATTCGTCAAAGATATATCATTAGAGTCGCAGTTGGGTTTAGGCTATGTTCAGTGTAAGGGTTAGAGCGAGGGTTAGGTTTAGAATATATTGTTTGAATTCGGTTTGTATATTTTATTCATCTATATATATATATATTCTATATTCAGTACAACCAACATCCTGATTATGTTTATCCAAAGAAAGGACATAAATCTAGTCTGACTCCTGCGTGATTTGTATAAGGAAGACCTGTATCTATTAGGAGGCCCGTTCTCCTAGAAAGTAACTATCCATCATGGATGGTTAATTTCCCCTACAGACAATCATTTGGATGTATTTCATGCAAAAATAAATGTGCTGCTCCGTATGTTTATGATATCCTAGTGTGTAATCATTCTCAGGAAAGAGGCAAATAAACTATCCATCTTCGGCGATCACGATGGCGACCTTGTGACATTTATGACATTGTTAATCAAGAAGGTTTAGATTAAAGATCCACTGACATACAGTGCTGTATGCTGACGCCTCTAAGACCAGCAACTATGGATATTATCCATAGCTATAGTAGAGAGGGAGAGTTGTGATACACGCACGGGTACACGTCAAAATGTCAATTCATGGAGCTACAAAATAGTGGACTCTCCCACATACCACCCCTATCTATTGCGCTTCATGACTTTGATTTCTTCAAATACCCATTTCTTCCAATTTCACTTACAGACTGAAACTCTTAACCTTAATCCATTGCTAATATTCAAACTTCAAGAATAATGCGCTACTGCACTTTCATGCTCACACCCACCCGGGCTCGTATTTCCTCAAACGCTGGGAGACTCAGAACTACTCCTGCTACAGTCAGGGTAAATTAATCTCTGCAAGTTTTATGATGTATACGTCGAAGCTCTCCCCGTAGACCGTTTAACAGACGATCTAACGATATGCGAATTCTCAGTTGAAACGTTCCATACATCTCATATCCATGGCAAATTACATGCATGATATTTTGAATAATATTTGATGATATTTTGCAAAGCGGAGTAAATTTTGTAGAGCAAATCTAATACGTAAGTTCTTTATTATATACTTCAGTGTAGTTGACGTCCGTCATACTAATTATTTACTGGTGGTTAATAAAAATTAACGGGTGTTCATTTCAGCTCTGCTTTATACGATGCTTGTGACGTCATTATTCTTGGAAAGTTATTTGTATTATTCAGAGGGTGTGATTGCTCCACCTGCACCATCTAAACTTTAATATTTATATCTTTCTCTCTCTCTCTCTCTCTCTCCCCCCTCTCTCTCTCTCTCTTTCTTTCTCTTTCTTTTTTCTCTCTCTTTCTTTCTCTCTCTTTCTCTCTCTCTCTCCCTCTCTTTCTCTATTTCTCTCTCTCTCTCTCTCTCTCTCTTTCCTGTGAATCAACCCTTATCAATTATTTTTTTATGCCCTTATATTGCTATTGTTAAAATTTAAGGTTCTATGCCCCACTAGAAAGACCCCTTAAATTCCCAGGCATTCAGACCAAATCCTGCTCTCTCTCTCTCTCTCTCTCTCTCTCTCTCTCTCTCTCTCTCTCTCTCCCTCTCTCTCTCTCTTTATCTCATGTGAATCATCCCTTATTAATCCCACTTCACGCCCTTATAAAGGTAAGCCCTATTTAAGTATAAAACATTTATTTGTATGGATTTCTTTTCAACAATGACATCATTCTTCAGTACGGGTAGAGGGGAAACCCCTACAGACAATGGATTGTTACTGGCATGCGGCCCACATTGAAAGGGAAGGACACAAAAATGTTGGTAATTACTTTTGTCTATACCTGTACATGTATCTACATTATATTCTTCGCTCTCCTTTTTCCTTTCTTTCGACTTCGTCTTTTTCATTTCTTACAAGGTTTCGTCTCGTTTCTACTAGAGTTTATGACTTGTTTCGATGTAGCTGACATGTTGGAAGTCTAAAGTCTTGAGAGAGTTTTTTCCTGGACAACGGGAATAACATTTCCTATCGGAATTTCAAACCTCTCACTGGAATTTTGTGGGATTTCTGGATGAAATACATGCAAATCCCCCAAAGTTATCACCTTTTAAACTAAAAAGCAAATAAATAAATAAAGGCTGTAAATGAAATTATCTAATCAAGGGACCTACGGCTCTGACTTCCCTAGCGAGCTCGGTCACTGGCATTATCAAATAACACTAACTCTTTCCTATGACTATCATGCATATACTGTTCCAAGGGATCACGTAACAAGGGACTGAGGGGATCGAGCGGCCCTCAGCCCTCAGCATTACAAAAAATATTGCGTAATATATTGCCTCCGAGCAAAAAATATACTTGAAGGCTACATCCAATGTAGCATTATGTAAAATACCTCCTCGCAACCGTTTTTACTAGCAATAAGCTATAAGACCTCATGCACCTTAGTCATGGTAGTCGCTCGACTGAACATACCCGCTTCTGTAATCATTTCGCGACGCCTGATCAGATCATTAAATGAGTATTTCATGGATAGAAATGTTTTAGGACTGAACAATTTAACAAGTTTAAGCAGCACAAGGACCGTGTAATCAGTAGAACATCGTTATGTGTCAGAAAAATTGACTATCATAATCATACAAATCACGGGATGCATTCAAAGAAAACAATTTATGAACAGTGTAGTTCTTTCATTTCGTGCTCATCACATTCGGTTACTTCGGGTTCCTGTGGATCACAAGGTCTGTGGTTCGAGTCCCGCCACGGCACTAATGTCCTTTGGCAAGATTTGCCAATCTCCACCCAGGTACCGGTAGGAAGGAATTCCTTGAATGCTGTGAGCACCTAAATCGGCTGCCTCGCAGAGCCGTGGTAATAGTTTGAGCGCCTTGAGCACCATGCATGGTGGCTTATGTGCGCTATTTAAATATCCAATATTAGTATTATTATTCCAATCGGCCGCCACGCCTGTTTTACACCATTCCAAATATTCTCTGAGCGCTCATTCTTACAGTTAAAATGTGTTACTATGTATAATACAATGGCGCCGTATTTAGACTTCCAGTGAACTGGTGAAATGGATATGAATCGAACAGATCGAGGGGCGTTTCACGCTTCAATAAGTATGCTATTGTTTGTTCAAGGATCCTTATTATCATACATATCGTGACATTGTGACCTATATTAATGAAAACAACTCGAGCTGTTCAAGCATGATATATGAATTAATGATCATTTTTAAGGTAGGCCTTTGTTACCATCGCATACAAAATTCTTCAACTTCCTCATAATTCTTACTGGGTTAAAGTTTAGTTTATTGGACATGCCATTTTGTTCATAACGTAGACACAACAGGAGGGGAGAGAGAGAGCAAGAGAGAGAGAGAGAGAGAGAGAGAGAGAGAGAATGAGAGAGAGGGAGAATGGGTTTAGACAAAATAAACACAAAATTAATGTTAGTTCTTAAACCATGAAGTACATAGTAAATTCGAATCACGAACCGACCTCTTCATTAATTGTTTTAATGGGTTTAGCGATCATCATGTCATATCTTCTTCAATAGACGATTTTGTACCACCGTTTTGATCAGTTCCACAAAGGTCATACCAATTATCTTAATTAAACTAATGTATCGAATGATAGTAACACTTGAAGTAAAAACGAGCCATTAATTAATGGAATCGTGTATTCGAAGTTCATAATAAATGTAAGTTGGCAATAGCCATGAAAGTAAGGGGGTGCTCTTGATGCTGCCTCGATCGATTTTGTTAACAATAATATACCGATTCAACCTGGGGTTACAATAGCATTTTCATTGAAGAGAATGTTTAATACATCAGCGGTAAGAAAATACAAATGAAGAAAGAAATAAATGGAAAGGAATACAAAATGTAAAAGGAAAATACAGTAAGAGGGAGACTGAGGAAGAGAAAGAGAAAAGGAGAGAGAGAGAGAGAGAGAGAGAGAGGAAGATACAATGGGATGGAAAAAAGGCAAGAGAAAGAGAGAGAGAGAGAGAGAAAGAGAGAGAGAGAAAGAGAAAGAGAGAGAGAGAAAGAGAGGGAGAGAGAGAGAGAAAGAGAGAAAGGAAAAAGTTGAGAGAGAGAGAGCAGGCTTTGGTTGTTTGTTTTGATTGATTGGGTTTTAAGGCAATTCAGTCATAATTGACTACTTTTGGTCTGAGTGCCTGGATTTTTAAGGGGTCTTTCTTAGAACCAGAATGGGATGGTAGGAAGGCAAAAGAAAGAGAGGGAGAAAGAGAAAGGGCATGAAAGTGATTAATAAGGGATGGTTCACAAGAGAGAGGAAGGAGGATTTGGTTTGAGTGCCTGGAAATTCAAGGGGTCTTTTTTAGTGGGGCATAGGTCCTTATTACAATGATAGCTTAATGCACATTAGTCCTCATGTAGATAATCTGAATCAAGAAAAACGCTGAAAATATCTTTCGTACTTTCAAAAGTTTGCATGGACCAGTTGAGACCTAAATTTCCCACCAATAACACTCATAACACTTACCTATCGCTAATTTGTTATTCTTTGTTTTCAACACATCAACCTACAGAGCAGGATTTACGAGCAAACGACTTCACGAAGAATTAGGATGATGGGTTAGAATGTAAAATTTAGAAAGTTAGGCAATAATTGTTTCCAGGTGAACAACAGTAGAACATGAGCAATTGTGCTTTTTATATCAATTCATATGAAAGACCGGTGACGTATCCACTAGAACACAGCACCTGTACCATCATTTCTAAACACACAAACTGCACAAGTCTTTCTCTGCAATGAAGCTTGTGTAGAATTATTTATTTATAACATTCAGGCTCATCTCGCCACTAAATGAGGCAATTAGCTGTTGACGCTCTTAATTTTCTCGGAATGGAGAATGGCGTGGGGCGGACTACGCATGACAACCCCCCCCCCCCCCCCCCCTCGTCAAGTGATTAAAAATGAATAGAAAGAGAGAGGAGGAGATGGAGGAAAGAGTTGGAGAAGAGAGATGGAAAGAGGGGGAGAGGAGAGAGAGAGAGAGAGAGAGAGAGAGAGAGAGAGAGAGAAAGAGGGGAAAGGGGGAGAGAGGCGGGGGAAGAGAGAGAGAGAGAGGGGGGGGGGAGAAGAGGCGAAGAGAGGTGGAGTGAGGAGGAGAGATGGAGATGGAAGGACGGAGGGAGGAAGAATGAAAGGGTAACGTCGTCAAACGAATTAAAAGTCGCTCGTTTTCACACAAAGCACATGACTGGAAATAGCTGGAAATTTGTGCTATTTTTAAATTCTTTGAAAATGGGATCTCGGTCGTTTACATCATAACCACTGGACCGGCATATCGGTCGTGTCCTCCGAGTCACTAGACCAGCAACTTTCTGCGATCATGGCGATTGGGTTGATTTAATTCTATTGGTAGGATAATTCCATTTCTTGAAAATATAGGATGCTTGCAAATCCCATCATCTAGGCCTATATAATATTCATAACTGAAGTGGAGATAGGAAAGGATACATCATTGTACAAGTCCCCTTCCCACCGGAAAAAAAAGACGTAGCATATTTTAATATGAAAAAAAAATGAATAAGTAAAAAGGAGGTATCTTACATAATGCTACATTGGATGTAGCCTTCAAGTATATTTTTTGCTCGTAAGCAATATGTTACGTAACTATTCACTATCCTCTTTGGTGTGATTCCCCTTTTGTTTTAAATGCCTGTTGGGTTGCCGCTCCCTCTCGGATCACCACAAAAGGTCCATAGAGCCCAGACGCAGAATTATGATCAATTTTCAGCAGCAAATTTTATTTTTCTCCTTGAAGTGAATGATTTGTATTGCTCCGGTTTAATCAAAAACACGTGACATGTTTGTTCGTCAAAAAATATTTAGGCTGTCTATGCTCATCATTAACGTTTTAGTCAACCGACTTCTGCCTTTGCTACTCCTGTGCTAATTATCATGACAGAGCGTTATCATTTTGTTTTACTGCTATTTCAATTTAAGCTCCCGATGTGCTGTATGCCAATTATTTCACCTGACCGCCCATGTGTAAACACAACGAGAGGGGGGGGAAAGGGCTTAATCCAGCCAGCCGTCTCCCATTCTGAGAAAATTAATTTTAATTTGCTGACATTTTCCATCCAGCATTGTAATATTGACAGCTTGGTGAATTTGTGTCAGGGATTTAGCACGGATCGCATCCCATTGACGGTTTCCATAGTAACGATAATTGTCAATTCTCATAAGTTTCGGGGCCTGCTTTTCAATCAAGGTAAAGTCCGTATTAATGTCCCCAAATGCGTGGCATAATGGATTTACCATCATTTGTCTGCAAAGCAAAAGCCATGTTTTTATCTGCGGCCCATTTTCATTATGCACCGCTTTAATGAACTAGATGTTTTTTGTGTTTAAAGACCACTCGTATCGCTATTGTCTTCAGGGGCGTCGCAAATGTGGACCATTTGATTGACGCATGTGATCAGTGGAATTTTCTAGAAATTTATTTTTACCCCCCCCCCCCCCCCCCCCCCCCCCCCCCCCCCCCCCGCCTCCCTAGCCCTAGGCAACGACGCCTTGTTTTTCAGACGAGTTTACGGATTTTGCAACGAAATTGTGCATTTGCGCTAATGAACACAATTTGATTTAAGATGTTCGAAGTGAATTTGGAGGGCTGGAAGTGACACCCCCTCGCTGTTTTGAGGGAGCTGATTGATGTTTGAAGAGTACTATTTTGGCGGAAATACGAGGTAAAAAAAGTGGATTACCCCTCCTTTTTGATTCCCGAGCTCCTTTATAAGCATCATCTTTTTTTCCATCATTCTTTTTATTTAACCTTCCTCCTATATACCGTCTCAATATCCCTCTTCTAAACTGTTCGTCCTCTGTTTGTTTCACTTTCAGACACGTACACAACGTCCATACCCGTGATAAATCATCCATTAATATCAAATTAATACCAAATTTCATCGAATAATGTGAGCTCCCTCTTGTCATTAATACCATCAGACAACATCAACATACTAAGTACCTTCAAAGTAATGTTGTCATACAACGTAATATAAGCATAGTCCTAGACTCCTATGCCCATTATACATTAATTAAACCTCAGTTGTTTCCAGTTTCGCTTTCAGCCAATCGACATGAACCCAGCTCAATGATTAATGGCAGCGGACTGTAATAACATGAATCAGTATATGAGTTTTAACTTTATTAGTTTTCGTATCTGCTGAGTGCAGCGATTAATCACTATGGATATATGGACATTTACTTTATAACGATGAAGAAGAAATCAGTCACTTCTGCCTTTTTTGTTTAAATTTTGGATCATGCGTGAGTGTTGACCCTTTTATGCGATGGATATCTTTTTAATTGCTGATTTTTAATGGTGGTAATAACTTTATAATCATTAGTCAACTTGACCATCTGCACGAGAGTGTCTGGGAATTGGGGGCTAAATCACCTTTCACGCGCTCGGCTAATTCAGGGGTATTAGTACAGCGCTTATAAATGTTATTATTAGTAGCATTATTTTAGTCGGTTTATAATTCCGCTCTCCCATTCTCAATTCCTTCTCTACCCCTCCCCCTCCCCCCCTCTCTCTCTCTCTCTCTCTTCTCTCCCTCCCCCTCTCCCTCCCTCCTCCCCCTCTCTCCCCCCCTCCCCCTCTCTCTCTCTCATCTTCTATTTCTCTCTTGCTCTCTCTCTTTCCCTTTTGCACCATTCGATGGGAGGCTCTCCCCATGTAGGTACGCCATTACGCATAATGCAAAGAGAAACTCCGTGACCTACACCTGCCCCAGATACCGTTATATTAGGTCAGTATGCGTGCTACGAGATAATAATAACACATCCGGGTCTATACTATTTTTTACTTTTGTTATGTATACTCATGTCAGTCGAGGGCAATACATATATTTGTCTGCTACTGTTAAGACAGATACTGGCTGTCTGAACGAAATAAACATCGTGAGTATTTACGATGACAATGACTTTGCTGAAACATAAATCATTAAATCATTAAGACCGGAAACTCCTTGTGATGTCTATCATCGAGGAGTATTTGATTTAATACATACAGTTTTCCAGCCTATCCTGTACATCAAACAACATATCTTCAAAAAACTAGAAGTCCATAATTGAAACTGTTCAGAATGAGAAGAAATATGCAAATAAAATGCATTTTGTAAACAGGCATTAATCATACCTGAACAATAGCTAGTATCCTAGCTGTGTCAATTCAGTGCAAAGTCCATGACCATGTCCTCAAGAAAATTCTTCTACATCAACCACCCCCCCCCCCCCCCCTCCAACAAAAAAAAGGGAACTCCTCATGCATATATACCTCTACCGGGAAGCAGGAGGGGAATTGTTGACAAAACCATAGGTTCAGAGTGAGTCCATAAATCATGTCATTTGCTAACATACTGCGTGCTTTAAAATACAACCCAAGCTAGATATTATAATGTTTGGACAAACTTCCGTGATTCTGCGAAACTGGGTTGTCCATGATGTGTCGCGAGAAACACGACCAGAAAATAATAAATATTTTTGTGGTAAAGGCGATTGCTCTGATTGAAATGTTTCTATCAGTATTTTAAATTCCATGTTTCACCTTTCGTTGTAACATAAATCGATGAGCTACGGGGTTGGGGGCACATGCCTCCGATTGAAAAAGAGGGGCAATTAGAGACTGGACAAAATAGAAAAGTAGAGAAAAAATGAGGGGAATAGCATTTGAAAAGACGATTCACCCGCCTCCAACAACCCTTAGTACTTTCATGGTACTTTAATTGTCACTTTACCCACCAAGTCAGACCATTGCCCCCGCCCCTACATGATTCTGGTGCCCCTTCGATACCTCACTTCACCACTGGGACCTATGTGTCTGGAATAGAATCAATCACACCATTGTCTGCCTGCGAATATCCTATAGGACCAGTAAAAGATTTTTTTTAAAGACAGTATAGCATGCTTGTGAGTGAACCTCATCATTACTTCCTAAACAAAAAGAAAAACATCATTTTATGTAAAACAATTCTATCGAAGTATACTTTGCGCAGGTTAGCGTTGGTTAGGAAACTTGTTGATATAAAATGACGAAGCATGTAGTTGATTCATGATATTCGTATACAATATATCAGTATAAATTTGGTTTAGCCAGGTTAGTCATAACTTTTAATCAAGATTCAGATAGATTAGTTTGGATATGAACACACACTCTGGTAAAAAATGACGATCGGAAGCATCTAGTTGGCATCCTAACATTCAGACTATCTGCCTTGTCATAACATTGAAGTGTTGTTATCATTTTTTAGTGTTAGCAAGTGATAGTACATAAAGTACCATGACACCTCGAAGTTAAACAAACCTTCTTATAGATTAAAAACGTGTGTACTAATTTTCAACAGACGAGTATATTTTTTACTCGTAAATGTTTTGTAATTTAAATCTTCTTGTGTTACGTATTTCACGTAAAAATGAACTTCCAAAGTGCATGAAATCATGATGATATTTATATTGATGATACGTATTAATTTGTTAAGTATTCTTTTATTTTAAATGGTGCTTGAAACTCTGTAGTGTACTTCAAACATGTTAACAGGAATGATAGTATTTAAAATTATGTAAAAAACGTTGTTCGTTTTCTTATTTGGTAAGTGTTTCTGTTCGTTACCATTGTTTTTTTTTTTGCGTTATGATCCCAAATATTGAAAAGTAATATTAGGCTAAAGATAAACTAACAACATTCCTCACTTATTTGAAATCTTTATAAAACAGTGAGGAATATCTATAGTACATCATAAAGGGTTACAATGGTACCGAAATAATGCCCAAATGCGCTAATGAATTATTAAATTACAATATCACTTTGTTAAATCATCAAAATCATCACATTATGTAAAATGCAGTGGTGCATCCTATATGAAATTATGATAAACTCGGGTGAACTCTTTTATGGACGGGCAAGGGCTGAGGCCTATTTTGAATTACTAGACCTTTAAAAAGGGATGAGTCGGTTCCATCCAATACTGGATAAGCCACTTGTCTTTAGAGAGAGTGGGGTCAATCTTTGTTTAATTCCCTAAAGAAGAATCTCATCCTTTCACCATCCCAGTAATAACCATTCATCATTGAATGTCACGGGTCAAGTGAGATATATAATTAACACTATATCTAATTGACACACTTCAGTAACCATGGCAATTAATGGCTCTTCAGTCAAGCGATACGATGTGTTAAGATTATGAGCATAAATCCATCGCTAACGACGTTGACCCATCTAAGGGCGCGTTCATGCTTGATTTTGACGGCCAGAATCAGGCATCTGTTACGCGTTTAGTTTAAAACACGGTTGCGTCTTAGCTCACTTTTGTAGAATCACCGAAAAACGGCGATCACGATCGCCGATCGTAAACTCACAAAAAGATGCGTTTACAATTTGTAAACGCGTTTAAATGGGGTCAACGCACTGACCTCTAGTGGGTCTACGTAGCATGCACAGTGAAGGTTTGCGAATCCAGCTGGAAGACCAATTAAGGCCACACACGGAGAATTGCCTGGGGAGCCAGAGAAGTAAGCATGAACACTACATCGTGGAACTGCGATCACGATGAGCGTTTACGATGAGCGTTTCAGATCGCTCATTCTGCCTTCAAAATTTAAGCATGAACGCAGCCTAAGTAGCCATGCGACGTCTAAGGGTTTACAAGATGGCAGTGGTTATTTCAATTACACCCTAAACAAATATACCAGTGTGGTCAGTCTGAATGTGCTCGAGTCCCACTGTCAAACCGATTCTAGACCGACCAATATTATTCTTCGCCATTTATAGACCGTTCAGTCTCTGAAATAGATGGTTATTCCAATGAGACTACGTCAGGCTCCACTTGCCGACTCTATTGACAAAATGTCAGTTTTATTAAAATAATTCCCCAACCAGACGGTTATTTCTGTCGAGGCCATTTGTAACAATGTAATATTTTGTTTCGGTCTAGTGACGGTCTGGTGTCGGTCTTGTTGGCGTGACTGAGGTATTTTACCCGGACCAATAGTATGTCGTTATTCTGTATAGGCTTTAAACCCCAGTCATAATCGCCAAAACACCAGGCATACCGACAAACCGACCGGAATTTTGTCCATTATTTTGTTTGATCTGGTGTCGGTCTGCTGATGTCGGTAGTGCAACTAGGTCACCTACCAGACATAGAAAGGTAGTTTGCAATGTATTGGGCCTACTATGCATACAGTGGTTTGTCAATGGAAATACCTGGAAAAGACTGATTGAATAAGGTATACACATAACCCATATGATGATGTCGACAAGATTCGTTGGTTACTGTTCAGAATTCACGTTGAATCAAAGTTTGAGCTATCATGAGGCTCGAATGAAGACAATGTAGTCTCCACTTGATGATGTTTATTCAAAGGTTTGATTTTGATTATCTTTTCTTCCAGTCGGAACAAAGTTTTACTGCAAAGTACGTGTGAGTATTAAAGGTTAATGGGTGTGTAATAAAGCAAATACTGTGGAGTACTCTTCTGTTTCACTCCCAGTATTGCTGCCGTTTCGTAGGATACACACTAAGAATAAACAGATATTAGCGCGGAATATTGACACTCTTAAGCTAATGTTTGAGGTATAGGATAGACTCTTTGTTCAAGTGCCCTCAATGAAATGCATTTCAGATGAGTGTACAACGAGATACAATCCTGTATTAAGTTCCATTGATACAATTTGCAAGTGTGCTTATAGGCCTTGTATACGTTGTCTTGAGAAGAAGAGCCCTATAATACCCCAAGCCACACCAGCTCAAGAGCGATAATTAGACTTATAGACATGAAGAAGAAGATAAGTTACCCGCAAGGCCACAATTCGTTTGATTTGGGGGCAGCTTCGAGTCGGTTCAATGGTGTACCTGGGTACCGAAGCAAGTTTTATTATTCCTAATGGGAAGTAGTCATCCGGGTTACGGTTGATAAGTTTATCGACCGCTTAATACTTCCATAGGCAGTAATTGACGCTAAATATTCAATTCAGCATTATTTTCATGTGATAAAGTGTATCACTACACAATTTACAAGATTCGGATAATTTAAATATACATAACACCATGGGCATTTTATCCGATTTGGCGACGAACTTCATTTGAATAGGCCTACAGACTGAAGAAGAACAAAAATAACCCGCAAGGCCAAGGTTGTTTATGTTTTCTTTCTTTCTTTTGGTCAATTTAGAGTCGGTTAAATGGTGTAGCTGGGTATGTGTTTAACTACAGGGCGCCCTCACTATGAACATGACGGACAAAGAAAGCGGACAAAATATACAGTTCCTCAGGTGGACAAAGGAACATCCCTTCACTGCTATTATGTAAAAATGTGTAGAACAGGTGAATATGCATGTGACACCTGTTCTACACATTTTTACATAATAGCGGTGAAGGGATGTTCCTTTATCTACCTGATGAACTGTATATTTTGTCCGCTTTCTTTGTCCGTCATGTTCATAGTGCCTTGTAAGGGCTCTCTTGCAAAGCAGTTATTATGTACTGAAGAGACTACCATATGTTTTTTTTTTTTTTAACCCATTTAATTGATGTGTCATGTATGTTATAGAAATCATTTCTACTTAATCTTAATAACATGTATGATAATCCACTACCAGACTACCAGAGCATGGCATTATGTCCGAAGATGAATTAATACTTCTGATCTAGTGAGTACAATGAGAGTTTATAACAATCGAACTTTTCGTGATCTTTGAGGATAAATTTTGACTTTGTCATCTATCTTCATCCGTTCACCTTCCGCCTGTCCCAGAAGTGTTTCCGATGGTCGATTCGGGGACTGGTGAGAGGTCTACAGTAGTTACCTGGTAATCAGACGTTCCACATATGTTATAACGGTATAATACGAAGGCTTTCTGCTAAATATTTCGCATTCAGTGATTCAGTGGTTGGATGAACATTTTTTTAGAGCTACGTGATATATGTGATAACGGTATGATACCAAGGCTTTCTGCTAAATATTTTGGCATTCAGTGATATTAGGGAGGAACATTTTTTAGGGCTACGTGATATACATAACAACTGAATTATCCACACTCCTTTTACATTTGATGGTATATGTGTATGTAGGGGGCTGGGGATGTTGGGTGGGTGTGGGTGTGTGTGAGTGTGTGTGTTTCGCAGCTCAAGAATGAAATGTGGACCGGTTGACTCAGGGCCTTTGCTGAATACTGTTAGATGTAAGTTTTAATATGTCACATTCTCAAGAACATAAATCAGGACGAATCAATAAATATTTTCACGTACTTGAAAATTCCAAAACTTGTCAGGGTATGAATAATTTAGTTGTCATCTGTACCGCCCTTATCTCGCCCTTCTCACCAAGCCTGAGAGCTGATATTCATAATTCACGACAGACATACTCTTCACCAATTAGGTTGTCACTACCCCATGCACAGGCAATCACTCAACCCAATTCTTTCACGAAAATCATGAAGATGTAATTCAAGATGAATAAATGAGCCAAGAGAACGGAACTGATTATTGTTTTCATCATGTTTATGTCTCTTTCATTTCACGAGGTCGTAATACCATGACACACGACAAAATGTTGAACACTGGAGAATGTGAATCTAAGCGTAAAGAATGACATAAAAAAGCAAAGTATGCTCTACTTAATTTCTCTTTCTTTTACGTTCTCCCTTATTGTCCTTAAGAAATCACCGCCTCCTCGTTTTCTATATCAAATTTTCATTTTGTTAATACAGTAATGTAGTCGTAATAAATATCTCAAGATATGACGGGGAAAAGAGATGTTCAAATCTAAAAGTAAAATATATATTAATCCAATATGTAAAACCTTGTATCGTGATTTGAAAGACGAAAGTAAAAAGTATTAATAATCAATATCACGTTATAAAATGCACACCAACTATGTAGCTTGTGATTCGTTTTACAAAACAAGAGTACAGTGAGAACAATTTGATAATGATATTGGTTAAATAATGTACTTGAAAGTTTTAGCTGACGAAAGATCGGCTCTTAAATCGTAGGCATCGATCAAGGATTACTCTGCAAGAAGCACCAACAACCAAAATATGTTTAAAGTGTGAAAACAATACTCTCCATAAGCTGACGTGACTCTAAATAATCAAGGCTCGAAATGTTTTCTCTGCTTTGATTTACCTTCCTGGTCTAACATATTGAAGGGTTGCTGAACTCGGTCAATGATTGATTATTGAAGGACATTTACTACGTTTTATGGAACTGATACGCAGGATGCCATATTAGCTTTCAAACTAGACCATAAAGATGACATGTCGTTTTTCGAAGGTTCGTTATTCCAAATAGGGTCCTATTCAAAGTTCAGAAGAAGAAAAAAGGGTTCATAATTCCGATAATGAAATAAGAGTCATCATTCTCAAAATGAGTAAGGATTCATATTTCCGAAAATGAAAATTGATTCATAAAGCTGAAGGTTCATTATTCCGAAATTGAAATAGAACCGTGGTCGTTTCCTGAATTACGAACCTTTAAGAAGAAAAAAAAACGCGTAACCCCGATCAAATCGTATACGTGTATATTTCCAAAGATTTCGTCAAAGTTATATAGAAGGCCCGAGTTGGATATATACGAAAACTAAAACATGTTTACACTAGTGATATTAAGGCGTTATTAAACATTTGGAGCGGGTTTATATGAGGAGATAATTATGATATCAGAGGTTTTGTCATCCACATTATATCGACGTCGAATGAAGTAAGAAATAGAAGAGGTTTACATTCTGTATTACTCCAGCGTGTTTGCAATAATAGTATTGTCGTATGGTTTCGTTATACTGTCCGAATAATAAGTGACCTTTAACACACTATTTCATAGACAATGAGGCTTTGAAATATTTCTTTGAAGTTGTATCATGTATTCAACGTATACTACGATATAGATCACGGACAATACAAGAAGGAACTAAGTTGAGTTTATTACTCAATGCAGTTCCTTCTTGCATCGAGCCAGTAACGTAGTAAACTTTGAATGATTAAATTATATACTTGCAATTTTGTTCTTTTAATTTCGTGTGCGTCTAGCAAAATAAAAAGAACCCTTGTTGTTGTAAAAACCGATCCAGATTGTAATCGGAACTTGGACAGCAATAAAACAATAAAACACATTTTGCCCAACCCCTACCGCCCCCAGATTTTAATTAATAAAAATCATGACAATTTGTTAACGTTGCACTGAAAGCTCTGAAAGCGAAAGACACATTTATCGATCAGCATTTAATCAAGATTAGCTCCTCATGCACACTGTGTGTTTAGGAAAGAATAAAAAGCATGAAAATAATAACACATTTGAGAACAACTATTATGTTGATTACCAAGAATTCACTATTCCTTTTTATACTGCACACGAAATATTGGGAAGTATTTGGATACTAGGTCATAACACTGTACATAATTAGGTTCATTGCGTTCACTTCATGCAGTAACGACTTTAAGAAAACCAATGTCGAAGAATATTATTATTATTATTATTATTAGCCAGAATACACTGTACTTGTATTACAAATACCATTTGTCAGAGGGAGAAAGAATTCCGGGTTTGTATTTCATTTTTAGAGCAGAAATATCATAAATTTATTGATAGATAGTACTAATGGATAAGTAATGTCGTAATGTTTCTCTTTGTAAGAACTTCATTGCTTTCTATAATTATATGCTTCTGTTTACTGATTTCCCTTTCATGATTTTATGACATATTTACAGCAGCCTAGTACTTCGAATGTGATAAACTCGCTGATCTCCGAAAAGCGGAGGGACAACAACAGAGAGAGATCTTGTTATTTTATAAAGCTATGTAGGCCTATAGATGTATATTATAAAGCGCATTGAAATGTCAACAGACATGAAATGCGCTATTACAGAACAAATTATTTTATTATCATTATTATCATTATCATTATTATAAAATCTCTCTCGAATGTACATTTAAAACAATTTTGGCCATGACATTTTATGATAAAACATAATCTTTTTCACAATTCACAATTTTAAAAAAAGTGTATGGACAAATTTGACAATAATGTATGAGGTTCAAGTATATCCTGTCCGTCGTATCCAAGACACATCCTTTGGTTAAAGGCGGTTGAAACACCTCTACGAAGAAAGATATTACATATTTGTTATTTTGTTCAATAGTACAATTTTTACACCCACATAGTATGAACACACTGTGCATTATGAAACATATTTTACATGATCATGATGTCATACCGTGTCGCTATTGCTAACGACATAATTTGTAGCTCCTACTGGGTATTCGACACTACTGGGTGTCAAGTCTGCAACGCTGGGTGGGAATTCTACAGCACTGGGTCTTTGTGATGTTGACATGGTAGATGATGATCGGTGCATGGCAGGCTTACCTCCGACAACGCATCGGACCATATCCCTCAAGATTCTCTTGAAGGCTCCTCGAAAGTCTCTGCTCCTGTGCGCGTAGATCAACGGGTTCATAAAGGAGTTCATATAGTAGGCCATCGTCGGCCCTATCGCAAGGTTGGGGTCGTAGCTTGATCCGTTGGTGTCGACGAACAACGCGATACAGATCGGTAGCCAGCAAATGGCGAAGGCAAGAACCACGAAGGCTAAGGTCTTTGTAGCTCTTATCTGCTTCGCTCGAGAGTTTTGAACTGATGCTGCTTTATGACTACTCCTCATCATCGACGACATCCTCGTCCGGAGCTTATGAGCCTGATAGAACACGTACCCGTAGATGATCGACGTGACCAACATCGCCACCGCGATCATCGATGACGGTATGTAATTCCAGAATATTTCGAATGCAAATTGGTTCACTTCGATTTTGTTGATTTCGACGAGGTGGTAAAGAATGACGACGGTGAACATGTAGGGTATGATCACCAGCATGGTTATTACCGAACTCTTCCTCGCTCTCCTTCTCGTTATGAGTGACTGGTATTTCAAGGGTTTTTTCACAGAGACATAGCGATCGATGGATATTAAAACAAGATGAACAACCGAGCATGCACAGCACGTTCTTGCGATAAAACGAAAATAAAGAACGACGATCTGGTCGCAGTAATTTACAAACCAAAAATAGGCAGCCGGTATGGAGAGGATTCCATTGGTGAGATCAGAGACGGCCAACCCAACGACAAGGACGTTGGTCGGAGTTTTGAGTCTTTTCTCTCGGTGAACGGCGGCCATGACCAGCAGGTTCCCCGGTACTGCTAGCATTGTGATCAGTATAAAAGGTATCAAAAATAACAACCTCAATGGTTGAAAGTCACATTCAAGTCGTGTTACATTGTTTTCTGCTATGGTTATTCCATCCATAACGTGTACAGTCGTCATAACTTCCATGATTGCTAAACACCTTGCGTCCTTGCAATGCAATGAGCACAACAACAAAAATCCAAACCTTCCCCACTTGGGATTCACTTTTCCGGTCGGATGTCTCTGCGGGTAAACATGGTGGTGTCAAAATATTAGACTGCAGTTCTTTAGACAACCGTCATGTATCGACTTATTAAGTCTTAGCAGGCCTCTACGCAATAAACATGACGTCCGAGACTAGTGTATGAATACAAATCGAAACTTACAGATCGATAGCAAACACTCATAAACGTCTGGACTATAGTGCCACTCCCGGCTGCTCACAAAAAGAAATTACTGGTTCCTGATCAAACTCCAGAGTCATTTATCCTGCATGTTTGATACGATTTTTGATTTATCGTTGATAAATGGCCGATTGAAACTCATACTAGTACTAGCAGAGATTTAACAGTCTTGTGCATGATGCAAACGTAATATCTTCGTGAGAAAAGTTTTTGAAATAAGAGGGCGATCCTACACCACGCACTGGCATACAGTAGTATGGTACTCTATTCCAGCTACTGGTCGCGTTTAGCTCCTCCCGTTCGCCCGAATGGTGAATGAACACCGTACCCGCAAGTTGTTATACATGCTCTCCCACCTACTCTCAATAGCGTGACGTCATAATAGTACGTACATCCAATCGTCAATTCGCGTTTCAATATGTATGGCTTAAACCCACTCAATCGTGTCAAGCTTTCTCAAAAGCTTCATTTTTATGGTTTTGAGATTATTATTATTGCTCGCTTGTTTCTGGAACCCGAATTCGACCCCCACACCGCACTTTTGTTCATATTCGTGCAAAGGATCTCATTTAGTATGTGAAGTGTATGGCTGTTGGCTTGCATTATTCGAGTAGGGCCTATTATACTCAACGTTTGGATATGTTTGGGTTGTTTCACGGTTGGTGACTATCTAGTTGGGTAAACCAGCAATGCAAGCAGTTCTCGGTCATTAAATCCGGTATAATCGACGATTTTCTAAAGTCCTTTACCGACATGACAAATACAAACTTCTGAATAGCATTCGATGCAGTGGAATGGAATGGGGTGAATAATAAAACACTTATGCCAAGCAGGTGAAACCTCTTTGAAATATATACCACAATGATATTGAGAAATTATTGTCACTTTTTAAACTATTTTTGTCATTAATATCATTAATACAGTATCATTATATAATATCGTTATTATTAGTAATAGTAGTAGAAGTAGTAGTATTAAAAGTAGTAATAATAGTAGTAGTAGTAGTAGTAGTGGTGGCGGTAATAGTAGTAGTAGTAGTAGTAGTAGTAGTAGTAGTGGTGGTGGTGGTGGTGGTGGTGGTAGTAGTAGTAGTAGTAGTAGTAGTAGTAGTAGTAGTAGTAGTAGTATTTGTTGTTGTTGAATCATCACTAACGTTATTATAATAATAATTATTATTATTATTTTGTTTTATTTTTATTGTTTGTATTCATATATTTTACTCCAGGAGAACAATAATCTGTTCCTGCGCCTCAGTCAGACCATGGAGTTACTAGCTAGTAGCTCCATGGTCTGACAGTCCTTGGTCGACCCAGGAAGTTGTGGTCGATCCCAGTTTTTGTGTGATTCTATCTCCAGTCTATCTAGGGTTACACGGAAAATGTATCACACGAACGGGTATGATATTACATATTATATGCCGTATTTCTTTATCTATGTTATGGATGCTAAGTTATGATTGATATGGAGACGTGTAAATATTCACAATCAGGTTCACAATAGAGAGAAGGGCCTAGAACCTTCTCATTGCAGCTTAGAAAAGCTTGAATTGCTCGAATTGCTCACGCACTCGTGTATGTCGATTTAAAGGTGATGTTTACAATGATCTTAAACGTAATAAAATTCGGCTGAAAAAACAGACACAATCATAAAACTATATAGAGCTCCACTGCACTCTCTCTCTCTCTCTCTCTCTCTACCCCATTCCTGCCCCTCTTCTCTCTCTCGCATTCTCCTCCTCCTCCTCTCTCTTTCTCTCTCTCTCTCTCTACCCCATTCCTGCCCCTCTTCTCTCTCTCGCTCTCTCCTCTCTCTCTCTCTCTCTCATATCGCTCCTCTCGCTCCTCTCCCCTCTCCCTTTCTATCTATCTGTGTATCCATATATCTCTTTCTCCTCTCTGTTTATATCTCTCTTCCTCCCCTCTTTATCTCTCGTCCCCTTTCTATCTTCTACTCTCTTGTTTTTCTGTCTAGGGTATTTTTCTACTCGTCAATTAAGAATGATAACCAATTAATTCTTAGCCATCTTGAATACAGATTATTCATTGATGAATAGGTTCAAATATGACCAAAAAAATATGACAAAACACAACAACAAATTTATTACAGTGAGCAGACCTGATTATGCTTACAGCCTTTGTTTAACGATAGTCACCGGCATGACAGAATAAGGACATTCGTAAAAATCAAATTAAAGTGTCGTCCCTTCATTCCCTTTAATATTCTTATCAAAGATTTAATAGTGTGACTCTAGTCCGCCATGTGAGAAATAGAAGTTAAAGTGGATCCTTTGAATGCTCAATAAATGTAGCACCCCTGAAAAATAATAGTTTTAAAACTTATCAATTTTTCACTCAGATTTATCTTAATCAACCCAGTTTACATTTTATGTTCCGTTCAGATATGAGGAAATTAATTTTTATGTCGTATTATGTTGAGTATATAGTATACGACATTCATGATACGTCTGATAAGAAATGTTATTAGCAAGAATGTATCTTTAGGTATGGGTATCTTTGTATACTACTTATAGAACAGTAACTAATTGTTACACCTATCAACTATGTACTCACGTTTAGCCTCTGCAATATGATAAGATAATGGATTTAGTCGTTCTTTGAGTGAGCCGACATTTGTTGCTAATGCTTAGGAGCTTTGATTTGATATAGGGTTATATTAAGCTTGAGATGCGATTGGACGATTTAAGTTAAGTTAATTTTAGGATATGGTATATTTTTTTATAAATACAGCTAAAAATGCAATTGATGTCACAATTACCCCGTAAACCCGTGGCTGAAGCTTAAATGTTTTACAATCGCCCTGTGAAGAAAATATAGTTATGCTTACAATCGCTCTATGGGCATTGAATTGGTCTGACTCTTTAACCCAGGGTAGTATAGCCAAAGCCACACCACTCTTTCCCCACGGGTCCTGTAATTATTATTACCCCAGCATTACCAGTAACCCATTTAATACACCCGGGGTGAGATCAAGCGTGGATAATTAGCACCGGGGAAAGGATCGAACTTGGGATATAAACGAACAATGAATAATATATATCACCTGTAAAGTTATGATGTAATTCAATTCATCTAAATAATTGTGAAGTCCATTTTGTTTGCTGTTGGTTTTCTCACATGATGTATAATCCTTAAAAAGCAAATGAACGGCAGCTATGAACTGTCTCGTCAATTTTTGTCTGACACTTTAGTTGAAAAAAGGAAAACCGTGGACAAAATGATAACTTAATAATGTAATAATGTACCTTGGTCATGTTGGGTTAATTATGTGGCGTACATTTAATCAGGTTATTCACTTTATTTTCTTTTTGAAATTAACATATCATTTTCACCACCTTTCTGTGAGAGTTCACTTGTAAAAGGAAGCAAAACCTTCAGTTGAAAAGGGCAATGGGGTGCATACTGATCACTGATACGAACATGCAATTTCAATTACCGCTCTACGGTCTAATGAATTAAGTAATCCATCTTATTATCTGTTAAATTATACGTTCGTTTGCACTGAGAGGCACACATTGACTAAATGGGGGTATGGTGTTAAACTCAGACCCTGATACCATAGCTCGTATATACAGGGGCTCAGTGCGAAAAATAAAGGGACCCCATTCCGCTAATTCATTTGATAACTAATCGCGTCCGTTTTAACCGCTTTCGCTTTCAGTAATTCGTCATCATCTCCATACAGTGCCGGAAAGTTATTTGATGGTCCCTTTCAGAACTATTAGTGGTTTTAAAATGCTCGATGTAAGAACAAACGATGTAATTACAGTATTATAGTTTGAAACAGAGTAATTTGGCAGTATACGCAAATTATAAATGCCGAGCTTTTGTCGTACACCAGTGACGTACTGCACAATTAAGGTCTCTAAATGCAGCATTCGTTGACTTTTGTAATATTTACCTCTTCAGATAATAAGGGTAATTACATGGTACCCTGATTAGAAAATGGGACAAATAATTATCCTGAAAAGTGAGTACACGTATTTGGTTTAATGTTAAGAATCGTGATTCATAAGATAAAAATCTGCATTCGGCGTATGAGGTGAAGCTGGCTCATAGTATAGAATTTGCGGGTGATTTGTGTAGCCTTCGAACAGGAGAAGAAATCGAGATTAATTGAAAATAAGAATTATAGTAACTGTTAGTGTAAATTTATTTTTTTGTTCGTGTTGAAATGGTAAGGAAGATTGACGAAGTTGTGAAGATAAAAATAAATTCTCATGGTACTGCATATCAACGAGGAGTACGACCACAATGATATAAGATATACCTTTATCGCAAAACAGTGTCGTGTACGATGAAGAGAACCAGTACATTTCGTATGTTTTCACAACCACTCAACAAATCACTACTACCTTGAGATCCAGTGTCAAGACATTGAGTTAAAAAAGGAGATATCTACCAGGATATTGTGTCAAGTTAAATATTTTCTTGGATATGAAATCATAAATCATCAACCCGGATTCGTGTCTTAGTCTTAGGAAAGACAAAGAGTATTCGTTTAATATTACCCAATGTTGACGTTTTGAGCGGATTTAATGACTCGAAGCGTGCCCATATGGTTTCGCACCTCGTCGGAGATACCTAGCAACCTGTGTATCTAGTTACATTTTCCTTCGAATTTTCCAAAAATACTCTCGAATTTTCTAAGACCCTCAATCAATCACGTGGATTGGGCTATTTATGCTAATATGCTTCGTGTTGGTTAAGGTTTTTAGAAGGAGCCAATAATCATTATTCCTATGACGGAATGATATACACCATCCCAACCTACCCCCGAAACCATGAAATAAATCAAATCAAGTAATAACAAAATCAATTTATTAAAAAAAAAAGATTTAGTACCTGTAGTAACAAATACAGGAAACAGGGGGGGGGGATACCCGAGCTTGCCTATTTCAGTTAGATTATTGCAAGAAAGTCACTGACCTACACGCCCTCAAAACTACTTCAGTAATCAATAAGCATTTATTTCTTTTAAAAAACCGCAGAGGAGGAAGATGACTTCCTTTATAAGAGAAGTTTAAAATATATTTACATTACCCCCCCCCCCCCCCCGCCCTTAATGTACAAGCACGCTCACCCGGCAAACTATGTCTTCGATGTATTTTGTATAATGCATTCCGAAAACATGCAATGAGAGACATTGAGAGTCCGAGGGCGATGGCCTGTGTTGTCCTGCGATACTCCGGTCACACCAATGATAATCGACACCATACCGAACAAAAATGGCGTACTGTTTTGGATGAATAAGAAAATGGACGAATTTAGTTTTGACTTGTAACTGATTTAAACTTCTGAATAATGTAATTTATATTTACTTTATTTCGATTTATACTACATCTGTTTGGAAAAATAAAACATTTCATAAAACAAAATTAACTCTAATGACTTGGTACGTTTATGCTCAGTTTTGAAGGCAGAATGAGCGATTTGAAACGCTCATCGTAATCGCAGTTCCACGGTGTACTGTTTATCCTCACTTCTCTGGCTCCTCCAGGCATGATTCTGGCTCAGAGCCAGAATCATGCCTGGAGGAGCCAGAGAAGTGCACTGCAGAGTCTGTAGCTTGATTCGCTCACCTGCACTGCGCATGCTACGTTGACCACATTAACGCGTTTACAAATGATCGTAAACGCACCTTTTTGTGAGTTTGCGATCGGCGATTACGATCGCCGTTTTTTGGTGATTCTACACAATGAGAAAGTACGCAACCGTGTTTTGAACTAAACGAGTAACAGATGCCTCATTCGGTCTCGTCGGTGTGACTAGGTTATTTTGCGCATGCGTAGGCATGGTAACGTTATCGGCTACATTAATAAGTATGGCACAGGACATGACGATCTGTTTTTATTTTCCTTTTTTTCTTCAGTGAAAAGTAGAATTAATGATAATCATGTTAAGTGATAAAGTGTAGACTTGTTCTGCTCAGTCATTCGTATATAGCCATGTTATTACACGCTACATTGAATTAGCCGGGTTTTCAGAGTGCGCTCAGTGCATATCAAATTAACTCATATGTGGTTTGGCGAAAACGAAAATACATGAGACCCACTTCCTTATATTTAGCACATTATTGTTTTTCCGTAACTGAAATATCAAGTATTTATCCGTTAGATATTTTAGTTACGGAAAAACAATAATTTGCTTTATATGAGGAAGTGGGTCTCATGTATTTTCGTTTTCGCCAAACCACTCATGTTATATGAGTTATATGAGTAGGGATTAAATTTCAAATTTAGTATCAGATGCAGAATCATAATAAACTCATCTAGTTGTATAAATGTTCAAGCTTTATTTATCCCGTTAGACGTTCTCCGTCATCTGTTAGAAGCATTTGACCCCCCCCCCCCCCAAAAAAAAAAAAATAAATAAATAAAAAAAAATATATATATATATATATACCGTATATATATAAAATAAAAATAATAATAACAATAAATAATAATAAAGCCCATTTATCTAATAACTTACTCAAGGCGCTATACAAAACAAAATACATAAATCTCTCTCCAGAATTGAACAACATAATAGCATTAGTAACTCTGAGTAAATAACAGCTTTACAACATTTTTCTGAAAGATTCCAAGGCATTGAATGTTTCGCAAAGTCACTTGGCAGCTTGTTCGAGAGAACTGGTGTAAAAGACACAAATGCACGATCAACATAAGATGGGTGGTTGATAATGCAACTACATGTACACGTAGTTGTTCTCCTACTCTACCATGTCATTATCATGGTTTTTTTTAATCATGCAGAAAAGAGTAAATAAAAAACAGGAACATAAACTAAAGGGATGGTATCACGACAGACTAATCCAAAGAACCTTATAATAAACCATTTAACTACAAAACACCCTCAATATGTTTGTCAGTCACCTGTATTACCATGGCAACGAAACCTCCCCCAATATCAAAGATCAAAGGTTAGACTGTCAATGATGACTAATTCAAACAGTGCGCTTGGGAAATGTTCGGATATGACTGAGTTGCTAGGAAATATACGAATACATTTCTTGGTAAACAACTGAAGAAAAAAACTCCAAGGATAGTCATCAATGTTGCACAAATCGTGTATTCAGGGGTTGATTCAGGTGCCTCTCTAAAATGGGGAACGATTCCGAAAAAAAACCTCCGACAAGTGAATAAAAAAACAAATTTCTGATTTTTAAAATACATCTAACATGTAAAATTTGAAAGGGGGCACGAGAGCACAATAAGAGGGCAGGTTTGTCGTTTGAGTACATCACATTTGGGTTTTAAAAGGGGCGCCGGTCGTTACCCACCCCCCTTTAATAAAACCAGTGTGCAAATTAAATAACAAGTTTACACATTAGGTTCCTAAGACTGGACAACAAATTATATGCAGTCTACCCCTTCCCTCGCATTGATGAAGATAAACTTTTATGTATATAAGCTAAATGTAATAATTTCTTATACAAGTTACGTTTTGTTACGTTGTTTTACGTTTCAAACACATCATTGATTTAAGTTTTTAAATATATAAACAAGGAAAGTACAAAGTGATACGGATAGGCCCTATGCTTTTTCGTCTGATTCTAATTAAAAAGAGATGAACGAAATAACAAG
This sequence comes from Strongylocentrotus purpuratus, assembly GCF_000002235.5. Lineage (NCBI taxonomy): Eukaryota > Metazoa > Echinodermata > Echinoidea > Camarodonta > Strongylocentrotidae > Strongylocentrotus > Strongylocentrotus purpuratus. The sequence continues at coordinate 1,443,473 of NW_022145615.1, read as the reverse complement.
AAAAGTCAACCAAACAAAGCGATTATCCGAGAAAGAATCTTAGACTTTAAGTACATAGTAAAGAGATAAGAGCCCAATCAAATTCAAGCTAGACGCCCCCATTGTTTTTATGATATTTGAGATCGTTTAAGGTCGTCTCCATAACAATCTGAGGTTTGATTGGATGGAATATGGAGGAACATAAGTGCTTGCAGGGAAATGAAGATATAATGTACGTGACATTATTCGTGATTTGTTGGAAAACTGATATTTTATAGAGAAATTATTGTTGTAACATGACTCTTATGGAGCGATTCCTGGAAATTTAGTTTCCAGATGTACACCCTTCAGCAGCTACTGTGCCCCCCCCCCCCTCCTCCACCTCCATCGTAGGGGTAAGGGACAGGAGGAGAAAGCAAAAGACAGGGAAGATAGGAAACCTACTGCATTCACCTTTCACATGATAGTTGTATAATATATTTACACGAATTTATCGTTGTAGTAATAGACCAATTCACCCCTCCCATTACTGGCTCGACCCACGCTACGCAACTCGAGACAGGTCCATATAGAGCGAGATGAAAGATACAGAGAGGGGAAAAGGGGGGAGAGAGAGAGAGAGAGAGAGAAAGAGAGAGAGAGAGAGAGAGAGAGAGAGGGGGGGGGGGGAGAAATTGAGGTCAAGTTATAGCCTTCCAAGTTCACGGTCGGTATTTGGAGCCGCAGGAGGTGGAAATTCTGAAAAATTGTAAGTTGTTGATATGGTACTGGGAATCTCTCCCACACCCGGATTACAATTTAACAAGAAATATAAATCAATATATTGTAGGCTACGTGATAGTGGTGATATAGACCCATAATTAGTATTGTTCATTATTAAACGGAAGTTCAATTCGGATTCTGTATCTTTGCAGAATTAGACCCCCAAAATCCATAAAAGATGTAATACATGTAATAGCTTCGCAGAAAACATAACGACGCTCGAGTCATCTGCTTTTCAAAATGTCAACAAATTTGACCAAAACTGGCCTAAAAAACTCCAGCAGCGATTTCATAAATCACTGGGATTATTGGAATTTTCAAGATTTCAATCACATGTGGTATTTATGACTTGCTTGTTCCCATTAAAGTACTCTTATACTGAGAAAGTACGAGCCTGAGACTAAGGAATTCATTATCATGCAACGTCAAATTTGACAATGCATGGATTATCAACAAAGATATGAAAGGTGTTTCATGTCACTCGAACAAATCATTGAATTGTCAAGAACTGAACCAAATTGAATCGAATTGAATTAAATCGAATTAAAATGAATTGACTTTGTGAAATGTATCAATTTCAAATGTTTTACACTGATTTCTATACTTATTCCGATTTCGGCTTTAAAACAAAATTACAAGCTTGTTCCTTTTGTTCACTACAATGAAGAAAAGTAACGATGTCAAGTGTTTTACAATGTAATCTACTTAATCAAATATGTACTTGCTGTTAATGTGTAAATATTAACACAGTTATTTTTTCGCCACGTTTCTCTGAGAGAGTACGCGAAAGGAATTCATTGTCATGCTATGCCATATTTAACAACTCGTGGATTAAGAACAAGGATATGAAAGGTGTTTCATGTCACTCGAACAAATCATTGGTATCCGTGATTGAACGGTATCGGGTAGCATTTTCCTTTCTAGATCTATTGAGAAAATATGTTATTCCCATTGTCTGCCAATATCGAATGGTGAAAAATAGAGAGTTGGCTACGACATGAAAAGATGACCCGACCACTCCCACCCACTCCCCTCACTTCCATTTCACCCACTTAAGACCGCCCCCCCCCCCCATAGTAATGCCCCTCAACGGCTCGACGCAAGCTATGCAGTCATAATGAATGAAGTCAATCCATCTTTCGTTTAAAATGTCACCTGTATCTATTGTAATTTGTAGGTTTATTTGCACTCTTTTGTTTTGTTTAATGTATAATTGTTTATCAGTCTATTTTGTTTGTTATAGCGCTAAGAGACTTCGGTGGTAAGCGCTTTATAAGTAACGTTTTTTTATTATTTTTATTATTATTATAAAAAGATCTCATCATTATCCAAACACCATCTACTTCATCGCAAAAGTTAAAAATCATCTACATTGTTTTTTCTTAAAAGAAAAAATCGTATGGAAGGTGTTTTTAAATTCAAAGTTTGCTACCGCTGATGTTTCGAAGAAAATTATGAGTATTATTGTTAGTTTTTATAACTATATTTCTTGCAGTAAATTTGTGTGAAGAGCTAGCGAAACCATCCTGACTGAATTAGAAATAGAATGGCGCCATCTTTGTTACCCGTCAGGTCAGTATAATATATAGCAGTCAACGAAGAGGTCGCATTATCGTGCAAAGTCTAAAACGATTGTTCTTCTCCCGTTTCTCTCACACATTACAAACACATTCTATATTCCTCCTCTACCCCTTCCCCCTCCCCCCTCCCAACCTGTCTCTCCATCTCTCTCTCTCCCTCTCTCTCTCTTCCCCTATTTCTTTTCATTTTCCACAGCGTCAGCGTCTCTCATTTCTTCTTTCTCTCCCTCCCCTTCTCTCTCTCCTTCTCTATCTCTCTTTTCTTCTTTCTCTCTCTCCCTCCCCTTTTTTTTTTCTCTCTCTCTCTCTCTCTCTCTCTCTCTCTCTCTCTCGCCTTCTCCATCTACCTCTCTCTCACTTGAAATACTAACATCATCTAACATAACACCTAACAACTTGAGATCTGGATAGCCATGCATTATGGCTCAAGGTATGGGCACACAGAGGACTTTTTTTATGTTAGGAACTGGGGTAAAATGCAATAAATTATTGAAAAAATATTGCATTTTCTGTTTTTTGTTTTTAATTTATGGAAACTGCCCCCTACCCTAGCCCCCGCTGCGTACAGTCATGGTTCAGTCACAAAGCAATGGCCTCGTAACTGTGAGGCCCCAGGATCAAAACCGTGTCGATGTGCTATATTAGTGCCCTTTTGTGGGGCATTAATCCTCATTACTGTCATTTATGACTTCAGGGCGTAGGTCCCCTATTTGATAAGCATAGAAGCATACACATGCTTTAGCAGTCACGCAAAACACACATTGGAAAATTACTATCCAATAAAATCTGAGAATGTATACTATTATCTAGATCTATTATTTTTAAATTATTTTTAAAATAATTCCATAAATTTGGGTAAAACAAAAATATTCCACCTATATGAGCGACAGTGTAGTTGTTTAGGGCAACAAGCAAAAAGGTCCGTAGTCTACCATTTCATTTTTAAAAACCCTACCCTGGATCTAAAATCACGATTAACAAAAGAAAAATTTAGACCTCAGACTGCGGATTAAGCTGCTTTGTAATACTTGATTTTGATCAAACATTCGATAATTTTGAACCAGGCTTTGAAAAACGAGATTTTACGTTTCACCTTTTACGTTTTATTCCAGCCAATGCCAATATTGTTTTTTGTTGGCTTTTTCGTGTTGGTTATAATACGCACAACCAGCCGGCCTGTGTATTATTATTATTAACTAATTAATATATCAACGGTCACCGTATTTCTTTGAAAGTGGAGCTGAATTCTTGTGATCGTATTCAATCAAAATTTACACATTTTGGGGTCTAAAATTACTTTCATAGCAATTTTAGGATGAAAAGGGCACTAGAAATAATAAGAATAAGAGCTGTAACCATATGCACTTTGAAGGCATTTGCGGTCTTAAGCAAGAACTCAACTATCCCTTTAAGATTGAACATTCAAGATTCAAGATTATTTTATTGGTCCATGCATGCAAACATTACACAGAAATTTTGCTTCCAATGGCTTTTTTGACAGTGAACATACATTAGAAGAGATTGTTTAGATAACATTGTTTAGACTTGGTAACATTGTTTAGATGAAGGCCCGGGCACACATAGACGACGCACTGCATCGTTGTGCGCCCAACTTTTGTCAGGATCTGGGCATAGACGTAATATTACGTCTATGATCTGGGAGAAGCTAGCAAGCTGACATGCGTTTCCTATATGTGACCGCCCCATGAGAGAAAATGGTGCTAATTATTAAGGTAGTGACTTCAAAGATAATCTGAAAGTTTGAGTGGTAACAGACTATTATTAATGAAAACATTTGGGAAAAACTGATCTGATCAATTCCTAAATTCTCACAACTATATTATCATAATTTAATTAAATTTTAGATGAATGTAGTAAATCTTCACAATGCAATGAATTGGCTCTATATACCATACCAAACATTTAAGTGTTGAAAGATTTTTTAAAAGAAGTCTTTTATTCCTTATTTTCATGGAAAAACGGTTGGAAAAAAAATCAAAAGTTGGTTGGGAGAATTTACTGTTAGAGGGGATTGAACATTGACGCCGTCAAAGAAAACCATATAATAAAGATTTTTGTGGTTTGAGAATTTGTTTAGGATTTTGTGCATGTTATAAAGGGCTAGTGCAGTAAATGGAATAGTAACATTTCATACAAACATTTTGCAGTTTTTCTCAACAACCTCTAAACACAAATAAAAAATATATGATTACAAATAACATATAGTCCTATGTGTTATGTAAAACATTTAAACTGCAATCACAATAAATGAGACTAATTGGTAACATTGTTCAGATGAGATGAAAATAATATTTGCAGAATAACAACACCTCATAATAATAATACAATAACAATATTCAGCTTTTATATGTCTCTAAGCGCTTTACAGAATATATCATTAGATCTAGTGTTTGCCCGCACATACGGTGTGCACAATCTCCACTCACTGGGGAGCATTCCAGCCAGCAGTTCCTTGACGCTCAAAAACTGTTTGACCAACGGTCGCATCCTGAGTGGAGAGTAGCACGTGCAAGTTAATATCTTGCCAAGGGATATTAGGTGCCGTGTCGGGATTCGAACCCTTGACCTTCGTAGACAATATGCCACTGCTGCAAATTGCAGGCGCAGATGCAAGGGGGGAGGAGCGGGCCTCCCCCTGCTCCCCTCCCCCCCCCAAAAAAAAAAAAAAATTGGTAACCAGAAATTCACCCCCCTTTTTTTTTAGCTCAAGGGGGGATTTTAAGTTTTAAAAAAAGGCGTTTACTATGCCGCCACCCCCCCCCCCCCCCCACTGAGCGAAATATCGGCCGGCGTGATTTTCTAATTTCCGAGGGTAAAAAAAGAAAAGAAAAAATAGTCCTCCCTATTTCCCCCCCCCCCCCCCCCCCCCCTCACTGAGCGAAATATCGGCCGGCACGATTTTCAAATTTCAGCACACTAAATTTCAAATTGATTTCAAATTTGGGCCTTCCCCTTAGAACTCCTGGATCCGCTCCTGGCAATTTGTACATTGTGTAACCTGTGCGTCCACAAGTGTTAACAGCTGTAACCTAATATAAAGAACGCAGCTCCTTTCAAATCTGTACGGGCTAGGGTTGACAAATGGAAGGAACATCGGTCTGCAACAAGTCGACTTTTGTCACACGTACGCTGTATATTTATCCCATAACTTGGTCAGTGGGGTAAACCACCTACAAACTCGCTCGATCGAGTCATAAAATATATATAAATTTATATCAATAACATGTTTAAAAGGATAATCATTTCCAAATTAAATTTCATACAGAAAAGTAAAAGTAAAAGTAAAGAAAAGACAAAGGAACATGAATATACACTTAATGTACAACACTATATTGAAAACAAAGAGGAATATATAAGATTATATACACACCGAAAGAAGCAAAAACTTAAGATATTAAGGTTATGAGCAAAGTCCAAGGTATATCGCATTACGTTATCAATTATTCTTGAATGTCATTATACAGTAGTGAATATGATTGAAGCTGTAGTTGGGCTATCAGTTTAAAACAGTTATCAGGTATATTGATATTTTAGATGTGCTCGGGCCTGCCCTTAGATATTGTGGTTGTTCCAAAGGCGCAATACACGTGACTCTATCAACGACAGTCGCCTTTCCTTGCTATGTAGATATTCAACGTCGGGGAACGTGACTGTAAGAGCTACACGATTTTTTCAGCATGTATCTGGTAAGGATCCGGTCGATTGGTGAACCTGTGGTAGCATGGGAGATCTTTTGGAACGCCTTCGGCCAGACTGAGGGTGAAACGCTGCAAGATGGAGGTGATGAAGAGAAAGATCTCGGTCCTTGCCAACTGCTCTCCAGGACATACCCTTCGACCTAAGAAAAGACGAACCAGCAAATGAATTAAAAATATAAAGAGGTATAAACATTGACAATTACATTGTGAAAAGTGTGGTATATTGTATGTGTTGGTAAAGGCTCCTGACTCTCATACGAGAGGTTTTGAGTTCGGTCCTCGCTTGGTGCTTTCCTCTTTGGGCAAGATGTTTTGCCCACATATTTTGTCCCTCTCGACATATGTGTGAATGGATTCTTGCAAACGCTGTGGTAATAATAATTGTGGGGCACACAGGAAGAGCAGTATTAATACTGATGTGGCTAATCTGGGTAAATAAGGCCCAACCATTATTACTATAGACTGTCTATTGCTACACTTTGTATAATCGTTAGTTTCCATGAGGGAGTAGTCAACACAGTTTTCGCTAGTGTTATAAGTTTAGCTGGGGAAGATAAAATGCTGTCACCAACATATAAGCACTCCATTCGCAGTTAACATTTCACTTACCTGTTCCAAAAATGATTGGTTCACGTTTTCTATCAAACTGCCCGTCCTCATTCAGGAATCTGTCTGGTCTAAACTCCAGTGGCTCCTCCCAGAGGGTCGGACTAAGGAATAGATGGGACATGTTTGTCGTGACCACACTCCCCTTTGGAATGTCGTACTCGCCAACCTGACAATCTTGTTCGGCGACGTGAGGAAGATGGAAATCGAAGGCTGGTCGCAGACGCGTACATTCTGCAATGGTTGACATGGCTATCGGCATCTGGTGACGATCGGAGAAACGCGGATCACGTTCCTGGCCGATGACGTCAAAGATCTCTTGACGGACTCGGTTTTGTGCTTCGGGATAGCATGCCAGGGTGTGGAGGCTCCAGGAGATCGTGGTGGCTGATGTCTCCCATCCCCCAAGAAGCACATCAAATGAGCATTCCAGGAGATTGATTTCATCAAAGGAGCCTTTGTTATTCTTTGGTAAAACAAAAACAGTTGAAATAATATTATTTACTAGAATTTTTTTCTTTCTAGAGTACCGGAGTGCTAACATCATATTCACTCGTCGTCCAGGTTACTGTTTGTAAACAGCAGAGCCTGTGCATGAGGTTCACTGCGAAATCATTCAAGCAACAGGCTGGAAGCAGGGCAAATTCAGAATTTGAGGTTGGTATGATCACAGCATCATCATGACCATTGTTTAGCACAAATTGTTTGGAACCAGCAACCTTGGCAACTTGGCTTGAATGCTATGACGTCATACCTCGGTGCACTATAGTGGACTTGGATATACATTAATACATCGGTAATAGAGAATTAAAGATTTTTTTGCACGCTGGGGGTTTGGGCGTTTGGGTGTTTCATTTCCATCACGGCTCGTCTTCAAACCTTCAGGTATTCAGTATCTTTATATCTTACTTTATATCTTTTACAAAATACAGCTAGGAGCAAATGAAGCAAGAACAAATTTGAGGTTTCGCGATGGGGAAAACCCCCCCAAAAGATGGTTGTGAACCGCCGCCCCTCAATATACATTTTACACGATTGCAAAGACTTTTAAGAAATCAACTTTAGCACGATATCATGATGTATTGCATACAGAAATCATTTAGGAATAACATAACAATCATATTCCACAGATGTCAGACGATGCTATTAAATTTGCCTAAGTTTGGTTTTTAAAGTCTCTGCGATCGTTTTTACTTGTTTGTGTGCATTCCTAAAATAGATCACAATGACTTTCGAAAAATCAACAAATTTCAATTTTATTTTTTTTTAAATATATTTCTCATTAAAATTTATGAACATCACCAACGACGAATTATGAAATGATATTTTCCATGTATTAATTTCTTGATATTCTTTGCGATCGGGTTATATGCTAATAATCAGGAATAAAAATAAAGAATACTGTTCAGATGGATCCAACACATTCGTAGGCCTACCTCTGTCGTTCTTTTTGCTATTTCGTGCAGATAGCTCTCAATATAATCCGCTGCCTCTTGGTTGGGGTTAAACTCTGACTTGTGGCTCGCAATATTTTTCTTGATGAAGTCGTACATCGTATCCCATTCCTTCGTTAGTTGACGTTTTGCAGGTGACGGGACGGCAGCGAGTATTGGTACCGAAGATAGTATTCCTCCAGCCGGTCCCAGCAGGTCGAAAACACGATTGGAATGCGTCACAAGGCGATGGAAATCATCATCGTCGAATTCGTAAGTGATCCCACTCACGATTTTTGTGATGATGCTGCCGATGGAGATATTTATAATTGGCTGTGGATCAAAACGGGCACTTTTGGTCTTTTCTATTTCGGTCAACATACGCTCTGCCTGTGCACCGACGATTTCCTCAAATCTATAAAGACCAAAACAGATCAGCACCATTCTTGGTTATTTTAGTTATTTATTCATTTGTTTATTAATGTATTCAATTAATTATTTAAACATCATTTTTCGATCAATCTACTCAATCTTTAAGTTTATACAATTCATAAAATTCATTTAAATGAGTCGTATCGACGGAAAACCATTATTTAGAAACCAGGATAAGACTATGACAAAAAGAGTGTTGCGGAGAGTCAGAATAGGGGAGGAAACGGGACATCCCTGTAGACCGACAGACGACGAGACCGAAAAGTAGTAAACCGTCGAGAAAGGTTCCCAGAAGGCTAAATTGAAGGGAGATGGGCCTTTTGAAACTGAAGCAGAAGGTTCGTTAAACCAAGGAGTTTTAAGAGCTGGAGTCCCAACTGGCAACAAATTATTTCAAGCAGCTGTCGTTTTCTAAGGTTGCACAAGAGAATGTACAGGTGTGCTGTTACCTTTGATGTCCGAGGTTCAACGCCTTTAAAATGAGTGGAAAGCTTGAGTAGTGATTTTTTCACAAAGAAATATTGTTAATACTTCACTTTCTATTTGAACTAACAAGGGAAAAATCGAACAGATGATAAAATATGCCCGCCCCCCCCCCCCCACTCCGAGAACGGACGGACCCCATGCGTGTTGCCAAAATGTCCTTTTCGTAACAAAAGAAAAAGGTCGACCCGTATTGACTTGCACCGGACTTTTGCTGAAAAGGGGGGGGGGTGCTGAAAAAGGCTCGTATACAAAAGAAAAAGGTCGAGCCGTATTGACTTTACACACCGGACTTTTGCTGAAAAGGGGGGGGGGGGTCGGTTGGAACACGCATATGCGTACCCTAAATAACACTGAGTGGGGGGGGGGGGGCCGGGAAAATATGACTACGGAGGCATAATTTTATCAAGAAATTTGCTTACATTGTATAATAGCAGTTTTAATTTGTGAAAAATAGTTAAATTCCTAAAACCTGCAATTTGACAATTTTCCGATAACTTCCGGCACACGAAATTAACAAGTGAATTTGTTTAAGTACAGTTCTGTATGATGTTCTTCTATGTCAGATTAGTGCTCACACATGCATGCCCAGTCAAGTAATTTTGGTTAATATTTAAGGAAATTTTGCTCCCTTTCCTTTCGCTTGCCTCTTCTAAAGGTAAGCACTAGACTAGGTGTAGTATTATCAGACGATGGTGGTGAACATTGATTATCATTACAATAACATATTTCCCTTTGAAAGCGGACCGTTAGTTTTGAATTTTGAGTTTATTGGTTTCACATTTCACATGCAGATATAATACAGAAAACAAAATAGACATATTTATATAATATTGACTGGCCTTGAGGGGTATATCAGAAATATTGACCAAGCTCAGATCATATTGCCCCGAGTCGAAAGACGAGGGCAATATGGTCTTAGCGCGGTCAATATTTCTGATATCCCCCGAAAGTAAAGCCAGTCAATATTTTTATTGTTATCCAAATCAGACATCTAGAGCAAATACAGACATCCACCATGACAATCTCAAGAACTGAACAAACTTTGTCAAACCAACACTTTGCATCCAGTGCTTGACAAAATTTTCGATACACTACAAACAGTGTGTATTTGGTTTGATTATTACGTCACAATACAGTGCGCGCAAAGTGCGCAGGTTCTCGTACGCATAATATTAATAGATGCGCAATGAAAATGCGAGACCGTGGAAAATACCAAGGTATATTTTCACTCGTCTCTACACGCAAAGTCAATATGCGCAGGGAGACCAAGGAAAATACAAAGAATATACCCCTCCGTTCCCACTGCTAGTGAAAACTAGGGCAATACGGTTTTGTAAATGACCAGCTCAGATGTCTGATACGGGTAATAATGTTTCATAATTATAAAAAAAATGATTATAGTAATACGTGCCTTCACGGTTGTTTCATCGCAAAGCATGCCGGGACATAATTCTAGTCCATTTTCACCTTCGCCGTGATCAGCTGTCCTGTTGCAAACAACGGGATTCTTATCGAATCAACATCATAATATTGTACATAGTCCGCTATTCTGCAGTGATTTTCTTCCAATCCAGTATCATTTGTACGGTAAGAAAACCAAAGTTTGTGGTTATTCATTTTTATGACTAATAAAGCTGATAATACGACGTAATGAGAGTGGGCCGAGATCCAACTTTAGTAAATGTAGGCCTAGATCTAGTCCCGTATGTTCAAATGTGTGTGCATTTTAAGTAGACTGATTGTCTTTTAAGCTGCTTAAGTACACTCGTCTCGTGTTTTAGGTAGAAATGTACAGTAATATGAGATTTATGTCTCATGAAATATTAATAGACTTTCTAGATCCTATAATTGATAATGGAATAGGGTCTACTAGAATGGCCGACAGTTAGGCCTAGAAAGTGCATGATTGCAATTAGAAATTATAATTAGATCTAGACTAAATGTAAGAAAGTAAAAGAGGCCATGAAAACGATAGATTTTTTCGATCTGGATCTGAATATAATAGTCTGATATCAATGAGCTCTACTTGAGGATCTACATGACGGGGGCGTACGGAGGATTTTTTCGAGGGGGGGGGGGCCGGGGGTAAAATTTGAAAATCACACAGTCAATTTCACGACTCGGCCAGCCGGTGAATAAGCCGGGGGTGGTAAGAGCACCTTTTTTTTTCCTTCTTTTTTTCCCCGAAAATATGAAATTTGGGAGATTGATATTTTGTTCAGTTGGTGGGGGGTAAGGTCACCTTTTTTGGGTCACCCTTTAGCACAAAAAATATTTAATTTATTTTTGTTATTAAAAAAGTAAGGGGGGGGGGGGTTTCCTCAAAAAAAAACACACACACACAGTCTAAACAAAATTGGAGGAGGGGGGGGGGGGGTTCAACCCCCGAAACTCCCTCCCCCCTGCATACACGTCTGCTACATGATCTAGTGTTGAAGAAGTGATGAGGGTTCTTTGGTCACAAACTTAAATTTGATTTTCTTTTCCCTTTTATTTATCAGTTGCAGCATCATCGAACACTATGACCCATGAATCAGAAGATAACGTAGATGCTACGAGAGAGCTCATTTCACAATGGACAACAGAAGTGTTACGTGACTTTCTACAAGGAGGGGACTCAAGCTTGGAAATCGAGTACTGGTAGTCATTATTTTATGGGTGTTCTCTGCCTTGACTCTGGGGGTACTGTTCAGCCATCCGAGGTAGAGATAAACTGGACGATGGATGGAGAGGGGGCGGGGGGGGGGGGGGGGGGGGGGGGGGGGGGGGGGAGAAAGGCATGCAGACTGCAGAGCTGGTCGTCTACTATGTATAGAGACATTTGTGTGTACCTAGTAGATAAGGACCCTCCATCACTAGAGGGAAGAATGAGAGACTACAAAGAGGGAAAGGCATTTAGTTATTTTGCCAGTTTCTGGTTAGGGAGATATTTTTTTCATCTCGTGGGAGAAAGCTGTCTGTAATTCAAAATCATTTGATACTTGAATAAATTTAGTTCATTTTCTAGACTGTTTCATGTCAAACCGTTGATTCTACTTTCTTGTGAGTATAGTCAGAGAGATAGAGAAGTAACACAAGTAAAGAATGAAAAAGAAGCTAATATTTGAACGAGGAGGAGAAAATGGAGATTACGTTGTTGCCCATAGAGTTGGAATAATTGTTCTTACCACGTTTTATTAAATGATTGTGACCATTTGGTTTATTGTTTGTACATAGAGGTCATATGTTATAAAAACTGTATTGATCAATCTAAAGAGTCTTATAGATTGATTAATACAGTTTTGAGATGATGATGATGATTGTGATGATGAACGAGAAGGAGAAGAGGAGGAACATATCATGAGTTGATGGAGAAAAGATTGATAGAGGGGTTATCATTACAGAGAGAGAGAGAAAGAGAGATGGACTAACATGAGGAAGGGAGAGCAAGAATGGAGGCTATGACATAGGGGAAGAGATAGAAATCAAAATTATATTTATACTAACATTTACTAAATTAGAATAGTAAATTAGAAGATAAAGCTAAAGGAAAGAATGCAAACTAAAATGAAGCAAAGACCATCACAATATCGTTGACATTATAATATAAATTAAGTAAAGGTACATGGAAACGTGTACATTTGTAAAATTTAATCTCTTGTTCTCTTAGATCTTCCTCTTCACACCTAATTCTTGCTCTCCCTCTCTATCTCTCCCTCCCCTCTCTGTCTCTTTCTCTCTCCTCTCTCCTTATTATCACTCTTTCTCTTTCATTAAGCGTCGACATCTCTCTCGATGCCTCTCTCTGTTTCTATGATTTTTCTCTCATAAATATTTAAAACATCAGGTCTGTCTGACCTTCCTCTCTTGAATAAATCATGAATAACTTCAACTTGGCGTCCTACATACAGTAATGATTGCTTAGTACTCATCTACAACCTTCTCTGTGTTGTTTTATTTTATTGATAAAATAAATATAACCATGAGATGAATACAAGTTAGATCAATATCAACAGGTTTAATGCAATGCATATAAGTTGACATCTTATGAAGAAGTAGTACCACCCCCGCCCCCCCCCCCCCCCCTCCAGGAACGGGAACGGAGGTACCGCATGCCGTGTTCCCAAAATCTCTGGCTCGTAACAAAGAAAAAGATCTGCCCGTATTGACTTTACACACTGGACTTTTGCTGAGAAGGGGGGGGGGGGGGGGGGGGGTACCACCTTTAATGCAAACACATTTAAAGGGATCGGGTAACTTACTCTCAGATTCTGAAACAAAATCCTGGATTTAGCTCATGCTGCAATGATAAATTTAGGTCAGTCAGGATCTCATATGACTTTTACAATCCGATCGCCTGTCTGATTTTCAAGATATTTACGATTGGAAATCGAAACCAAATTTTGTGTTTGCCAAACGGTTTTCATAACACTACAGTTTATTGGGGAAAACGAGTATGGTAAAAGGGGTCAAACAAAGATTTTTACTTTTTAGAGGCACTTCTTGATCATTTTGAAGCACAATTTTGTTAGGGCTTCAGTATTAATACACCATATCACAGGCACTGGTAGCACGTAGGGCCATACGTCCATCTCGGTTTAAAAATTGTTATACATCGTTAAACAATGCATTTTACAATACCTTTACAACATACACCATTTGCTGTCACATGGTTTGGAAATCACATTACAGATAATAATTCTACAACTGTGAGGTTTCACCTGTCGTCATTTGATACCCGAAGGAACACTTTTTTAGGGGCAAAATAACTATATGCCTTCCCCTCTTTGTAGTCTCTCATTATTTTTCCCTCTAGTGATGGAGGGTCCTTATCCAGTAGGTACATACAAACATAGTAGGCCAGTTCTGCATGCCTACCCCCACCCCCCCCCCCCCCAATCCATCCATTGTCCAGTTCCTCACAGTGTCTACCTCGGATGGCTGAACAGCTACCGCGTCAAGGCAGAGATCAGCCATAAAATAATGACTACCGGTACTCGATTTCCAAGCTTGAGTCCCCTCCTTGTAGAAAGTCACGTAACACTTCTGTTGTCCATTGTGAAATGAGCTCTCTCGTAACATCTACATGCACGTTATCTTCTGTTTCATCGGCCGTGTTCGATGATGCTGCAACTGATAAATATAAGGGAAAAGACAATCATATTAAGTTCGTGACCACAAGCATGATTGTAACAAAAGAATCCTTATCACTTCTTCAACACGTAGATGCTCAAGTTGAGCTCATCGATATCAGAATTTATATCCAGATCCAGATCGAAAAAATCTATCGTTTTCATGGCCTCTTTTACTTTCTTACATTTATAATTTCTAATTGCAATCACTTTCTAGGCCTAACTGTCGGCCATTCTAGTAGACCCTATTCCATTATCAATTATAGGATCTAGAAAGTCTATTAATATTTCATGAGACATAAATCTCATATTACTGTACATTTCTACCTAAAACACGAGACGAGTGTACTTAAGCAGCTTAAAAGACAATCAGTCTACTTAAAATGCACACACATTTGAACATACGGGACTAGATCTAGGCCTACATTTACTAAAGTTGGATCTCGGCCCACTCTCATTACGTCGTATTATCAGCTTTATTAGTCATAAAAATGAATAACCACAAACTTTGGTTTTCTTACCGTACAAATGATACTGGATTGGAAGAAAATCACTGCAGAATAGCGGACTATGTACAATATTATGATGTTGATTCGATAAGAATCCCGTTGTTTGCAACAGGACAGCTGATCACGGCGAAGGTGAAAATGGACTAGAATTATGTCCCGGCATGCTTTGCGATGAAACAACCGTGAAGGCACGTATTGATAGGCAGATAGGCAGAATTTTTTTTTTCTACGTATCTGCAAGGGAGATTATTAATCGCATGCCTGACATATTTTCTCCTGGCGGCATCTAAGATGGTACAAAGGGTCTGAGCTAGATATGACACCAGCTCTTAAGACTTCTTGGCCCGAATTCACAAATGGTCTGAAACGCTTCAAAACGCGTCATATGACGCACATAAACCGAGGTATGTCGACAAACCTACTTTGTGAATTCGGGCCCTTAAAAACCGACACTGTCGGTCTTGTGAACCGTCAATCTAGTGGACTGTTGTTTTCTTGGGCAATTGGTCTCGGGGATGTAGCTGGAGGAAAATGGTAGGTAGGTTGAAAAATTAGAAATATAATTAGGGATGAAAAGGTACAACCGGTGTAAGGCATTGTAGTAAAGATGTCATTGTTACCTGATACCCTTGGCATCAGCTCTTTTGAAGACGGAAAGTAAGAAGCGACGTTGCTCCTTCCACACATCGCCATTAGAAAATGCAACACCTGGGTCAGGTAAACAAGGTTGATAGAATCATACATACAAGTCGAAGTAGTAGTAGTAGTAGTAGTAGTAGTAGTATAGTAATAATAAAATTAGTAACAGTAATATGAATAAATAAAATTATATATAATTATAAATAGAACATAATATAATTTACATTTTATATAACATAATATAGTATAATAAATATTGTACAATACAATATTAATGTAAAATAATAAAATTTATAATTGAATTGAATTGAATTGACTGACATTTGATTCCAACATGATCACATTGTAGACAAAGATAAAAGAATTGAATATCAACAGACGTGATATAGATAGAGGGAAGATGTTTGCTGTATAAGTCCTTTAAATGAATTTTCAAATGGAACAGACTGTATAGAAAAAAGTAGAACATTTTCGAAGCTTTTAAATCAACATGACGGAGAAAATTGTTTAATATTATATTGAAAACTTCCCCTTCACTAATCGCTTTAAAAAGGTTTAAACTTTTATTACTACAGTCGTATAACATTTAAATTTTTTGTTGGAGAACATCTCCTTCCCATTTTTTGTTTGGTCTTCTTCTGCCCATCTCTAAAAATACATACTACTTGACATCATGTTCTTGCTCGTTTTGTTTCAGCTATCTTGTAAATATCATCAAGGATTTTGTGCGCTCCCTATTCCGAGCTCGATCTCTATATCCTTCCTTTCCTCTCCTCTTCTTCCCTCCAAACGCAGCTCACATTTTCTTTTCTTTTTTCTGTTCTTTCTTCTTCGTCATGTAATTGTTTACGTCTTTATGTTTTCAATACACTTTCCCCACTCATTATTATCTAAGGGATCCACAATTTACAAGCTCTATTCTTCAGTGTACCTCTCCATTTCCTCAAAATATAAATACAATTAAATTTATAATTCAATTTTTGTCTCCTCAAATGTATAAATTATACTGTAAAAAAGATTTGTCTATTACAAATGTAACTATTTTTTGTGAACATTTTACATTGTATTCGTTTAGTATATATTGTAGTTTGTTGATGATGAAAAATAAATGAAATGATATGAAATATAGATGAAAAATTACAAAGGTCAACAAATAGAGTCCTGTGAATACCATATAATATTGTTTTAAAAATAAAATATATGAGAAGCTAAGAAAATATATTGATTTCTTTTGGCAAAGAGAGTTGCATGTGACCTCTCGCACGATAACAAAATAATTAGCAAATAATTATATCAAATGGTATACAGTATCAACCGCTTTTAAAAGATCCATACAAACACATATTGCACGATTATTTTCATCAACAGAACGCAAATTTATCACAAACACCAAAAACGGCAAGACCTGTGGGAAAAATCTTTTCAAAAGTACCCTTTTTTAACCAAAAAAAACCTAAACCCCAACCCTGGCCTTGGGGGAAACAAGAAAAGGATTTTTTTTACCCCCCCCCCCAAAAGTGTTCCCCCCCCCCCCGTTTATTCACCGACTGGCCGATTCGTAGCTCAATATTTTCTCACGAATTGTCCCCCCCCCCCCCCCCCCCCCCCCCCCCTCTTGTCGCCGGCTGGATCTAGCCCTGATGATTCTAGGTAACCTTGCGTTCTACAGTCAGATGATTTATTTACTGCACAAAACTCGACAAGACTACAACATGTACATGTTGGGACATTACACTGGATCATATATAGTCGCCATTTAGCTGTCCCGTCATTACTGCAATTTTCATTCAACATTAATGATTTTCCTGGTCACCACCCACCTGGATTCTCCCTTCCCGTAAGAGTCTTGATGATGGGGACAGGCACTCTGCCCATCATGCTCAGACTGCCCATTACATCATGTGACATCTGAACATTGTTCAACACATATACCCGGGTGTTTAATAGCTTGAAGGAAATCACGTCCCCATACTTGTTGGTCCAATCATTCACCACCTGTATACGTAAAAAATATGACATTAACTTTTTGTTATGGTTCATGCAGCTCTATGTATTCCCAATTTTAATCTTAAGTTTGGGACATATTCGCAGAAATATACAAAAAGATCATTCGAACAATGGAAATATACACGTACATTCAATGCGCTGTCTTTACACTTGTCATGGACAATGCAATACCCAGGTCGGAATTCCAGTTGAAACCAGTAGGCAACTGGTACCAGTTGAAACCAGTAGGTTCAACTGGTTTTCAATATGGAAATTGAAACAACGCTCACTGGGACCATTTCATTTAACAGTTGATTTACCAGTTGATTCACCAGTTGAATTACCAGTTGATTTACCAGTTGATTTACCAGTTAAGTTTCCAGTTGAATTACTAGTTGATTATTATCCAGTAATCAATCAACCGATAATCAATAATCATTATTGGCATCGGATTTGGCCACCAACTGGACCACATATACTAACTCTTGCAATTACCCCATCACAATAAACATTTGAAGTAGATTACAGATGTGTATTTTGTGTGTTGATATTTTTAGCTCGTGCATACATATATACAAATTTATACACTTTTTTTCCTGGTTAGTAATTACATATATCAATATATATAATTTTAAGTCTGAAATTAGATGAAAAACATGATCAGACATGTCTAATATATTTGTCTATAATTAACTAAGAAAATATGAATCACAAAATTTATGTGCATTGTCACAATTGCTTGACAGATCATGATAATTATATTTTCTGTGAAAACATGCAAATTAATCATGAATATGCATAATATATATTAAACTGGTTTTTCAACTTATAAATCAACTGGTATTCTACTGATTTTCAACTGGTAAATCAACTGGTAATCATCTACTGATTTTCAACTGGTAAATCAACTGGTAATCGTACTGGTTTTCAACTGGTAAATCAACTGGTAATCGTACTGGTTTTCAACTGGTAATCATCTACTGGTTTACAACTGGTAAATCAACTGGTACTCATCTACTGGTTTTCAACTAGTAAATCAACTGGTAATCATCTTCTGGTTTTCACTACTGGTAAATCAACTGGTAATCATCTTCTGGTTTTCAACTGGTAAATCAACTGGTACTGGTTCTCAACTGGTAAAGCAACTGGTAATCATCTACTGGTTTTCACTACTGGTAAATCAACTGGTAATCATCTACTGGTTTTCAACTGGTAAATCAACTGGTAATCATCTAGATCTACTGGTTTTCAACTGGTAAAGCAACTGGTAAATCAACTGGTAATATCAACTGGTCTCAGATGCCAACTGGTCTCAGATGCCAACTGGTATTTCTACTGGTTTCCAAATTGTATCAACTGGTATCAACTGGTACCAGTTGAGACCAGTTCAAACCAGTTGAGACGAGTTCAAATAGTACAATCATCGGTGCCAGGTAAAAATGTCAGAGGTAAAAATGTCAGAGGTAAAAATGTCAGAGGTAAAAATGTCAGAGGTAAAAATGTCAGAGATACAAAAAAAAATGTATGGGTAAAAATTCGTGCTGTCATAATATATCATCACTTTATCACACAACATGTCGAGACGCAAGTTACTGGGCTAGTCTATTATATTTTATAAATGACTGTGTATTGTACTTCGTACATGTCCTGAGGATAATACAATGTGGAAAATGAATTTGAAACTTATATCTTGTGACCAGGTTTGCATATATTCATTTCTATCATTTTTCGATATTTTAAATTGGTTGTTGTTTTAATGTTTATTTGGTTTTGAGGAGGTAGGCCTAAGTACATAGAATATTAAGATTGAATGAGATAAAACAGGGAATCAGTTATAAAGATCGCACAGAAATTCCACAAATTCAGTAATTAGACCCATCTTCATTTCATTCCCAGCAAAGACTGATATGACAAGAAAACATTAATAAAAAGACACGGATGCTTTGTCCCCCTCATCAATACTTTATTACAAAAGTTTGGCAAACAATATCAAAGCTTCGCTTGAAGAATGTCAGATAGTAGGCCTATAAGTGGTAAACGTTGAGACATATCTACCCAGGTATTTTGTGCCTTTGCTTTCTACCATAACACTGTGTAACTTTATATTTAAAAAAAAATCATGTTTGTGATTAAGAAACGTGGGAGAAATACAGTTTAAGTCCCTTAATTTCAACTGTTTTTCCCCCAAAATTTATGATGCATTTTGTTTAATGTGTAGACTTGTACGAATATTTACCTGCTGGAAACTGTCGTATACAGTGTATGCCAGCACACCTTTTATAAAGCCTGCACCAAATATCCTTCAAACAATATTATCATGTATAAATATTTGTCAATTTCAGAGTTTGATCTCTCACAGCAAATAATTATAGAACGATGTAGCTTAAACAGAACCTCTGCAAAGCGCGCGCTTATCTGGAATTTAATGGTGCGGTTAGCATTAGATGTAACATGGGCGGCTTTCTGCTTTGTAATTGTATCAAAGTATCAAAGTACATGTATCAAGCCCACATAAAAGTGAAATTGTTGAAAATATGCATTTGTAGGAAGTTACATTTTATAGTAGTCATTGCCACGCTGTTAAAAATGTCCATCAATCTTCAGAAGGGACGGTGAAGTGGAGGGGGGGGGGGGGGAGGGCGGAAAACTCACGGCGTGATATCTTATCCTCTTTTTTGGGGGAGGGGGGGGGGGGCTGTGATGACTTTTCTTTTTATTTAATGATTACACCATCGAGCCACAACTCGGCCTATAATTCATGGACAAACTACTCGATTTTAGACATTCTTTTTTCGAGAAGTTTGCTCAGTGTTGAGTATCATTTGCTTAAACAAAGGCATGTGAGGGGGAGGCAGCCGGGTCACTACGCCCCCAAAAGAAGGAAAACCCCCCCCCCCCTCGGCAATAATCGGGCAAAAATTCAAAATTTCGGGAAGAAAGGTAAAATAAAAGTTAAAGACAAAAGAAAATAAAGCAGCGCTGAAATTAATGACTGCAGAGAATCCTTCGTTATACCTTTTCAATAAGCCTAATAAACAACCATTACCAATATTCAACCTGTAACATGCTTTTATATATATATTTTTTACCTCTAACATTTTTACCTCTGACATTTTTACCTCTGACATTTTTACCTCTGACATTTTTACCTCTGACATATTTTCCTCCGACATTTTTTCCTCTGACATTTTTACCTCTGACATTTTTACCTCTGATATTTTTTCCTATGACATTTTTTCCTCTGACATTTTTACCTCTGGCATTTTTTCCTCTGACATTTTTACATCTGACATTTTTTTCCTCTGACATGTTTACCTCTGATATTTTTTCCTCTGACATTTTTACACCGAGCCCAATCATCCTTATCACGTACAAAGTAACTAACAAGGCATGTATACTTTACCTCATATTCTTGCCTCTTCGTAAAAATCAGGCTGAAGAAACTCCCGAAGAGAGGCAATCCTTTCGGACCCGGTGGATAGTGAAATTTTCTACCCTGCCCTCGTCGGTAAATGAAATAAACCAGAACAGTAGCAAGTGTGACTGCGAGAATGTAACTGCTAAAAGAGTATGAAGCTGCAGGCTTATATTCCTCCATTTTACTTGATCAGCTAGGGCAAGACTAAAAAAAAGATGGTGGAGCGCCGCGTAGCTCTAGTATCTTCGCCGAGACTGTAATACAATCCAATTTCAATGTCATGACCCCGCACCGAAAACGTTTCGTATGTTCATGGCTACTTTGGAAATGTGATGCTGGCCCGATTACAAAAGGGGTGTGTTGAAAAAAACACTCACTTACGTCTGACCCTCGTAGCTCGCAAACCCGAGTAAATGGCCATGAAGTCGGGTATTGAAATACCCCCTTCTTTGCTTGCTGCAGAGGAGGACTAAGGGCGCGTTCATGATCAACTTGTTTTCCAAACATAGTTCGCGCTACTTTCCGTCTCTCTATCTCTCTCTCCGACTCTGTTTCTTTCAGGCTGCATGCCTCCTTCAGTCTCCCTCTCTCTCTCCTCTCTCTCCTCTCCTTTCTATCTATCTCTCCCTTCCCTAGTTCTCTGTCAATCCCTCTCTCCTCATGTTTATTTATGTCTGTCTCTCGATCCATTCCCCAGGTGTCCGTCTCTCTCTCTCTCTTCCCCTCTCTCCGAAATTTTAATTCTCTCTTCTCTCTTCTCTCTCTCTCTCTCTCTCTCTCTCTCTGGTTGGCGGCCGCTTTTCTTCTTCTTCTTCTTCTTCTTCTTCTTCTTCCTCTTCTTCGATCTTCTGTTTCTTCTTCTTCTTCTTCTTCTTCTTCTTCTTCTTTCTTCTTCTTCTCAGTCTATAGTGGCCTATAGTCTTTTTCTCCGAGTCGAAGCGACAGTCCTCGGGTTTTTCCTGGTTGAAAAACCCCATTCATAAATTATGAGTCCTCTAACTCGGGTTTTGAAACACCCCCTTCACCCGCGCATTGGTAATAACAAGAAAGTTCTCTTTACACTGCACTATTTAAAAAAAATTCTGTCTTGTGTCAGAAGCTTGTTATATTTTAATTGATATTAACATGTACTTTTATTATCAGTGAATACTCATGCAACTGAATTCAGCTTCTTAATGAGGACTAATTTCTGCGCGGGGACACTTCGTCCGCACATGTGGACAACTCAGGCTGCGTTCATGCTTAAATTTTGAAGGCAGAATGAGCGATCTGAAACGCTCATCGTAAACGCTCATCGTGATCGCAGTTCCACGATGTAGTGTTCATGCTTACTTCTCTGGCTCCCCAGGCAATTCTCCGTGTATGGCCTTAATTGGTCTTCCAGCTGGATTCGCAAACCTTCACTGTGCATGCTACGTAGACCCACTAGAGGTCAGTGCGTTGACCCCATTTAAACGCGTTTACAAATTGTAAACGCATCTTTTTGTGAGTTTACGATCGGCGATCGTGATCGCCGTTTTTCGGTGATTCTACAAAAGTGAGCATGAACGCAATCGTGTTTTAAAGGTAATACAAAGTTTTGGAAAATTTTGAAAATTGCGTGGATAGTGAATCTTTACAATTTTGACATATTTGGATGCCCCTGTGGATGTATTAAAAGCACTAAAAAATTAGCCCCTAAAACATTTCTGTTTTCGAGAAAAATTGAATATAAAAATTTACCGGTGCTCCCGGTAAATCTTGATAAATTGCAAACAGCGCATATGGCCGTACGATGGTAGCTGCGACCATGAAAATCTCAGAATATGTAGTTGTGATATAAAATTTCCAAACGGGAATAGCTAATCGGTCGATTTTAGTAAAGAAATATTGTTTCATAGCTAAATTAATATCTTGACCTTGAGAGGGAGCTATACAACATACAGAGTTTATTATTTATAATTTCACAACTTTAGACTCGATTTCAACCGCGACAACGATCACTGAATATTGTAGGAACGCATATGCTTCCAATATGTTAATTTGAACCAAATTCATGACCCCATACCAAAACTTTGTAATACCTTTAAACTAAACGCGTAACAGATGCCTGATTCTGGCCGTCAAAGGGCGCGTTCATGCTTGATTTTGAAGGTACAATGAGCGATCTGAAACGCTCATCGTAAACGCTCATCGTGATCGCAGTTCCACGGTGTACTGTTCATGCTTACTTCTCTGGCTCATCGAGGCAATTCGTGTGTGGCCTTAATTGGTCTTCCAGCTGGATTCGCAAACCTTCACTGTGCATGCTACGTAGACCCACTAGAGGTCAGTGCGTTGACCCCATTTAAACGCGTTTACAAATTGTAAACGCATCTTTTTGTGAGTTTACGATAGGCGATCGTGATCGCCGTTTTTCGGTGATTCTACAAAAGTAAGCATGGACGCAACCGTATTTTAAACTAAACGCGTAACAGATGCCTGATTCTGGCCAGAAAAAGTGAAGCATGAACACGCCCAAAATCAAGCATGAACGCGCCCTAAGTGCAGTCACCTTAGGGTTACTACCATTGACCTAGATGTCAGTGGTTACTATGGGGGTTACTATGGCGATCTGTCAATCTCTCTTCTCCCTTCCAGCAACGATCACTGGCAAAACCACATTGTTGACCTGGGGATCACGGGTTCTTGGCAGCCTCCCAATACCTCCATCCATAGACCTGGTAGGTCTATGCTCCATCCAAGCAAGAGGCAAGGGGGTATTTCAATTTTGCTACGAGGACTTTACGTCATATTGCTCTGGTTGTCTCAAAGCCAGCACAAACGTAGCTAGTTCGACGTCACTACCAAACTATAGCGAATCAGCTGTCAATGACGTCATATTGTATGAGGCGGCAAATACATTTTGTGAAATTATCGAAAAATTGACTATTTCTAATCGCACACTAGTTTTATTTCTGTATGGAAACGCAGCCATTGTTATCTTGGCATGCATTCATGTCATCAGAATAGGGTAAAATACATCTTACATGATTCAAGGGGTCTATTTTGCAGGATGTTCCACTATGTTACAGGGTGTGCCATTGGGTATGAGTGAACCGGGTTTGCGGAAATGGTGTGTCGGGGAGGGGAAGTGAGAGTGTTCGTGTGTGTGGTCATTGTATGTGTGTCAGATGGCTAATCATAAATTTACAATGACGAGTAAACTGTCTACATCACAGTCCACAGATAAATATGTGCCTTGAATGTATAGCAGACGGCAATCGGCGGAGCAGACGCCACTTGATAGTGATTTTTGTACGTGAGATTGCTTTGCTAAATATAAACTACAAGAACCTTTTCCATATCTTTAAACTATCATTGATATCTGATAATTAAACAGAGTTTAAATAAACCTACCAAACTACATAATACAATGAAATACTTGAATGAAAGTAGGGGATTTTGATTTGGTGCACAATTGCACCCCTCTGTAAATAATCGAATAGTCCATGGTGTGTCATGAATATTCATGTTTTTGCTTACCTCGGCAAAATGTTTGCCTAGATACTAAATGGAAAAAAATACGGTGGGGGGTTGGCTAAGGAGGACATAATGAACCAAGCAAAACTGATCTATGATAATTCATGCTTGTTATCCTTCGTGTGCTTGACCTTTAATCTTACAATCGCGTGGTAAATTGCGTCCAAAGTTCGACTTGTTACACATGCGTTATATATGCAATGGCGAGCTTGCGACCTATTTTGATCAAATTATGGTGGGTGAACTTTCAAAAGTCAATGGGACATGAGGGTTCCAATGAAAAAGCTAGTGTCAACGTACGTCGGGGTGGATGTGCTTTTCGATTTTTTTTGGGTAAAAGTCCATAATTATGCTAACACACGGTTAGGCTGCTGGACTCTGACGATAGGGGGCGTTGTCAAATGAGACTAATCGGAGCTATATGCGAAACCTCTTTTCACCGGGCCACCTCTGACACAGAAAAATACATATATCTTTGAAAATAAACAATTTGCAATGAAAAAATTATGCAGAGAGTAATATTATCATTCTGTATGTGCTCTGAATTTTTTAACAAATTTTTCTCTTTTCATCTTTTCATCGATAGCCGGGGATAGGGGGAGGGGTGCGATTTTCAAATGCTCACTACCCCCCCCCCCCCCCCTTTGAGCACCAGAGAAGGGGGGCCCGTCTTCTTCTTTTTTATAAAAGTGACCCTATACTCCTTTGGATGTTTATTTATAGTCCGCGAAAATATTTACAAATAGAGTTCTCATAACAATGCAAACAACGTTGTTTGAATTGTCTTGTTTTGTTCCATCCACTGACGTACTGGTGGGGGAGGGCTTGGTGGCGCTTTTTTCAATTCCATACAAGTGATGTATAAATGTTCGTGATTTCACATGATTTTGAATAAATTCGCTTTTCTCCATTTCTGTTGCAAACTGACACATTCCCTATTAGCCATATGTTTTTTTTATAGTCACTAATGGGCCTTAAAGTGGCCACTAATCATTCATGTGAGACCGCCCTAATCTGTATGGTCGATGAATTAGCAATGAATGTTTGATAAAGGGTACGTGAATGGATTAGCACTCATAGACTTACGCAAAGCGTTCGACATGGTAGATCACCGTATTCTCATAAGTAAATTAGCTAAATACGGTTGTTCTGATAAATGTCTCACTTGGTTTAGGTCCTATCTTAATGACAGAAAACAATATGTTTCAATGCAAAATAAAAAGTCAAACATCATGAATGTCAACACAGGAGTGGCTCAGGGTTCAATCCTTGGGCCCCTCCTGTTTACAGTCATGATAAACGATCTTCCCACGCATATAAGTAAAGGGAATGTTTATATGTACGCAGATGACACGACAATATCCGTTTATGGAAACAGTCCAACAGATATAGAAATCCAGCATAACAATGTAATGCAAGAAGTAAATGAATGGGTTGACAGAAACAAGTTGATCCCCAATCCAGAGAAGACCAAAGTCATGCTAATAGGCTCAAGGCAAAAATTACATCGATTTTCAAATCTAAAGTTGCATGTTACATTAAAGGGTAAATCTGTTGAATGTGTTGATGAATCTAGGTGTTTAGGTGTAACCATAGACTCTAGCCTTGACTTTAAGTTACATACTGAAAAGGTGTCTTTAAAGGTGAAACAAAAACTAGGTGTAAAATGAAGATTAAAAACATATTTTTCTACTAAACAATTATCTGATATATATTGGGGGTACATTATACCCATGTTCTTTACTGTTGTAATGTATGGTCGCGCAGAAGTGTCGGGAATTTCAATACCTTAAACAAATTACACAAAAGAGCTGCCTACATAGTATCAAATAAGTCATGGGATATACCGTCCCTTGATGTATTACAGTCACTATGCTGGCCAACTCTTGATAAATTGTTCTGGAAAACAATGTGCTGTTTAATGTATAAATGTGTAAATAGAATAACACCCGGAATCGTTTATGACAGATTTATACTCGTCGACGATGTTTCAAAACGAATAACTCGCAACACAGATAAGAAAATGTTGCGATTGCCAAAATGTAAAACAGAATTTTACAGGAAGTCATTCATTTATTCAGGGAGTGAAATTTGGAATGATCTTCCACTTGAACTTAAAGAAGCACAGAGCCTAGCATTCTTTAAGAGAGCTCTAAAAGAAAATCTCACATGATAAGGTGTTCTTCTGCATAGTTGATTTTTATCTTGACTTCATTTTCATTTTTTACTTGACTCCATTTTACAATGCTTATAATTATCATTAATTCTAAACTGTTGTTCTATTGTGCAAAATTATATTCAGTTAATGTATTCCTATGTTTCGGTTTAATTTATTTTCATAGTTGATTTTATCATTATCTATTCAGTTTTTGAAATGTTACTTTACTCCATTATCATATAATGTTTAATTTATTTTTCATAGTTGATTTTATCATTATCTATTCAGTTTTTGCCATGTTATTTGACTCCATTATCATACAATGCTTATAATTATCATTAATGAATTGTTGTTCTTTTGTGTAATATTATATTCAGTTAATGTATTCCCATGTTTTGTTTAACTTATTTTCATAGTTGATTTTATCATTATCTATTATGATTCAGTTTTGTCATGTTACTTGACTCCATTACCATATAATGCCTATAATTATCATTAATGAATTGTTTTTCTTTTGTGTAATCTTATATTCAGTTAATGTATTCCCATGTTTTTGTTTAATTTATTTTGTAGTTGATTTTTATTATTATCTAAACCATGCATATATTGTGTTAAATGTTTAATAGTCCGATATTGTACAGTTCTAATTGTAATTTATGTAATTTTTTAATGTGCTGTTTTTATAATCAGGGCTCTGTGGAAGACCAGGTTTTTATTTTTGTATACTGAACAGACTACCCTGAATAAAGAAGTGAAATAAATAAATAAATAAACTTACAGTAACACTTGTAAAAAATTCCTTTCAAAAAGCTACTGCGACAAGCACTGCCGGGAGATAACATGCTACCCACCACTCGGGCTAAGCATGCACAGATTTGCGAACGAGCGTTCCATATATGTAAATCATGTAACATTGCACATGTACCGTTAATGGGCCAGTTTTGAAACTGAATTCATACAAGGATTAAGAGTCGAGAACGGAACAACGAATCGTCTTCTTTCTCTAATAGTTTAATAAAACGTGAAAGTTCCGCGCTACTTAAGAGTAATAAATAAATGAAACGTCAAAGCTTTCGAGCTTCGCGCGGGAGGGGGGACACTGAATTCAGACAAGGACACGATACAGCGAATCGTCATTAAAAAATTTAAAAAAACAATCAAACGTGAAAGCTTCCGCGCTTTGCGCGGGATGGGCGAAAATGAATTCACCGTTCAGAAAAGGATTAAGAGTAATAATTTATTGAAACGTCAAAGGTATCGCGCTTCGCGCGGAAGGAGGTGGGAACTGAATTCAGACAAGGATTAAGAGTCCAGAACGGTACAATGAATCGTCTTCTTTCTGTATAAATTTAATGAATCATGAAAGCTTCCGCGCTTCGCGCGGGATGGGCGAATATGAATACAGACAAGGATTAAGAGTAATCATTTATTGAAATGTCAAAGCTTCCGCGCTTCGCGCGGGAGGGGGGGGGGAACTGAATTAAGACAAGGATTAGAACGGTACAATGAATCGTCTTCTTTCTAAATAAATGAAACGTCATAGCTTCCGCGATTCGCACGGGAGGAGTGAAACAAAAAATAAGAGTCGAGAACGGTACAATAGAAGTATCGTCTTCTTTCTTTTATAATTTAATAAAGTGCCAAAGCTTCCGCGCTTCGCCCGAAAGATGAAAAAAAGACAAATAACTTAGTTCCTGGCCCTGGGTTTATAGGGTTAAATTTGTAGACATTGGGACATTGGTATTCAATATATTTGTTTAGTTGGGGGCTCGTTTTGTTGGTAATCGGTGGCCTCTACACCACCCCCCCCCCCCCCTCCCCCACTGAAAAAGATCTAGCGACGCCCTTGATAACAACACAGTTTATACATTAGAGATAATTTTTGCAAGTACTACTGGTAAAGTACCGGACCACCGTCTTTGTGCATTATGCGGCAACGAAGCAGATACACTGTACAACGTCTCACGACGTGACAGATCACTTTTCTCTAACTTCTCTACTCTTGGAGGGGGTAGGAGAAAGCTATGTTACGTCATATTACTCCAGGAAGGGCCTGAAAATGCGTCTTATGTGGTTCTAAAATTGCAATTGCTCCCTCGATATTCACCCCCATGCAATTTTGTGCCCACCCCCGGTAAGAAATTCCTGGATCCGTCACTGATGCATATACCCCTTGAGCTTCGGGGGCTCCGTCCCTTGACCCCCTCTCGGGCTTTGCCCCTAGACCCCACTTTGAAAAACGTTCAGCGGGGCCTGCATGTTAAAGTGGGGGTGATGCGCATTTTTTTTGTTGTTGAAATGTTTGTGCCTGAACTCTTTACATTTTTGATGGCACAGGGTCTTGGGAGACAGGCTGAGATTTATACGAGAGTTGATGCGAGACGGGACATTCGGACACGTGACCGACAGATTACCAAGAACTTGGCGTCTCCAGAAGAAAACGCAAAATGAACAGTATGGTGAGCGGTAATGGTGCCGAGAATGTTGACAGACTATTTGTTTCGTTTCTCTTCCTTGTCATCATGTAATTGCATACCGTTTCATTTTTCCGATATCCTTTTGAATAAGAGAATGTTACATCACGAGTAAATTATTTTTGTAAATAAATATATTTGTGTATTATTTGATTATCTCCGTCCCAGGCCTACTCCTCATTTTAGTTTAATTAGGCCTAGCCTGTGAAAACTATTTTTCTTTCTTCTCAATTCTACTTTTTGTATCTACCGCTTCCACCATGGCTCCTCTTTCTCTCTCTCTCTCTCTCTCTCTCTTTATATATAGATAATATATTTGAAATGTGTATGTCTTCTTTGTGATGTTACCTTTAGATCTGTAGAGTCTTTTATATTCGTTTTCCTTTCTTTCTTTCCTTCTTTCCTATATCTGTCTCCCTCTGTGGCTCTGTCTCTGTCTCTCTCTGTCTGTCTCTCTCTCTCTCTATCTCTCTGTACCTCTGTATGGCTGTCTCTCTCTCTGTCTCTCTCTCTCTCTCGCTCTCTGTCTTTATGTCTGTCTGTCTGACTGTCTCTCTCTCACTCTCTCTCTCTCCATTTATATCGTTATACTTCCATTCTGCGGTCTGTCTCTTAACGTTTGTCTTCTTTTCTCTCATCCCACCATTAACGTTACTCAAGAAACTATGTCCAATCAGAGTAAATTTTTATGTTATTGTTACGGCCCTCCATCTTAGAACGGGTCCTGGATGCTGGAGGGCTGGCCTGTCCCTTGCCTCTATCACCGTCATCTGACGAAGAGTTTGCCATCCTTACTAATACGAGCGGTTTCTATTTGGCTTGTAGTTTAGAGGCCCGGACGTGGCTCCGTTTTCCCAAAGTATATGAGTGTGGAGATGATAGGTGTTTTGGATAGCTGGACATGTATCCTCTATGAGAGGGTTATATTACATCAGTCTATGGAGACTCAACTAATTACACGTTATGAAACGATGGATTGTTCAACTGTATACTTTATTAATACAAACATAAGTCAACTTCTCCAACACGTTATCATAGTTAACACCGACACCAATTACCTGGATTAATCTCAACAAGTAGTAAAGGCAGGGATTGCCTTTTGTAGGAACTCTATTTCTTGCTTCCAATCCTTTTCCTTATTTTAGCTCAGTTGGAGCAAAGCAGAGAGTTCGCTTTCTGACCAAGACGAGAGCAAGCGTCGAAGTGACGAAATTTCCGTCTAATACTGGTATTTATAGCCTCTGAGACGCTCTGAGAGCTGCTTTACGCATGGTGCGTCCGTAATCGCGCTCTGAGCCCTTACGCCCCAATAGCTTACTGCGCCCTCTACGTTTAAATTGTGGCGAACTGGTTCGTTACATTATTCTTTTTATTGTGAACCAAGCCGTTCCATACGGTAAATGTTAGCATATGTACGATCGTTTTACCACAAATAATATGAATATTTCTTTTAAGTATACATCACATAAGTACCTGGTCTCATGGCAACTTACATACACAATGTCATAAACAATGTTCATCAACGCAACGCTCAATGATAGTGAAGGAAAAAAATTGGTTTATGTAAAGAAATTTGAGTGATTGACAAACATGAAGAACATTATCACCGTTCCTTAAAGGTACTATGTCCCATTTGCAGGCCAAAAAAATGAAAAATTTAAATTCCAACTGCATTTGAAAGATAATACTAATTTAGAACTTCCCTTAAAAAGGTGGGGCTTGAAAATGTCTTCAAGTGGGAAAATAACGACTATTAGTTGTCAAATCGACTTTAGGGCTATAGAGCCCAAAAGTAATAGTCTTGATTTTCAGACGATTGTACCGAATGGTCAAACGTTTATTGCTGCGCAAAGATTCAATCACTTTAATCTTGGCCATCACAAGAAGTGTGTTATTGATGTAGACAAATGCTCATGTACCCTTTACAGCTCATTTTATGTATGTTATTACCAAAGAAGAAAACAAGCCAGTCACTCACTCAATAGTGTCTGACAGTGAAGTCTAGCAAGTAAACGGGTTTCCTTGCATAATTTGAATATGAGGACACTGCTAACGTTTAAATTTCACAGATAAGACATACATGACATATTCATAATTCCTGCAAAGTTCTACAGCATTTGAGGTTGGCTGCAAAAGGGACATAGTACCTTTAAGTCGTTTGCACATTTGAAATATATTATATTTTGAACAAAATTGGGTCATTACTTTCAAATGAAATTTTAATAATTTGTTTTGCACAACATTTAACAAAATATAAACATATTCAATTTAACGTGGATAAGCGTCCATCATTATATCGACACAATAGTTAGATAAAAACGCAAATGCAATTAAAAATGCATGAATTTTACGACATTTTTGTGATATTCCGACATTACATTGTTTTTACCAGCCGTCTCAGACAAAACATATAAATATATATATATATATCTTTAATTTAATACACGAAAGTTAACGCCCTTCTGTCTCTGACCAGACTTCTACATAATCATTTGTTTTCATTCTTGTCTGGCCGTTCCTGACGGTTTCATTAAATTTATATTTTATCGTGGCAATTTGGCATTAAAATATATGATTGCTGTATTGTTATGGTACAATATTGCATTATAAAGGAACATTAGCATACAACCACAAAAAACTGTCGTAAACAAATGACATCCCCTAACTAGTACTAGTATTGACGCATTTTACTTATAAGATCATGACATAATTTTGCCACCTTAAACCAGAGAGAGAAATGCTGTTTCCCAGTTTATTCATATTAGTTGCGAAACCCAGTGGCCTTAGACTACATGAAAATTCATTTTGATAAAAAGACAATAACTAGTCTTACAGATCGATTGCACGGTAGTCTGCTCTGAAGCCTCTATCATTAACAGACCGATCAGTTTTCAGAGTTAGTTCCATCCTGTTACCGATTGACACCAAAGAAGTGGCTGGATACTCATTTCCACACATCCTAGAGAGAGAAAATGGAAAAGAAGGAAAGGGAAAATGGTTAGCATTTATCATGAATTAAGGACTGCCGATACAAGTGAAACTATGATTTCAACAATGTATTAGGTAAGTTTGTAGTCAAAAAGTGCAGCTGAAATAAATTATTCTTTAAATGAGACATACATTTCATCAAAAACAAGTTTCACAAGCTTCGAAAATACATTTCTATACTTTTAGATATTTTAGCTATACTAAGCAAATTGCCATTTTGATTAATTGAAGAACTACAAGGAGGCAAACTTACTTCATAGGAACTTCGACACCATCTCCGAGATCGATGTCCAGTGTGTCCCAACTACACTCACTCTGCTTCTCCAGTGAGAAGTCTGTGAATGTCAATTCAACTCGACGATCAGCCTCCACTTCGATCACGTAGACACATTGTAGGTTATCATCGTAATTGTTTGGATAGTTTGGTGATGCTAATGAACCCTGGTTCTCAACAAAGTTTCCTCCACATGTCCCGATGACTGGAGGATTGGTAGTTGGAGGATTGGTAGTTGGAGGAGTGGTAGTTGGAGGAGTGGTAGTTGGAGGAGTAGTAGTTGGAGGAGTGGTAGTTGGAGGAGTGGTAGTTGGAGGAGTGGTAGTTGGAGGAGTGGTAGTTGGAGGAGTGGTAGTTGGTATATCAGTGGTAGAACCACCCTGGATGACGTAAGTAGCTCTGAAACCACGCCCAGTGACGCTGTAATCAGATGTGAAAGAAATCAACATCTGGTTGCTACTAGAGATCTGGACAGGAGGTAAGGTGTTACCACAGAACTTCTCTCCGATACTGCTGATGTCGTATTCGTGTACCTCGACGGCATCGTAGCTACAGAGACTGTTGCGTTCGATGTCCATGTCTACGAATGTGAGCTCGATCGAGCTTCCTGGAGCACCCTGTTAAGATGATAAAGGAGAAAGTGTTCACCAATTTAGAAATCTTTTCATTACGCATGTGTCCTTCTATTGATAGTATATTGACGTACATCTGCCGAACCTTTTTTTTCCAAAGAAAGATGAGATGTATTGATAAATAAAGTAGTTCATTATTTTGTAGAAATAATTATTAACATTTGATATCATTGTGTTGTAGATAGGATGTTATTGGTAATTTGGTTATATTTAATCACTTGAATCCAAAACAGTAGACAAATTGAAACCAAAACTCACCTCAATAAGGTACATGCAATCTTGATCGTTGTCATAGTTACTTGGGTAGTTTGGTGATGCTAATGAACCCTGGTTCTCAAAAAAGTTTCCTCCACATGTCCCGATGACTGAAGGATTGGTAGTTGGAGGAGTAGTAGTTGGTATCTCAGTTGCAGAACCACCCTGGATGACGTAAGTAGCTCTGAAACCACGCCCAGTGACGCTGTAATCAGATGTGAAAGAAATCAACATCTGGTTGCTACTAGAGATCTGGACAGGTGGTATTGTGTTACCACAGAACTTCTCTCCGATACTGCTGATGTCGTCTGTGCGTACCTCGACGGCATCGAAGCCACAGTCATTCTCGTTTTCGATGGCCATGTCTACGAATGTCAGCTCGATCGAGCTTCCTGGAGATCCCTGTTTAGATGAGAAAGGAGAAAAATGTTTACCAAATTTAGAAATCATTTCATGACACATTTGTCCTTCTACTCGTAGTAAATTGACGTACATCTGCCAAACGTTTATTCCGAAGAAAGATTAGATCCTTTATATTTCATTTTTGTAGAAATAATTTGTTTAAACTTGATATAATTGTGCTGTAGATAGGATGTTATTGGGTTGGTTATCTTTAATCATTTAAATCTAAAGCAGTAGACAAATTGAAACCAAAACTCACCTCAATGAGGTACATGCATTCCTGATCGTTGTCATAGTTACTGGGGTAGTTTGGTGACGTAATCTCTCCCTGTGTATCAGTCAATCTTTGGATACATGGTGGTGTGGTGGTAGGTCCACTAACATCCTGACACAAGTCACCGCTGTAACCTGGAGGACACACGCAGTTACAGTCGATATTATGGTATCCACCATTCTGACATTGTTCCGTGGTCGAACATTCATTGTCGCACTCGTAGATGAGGTTGGCTAGTGTGATGTCGGCAGTACTAAGACCCTCTCGGTTACCAAGGAGATGCATTTGAAGAGGATCAATGGTGGTGATAGTTGGTTGATTGTTCACTGAGAATCCCTGTAGAAGAAAA
This sequence comes from Strongylocentrotus purpuratus, assembly GCF_000002235.5. Classification (NCBI taxonomy): domain Eukaryota; kingdom Metazoa; phylum Echinodermata; class Echinoidea; order Camarodonta; family Strongylocentrotidae; genus Strongylocentrotus; species Strongylocentrotus purpuratus. The sequence goes on along the minus strand of NW_022145615.1, from coordinate 1,409,506 downwards.
TTAAGAATCAGACGTTACCAATGTGATCAAGTGATACTATGAAGATTAATTTACTGGGGAAATCATGACAAAACATGACTATTCTTACGAATTAGTAATCGGTACGTCAGTCCACTGGGCACAAGTTTGGACTACTTCAATGTGGATACTTTAAAATGGATGTAATGCTGTCCAGAATGACCCGTAAGAACTCGCAAAAAACGTTAATCCATGATACAATATTCACATTTATGTTTCAGGTTATTAATCATTGATTGATCTTAGTCAAAGTTAAATGTCTTACATGTGATCCGTAGTGCATGACGGAGCCTACATCGTAGTCGACGTTGCGTGTCGTGACTTCGTTCCAGTCATACTTTTCGAAGTTGTGTTCGTAGCCGGATTCGATGTTTTCAAAGTGGACATTGATGTATTCGTCTCTGTCTGGTCGAGACTGCTCGTGATGGAACCCGATGGCGTGTCCGATCTCATGAGCAACAATACCGAGCTGTTATTAAAGAGAACAAAAGAGAAATAATGTTATTATTATTATATATCAGTGTTGCATGTTATTTATAGGTTAGATACTACGAAAAGTGTATATCAGCGCTTTTATTTTTACAAGCAAACATACACTGTCGCTCATATAGGTGGAATATTTTTGTTTTACCCCAATTTATGGAATTATTTTTAGAATAATTTAAAAATAATAGATCTAGATAATAGTATACATCTTTAGATTTTATTGAATAACAATTTGCCAAAGTGTTTTTTGCGTGACTGCTTAAGCATGTGTATGCTACTATGCTGATCAACTAGGAGACCTACGCCCTCAAGTCATAAATGACAGTAATGAGGATTAATGCCCCACAAAAGGGCACTAATATAGCACATCGACACGGTTTTGATCCTGGGGCCTCACAGATACGAGGCCATTGCTCTGTCACTGAACCATGACTGTACGCAGCGGGGGCTAGGGTAGGGGGCAGTTTCCATAAATTAAAAAAAAACAGAAAATGCAATAAATTTTCTATAATTTATTGCATTTTACCCCGGTCCCCAACATAAAAAATTCCTCTGGACGGCAATGCATTACGGCTCAAGGCATGGGCACACACAGGATTTTTTATGTTGGGAACTTTTGTGGGGCATTAATCCTCATTACTGTCATTTATGCGTTAAGGGCGTAGATCCCCTTGTTGCTAAGCATAGCATCATACACATGCTTTAGCAGTCACGCAAAACACACATTGGCAAATTACTATTCAATAAAATCTGAGAATGTATACTACTATCTAGATATATTATTTTAAATTATTTTTAAAATAATTCCATAAATTGGGGTAAAACAAAAAAATCCAACTTTATGAGCGACAGTGTAGTAAGCTTTAATGATCATAAATTGGAATACGAGATTTCTTGAACGATACCTTTTGTGCATTTAAAAAAAGATGTATTCCATCTTCTTTTGTTTTTCTTTGTTTCGTTCTTAATATCGATCTCTTTTCTCCCTTTTCTTTTATGAATTAACATTTTCAAGAAAAAACAAATATAATAAGTTGCAAAAGGACTTACGTATTCACACCCTGAACCGATGGAGATCTGTTGTTCACCATTGGCGGCCCTTCCTACATAGGACCAGCAACCATCACCCTTGATGAAAGAAAGATAGGTGTTATGATTTAGCTGACTAGCATGTGATGAAGTTCGTGGTTCGAATCTCAGACAGGTAGACTGCTCCCAGTGGTCCATGGCTGCACGAATCACCTGAGCATCATCACCTAAACAGATGAAAATAAAAACAGGTAAATAATATTAGTGACGAAAAATAACAAACGACAACCAACGCCGATTCGCAAATATGCTCCTGTTATATTGGCGCTGCTCAGTGGTTGCCGAGCTCACGATCAATTGAGCAAAAAGAATTTCCATTTTCGGTTTAATAAACTTTGGAGTGGACTTTAAAAGATTATTATTATTATCATAATTATAGTTTCAATGTTATGTTTTGCTGTTGAGTGTTAATTTCATTTCAAAGTATGATACTTTAAGAGACTTGATACGATTTTTCATCCTTGATATGTTTTGTACGTTTCGAAACTAATTTTTTTCTTGAAATGTAGATTTATTGAGAGCTTGATTAATTATGATGTCTTTCGGTACTTACTTGAAGATGGTGTGATTTCATAAGGAACGATGTTGAAGGTCCAACGAGCATTCTCATTGATGTCAGCTTTTCTCTTCTTACGACCAGTCTTCAGATCATCGATGGCCTCTTTAACTTTTTTCAGCTGATCTTCTGTTAACATCATGTCTCCTTCGAAGGCTCCAGGAGTCGGCTCCTCATCCTTAGGCTCCTGGTGTGATGCTGCTAAGGGTTTCTTGGTCATTGGTCCTGAATCGGGCTTCTTTGGAGGGGGTTTCTTTGGAGGGGGTTTCTCCTGTAGGAAGAAATAACATAATTCTTTTGATACAAGTTTGCTCTTACAACTTGAACCAAAATGCGTCTGTTCGTTGTGAAAGTTAAATGTTTGTCTTCACTATAATAACATGAAGTCAAATGCCAACAAAGACGTGAGAAAATCTATATTTATTGAAAATTATGAAGAAGGGCCGCAAATGAGGGTGCTCAGTGGGCTTGAGTACATTTTAACATGCATTAATCAAATATCATTGGAACCCCATCTTCGAGAAGTCGAACTAAAATATTAAACAAAGCTTTTAAAGCTGAATGGAATAGAGTCTGATGCTCAAACTCAAATGAAACTTACCTCTGGTTCTTTCTTCTGCAGACCTGTTGGAGCAGCAAAGATGCCTTGCGCTATAACAGCGAAGACAGTCAGTAAAAGTAAGAGTTTCATCTTGATGAGTTATAGAGATGTGAATTGGTAAAAGCACTTTGGTAGACTTATAATATGTCGAGTAGGTGATTTCTTGTAGTATGTTCAAGCTCTTGGTGCCGTTAACTTTTCTGAGTTGAAGTTTCTCGCGTCTTGTTTGTCGATCTTCTTCGCTTTCAGTCAGTTGTCTTCTTTCTCTGCTTCTCTTCTGTTGGTAGACTCTTGGTCTGTGTCTGATTAGCCTGAACATCTCTCCTCCTTTTTATACCCTTCCAGTCCGGTCCGGTTCCTGATTTTTTGAGACCACTCTTGCGTACAACGAACAAAGGTGGTCTCGAGTTAACCTGATCAATGACGTCATGATACAACTTATGTTGCTATGCAATAAACCGCATTATAATTATGCAGCAGCACGCTTATATTATGTATTTACTGATCATTTTCATAGAACCATCATTCAATTTTTTCACTCCAGCCTTGCACCGGCCTATCATCAAAAGATTATATGGAACTATGAATCATTTCAAGATATGATTCTTGTGATATTATATCAAATATACTCAAACTGTATATCATTTCAAAACGAACACATTTTTGTTCATTATTTGTTAAAATAGTGTGAAATAAAATGCCACGTCTATTGGGCATTACTTTCATTTGCAAAACAGTCAAGATGAAATACACTACCCTTATTACACGTTATCGAATAACAAAGAACACAACAGTAGCTCCATGGAACGCAGTACAACACAATATATATATTTTATTATCTGTAAAAGGCTTCCAAGTGGTACAATAGATCAGTGTATTTAATATCTTTAGTGCAGTACCCGGATGACAGATCAATATTATATTTGTATTTCTCTGTCATCCGGGAACTTCAACTGTCGATACAATATTGCTTGATTATCGAAAATCAACACTTTCGGTGGTATCCGGTCACTGGACCTAATAGTATTTTTATTTCGCTAGTCAGCCTGATAAAGATAATCATAATAATATTGTATGGCTTTCTTTTCGTGTGATACTATATAAATATTACGTATCCGGACACCTAGCCCCTGGACATCCACTCTAAGGATAACCATCCCCAGTCAACTACCCCCTAGGACAACTACCTACTAGGACAACTACCCCTAGGGCAACCATCCTCTAGGATAACTACCCCCGGGACAACTACCCTCCGGACAACTACCCCTCAGACAACTACCCCCTGAAACAACTACCCCAGAAACCTACCCCCCAGGACAAATACCCCCTATGATAGTCGTCCGGGGGTAGTTGTCCTAGAGGATGGTTGTCGTAGGGGGTAGTTGTCTGGGGTAGTTGTCTTGGGTAGTTGTATGTGGGTAGTTATCCGGGGGTGGTTGTCCCGGGGATAGTCGTCGTAGAGGGTGGTTGCCCCAGGGTGCATCCTAGTAGGTAGTTGTCCAAGGGGGTAGTTGACTGGGTGTGGTTAACCGGGGGGTGTCCAGGGGGTAGGTGTCCTAGAACCAAATATTGTCATAGCTCGAGCAATATATTCTTGTATCACACTCAAAGCCATTCAATATTATACAAATACATTATATATAAGTTGGAAAGGTTAAACTTTATTGGTAAGAGCTGTACAGACTGTTTCACCAGAAGGCTCATCAGCAACCAAATACATTTTATACACGGCAATGTTAAAATACTCATGTGCAGTCAGACAAGAATACAAAGAGACACAAATAATACCCAAGTAAGGGCGAATGCAATAATACAATAGTGGAATTAAGTGGCTTAAGGGTAAGGGGGAAGGTCATGTGGTATTGGGGGGGGGGGGTTAACCATATTCAGAGAGTAGAAACTTTCTCTTATGTTTACATGTGGAAATGAGTTCGGTTCTAGAGTTCAGGATGGTGGATTTCTCAGCAGTGATAATGTGGTACTTTTCCCATAGGCAGAGGTTGCAGCGATTTGTTCTGGGTGAGTATGGTTGGGCGTGCCGGATGATTCTTCATGATATTGTGTAGAGTGTCCCGTCGTCTTTCAGCATCCAGGTGTGTTTGCTTAGCTCTGTCTGGTATCTCTTTTCTTGGTGGGTGAAGCTTGTTTTGTGAGTTGCATATCTGGCTTTGAAGGAGGTGGATGTGAGTCCAACGTAGAGTTTCTCATCGTTGGGGGTCACAACCTTGGCTTCATAGAAATTCCATATATTTTTCAAAAAGTGGAATGAAAAGAAAAAGGCTTTTAAAAGAAGGGGGCCGGAACTATATCGGTATTATGAAACGAGCATTTTTCTAAAGGAAAGAATATAAGTAGGGCACAAGTCAAAAATCATAATGACGTCATTGAACAAAAGATCTGTTCATGATGAGACATTTTTCACATCACCTCGCCGTTGAGTTCTGTGGAGCGAATACAAATAAAGGTCGCTCTAAAAGAACGAACGGGATATCTGTGGTGAGATTTCATTCGCGTGATTGGGCAGAGAATAAAAGATTGCCTGCCATTGTTTTTTATTGTTTGTTTTTAAACCGAAAGTTACATATTTCTTTTTAAAAAAAGTGAAATGACAAGGAAAAGGCTTTTAAAAGAAGGGGACCGTAACTATATCTTTATTATGAAATAGGCATTTTTCTAAAGGAAAGAATAAAAGGTAGGGCATAAGTAAAAAAAAAAAAAAAAAAAAAAAAAATCATGATGACATCATTAAACAAAAGATCTGTTCATGGTGTGGTTTCTTCACCAGACCTCGCTGTTTGAGTTCTGTGGAGCGAATACAGAAGAAAGTTCACTTTAAAGGTAGGGTGAAAACCCAAACATAAGTTGTTTCCTGTAAATGTGCAGAGCTGCATACAACTCATATTTCTATTTTTTTAAGTCAGGCATCATTTCGAATCAATAATCTTATTTCTTATTTATTTAATATCCTGGCAATAAAGATCACACGATAACATACATAGAGAGTGATGGTAGGCATGGACGCAAAGAATAACAATAATCAAGAAAGAAAGAAAAGGACAGGCGTAAGGATTTTCCAAAAGAAAGTATGTACAAGGGCTATCGTCACTCCTCATTTTCAATTTTTAAATGTTTTAAAATGATAACTATTATAAAAGGCCAATAAAATTAAATGATATCTGTAAAATGGTACTTTCATAATACAAGTCGATACAGAACTTCGTGTTTCAGTGCTTTTTGCAATATAATATTTCAAAAATTGCATTTTGTTTCCAATAAAGAAATAATGTATTGATTGTCTGAGCAAAAATATCTTAATAATCATAATTCTTATTTATGCAGTATCCAGGCAAATTACATCAAACGAGAACATACATAGAGATTGATGGTAGGCCTTTATACAAAGAACTGTTATCAAGAAAGAAAAAAAGATCATATTCAAAAGAAATAATGTACAAGGGTTATCGTCACTCCTCATTGGCAATCTGTTAATTTTTTAAAATGCAAAAAGTAAATGCCTCCCCCCCCCCCCAAAAAAAAAGAGAACATACATACAGAGGACATATGGTAAAAGGGGCGTTTTCTTCGTGGCACAATAATTTTCAGAGAAGCCAAATATCACGAGATTGTGGCTACGTGCCGTTGATCCCTAACCCAGACGTTATTGCATTAGGCAGGGATTTCTTAAAAAAGCAGTTCCACTGGCTTCTAGGGGCTTCCAGTGGAACTGATTAAAACTACCCTGTTGAAAGAAATCATGAATAAATGAAATAAATCTGGCAATACTGTAAATCGTCTGTTGAGAGCCAACAATAATAATTAAACACAAACTTAACGCCTTCCTGGTGTATGAAGTGGGTGTATTATAGATGCTTCCAAAGAGATTCGATCATACACAGTGAAATGTTGCAACATGCATTGTTATCTGTCAACAGTGAATACTTCATTTGTTTTTTTGTAGGATTTATTGTGTTTAATGATACTGAGGAGTTCATGTATGAATGGAAACGATGTATTTTTTTTATTCGGTGAATGAATCATGTTCTAAATGATGTTGAGGTCGTCATTCATGAAGTGATATATATTTGTTTTTACCTTCTGTTTGGAAGATGAAATGTGTTTTTATCGACCGATTTTCATTGTGTTTGAGTTTCATACACATTTTTGCAAGTTTATCAGTTTTCCACTCAAACAAACTCTCAATCTTTCATAAGTACAGTGGAACTTCTCTCCACAATAGTACAATGAACTCTCTATCATTGAAACAAATGCATGTATAAAGCTTGAATACAGAATTTGAAAACTAAGTCTTTCATGAGGAAAACGTCTATTTCAAAATAATGTAATTGTTCATGTTTTACTCCATTTTGAAACTAGGGCACGTATTCAATAATTCCTGTCTGTATCTATATAGCTGCGAGTGGTTTAGTGTGGCGTTGGACTCGAAATCCAATGCAGGGGTCTCCCCGTATTTGATCGAGTTGTCTGGTGTTGTCTGAAGTAAGGGCATAGATAATATTATCTTTGTCAAGTCCGTCAGACGATATTATCTTTGTCAAGTCCGTCAGACGATATTATCTTTGTCAAGTCCGTCAGACGATATTATCTTTGTCAAGTCCAGGCAGTTGATATTGTCAATGTCAAGTTAGGTAAGTGGCGGATCCAGGATTTTCCAATAGGGGGAGGGATTTCCAATAGGGTGAGGGGGCGGAAATTTGAACATCGCGCCGACCGTTATTTTCACTTACTGGCTGAATCAGTTTGCAACTTCAATTTTTAGCTGGATTACAGGTGCACGCCACAACGCCTAGGGGTCGGGGTCTGCTTTTTGTGTACTTTTGACTTTGCCCCCCCCCCCTCCCCCGTGAATCCGCCTGAGTCAAATACCATTCACAATAGGGACTTTTAGATTGAGTAGACGAGAACACGACGTACGCCGACTGATCATGCGTGTCAACGTACTCAACTGCCCATGTTGACTACAATTAGAAATCTTTTAGATTGCACTCGACGATATACATGCATGCAGGAAGTAACACTATAAATTACTTGACAGACAAAGAAAGAGGACAAAATATACGGTTCCTCATATTACCCACAACAATAGGCCATTTTCTTAATGTGACCAAATTTAATGCATAGGTCTTTGTGAAGTGCCTCAATACAAATTATTTCATTCACCTGATAGGAATAGTAGTATTTCAATAGTCGGAATGCAACTGCATATATTAAGTGTTCCTAGGTAGGTCAAGCCATAATGTTTTTCCAACGTGGCAACAACGAATGTATGCAGTTAGGATTCTGTCTATTGAAATACTATTATTCTTATCAGGTGAATGAAATAGTTTGTATTGAGGCACTTCACAAAGACCTATGCATTAAATTTGGTTACATTACGAAAATGGCCTATTGCTGTGGTAGAGCATCCCTTCACTGCTATTATGAAAAATGTGTAGAACAGGTGAATATGCATGTGACACTTGTTCTACACATTTTTACATAATAGCAGGGAAGGGATGTTCCTTTGTCTACCCGAGGAACTGTATATTTTATGCGCACGCGGCATATACTAGTACCGTACTAGATTTATGAAAATCAAGGTTGACGCATTCTCGATCGCCGACTGAGACGACGTGACGCATGCGCAGTGCCTTAAAAAATGACGTCACACGTTGCAGTCAAAGCTGTAAACGTGCAAATCTAAAAGTCCCTATTGGGAAAGACGATGCGGGTCTCCTCTCAGCTGCTTGATATAAACGATAAACTGGAATTGCAGACTGATCCGCAATCCCTTTTCTGTAAAGCAGAAAAAAGACAAATCATTGAACAAAAGATCTGTCCACTAAAAAAGGTAGGGCTTGAAAATGTCTTCAAGTGGGAAAATAATGACTATTAGTTGTCAAATCAACTTTAGGGCTATAGAGCCCAAAAGTAATAGTCTTGATTTTCAGACAATTGTACCTAATGGTCATACGTTTTATGCTGCGCAAAGATTCAATCAGTTTAATCTTGGCCTTCACAAGAAGTGGGTTATTGATGTAGACAAATGCTCATGTACCCTTTACAACTCTTTTCATGTATGTTATGATCAAAGAAGAAAAAAGGCCAGTCAGTCACTCAATAGTGTATGACAGTGAAGTCTAGCAAGTAAACGGGTTTCCTTGCATAATTTGAATATGAGGACACTGCTAACGTTTAAATTTCACAGATAGGACATACATGACATATCCATAATTCCTGCAAAGTTCTACAGAATTTGAGGTTGGCTGCAAAAGGGACATAGTACCTTTAAAGACATGAGCCGGAATGAAGTTCACATTGAATTGAATTAAGTAAATAAAGATAGGCAAATCGGTGCGAGGACACCTACCCCCTGGACATCCACCCCCGGATAACCACCCCTAGTCGACTACCCCCTAGAAGAACTACCCCTAGGGCAACCACCCTCTAGGACAACTACCCCGGACAACTACCCCCGGACAATTATCCTAGGTGTCCGGGAGGTATTTCAACACAACCCTTGTGAAAGGTCACAGATACTCCATGTGCAAAGTGAGAACATCCACACGGTCAACTTACCCTACCCTCCAGGGCTAGCTCTAAACATGACCTTTACGCCGACTAGCTCTAAACATGACCTTTACGCCGACTAGCTCTAAACACGACCTTTACGCCGACTAGCTCTAAACACGACCTTTACGCCGACTAGCTCTAAACACGACCTTTACGCCGACTAGCTCTTAACATGACCTTTACGCTTACTAGCTCTAAACACGACCTTTACGCCGACTAGCTCTAAACACGACCTTTACGCTGACTAGCTCTTAACACGACCTTTACGCCGATTAGCTCTAAACACGACCTTTACGCTGACTAGCTGTAAACACGACCTTTTCGCTGACTAGCTCTTAACATGACCTTTACGCTGACTAGCTCTAAACACGACCTTTACGCTGACTAGCTCTTAACACGACCTTTACGCTTACTAGCTCTAAACACGACCTTTACGCCGATTAGCTCTAAACACGACCTTTACGCTGACTAGCTGTAAACACGACCTTTTCGCTGACTAGCTCTAAACACGACCTTTACGCCGACTAGCTCTAAACATGACCTTTACGCCGACTAGCTCTAAACACGACCTGTACGCCGACTAGCTCTAAACACGACCTGTACGCCGACTAGCTCTAAACACGACCTGTACGCCGACTAGCTCTAAACACGACCTGTACGCCGACTAGCTCTAAACACGACCTTTACGCCGACTAGCTCTAAACACGACCTGTACGCCAACTAGCTCTAAACACGACCTTTATGCCGACTAGCTCTAAACACGACCTTTACGCCGACTAGCTCTAAACACGACATTTACGCTGACCTTACCATACCGACTAGCTCTTAACACGACCTTTACGCCGACTAGCTCTAAACACGACATTTACGCTGACCTTACCATACCGACTAGCTCTTAACACGACCTTTACGCCGACCAAAATTGCCATCGTGTGAACACGGCTAATAAAATCTACTTTCTGACTAGATGCCTAATTGCTATGTCAGGTAATCAGGCATGCAAGTCAGGCAGACATCAAACAAAAGCTACAAATTCACTTCATTACAACTCTCAATTTAAATAAGCCCATGATTTTTGCGTAATATGAGTTGGAAAAAAACAGTTGCATCAAAGGTAATACAAAGTTTTGGAAAATTTTGAAAATTAGCCGGATAGTGATTCTTTACAATTTTGATAAATTTAGATGCCCCTGTGGATTCATTATAAGTACTAGAAAATTTAGCCCCTAAAACACTTCCGCTTTCGAGAAAAATTAAATATCAAAATTTACCGGTGCTTAATAGCGCTTACGTCCATACAATGGTAGCTGCGACCATGGAAATCTCAGAATATGTAGTTGTAATATATAATTTCCAAACGGGAATAGCCAATTGGTCGATTTTAGTTAAGGAACATTGTTTTGTTAATGTTGTGTTATGGCTTAATTAATATCTTGACCGTGAGAGGGAGCTGCGCAACATAAAGAGTTTAGTATTTACAATTTCATAACTTTAGACTCGATTTCAACCGCGACAACGATCACTGAATATTGTAGGATCGTATATGCTTCCAATATGTTCATTTTAACCAAATTCATAACCCCATACCAATAATCTGTATTACCTTTCACTAATTCACGTTGCTGGGCGTCGATCGCTCAACAATTGTCTTAAAAATGTCGTAGCTAGCCCTATATATTAGATCTCTCCAAAAGAGCTCTATGAAGAAAAAAAAAACTATCATCAACTATCAAAATTTTTAAAAAGAGGAGTACTTTTATTCAAAGAATTTATTATAATGATATAATTATTGAAGAGCCACAAAGGATAGCAAAAGGTTTTATCACATATTTTGCAAGTGAAAATTGGGAAAATTTAGCAAATTCTATTGATTCTTCACCTAAACATTTCTCATCTTTCCTAGAAGAAAGAAATCTACATTCAATATTATGTATCGCCTATTCTTTAACATGAACAAATTGACATCGTCAAATAATTTACGGTTTAGATGATTATCATACGTGAATTTACCTCTCTGTCTGTCTTTCTCTCTCTCTCCTTTCTGCCTGTCTGTCTTTCTCTCTCTCTCTCTCTCTCTCTGTATACCTCTGTATGTTTCTCTCTCTCTCTCTAAGTCGCTCTTTTAGTTTCTGTGTGTGTGTGTGTCTCTCTGTTTTCTGCCTGTCTGAGGCTGTCTGTCGGTCTCTCTCTCTCTCTCTCTCTGTACCTCTGTATGATACTCTCTCTCTCTCTCTCTCTCTAAGTCGCTCCCTCTGTGACTGTGTCTCTCTCTCTGTCTCTCTCTCTCTCTCTCTCTGGGAACATAATATGTATGTCTGTCTCTCTCTCTCTCTCTCTCTGCCTCTCTGTGTCTCTTTCTCTCTCTGTCTTTCTCTCTCTCTCTCTCTGTGTCTCTCTCTGTCTCTCTGTCTTTCTCTCTCTTTTCTCTCTCTGTCTCTCTGTCTGTCTCTCTCTGTGTGTCTCTCTCTGTCTTTCTGTCTGTCTCTCTCTCTCTCTCTCTCTCCAATTATATCGTTATACTTCCATTCTGCGGTCTGTCTCTTAACATTTGTCTCCTTTTCTCTCATCCCACCATTAACGTTACTCAAGAAACTATGTCCAATCAGAGTACATTTTTGTATTATTCTTTTTTAATTGTGAACCAGCCGTTCCAGACGGTAAATGTAAGAATATTTACGATTCATTTCATCACAAATAATATAATTCTTTCTTTTAAATATACATTGAATAAGTAAATATTCTCATGGCAACTTAACTACATAATGTTATACACAATGTTCCGCAACACAATGCTCATTGATAGTAAAAAAAAAAAAAATTAAAAAAAAAAGAAATGTTAGAAAATAACGCTGACAAAAGAAAAAGTTTTTTTATAATCTACGTTTAGGTTAAGACATTTGAGTGATTGTCAAAGATGAAGAAAACTATCGCCGTTCTTTGAGTCATTTGCACATTTGGATTATATTATATTGTGAACAAAACTGGGTCATTGCTTTCAAAAGAAATGTCGAGAATTTGTTATGCACAAAATTTTAAAAATATATAAACATATTCAAATCAACGTATAAGCGCTTATCATTATATCGGCACTTAAAGGAGATAAAACGCAAATTCAATGTAAAATTCATGAAGTTTACGACATTAGTTGATATTCATACATTACATTGTTTTCACCAGCCGTCTCAGACGAAACATATATATATATATATATATATATATATCTTTAATTTAAAAAGATAATACAGATACAATTAACAAGTAGGAAATATGAGTAGACATTTTTATCAGAATAGCTACAAGCACTATTTACTCTAATTTTTCAGTTCTTAAGCACATACAATGGAGTTCTAACAATTATGATAATAGATAAACTTAAAGAAAAATACAGATATTCTTCTAGATACACATGTATAATTAAAGTATTATAATCCGTTTATTTTTGTTCTCCAATACACAAAGGTTAACACCCTTCTGTCTCTGACAAGACTAATAAATAATCTGTTTTTGTTTATTCTTGTCCAGCCGTTCCTGACGGTTTCATTAAATTCATATTAAATCGTGGCAATTTGGCATTCAAATAAATGATTACTGTACTGTTATTTAATACTATTGCATTAAAAAAGAACATTAGCTTAAAAACAAAAAAAACTGTCGTAAATGCATGACATCCCCACACATATAGTACTGACGCATTTGACTTATAATATCATGATTACATTTCGTCACCGAAACCAGAGATAGAAGTGCTGTCTCCGAGTTGGTTCATATCAGTTGCATGTAACATTTTCGAAATCTAATGGCCTTAGACTACTTTTTATATAAAGACGATAACTAGTCTTACAGCTCGATAGCCCGGTAGTCTGCTCTGAATCCTCTATCATTAACAGACCCATCAGTTTTCAGAGTAAGTTCCATCCTGTTACCGATTGACACCAAAGAAGCGGCTGGATACTCACTTCCACACATCCTAGAGAGAGGAAAAAAGAGAAAGAGAAAGAAAAGAAAGAAAATTGGTTAGTATTCATGGTGGATTTACTGGTTGTCGATATACAACGAACGCACATCATCCATAATTGTATTTAAAACACAATAGCAATTATACGAAGTCTAAACAAAGATTTCAACTATGTTAAATAGATCGGTCTGGCGACGAGATTATCAAGTTAAATCAATTATTATTTAAATGAAATTTAAAGTTTTATCAAAGACTTGTTTTACTAGCTTCTGAAATACATTTCAATACTTCAAACAAATTTGGTGGATTACAGAACTACCAGAAAGCAAACTTACTTCATAGGAACTTTGACACCATCTCCGAGATCGATCTCCAGTGCGTCCCAACGACAAGTACTCTGATTCTCCAGTGAGAAGTCTACGAATATCAACTCAACTCGACGACTAGCCTCCACTTCGATCACGTAGACACATTGTAGGTTATCATCGTAATTGTTTGGATAGTTTGGTGATGCTAATGAACCCTGGTTGTCAACAAAGTTTCCTCCACATGTCCCGACGACCGGAGGATTGGTAGTTGGAGGATTGGTAGTTGGTGGAGTGGTAGTTGGAGGAGTGGTAGTTGGTATCTCAGTGGTAGAACCACCCTGGATAACGTAAGTAGCTCTGAAACCACGCCCAGTGACGCTGTAATCAGATGTGAAAGAAATCAACAACTGGTTGCCGCTAGAGATCTGGACAGGGGGTATTGTGTTACCACAGAACTTCTCTCCGATACTGTTGATGTCGTCTGTGCGTACCTCGACGGCATCGTACCTACAGAGATTCTCGTTTTCGATGTCCATGTCTACGAATGTCAGCTCGATCGAGCTTCCTGGAGCTCCCTGTTTAGATGAGAAAGGAGATAAATGTTTACCAAATTTAGAAATAATTTCATTACATTATTTTGTCCTTCTACAGATACTATATAGACGTACACTTAATTCTTTTACACTTAAAGTAAAGTACTTTATAACTTTGTAGATTTTGTTTTACTCGATAGAATTGTTTTGTAGATGTTATTGGTTTGGTTATCTTTAATCACTTGAATCTAAAGAAGTAGACAAATTGAAACCAAAACTCACCTCAATGAGGTACATGCATTCTTGATCGTTGTCATAGTTACTGGGGTAGTTTGGTGACGTAATCTCTCCCTGTGTATCAGTCAATCTTTGGATACATGGTGGTGTGGTGGTAGGTCCACTACCATCCTGACACAAGTCGCCGCTGTAACCTGGAGGACACACGCAGTTACAGTCGCTATCATGGTATCCACCGTTCTGACATCGCTCCGTGGTCGAACATTCATTGTCGCACTCGTAGATGAGGTTGGCTAGTGTGATGTCGGCAGTACTAAGACCCTCTCGGTTACCAAGGAGATGCATTTGAAGAGGATCAATGGTGGTGATAGTTGGTTGACCGTTTACTGAGAATCCCTGTAGAAGAAAATCAAGAATCAGACGTTACCAATGTGATCAAGTGATAATGTGTAGATGAATTTACTCGACAAAAACATGACAAAGAGGCTATTCTTACGAATTAGTAGTCGGTATATATGTCAGTCCACTGGGAACAAATATGGATACTTTAATATGGATGTAATGCTGTCCAGAAAAACCCGTACGAATCGATGATATGATATCAATATTTATGTCTCAGCTGATTAATCGTTGATTGATCTTAGTCAAAGCTAAATGTCTTACATGAGATCCGTAGTGCATGACGGAGCCTACATCGTACTCGACGTTGCGTGTCGTGACTTCGTTCCAGTCATACTTTTCGAAGTTGCCTTCAAAGCCGGATTGGATGTTTTGAAAGTGGACATTGACGTATTCGTCTCTGTCTGGTCGAGACTGCTCGTGATGGAACCCGATGGCGTGTCCGATCTCATGAGCAACAATACCGAGCTGTTATTAAAATGAACAAAAGAGAAATAATGTTATAATGTTGCATGTCTTAATACATTTTATAGGTCAGATACTACAAAAATGGTATATCAACGCTTACATGTTACATTTCGAAATAAGCAAATATAAGAGTCTCGTTGACTGATACCTTTCTGTATTCTTGTTTTTTTGTTATTTATTCCATCTTCCTTTCTTTGATTGTCGCTTTTTTATGTAGACCTCTTTCTTCTTCTTTCTCTTATAAAGCTATTTTCAAGCGGAATTTACATTTTCAAGAATAACAAAAATATGATAAATTGCCAAAGGACTTACGTATTCACATCCTGAACCGATGGAGATCTGTTGTTCACCATTGAAGACCCTTCCTACATAGGACCAGCAACCACCACCCTTGATGAAAGAAAGATAGGTGTTATGACCTAGCTGACTAGCGTGTGATGAAGTTCGTGGTTCGAATCTCAGGCAGGTATGCTGCTCCCAGTGGTCCATGGCTGCACGAATCACCGTAGAATCACCACCTAATTAAATGAAAATAAAGACCGGTAAATAAAATATTAGTGACAAAAAAACCCGAGATCAACTAATGCCGATTTATAATAGGCCTTTTATAGATTTTACATGTAGTATCATACATGCAATATTCATATATTTTGTTGTTTCGTGCTGATAATACTAGAATAAACGAAATGAAATGTCTATACTCAATATGCTTCGTATGTTGCAAATTATTACCGCACTGTAGTTTTATTGAATGCTAGATTACGGATAAGGTGTTTCCAGGACTTACTTGAAGATGGTGAGATTTCATAAGGAACGATGTTTGAGGTCCAACGAGCATTCTCATTGATGGCAGCTTTTCTCTTCTTACGACCAGCCTTCTGATCATCGATGGCCATCTCGATTTGTCTCAACTGATCATCTGTTAACATCATGTCTCCTTGGAAGGCTCCAGGAGTCGGATCCTCGTCTAGGGGCTCCTGGTGTTGGACGACGCTGTCCTGAGGTTTCTTTGGTGGTGGTGGCTCCTGCAAGAGAAAATAATTAATTTGTTATATTAATACTGGTAAATTATTACAATTGTGGCCGCTTGACTTTATTATATTTTATGGTTGTTTTTTTCTACGTTCAGGTGAGAGGAAAAGTCGGCAAATTTCCAAAAAAAAGAAGTAACAAAAGAAATTCAACAATTAAATTAAAATGTTAATCGACAGACCTAGATAACTGAAAACGTAAGCTGGCTCCGCAGAAGACAACTCCGTTATAACTCAAGTATCCCCCTTCCCCTCTCCCTTTTTTTTGTATGAAACAGACTGACGTCCATGTAGGGCTCCTGGTACATACGCCATTACGAACTTTGCTCACTTTGAGTACCCCAACATTTAATAAATATCAAACTAGATTGTCAAGACGAAATTTAAAAGTAAAAAAGGAATAAAGTATGATGCTCAAACTCAAATGGAACTTACCTCAGGGTCTTCCTTCTGAAGACCTGTTGGAGCAGCAAAGATGCCTTGCGCTATAACAGCGAAGACAGTCAGTAAAAGTAAGAGTTTCATCTTGATGAGTTATAGAGATGGGTAGAAGCACTAGGTTGGTAGACTTATAATACGTTGAGTAGTTGATTTCTTGAAGTATGTTCAAGCTTTTGATGCCGTTTTCTTTTCTGAGTTGAAGTTTCTCGCGTCTTGTTTGTCGATTTCCTTCGCTCTCAGTCAGTTGTCTTCTATCTCTGCCTAACTTCTCTTGGTAGACTCTTGGTCTGTTTATGATTAGCCTGAACATCTCTCCTCCTATTTATCCTCTCCCAGTCCGGTGCGTCCCAATTCCTGGACCACTCTTGCGTACCTCGAACAAAGCCGATCCTACCCTCGTCACCAGACGCCATTGTCATCAAAGGATTGTGTGTACGTGTCGACGTCTTCCAAGATGGACCCAGTGCGTCAAAAGTTCTGACAAAGAAAATCGAAGAACTCGTAAAATTCCTCAATGTGTCTACGTATATGTTCCAGTGCCCTGGTAAACAAATAACCACACAGTCTCTCTGTAGTCTATACATATAAAGTCGTTTTTCATCTATTCCATATACTATTGCTTTGAGGATATTGCGTACATTCTTATCAATTATGAATTCGTATATTTTGTTAATATCATCACGAAATTTAACAATGACAACCACATCGATTAAGGGTCTTTCGGGGTTTACAGTTTCGGTATTAAGAAGGAAAACCCTTATTTAAATTTAGAGCAAATTTGGTTAACAAATCATTGACGTTATATATCGTTGGATGAATATTGAACCTATAATCAACAGGCTGGGTAGTTCGTTCACAATTCTAATTTTTACAAATCGTTATTGTGCACTCATATGGTTAGGTTTTAAAGAGAGTAACACAGCATTTTAAATGACCCAAAAATCCACTTCTCATAACGGGTCTATTTTCCAAAGAAGGTTCAAAAATTACGTAATGGGGCACTTTTGTACACTATCGATTTCTATCTTCAAGAATCACAGAAGGTCAGTGGGTCGAGACAAAACTGTGACGTACTGTTGGTGAGATTAAACGATTTCTAGTCACCATATATGGATGCAGCATTGAAGACGGTCGAATTCTGGGAACGAATGAAGGGTCATATTTCGTTTCCATGTGTAGAGATATTTTGTGTTTATGATTTTACTGAATTAAAGAAAATGACCATGCAATGATCTAGTGATAAGTCATTGAGTAGTCATTTTCTTTAATTTGGTAACATCATAAACACAAAATATTTATAGGCATGGAAACGAATTGATTATGTTTATCTTTCAACATAGCTACGGAGATGCTGTCACCAACAAAGAGAAAATGTTCGAATTCTTAGAAAAAGTGAAGAAGTCTTGATGTTATCTTGATTTTTTGTTTATGATTTACCGAATTAAAAAACAACTAGTGAATCTACATTTTGCATATGTTTATTATCCACCTCACAATTACTATAGCTAACAAAGAGAATGATAATTTAGCGTATTGTTGGCGAGCCGATTTCTAGACAACTTACCTTAGATATATATAATATTTTTAAATTCTGAGTCTTGATGTCATACTTCTTTGATGCGCATTTTTTTTTTATAAATAATGTTACCGAAACAAAACCTAGTGCCTTAACAGATGTTTATCTTCAAACATAACTACACAAATAATTTCGCTATCAAACGAATAATATGACGTAGCATTTGCAAGATATAACAATGATCTATTAACCTTTATTTCGATATATAAATTGAGGATTTTCTTAGAATTCTTAGAACATAATTATGAAGGGTCTTGATGTCACGTCTTATTTTAATGCATATAAATATTTGTATTTATGTTGTTATCGTATTAAAAGGAGTTGACCACTTAATGAACTATACAGAATACTTTCACCACCAAATTTATTTGAGAAATAATGTTCGCAAGAAGTCATCGTCATCTTATACCATTGAAGATGTGTGAATTCTGAGAACAAATCATGGTTTGAACAA
This sequence comes from Strongylocentrotus purpuratus, assembly GCF_000002235.5. NCBI lineage: Eukaryota > Metazoa > Echinodermata > Echinoidea > Camarodonta > Strongylocentrotidae > Strongylocentrotus > Strongylocentrotus purpuratus. The sequence goes on along the minus strand of NW_022145615.1, from coordinate 1,390,784 downwards.
CGTGTTGTCTTAAAAATGGAAACATGCATTTATATTTTTGATAATTCGTCCTTGTTTCCACGAAGTGACGGTAGTGAGGAAAATCGTAACGCAAAGTGAATGCAATTTTTTTTCACTACCGTCACTTCGTGAAAACAGCGACGAATTATTATATTAGTACTATTCGCGGTACGAATAATTCGAACATCTTCATAACTGTCTAATTCTACTTAACCAATACCAACATGCTTCCCGTAATTTCTCCATGATTTTGCAACCTCCAGTTTAAAAAGTTGAACATAGATCTTACTTATAACATCAATGCAATCAGAATGCATCAGTCAGGTACATCTCATGAATATTCATGAACAGTAAGTATCTCTGAAAAACTTTTGCTGAATGTTGATGGCAAGTTGCAGGGGCGATGGAGCGTTGCAGAGCGTCTTGAATTAATTATTCAGATTTGTTAATTGCTTCTAAATAAGGGCATGAATCGCTTGGCTTCACATCATTGGATTAGCCTCCTATAAAAATAAACTTTGATTTTCTTTGACTCAAATGGCCGTTTATGACCAATCAAAGGAGGCAGTTGTTGATCATGAAATGAAGTGCCGTTCCGATAAATACCATGAATATTGTGAAAATGTGGAGAGAGAGTTCTCCCCTTTGCGAAAAGGAGGGCTATTTGTTGAATTTGCTCCTTCCCTCCCTGATCTAATGACAGACTTTTGAAAATATTGAAGTGGAAATCAGACTTTCATGTCCTTTTTAAAGTTTTGCTTCTATGGTGCTTTTCGTCATGGAACTACTTTTTTTTTTTTTTTTTTTTTTATTGAACTCGATATATCTTTTCTTCTTTTTCTTATCAGTTTCGTCATTTTTCTCTTCCCTTAATTGATCCTCTCTCTCTCTCTCTCTCTCTCTCTCCCTCCCCTTTTCTCTCTATCTCTCTCTCTCTCTATCTCTCTTCCTCCCCTTCTCTCTCTCTTTTTCTCTCTCTCTCTCCGTCTCTCTCTCTCCCCCTCTCTCTCTCCCTCACTCTCTCTCCCCTTTTCTCTTTATCTCTCTCTCTCTATCTCTCTTCCTCCCCTTCTCTCTCTCTCTTTCTCTCTCTCTCTCCGTCTCTCTCTCTCCCCCTCTCTCTCTTCCTCACTCTCCCTCCCCTTTTCTCTTTATCTCTCTTTCTCTCTCTCTCCGTCTCTCTCTCTCCCCCCTCTCTCTCTCTCTCTCTCTATCTCTCTATCTTTCTCTCCTCTTCTCTCTGTCTATGTCTCTCCTCTTCTCTATCTCTTTATCTCTCTCTTCCTCTCTCTTTTTCTGTCTACCTCTTTTTCTCACTTGCTTTGTACTCCTCTTTCATCATTTGTATTCATAGATAAAAAATATTCAATTTTTGTACAAAAGTGGATTCATTTGTGTAATCATATAAATGTTTAATTTGCCTTTTATAAAACCCAGCCGTACCTGACGGAAAAACTCATAATTATTTACATAATAATAATAATAATAATAATAATAATAATAATACATGAGATTTATATAGCGCCAACATATCATCAACCTACTCGATCACGAATAACTTTAGTTCCTAGGCTATAACTTGTTCAGATGTGAAAGGTTGCAGTGGAAAAATAAAATTCCTCACAGACAATACAAATTGTTTGTTTAACCAGCCGTCTCAGACGGAATAATCATATGAACATGAAGATATGTATCAAAACATTCAGAAGAATCGAACGATTAAAATATTTCTTATAAACTCATCATCGTAACATCTTACATAATAAAACAACTTTTATTTAACTGGCGTTCAGATCAAGGCACTGATTGAAAAGATGAGTGATAAGTTGTAATAAATATATCACATTTTCCCTTTGATTTCGAGGCATAGGCCTAATCAACATAAAGCAAAGAGTATCCAAAAAAAATGTTCTACATAGATCTTATTCTGCCGTACCAGACGGTATTCTTTGGTTCAAAGGAATAAAACATTTTGGCATTTAAAAAAAGTGATTGCTAAATATTTAGAAGTATTATCTCAACACCTTAAAATATGGCAGCACAAGAATTACAAATACAAGAATCTAAAAATATATATCGAACCATAGTACTTCGTCTTCAATTTTCTTCATAAACGGTATAAAAGAATAAAAGCTTTGGCATTTCTTCGTATTTACAATTTGACCTTACAGTCATGATAGATGTGTGACAAGAGATGTTTCATATATGTTTTTACCAAGAGGATATTTTTGGCTAACGACACCGAAGGTTTTACAGATCGATAGCACGGTAGTCTGCTCTGAAGCCTCTATCATTAACAGACACATCAGTTTTCAGCGTTAGTTCCATCCTGTTACCGATTGACACCAAAGAAGCGGCTGGATACTCACTTCCACACATTCTAGAGAGAGAGGAAATAAAGAGAAAGAAAAGAAAGGAAATTGGTTAGTATAATGGTGGATTTACGGGTTGTCAATACAACGAATGCACATTAATATCTATATTCAAAACACTAGAAATTATACGCGCTCTAAAGAATGATTTCAATTATGGTATAGATCAGTCTGGTGACTAGAATTGCAACTTAAATCACTTGTTCTTTAAATGAAGTTTTATAAAAGACATGTTTTATTAGCTTCTGAAATACATTTCAATATATATATAAATTTGGTGGATTAAAGAACTATTAAAAAGCAAACTTACTTCATAGGAACTTTGACACCATCTCCGAGATCGATGTCCAGTGCGTCCCAACGACAAGTATTCTGATTCTCCAGTGAGAAGTCTGCGAATGTCAACTCAACTCGACGATCAGCCTCCACTTCGATCACGTAGACACATTGTAGGTTATTATCGTAATTGTTTGGATAGTTTGGTGATGCTAATGAACCCTGGTTGTCAACAAAGTTTCCTCCACATGTCCCGACGACTGGAGGATTGGTAGTTGGAGGATTGGTAGTTGGTATCTCAGTGGTAGAACCACCCTGGATGACGTAAGTAGCTCTGAAACCACGCCCAGTGACGCTGTAATCAGATGTGAAAGAAATCAACATCTGGTTGCCACTTGAGATCTGGACAGGGGGTATTGTGTTACCACAGAAGATCTCTCCGATACTGTTGATGTCGTCTGTGCGTACCTCGACGGCATCGTACCTACAGAGATTCTCGTTTTCGATGTCCATGTCTACGAATGTCAGTTCGATCGAGCTTCCTGGAGCTCCCTGTTAGAATGATAAAGGAGAAAAATGTTTACCAAATTTAGAAATAATTTCATTACACATTTTACCTTCTACAGGTAGTATATTGACGTACATCTGCCAGAGGTTTTCTACGAAGAAAAATTAGATCCTTTACGTAAAGTAGTTTATCATTTTGTAGATTTTTTAAAACGCGATAAAAGACATTGTGCTGTAGATAGGATATTATTGGTTTGGTTATCTTTAATCATTTGAATCTAAAGCAGTAGACAAATTGAAACCAAAACTCACCTCAATGAGGTACATGCATTCTTGATCGTTGTCATAGTTACTGGGGTAGTTTGGTGACGTAATTTCTCCCTGTGTATCAGTCAATCTTTGGATACATGGTGGTGTGGTGGTAGGTCCACTACCATCCTGACACAAGTCACCGCTGTAACCTGGAGGACACACGCAGTTACAGTCGCTATCATGGTATCCACCGTTCTGACATTGCTCCGTGGTCGAACATTCATTGTCGCACTCGTAGATGAGGTTGGCTAGTGTGATGTCGGCAGTACTAAGACCCTCTCGGTTACCAAGGAGATGCATTTGAAGAGGATCAATGGTGGTGATAGTTGGTTGACCGTTTACTGAGAATCCCTGTAGAAGAAAATCAAGAATCAGACGTTACCAATGTGATTAAGTGATACTGTGAAGATGAATTTACTGGGGAAACAATGACAAAGAGGCTATTCTTACGAATTAGTAGTCGGTATATATGTCAGTCCACTGGGAACAAATCTGGACTGGTTCAATATGGATAATGGATGTAATGCTGTCCAGAATAACCCGTACGAATCGATGATATGATATCAATACTTATGTCTCAACTGATTAATCGTTGATTGATCTTAGTCAAAGTTAAATGTCTTACATGAGATCCGTAGTGCATGACGGAGCCTACATCGTACTCGACGTTGCGTGTCGTGACTTCGTTCCAGTCATACTTTTCGAAGTTGCCTTCAAAGCCGGATCGGATGTTTTGAAAGTGGACATTGACGTATTCGTCTCTGTCTGGTCGGGACTGCTCGTGATGGAACCCGATGGCGTGTCCGATCTCATGAGCAACAATACCGAGCTGTTATTAAAATGAACAAAAGAGAAATAATGTTATAATGTTGCATGTCTTAATACATTTTATAGGTCAGATACTACAAAAATGGTATATCAACGCTTACATGTTACATTTCGAAATAAGCAAATATAAGAGTCTCGTTGACTGATACCTTTCTGTATTCTTGTTTTTTTGTTATTTATTCCATCTTCCTTTCTTTGATTGTCGCTTTTTTATGTAGACCTCTTTCTTCTTCTTTCTCTTATAAAGCTATTTTCAAGCGGAATTTACATTTTCAAGAATAACAAAAATATGATAAATTTCCAAAGGACTTACGTATTCACATCCTGAACCGATGGAGATCTGTTGTTCACCATTGAAGACCCTTCCTACATAGGACCAGCAACCACCACCCTTGATGAAAGAAAGATAGGTGTTATGACCTAGCTGACTAGCATGTGATGAAGTTCGTGGTTCGAATCTCAGGCAGGTATGCTGCTCCCAGTGGTCCATGGCTGCACGAATCACCGTAGAATCACCACCTAATTAAATGAAAATAAAGACCGGTAAATAAAATATTAGTGACAAAAAACCCCGAGATCAACCAATGCCGATTTACAATAGGCCTTTTATAGATTTTACATGTAGTATCATACATGCAATATTCATATATTTTGTTGTTACGTGCTGATAATACTAGAATAAAGGAAATGAAATGTCTATACTCAATATGCTTCGTATGTTACAAATTATTACCGCACTGTAGTTTTATTGAATGCTAGATTAAGGATGAGGTGTTTCCAGGACTTACTTGAAGATGGTGAGATTTCATAAGGAACGATGTTTGAGGTCCAACGAGCATTCTCATTGATGGCAGCTTTTCTCTTCTTACGACCAGCCTTCTGATCATCGATGGCCATCTCGATTTGTCTCAGTTGATCATCTGTTAACATCATGTCTCCTTGGAAGGCTCCAGGAGTCGGATCCTCGTCTAGGGGTTCATGGTGTTGGACAACGCTATCCTGGGGTTTCTTTGGTGGTGGTGGCTCCTGGTACGCAAAACAGAATAAATGAAAAATATAAACAATGAAAGAATTATATACTTTTAAACCACAGCCAGTATTGAATTACGGATTCATTATGAAAAAAAGATAAACGATTCCTCACTGTCAGAATTTGAAGATAATGCCAGAAATATTCGATGTATCAGCCCACATAATTATAGATAGTTTGGAAAGGCACAGAAAGAAAGAGACACGGACAACATCTGAAAGGATTTAGGAAACCGCTTCTCATCTACTATTATTGATATGGTATCAAGAGGACGACAGAGTTCTGATTATAGGTCCCTATTTAACATTTATATAAAGATAAAATATAGAAACAGTTCTTACCGTTGGTTCTTCTTTTCCTTCTTTGGCATCCCTAGCCATTCTCTTCAGCAGACTATCACTCTGTAGTGGCAGCCCGATAATTCCCGGTGCCAGTAGGGCTACAAACGCTAGTACCAATCCGGTTTTCATGATGACAGTGATGGTCGGTACTCTTCTCTATCTGGCAGTCTTGAGGTTTATTTCTTTGAGATAATGATTGTTGTCTTCTCTTTGTGAGCTGGTTGAACGAAAAATTCTTCTTTTTTAAGTTCGTCTTCTGTTTCTTGGTCTTCTGGTTAGATGTGCTGGTGTTGGTCTGATGTGGTCTTCCAATGCTGTTGGAGTAATCTGAAGAAGTTTTGCCAGAGCTGCCATATTTATACCTTCTTCAAGACCCACTTTCGATCGATCTGTATTGGAGTGACGTCTTTCTGGACAAAGCAAGATATACGTAACGTAGGACCATTCAAGCTATTGAATACCTCTTATTCTTCTTTTCTTTGCTGATAACGCAATGATGTGCGGGCGTCTTGTGATGTGCTCGAACGGTTTTGGTGCTTCGCTGACCCTTCATCAAACCGTGGACAACAAAAGATTCGCATCTCGGATCGTGTTTTCGGAACTCTTTCGGTTTATTCCATCGATGACGTACCGTATACGTCAGTTCATGTATGTTTACGTAAGCTGTTATAGGGGTATTCTCCACATGGAATTGATGTGCTATTCAATCGAGTTTGATCTGCGCATCTTGCGGTATCGTTCTTTTGAAATGCTCCTTATTACCGTCATTCGCGTTTATACGTTAATCCTTGATCCCCTTACTGTTATCACTACGCTGTTGATGATTCAACGGAATTACTTCAATATACCTTTGAAATACGCAGCCTGTTTGGACAATTATATAGTGGTCTTTTACGTTAACTCCTGTTTGAAAGAAACGAGATAAAGAATATCATCAACTTACGACGTCATACGATTTTAGCATTAACTTTGATTCTTTTGTATTTATCATTATTATTGAAATACCCTTTCCTGATGGAATCTTTTAATTGTTTAAACACCCTAAGAATTCTTACCTCGGCAAATGTGGTAAAAAAAACGAGGAATACAACAACAAAATGTTTCATAAAAATCTTTGAGTAACGTTTTACCGTGATAGGTGAGAACATTGAATGCTTGAGAATGGTGATTTAAACTGTGGGATAGTCTTTCTTTCTTCCTCTTTTTCTTTTTTCTTCCTTTCTTTCTTTCTGGTTTCGTTCTTAATCCGTCCTTCATTTTTTTTTCTTGGATAATTCATCTTGATCTAATCTATTTTTTTTTTAAATAATCAATATCCTGAAGTAACTGTCGAAGAAAATCACGCAATGGATTTCAAGATTTTCATTCAATTCCGATTTGACTATCAATCTCCTGATTTGTGAATGAGTAACGACGTATTATATTTTACTCTGGCATTAGCAATAGTTGTACTCAATTATCCCATCAATACTTTAGTATTGATAGTATGTTATGAAATCATGATGCACTTACAACCTGTTGCTTAGGATTAAATATGTAATGGGTGTTAATAAGTGGGATTTGTGAGTCTTAGAACATTATGATCAACTTAGGGATAAAGAGGAAAAGGTATCATTCAAGACTGAGATAAGCAACTTTTTTGTACTAAACTTTACCTGTGTAATATTACCATCTTTAAAGATGGGTCATGTATAAGAGATGCGAAGTGTTTGGAAATCATGAAAGGCCGCGATCTCTGGGAAGCGTAGCATATGGACTCCAAGTTACCCTCTCTTTTTTGCAAATGGGGGTGGCCCTACCTGGATACACCGATCTTTATACATTTGTTGGCATATCAAAGAATTGAAGGTTGATATAAATTGATGCGGTGATGTGATGATGATGATAATAGTGGTGGTGGTGGTGGTTGTGGTGGTGGTGGTGGTGGTGGTGGTGATGGTGGTGGTGGTGGTGGTGGTGATGGTGGTGGTGATGGTGATGGTGGTGGTGGTGGTGGTGGTGGTGGTTGTGGTGGTGGTGGTGGTGGTGGTGGTGGTGATGGTGGTGGTGGTGGTGGTGGTGATGGTGGTGGTGGTGGTGGTTGTGGTTGTGGTGTTGGTGGTGGTGGTGGTTGTGGTGGTGGTGATGGTGGTGGCGGTGGTGGTGGTAGTGGTGGTGGTGGTGGTGGTGGTGGTGGTGGCGGGGTAGGGATGGAAGCTTACCCGTTCAAATATACTGTCAGCTTCGTGTATTATATATATTAAAGGTAAAGACCAGTTATGGTCATGCGATTGCATTGTGAAAGAAACGTTGTGGAATCGATCAGAAAAGGTTGATCATCTAGCATCTAGCATCTGCAAGGTTCTGGAATCATCAAAATGATAAGAAATTTGGCCCATTCTTCGTAAAGTTACAAGTACTATACACAGAAAGATGTATATGGGACTACCGTATATCTCTCACAGACCATGAGAGAAACAAATTTACCAAATATATGAATTAGTAGGCGGTTTCCCGGCAAATTTTGTATTATCATGTATTAGTCTTTCACATGATTGGTAATGAGAGCTTCCATTTCATTTTTTGAAATTGGGGCGTTTCCAATACTGGTCTTTACCTTTAAACTTCATTGATGTACATCAATATTATGTTTATAAACATATACATCAGTTTACAATGCAATCTAACAAATCAATGTTCTGTTTGGAAACATATAAATCATATAGATCAATTTATAATGCAGTGCTTCTAGCGAAACAGAAGGAAAATTATATCCAGCAGAAACTCTCTTTTTTCTTCTTTTTGTAATAACATGACATTTAATGCATAAAGTAAATAATATAATGTACCATAATACATTCCAAGATTTAGATATATAAAACCTAATACAGCAATTTTCTAAATAAATTTTAACTCATGCCATACAAAATAGGTAAACGAGGTACATGGAATGCCTAAAATAAATTACGTAATAGTACTTATACATATATGCGACCAACTGCATGAGATATTCTAATCGTTACAGAATGACGTTTTTTTTTTTCTTCATATTGAAATAACAATACCATGAACTTCACAGTAGATATCTACAAATTAATGGTACAATACATAAAATAATATGAGATACAAACTTAATTAGATATTTAATCATTTTTTTTAAATGTGTTATTGTCGTGGGAAACCAAACGAAACAGATATTTATTATAAAGGAAAAAATCAACCTTTATATTCAGGAAAAATTAACCTAGTGAATGACTCATACGACATACTTTATAATAATCTTTTCATGACTTCCGCCTTTGAAAAAGAACTTGTTTACATGCAGGGCTCCGGGACAACAGACAAACATGCAATGTAACAATTACATAAGATTTTGCCCAAACAGACGCCCTTTCGTCTGCCCAATTTTTCAATCAGTCTTTGTAACGCAAACCCACTGAACTCTACCACCAGGTCAGTGCGCAAGCTTCCCTGGTCCAGTATAGCTATAGGGGGTAAGACGTTTCCATATAAGGGTGTGGACGTTGTTCATTGGACACGATCTGGAAAATAGCCAGCCCAAAACATTTCAATAGCCTTTGTTGTTGTTAGCCTTTGTTGTGTTATTAGCAGAGGCGTAATGAGCTGAAACTTTTTTGGGTCAGAACAAAATCCGTTTCACCACCAACTTGAAGTAGCATAATGCAGGGGTGGCGGAGAGCCTTTCAAAGTAGGAGGGGTGGAGGCACCAAAGGGCACCAAAGGGCACTTCATGGACAAAGGGGCACCTAAAGAGAAACATCAAAAAACATACACCATGTTTAGACATTGGTATATACCCCTACATCGTCATGATTGTGATTACACTACCAGGGATGACATCAATTTGTATTTCTTTCTTTACGTGGTACAAGTTAATGCTTAAAGGTAATACAAAGTTTGGGGAGATTTTGAAATTTCGGTGGATAGCCATTCTTTACAATTTTGATATATTTAGATGCCCCTGTGGATGTATTATAAGCACTATTAAATTCAGCGCCTAAGACGATTCTGCTTTCTAAAAAAATTGAATATAAAAATTTACCGGTGCTCCCGGTAAATTTTGATGAATTTCAAATAGCGCCTACGTCCGTACAATGGAAGCTGCGACACTGAAAATATCAGAATATGTAGTTGTGGTATATTTCCAAACGGAAATAGCTAATCGGTCAAGTTTAGTCAAGAAACATTGGTTGGTTGGTTGGTTCTTCGTTTAGATGGCGCTCTTCAATCTCAAAGATTATTTGCGCCAGTCAATTTCGTGTATAGCTTTGGCGTGGGCTTCGGAAATCAAGCCCACGAGCGACTTTCCTTGGTGAAATGAAATTAATAGTGATATGGTTTTATTAAAAATAAAAAAAATAAAAAAAAAAAAGCTGCAATATTAAAATTGCATAAAATGCACATAAAAGGCGAGATGGGAGTTAGTTGCAATTGTTCATGGAAAAACCGCAAATACTTCATTTTATATATTATTACAGGATCGACATAAGTTAAGGGGATCCCTGATAGCTTTAAAAGCTATCTAAAACGATTAGTATCGTATATGTAACCCAATAATTCACGAGTAAAAATTGGGTTAGACATCAATAATTGTTTCAGATTGGGGTTGTTCAATTTAATCCTTTCTTTTAAGAGACGTCTATCTTTGTCGTATTTTGTACAATAGAAAATAAAATGTTTAATTGTTTCATCTTCTTGACAAACTTCACAAAGACCAGTATCGTGTTGGTTAATTTGAAAAAGGTAATAATTTAAACTACAGTTACCTACTCTTAGTTGTTGTATCAAGCATTCTTCTCTGCGAGATAGGCCTTGTCTATGTATGGGCTTTGAAACGTCGCTATGCAAAGCATATAAAAATCTACCGTGTTCTGCATTGTCCCATTCTGCTTGCCATAATTTGTTATAATGGATCAAACGAGAGGCTGCCAATTCACTTCTTGTATTTGGTATAACTATGTCTATACACCTTTTCATGGCTCCTTTTTTGGCAGCCCGATCTACGATCTCATTGCCCCTAATATCGCAATGTGACGGAATCCATTCAAAAGCAACACAAACATCCTTAGACTGCAAAATATTAATTATGGATAAAATTTCATTTACAATAGCACATCTAATAAAGTATGAATCGATCATTTGTAAAGCTGACAAAGCGTCGCTAAAAATTACCACCGAAGAGGATTCAATAAATGTATTAATCCACTCTAGTGCCATTAGTATGGCCACTAGTTCTGCTCTCATAACATTGTTTTATTAATATCTTGACCTTGAGAGGGAGCTAGACAGCATAAAGAGGTTATTATTTAAAATTTCATAACTTTAGACTCGATTTCAACCACGCCAACGATCACTGAATATTGTAGGATCGCATATTCTTCCAATATGTTCATTTTAACCAAATTCATGATCCCATACCAAAACTTTGTATTACCTTTAAGCAACATACTTTGCATTTGGGTGTGATGGTCTAATTTTCTAGCGAGCGATGCAACCCAGCAAAAAAATTATGATTTGTGAGGTGCCATTGCGAAAAATTACATGTTATAAACAAGACAAAAACAAAAAAAAACCCTGATGAGTATTAAGCACAATCTAATGAAAAAGACTAACAAGTTCTTTTATAAGTAACATAATAATAACATCTATAAATGCGAGCGACTGTACGATCGAACTCTAGAGAAAATTAAGAAAGGGGGCTTTAGGTCGCCTTGAATTTGAAGTGCATGAGAAAGGGAAATTAGGCACTTATCAGAGGGAAAGGGACGGTTATTAGAAAAGAAAAGGTGCTCGTGTCATAGTAAAAAGGGCAATTATCAGAGGTGAAATGGCACTCCTGGCACCTGAAAAGGGAAACTCAACAAAGATTTTTAAAAGGCACCTGTGAGGATGGAAATGGGGAATCTGTTGAAGGAAAATGGCACCTATCAGATTTTAATAGGGTCATTTATTAAATGTTAAAAGGGGCAATTTGAAAAAGAGAGGGGCTTATATAAACAAACAAAAAAGGAAAATGTGCACTTATACGAAAGAAATATGGTACTTATTAGATAAGAAAAGGGGAACATGTCAAAATAAAAGGGGCACTTATCAGAGGCGAAAAGTGGCATTTAAGAGAAAGGGAAGGGGGTTCTTATTACGAAGGAAAAAGTGCACTTACTAAAACGTAAAGGGGCACGAGTCAAAGTAAAAAAAAAAAAGGACATAAATATCAGAGGTGAAAAGGGGAATTTCTCGCCCCTGAAAAGACGTACTCACCAGAGATGGAAAAGAGAGAAGGACACTTATTAGAAGAGGAAAGGGGCACTTGTCCTTGTAGGTACCTGAAAATTGGGGGCACAGTGCCCCCCCCCCCCCCCCCCACCGGGAGTGCCGCCTCTGGCATAATGGGTAAAAGTGAGGGGAAAAAACGGAAAAACATGCCATTTCAGCAACATTTGTTTATCACTGGTATCGAATTAGAAATAAAACACGTTTGACATTTATTTGGGGGTCATCTGCCCCCAAAGCCCCCCACCCCCCCCCCCCTATCAGTACGCCAGTCAGTGGGTCATTTACACTTGTAGTGACCCAACATATTGAAAGGAGATAAAGAAACACTTGATTAATGCCAACGAGTACCTAAAGCAATAACCCTAATTCGGTCAATTTGGTACTTGGTAGATCATCTATTCGAGCCAATAGCTTGATCAATAGCCACAAATAGGACAAAACAAAGTTACTTCTGGTCATTATAGAAGGATCAGGTCGAGAAATTCAATGCCTTTTATTCAATTACTACAGAGAGATTTAAAAGCATTGTCAATGTTCAATGTTTCATGTCACGCGATTCGTTAGATAACTAAAGATAACATTAATCATAGCTGTTAGGAAGAGTGCGGAAAACAAGGAAAGATAGTTATAAATGATATTTCTCTTATAAATTTAAATATATTCTTCTGGTCATGTTCCTCCCCCCCCCCCCTAAAATCATGTCATTGTTTGTAAATTACCTTTAATGATCTATGTGTATTGAATGACAGAAAATGTTAATACTTTTAAGAAATTGAAGCTTATTTGACCATTCTAAAAATTTGCATGTTTTCACCTGTAGTGACGTCAGTTATTCATACTCTTGTTTTTGTGTGTTTGGGTTCTTTTTTTAGGTGTTTGGAGGGTTGGTTTTAATAACAAATCTATGTATTCATGGTTAGTATATGCTTTATCAAAAGATAATTATTATTTTATGAACAAAGTATTCTTTGATTTATATTCAGAACACTGTTCTTCTGTATACGGTTTTTGATGAAACAGAAAATGTACTAATTTAGTTTTGACTTGTAACTGATTTAACACCTGAATGATGTAATTTGTTATTTACTTTGTTTTGAATTGTACTACTTTTGTTTGGAGTAAAACATAACATATCATTTTATCTGCTTTCACTGTAAGTTTAGCCTTCAACAATGAATGGAGTCCTAAACAGTTTGGCACCTTCTCATGCTGGTCAGTAAGGGAAAATTAATAACATAATTTATTGGATTTCTCTGTGGATCTGCAAACCCCTAAATTATAAAAATGATCATAACAATAATAATCATAATATTTATAATAATCATAATAATTATAATAATGATAATAATGATAATGATGATGTTGATGATAACGATGAAGTCAATCTTGATATCAAGAAATAGGAATCAATTTTAAAACGACTTGCCATACGTACGTTTGTTCATCATCTTTACAATGTAGATGTGCCGTGGTATATTGTGTCGAATTCTTGATATCAAGAAATTATTTTCTGTTGTAAAGCAATGGTAATTCTTGATATCAAGAAATATGAATAAATGTTAAAACGGATTGCCATACGTACGAATGATACCACATGGAAATATACCAATAACATTGTGACAGAATACATCAGCAATCAAATGTGAATTTCTGAACTTTTGGGGAAAGCTCGGGAAAATTAACCGCAATAATGTGAACAGTTGGATTGGGATTTAAGTTACCGAAACACAATCCTGTAAATAAGATGAATAATATTTCTCTTACGATTGTTTGATTATACGAATCATGTTTAATAATTCTCGATATTGCTCCACAAAACTATGAGTACTTGACCTCTATAATAGAGATGCATGCTCACTAACCTGTTTCTATATCCTGTTTGGTAATTGGTGCTGATCGTAGGTGTTACCAAAGAATTACGATTTGTGCCCCACCTAACTTCCGTATCAAAGGCCTATTATCTTTAATTCATTTAACCAAAAGGAGAACAATAACATTAATGGCGACTGCTTTGTTCCTTAAAGGAGGATGTGCCTTTGAACCAGAAGGGTCTGGGAGGGGTATATATAGAAAGATGCTAGTAGTTCAAGTTAGAGGTTATATAAATATTGAATCTAGCAAGACGAAGAGTACTATCTTATACCAACAACATCTAGAAGTCAAGAAATTTCGCTTTCCCTGTTTATCTTGCAAAGCTTGCACTGACGTTTAATTATTGGAAAGAGTGCGATTCATAGATTCTCAAGATGAAACTTGTACTTCTCCTGGCAGGATTAGCTGCTTTAGCGAAGTGCAGCCTCGCAGCTCCAGCTGGTGCGCAAAAGGACATACCGATGGTAAGCATCTCGACATTTTATGTTGAATTTATTTTTACGCGCTTTATTCATGTAATATAATAATTGCTGGTTACGCAGTTGCATTGCGTTTTTGTTTTATTCTTGCTATTAAAGCTCCGATTCTGCTTTGCTGAGTTGGATGTCGTATTGGGTGACAAGTTAGCTGTCGATTTGAGTGATGGAATGGATGAAGATTCCCGAGCTATAAATGTTCCTTAGCTATTTTAACTCGACTAGATAAACCATAGGTATTCTAAAATCTTCACAAAACTGGGCAACAACTGGTCCGAATCTACAAGTTGGCTTATCTCGATTTGTGTCCAGAGGTCTTGCGTTTTGCTGAGCAGCTTCGCGACTATTTAAAGTCATCACCCACATCAGCTAACTGCCAGACGGGCGAATACCAAACAGAAAGATAGACTATTTACTGATTAATAATGTACTTATTCGCTCTTGAATAGTTAATCTAATGCCTTGACATTTTCTACGGACCTTTTCCTTCTCTGTCTGACCCTGTATCCAACAGGTTATTCATGTTTTAGTTAGTTTGTAATTACCAAGCTTTTTCTTATTACAAATTTAAAAAGTACAGATTTGTGTATCCGAGTCCCGGTTCATAAAGATTACTATTATGTCGATATAAACTCCTTTGATTTTAAAAATTTGATTACAACCAACCAGTTTCACTGATTTTAGTACCTCATATGAATCACAGTAACTCGTCATTGATAACAGATTTTATAATAAAAAAAGGACCCTGGAATCTAGTATTTTTACATTGAAACTTCTCTTACAGGAGACCTCCGCTCCAGAGAAACCTTCAGAAGCCACGACTCCAGGACTCCTAAAGACACCCAAACCAGAGCCTAAGGATGAGGAGCCGACTCCTGGAGCTTTCCAAGGAGACATGATGTTAACAGATGATCAGCTGAGAAAAGTTGAAGAGGCCATCGATGATCAGAAGGCTGGTCGTAAGAAGAGAAAAGCTACCATTTATGAAAGCCAACGCTGGTCATACAAGATCATCCCTTACGTCATTGAGTCGTCCTCCAGTAAGTTTCTGATTTATATTTTTTTTAATCTGACGATCGAAATAGCGCTTTCATGATTATTGTTTTCACTGTCGCTTTGATGAGAGATGTGTATCAGAAGTAATTTTTTAAAAAATGCATTTAATGATTTTCTCCTTGATAAGTTCATTGCATTCAAGAGGCTTTACTGAAATTGATGTACGTAAGAGGAGGATTGCTTCCACCAAAACTATAATGTTGGCCATTTAAACAATCTTTTGCAGTCTGGTTTAAAAATTTAAACAAATGAAATTAAGTGTCCCAGAGTTAATTTTGTTTTTGTTGTAAAAAATGTTCAAACTTTTCATGAACAAAACAATAGAATCAAACGATTGTTGCTTTCTGAGGATATCTCTATATCTTTCCAGTGAGATTATGAACATGAGGAGCATTGTTTGCTTGATCGTAATCTGATCGGTCGAAATATAAGACGAAGATACATTGTATCTTATCTAGCCTCTTATGCCTCGCCGCAAAGGTGATATAAAATCTTCTCGTTTATCTCCATCAGGTGGTCAGTCGAGCTTGATCCGCTCTGCCATGGACCACTGGGAACAGAACACCTGCCTGAGATTCGAACCTCTGACCTCGTCGCATTCGAGTAGACTGGGACACACCTCCTACATCTCCTTCTTCAGGGGTAACGGATGCTGGTCTCACGTGGGAAGGTCTTTCACCAATCAACAACAGATCTCTATCGGACCCCAGTGTGGTTATGTAAGTTGTTGGTGTTTAATTTGGCGTTCTCTTTGCATCTATAAAGCTATTGTCTCCTGGTTTAAAAAAGAAGGGAGGGAACTAGAGATTGAGAGATGAAGAAGAGAGAAAAATGTTTGAGAGAGAAACAGAAAAAGAGGGAGAGAGAGAGAGAGAGAGGAAGAGAGAGAGAGAGAGAGAGAGGGGGGAACAGCAAGAGTGGGAGAGAGAGAGAGAGAGAGAGAAAGAAAAAATTATGGTGTTATATATTCGTAGTGTAGGAAGGAGTGATACCTATTAGGAGAGAAATGGAAAAAGAAAAGTTAGAATATAGGAAGAAGAAAAGTTAATACTTAGAGATGGAATGAGAGAATACCGGACCGTGTATACATGTACGTACACCATAAGAGAAACAGAAGGACAGTTCCCCCTTTTTGTTTTTCCAAAAGGTTATAATGTAGACGAAAGAACTGTATTTTCCAGTAAACTTTGAGACAAACATTTCTCTCGATTTTATTTCTTGTACATATGTATTTGTAGTGAGATTGATTCCTATGTTCTATACAAACAAATTATGCAACGTCTATGACTGACTACATTTGCAGTATTAGGAAGGTTAGGTTCAAGGAATGATAAGTGCCAGTCATAACTCCAATATTTTTGTTATTTAAACATATTTGTTGTTGTTGCTTCCGTTCAGTTCGGCACCATCGTTCACGAGATCGGACACGCCATCGGGTTCCATCACGAACAGTCTCGACCAGACAGAGACGAATACATCAATGTCAACTATGAAAATGTTCAGCAGGGTCGCGAGCATAACTTCGCCAAGTACACATGGGGTAGTGTAACAAGCGGCAATGTCGAGTACGATGTCGGGTCCATTATGCACTATGGTGGATATGTAAGTAATGTTTCCCTCTGTTACTGTCTGTCCATCCATCTCTCTCTCTCTCTCTCACACACACTCTCTCACTCTCTCTCTCTCTCCCTTATCTTTCTCTCCTTCCCTTCCTTTCTCCCTCCCTCTCACCTCCCTCCCCTCTCTCCCTCTCTCTACTCCCACTCTCTCTTTCAATGCTGCACGAGGCAAAGGAGTATCTAGTATAAGGTGAAGCCGGCGTTTGTCCCTCCTTTTAAATTGCAAGCTGCTCTGATACCAGTGTTATCAATTTCATTTCATTTATTCAGTTCCGAGTATTATCATGATAAATCAATATACTTATAAATACATGACAAGTTTAAACTTATTTTAAATTCATTTTGGGCTCAAGGATGAGCAAAGCTTGATGCACTGTGAGCCTTTCCAATCTAATGCAAACACAATGAGGGTGGTTCCTGGCATTCACATATACATGATATTCATCTTTTGGATAAATGAATGTTAAATTAATAGTTTAGTTACATTCATTCTTAGAATATGATCTAAGCACACTACTGTATGAAAAGCAAATTAGCTCAAGGTGGTATTTTTGTACAACCATTGATCAACTGAATTATGCGAGCACTGTCGCTTATTTTTGTTTAACCGTCACTTTTATCTTCATAATTCTGGTCAATTCAAGATATATTTTCATTAACATTTCCCTTTCTATTCACATTTACTTCTCCCCTTTAGGGTTTTTCGTCAAACGGTCGGCCAACCATCACGACCATTGATCCTCGTTTGAATAGTCGCCTCGGTCAACGAACCGCTCTCAGTTCCGCCGACATCGAGCTCGCAAACCGCATTTACGAGTGCGACGATGTCGAAGACTGTTCCAATGCGGATGAATGCCTGAACGGTGGCTACCACGATGCGGACTGCGATTGCGTGTGTCCTTCGAGTTATAGCGGTGACTTGTGTCAAGATGGCGGCCCAACCGTACGACCCGCAGACTGTTCCTATAGATTTACTGAGATGACGGGAGAAATTACTTCTCCTAACTACCCCAATAACTACGACGATAACACGGCTTGTGTGTATGAGATCGAGGTGAGACTTTTCTTCAACATTGAGAAAGTTTTGAGAAAAAACGCAGAATAAATTGATACCATAATGCTGAGAATCAAACTTTATGTAAATGGCATTATGATTAACCTACCTTGTTATCGCAGTGTAAGCGTAAACAATGCCTTGACTATTATGGTGGTATGTTTTGTTTCCACCGTGAAATGCATAATTACCAAACAAGGTTCGTGGCAGATACCCATATAGAATAAAGGAACATTAATTTTGTCGGCACAAAACTGTAAAATGAATTACTCTAACGGATCGTACTCTTCACTCTCAACAGTCATGCATTATGGGGAATTATCCCTTCTAGATTATACTACTAAACATCTAAAGATTTACCTACACTTATTTTTACAGTTACAATTATAACATTAGTGTAAAAACTCAGATTAACATAAGCATGATTTTACTACAGAGGAAACCTACTTTAATCTGAAGTTGTATGCCCTGAATATCTTGATTAACAATGATCGCAAACAGTGTGGCAGGAGGTATCATTACAACTAAAATTAAATTGTTGATTCTTCTCTATTCAGGGACCGTATGGAAGCACGATCGAGCTGACTTTCCTCGACATGGACATCGAAACCGAGACTTTGTGTCGCTACGACGCCGTCGAGGTACGCAAAGACGACATCAACAGTATCGGAGAGAAGTTCTGTGGTAACATCCTACCTCCTGTCCAGATCTCTAGTAGCAACCAGATGATGGTTTCCTTCACATCGGATCCGAGTATCACTAGGCGTGGCTTCAAGGCTACTTACGTCATCATCATACAGACGACGACTGTTTTCTCAACGACCACATTACAGACGACACCTCCCTCAACGACCACATTACAGACGACTAATCCCTCAACGACCACTCTGCAGAAGACCGATACTCCAGTGATCGGTTCATGCGGTGGAACGTTCGTTGGTGTCGAGGGGAGAGTGGCATCGCCCAACTATCCTAACGACTACGATAACAGCCTTCAGTGTGATTACGTGATCGAAGTGGATGACGGTCGTCGAGTTGAGCTCATCTTCGAAGACTTTGGCCTTGAGGATGAAACCACTTGCCGCTGGGACTCGCTTATGATCAACCTCGGAGATGGAATCAAAGTTGGCATGAAGTAAGTTTATTTGTCAGTTTTTATATCTGTCAAAATTATTGTGAACTTTTCTCTACATTGAGCCTGAGTAAATCAGATGTTTTATTTCGGACTAGAATAATTTCTTTCTTGAATGTGGAGCTAGAATATCACTTATAAATTGATGTTAACTTGTTGACACCTGTCAAGAAATATTGTGATCATGTAAACAAAATTACAGAGGTATGAATATGAAGAGAATTGAGTTACCTTAAGATCTATACAGTAATTACAATTTTGTTGAAATTTATACTACTGACCATTTATGAGATGCAAATTGTTCTACATGTAAATCAAGAGCTCCAAACATTCCAAACATTCTCTAAAATGAGCTTTATTTAATGGGAAGTTCATAAGCCTATGAATACCGTACTCGTGTAATTATGAAGAAACAAATCTATGCCCTCCGATTCTACTTCTCGCCTATCGTCTACCATAAGATTAAAGAAAAACAAATTCTAAAATTATCTTTCCTCTCTCTCTTTAGGATGTGTGGACGTGAGTATCCAGCCGCTTCCTTGGTGTCGATTGGTAACAGGATGGAACTAAAGCTGAAAACTGATGGGTCGGTTAATGATAGAGGCTTTGTTGCAAGCTACCGTGCAATCGACCTCTAAATGTATAGAGAAGCCGAAATTACGTGTGCTAAAACTGACTTACAAACGTGAATGCCAAGAACAAAAAGTCATCTTATTATGATCCAAGCAGGATGCTCTTATATGATTGACAAAGAACGAAAGGTTCTCGAGAGAAAAGCTGCATCTCCACGAAAGCAATGTCGAGACAAATTATTATGATGACACTCCCTAGTGATGCGGCCATCTAGTTTGGTGATAAACCTATTTATGTGTTCATCATTTATACATTGAATGCCAGATGAAATTTCTATATTTTTAGTGAAGGTGCTGTTTCTTTTTGTTTTCAAGTTCAGCATATAGCTTCAAATAATATTTTGATCGCTTATAAATATGCTGGCTGGCCACAGCATGTAGATTGAAATCCCGAGTTGATATTGTTTTCAAATTGCAACCACAACACCGTCGATCTAGCTTATGCACTTGTAAGACGTATAAAGTCGCCGTTATTCCTAAATATATAATAGGCCAGGTTATTATTATAGGAGTTTTGTTGTTCAACTAAATATTAAGATGCATTTACTTTGTATTACAGATATAGTTTTAGAGACCTTAATTATAACAGGCATGATTATTATGATTAAGCAACTAGCCGTGGATGGATCAGGGCAATGATTTTTTGTAATATATATGTATTTTTAATGTGCTATTTATTCCTCGTACTGTGATTGTATTTATATAAATTGATAACTACTTAACACCAGTTTATGATTGTTTTATTATATTTGTTTAGTAAAGAATATCGAGAGAGAGAGAGAGAGAGGGGGAGAGAGAGAGAGAGAGAGAGGGAGGGAAAGAGGGAGAGAGAGAGGGAGAGAGAGAGAAAGACAGCGGATCAAGTGAAGAGAAAAATGACGAAACTATGATAAGAAAAAGAAGAAAACATATATCGAGTTTAATATAACAAAAACGTAGTTTCATGACGAAAAGCACCATAGAAGCAAAACTTTAAAAAAGGACATGAAAGTCTGATTTCCACCTCAACATTTTCAAAAGTCTGTCATTAGATCAGGGAGGGAAGGAGCAAATTCAACAAATAGCCCTCCTTTTCACAACGGAGAGCACTCCCCCCCCCCCCCCCCCCCCATTTTCACAATATTCATGGTATTTATCGACACGGCACTTCATTTCATGATCAATAACTGCCCCCTTTGATCGATCATAAACGGCTCATTTGAGTAAAAAAAAAATCAAAGTTTATTTTTATAGGAGGCTAATCCAATGATGTGAAGCCAAGCGATTCATGCCCTTATTTGGAAGCAATTAACAAATCCGATGAATTAATTCAAGACGCTCTGCACGCTTAATCGCCTCTGCCCCTTGCCATCGACATTCAGTAAAAGTTTTTCAGAGATACATACTGCTCATGAATATTCATGAGATGTAGCTGAATGATGCATTCTGATTGCATTGATGTTATAAGTAAGATCAATGTTCAACTTTTTAAAATGGAGGTTGCAAAACCATAGAGAAATAACGGGAAGCATGTTGATATTTTAAAGAAGAGTTAGACATTGCTTTCAAATTACTTCTCTAGTTATGAAGATGTTCGTGTTATCCGTACCGCGAATAGTACTAATAAGTAATAGAATAATTGTTAAAAATTAATGCATGTTTTCATTTTCAAGACAACACGATGTTCATTTTTTTTTTTAAAGCTGAAATTGAGGATTTAAAACAAAAATTATTCTCGTACAAAATATTAAACGATCCAGCTACTTTGTCACTTATTTTTTACTTGTTGAAAATTGAGAGACTCACTTTACTTTGATTCTTACAGTTTTAGGAACCGTTTTGTTTTGAATGGATCAGCAATTGATAAAGTGTCAGATAACAGAGCAGCACAGCACTGATAAGATGAGAACAATCATCAAGCTTCACATTATTTGCTGTAAAGCCTCTTTTTTTTTCTTTAGTTAAAGAGATAGTTGAGTTCTTGTTTAAGACCGCCAATGCCTTCAAAATGCATGGTCATTGTTTTTATTCTTATATGACATTTCTAGTGCCCTTTTAGGGCCTAAAATTGCTATGAAGGTAGTTTAGACCCCAAAATATGTGAAATTTAAATTAAAACCGATCATCTAATTCAGCTCCACTTTCAAAGAAATATGGTAACCATTCATGAATTCATTAATTAATAATAACAATACACGGGCCGGCTGTTTGTGCGTATTATAACCAACACGAATGCCAACAAAAAGCCAACATTGGTATTGGCTGGAATAAAACTTATAAGGCGCTATCTCGTTTTTGAACGGCTACCGGCTGGTTCAAAATTATCGAATATCTGTGGTGACCCACAAATATTAGAAATGGTTATATTCATGGATAATTCAGCCATCTCTGAATCGATTTTGATCAAACAAAAAAGATTTTGTCATTTAAGTTGTATGTTCTTTCAAATTTAACACTCAGTTTTTCATTATCTTACAAAAAATGTAATAAGACTACATTTTCTATTCTTACCCTGTTACTTTTGTTTTAAAAGATATGCTCTATTTCTGTTGTCCGTTAAAAATCACATTTTGCTTTCTGTTATCAAGTCGGGAAATGAATACAAAAAATAACAACCCATTACGTAAATCGTTGCTTGACTACTTTTCACATTGGTAACACATAAATAGTTCTACGCAGGAGAGAGAATGATAACGTTAAAAACCCTGATTTGTTCTCAGAATTCGAACATCTTCAATGGTATAACATGACGAGAAATCGCTACTTCTTGTGAACATCATGTCTCAAACAAATTTGGTGGTGAAAGTATTTCTGTATAGTTCATTAAGACACTCCTTTAATTCGGTAACAACATAAATGCAAATATTTCTATGCATGGAATTGAGACATGACGTGTTCGAAACCAGGTAGGTGCGCTAGTGCCCTTAATTTGGTAAGGCATTAATCCTCATTACCAGGTCCCTCGGAAAGGACCTAAATCCATTAGTCCTCCGGTTGCTTACTAACAAGCATTTATGCTTTCTTAGCAATCAGGTAAAATAACCACCACCACATGGAACCAGATTCGACTAGCACTTGTGCTAACTTCTGGTACAACAAAAGTGTACACATAATATTTTATTCCATTTGTATACGACATACTTTGTAAAACAATATTATTTATGTGTTATGTTATCGATCTTGTGTTATATCGTTATATTTTATGTAATCATGCTTGATACATTATGTTTTACTTATTATTATTTTTGTTGTTAATAAACTCAAACTCAAACTCAAACAAAGTCAGTTTACAAAGTAAGTTTTACTAGATATTGTTATATTTTGCGAACGCTAAGTCATATTATTCTTTTGATAGCAAAATCATTTTTGTAGTTGGAAGATAGCATACATCAAGACACAGAATTCGAACAAATTATATATCTAACGTAAGTTGATTATAGAAAATGTCTTGCCGACATTACGCCAATTATGATTCTCTTTGTAAGCTATAATATTTATGTGGTGGAAAATAAACATAAACAACACGTAGATTCACTAGTTATTTTTTATTCGGTAAAATCTTTTCTACGGATAAAAATAGGATAACATCAAGACTTCTTAATTCACTTGTTCTCAGAAACCTAACATTCTCTTTTTTTTGGTGATAGCATTTCTGTAATTATGTTGAAAGATAAACATAAATGACCCTGTAAATTCACTACGTAATTGCATGGTAATTTTCTTTAATTACTGGTAGGTAAAATCATACACAAACTATTTCTAAGCATGGAAACGAAATATATGTCATCAGGACCCTTCATTCCTTCCCGGAATTCAATGCTGCATCCATATAAGGTGACTAGAAATCGTTATACTTCGCCGACAGTACGTCACAGTTTTGTCTCGACCCAATGACCTTCTGGTCTTGGAAATAGGTATACAACACTAATCGATAGTAGACAAAAGTACCCCATTACGTAATGTTTGGACCCTCCTTATATTCTTTGGAAAATAGACCCGTTATGATAAGGTCGATTTTTTGTTCATTTCAAATGCTGTGTTACTCTCTCGAAAACCTGACCACAAGAGTGCACAATAAACATTTGTAAAAATTAGAATTGTGAACGAACTACCCAGCTCAATCATTTCTAGGTTCAAAATTCACCGAACGATATATAAACCTCAAGGATTTGTTAACTAAATTTGCTCTAGTAGTATTCCTTCTTAATACCAAACTGTGAACCCCATTGCAACCTGAAGACCTTAATCAATGCGGTTGTCATTATTCAATTTCGTGATGATAATAATAAATTACACGAAATCATAACTGATACGAATGTACTCAATATCCTCAAAGCAATATCCTCAAAGCAATAGTATATGGAATAGATCAAAAACGATTTCATACGTAGACTACTTAGAAACTTTCCTAATATATGTAGTTATTTTGACCAGGGCACTCAAGCATTCTAACTTCATCACATATACGTAAACACATTGACGAACTTTACGAGTTCTTCGATTTTCTTTGTCAGAACTTTTGACGCACTGGGTCCTTCTTGGAAGACGTCGACACGTACACGTAATCCTTTGATGACAATGGCGTCTGATGACGGGGTAGGATCGGCTTTGTTCGAGGTACGCAAGAGTGGTCCAGGAATAGGGACTGCACCGGACTGGGAGGGGATAAATAGGAGGAGAGATGTCCAGGCTAATCATAAACAGACCAAGATTCTACCAAGAGAAGTTAGGCAGAGATAGAAGACAACTGACTGAGAGCGAAGGAGATTGACAAACAAGACGCGAGAAACTAGAAAAGAAAACGGCATCAAAAGCTTGAACATACTTCAAGAAATCAACTACTCAACGTATTATAAGTCTACCAACCTAGTGCTTCTACCCATCTCTATAACTCATCAAGATGAAATTCTTACTTTTACTGACTGTCTTCGCTGTTATAGCGCAAGGCATCTTTGCTGCTCCAACAGGTCTTCAGAAGGAAGACCCACAGGTAAGTTCCATTTGAGTTTGAGCATCAGACTCAATATATTCAATTTTTACTTTTAAATTTCTTCTTGACAATCTAGTTGGATTTTTATTAAATGTTTGGGTACTCAAAGTGAGCAAAGTTCTTAATGGCGTATGTACTAGGATCCCTACATGGACGTCAGTCTGTTTCATACAATAAAAGGGAGAGGGGAAGGGGGATACTTGAGTTATAACGGAGTTGTCTTCTGCGGAGCCAGCTTACGTTTTCAGTTATCTTGGTCTGTCGATTAACATTTTAATTTAATTGTTGTATTTCTTTTGTTACTTCTTTTTTTTTTTAAATTTGCCGACTTTTCCTCTCACCTGAACGTAAAAAAAACTATAAAATATAATAAAGTCAAGTAGCCACAATTGTAATAATTTACCAGTATTAACATAACAAATTAATTATTTTCTCTTGCAGGAGCCACCACCACCAAAGAAACCCCAGGACAGCGTCGTCCAACACCAGGAACCCCTAGACGAGGATCCGACTCCTGGAGCCTTCCAAGGAGACATGATGTTAACAGATGATCAGCTGAGACAAATCGAGATGGCCATCGATGATCAGAAGGCTGGTCGTAAGAAGAGAAAAGCTGCCATCAATGAGAATGCTCGTTGGACCTCCAACATCGTTCCTTATGAAATCTCACCATCTTCAAGTAAGTCCTGGAAACACCTTATCCTTAATCTAGCATTCAATAAAACTACAGTGCGAGAATAATATGCAACATACGAAGCATATCGATTATGGACATTTCGTTTTTTCGTCTATTCTAGTTTTATCAGCACGTAACAACACAATATATGAATATTGCATGTATGATACTAGATGTAAAATGTATAAAAGGCGTATTGTAAATCGGCATTGGTTGATCTCGGGTTTTTTCGTCACTAATATTTTATTTACTGGTCTTTATTTTCATTTAATTAGGTGGTGATGCTACGGTGATTCGTGCAGCTATGGACCACTGGGAGCAGCATACCTGTCTGAGATTCGAACCACGAACTTCATCACATGCTAGTCAGCTAGGTCATAACACCTATCTTTCTTTCATCAAGGGTGGTGGTTGCTGGTCCTATGTAGGGAAGGTCTTCAATGGTGAACAACAGATCTCCATCGGTTCAGGATGTGAATACGTAAGTCCTTTGGAAATTTATCATATTTTTGTTATTCTTGAAAATGTAAATTCCGCTTGAAAATAGCTTTATAAGAGAAATAAGGAGAAAGAGATCGACATACAAACGCGACAATCAAAGAAAGGATGAAGGAATAGATAAAAACAAAACAAGAATACAGAAAGGTATCAGTCAATGAGACTCTTATATTTGCTTATTTCGAAATGTAAAATATAAGCGTTGATATACCATTTGTGTAGTATCTGACCTATACATCGTATTAAGACATGCAACATTATAACATTGTTTCTCTTTTGTTCTCTTTAATAACAGCTCGGTATTGTTGCTCATGAGATCGGACACGCCATCGGGTTCCATCACGAGCAATCTCGACCAGACAGAGACGACTTCATCAATGTCCACTTTGAAAACATCCAATCCGGACTTGAAGGCCAATTCGAAAAGTATGACTGGAACGAAGTCACGACACGCAACGTCGAGTACGATGTCGGTTCCGTCATGCACTACGGATCACATGTAAGACATTTAACTTTGACTAAGATCAATCAACGATTAATCAGCTGAGACATAAATATTGATATCATATCATGGATTAACGCTTTTGGCAAATTCTTACGAGTTATTCTGGACAGCATTACATCCATATTAAAGTATACACATTGAACCAGTCCAGATTTGTTCCCAATGGACTGATTTATATACCGACTACTAATTCGTAAGTATTGTCATGTTTTGTCATATTTGTTCCAGTAAATTCATCTTCACAGTATCACTTGATCACATTGGTAACGTGTGATTCTTGATTATCTTCTATAGGGATTCTCAGTGAACGGTCAACCAACTATCACCACCATTGATCCTCTTCAAATGCATCTCCTTGGTAACCGAGAGGGTCTTAGTACTGCCGACATCACACTAGCCAACCTCATCTACGAGTGTGACAATGAATGTTCGACCACGGAGCAATGTCAGAACGGTGGATACCATGATAGCGACTGTAACTGCGTGTGTCCTCCAGGTTACAGCGGTGACTTGTGTCAGGATGGTAGTGGACCTACAACCACTCCACCATGTATCCAAAGATTGACTGATACACAGGGAGAGATTACGTCACCAAACTACCCCAGTAACTATGACAACGATCAAGAATGCATGTACCTCATTGAGGTGAGTTTGGGTTTCAATTTGTCAACTGCTTTAGATTCAAGTGATTCAAGATAATCAAACCAATAACATCCTATCTACAGCACAATGCTATCGAGTTTAAACAAATTATTTCTACAAAAAAATGAAGCCCTTTACTTATCAATATAAAGGATCTAATCTTTCTTCGGAATAAACGTTTGGCAGATGTACGTCAATTTACTACGAGTAGAAGGACAAATGTGTCATAAAATGATTTCTAAATTTGGTCAACATTTTTCTCCTTTATCATCCAAACAGGGAGCTCCAGGAAGCTCGATCGAGCTGACATTCGTAGACATGGACATCGAAAACGAGAATCTCTGTAGGTACGATGCCGTCGAGGTACGCACAGACGACATCAACAGTATCGGAGAGATCTTCTGTGGTAACACAATACCCCCTGTCCAGATCTCTAGCAGCAACCAGATGTTGGTTTCTTTCACATCTGATTACAGCGTCACTGGGCGTGGTTTCAGAGCTACTTACGTCATCCAGGGTGGTTCTACCACTGAGATACCAACTACCTCTCCTCCAACTACCAATCCTCCAGTCATCGGGACATGTGGAGGAAACTTTGTTGACAACCAGGGTTCATTAGCATCACCAAACTATCCAAACAATTACGATGATAACCTACAATGTGTCTACGTGATCGAAGTGGAGGCTGATCGTCGAGTTGAGTTGACATTCGCAGACTTCTCACTGGAGAATCAGAATACTTGTCGTTGGGACGCACTGGACATCGATCTCGGAGATGGTGTCAGAGTTCCTATGAAGTAAGTTTGCTTCCTGATACTTCTTTAATCCACTTAAAGGGAAATTTGCTTCAAGTATAAAAATGTATTTCAGAAGCTAGTAAAACATGTCTTTTATTAAACTTTATATTTCATTTAAAGAATAACAGATTTAAGTTGCAATTCTAGTCGCCAGACTCATCCATAAAACATAGTTGATATCATTGTTTAGAGCACGTAAAATTTATTGCTAGTGTTTTGAATATATGTATTAATGTGCATTTGTTGTATAGACAACTTGTAAATCCAACTGAAATGCTTACCAATTTTCTTTCTTTTCTTTCTTTTCTTTCTCTTTATTTCCTCTTTCTCTAGGATGTGTGGAAGTGAGTATCCAGCCGCTTCTTTGGTGTCAATCGGTAACAGGATGGAACTAACGCTGAAAACTGATGTGTCTGTTAATGATAGAGGCTTCAGAGCAGACTACCGTGCTATCGATCTGTAAAACCGTCGATATCGTTAGCCAAAAATATCTTGGTAAAAACGTATATGAAACATCTCTTGTCACACATCTATCATGACTGTAAGGTCAAATTGTAAATACGAAGAAATGGCAAAACTGCTGCCATATTTTAAGATGTTGAAATAATATTTCTAAATATTAAGCAATAACTTTTTACAAAAATGCCAAAATGTGTTATTCCTTTGAACCAAAGAAACCGTCTGGTACGGCAAAATAAGATCTATGTAGAACAAAATTTCTTGATACTCTTTGCTTTATGTTGATTGGGCCTATGCCTCGAAAACAAAGGGAAAATGTGATATATTTATTACAACTTATCACTCATCTTTTCGATCAGTGCCTTGATCTGAACGCCAGTTAAATAAAAGTTGTTTTATTATGTAAGATGTTACGATGATGAGTTTATAAGAAATATTTTAATCTTTCGATTCTTCTAAATGTTTTGATACATATCTTCATGTTTATATGATTATTCCGTCTGAGACGGCTGGTTAAAAAAACAATTTATATTGTCTGTGAGGAATTGTATTTGACCACTGCAACCTTTCACATAGGTTGATGATATGTAAATAATTATGTGATTTTCCGTCAGGTACGGCTGGGTTTTATAAAAGACAAATAAAACATTTATATGATTACACAAATGAATCCACTTTTGTACACAAGTTGAATAGTTTGTATCTAGGGGTAAACATGAGAGGAGTATATAGAAAAGGAGAAAAAGAAGTAGACGGAAATAGAGAGAGACAGAGAGAGAGAGATAAAGAAAGAGAGAAGAGGAGAAAAAGATAGAGAGAGAGAGAGAGAGAAAATGAGAAAAAGATAGAGAAAGAGAGAGAAAGAGAGAGAGAGAGAGAGAGAGAGAGAGAGAAGGGATAGAGTAAAGTAACTAGATAGTGAGATAGAGAGGGAAAGAAAGAGAGAAGGAAGAGAAAGTGAAAGACAGAGATAAAGATGGGAATAAAAAGGGAGTATGGCGATTAAAAGAGCCAGAGTGAGACAGAGAGAGGGGGATCAGATAGATAGGATAGGGGGATTATATGAATAAAGAAGAAATAGAAATACAGTCAAGCTGAGCAATTTATTAATTTCTACTACATGCAGCATTATATTAATAGATTTAACTATTTAACTAAATACCAATTTATACTACGCTCTCTCTCTTTTTTCTCTCTCTCTCTCCCTCTCTCTCCTTCTCTCTCTCTCTCTCTCTCCTATACATATTTTTAAGAAATGTTATCATTACCATAGACCCTCATATATGTTGATTCTTTGCTCATATTAGCTGTCCCATTTAATTTTAATTTGATATCATGGACTTAATATACAAAGCCAGTATAAACGATTTTAATGTACCGACATAAGTATATCTAACTTCAATCATTCCGATTATTGCTCTTATTCTTGTTTATGACGTTTCTAGTGCTCTTTTAGGACCTGAAATTGTTATGAAGATGATTTTGTAATTTAACTTGAATTGTATGTTCTTTCAAATTTGATACTCAGTTTTTCGTTATCTCACAAAAAAATATTTTGTGTAGCACCCTCTGCAACAGAGCGCAACTATCCCTTGAATAGTCATCATGGTTGTTTTTTTAAAAAATTTTTATGAGATGTAATTTTTTGCACTGGGACCTCACAATCGCTCGGCAGAAAATGTATATTCAGACCATCACACCCAAATGCAAAGTATGTTGCTTAAGCAATATCTTGTTCCACGTCAAGAGAGAAACAAATACTGATGGCATCCCTGGCAGTGTAATCACAATCATGACGATGTACGGGTATGTCTAAAAGTGGTGAATGTTTTTTTTTCATGTAGGTGCCCCTTTTTCCAGAAAGTGCCCTTTTTGTTGATGCCCCGCTCCTACTTAAGAAGACGCTCCGCTACCCCTGCATTATGCTACTTGGTGGTGATGCGGATTTTGTTCTGACCCTCAAAAGCATTTGCTCATTACGCCACTGCTAATAACACAACAAAGGCTAACAACAACAAAGGCTACTGTTTGACATGATTTGGGCTGGCTATTTTCCAGATCGTGTCCAGTGAACAACTTCCATACCCTTATATGGAAACGTCTTACCCCTAAAGCTATTACTGGACCAGGGAGGTTTGCGCACGGACCTGGTAGTATAGAGTTCAGTGGGTTTGCGTTACAAAGACTGATTGAACAATTGGGCAGACGAAAGGGTGTCTGTTTGGGCAAAATCTTATGTAATTGTTACATTGCATGTTTGTCTATTGCCCCGGAGTCTTGCATGTATACATGTTCTTTCGCAATGGCGGAGGTCACGACGAGATTAGTATAAAGCATGTTGTATGAGTCATTCACTATGTTAGTTTTTCCTGAATAAAAAAGATGATTTTTAACTTTTTAACAAATATTTGTTTCGTTTGGTTTCCCTCGACAATACCACATTTGAAAAAAATTATTAAATATCTAATAAATTTTTAATGAGTATATACTAGGAACCTCAACAGTTGCGAAATTATCTCATATTATTTTATGTATTGGACCATTAATTTGTAGATATCTACTGCGATGTTCATGATATTGTTCTTTCAATATGAAAAAACGTCATTCCGTAACGATTAGAATATCTCATGAAAGCTGGCAGCTTATTTATGAGTTCAAAATGTAACATGCTATATGTAATGATGTACTATACAACATGTAAGAAATATGAAAATAAACTGAAACTGAACTGAACTGAAAATTTGAAAGGGTAAGCTTCCATCCCTACCACCACCACCGAAACCACCACCACCACCACCACCACCACCACCACCACCACCACCACCACCACCACCACCACCACCACTATTATCATCATCATCACATCACCGCCATCAATTTGTATCAACCTTCAATTCTTTAATATGACCATAAATGTATAAAGATCGGTGTATCAAGGTAAAGGCGACCCCCATTTGCAGAAAAAAAAGAGGGTCACTCGCTGTCCATGCTACACTTGCCAGAGATCGCGGCCTTTCAGGATTTCCAAAAACTTCGGATCTCTTATTCATGACCCATCTTTAAAGATGGTTAATATCACACACGTAGAGTTTAATACAAAAACTGCTTATCTCAGTCTTGAATGATACCTTTTCCTCTATATCTCTAAGTTGACCATAATGCTCTAAGACTCACAAATCCCACTTATTAGGTCACTTACTACATTATATGATCCTAAGCAAAAGATTGTAGTGCATCGTGATTTCATACCATACTATCAATACTAAAGTATTGATGGGATAATTGCTGAGTACAACTATTTCTAGTGCCAGAGTAAAAGATCACATGTCGTTTACTCATTCCCCATTCTAGAGATTGATAGTCAAATCGAAATTGAAAGAAAATCTTGAAATCCATTACGTGATTTTCTTCGACAGTTACTTCAGGATATTTATTATTTTTTAAAGAGAGGATCGTTTAGATCATGATGAATTATCCAAGAAAAAAAAAATGAAAGATGGACTTAGAAGGAAAACAGAAAGAAAGAAAGGAAGGAAGAAAAAGGAAAGAGAGGAAGACATGCAGAAAGAAAGAAAGAAAGAAAGAAAGGACGAAATAAAGACAATCCCATAGTTTAAATCACCTTTCTAGAGCATTCAATGTTCTCACCCATCACGGTAAAACGTTACTGCGACCTGTCATTATCATTCGTATATATGCAATAAACCGCCCAAATTCGATTTTTAAAATGATATTTCATGTTTGTAAGTCGTCATAATTGTTCATATTATTATGTTAAGTTTGACGAAAGATGGATATTTGTCAGGATGACATCCTACAACATTCCGCAGAACAAAACCGACGATCCATAATATGTGATCAACAGAAAAAATACTTTGGCGCCAAACGTGTGCTCAAAGATGCTTCTGAAACATTTTGTAGTTGTACCCTTCGGGCTTTTTTTCCACATTCGCCGAGGTAAAAACTCTTAGGGTGTTTAAACAATAAAAAGATTCCACCAGGAAAGGGTATTTTAATAATAACAATAAATACAAAAGAATTAAAGTTAATGCTAAAATCGATTGACGTCGTAAGTTGACAATATTCTTTATCTAGTTTCTTTCGAACAGGACTTTTACGTAAAAGACCACTATATAATTGTCCAAACAGGCTGGCGAGGCTGCGTATTTCAAAGGTATATTGAAGTAATTCCGTTGAATCATCACAACGTAGTGATAACAGTACGGGGATTAACGTATAAACGCGAATGACGGCAATAAGGAGCATTTGAAAAGGACGATACCACAAGATGCGCAGATCAAACTCGATTGAATAGCACAGCAATTCCATGTGGGAAATACCCTCATTACAGATTACGTAAACATACATGAACTGACGTATACGGTACGTCATCAATGGAATAAAGCGAAAGAGTTCCGAAAAACTATTCACGATCCGAGATGCGAATCTTTTGTTGTCCTCGGTTTGGGGAAGGGTCAGCGGAGGCACCAAAACCGTTCGAGCACATCACAAGACGCCCGCACATCGTTGCGTTATCAGCAAAGAAAAGAAGAATAGGGAGGCATTAAAAAGCTTGAATGGGCCTATACGTATATCTTACTTTGTCCAGAAAGACGTCACTCCGATGCAGATCGATCGAAAATGGGTCTTGAAGAAGGTATAAATATGGCAGCTTTGACAAAACTTCTTCAGATTACTCCAAAAGCATTGGAAGACCACATCAAACCAACGCCAGCACATCGAACCAGAAGACCAAGAAACAGAAGACGAAGAAGAAATTTTCGTTCAACCAGTTCACAAGGAGAAGGCAACAATCATTATCTCAAAGAAATAAATTTAAAGACTGCCAGATAGAGAAGAGTACCGCGAACATCACTGTCATCATGAAAACCGGATTGGTACTAGTGTTTGTAGCCCTACTGGCCCCGGGACTTCTCGGGCTGCCACTACAGAGCGATAGTCTGCTGAAGAGAATGGCTCGAGATGCCAAAGAAGGAAAAGAAGAACCAACGGTAAGAACTGTTTTTATATTCTATCTTTATAATTATCAAACAGGGACCTATAATCAGAACTCTGGCGTCCTCTTGATACATATCAATGATAGTAGATGAAGAGCGGTTTCCTAAATCCTTCCAGATTTTGTCCGTGTCTCTTACTTTCTGTGCCTTTCTAAACTATCTATCATTATGTGTGCTAATATATCAAATATTTTTGGCATTGTCTTCAAATCTTGACAGTGAAAAATCGTTCATCTTTTTTATAATGAATCCGTAATTTAATACTAGATGTGATTTGAAACTATATAATTCTTTCATTGTTTATATATTTACATTTTTATTCTGTTTTTCGTACCAGGAGCCACCACCACCAAAGAAACCCCATGACAGCGTCGTCCAACACCAGGAGCCCCTAGACGAGGATCCGACTCCTGGAGCCTTCCAAGGAGACATGATGTTAACAGATGATCAGCTGAGACAAATCGAGATGGCCATCGATGATCAGAAGGCTGGTCGTAAGAAGAGAAAAGCTGTCATCAATGAGAATGCTCGTTGGACCTCCAACATCGTTCCTTATGAAATCTCACCATCTTCAAGTAAGTCCTGGAAACACCTTATCCTTAATCTAGCATTCAATAAAACTACAGTGCGGGAATAATTTGCAACATACGAAGCCTATCGATTATGGACATTTCGTTAAGTCTATTCTAGTATTATCAGCACGTAACAACAAAATATATGAATATTGCATGTATGATACTAGATGTAAAATGTATAAAAGGCGTATTGTAAATCGGCATTGGTTGATCTCGGGTTTTTTCGTCACTAATATTTTATTTACTGGTCTTTATTTTCATTTAATTAGGTGGTGATGCTACGGTGATTCGTGCAGCCATGGACCACTGGGAGCAGCATACCTGCCTGAGATTCGAACCACGAACTTCATCACATGCTAGTCAGCTAGGTCATAACACCTATCTTTCTTTCATCAAGGGTGGTGGTTGCTGGTCCTATGTAGGAAGGGTCTTCAATGGTGAACAACAGATCTCCATCGGTTCAGGATGTGAATACGTAAGTCCTTTTGCAACTTATCATACTTTTGTTATTCTCGAAAATGTAAATTCCACTTGAAAATATCTTCATAAGAAAATATAGGGAGAAATAGATCGATATTGAGAACGAGACAAGGAGAGAGAAAGGAAGATAGAATATATATTCATAACAAAAACAAATAATACAAAAAGGAATCGGTCTAGGATACTCTTAGATAAAATTAGAATTGTTTAGTTTGATATGTTTGCCTTTTTCGAAATGTAAAATATAAGCGTTTATATACAATTTTTCGTAGTATCTGCAACATTATAACACAATTGTTCCTTTTCTCTTTTATAACAGCTTGGCATTGTTGCTCATGAGATCGGACATGCCATCGGGTTCCATCACGAGCAATCTCGACCAGACAGAGACGAATACGTCAATGTCCACTTTGAAAACATCCAATCCGGCCGTGAAGGCAACTTCGAAAAGTATGACTGGAACGAAGTCACGACACGCAACGTCGAGTACGATGTCGGCTCCGTCATGCACTACGGATCACATGTAAGACATTATATTTGATCGATCTTTAATGATTGTGTGAATTTCGATATTTACAGATATTAAGTATTAATGAGCACATTCACAAATATACAGCATCACGTCCATAGTGAAATATCCATACTAAACGGCCCAGAATTTTGGCCAATTTGGCTGACATACCGGTAACTTAAATTCATAACAGTATAGCATCTTTCAATGTTTTCATTTTTTCACCTAATCTCATTGGTAACGTCTGATTCTTGATTTTCTTCTACAGGGATTCTCAGTAAACGGTCAACCAACTATCACCACCATTGATCCTCTTCAAATGCATCTCCTTGGTAACCGAGAGGGTCTTAGTACTGCCGACATCACACTAGCCAACCTCATCTACGAGTGCGACAATGAGTGTTCGACCACAGAGCAATGTCAGAACGGTGGATACCATGATGGAGATTGTAACTGCGTTTGTCCTCCAGGTTACAACGGTGACTTGTGTCAAGATGGTAGTGGACCTACCACCACACCACCATGTATCCAAAGGTTGACTGATACACAGGGACAGATTACGTCACCAAACTACCCCAGTAACTATGACAACGATCAAGAATGCATGTACCTCATTGAGGTGAGTTTTTGTTTCAATTTGTCTATTGCTTCAGATTTAAGTGATTCAAGATAACCAAACTAATAACATCCTATCTTTAACACAAGGATATTGAGTATTAAAAAAATACACAAACTAATAAAGTACTTTACTTTAAGTATAAAGGTTTTCATTCTCTTTGGAGAAAAGCTCTGGCAGATGTACGTCTATATGCTACCTGTAGAAGGACAAAATAATGTAATGAAATTATTTCGAAATTTGATAAACATTTTTCTCCTTTATCATCCAAACAGGGAGCTCCAGGAAGCTCGATCGAGCTGACATTCGTAGACATGGACATCGAAAACGAGAATCTCTGTAGGTACGATGCCGTCGAAGTACGCACAGACGACATCAACAGTATCGGAGAGAAGTTCTGTGGTAACACAATACCCTCTGTCCAGATCTCTAGTAGCAACCAGATGTTGGTTTCTTTCACATCTGATTACAGCGTCACTGGGCGTGGTTTCAGAGCTACTTACGTCATCCAGGGTGGTTCTACCACTGAGATACCAACTACCACTCCTCCAACTACCACTCCACCAACTACCAATCCTCCAACTACCAATCCTCCAGTCATCGGGACATGTGGAGGAAACTTTGTTGAGAACCAGGGTTCATTAGCATCACCAAACTATCCAAACAATTACGATGATAACCTACAATGTGTTTACGTGATCGAAGTGGAGGCTGATCGTCGAGTTGAGTTGACATTCATAGACTTCTCACTGGAGAATCAGAGTACGTGTTGTTGGGACGCACTGGACATCGATCTCGGAGATGGTGTCAAAGTTCCTATGAAGTAAGTTTGCTTCCTGGTAGTTCTTTAATCCATCAAATTTAATATGTGCTTGAAGTATTGAAATGTATTTCAGAAGCTAGTTAAACTTGCTTTCATAAAACTTCATTTTAAGAATAAGTGATTGAAGTTGCAATTCTAGTCGCCAGACTGACCTTTATAACAGAGTTGAAATCATTGTTTAGAGCGCGTATTATTGCTAGTGTTTTTAACATAATTATTGATGTGCATTCGTTGTATCGACAACCCGTAAATCCACCTTGAATACTTACCAATTTTCTTTCTTTACTTTCCCTTTTTCCTCTCTCTCTCTAGGATGTGTGGAAGTGAGTATCCAGCCGCTTCTGTGGTGTCAGTTGGTAACAGGATGGAACTAACGCTGAAAACTGATGGGTCTGTTAATGATGGAGGCTTCAGAGCAGACTACCGTGCTATCGATCTGTAAAACCGTCGGTGCTGTTAGCCAAAAATATCATCTTGGTAAAAACATATATGAAACATCTCTTGTCAAACATCTATCATGACTGTAAGGTCAAATTGTAAATACGAAGAAATGGCAAAACTTTTATTCTTTTATACCGGTTATGGAGAAAATTGAAGACGAAGTGCCAAAGTTCGATATCTATTTTTAGATTCTTGTATTTGTAATTCTAGTGTGTGCTGCCGATCTTTAAGATGTTGAGATAAATCTTCTAAATACTTAGCAATAACTTTTGACAACAATGCCAAAATGTTGTATTCCTTTGAACCAAAGAAAACCGTCTGGTACGGCAGAATTAGATCTATGTAGAACAAAATGTATGGATACTCTTTGCTTTATGTTGATTAGGCCTATGCCTTGAAATCAAAGGAATAATGTGATATATTTATTACAACTTATCACTCATCTTTTCAATCAGTGCCTTGATCTGAGCGCCAGTTAAATAAAAGGTGTTTTATTATGTAAGATGTTACGATGATGAGATTATAAGAAATATTTTAATCGTTCGATTCTTCTAAATGTTTTGATACATATCTTCATGTTCATACGATTATTCCGTCTGAGACGGCTGGTTAAAAAACTATTTTTATTGTCTGTGAGGAATTTTATTTTACCACTGCAACCTCTCACACGTGAACAAGTTAAATCCTTGGAACTCATGTTATTCGTGATCGAGTAGATTGATGATATGTAAATAATTATGTGATTTTCCGTCAGGTACGGCTGGGTTTTATAAAAGACAAATAAAACATTTATATGATTACACAAATGAATCCACTTTTGTACACAAGTTGAGTAGAGTGTATCTAGGGAGAAAAAGAAGTAGACAGAAATAGAGAGAGGGACAGAGAGAGATTAAGAGAAAAAGAAGAGGAGAGAAAGAGAGAGAAAAGGAAAGAAAGATAGAGAGAAAGAGAGAGCGAGACAGGGAGAGAGAGAGAGAGAGAAGGGATAGAGTAAAGTAGTGAGATAGAGAGGGAAAGAAAGAAAGAAAGAGAGATGGAAGGCAAAGTGAAAGAAAGGGATAAAGATGGGATTAAACAGGGAGTATGGCGATTAAAAGAGCCAGAGTGAGACAGAGAGAGGGGGGGGCATAATTATAAGGATTAAATGAATAAAGAAGATATAGAAATACAGTCAAGCAGAGCAATTTAGAAGACCGAGGAATGAGAGAGAGAGAGAGAGAGAGAGAGAGAGAGAGAGAGGGGGGGAGAGGCAAAGACAGACACTCATTGGGAGAAAGAGTTAGACAGTTACAGAAGGTAACACACACATACATACATACAGAAGTTTAGAACAAATTAAGTTGTATGTATCTCTAAGATAAATCAAATTCCATAATCCATCTGTAGATAAGATATTTTGAATTACTTTTTATTTGATATTTTGGTTACAAAATAACATTTTGTTATTCGTTCTGCATTCTGGGCATAAATGTACATTCATTTCCATAATAGAAATTAGAAAGAAAATGAAATAAACCAAATTAATTAGTAGGTACATACTCAAAGAACTTTCTACTATCAAAATAATGGATCTGTTCAACTTCTTGAAGATAAGACAAAAGTCCATTGAAGTAGTCATTTTTTTGTGATGAACTTCAATTAATGAACACAACTGTTCTGCTAAAATGACAAAACATATGTATACCTGAGCTTTCAAAAGAGATTATATGCATTTGGTGATAAACAGTTTATATGAATTAATGGACAAACTTCACAAATGACGAAACCACAAAATACATTGCAAAGCTGACAACGGAGTGCATTTCAGATATCAACATGAGTCTCCTGAAGTACAATACGAATGATCTTTATCACTGGAAAGAAAGCTAGGGAAATCTAGTTTCAGAAAACTATTCAAAGATAATACATTCCAGTGACTTATTTTTGGTTTAGAGTCAAAGAGTTGGGTATGTATTCATATGATAATTTATGATCTCCAAAAGGCATGCCCAAGAGTATGTAAACAAAATGAATAAATATTAGTTACGTCAATGGCAAGAAAGCAAAACATAAAAGTGAAATAGAAAATTCATCATGATTTTTCCTTTCTAACAACTACATTCTCTATTAAGTCTAACTATTTGTGCAGCATTATATTAATAGATCTTGCCACCCATTTAACCAAATACCAGTGTAATATGTGCTCTCTCTCTCTCTCTCTCTCTCTCTCCCCCCCCCCCCCTCTTTCTCTCTCCTCCCCTCTCCCTCTGTCTCTCTGTCTCTCTCTCCTACACACGTTTTAAGAATGTTATCATTACCATAGACCCTCATATTTGCTCATGTTGCTGTCCAATTTAATGTTAATTTGATTTCATTGACTTATACAAACCCACTATAAATGGTTATAATGTACCAACATAAGAAAATCTAACTTCAATCATTCAGATTATTCCACAACATCTGAATCACCGAATCTGAGCTATATCCTACCTGTGTCATACTCTAAATTCACCATTCATTAACACATTCAAATATGAACCTGCATATTTTTATTTATTCTAATACAATCATGTACATGTAATACATCTGGCGCATACACAGGGGGGGGGGGGGGGGGGGGGGGGGGGGGGGGGGGGGGGGGGGGGGGGGGGGGGGGTTGGGGGGTTAAACCCCCCCCCCCTTTGATATTTTTATGTGTGTATACCCCCCCCCCCTAAAACCCCCTCCCTTTGGATTTTTTTTTTTTTTTTTAATTATTTAAAAACAAAAAACAAAAAAACTTACCCCCCCCAACAGAGCCAAATGTCGAGACAAAAAAAAAAAGT
This sequence comes from Strongylocentrotus purpuratus, assembly GCF_000002235.5. Taxonomy (NCBI): domain Eukaryota; kingdom Metazoa; phylum Echinodermata; class Echinoidea; order Camarodonta; family Strongylocentrotidae; genus Strongylocentrotus; species Strongylocentrotus purpuratus. Next base: position 1,351,187 of record NW_022145615.1, on the reverse strand, counting down.
GTCCTCACCCCCCCCCCCCCCCCCCCCCCCCCCCCCCCCGCTTATTCAGTGGCTGGCTGAGTCGTTGCGAAATTTTCGGCCCGATTTATAAATGTTAAAACCTCCCCCTTGAAAAAATCCTGCGTACGCGCCTGTAATACATAATTAATTAATGCAATATCGTATAATTTCCATCCAATATCTGATCTTAAAACATCTGGCCTGCAGATGACCCAAGAGTTATAAAATGGAACTCCACATTTGTCAGGTGACATGAAACATCATGAATGTTAAATGACAGTCATTTACAACAAAGGAAATGCAAAATATAGGATTGTGTCAGTGTGGTCCAAGGCTAATGGTACTCTCTAACTGGTATGTTATTGGTCTTCCAAAATACTATAATAAATAGCATGTAGAGGATTAATAGTAATATATTGATGGATTTAATACCAGTGTGTCCATCAGTCCATGTTATAATAGACCAGTTCGTGGTTCGCACATGTCCCAAATGACCCCGAATATCCACAGATCTTCAAAACATGAAGAGGTCCCATTTTGTACATTTTGAAATAATCACTCCTACAGCGATGGAGGTGGAGATGGAGTGCACTGCTTGTGCATAAATGAATAATGATTACATCACTGTAATGAGCATGTATCAGTATTTTGTCTCTGCGTATTTCACAATTTGTTCTGCAATGACCTTTATCTGCTCATGCTCAGACTGCAACCGTGAACTGGCTTATTGTCTCATCTCTGCAAGATGGTGCTGTGTTCATCAGATGCTGTGCTCTGGGGGAAGACACAGTTCATTTCAGACAGAAATCAAGATGTGTAGAATTCTATGAAGAGCTGCTCGCAGAGAATGAAATAGTAAATTCTTGACGAGTAGATTCCCTAATCACTAGTCCTTGCCTGATAGCACTCTCCAACTGTTTAGTAGGAATAACATTCTTGGGCGAGAAATCAGTTTAAACCGAAACAAGGTTTGTGGCTTTCCAAGCAGAGTAGCTAGTGGCATGTAGAGGGTTAATGGGTAAGATCTTGATAGGTAGATTCCATACTAGCATCTCTACACTAGCACCGTAAAGCCCTAGACCGATAGCAGTTTCTGGTTGTTATGTAGGAATATTGATCTTGCCAGGGTGAGAAATGAGTTTAAACCGAAACAAGGTTTGTGGCTTTCCAAGCAGAGTAGCTAGTGGCATGTAGAGGGTTAATGGGTAAGATCTTGATAGGTAGATTCCATACTAGCGTGTCTACGCTCACATTGTCGGGTCCCTGCCAGATAGCGCTCTCTGATTGGTCACTAGGTATACCATGCTCTGGGATCGGCTCCTTGGAGGTAGTAAACTCAAAGTGTAGTCTCCATCGAAGACAGACTGCCAAATAGAAAAGAAGTACAATTGGTGATGAAATTATGCATTTTAATTGAATTTCATTAATATTTGTCGAGCATTACTAGATTAAAAAAAAAAAAAACTAGATTAGTTGTGGACGGACGGATGGAAGAACGGTCTGACGAAAGGACAGATGGCAGCGTTACTATATCCCCTCTGACTTTGTCGGTGGGGGGAATATTAACAAAATTGTTGATGATGCATTTTAATTGATTGTTAAGAAAGTATTTGCTTGTTTGTACATAAGCATTCATGGGACCTGATAATTTAACTCGTGAGTAGAGGGTCGAGGTACTTGAAGATAAACTCCTTACCAAAAGGCATTAGCACATTGGTCATGCTTCAATGCTCACCCAACATTTGCTCTGGCACGCTTTGTTTGAGGCTTTCATTTTGTCAAAGTTTTTGGTTAGGGTAAATTTAAAGATTGGCAGTGGGGTTGAAACTAGTGTTTGTTTTAAGGTTTGGAATAGTGTTGGGTCTAGAGCTGAAGTTAAGAATTTGGTTGATGTAGAAGGTTGACTGGAAAGCAACTGTCACTGGAGAATATCTTAAAAAGAGATAGGTGTATATGTCATCGATTGAGACCACAGGGGGGTGTTTCACAAAGATTCAAAGTCAAACTTAACTCTAAGTTGGACTTAAAAATTATGGAAAGCTGTTAGCATCTTTAAAAATATTTTGTAAAAGTTATTTTAAAAGGCATAAAATGTTGATTCAAATCATTCATATTTTCTATTATCAAGGAGATTTCATGTTCTGGATGTGCAATTTATAAAAAAATCTAAAATACTTGAATTTTTGCTTTTGAATATATTTTATTTTAAGGTTACAAATGGATCTCCATAATTTTTAAGTCCAACTTAGAGTTAAGTTCTACTTAGGATCTTTGTGAAACATCCCCCTGGCCTAATTTCTTACCTATATCTGTAATGAAGGCTGGAGTGACATGAAGCGGGATGGGTAGAACCATGTGTGAGTGGCGTAGATGGAGACAAAACTCTTGATGTTTGCTGTGAGAGGCTACGGTAGTACTGGTCTGCTGCTGTCTTCTCCTGCACTCCTCAGATATCTGCTCCTCACATTGTAACACTACAGAGTACTGCAGGAGTCAAGGAGCAAGTAAGATTATTATGTAGAGGGTTCAGTGACAATATGACGTAACTCCATATTTTGCCAAAATGAGTATTTGATATTAAAATGTTCAGAAAAATGTGGGCTTTCCGGGAAACACAAAGACTCAACTCCACCCAACACCCTATTGAAGTCAATGGCTAGTTAAACATAGACTTAACTCCGTAAGGCCCAAGTGCTCAGTGACTCAAAATGGCAAACCCCACTAGTTCATACCATGAAATGATTGTTGGATAAGAACAAATACACATAGTCCCGATATAGTACTTCATACAATTCTTCACATTGATAGAAAATCAAGAGGAAATCAATATAATCAAAGTACTGTATCTTCTCTTTAAGCAAATGAGAAAACCTATGCATGCAAAGCACAGCAACCATTACAATCAAACTTTCTTCTTAAAGGTAAAGATCAGTTCTGGTCATGCGATTGCATTGTGAAAGAAACGTAGTTGAATCGATCAGAAAAGGTTGATCATCTAGCATATAAGTATTGGTGTGTACTGCAAGGTTCTGGAATCATCGAAATGATAAGAAATTTGGCCCAGCCTTGGTAAAATTACAAGCACTGTACACAGAAAGATGTTTATGGGACTACGCGAAACATGTGTGACACGTGCACGATATCTATCTGGTCCAAATAGATATAATAATTTACCAAATATATCAATTAGAGGGTGGTTCCCGGCAAAATTTGTATCATCACATATTATTCAAAACATTTTTTTTCACATGATTGGTAATAAGAGCTTCCATTTCATTTTTCGAGAGGGGGGCGTTTCTAAAACTGGTCTATACATTTAAAGTCTCGAATGACTTAGTTGTAAGCACGCTACTGATGCATCCGAGAAGTCAATGGTACCAATGATGTCCTCTCCCAGCTTGAAGGCGGGTTTGAAGAGATAACCACCTGTCAGTGACCTTGCAGGGAGGTCTAATCCCCCCTGGCCAAACTAGTACAGACAGGCTTTAAAGCCTACAATGACTTACTTGTAGGCATGCTACTGATGCATCAGAGAAGTCAATGGTACCAATGATGTCCTCTCCCAGCTTGAAGGCGGGTTTGAAGAGGCAGAACTTGGCTACGGCTCCCTGTGTGTTGGTGATGTTGTACGAATCTGAAATGAAATGTCAAATAAAAAATTATTTCGCGATTGCAAGCATGAATTGATGATATTGTAGCATGTATGCAAGCGTGTAAACGAATCCACAGATAACATAGGTACCTTTTTAGAAATACAGTTTTGATTTATTTTTTAGTATTTGTTTTCTTCCTCTTTTTAAATTTTTTTTTTTTTTTTACCATGGCTACCCTCCACATTTCAGTACACTGCCTTGTTCATTTTATTAAACAACTACGAAACTGAAAGATTTGATAAAAATTTCTTGCTCAAAACCATTTTACTGGGCACATGATGAATAACGATACATTGATATGTAAGTGAAATGTTAAAGTACTTTCACCTGGCAACAAATTTTTCTGTGAAACATCTCTCTATCCCCCCAGCCCTGTCTCTCTCCCCTTCTTTCAATTCATCCTGACTTGACATTCACAAATAAATAGCCACAAGCATGCCCTCAAGTTGGTCTTTCTTCTCTTTTCCAAACCAGTCCTTCTCTCAGTTTGTAATATAGAGATATCGACTGCTTCAAGAGGCCAGGCTGTTTGATATGCTCAAGAGAACTCTCAAGAGTCTATAAATCAGCCAGACTTCCAGTATTAAAGCAGTCGATATGTCTTTTATATGCTGAATTCAAACAAAAATCTACCAAGAATTCTTACCTTATCCTTTAATTGAGTAAATATTGGTTAAAACATCATGGAAAATCTGAGAAACTGTCTGTTTATCTTTGCCGGAAAAATAACTGAAATTTTTTATCAGTTGGGAATCGCAGATAAAAAGCACTGTATGGTGTCTAATCACACTTACTTGGGCTCTTTCTTGAGGTGATGGTAGTAAGTATCTGCACTGCTCTGTCTAGGAGTGTATTCTTGGGCCTATCACCTTCTAAGAATGGATTCGCTGCGTCTGTATGATTTGCTCCTTCAAATATCGTCGCCTCATCAAGACCTGTACAAATCATTGAGAAAATGTATGAAAATTTTTCCTGTACAATGTTTGATTTGCTTAATAACCCTTGCTTTTAAAATTAAATAACACTTTATTTATGTACCTATCTAATTACCTCTTGATGTTATGAACAATCTGAGCATCAATGACAGAAGGACAGTTTTCTTATTGACTTAAATGTAAGGAATAAAGAAAGTGCTACGAAAATGGAGTTATGATCAAAGTTAGCCCACATTATAACTTAATCAAATTTTAAAAACAAGAGGTATTTGGAAAAAAAGATTTAGTGAATATAAGGTGTGCAGTGATCACATAATTTACTGGAATGTCTCTCAACTCAGATCTACCTTTATGAGGGGGGGGGGGGGGGGGGGGGGAGGGGGGCTTAACTCACACCTTTCCATATTGAATCCATTTTTTAAAGCAGAACTGCACTACTTGTAGCTACTTGCGCCCTCTATATAGCAAACAATGCCTAAGCGGTACCTGTTGGTCCCCCATGATCCTCTTTTACTTATGTTAATTACGAGCTAATTTGATGAGATAATCACTTGTCAGTGACCAGCACAGAGGTTTAATCCCTCCCGGCCAAACTAGTGCAGACAGGCTTTAAATAAAGAAAGATATGCAAGCTTACCGTATAGCACCATCAGTCTGAATGGGACCTTGATGAGTTTGATAGGGGAGCCAATCCTCTGGACACCGATGGTCACTTTGTAAGAATACTTGACATCTTGACCTCTGTATGATGGAGGAGCATCTCTAGGAATCGTCTCGGAGTAAATGACTGAAATAAAAACAACATTGAGAGATGTAAATACATATTGACACATCATCACCACCACCACTACCACCACAACCACAACCACCAACACCACCACCACCACCACCACCATCATCATCATCACCACCATAATCATCATTCTGTTCAAACTTACAAAGGTATTGGAGGTAAATTGCGAAGACTGATTGTGATTATCCTTTACATTCTTTTTTCTCTTTTTTACTAAAATAATCCATCACAAATGAAACAACTGTTACAGGTTACAGCTAATATCAAGTCCTTCCATTCAATCAACAAAGTAAGTTCAAATGCACACACAAATGCTTCATTTTAACTGGTTCAGCAGCACATCTTGAATTGTAAAATATAGAATCAAGGAAGAATAAAATTAACATAAACTCACTGGTTTTTGTTTCTCCTGGTTTCATCTTGAGATCACAGAATAAAATCTTGGGTTGGGTCAGTAGAATACAGACACCTTTCTCACCTGAAAAGAGGAAAATAGAAATGCTCATCATCAGTGTTAAAATAATTTTCTGTTCGCTGGAGCTGTTTAAGGATTATATGGATGTTGTATATAAGTGTAACTTCAAAATTATATTTATTTATTTTATTGTTTATTTAAACCAGAGCTCTTTTAGAGCTTACCAGAGCTAAATATCTCACCACTCCAGTGTATTTTGTTTGCTACTCACAATCTTGTCTATATAAACAGAATGCTTAGCAACCTCAACAACCTTAAATTGTTATACCTCACCTCAGGCAATATTCTAGGGGCTTTGGATGAATATATGAACAAAAGATGAATGGTATGTTCCTGAGGGTATAGCTTAAAGCAGAACTTTTCAACCATCAACATCAATCATACTCTTTGCACTGCTTTTTTATTAGGGAGATTGTTTTTTATAATAAAACATTTTTAAAGTCCATCAATCAATCAAATAAAGATGGACAGACGTACAGAGCGGACAAGATTCAATCCACTCAATGCAGATATGCACTGGACTGCATCTATTATCAAGAAACTATCATTCCCAATATCTGGTTATTAAATATTGAAGGTTATTAAGCAATTGTGATTGATTGAAATCAATTGTAAGTCCTCTAGTAAATTGCAAACTTCTAGATCGTATTATTGTGAATGATATCAATTTGTTGTGATCAATACAGATCAATTTATAGAAAGAGAAAACCTACGTCTATGGTCTGGGAGTGTTCTTGATTATATTCTGTTCTATTTTAGTGTACGGAAATGTACAGAAATATTCCCTATTTTGTTCACATCTTAAAAGATTATTATTTAAAGTAAGCTTCATGCATTTTGTATATTTTATGTTTAATGATGCTGCCTATTATGCGTATGAATGTATCTAGTATATTTATCCTTTTATATGTTATTTATTTGATGTCTACATGTATAATGCTGTTTTTAACCATCATTCAGCTGCAAGAACGTCAGGTTGAATAAACCCATATTGAATTGAATTAAATTGAATTCTATGAGTTGCTACATGTATGCTATTACCTCTACTTGCTGCAAAGCTTGTATTGCTGGAAGACTGGATGTTCTCCCATTCCTCCGAAGGTCTCCTTGTGATTGGTTGCGGAGGAATAATGACCTTTGACTCTTTCACATTGCACTGGCAATGGAGCTGAGCACTGGCCCATGCAAGACACTCAGGTTGACTGTACACACATGGTAAATGGAGCAAATATTAGACAAACAGTAATAATGGTTATAATAATAATAGCATTTTCAAAAGTGATCATACAAATTATGCTCCAATACCATCCCAACATGATTTTCATTTCATACACCTATTAAAGTGGATAGTGGCAGATGCAGATAAATGTATAACCTAAGGCAATTATTCCATACCAAGGCTAAAACCCTTGGCCTTCACATCTCCAATTATGTTTAAACCACTCAACAATACACATTTAAGTCTTGTAAAGATATTTGATATCAAATCTACATGTATTTAAAATGAACATATACAACCTATTTTTACCACTCACCCCCACCCCCCCCCCCCCCCCCCAATATTTGTTACATGTCCCTATTAATCATAATCAGAAGTCACTGAGTTTTATCAGTTTATTATTTCCTATTTCTATCTGTCAAAGATTTGTACTTGTACCAAATTTAGTCTAGACTACAGGATAAACAGAAAATTATAAAGAAGGTTAGAAAAAGTAGTCCCATAATGTCTATGGAAGCTATTCACTTTTCTACTAACCCAAAACTGGCAAAAGCTTTAGTTAACACTACTAAATCAATAATTTGATCCACTTTAAAACGTATGAGAGAGAGAGAGAGAGAGAGAGAGAGAGAGAGAGAGAGAATGAGAGATAGAGCAAGATCTTGATCTCTTAGGAATGACAGAAGCTGAAGACAAATGAAAATATTGATAAAAGTACTGAAAAAAGGGAGCATCAAAGAAGTGATATGAGAACAACATATTACCCTGAACCTGTGGCTTCTGGGCATGAGAATGTTATTGCACATTCAATGGTTTCCCCAGCAAGAAAGGCTGTGCCTCTCGTTAAGAATGCTGTAGCATCGATCATGATGGAAATCTGAGGAGAAAACAAAACAAAACAATCAAGACATTTGAGAAAAGATAACATTCGGCTGTCATGGATAGCAAGCATAGGGGATCATTGAAATCTTCTAACAAATGAGGATTGTATGAGACATATTTTGGCGCTAGAGCACTTTCGAATTGGGCGCCTAAAAATGTAAAATGTGATTCCTGTGATTTCTTGCATTAAATGAAATGCAATGAAAAGACATGTTTTAATGCGTCTCTGCTACACCTGATACCATTTTCTCCAACAAGGCCCTAACTTCCCTTCCAATTGTAACAAAATATCGCAAGCTTTATCATCGCACCAATATCTTATAACCCTGAGGGAATGGCAGCTAGCGATAGCCAATAACTAATTGAATAAGAAGGGCTCTTATCTGCGCCAATTTAGGAAAATGAGGCTGCAATTCGCCGAGATCGGATGAACGTTAATTAGACTATGAGCAAGCGCTAAATGTATTGTAAGCTTAAAGTTTGATGTGATAAGGCTACAATCACCCCAGTATAGCCGACAGAAGTATGACTGTATCTTTATCCTAGTTAATGTCATTTATAAATGTCTTAAACTTGCATGTACGTATTAATAATGAAGCCGTTTCGCCACGCCCATGGCCATGGGACGAGTCGGACGCGCCGGAGAGTAGCTGTGCAGTCGGCCGGTAGTTCCCCGTACACGTCACCGATCACAGTGAGTGAGTGACGCAGCTCTACCCGGTACGGTCGTATAACGAAATGAAATTACGAATTATAAATACAAATGTGTACATATTTCTTCTTATTTTTTTAATTAAGTGAGAAAAAATTACATCTCTTAACATTAATGGGTATACATTAAACCACTGTTTACACAAAAGGTTACCAAAATCATTAGTTAAATACCTTTTTCTTGTACGAATTTCTCTCCAAGTCACAACAAAACACTCGCAAAGCTGAATGTTAGTCGAACAACCGATTGAATAAATGTTGTCAATTTTGCAAGCTTGCTATCTACTAAAACAAACACGGAATTTTAAATATAAAAATATCTTTTAAAAGTAAACAAACTAAATAAAAATATATGAAAAATATATATAAATATATAAATATATTTATTATTTTAATTTGTACTAATATATGCCTAAAATAGGTAAAAATTACATTTTGTATACTGGCACTTCATAAGAAGAACTCTAAAATTATAGCCTGCAAAGTTCAGCCAATCTAAAGGCTTGTAAAGTCATTTAGATGTTGTTTTCAGAAACCCTTGACAAATTTCAATGATTTTCAACGGTAATCAGCATTAGTTTATTACATTTTACTTGATAAGTAATCACTGTATTGCAGGTCTATTTATTTTACCCGAAATTTGTTCTGTGTTCCGTTTTGATTTAAATTGGGCGGCAACATTTTTCCTTGCCCCTCCCCCCCCCCCCTCCACCCACAACCGATCAGATGTTGGATGTCTCCATACTTTGAATCTCACATAATATGTATTTTTTAAGTGACCTTATAGCAGGCTCAGAGTTGTTCCTTTTGTTCCAACTTAAAATCACATATAACACTTATGATATCTCTTATATTCTGTGTGCAATTAATGTATGCCACTATGCCCGTTATAAATACCTTAACCCTGCCCCCCCCCCCCCCAAAAAAAATGTCAATCAATTTGTTCCTTTCGCCTTGAACGTTTTGAAAATTGGACCCCTTAAAACGTGAGAAACAGAAAATTTCTGGAAATATATAAATCAATCTAATAGTAGGAAAGTCCCTGCCAGGGTGCCTGACAGAAGAACTCCTCATCCCAAGCTAAGGGGTTTATCCAGGCCTGCATTTTCATTGTTTGGTGCTTGCGACATCTGTCAATCTTATCTCATCTGAGAGGCACCATAATAATATCTCAATAATTGCAATAAATTATATTCCTAATAGGCTAGTTTAGAGTTTAGGGAATCCCGCGGGCCAGTGCCGCCACCCTGTTGCACCACCACCACCATGATTGATTGATTGATTGATGGATTGATTTTATTCCCCAAGTCCCAATATACAACACTATAAAAGAATAATATTAACAGATCAAAATTAAGTCAGCTCGAACAGGATATTAACCCAAGAAAGCTTGAAAGCTTATTTCTAGTGGGGTCCCCGACATACATGTACAACATTATAGTAAGTTAAATCGTATTATTTATTTTTATTTTTATTTATTTATTTATTTATGCATGTTCACAATTTCACAATTCATTGAAGTTAACATCACATGAAAATTAATATAGATGACAAATCATTTTCAATTTTACAATACATTTGAATTAACTTCACGTGAAAAAGAATATAACATTGTTTTATCAAAGACAAGTTGCAACTTATATACAGTTTGAAGAATGAACACACAAAGGTGATGAAACATAAGCAAATAGAGCTTGAATCGTTACAACACCTTTCAAATATATAATATATGACAAATAAAATTCCTAAAGTTTGTAGTGAACTATTTACACTATTTACAAAGTTTAAAAAAAGAAAGAAAGAAAAAATTCGTTAGGCCTAGTAACAAAATTATGTTAGATTTAATTAGAACTGATAAATAGATTATAATGTAAGTAATATCTTACATCTGTGAAATGATAATACATTTGAGTGCTCTTCTAAAAGAATTTACAAACAGATAAGAAAAGAAAAAAAATATAAAAGATAATTATGATGACAATTATAATAGCAACATTAAACTAATGATGATAGAAAAAAGTACAAGAAGAAAAAGACAACCATCAACCGTCAACCATCAACCATCACCACCACCACCACCACCACCACCACCACCACCACCACCACCACCACCATCACCACCACCACCATCACCACCACCACCATCACCACCACCACCATCACCACCACCACCATCACCACCACTACATTACTACGTACGTACCACCACACCACCGCCACCAGCACACCATGCCATCACCATTACCACCACCCAGGCACAGATCCAGGATTTTTAGGGGGCCCAAATTTTTAAATTATGAGAGCCAAATATTGGTGCGTAACAGGAACCAGTAGTGGCGTAATGAGCAAAAACGTTTTTGGGGGGCAGACAAAACAAATCTGCATCACCCCACTCTTACATACAGGTCTCGCTGAAAGTGGGTGGGGTGGCTTAATTTACGATCAGGTACATTGGCGTAGACAGGGGCGTAGACAACGGGGGGGGATGAGGGGGATGCATCCCCCCCACCTCACAAGGTGGGGGGGATGGCATGTACAATCATCCCCCCCAGGTTTTGGGGAATGATATTTGCTTACTTAATAAGTCATAATGATGATAATAATAGTAATAATAATAATGATAACAATTATAATATTAATAATAATAATAATTATGATGATGATAATAATAATCCTCATCATTATTGTAATTGTGTTTATTGTTATTAGCCGCATTCACACGGTGAAAGCCAATTCAGACGGTAAAAAAAAGGAAAATCTTACAAGTATTTTGTGGTTATCTTGTGGTTTGGAAACCACAAGATAACCACAAGATTAAACAGGCGCGGATCTACGGGGGGGGGGGGGGTTAGGGGGTTTAACCCGCCCCCCTTGGGCGGCCCAAAAAACAAACAAACAAAAAAGGAAAAAAAAATGGAAAAAAAAAGAAAAAAAGAAAGAAAAAAGAACGCACGCTGGAGAGAAACCCTTTCAAGTGCAAATATTGTGAGAAGATATTCAACTCATCTGGTAACTTAACCAAACACATGATAACTCTGGATATAACTGTGTATTTAACTGTTACTTGATTTAAAAAGACGTTATCATGCACTGCTTTTTATGGTCTCCATTGTGTTAATAGATGCCAGGAAAACATCACTTACGGGGTTCAAATAAACACCCAAAAAAAAATCGGCTCGCCGCTTCGCGGCTCGTGGACGATGCTCCGCATCGTCATTATTGGTCAACCCCCCCCCATTAGCAAAAAGCTAGATCCGCCCCTGAGTCATCCCCCCAGGTGTACGAACCTGTCTACGCCACTGGGCGTAGAGTCTAGAAGCGGAGCCCCTGGAAGCTCAGGGGTTTTCGGCATTTAATTACGGTCAAAATGAACATATTTTAATAACCTATTTGTGACACTGGCAGGACACTAATTGGTGTGGGGTCCAGAGGGCGGAGCCCCCATAAGCTCAGGGTTTTTTAGACATTTGATTACAGTCAGATTATTTGATAACTTATTTGTGACACTGGCAGGACACTAATTGGCCTGGGTTCCAGGGGCGGAGCCCCCAGAAGCTCATTTAAAGCATTAAATTACCGTCAGATGAGCATTTAGGGGCCTGCCTTTGGGCCCTTTGAGGTCGGGTCCAGGGGCAGAGCCACCGGAAGTTCAGAGGTTTTAGGCATTTAATCAAGGGCAGATGAGCATATTATGAAACCTCATTATTTTCAGCAATATTTGTAAATTATTATACCGTATCGAATTATGAATAAACCACGTTTGAATTTTATTGGGGGGAGTGCTCCAAGCTCCACTTTTATTATCTTCTTTCTTTCCCTTTCTCTCCTGTTTCCACTTCCCTTATTTTCCTTCTCTCTCTCTAAATCTCTTTTTTGTGCAGGGGGGGGCAAGGCCCGCCCCCCCCCCCCTGGATCCTCGCCTGCCACCACCACCACTAACATTACTACCGCTACCATCATCACCCAGTTATTCACGCCTACTCAGTTTTATTTCTTTTTCTTGTTCCATATCCACTGACTAGTGTCTTCTTATAGAAATTCACACGAGTAGTAGATACCGAGGTGTACCGTACTGGGAGTACAAGGAGTCGCTGGTAGTTGGGTGTGGTCGTTTTCCAGAGTTCTCATTGATAGCGTTTTCGACGAATTGTGAAGATTGCCCTCTCTCGGCTACGGCCGATTCTATGTTATCTCTAAATAACGTACTCTCATAGTGGCTTGCTTGTCACCATACTATGATAAAAGCTATTTCAACAGCTAGTGGCGAAGAAACTTGCAAGGGACGATCCACGAATCACACGTCGTGATATTCGGGAACTCACTACGCAAAGTTTATTGACATTGTCAAAAAGCTGTTGAATTCTGTTCGCGCCATAGTGTGAATATGAATGTTTAGGGCTTTGTTTCACAGACACATTGTACGGTTGAGATATTTTGTAATCCTTTCATAAGGAAGGATTATTTACATCTCGCCAGAATTTTTTGAAACGTCATTATTCGTGAACTACCACCTGTTGTTTGAAGCTGGTCGAAGTCCCGCCTTGTCCGATCCGCGCGCTCGTAACGTACATGCTTACAGTTCATTCATTCGTGCAGCGCAGTTGATTTCCCCAGTCAAAACATCGTGCGGTCGGCCGCTCCCATATTTTCCAACTTTACTTCGTAGACTACACTGGATTCTTTAGTGGATATTTTGGATCATTTTACCCTTTCATGTTGTAATACTAGCTAAGATGGCGACGGTTGCACATAATGGTAACGGGATAGCTACAAATGGGAGTGTCTCCAGTGATGATTCCCCTGATGGGCGAGTTTCAAACGAGTATGACCGTGAGTATTGCGTGGGAAATTTGAAAGATATGTACGGGGAGTTGACCTGTTGACTCGCCCGGCCCATGGGCGAGGCGAGGTAGACACGTGTATGTAGTGCTCGCCTAGAGAAATATGGGCGGCTGCCAGGGGCAATGCTGTTATTACTACCCCCTGTATAAAGCTGCATTGTAATGTTTCATTTACACAGTCACAGTATCTTTAGAATCAAACAGACGTCTAAATTTCTAAATTATTTTGAAACACTGCCCAATTCTGTATAGTGTAGACTACTGCAGACCTCCATCACAAATAGACTTTCTAGCGAATCTTCAACATTTCAAGATTGTTGTTAACTTGTCAAATTGCTCATTTGTGATGGTTCAATTCACCCAAGTTTGTGTTTGCTTTAGTATTATTATTCCTCTTTGTCATTTTTGTTTTGTTTTTATTTCTATATCTTCATAGATCCTATCAAACTATTGGAAATGAATGTTAAAAGACAGCCAACCAATTAGCAATTTTTTAAAACAAACTCAACATCTGCAAGAATTACACATTGAACTGGCAGTCCACTGCCTTGGTATGTCTACTGATCGTGTTAATGTCAAGTTGTCAGCATGGTAATCTAGGCCTACAACTAGATGGATCATTAAAGAAAAAACAAGTTTACATTTTAAAAAAGTAATGAAATTCATGTATTTGAGAGAAAATACTTGAAAAAAGACTTGAAAAGACAAAAATAACCTTACTATGTATGGCGAAAATTGTAAAATATGAAGTCCAATTTTATTTTTATTCTGTTTTTTACTCATCTGTATTTCTGTGTCTGAATGAATATTTGCAATATTTAGTTTTTCACTTTTGTGTTCAACTACATGCATGTGTATCTTTTCTCACCATCTGTCTGTTTAATCTGAGAGACATGACACACAATGAAGGGCAAATATGTATGAATTTTTCAAAGAAATTATTAAATTTATATAAAATTGAATGCAGAGTTGCATATACTGGTAGGGAAAATCATTAAGGCACACAATTCTTTATCCTTAATGGTTTAATATTCTCTGCAAATCCTGTTTTATCTCACCCCCATTTGTTTCTAAGTTCATTAAACCAACTTGATGACAAAATGGGCTTCCTCTTCATGCCAAGCATGAAGGGCATTAGAAGCAGTCAGGGATAAAGGGGAATCCCCAATTAATATGTACTCAACTACTACTAAAAATCATGGGGGTTCCACTTTCAGTACACATGGACTCCCAAATGTTACCCCATTGCCTCCTGGAACAGGACAGTTCCTTTATTAAGGCTATGGGAATTAGAGAATCCAGTAGTCAACAGGTTAACTCTGGACCTCAAAGTGTTGAAATTTACATTGTAACTCTGTACATGTGTCTACTAAATAATGGGGAAAATCACTGGGCAGTCTTGGTCAACTTTGGCTTATACACCACACCATGTACCACATGTACTCAAGACAACGTGGTAGACTTCAGTTTCGCTCCACAGCAAATAAAGAGTTACCCAAAGGCCAAAGCAGTTCAGTGTTGTCTTTTAGTGTTTACAAAAAACAAAACTTTTTAGTCTGTTTCATGTTGTTCATTTACTTGTAAAAGATGATTTAATTGGAAATCAAAATCTCTTAAATTGGCAATGGTGACTGGAGAGTAATTTCCTTTTAAAATAATGTTCTTGTATTTACAATTTGGCAATTTTTTGTTGCATTGCGTATTGTTTTATTCACATTGGTTCATGTATTTGATGTGTCTTATGTAGTGCTGTAACATCACGGATATCTCCAATTCCGTTTAACCGCCAGTCAAAACCGGACGGTTTTCGGTTAAACGATTTAAAAAAAAAAAAAAAAAAAAAAAAAAAAAAAAAAATCGTTTTTTTTTTTTTTTTTTTTTTTTTTTTTTTACCGACTCTGTCGGCAACTTTCATTTAACTGCGAGGTGCATTTAAAGGGGCCGATTTGTGCTTGTGAACTTGTCACAAATAATAGTAACAATGTTGTTTTTAGAAGAATGTGTAAGATCATTAATATAAATTAAAAACAGTAGAGGACCTAGGACAGAACCTTGTGTAAAAGTTGGATGAATTATTATTATAAACTACATATTGAGATGATGAGATCTATTACAAAGATTACTTTCAAACCAAGATGACAGACAAATTGGAGTGTTGTTCTAGTTTTAGAGTGGTGAGTCAACACACAGATTACTGAGCTGGGAGACATTGCCAGGCATAGTGCCAGGTGGAGGGGCATAAATCGAAACTTTAAAAAAAAAAAAAAAAAAAAAAAAATCGGGAAAACGAAACCGTCCAATTGAAAACGGAATCCGCCATGGGCGGTCGGATACCGGACGGTTAAACGTTTGACTACAGCACTAGTCTTATGTGAGAGCAAAAGAGAAAGGGTGTATTTGAAGGCAAAGCAGATTCATATACAATGTAGACCTTCCAAATAATTTTGAAGTGCTATGAGGTTTTTTTTTTTTTTTTTTTTTTTTGGGGGGGGGGGGGGTCTGTGTGCAAGTGTCAAGTCTTTACATGTACATGTACATGTATGTGCTTTAATATTGATGTATTAATGTGTAGAGAGGATTAGCATTTAATGCGACTCATGCCTTCTCATTAATCTCCCACACGTCATTTTAAGTTGTCATTGTTAATGTTATATTGTAAATGGATATTATTTTTTGTAAGTCATGATGTCCAAGTTTTTTTTAATGAAAGTTGAAAATGAAATAACTGTACTGGACTATTACTATTTTGTGAATATCTCTTTAATAGATGAGGAGGCTGATATGCCTCAGAGAGCTTCGGCCGATCAGATGGACGCAGAGAGACTCAAGAGTATAGCCTATCAGTATCTCTGTCATCTTGAAGAAGCTAAGAAGTAAGTAGTCCTCCTTTCATCATTCACTGGAAGTACACATATTCATGTATTTATTCATCTGCTTAGAAAGGCCACCTGTCTGCAGTGGCCACTTTTTATGTTTCCCTTGGGTGGCTTCAATAGACATGTTTGACTGTTGTTGTTTTTTATGGCGTTTTCCATCATCATTGGATGATTTGCACCAGGCAATGTGAGAGGGCGTTGTTTCTGGTCCTCTATTGGTATTTAAAGCTCTATCAAATCTTTAGAAATTGTGTTCATGAAATTGACTAAATCAAAATTAGGGTTTGTGATGGACAGATAGTACATTCAAACAGCATTTATATAAACATTGGAGGAAAAAAATATTGCAGTGAACAATTCCACGGTTCCGTATATTACAGCTGTGGAAACCACTTCCAAGGGCTCTGTAATAGAGTTGGTAACAAGGCTGTGAAATTTCATTGACAAGTTTGTTGCTTTGTTGCATGAAAATCTCACTTTTAACTCACAAACGCTTGAAAAAATACATGTAGTATTTTGTACACTGATCAAAGATATATAGTGGTATGCACATGTATACATGTACATATTTCATTAATGAACTGAGATGTTGATGGAAAAGTAAATGATAATTTGTCAATGCTGAAGGTTTGTCTCAAAGACGTGTATCAACATTTTAAGTCTCTGTTAGAAGAGAGAGAGCTCTCTCTCTCTCTCTTAATTGACGGCTGCATCTCTTTTATTCTGGTTTAGCTTTTACTATTCTAGATTATGAATCTCAACAGTGACTCATTGAAGGCTTACCTTTACTCTGTCAGCACAAATACCTCAAAATACCTCCCCGTGACTAATCATACACATTCACAAAGCTACAAATTGGGTAAAAAGTCTTCACCCCAGCCGAATTACGAGATTATTTGTATTTGTGTACAGTTTACAAATTCTGTGCCACATCAGGAAAACTATACATTTGTACATGTAGATTCAGTAGTTTAGAATAAAAGCGTTGCTTGTTCAAGCGTGCCCTGGGTCTTTGTCATGCTGTGTGTTGGTATTTGGTAGGCATTAGGATTGTGACGGTTATGAGCAACACAAACTTACAAATGTGTGTCGTTGAAGTTGCTGCATGTACAGTAGATCCATTGATTTTTGTTGATGTTAATTTGTTAGGTTACAGTGTGCCTGGATTGCATTGCTGTGAAAGGGGAATTTAGTGAAGGTTTGTGTCCTTTGTGGATCTGCATGAACACACATGCACAAAGTACAGAGTATACTACATGTATATAGGAAGTAGACCATTTAAGCTACAGTCCCATATACGTCCCGGACCGTCCCGGACCATCCCGGACCATCCCGGACCCCATCCGGGGTGATCCGGGATTCGGTCCGTGTTGACACCGTGTTGGCACCGGGGTGGTCCTGGATGGTCCTGGATGGTCCTGGATGGTCCTGGATGGTCCTGGGCGGTCCGGGAGTCGACCCCGGATGTTTTTGACGGTCAAAAACTGCCGGGGTGGTCCGGGACGGTCCGGGACAATAGTTTGATCCGGGGTGATCCGTGTAGCCACCGTGCTGGGTCCGGGGTCATCCGTAGTGGCGCCGGGGCGGTCCGTGTTGATCCGTGGCAGTCCGGGAGTGAGTTATTGACCGCCCAGGACCATCCAGGACCATCCAGGACCACCCCGGTGCCAACACGGTGTCAACACGGACCGAATCCCGGATCACCCCGGATGGAGTCCGGGATGGTCCGGGACGGTCCGGGACGTATATGGGACTGTAGCTTAAAAGCATCACACTTTTTTGAACAAAACATCCCGGACCATCCCGGATCACCCCAGACCATGGTCCGGGATGGTCCGGAGTGGTCCGTGCTCGTCCGTGCTGGTCCGGCTTTATATGGGACTGGGGCTTTAGGTCTTCATTATTTCTGTGCAGTACCAGTATAAGAAAACATCCAGGGATGCCAGTTTTCAGGCAATATGCTTCAATTCAGGCCCTGGAAAGTTATTTTCAGAGTTCAGACCATAGTTTACCATAGGTTTTTTGTGTACAAAATAGCTCATTCTAGGTGATTTTCAGGCCCTCTGATCAATTCCAACTGAAGATCTTTCAGAGGTGAATCTCTATAATGTAGAGCTCTATCACTAAATCTTTAGAAATTGTGTTCATGGAATTGAGTAAAATAAAATTAGGGGTTGTTAATGCAAGAGGGTAATTATGGTCGTCATATTATGCAACAAGCCTGGGAAGAGAGAGAGAGGGTGTACACATAACTACTAGCTACACTGTAGGTACACTAACACTTTTCCCGGTATTAGTAAGATAATGGTACATGTATTTGTCACTTTTATGATCTAGTGAAAAAGAAAAGAAAGTGACATGCAATGACACCATTTCAGTAAGACACTCGCCCAAGTTTGGGTGCTTGGAATTCCCAATTTTTTTCAGGAAATCTCATTATTTATGCATACTGCATATTTATCATGGTGGTAATGAAAATTATTTGTTTATTTATAGCATCCTTCCAGTTACAAGTAATTGGATCAAAGCAGGTTGTAGTCTACTCCTACATTTTAAACAACATTGTTATTGTTTGTACTGTTTGTACAGTTGTGTACATTACTATAATGTTACAGTTTGATATATTAGACATTGAAGATAAAGACCAGTTATGGTCATGCGATTGCATCGTGAAAGAAACGTTGAGGAATCGATCACAAAAGGTTGATCATCTAGCATATAAGTATTGGTGTGTACTGCAAGGTTCTGGAATCATCAAAATGATAAGAAATTTGGCCCAGTCTTCGTAAAGTTACAAGCACTATACACAGAAAGATGTATATGGGACTATACGCACATGTGCATGACACGTGCGTTTATCTCTCACACACCAATAGATAAACTAATTTACCAAATATATCAATTAGTAGGTGGTTTCCCTGCAAAATTTGTATCATAGTCAAAACATATTCTTTTACATGATTGGTACAATAAGAGCTTCCATTTCATTTTTTGAAATTGGGGCGTTTCCAATACTGGTCTTTACCTTAAAGCCTAGGTTTGGAATAGACAGGTTTACTAATGTATTCAAATTGTATGCAAACGTTTAAAAAACAAAGATTGTTCTTGAATCTTGACATCCTGAGGGATTGCCTGGCATAGCAACGTGTAATGTATTTATACTGGATTCCCAGTAGTTCATTCAGAAATAACAGGTTAATGGAGTAACTTGTCAGTAGGTCCCCAGGAAAGAAACCTCCAGAACTTTGAATGTACGGGTATTAGTAAACAGGTCTATTTTTTTAGAAATCTGGTGTCTCATCAATTTGTTTCAAGCTTTTGGGGCTTCTCTGGCTCAATCGGCCACTTTTTCTTACATATTTATATACCTGGTATGCATCGGGACTTAATTAATTTGCCCAGAGTCTAAGAAAAGAAGTAGGGAGCCCCGTATACAGCTTGTGAATGTGAGGAATGGGTATGTATGGCTACATACATGTACGCTTGGATCTTTAGAATGTGAGGTGGAAGTAGGATCAAGAAAAAGAAGGAAAAGATCTGTAAGCTTCTTAATGGTATAGTATCACTCATTGGGGCTTTGTGACTCATAATACCCTACAGAATGCCAGTGGTTACATGCATCCAGGCTTAAGTTTAAAGGGGAGGTTCACTAGATTGTCAATAAGATTTTAATGTACATTAATGTAGATTTGCCTATCAGAGTTTAGATTTGCTGTTTTTCATTGAAAACAAAATTGTCTTAATTCACGATTATGACTATTCTTCTTGTCATTCATACATCCACTCCAGGCACACTAAACATAGACAAACATGTTTACATGATTTTTTTTTGTTTATGAAGTTTGCTCTAAAAACTTTTGTAGGATTGAAGCGTGTCTGGAAATGGACAGATACATGTAAATGGGTCTGTATGCACATACTTGTATTTAGATGGCTCAAGCTTATGTTATGCCCTGCCTACAACTTTGAAATGGCTTAGAATATTTTGTACTTTATCTGATTCCATACACATTTCAATGCACTTGACAATACACATTTGTTAAAATGCATTGCTTGCAACGCAGGTCACTCTCACAATGGAATACAAACTTACAAAGTATAGCACATACATGTACATGTTATACTCTTAGTGTTTTTCTTTTTTATATTGTGGAAAAGATATCCCTATTTGTAAAAGCATGTGCAGGTAGTGTCAAATTCTTGATTCCAACAAGAGTTACTGCAAGTCACTACATGTACATGTTCCTGTTGATTATTTTGAACACATTCTGAAAAGTCTAAAGTGTAATTCCCTGTTTAAATTTTTGAGTGCAATAAAAATAATGATAAAAGGGCAAGGGTTATCCGCTTTTAATTTGGTTGAATTAAATGTAAGTGAACTCTAAAATTGTTTAAAAAAAGAAGAAAAGAGAGAGAGAGAGAGAGAGAGAGAGAGAGAGAGATACCTGTATGTGCAATCAAGTTGCATTCACAAATTTTCTTGTTTAGTAAGAAGTGTTTCTTATTTGCCTTACAGTGGAACGGCATCACTGGCTCACACCATATTGAATTAATCAAATTTTGAGACATTTTCTCTCCAACTATGGTGAAATGAAGCCTCACTATTGATATGATTTAAGTAATAGTTGAGTGTCATCAGTTTGGTTATTGAAATATTGTTTGTTTAAATTAATACCCAAATTAGGTCATGCATGCCATTTTAAACATTGACACTGTGGTTGTGTGGTATTTCATGTTGTGCCAGTTTCTATCTGAACAATTGAAGCATATTTTGTGAAACCACAGCTATCCATGTTTGTGTTTTTTCTTTCTGCAATATCTTTCCAAACCTGATGGTCTAATGCTCTTTAGATATTGGGTTGCAACCTTACTGGCTAAAAGCCCATTCTTACTGGTAGCATTATGTTACCACGGAACAAACAGTATCCTGATGTATCGACGAGAGGCCTTGTTTCCATTATCCTGATTTTTCAAAGTATCCCAGTGCCTACATGTACATGTACACGTAAGCCCACAAATTTTGAAAGTGTCCAATCGAAAATAGCTCAACCATGCTTGTACATGTATTTGCAGTGAAGACGCAAATATTTTGGGTTATTTCAATGATGCATTTGAAAAATCAGCTTTACCTGTTGTCCCAGGCAATACATTTGGGCTCTTATGCTTTGTTCAGGCTAATTCTTTTTGTGAGAGGGAATAAATGTAGGCTGTAGCTCCACTTGACGTAAAAGAAACTGGAACTTCAATATCAGACTACTTTATGTTTTAGAAGAGCAATTTGAGGCCAGCTTTCTCATTATTGGTCCTATTTGTTTCAAGCTTTCCCCATTCTGTTTCTCTTATTTTTTGCTTTCGTACAAATGACTTATTACAAGGGTTGGATTGGCGTTATTAAAAGCTGGAGCTTGCTCTGTCTAATGGAAACATGCCCTATGTTACCAGGTATACCCACAAGGACAGCCTCTCATCTTAGATTACTCCCATGTTTACACATTATCTCTTTCCCCCATTTCTTTTTGTCTAAGCTTTTCAATTTGTAGGGCCTTGGTGCATGGTGCACACCAGGAAATAGGTTGTAAAATGATTTAGGGCTCTGTTCCCCAGTCAGTTTGTGGTGAATTTTAGGTTCACCTTATGGGGTTTTCAGTACATTTTCTTCTCATTGCATGCATAGTGGTGGTTGACAGAGGGGTTGCGCACCACACAAGACTTGTCATTCCTCTGCTGTGTTTTAGCAGTGGGATTGTGCCCATCGGGGCTTGATGGGAGAATCCTGGTTGCTCCTTGTAATGTAAGGAACAGTAGCAAGGAAGCTACTATGACAGTGATGTGATCTATAGAGTCCTTGCTTGTCAAGGGGTTGTAAATTCAACAGGGCGGTGTTAGGTTTGGGAGAGGGCTGATATGTGGACTAGCTTGCAATCTGTCATCATGGCATGAGGATGTGTAGATTGTGTACACTAGAATAGACTCAAGGATGTTTTGTACTTGTAAGGTGAAAGGAAGGAGGTGGGATTAAAAGACAGAAGAGAATGATTGAAAACATTAAGAAAATGTTTTGACTGAAAATATTGGTACATGGCAAAGCTCATTCAAACTCTGGTTTAGGTTATCAAGTTATTCTAAGGTCTAAAACTCTAAATGGTGTTCTCAGGCGCTACCATAACTGCCAGTTTACATAGGCTCCTGACAGTTGAAATGTCCCGTATGCAGGTCATATTAGAAGATACACTGTAGATATGAGACGTGTAGTCTAACTTGATGGCAAAAATAAATGCCCTATAAACCTTGAATAGGGAAGAAAATTCAAACAATTTCCATTATTATGAATTAATGGTATCCCCAGGCAAACAGTTTGAATCTGGAAGCACTATAAACCAAGTGTTACGGACCACATACTATGCCAGCTTGCTTTGATTGAGCCCTTGCTAGCTAGAAGCAGGGAGATGAAGGGAGGGAGGTCTGTTATGATCCATCCAATGCCTTGGGATGAGTCACACCAGTACCCATGACTCTCAGGGGAGGGGCATTACTACACCCCTAGGTCCAGTCTGGGTTACCCCCCTCCCCCAACAAGGTCATCCCAGGTCAAATCACCACTCATCTGCCACTGCCACTTTCTGTCTGTAAGGATACAGGAAATCCAGTGTTGATGAATGACATAACAGATTTTAACCAAAGGATGACTTGCATATTGATGGATTATGAATGGGGGTATCAACTTTTTCACAGAAATTCAACTTTGGGCAAGAGGTACTAATACTTTGCCAGTGATTCTCAAAATCATAACTCTGGAAATTCAGTTCAATTTGTAATTACATTGTAGATACATGTACTGTACATACAGCACAGGAGGACACCTGTATGCATTGTTGTTACTTATTTTGTTGGGAAGGGGGATGCTGCCATGAAATACCAACCAGGAATTATCATGATGCACTGTTATAAAACCATGAGCAATTCATGTGATACAAATGACTTTTATGTCTGTCTATTTGTTTTGTTTTGTGTGTACATGTACATGTACATGTATCTGTGATAAATACTCCACTCATCCATGTAACAGTTTTCTATACTTTGTATGTTCCTGTAAGTTGCTGTAAGAACATGATTGGATTATTATATAGGATAGGCATATTATAAACTTGCTCTGATAGGATTATTATCATATCAAGAAGTCACAAGACACGGTCTTGTAGGTCAACCTGGGTCGATTCCTTTAGATTTTCTCTCCGTCTAAGTCTAGCAACCTTGGCTCCAGGAATAAACTTTGATATGTTCCAGGAATTAGGCAGAGTGGGTTTGATGATGATTGTAGAAAATCTAGTTTCTGTTGACATCAGTCTAGTATGTAAGCCTGAAAGTTCAGCAAATGTTATCATATTTGTAATCTTCCTACAAGTAATACATTTTTTAGACACAATTCATTTTGATTTTGGTTACAGGCTTTCCATACACTCCATCCTGTGATATTTCAGGCTTGATATTCAAAAGGTTAAATAAATGAATTGCATACAAAGGTTTACTATGACATCCCTCCCTCCCTCTACTCTCCCCCCCCCCCCTCCCCTCTCTCTCTCTCTCTCTCTCTCTCTCTCTCTCCTTTTCTTTCTCTCTCTCTCTTTTTCTTTCTCTCTCTCTCTCTCTCTCTCTCTCTCTCTACCTACCCCTCTCTCTCTTTCTCTTTTTTTCTTCTTTTTTTTCTTCTCTGGCTCATATTACATTGTTATTGGGTATGATCAGATTTTGAGTATTCAATGATTTTACTCAGTTATACTGTTTATCCCTCGTCTTAAATAACGTTTTTTTCTTTTCCTGAAGTTTTGATGTATGGTTATCATGATCTTATCTAATATTCTTTTTTGACCAGCTATTATAAACATGCCATTTGTTTATCCATTTTTATAAATGTAGAACCTTTGAAGACAATTCAGCTTTTAACTGCACCCGTTTGACAGTTTGACTGTACATTTTGGACAATACATCACCATTAAAAAATAGGGAAGCTGAAAAAGTCACATGCAATGTAAATATGTCTATTGTCTTGTGATCTCAAATTCCAAGACTCTCTTTGAGGTCATCTCTTTGAAATCAATGCCCCTCTCCATCACAACCAAAGTCAACAAACCTACTGTTTGCTTTCGTAGAGTAAAAAAAAAATGATCGCCTGGACAGTTTGAGTTCCACTTGATCTTGGTCTGATACTCAAGGGCAGACTGGACAAATGTCAACAACACCACCGGACATACAGAGGGGGAGTGAAAAATAATTCAGGTTAATTGAGCGTGGTAACAAAGAAGTCATAAAAAACTTTGAAGTGGTCAGGCTACTGCATTTACACTGCAACAAAAGTCATTGATTTTCCTCACAAACACAGCAAAAAATCTAAATAGAAAAATCCACCTCTGGAGTGTGTGGTTTTTTTAAACACCTGCCGAAGTTTCACTGATTTTTGCATTGTAAAAGCAAACTTCGAGAAGATACTGATGTTAGCTCACGTGACTCTCCTTGCTTCCATGGTAGTGCTAACGCATACATCGCACTGATGAGTGGCTAATTCGCACTATTCACCCGAAAAAAGTGTAAATGGTTGTCCAAAAAATCAACGATGTGTAAATGGACCGTTTTTGGGTTTTTAGGCACTCCATGGGTGTTATGGTGGTTTGAAGAAAAACAGGAAGTCCAAGATAGATGCTGTTTCATTTCTTATTTCAGGATGCAATATTTGGCAATTTTAAATGAAACAATAGCCCATTTTGGTGACGATAGTGAACTTGGTTGATCATTGTAGTGGTGTACAGAGGAAGCCACGAGGATATGATATAGCACAACTGTTTTAGCAGCTTCATTGTATGTATAGGCTAACAAACGGATTGCAATGTTTGGGTTTGATTAGAAGGATACTGTAGAAATGATATTTATAGCGACAAGTGATGATTTTGAAACCAAAAATAACAGACATTTCACTATTACTGTGATTTGCAAAAATTCAATTAATTTACGGCATGAAACTTATGCAGATCTGAACCAGTAGTGAAATTTGTGAGGATTATACACTGGTTTCATTGTAGGTGTAAATATACAGAATGGGTCTACAATGAACAGTTTAGTATCGTTTGTGGATGGAACAATACTGAGTACTAATTATTTCTAGAATGAATTCTTAGTAAATGTAACCCTACGTGTATCTTTTCCAAAGAAATTGGTTTCTCTCAAAGAGTGTGATATTTCTAAAGTTTGTTTTGATGTTTCTTACTTGAGAATGTGTTTTGTGACTGAATTACATTTACAATTGTTGAAATTATTGTTAGTTGATGATTATTAAATGCATAATTAAATAGCTCAAGTAAGCTTTATTCAACCCAGTTCTATATTAATCAATTGTGCAAATAAATTAGAAATATACAGGTACAAGTACTAATTTATCCATTATTTATATGGCTATCTTTTGGTATGAGTCTGTGGCTATTATGGGCTAGTTCATTTGTGGAAAGTTTTAGTTCTGACCAATTTTTAAATTAATTTTTAATGTAATTAATGTGCTGCGTGACGTACAGGACCACAGCGTCCCGTACGTCACGCAGCACATTAATTACATTAAAAATTAATTTAAAAATTGGTCAGAACTAAAACTTTCCACAAATGAACTAGCCCATAATAGCCACAGACTCATACCAAAAGATAGCCATATAAATAATTTCATCTGTTGTTATTTCTTGTTTAAAGTCTCTAAATGTCCCGTACGT
This sequence comes from Strongylocentrotus purpuratus, assembly GCF_000002235.5. Lineage (NCBI taxonomy): Eukaryota > Metazoa > Echinodermata > Echinoidea > Camarodonta > Strongylocentrotidae > Strongylocentrotus > Strongylocentrotus purpuratus. The sequence continues at coordinate 1,325,056 of NW_022145615.1, read as the reverse complement.
CACAATCCAAATAGCTTGGACCTGCCCTATTCCATTTATCCATTATTCCATTTATCCATATCCATACAAATTAAACTTTGAAAAATATTTGCCCTTGGATTGTCAGCAAATGAATATTACTGTATACGAGTCAAGGGTTTTAATAGGCCTATAGGATGTAGATCTAGATGAAGCAAAGTATTGCCCACCAGCACCAATCTACAAGCCTGTGTACACACACTTGAGGAGTTAATTAGCAATTCAAATTAGACTACCTTTCCAGATGCGTATTTAGCATGGTAATCTCATATAATGGTTATATAACATCTGTGAGAGAAGTGTGCTGGTGTAGAGGGGACCCTATTGGATTTGTAATGGCAGGTCTTAATTGGGCTTCTATCCTAGAATGGAAAAATAGCAATCAAATTTTCATTCCTTTCAAATCAGAATTCATGAGGGCTGAGGAAGATATAACTGGCATTGTAGGATATTAATCTTGTTAGGTCTTATGTAACAAATTTCATGAGACGTGCATGTAGATGTATTTAGATCTTAGAAATAGAATGAGGAAGGCAATAATGTACCTTCCTGTTTCTAGTCTAGTGAGGAGTGATTGGAAAAAAATCATAGCCATTCATTAACTTGTTTTCAATTTCACGAATACAATACAAGACATTAAATACATGTACAACATCCACAATTTGTGTGTAATTTCACTGATTTGAAGCTTCAGACAGAGCAAGGGAGTTGAACACTGAGGATTTCCAATGCATGTGAATAGTTTAGTAGCTTTGCAAGCATTTACAACCTATTTAAAGGTAAAGGCCAGTTATGGTCATGCGATTGCATTGTGAAAGAAACGTTGTGGAATCGATCAGAAAAAGTTGATCATCTAGCATAGTATTGGTGTGTACTGCAAGGTTCTGGAATCATCAAAATGATAAGAAATTTGGCAAAGTCTTGGTAAAGTTACAAGCACTGTACACAGAAAGATGTAAATGGGACTATACGCACATGTGCGCGACACATGCGTTTATCTCTCATAGACCATGTAGATAAACTAATTTACCAAATATATCAATTAGTAGGCGGTTTCCCCGTCAAAATTTTTATTATCATGTATTAGTCAAAATATATTCTTTCACATGATTGGTAATAAGAGCTCTATTTCATTTTTTTGAAATTGGGGTATTTCCAATACTGGTCTTTGCCTTTAATGCATTTGCTCTAATCCTTATTTTCCTCCATTTGTTTTTCTTCTCCTAGATGGATGGAAGCGTGTATACGGGAAGACCTACCCCCTACTACAGAGCTGGAAGAGGGGTTACGTAATGGGGTATACCTGGGCAAACTGGCACACTTCTTCGCCCCTGACAAGATACCACTGAAGAGGATCTATGACAAGGACCAGGCTAGATTCCAGGTAATGATGAATATAATTCTATTTTAAAAAAAATATTTTGAATGGTTTTTGCTTGCTGGCTGAAGCTGAATCTGCACAAATATCTTTACATCACATGCATAATTTCAAATTATTGAAAGGATTCATACTATGTACCTACATGTTCATCAAGGATCTATTGCCCCCCCCCCCCCCCTCCCCCATCCACCTCACCCACCCAAGATGAATTTATCTATTCTATGATTTCTTTCTTCAGACAAGCAAAATGATGTGAAAGTAGAAAAAACATGTGAATGCCATTGAAAGTGGGTGTGTCTGGTATGTTTGCCTTCAGCTTGCAGGGCAAGACAGTCATTAGGCCTGTCTTCATCAGCTCGAGATCGCCAAGTAACCCGCTATTTTAAATATCCCGATCGCAAATTATCCAGTTAATTTGCGTCTTCATCAGCCCGAAGTTGCAATTAGTGAGATATCTGGTCGAGATAATCATCCCAAGAGATCTTGGGCTAGTGGCAAAATATCCAGCTATTTTTCTGGTACCTCTTCATTAGCCTGAAGACTTACACTATGCGCGAACGCTGAGCAAAATATCTCAAGCTAATTTCTCGAGCTCAATTTCAAGTTTCAAGGTCAAGTTTCGAGCTGATGGAGACAAGATTTGTAACTTCGGAATTATTTTCCCGATAAGAAATACTGTAGCGGGCTATTTGGCAATCTCAAGCTGATGAGGACAGGCCTCTTTACAGTGTACATTTATATGTTTATTTTACCGTGATAAAAGTGGGCGAGTATGACCATGAAAGGCACTCCTTGTTTTGCCTCAATGTTTTCAATGTGCACTTGCCATTTGAGGAGGAGGGTCTTTAGACTTCAGCGGTAACATGATGAAGCTGAAATGTTTTGAAATGAATTTCTTTCTGATTCTCTTCAATCCACTTTCCTCTCTGCATGCATCTTGACAAATTGACCTCAAACTTGAACTACTAGAGTGATATCTGTTATCTCAAAAGACAGTGTAACATTGATGAGATTATTAACATATACGGTACATGTACATATATTTTAACATTGATTTATTGAATTCTTAAAATAAATGAAATAAAATGAATAATTTAAACAAAGGTATTTTCTATAGAGATATTTATTTTTAGTTTAAAATAAAGTTACACGTACATGCATCTTCACCTTTTGCCTAATTGTCACTGAGAAGTCATAAGTAAAACAGCTTTCCAGACCAATTCAAAACCTGTTCCTTGAAAGTCCATCAATAGTTTCAAAACTGTTATGCTTTTTTTTTATCTTGTGTTCATTTTCTTTGAAATAAAAAAAAAATAACATCAAGGCATCTTACTGTTGAAAAGGGTTAAGGTACGTGGGATATTCAAATGTATGCACATTACATACATGTATGCCTTACATGCTCTTAAGGAGAACCAAGATTTTGTTTGTAATGAATATGACTTTTATGATATGGAACGTCTTGATATCAGAGCTCATGCTGGGCATCTACTGTGCCTCACCAAAAGTAAATACATATACATTGTAGTTTGTACATGTACATTGCAGCTTCATGGAGATACTGCATACACGTACTGTACATGTACATGTATGCAGCAAATGGAGCTGTGATCTGAACAGATCGTTGAAGTACCTCTATTTATTTGAGATCTACAGGTAGATAAGAGTCAATGGAATGCATTGATCCTTGGCTATGCATTTTATTTTTCAGTTCTGAGAAGTCCCCCCCCCCCCCCCATACAACACCTTTTGAATTCCACAGTTCATTTATTTCATACGAATTATTTGTATAAACAAATACCAATATTAATCAAATCATCAATTTAATGGTTAAATTACATTATTTTGTTACTGGTCACAATTATTGACTCATATTGGTCCTATGGATTAAGTTAAATTACATGTACTGATCATGTAATTTGAGTGACTCTATAGAACATTAACTTTAGAGATATGGTGTAAAAGTGTGATATATTAAAATAAATATATCATGTTTGTCCGTTATCAATCTAGATATGTCAATTCCTCTTCTTTGACTGTTGTAAATCATATCAAATAAAGTGCCTTAAAAGGGAAAGAAGAAGGAAAAGTCTGCATTATTAAGGTTGCCTTGTCTGACCACCTGTTTGCCATGTAGGGCTAGTTGAATAGAATGTGATGAGACATTAGGAGAGCTGAGATGACTAGAATCACCTACTGTTCTCTACTGGACATGGGTGGAACAAACGATGAAGATGACGATGGACTAATAATTTCTCACGGTTAGACGCAAAAGATGAAGATCGAGCGTACATGTAGTTGTAGGAATTATCCTAACACTCACTTGGTATGTGTGTGTTTCCTGTATCATACATGTATTTACTTTGATATCAAATTATTTTTTGTTTCTTGGTCATTGTGGATCATATGTTAGGTACATATAGCATAAGGCCTATAATACATGTACATGTACTTACTAAATTTTAGGCTTACATTTTATAGATAGATTTATAGGCAAAAGTAGCCTGATATGATTGCATATATACATCTACATGTACATGTACATGTATGAGATTTTGAAACAGTTTTCCAGAATCAACGCACTTTATGATTAACAGACAACCTTCTCAACATAATCCTGTGAACAATATTCACCTGATTATTGCTTTCACTATGACTCATGCTGATCAAAAGCATTGAGGAATCAGTTTAAGAGACAATATGGTTCAAACATAAACAGTAAAGTACATTCACTGTTGGAAACAGGAAAAAGTGTGCAAGTTTTTGGCCCATCCAATTGGCGATCGGTTTTATACCGTTTTCTAACTCTTTCTAAACCATTGAGTGTTTTTTATTATCTTGTAAGAAAATGAAAGTGGGTTGTCCTCATGTTGTGACTGCCAGAGATAAGGTTGACCTTTGATCTTGATCAAGGTATATGAGGTCATAGGTCATTGGCGTGGCTCCCTTGATAATCAAGATATAAGCCTGTCTAGGAATGTTTGATTTCTGCTTTGATACTGATCTTGTTTTTTGCAAACAACATATTCTGGAGTCCTTGCGATGTAGCCACAGATTTATTTCCATGAACGATGACAGACAAATTTTCATGAACAATCCTCTATAGTTTGATGTTCTGTTTAAAATGTTCCAATGGAAAAGTAAGTAATATATAAATTCCCATAACTCCCTGTACATGTGGCTCTAGAAAACTAAAAAAAAACACTGGGGTACCAAGTTTATGATGTAAAATAGTCAGTATATAGTCCTTTTGTTTTGGATTAAAAAATCTAAAGAGAAAAACAAAAGTAGAACAGAAATTTAGTATTCTAATTTGCTTTAACTGGAAAAGGGTTACTCTACAAATTCAATAGATCTTAGCTTACAATTCACATGTAAAAACTAAAAAGAGAAGAAAATAGAATAGAAAAGAGTTACATGTAATCTGCCTGGGCTGTAATGAAAAGAGGCTTCATGTACCCCAAATCATGCATCATACTTTCAATAATAGTCTTCGGACTAAATGATAATTTGTAACCCTAAATAAGGGACAACTTTCTGATTAGTTATACCACAAACTTAACATTGTTAATGAGAATAGGGGATGATACAGGCACCAATCATCACTGTGTAATGTGGTCTAATGAACCACAGGATGTGCCTAGGACCTGGGTAATACTCACAGAGCTTTGGCCGTATCTATCAGGGTAGTTGGAGACCTGATTGTGCGGTGCCACCCCATGCTAAGGCAGCATCCGCCCTGATACAACTGATCCTTAGTGCTGTACACCCTGGGCAGACGAGCTAAATTCATCTCAATAAGTAATTTTGTCCTAGTCTAAAAATTTCATATCTATCAAACAGAAGTTTGAACATCATTTTGAACTATAAACTTGATAAAGAATCAGGGTTCACTTGTAAATGAAGTATCAGACCGAAAAGGTACGTGTATACCTGGCCGGTGCTGAATGTGGATGCACACTGGTGATTGCCTGATTGGCCAGCCGACACTAAACATTGTTGAACCGATTTCTTCAAGTCTATTTTCATCATTTCAGTGTTTCTGTAATTGATTCTTCATTTCACCTGTTTACCAGTACGCCTTTTATGCTTTGAAAATTCTGTTTAGGCCTACAGTGTTTCTTTATAAATATATGAGTTCAGTACAAATTTCTTCTAGTGAGAATGAGCTGCTACCCTCTTTTTTGCTTGCTGGCCAAAACGTGACCACTGCGAGTGGTCTATATCAAGACCAACACAATGCAAGTGGCTGTACTTTTTTGTTCAGATGGCATGATGGCAGTTATATATTCTGGTCAGTAGCCCCTCTGAGTCTAGTGCTATTGAGTTGTGAAGTCTGTGGACAAACCCATTTATATGTACAGGCCATATATGTGATTATATTATAAACACTACTGACAATAGTTCAATAAGGCATATATCTGTAGGACTCGTCTTTAAAGATGTGCAGTTCCAATATCTCAGTATACCCAATAATTCAGCTGACAACATTCTGAATCTCAACCCTCTCAGATAATATTCAATGTAAAAATATGATGGATCTTCAAAATTAACTTTTTTTTTCTTTCTAGAACTTGTCTTTTATTGTTATTATTTGACACATTGATTATTTTGAATGTGAATTAACATTTATCAACTTTAGTCTGGTTTACAGCACTGTTCATGATTATCCATGCCAATATAGTATGTCACACAGAGATATTAAATTTGAACAAATCACAAACAAAAGATAATTCAACCTCGTAGTTTTCATACAGTGTTTGGCCTTTAACCATCCTTGGTCCGATAGCTCTGTCAATACATCCTGGTTAAAAGGAATATCAAAACAGATGTAAACAGAGAGTTGTTGTGAGGAGTTTAATCAGTAATTGCAACCACTCTTGGACAGAGATATGATTGATTCAGTGGAGATCTATTTTGAGCTCTCTCTTCATCATCTGTGAATCATCATCACCATTCCTTGCTGCTTAACAGGCCTGTTCAGACTCATAGAAATCTATGAAACATTGGTATAAAAGAAACATATCACCATTCCTTGCTGCTTAACAGGCCTGTTCAGACTCATAGAAATCTATGAAACATTGGTATAAAAGAAACATATCACCATTCCTTGCTGCTTAACAGGCCTGTTCAGACTCATAGAAATCTATGAAACATTGGTATAAAAGAAACATATCACCATTCCTTGCTGCTTAACAGGCCTGTTCAGACTCATAGAAATCTATGAAACATTGGTATAAAAGAAACATATCACCATTCCTTTCTGCTTAACAGGCCTGTTCAGACTCATAGAAATCTATGAAACACTGGTATAAAAGAAACATATCACCATTCCTTGCTGCTCAACAGGCCTGTTCAGACTCATAGAAATCTATGAAACACTGGTATAAAAGAAACATATCACCATTCCTTGCTGCTTAACAGGCCTGTTCAGACTCATAGAAATCTATGAAACACTGGTATATAAGAAACGTATCACCATTCCTTGCTGCTCAACAGGCCTGTTCAGACTCATAGAAATCTATGAAACACTGGTATAAAAGAAACATATCACCATTCCTTGCTGCTTAACAGGCCTGTTCAGACTCATAGAAATCTATGAAACACTGGTATAAAAGAAACATATCACCATTCCTTGCTGCTCAACAGGCCTGTTCAGACTCATAGAAATCTATGAAACACTGGTATAAAAGAAACATATCACCATTCCTTGCTGCTCAACAGGCCTGTTCAGACTCATAGAAATCTATGAAACACTGGTATATAAGAAACGTATCACCATTCCTTGCTGCTCAACAGGCCTGTTCAGACTCATAGAAATCTATGAAACACTGGTATAAAAGAAACATATCACCATTCCTTGCTGCTTAACAGGCCTGTTCAGACTCATAGAAATCTATGAAACACTGGTATAAAAGAAAGGTATCACCATTCCTTGCTGCTTAACAGGCCTGTTCAGACTCATAGAAATCTATGAAACACTGGTATAAAAGAAAGGTATCACCATTCCTTGCTGCTTAACAGGCCTGTTCAGACTCATAGAAATCTATGAAACACTGGTATAAAAGAAACATATCACCATTCCTTGCTGCTTAACAGGCCTGTTCAGACTCATAGAAATCTATGAAACACTGGTATAAAAGAAAGGTATCACCATTCCTTGCTGCTTAACAGGCCTGTTCAGACTCATAGAAATCTATGAAACACTGGTATAAAAGAAAGGTATCACCATTCCTTGCTGCTTAACAGGCCTGTTCAGACTCATAGAAATCTATGAAACACTGGTATAAAAGAAACATATCACCATTCCTTGCTGCTTAACAGGCCTGTTCAGACTCATAGAAATCTATGAAACACTGGTATAAAAGAAAGGTATAACAAATCATTATATAGCAAAAGGAGCATTCAGACTAGAAAACAACATCATATGAACGAAATTTGTCTAAAGAAACTCAACTTGAAGAGGTCAATTGACATGACAGCTGGCCAATGAGCAGTTTAACGATTTTATAACGATACAATATGACGTTCGGAACTTCAGACTAGATCGGAACTCTGATTCTTTTTGTTCTAAACGGTCCCCAAACAGGCGTTCCACAACTTTCACTATATAATGTTTCTTCATTTGACATTAAGACTTTTTACAAATTTTTGCAAATCCAATTCTTGTACATGTACATGTATCTTAGCTCTACCAGGGCTCCACACTAACTTTTTTGCAAGGTTATCTGGATTTAAAAAAAATTGGGGGTCCAGATTCAGATTTTGGACACCCACGTGTCCCAGGTGCCCTTTAATGTCAAGCCCTGACTATATGATGAATTCTGGTTGTGTGAACGCGGGGTATAGTAGTTGAACCATCCCACACCAAAAGAATCACCAGTCATGGCTATACTTGTGGTCATTGTTTTCTTTCTACATTTAATTTGTATGGGCAGTGGATAGACCAGAGGGATTAGTATTACTAGTACAGTGAACTCGTGAAAACAGTTTTGTCGTTCAGACAATGATCCGTCTGATGGAAGACTTCCGTAGAAGAGATCTAGATAAGCTTATAAAAGTACAAGTATCATATTAAGATTTATCTTTAATCTTCTGTAGCAAATTATTATCATTGAAATCAATATGTTAATAATTCCAGTAACTTTGAAACATACGATTTACAGATTTGCGTTTCTATTTCTCTATAGGATCATTGTTATCTTTTGTTAATTTCTGATTAAAATGATTTACCAGTAATTTTGTTTCACGATGCATGGATCGGAATGAAAAGTACCTTACTCTTGAATGCAAAGCTTTACATGTAAAAGAATTTCGTTCTTGAAATTTTAAGAGCCATCAACCATGACAAAAAATATAATGGCAGGGAATATTAAGGAGAACCCCACCTTTAAAACAGGAAAAACTGAAGTGAATGTCTCATCTGTTAAGTTTAAAGCGATTCCTAAGTAAGGCACACACACCTGACTTCTGAAGTCAGTTACCATGCAACAAACATGCTTCCTGTTGATTCTTTGTCTTCCGCCAAAATGGATGAAAATAGACGTTTCCATGGCAACGGACTACAGAGAAGGTAGTTTGCGTCTCGATGATTACTCTCTTGAGGTCCCGTCCGTGACACTTTTTTCGTTACCCCGGCCGTCCTGTTGGGAGTTGACAAGCGTGTGCTTGATCGCAAGCAGACTGCTGGTCCTTGCTGAAATATTTAAAGGAAACATTAGATCTCTGTAATGGTTACAAGTATACTGTAGCATGTCTGGTTCAAGGAAAGGAAATAGTAATCTCTCCTGTTTGTTTTTCTATGTTTATGTTCTGATCTAAATTTTGATTTTTGTCAAGCTCAATCAATGAGCTTATCATACCCATTAAATGCTTATATGCTCTACCATGTGCAGTACGGTTTAGTGTAAATAAGAGAAATACCACTCAATTTAAATGCAAGCTAAATTAATTCTGCTTTATAAATGTACACATATCTTTTGGGCTAGGTTAGATTGGAATTAGAATGCCTGTGTGATCACAACATTTTTCTCAAATAGTTCAAAGTTAGTGAGGTGACAGAATATAGATGATGTACGTTGTTATGGCTTGCACATCGTGTCCTATACAGTACGTGTACATGTGTGTAATTTCTTTGTTTTCCTTTTTGAGATTAAAGTACAAGTGATGTCAGATTAGTGTTGAGAGAGAGGGGTGTTGAGACAGAGAAAGAGAGGAAGACAGGAGCAGAGAGAGAAAGAAAGAAAGAGATGCCACTTTGAAATATCCCTTTGTTTTTCCCCTCAATTTTAAAAGAACAACATAACAAAGGCAAATTATTACGATAGTCGAGCTCTCAGACATCAATTGACAATACTCTTTCATTCTGTTTGGTCACTCGTGATCGTTGTTCTGTGCACTTCCCAAACTTCCCAAAGAGACCCCCAAATATAGCTTTTGGTCCCCCAAGGCTACAAAATTCCATTTATCAGAAACAATCAGGATCAATTTAGGGCTGTTGGAAGTAGATAACAAACAAAAATGGAAGCCGATGCCGGCTTCCTCCGCTCTAAAGGTTAGAATACTTTTCAGTCCATCGGTTGACGTTTATAATGTCATGAAATTCAATCCTATATGCCAAGCTATATATATATATATATATATATATATTCAAATGATGAAGATCCTGATTATTCTGTTTGAAATATCATTCACCTAAATTCCTATCTATTTCGGTAGGTCAAATTCAAGTATTTGGTCAATCTGTTCACAATTCTTTTTCATTAAAACCTAAGAGCTGAGTAAGATTCCTCATGTATGTAAATTTTGCTTACCAGCAAGAAGGTCATATCCTAAAGGGCACTAAGGTCCTTTTTGCTGTGTTCCCTCATGAAGAGCGAAACGTGGGTAATCAACCATTTGTTTATTTGTTTTTATTTTTATTTAATCATATATTCATTTATTTATTGAATTATCTTGTTTTACCTACCAGTATTTTTACATTCCTATTTACTTCTCCCTCTCTCTCTCTCTCTTTTCTTGTATTTTACTAGGCTAAAGGACTTCATTTCAGACACACGGACAACACAGTGCAATGGATCAGAGCTATGGAAGTCGTTGGATTGCCCTCGGTAATTATAGTTTACTTGTATTTGTATGATACACGTATTAAACCATAGTGAATCCAATGTCACATGCTCAGTATATTTCTATTCTCAAATAAATTCTACTTTGCCCTTTTCGCTCTTGACCTACATGTAAACATATCTCTCTGTTTTCATTTCCATCATTCTGTTGTAAATACTTTCTGTTCCGTTTCTTGATATTTCTTCGGACTTCATGATTTTTTCCATCAAGATATTATATGGTACCGTTGTCATTAATACATTATGCATGAAAACAGAATATCAGTTTCTCATTTCGAGATGTAGATATTTCCTTTTGTAGCAACAACAACACAAGTGGCCCTTGTTCATTAAGGGTATCTCTGTTCTAAAGAAGTGAACCATTTAACGCCCATGGATAATACACTCAAAGTCTTGAAGTGTTATAGATATCAGATCTATTGTTACACAAATTGGAGACATTAATATAGGATGAAGGTAACTGATATGAGATAAAAATAAAAAAATTAGTTTCCCGATGCTGGTTCTAGAAAGTTCAAAAGAGAAAACAAGTACTTATTGGACGATGAGAGCCTATTATTATTGACTCATGTTTCCTTCGATACTAAGTTAAAACCCTAATCACTTCAAATTGATGATTGTAGATAGTGAAGATGATATTTAGATGGCCTTCTTTTCCCCAAGTCACAAATTGATTAAAACTTCTGAAATCAATTATTAGAATAAATCAAAATACAAAACCATGCCTCAAATAAGTACAGGTTGTATATCAACACCAACAACCACATAAAAGGCTAATACCAATATGAAACCAAAGCAAACCTTAGTTGTGGTTGGAAAATATATATTACTGAAATATCATTTAGATTGGAAATTCCAAGTGCTTAATCATACTGAAGTGTCATTTAAAGTGACATTTCTTCATACTCTGGCAATGATTGGTATCGGCCTATCCCCTTGTGGAATCAGATAACTTGGAAGTATATGCTTTCATAAGCCATCACAAGTTTGAAGAGGCCATTATGCACCTACTAGTAGCCGCATTAAAAATGTGAGCTATTATTATTATACAATGCTTCTTTTGTTTAGAACCCACATATTGATTAATGAACTACAGTTTCATTACATATTCTTGTAGAAGAATTGACTGCTTGCTGTTATTCAATTCAAGTGGAACGATTAAACTTGGGTTGTGAAGCAGCTTACAAAAAAGCTCCAAGAATCACATTTGCAAGATATTTCATCGACAAAACCTTTTCTTAACCCTCAAATTATTCAAGATGTTTAAACTTGCTGTTTCTGTTGATGCTGATCGAAGCCTTAACTTTGAACTTCTTCTTTCAAGTCAACTCTCTGGCAGAGTGCCACTGCCACTTTAATTGCATCACAGCTCAACATCCTTTGAGCTAGGTTACTACATTAGCCCCAGATTCAATTATAACATTACCTGTACTTTGCTCTTACTTCTACTCTACAACCACTACTTATTACATTAAATCAAGACATTTATGTCAGACCTTTGATGAAACAGCCTTTACAGCTTCCTGTAAATTGGATTTGTTAAAGCCCCTCCATAGTGTTGGGAGCCCCAAAAATATAATGGAAAAATTTCAATTAGGTTTTATTATAATGTGAAAGAAGAGGATGTCAAAAGACACATTTCTGCAAGAATTTTCACCCCACAAATGTGTTTGAAGTTGAATATTGATTGAAAGAATACAACATCTTTCTGAGTATAACAAAAAACTGAAATTTTGTATTCTTTTATCAATATTTGTATTCAAGCACATTTTTTTTTTTTTTTTTTTTTTTTGGGGGGGGGGGGGGGAATCTTTGCAGAAGTGTGTCTTTAATAAATGACATCCTCTTTCACATAATGATACAATTTAAGTGAAATGTTGCCATCAAATTTGTGGCTCCCAACACTTTAAAGGGGCTTTAAACATTTATTAACAAGCTGGAATGTTGTACATGTTCCTTGTGATTGTCACAATGTACCCTTATCAGCATCTAAAATTACTTACTGTAGGTAGCCTACGTGTGCAGCCTCACACACCTGATCAAATCCTGCAAGAGAAAAACAAAATGAGGAAGCATAGTGCGCGCATTCATATATCTTCCAAAAAACTGGAAGAAATTGGGGATCAAGACATCTGTTGCCCAAATATTCTTTTTTCTTTTTTCACCTGTACCTTCCTGTTCCATTCATTTTACAATATAATGTTTCATGATAGTGTATTTCATTGGCTAATACCAGTCACAGAAGTATACAATTATATGTACACTGTAGGTTGCTGGTACAATTTACAATTTCAATTCACAGAGTAGAGACATAGGTTGCGTTTATCGACCAGATTTTTGGCAAGAATCAGGTTTCTCAAACGTCTTTCAGGCAAATTTAGAAGGTGATAAATGCAAAGCCTTTTTTAAAGGGCTTTAGATATGGGCATATCTAAAGATGCAAAAAGGTGTGTTTTGTATGTGACATACAGCCAGAATCACGTTTCTGAGAGATCGATAAACGCAAAGCTGTTTTGAACCTCATATACAAATAGGACCACCCAGGTGTTGTGTACAAGCATGTGTGTGAAGTTGACCTCCGAGAAACTGTCTGCTTCCCGGGTCAAAACAGCTGGGCAGACACTAGGCCTTTATTTTGAATCGTGAAGGGACGATAAACGCGACATCCCGCAAATCACGATCGTATAGTGGGGTATGATAGTGGGGTTCAATAGTGGGGTATGATATGTACATATCTAGTGGCAAGCCCTGATAAACGCGCCCTGAGATATACTTGTAAGTGTGAAAAGAACTTGGAGGGGTTGTTTTCTTGGAAAAACACAGTCTAAAAATATATTGATTGCTTTGAAGTAATGAGTGTTTACCCTGCACCATTGTAGATGTACCAATACTCAAAATTTTCCAAGAAACCATCATAATATTTGACTGCAGCTATTATGTGATGATTTATGTTCAGTTGTGTGTCCTGAGTAGAGTTTTTGAATGTCTAATTCCAGTTGACATGTTACCAGAACTTTACCATTAAAAAAAGGAGAGGAATTTCGTTGTTGGGGGAAAGACTTTTCTAATCATCACCCTTGCGTGTGACCCTAAGCGCTGTCTTTTCCTGCATTATATATAAACCTTATTAAGCATGCTTCAGAGTTAGAGTGCACATAGACATGTAGAACTATGTGCATTTACTCAAGCAATGAACAAATTGGTAATGGTATGTGGCTGGCCAAGTCAATATATAATTTGATCATAGAATTACCAAAGTTCATATCTACGTGTATTTGGAGCCCAGTAATTGAAAATTATATCATTTGCTCTCACTTCCAAATTTCAGGCCATTCCTATACCTGTTAATAGTTGCATTTCTTGTACTCTATTTGTTGTAAGATTATATATTTTTTGCTGAAATTAGGCTCGAGTAGAGAATTTATCAATTGATAATAATAATAATAATATTGGATTCTTATATAGCGCACGTATCGACCTTGCAAGGTCCTCAAGGCGCTCCAACATTACCCGGCTATGCTAGGCTGCCGATTTCGACGCTCACAGCATTTTAAGGAATTCCTTCCTACCGGTACCCATTTAACACCTGGGTGGAGAGTGGCAAATGTAGATCAATGTCTTGCCAAAGGACATTAGTGTGGATAAATTCTTTTCTTCATTCACTCTATACATTTTCACAATTACATTTTTTTCTTTTCATTATCCAGGCAAGCGCAGAGAGGAAAACCCTTTCTATTTTGCAATTCTCTGGAAATTTGGTGTCTTTAGCAAATATTTGTGATTGTGACTTTGAAATACATCTGTATTGATGTGATAAATCAGAGCTCATTTAGTTTAGACAAGTATTCCCGCAGACTTGACAGCGTTGATGATTGACATAGCATGTGACTATGTAGTGAACATGCATTCACTATTCGGTCTATAACATCTGTTTATACAATGTTCTTTTCTGATTCCCGACAGATCTTTTATCCAGAAACTACAGATGTCTATGATAGGAAGAACATGCCCAAGACTGTCTACTGCCTCCATGCTCTCAGGTAATTCAAAAAATTGAAATTAGAAAGAACCGAAAATCAAGAAAAGGAGTTGAAAGCGATTAATAAGTGTCTATCAAAATGATTGTAAATTGATTGTTTTTACTCTGCAGGCACCGGGTAGGGCTTGATTTGACACTTGAACACAATCCCTTAAAATCTTGAGCCAAGTTTAAGACAGTCAGTCTCTGGCTGCTTTAGCAGAGCTGCCAACCAGTAGGATTTATTCGTATTGTGTACAATTTTAGAAGTAATTACGATAGTACGATTTTCCAACAACAACAAAAAACTATTTTTGTTTGTTTTGTTTTGTTTTTTGTTATTTTGTGTGTTTGTGTGGGCCATTTTCAATGGCAAAATGCCCATTCTGTCCTGTAAAGTATCCCATAAGCATCTTACATCAGCAATTTTGGGATGTTCATTGGTTCATTGAACCAGTCATGATGAAATCATATACAACCAATGATCCATAAAAAAAATTCTTCCTGTAAGTAGGAACTGTAAGAGGCATTCACCTGTTGAAGAGTTCATTATTTTGTTATATTAAGACTGAAAGATATATTGACATTCTTCACTAAAGTGGTACAAAGCTGTGTTTCAAAGATAACTGGATCAGACTGGTTTGCAGCGATCCACATTCGGTAATGGTTGCCCATAACGACAGCTTAGTCGCAATCACCATGCCCATACGCTCAATTAATTGACATAGCTGTCCGTTGCCAATGACACTAATCCGAATACATAAATACATTCAATTTAGCGATTGGAAATCCATGTCACGTTCTCTTGATCAGTTATTACTCGTTCATTACGACGAGCCGAACGATGATGAATTCAATTTGATTACCCCTTTGTAACAATGTCACGACTACGATGAGCTTGCTCTGTGTGAATGATTCTTGCAAGAGCAACACTTTTTTCAAAAGATTAGTGAGAAAAAACATGATTTTGACGGAATTGGCAGCTTTCCAAGCTCTGTTATAGGAGGGGTGCAAACATTGAGTCATATAGACAAAAGCATACCTGTACATTATAAAGGAAGAAGGCTAACTGGTGTTTAAAAAGGCAATGTACTATTACGAGTACATTAAAAGAGATTACATCTGATGTGAGCTATTGTATGTTTTGAACAGGACAGACATTTCAAAGGTTGTCTTGACACAATGTCTAAGCCATTCAGATACAATCAACAAAATGAACATTTCATTTGAAATAATAAAGGTACATGCTTTCATTGTTTTTTTACAGTACATGTTTGTGATACAAAGTACCCTTAGTACTTCAGAATTATGATCAAAACCAGATGTAGGTTACATCAGACTTCAGATGTTGACACTAACATTGAAGGCCTACCACCTCAAATACCTATTTAAAGGACCGGGCCTATTTCACTGATAACAATGCAAGTGATTAGAGTAAATTGGAGTTGAATGCTCATTAGCATGATACAGTGAGATGAGACCTGCAATGCTAATATCCAATGCCTTTTCACATCAACTCCAGGAGATCAATTTTGGAATAATTCTTAGGTAGAATTTTTTAATTTTCATTGGTTGAATGGGACTGGCCCTTTTATGCAAGTCTTTTTATCTGAGATAAAAATATTTTTGTATGTATTCATAACAGACCGTTGAAATGCATTGCAACAGTACATATGCAATTTAAAGGGATGGTGGTAGTATCGGGCTGTCAGAGGGCACCTTTAAAAATCTCACTAGGTGTTGACATGTTGCATACGTTGCGAGCTCTGTGCAAAGTACATGCTTGCTTCAACATAATGATGCATGAGCCTTGCTTGAGTACCAGTCTGGGAACAATATGGCACTGAACAACAAGCCTCTTATAACCTACATGTAGTCAAGTCATACCAACAAGTCAACGTCAGGGAATAGTTAAACAAAACTGTTCGCCGACATCCCATTGAATCGCTTGCTATGCAATTGACTCAGGTTTTAATGGGATGTCTGCGAACTTGTACTTGTGACGTTTCATGAACAATAGCCAAATTAACAATCTTAACAATAGACCAATCCAAAACCTTCAAAAAGAATAACATAACTCCTATGGCCAAGAATCAATCAGTTGTGAGTTGGTTTGGAGTTGGTTAGGTAGTGTATGTGACTGAAGTATAAATAAGCTTCATGTACTACCTGGTGAAAGCCAGGTAGTGCAGTGGGGCTTTAAAATGAAATTGCCCATGACCTCTGTTCTCAAGGAAGTAGGTAGTGGCTACCAGTGTAGATAGGACATGAAACATGAGAAGACTTGTAAGGCGAATATACACCCTAAAGGATCATAGTCCATGCTATGTATTTCTTAAGGTGGGGCAACAACCAAAGAGGAAGTCTTTTTTTACTTTGATTGTTGAACAAAAACAGATTATCTTTCTGTCCAAGAACTATTGATACCTTGTGAGCAGAGAGCCAGCAGGGAGCAGCAGGGTAACAACCCTATGTTGAAGCAGACAAGTAAACATCCTTCTTGCCCTCTGCAGATGATATCTGGTATTTAAAATAGTAATAATAATACTCTGGATTTACGTAGCGCTTAATTCGGAATACCTTCTCGAAGCGTTTTGCAGATATCATTACCCTGGTTATCAGATTAATTCAAGCACAATGTGCACCATCTCCACTCTGAGTCCCTGGGGAGTATTCCTACCATATGGTCACCGTGAGGGCATACCGGTAGGCAATTACTAACACAATGCTTTCGTCATCTCACCGGGTCCCTCTCTTGGGTAATGAGTGGCAAATGTAGATTAATGCCTTGCCAACGGACATTAGTGCCGTGTTGGGGATCGAACCCATGACCTTTGAATATCAAGTCAAGTGCTTAAACCACTCGACTACGACACTTGAGGTGATTTCTGTCATTTACTTTCATTTACTCTTCATAACATGATGGAATCGATCATGTCAATGTGTTCAAATTATTGTGTTTCCAATTTCTTCCTATTGAGTAATAAACATCATTCCTAACAAATTTGCACTTTTTTTAAAGCAAAAAAGAGAGAAAGAAACATCAGTTATTCTTCTTCTTTTATTTCATTTTCAACAAGTATAATTCACAAACCTTATAAATGTTTACTCTGTCTTTTTTCTGATTGATATTGATATTATTGTCCAAAGAAGACAAATGTTAACGGGTCAAAGTAATGCTTTCAGAGTATTTTTAGTATGATGGCGAAATATCTGGATGTGTGTTTTATAAATGTGCATAAATTTAGACCACAAATTTGTACCAAATACTGATGCCCTTTTGTCTTTGCTTTCATGAGTTCAAAACATAGCAAAATACAACTCCTACAACTCTTGGATATAATCTGCATGCATATGTGATGAATTAGATTATGGGTATTCAACCGTCGATTACTCGACATCCATTCATTAGTCTCTTTCAGCTGTGTCATGGGGATTTCTCCTCTGACTCATGTTCATTTACGGGATTATTTTTCTGTTTTTCTTCGGGGTTGTCTACTTGCCCCCTCCCCTTCTGGTCGTGGTGTGCTTAGTGCTGATTTCCAACCCCTATCTCCATAAATTAGTGATTAAGGTTTGCAATGGAGGTTAGTGTGTCTTGACAGCGAGCTCGAGGCAGAGATTTATGAGATTGAAGTACAGTGCTAAATAAAGGACTGAACTATATTCTCTCTGTTTTCAACTCTTTCTATTACTTTCTCTTTCTCCCTTTTTCTATCACTTTTCTATCACTTGCTCTTTCTCTCTTTTGCTCTTTCTCTCTATCACTTGCTCTCTCTCTCTCTCTCTCTCTCTCTCTTTCCCTCTCTCTCTCTTTCCCTCTCTCTATCACTCGCTCTTTCTATCACCTGCCCTTTCTCTTAAGTGCTTGTACACTTCAACAAGAGGACTTTAATTCTATCATCTTGTTCTTTCTCTTTCTATCACTCTCTCTCTCTCTTTTCTGTATACTACTTTGTAATATAATACAGAAAGTTATTGTTTGTCATACCAAATAATTTTTAAGCTCATTTTATTACTTGTAGTCCTATTGCTCAAGATGTGCTTTACATGTATTTGATATGTACTTACCCTCATTTAATAAAGAAATTAAAATAATTTCTTTTTATGCAGTTAAATGAGGATGTTGATTTGGATACAGGATATTATTTATATTATTGTTAACCACCCTTGTTGAATATACAACTTTCATTTTGTATTTCCTCCACAGCTTATATCTGTTCAAGCTTGGTATTGCCCCACAGATCCAGGATCTCTATGGAAAAGTGGACTTTACAGGTAATATGAGATGTCTCTTTCAAAGATACCATACCAGCATATAATCTGCTTGTTGCTCGGGTCATCTTGTTAGTTGCATTCACACTATACTGAATTTATAAAAGTTATTGAATTTAAGAAGTTAACATAGACATACAAATAGGATGCTATCAAAATGGTGTCTAGCATGTCACAAAGTATTCTAACCTCTAAATACAATGTACTAGGGCTGCGACGAGTAGTCGAATGCTCGAGTACCCGCACTGTTGACAACTACTCGAGTATGATTTCTCGTACTTGAATATTCAGCCGCAAAAAAAAAAAAAAAATAACAATGGAATACCTTGGTGTAAAATGGCCTATACATTACATGCTCAAATTTCTGTTCAGCCCGGAAGTTAAAGTATGATTATGTACCATGTATTATCATTCATATATAGTTAATTCCTTTATGTATCTATTTACACCAACTGTAAACATATTCCCTTCTCATTGATCTATAGATTTTGTACCTTTTGAAACAATCTCTGAAGGAAATCTTTCATCTAAGACCACATAATATTTACACTGGTGTGTATAAACACTGTTGATACATGACATGAATTCCTACCTGTACAAATATTGCGCAATACCAAGTACAGAAATGTTGAACTCTGTCTTATCAGCAATGTTTGCATTCATGAATTAATTCATGAATTACACACAGATGCTGTGCATACTGTCATAACACACAGTGTAATATGCAAAGTAACTATTTCTGTCCTTGTAACAATATATCTGTGTAGTGCTCAGGCACCAGATGTTAGTGAAAAATAACAAAGTGACAGACACTGTGTTTGCTATTTATTATTAAAGGTCATAGTCCTATGGCACTGGTATAGAAGTTTTATTTTGATAAAATTCTTGATTCTTTTTGTAGTTTCAACCAAAATATATGTATAGATATTAGTGAGTTTTAATGGAGGAAAATCACACAATTTATTAGTCTCCACTGGCAAACTGCTGTTTTGGCATTATGACAAACAAATCTTATGTAATATATACGGTATATGAAGGGAAAACACTTTGAGAATTTTTTTTGAAAGCTTTTGAAATGAAAATGATCTCCATTTATATTTATGACCCTTCATAAACAAAATTGTAGTCAATTTTTAACATTCTTCATTTCTGAATGCCTCTCTTTTAACATATGTTGGCTTTTGCCTTTTGAAATCATATCCGTGACAACGACGGCCTGACTACTCCCAACCTTTTCATATACCGGTAACAATTTTGAGACTATTCTGGTAGAAATAACAATAACAGTGCTCCATTAGACGTCAGTGTTACCATTGTAATATCAGAATGATGAAAACACATTTTCAGTATATCCTTTCTTCTCTGGAAAAAGAATGTCTTGCTTGATCAAGGTCCAATCTTATCCTTGGACTCCCTTGATCCAGCTGCTCATATATTTGTACTTTGATCTGTCCACTGTTCTCAAGTACAGGGACCAGTTTCACAAAGCCTTTTTTCAATGACAAATGACTAAAATCAGTGACAACTCTGCTGATAACCAATCAAAAGCAAGGATTTCACTAGCTTATAACTAAGACTGTCATTTGTCACTGATGACAAGTTTTGTGAAAAGGGTCCCAGGTCTAGAGAGAGCCAAGAGCCCTGAACAGACTTGATTTCCCCGCCAAAACTTCTCCGCCTCTTTCACCCATTTCCCGGTCTGAGTAAACATGGTTGTATGGACTTGAATGGGAGTTCTGTTGAGAGGCCATTGAACGACCATTAAAGAATGGTGTATCTTTTCCAAGGCAAATATTGTCTCGATGATTGATGATAAGAGAAAATATAAGAAATGACTCATAAGAAAAACAGACAGAAGTACCAGTATTTACAGTGTATCAATTCAATCAATTAGTCAGACATGGGGATTGATTGTAGAGAGAAAGATTGATCTGTACGTGATAGATACATGTAGAAGCCAATTCCTCTAACCTGGTAACATCCTTACATTTGTCACCATACAGCACAGTATACTGCCATGACATTCTTTACAAAATAATTCATTATCTACCTTGATCACAAGTGTGTTAAAGGCCATTTTTTAAAATTTGTATCCAAAGCCATAATAGTGTAAACCTTTAAAATGCATGCTTTGTTTTACTATTGATATTGATATAGATATGTAAAGATTTTGCTTAAACAAAGACAGTCAAGTACCATATATAAAGATCACATGACAAAGAATATATGAAGTCTTCTTTGAATGAAAAACACGTGACAGAATACTAGAGACAGAAATTTTCTAATTCCCCCATCAAATTTCCATTGATGTATTAAAAGGGCTAAGAATATGTGCTTCACCAATTGTTGAAATTTACAAAGTTTCATCCTGTTGGAAACCTCTTAGAGACCTTTATATACATGTATGTGGTTGAAGTTTTCCTGTTATTCTTTAGTGGCACTTTCGTATCATATTGAAATATCATCTTTTCCGGGATATCCTGTTTTGATTAGGATGGGCGGATTGGTTTAGAATTTACTAAAATATCATTAAACTTGTCCGTAGGCCTGTCCTTATCAGCTTGAGTTTGCAAAATATCCTGCTATTTTCAGACTATGGATATTATTCCGAAGCTCGAAATTGCACCTTCACCAGACCGATACGACCATCACAAACTAGCTCGGATGGGCGCAAATAAGCCTGTTGTTTCCCCAAAAGCGGGATGTTTTTGGAAACAAGACCAATATTTCTAGGGATATTTTCTAGACCAAATATCCTGCTAATTGCAACTGCGGGCTGATGAAGACGCAAAATAACTGGCTAATTTGCAATAGGGATAGTTTAAATAGCGAGTCATTTGGCAAACTCGAGCTGATGAAGACAGGCCTTGTTTTGATTTGGTGTCAGTAACCATGAGCTCATAATCTAGATGCTTTCAGACCATAGCAAGTGATTTTGTTATGTAATTACATGTACTGCATGGAGTTGAATCTTAATAATTTAATCTATACAGATACTTGTGGAAAACACTTGTAGAAATTGAATGATAGGCTCAAGACAATTATTGATGAAAGAAAGTGGCCTTTGTTGGAAAATTCTCAGAAAAACAGATGACATCCTAGTAGATGAGATTTTACACCTGATTGGCCAAAAGTGGGGAAAAGTTTTACAGGGTTCTTTGGGTTAGGCCAATTGAACTCCCATCTTTATCCATTCACTTCAGTAAGCTAAATTTAGCTAGTTTGCTAAAGATTGTGAAAAGTTGTACAACATCCTTCCAATCAAAACCCACCATATTCCATTCACTTCAGTAAAGATTGTTCCTGATTGGTCAAATGTTTGAAAAGTTGTTCAACAAATTATGGATGAACTAATTAACATTCACCTTTATGAGTTTACTATAATAGGCTTGATTCTGAGTACCTAAAAGTTCTTCTATTTACTTTTTCACTTTGAAAGCTCTAACAGTAAGATTTACTCTTACGGAATAAACAGTATGAATGGCAATGCTTGAGAAAAGAAAGCTTTGGAAAATGTAGATGAAATTTCAAGAAATATTGAAATTGAGGCTATATATAAAACACATCCATAAAAACTGCTGCAGAGTTGAAGATGTAGATGTAATACATTATATAGAGATGCATAACAATGATATGACATGGCATGAGATCATTTTTGTTTCTTTCTCCTGATATATTTGTGTTTACAGAGGAGGAGATTAGTGCCATGCAGAGTGAGCTGGATAAATATGGTATTCAGATGCCCCAGTTTCACAAGATTGGTGGGATCCTATCTAACGAGGTAAGGACCAACAAGTAGTCTCTGTAACTTTTGTGACGTGAAACCTTCCCCGAAATGTTGAGGATGACCATTGTCACATCAAGAATCTTTCGCTAATTGGAAAAATGAAAATTGATTTGTATCAGTTCTGATTCAGTTATTTAGTCACTGCATGAAACTTTGAAGAATCGGAACCACCACTTGCAAAATTTGCAAATATTCCACCCAGGTGGTAGGATATTAGCTGATGAAGATGAACCCTTTACAATTTCGTGTTCTGATGCTCAAGCTAATTGTTCATTGCTTCACTCCAACTAAAAGAGAGAAAGAAATGATAGCACTTTTGTTGCCGAGTGAGCGGGGTAGGAAGAGAAGAAAAAAGGGGAGGGACCGAGTATCAGAACTTGACGGAAATAGAGTCAGAAGAGGGGGTAATGAGTAGACGAAAACAAGGAGGAAACGGAGGAGAAGGAAAAATTGTAAATCCAGAAATCATATTACTGTGTTTTCTCAATAAAAAATCCTGGAGAGGCAATATTAAATCAAAGATAATTACTTTATGTGTGATATGTATAAGTCAAAAGTATTACAAGACATGTAATTATACAAATAACATTTTGGCAATAATGATTTGGCAAAAGTTGTTGTTTTTATTCAAATGTTCTGTGAAATACCTTGAATTGATCCCTGAAAGACCTTTAATTTCCACATTCAAGGAAGCCAGCCACTGAAAAGGGAAGGAAACCATTTCAGTGGTATTTTAAAAACCACAAATGTGAAATCAATAGGGTATTCATAGCATGTTTTCATGTTTTGTAATTAATCACTTGGTTATATCTAAACCTTGGGATGACTGTTATTTTCCTGGATAATAAAGTAGTGAAATACATGTAGGATAGAAGCATAGCAGATATAAATAAATATGCTGGTATTTCATATGAACGCTTCTTTACACTAAGACTTGATCAAGTTGAAGTTTAAGAGGGAGGTTAGCTTTGTACTTACACAAGTAGATCTGTATTTTACTCATTAAGTTACATCCTAAACCTCATTCTAAGACTTGTTTTATCTGAAAATGAGCGTTGGGTTAACAAAATGAGGATAATACAGGTCTTAAAGTTTACAGGAAGAAACCTCCAATATCATAAACTTAATTACCGGTATAAACTTGACTTTTGGCTGCCTTTTCATGCCACCTAATAAGGACCTTGTATTTATTTATGTTTCTGGATAGCATGCCAAGTTTCTAACCTTCCTTTCTAATGTAAATAACATTTGACATTGATGGCAGAGTTCTGTTCTAGGTGAGGCAATAATTGTTAAATTTTCAAGGATATAGCCAACAGAAAATGTAAAAAGTAACATCAATTTTTAAAGTGGAGGGCAGCTCCTCAAAAAATATCATATAATCTAACAAACTAAGCAAAACTTTCCTCAAATGTTAGGGTGTGGTGCAGGGTGTTTTATCAGTTATTTGTTTCATGCGAATTAACTATACACCCATAGAATGCCAGGTTTTTTTATTTTGTATTATTGTTATTATTATTTTTTAAATTGGTTTCAGAAATATTAATAGCTTTTGGTTCCCTTTAAGGTACATTAGATAAGAGCTGGCTTATTTCCATGTTCTATATTGTAATGAGGGTGACAACAATTAACAAAGCCTGAGTTCATGACAAAATGTTTATATTTGGTTAATGAATGTCACACACCCCTAATTACCTATTGTGTATAAAGTAATAATGAGAGAACAATTGTTCTGCTTCACATACGAATGACCTTCATGTTCTCACGTCAGTAATCACTTGTTATTGTTCCCATGGCAATGGACTGCCTCTGCAGCCAGGCCTGGGCCAGAGTAACGTTATTGATTCAGGCAAATAAGCAACATGATATCATAATAATGATTCTGCTTGATGTTATTCACCTAATAAAGGAGGGTACAAAAGATATTCCTTCCTTTTTTCAGAACTGAAATATGCACCTATTATGACAATGTACACATCTTACATCAATTCTTTTATCAGAGACTTATGACAGCAACATGTATGACATGGGGATGAATTCTCATTTAATTCACTCTTTTACAGTATTATATACATGTCTAGTATTCAGTGCACAATAAGCACTTTTGTTGTGAATGATGATGCCATTGCACCACAAAGCATTGATGTATTGATTGGTTCATATCTAACTGACCTTTCATATTTTTTTGTCTCTCTTTCTCTTTCTTTCTGTCTGTCTCTCTCTCTCTCTCTCTTTCTTACTCTCTTTCTCTCTCCTCTCCCTCTCTTTCTCTCTCTCTTTCTCTTTTACCTCCCTTCTACAGCTCTCAGTCGATGATGCAGCTGGTAAGAAAGTGTGGATTTTTATTGATATTCTCAGTTAATTGAGTGTAATCAACTCTATATCCCATGCACGTTGTCCTACATCACGATACAGAATAGTAAATGGACCATCACCTTGGTTCCTCATACATACTCTAAAGGCCTGTCCTCATCAGATCGAGTTTGCCGCTTCCCGCTATTTGGGAAATAGCTGGCTAATTTGGGCCCGTCCGAGCTAGTTTGTAATGAGTGTATCGGTCTGGTGAAGGTGCAATTTCGAGCTTCGGGATAACAAACCGAGTCTGAAAATAGCGGGTTATTTGGCAAACTCGAGCTGATGAAGACGGGCCTCCTATGGCAGCTGTCAAACCTTCATGTTGTATTTATAGGTCATGGCATTGTGTGAATGAAGCTTATCATGGATTGTCCAGTATAACAATGGTTTCCTGCCCCAGAAAACACTCAATGCATGCATGAAGTCGATTAAAGAACACCTTTTTAATCAAGCTAATGTGGTGCTATTTTTGTACTTATTCCCATAATTAAATACATTAAATGCAAGTATCAGAAGACTGGTTTTATTAGATGATAATAGTGTTTTTGCTGTATTTCTTTTAATAGCATCTGAGGGTGTGTTTTAATAATAATAATAATAATAATAGCCTAATAAGTCCACTCCAAATTTTATTAAACCGAAACGGAAATTCTTTTTGCCCAATTGTTTGTGTTTATTTATTTTTCGTTTTTTATTTTGAAAACATAACTAATTAAAAATTGGTTGCCAATCTCCCCTATATGATCAAATTTTTTTATTTTTCATGCATGTGGATTTGTTTGCCCCTTTGGGATAGCCTGTAACAAGTAGATTTTATGTACCCAAAGACAAAACCTCCTATTTAACTATTTGTTAATGATAAGTAAGCCACATGTACATGATATGGAGTGGTAACATCAGTCAAGTTATCATACATACACCTCTCATGCTATCACTACTGCAACCATTAATTACCCATCTCCTATATGCTGAATGCATGTTTTATGATAAGTGATGAGAGATATGCAAATAATATCATACTGGACAGCAGCTGGTGACGACTCTGATAGCTCTATCTGTTGACTTACAAGTATGCATAGGGTAGAAATAAACCCTGGGGATTTTATATTTGTACATAATTAGCTTGATGAAGAAGAACAGTGCACAGTGCACAGTTTTATATAATTGTCCAGTGATATATATCTTCTTGGTAATAGAACTCATGAATGATTTGAATTAACATTTTATGCCCTTTAAAATAACTTTTACAAAACATTTGTATAGATGCTAACAGCTTTCCATAATTGTTAAGTTCAACTTAGGATCTTTGTGAACGACCCCCCCCCCCCCCCCCCCTGTTAGTGTTGAGCCCAGCTATCAGTTTTACTTTAGATTAATGTTTAAGTTGAAAGTATCTGCAGGGTGCATCCAAAAGAATTTCCAAAACAATATCACCAAGCATTAGGTCATGCAAGCACCTGCGAACGAACGGGCAGGTCATATGACCAGTGAGATTCCATCATTGATAAATAGCAAAATACATCCTATTTCAGTCACCAGAGAGCGAAAGCAATGGTTTAGGTCGAACCTTGGATCAAACCTTGGAAGGTTAATCTCTAGATCTGTCTGCATGCCCCTCTGACGTACTGGAAATTTGGCCACTAAATCAAGAAATGTAGATTTTATACTTGCGTCAGACAGCCAATTACAGAGATAGCTACCCAATTTAGAACTTGGCACTATCTTTAGACACGTGTTTTGTGATGACCTTAGGGTTGTCCAGTTATTTTATGGCCATAAATATGTGTATGTACATGTATTTATTTCTGTTATGAAGGTTCAGAACTGGTACAATCAGTGACTAGTGGGTGTGCGGATGATTTTCTTTTTGTTTTGTTTTACAAAGCTTGACCTGAGCCAGTTTACTCTAAAATCAGAAACTTTGGCATGAATGAAATGTTCATGAATTTCACAAGCGGTTCAAATTAATATAGAAAGTTTCATACCATGAAATAATTGAAACACAGTTGAAAAGAGATTAAATTTTTTGCTATTCGTTTCTTGCTGTGAAAATGGTCATCCTTAATAAATTACAAAGTTTCTTGTTTTGCAGTTTGCGACTGTTTGCCCTCAGAAGAGATATTTTATTCAGAGACGACATCAGCAGTATAGCTCCATTATGAATAGATGTTATTCTTTTCTTTTGTATCAAATGTTTTTATAGCCTGGCATGTTATCGTAGCCATGGTTGCATTGAAGGGTCTGAAATGTACATATAGGTTTTTGCAAAAATACAGATGTACATGTAGACAGGCGCACATATTCAAAATATTAAAAAGTTCAAACAACATAGGTATATTACATTAGAGTTTGGACTTTAGAGTTTTGCTTCTCAATAATATGTGACAATTTTCATCAGAGTAGCCGTGACAACCGGGACTTGAACACGTCAGTACACTTATCACTAACAAACTAGTCTTAATTTTACTAATTGAGTTAATAGATTCTCTCCATCTCTATTACTGTCCTCGTCTTTTCTCTCTCTAGCTTTTGCTCACTCCCTCTTTTCCTGTCCCACCTTTCTCCTTCTCCTTTGCTCATTCCCTTGCCCCCCCCCCCCCCCTCTCTCTCTCTCTTTCTTTCTCTTCCCCCTCTCTCTCTCTCTCTGTTCCTCTATCCACCGTTCGGTACTAGTTTATTACCTTTCCCCCTTGTTGTCTTTGTATACATGCTTGCATTTTCCTCTTCCCCTTCCCCTTTTCTCTTTTGTTGCTAAATTTCTCACACACCTTATTCTATTTTGATCTGCCCCTATTTCTCAATTTCTGTCTCTATCTGGCATCTTTATGCACCTTTTTCTTTCCACATGTACTTTCCCCTCTCTTTTTCACTCTCCCTCCTCTCTTTCTTTCTCCTCCCTCCATCCCCCTCCCCTTTCCCCTCTCCCCCTCTCCCTCTCTCCCTCTCCCCCTCTCCCCCTCTCGCTCTCTTTCTCTCTCTCCCCTTTCTCTCTCTCCCCTTTACTCTCTCACCTCTCTAATTGTATTGAATGTCTTAGGGGAGGGCGAGCATGAGAAGGAAATAAGAGGAAATTGAGTGGATGTTAAGGTCGGGGTCCTACGGTAGCTGATAGAATTACTACCCATTAACACCTCTGTGTGAGCGACTGTACCTGCAAATTGCTTTATATGGTAGTCTGAAAGTTAAGTTCATTACATTGTCAGCTTGTAGGAGAATTGATATGGATTGCTCACAAATTGTGAAATACAACTTGTAAATGATATGTGCATAGAACAGAGCAGGCAGTGTCATTCAAATATTCCCTCCATGTTGTATTCAGAAGCATAAATGCTACTTGATAAGATTCAATAAAGCTCTCAAAAGTAAAGCCTCACCTCCTTACAATGATACAGCTACTACTCCTACTTGCTTCTACTCCTACATGTTCTACATATACTAATACAACTACTACTACCACCACTACTACTACTACTACCACCACTACTACAACTACTAGTACCACCACAACTACTACTACTACCACCACTACTACTACCACCACTACCACCACTACCACCACTACTACTACTTCTACCACTACTACCACCACTACTACTACTACCACTACTACTACTACTACTACTACTACCACTACTACCACCACTACCACCACTACCACCACTACTACTACTACCACCACCACTACTACCACCACCACCACTACCCCCACCACCACTACCCCCACCACCACTTCCACTATTTCCACTACCACTACTACTGCTGCTGTTACTGCTGCTGCTACTACATCTACTACTACTACTACTACTACTACTACTACTACTACTACTACTACTACTACTACTACTACTACTACTCCTCCTACTCCTACTCCTACTCCTACTCCTGCTCCTGCTCCTGCTCCTGCTCCTGCTCCTGCCCGTGCTACTCCTATTCTTACTACTGCTAATTCTCCTATGCCTGTACACATGACTTAACTTACAAAAGAAGAACATGTCCAAATGTACAACAGTAGAAAATATGTTTAATATTAAATAAAATATACAAAACTAGAAACTATGTGTAATAAAAACATTTTGCTTACATCATACCACTTTTCACCTTTGCACAGAGTTTGAAACTGGATCAAGTATCAAGCCACCTTCCCTTTCATTGTGCATATACATTTACACTACTTAGCTTCCTGTCATGTTCTCTAGTTTTCCTAAGATCATTTTGTGAAACCTAGATATATCATCAGTTATATCCCTGACGTAAACAGAAACAGGATTTCAAGATTTCTTATCAACAGAATAATGAATTTATTGAAAATCAAATTATCTTAGTAGAAAACACATCCCCCAAACTTTAGTTTAGTATCAAGATCTTTGAGATGGTACTGAAACCACATATTAAACAAAACCTTGCAAATCCTGCTTTGAAGAAAGTTAGCAACAATCTTAAGCCATTCACAGACAAAACGATGTAGAGCCCCTGGTTATGTCTCCGACATTGATCAATCTGATCTTCGGGTGGATGTGGAAAAAAAAGAGAGAGAGGGGAACAAAATCAGATAGAGGGAGAGATATTTTGTTGGCAGTGTCTTGCCCCCTGTGCGGCAGTCAGGCAGGCAGAGCAGTGATTTCTTGACAACGATGATGTCATGCAGCCAGGAAGGGTATGAGGTGGGCTGATAAACCAGGCAAGGGGAAGTCGCCAGGCTGGTGTGAGGGGGGTTGAGAGAAGGGTATGAGGTGGGCTGATAAACCAGGCAAGGGGAAGTCGCCAGGCTGGTGTGAGGGGGGTTGAGAGAGGAGGATTATAAAGTGTTAAGAGAGCCCCTGGGAAAGTGATCCAAAGAGGACAATTGTAAACTGCTTCTGATCTGCTAGGTTGAATCTGTCCCGTAGTGTAGAGAAGTTGTAAAGAGTTCATGTAGTTTGGAAAAAGAGATAGTTATGATAATGTCCTCAGAGAGGCTAAAGGTTCAAGTGCGCTTATGATCAAAGGACAATTCAATCTGGTCTTAGAGCAATATGACAGGTGTATGTAAAAATGCAAACATGAAATATGGAAAGGAAAACAACCATGTGTCAATTTTAAGAGGCACTATCAAAGCGATTCCAACTGTTAATCTTTTTAGCACCAAACAATAGTTGCGCTAATGCTTCCTGAACATCTTGGAACTCCCTTTTAAACTTACATCTGCTTTTACAAGCAAAACTGTGTTGTTTGGTGTGACGATGTGTTACATGTTACCTTTGGTTTTTTGGGGGATTCCCCAATTAGATACTGTATATTACATGCGTAAAAAAAAGGTGTGCAACACTTGAAAGTGTAAAATAATTTTAGAAAATAGTGACCAATTACCCATTTTCCATTTGTTTAAAATGTGCCATTGCTTGTATACCTGTGCTAATCAGTGATTTACATATAAACATAGTTATAAATATTTATGTTTTCATTTATATCTGCAGTTCATGCTGCCGTGATCGCCATCAACACGGCAATCGACAAGCAGGTTCCCTCCGACACGATGTCGGCTCTCAGGAATCCTAACACTCTGTTGGTGAACATACAGGAAGATAACCAAGATTCATACCAAGACTGTCTGTATGAGGCCAAGCTAGCTAAGGCACAAATCGCACTCAACAAGGTATTTTTGTTTCTGTATTACTTTTATGTACGATGAAACCTGTCTATAAAGACCAACCAAGGGAGATGAGAAAGTAGACTTTATAGGCAGGTGGTCTTTATGTACAGGTTCCTTTAGTACATGTTTCAATGAGAAACAATGTTCAAGGGAAACAAAAAATGTGGTCTCTGTAGACAGGTGGTTGCTGAAGCAGGCTTGACTGTATTTGTAATTGGGAATGAAATAACACACGTACCTGTAGGAGTAGCACACTCAGGGAAAATCCCTCCCCAAAACACCCCCTTAATAAACACAGACAAAGATAACCAAGAGTCTTTAAGAGGCCAAGCTTGCTATTAAAGGCACAGTTGCTCATATACTTTATTATTGATTTTTTTGTATTTCAACATTTGAGGATGATACAAAAAAACACCTAAGGTACCCCCCTTTGAGTTAATCAGTATACTAGAAGTCGTTAAAAAAACTACAACCTATTTCTTAAACGCTCTGCCTATTAATAAAGCAATACAAATATATACAAAGAGACAGTTGTAGAATATGTTAAAGTTAATACAAAGTTTTGGTATGGGGTCATGAATTTGGTTCAAATGAACATATTGGAAGCAGATGCGATCCTACAATATTCAGTGATCGTTGTCGCGGTTGAAATCGAGTCTAAAGTTATGAAATTGTGAATAATAAACTATTCATGTTGTATAGCTCCCTCTCAAGGTCAATATATTAATTTAGCTATAAAACAATGTGTCTTGTTTGAAATCGACCAATTTTCTATTCCCGTTTGGAAATTATACATCAGAACTACATATTCTGAGATTTTCATGGTCGCAGCTCAAACATGGAATGGCCTTAGGCGCTATTTCAAATGTTTGAAATTTATCGAAGCACTGGTAAATTTTTATATTCAATTTTTCTCAAAAGCAGAAGCGTTTTAGGGGCTAAATTTTCTAGTGCTTATAATACATCCACATGGGCATCAAAATATATCAAAATTGTAAAAAATCACTATCCACCCAATTTTCAAAAATTCCCAAAACTTTGTACTACCTTTAATAGATTATGTGACAAGTACTAGCTGCGTAATAGAATAAAGACCAGTATCAATGCCTTGTAAAATGTAATCCCAATCTATTAAATAATCATATCACTACCATCTGCCCAGCAGCTAAATCTTATTGTCTAGTTTTATTGCCAAGTGGAACACTTTATTGACAGATACATTAGCCTCGTATTCCTGATATGGCTGGAAACAAAAGAAAAGAAAAGAGATCAGGCACAGATTTCCCTTTCAATAAAAATGTATATCTAGGTATATCTAGGTCAATACAATTCTTTTCTGCACCTCAATAACCAATTAGAGATGATTTGAGATATATTTATTAATTTAGATAAACATCTCATCCTTCTATAAACATTAGACAATATTTGTGTATTTCTATTGAATATGTATTACATTTTATTGTTTCCTTTCCTCTATTGATTTGATGCAGGCCTCTATAAAGGTACATTGGTTGAGGTTCAGGAAAAGTTTACTTTTATCATTTGTCAGATGATATCTATGATAATGTTATGTTTTGTTTTGTTTCTTTATTTGGAGATTTGAGGGAAATATATTTTAGTTCTGAGGCACCAGATTTGGCAAAGTTATTTATTGTTATTGAAGTAATAAAGTATATGGGGATTTATGTTGAATTAGTTTGTAAAAGTTATGTAGTGTTATGAGAGGTCCATGGGTCTTATTATGATTATCTCCAAAAAAATTATAACATTGATTGATTTTCTATATTTTCTATGATTTCCCAGATTATTCATCTTTACTACTGTTCCACAATTTGTTTTTCCAATTAGCATTTAATCTAAAATAGTCTCTTTTTTATAGGAAATTTAATTTATTCATTTTCTGTTGGGACTGTTTGTATGTGAGCTTGGGTTTGATATGTTTCTGTTATAGTCTGTAGAGGAGGGCACTAATAATTATTTTCTTTAGCTTAAATGATCATTATATGCAAGTTTGGGGTATTTATATGTATTCTTTTTTTTTATTTCACAGAGGTTTTGTATAATATTACTTGATATACATCAGAATATGTGAGTGTTTTGTCCAAAAAGATGATACAAAGAGATACCAACCCTCCTGATTTCACCAGGAGGCTCTCGGGGAAATCACCCAACTCCTGTTCTCTCGGAAGACTAAATTCAAGAGTTGGCAACTCAAATTAAGATACGAAGAAAGTAAAGATGATGTATTTAATTAGGGAAGGAGGGGGCAAAGAATATGATGAGAAGAAGTGAGGAACTAATGAAGAGAAATTAAACTGTAGAACAGGAGGAATAAGAAAAAGATAAATGTCTTTCGTTCCGTGATGTTAAAAGTTTTTTTTAATCAATAAAAGTGTACTTGCAGAGAATATAAAGACCTTTTCACAAGTAAAACACTTATAAATGTATACACACAAATTGGCTAAAAACTTTCAGGTTTACAAATTTTGATCATGTCTCCCATGAAAACTTGATGAAAGAAAGAATGCTCATCACCTTAAATCCTCTCTTGTCTCTACTGTTCCAGTCCACTATAGAAGCAGAAGAGGATATGGATGCCTATGATATGCTGCTTACACAGGCAGAGATACAAGGAAACCTCAACAAAGTCAACCGTAAGTCCCAAATCATGAATTTTTGTATGTTTTGATTAAATTGCATGTATATCTAGATTAAGTTTATTAAAGATAAAGACCAGTTATGGTCATGCAATTGCATTGTGAAAGAAACATTGTGGAATCGATCAGAAAAGGTTGATCATCTAGCATATAGTATTGGTGTGTACTGCAAGGTTCTGGAATCATCAAAATGATAAGAAATATGGCCCAGTCTTCGTAAAGTTACAAGCACTGTACACAGAAAGATGTATATGGGACTATACGTATACGTGCACGACACGTGCGTTTATCTCTCACAGACCATGTAGATCAACTAATTTACCAAATATATCAATTAGTAGGCGGTTTCCCTGCAAAATTGTTATCATCATGTATTAGTCAAAACATATTCTTTCACATGATTGGTAATAAGAACTTCCATTTCATTTTTTTGAAATTGGGGCGTTTCCAATACTGGTCTTTACCTTTAAGTTTATTAACTTGATTGATGTAGGTAACTCAAACAATACAGAAAAATAGAACTGAAAAATAAGTTTTTCCCCCTTTAGAATGTTTCTTAGTCCTTGCCCTTCATGTCGAACACTAGAACTTGTTTGCCAAGTTTAATATTGTAAGTCCCATTTTCCCCCTAATTGATACATTGTTTTGGGGTTCCAAAGTTTGTGGTTAACTGTAGTTGAGTCATTCCATATTTGTGATTATGTTGACATTGTTGTATATACATTAACATACTTTGCCAATGTTTGAGGTGTCAAGTAGAGCATTATCAACTTCACATTGTCCAAGAAAAATAGCTCTTTACCAACAAATAAAAACAAGAGCACGTAACGCCCTCTTGGGTAGACACTGTAAATGATGATTGACATGGTTTTCCACCATTTCTTCCCCATCTCTCGGCCAAGTTGGATCTTTCGCAATTTGTGATGACATCATGGCTTGAGGGTTATCCCACCAAGGGATTCATAGTTTGAGGAAAACAAAACAGAGAGAGGATTAGCAACCAGCTTTTAAAAAAAATAAAACACTTTTATACGCCACCATATCAAAAGATTTGAATGTACCGTAGCTTAGTAGAAGATGTGTTTAGGTGAATCCATTGACTGTTATGTGCAACATATATCTTTTTTTTAAATCTCTAATTGAAAATTAATTTGATAATACATACAGTCGGTAGAATAGTAAGGTCCCAATGTCCTGTACGATGATGTTATGTACATGCAATCAACAACCACCAGTAATATTTATCAATGAAGTGGGCTCCACATGTTTCAAAGGTCTATAAAAAGAGGCCTGAGCATGTAGACTTTCCTGAGGTTTTAATGGGTCTCATTATTCAAATATATGGAGGTATTATCTGAAAGTAGGCAAGTAATGACATTAATTATAGCCAAGTGGTTGATAGTACTGATAAATCATGCTGTCATGATGTATCCACAACTTAATACATTCTCACATCAATTCATATTTCAGTATAGGATTAGAGCAAGATTGTAAACTAATATCTGATGCTTTTTAAATAGAAAAAACTCAAAGAAATTAAAACAAAGATTGACTAATATACAGTAGGCTTGCGATTCCCCAATCCTTCCCCTCTCTCACATGGTGCAACCGCAAGCCTACTGTATATCTACATCACCATGCAAGCCGATATTTATAAGCAGCATCCAAAGATTGACTATTTCAAAAGTTTTACACAATGAAATTCTAGAAAGGGGGATTCGGTAGCCATTTTCCTGCCTGCCAGCATTTGGCAATGTTTTTATGAAGAATCTGCATCTCTGTTGACCCAAATTCCTAATTGCTGATAAACTCAATCTAGATTTAGAGATAAGTCATTACATTGACGTTGCGAACCAACTTTTGTAAGGATCACGTCCAGGATATGGTTGAGATACATGTCTGACATTAATTAACCAATCAAGGTAGTTAACACTTATCTGGAACAAGACTGAATACGCAAATAAAGAGTTTTAAATTATGATGCTCATGTGTATTGCAAGTTGGTTTATGTTAAGGATTTGGACGATAATTAGCATCAGACCTAAGGTATACTGACCTTGCAGTCAGCTTTGCATAATCATGTCCATGATTCGGTGGTTTAGTAGCCGTCTGACGTTGCTCAATCCCAGGCTAGTGACCTTAGAGATAGATTAGAGCTTCTCTCTACACCCTGGGATTCTACGGTGTGGGTTACAGGAAACAGACTGTCGCTTTAAGGCCTTGCTTGGCTCATAGTCAACTCCCCCCCCCCCCCCCCCCTGCCCCCCTTCCCCTGCTCCTTCCCGGCATACTCAGGAAGTATTCCCCTTGAGGGGTGCGCCCTTTATAGCCAATAATAGCTTGAAAGTGAGCTTTCTTTGGCATGGCATTACATGTGAAATATGTCAACAGTGAAAAGTTATAGTTATGGGCTGTGGTCATTCATCATATACACAGTTTTACGTTTACCTTGATATAGGTAAGTAAACAGAGTTGTACAAATGGAGTGTGTAAAGATTTATACAAGTTCACATTTATAGTGTGATTGTGCTATGAGAGAAGGTTGAGTTCTGGGAAGACGTGACAAATAATTTGTGAGTGTTATCATCGTTATCATGCAAGTGTGAAAGAACATCAGATAAAACATGTCTCTGAAAAGCATGGCTCTTCATATGCCTTCATATTCCAAATATGACAATGTGACAGCACAAAAATTGGGACAGATTTTTATGCCACATGTTCGTGTAGTCCCATAGTCATCTTTCTGTGTACAGTGCTTTTAACTTTACGAAGACTGGGCCAATTTTGTTATCATTTTGATGATTCCAGAACCTTGCAGTACACACCAGTACTTTTATGCTAGATGATAAACCTTTTCTGACTGATTCCACACCGTTTCGTTTATTATGCAATCGCATGACCAGAACTCAACTTATTCTTTAAGACAGGAGTTATGTCAGTATATCTCAAAGACTGTACACTCTACTGTCAGTGTTTTCACTATTTTCAAAATTTCAGTGAACACACAAATAGACAAGGTGAACGACCTATTAGGGACCCAGAATGCCTCTGAGCTGGTGGAAGCGCTGATGAACGCAAGCCTAGGGCTCAAGGATGTCACTAGGGAGAATGCAGACTGGTACCTTAGAATTCTTCAACAGGCTAGACAAGACAAGGCAGAGGTAAGGGAAAGAAATGAGAACATTCACTATTCTGCTTATAAGAGGTTATTTGTAGTGGTTGTTTTTGTTTGTTTGTTTTTTTGAAAATATGTTTGTGCCTCAAGGCTAATTGAACTAAATATTTTTTTTTCAGAGAGAAATATTCTTACTTTATGATGATTACAAATAAATATCCAGACAGTCAGAGAACTATTTAAATTCATAAATTTCAATGAAGTGCTTGTTTATGTATTCTATTTTGTTCACATTTCAAAAGAAATAGCATCAAACAAATCAACGTATTTAAAAAAAAGACAAGGTTCATATTTCTTATAATGTCCAACAAGGCTTAACATGTATCGTGAAAAGGACTATTTTAGTAAGCATTTGGTTGATGTGTTTTTGGTTCAACTAAGTTGTTTATGATGCTCAGAAGCCCATTTTAGGCACTTTTCCAAGTATTTTGTTCCCATCGTCCATTTAAATCAAGTACAGATAATGACAAACCAGCATAGGTGCGCATTCAAGCAATGTCAGGCAAATATTGAGGGAGTTTTGCCCAACCTTTTTTATCAGCTTGGTCGTCAAGACATAGATTTACCTGGTTACCTGGCCTGCCCATATGGTAGAGCTTGAATGAAAAACACTTTCAGGAAGTTTGAACTATCATTGAGCGGTGTGATTGTCAAAATAATGATAATGGCCCGATTGCCAATCGTCAGGAAGCGAGTGTAACCCGTGATATATACATGTATAGACTAGATTAGCTTCATGTGCATTGTGATAGCAGGGATAACGTTCCTAGATACAGATAGGAGTAGATCTAGGCTTGTAGGAAGATGGTGGTGAAAATGGTTGTGGAAGTGACTGTGTTGGTCGCGTTGGGAAGTGTAGTGGTGGTGTTGATACCATTGTTGCTGCCAGTGTTGTTCTTGTTACTGCTACAACAGGTGAGTTCAGTGGCATGCATGCATTGAGGGTATCTACTACATTATCTGATCATAATGATACAAGTCATGTAGTATACTAGTATTGCAGACTCTGTTGTATTTTGATACTGGAATTGATACTCAAATTTGTACTCAAATGTAATTTGTTTTCATTATCAAGTGTTTTCATATTTTTGGTTTTAACATTTCTAGTTTTGAGATGTCAGAAGCTAATGTTTACCAGTTAAACAAGATGTGATTCATTTAGAAGCAATCTTTACTTGACAATCTTATCTTTATTACAAGAATGTCTTCAGCAAAGTCTTATATATAATAATATAATAATAATAATAGCCTAATAGTCCACTCCAAATTTTATTAAACCGAAACGGAAATTCTTTTTGCCCAATTGATCGTGAGCTGGTTTAAGATCAATTAACACCTCCGATGTATAGCGATTGCTGCATATTTGAACCAGCATTTTGTTGACATCATTAACACATGTCAACATGTTTGAACAATTATCATCTCTTGGATTTAAAGTGTTATTAGTTTGACGTATTCTTGTTTCACTGTTTAAATCGGTTTGAAAGAACATGTAAATCACATGGGTAAACATTTTAACAATGAGTGCACCAGGCTCTAATTTGTTTCATGAAGAAAAAAAATGTGAAATTTAGTCTCAAGACTTTATTCAGCACCCAAAATCTTTGGCTGGATTTGCTGCCAAAGACATGACAAGAGTTAAAGATGAGCATTGTATGTTCTTCTGGATTGTTTGCCTTGTAAAGTTAGTTCTATATGATTAAAGGGTTATCTGATGAATTTATTTTTATCTTTAGGCTACTGGAAATGAGTACCCTAGATTGGAGAAGGAGGAGGTACAAGCCGGCATCAATGCAGCTAACATACTAGCCAAGGAAGACAAAGATGGTAAGCTTATGTGGTCCATGAAAAATGGAATATCAGATCAATCATATGATAATATAACTGAAATATAAGTTTTTTAGCAAAATTTAATCTGGATCAAATTGATGATACTCTTACAATCTGTAAATAAACATTTTATGTCACTTTGTGTTTTAATCAAATGCGTAAAAAGGGCAAAAGTTTGCTGCAATGTCTTACAACAATTTAAAGTCACATCTCTGTATGTCTCTGTGTATAAGCTGCTTGGATATATACAGAGATGGTTTTGGCCAATTGTTAAGCTCTATCTAGACCAGAAGCTTTACTTTTATATTGACATCTTTATTGTCATGCACTTTACTAAACACACCTAATATTTTGATGAAATATGATGGTGCTAAACAAGCTTTATGTGTGTGTACCTTTCACAGTGGGTAAGGCGGTGCAGAACATCAACTCATTAATAGACGACGGCACACCAGAGCAGCTTGTAGCAGCTCTATCCAGACCCCAGGCACAGCTTCCACATGTACATCCATACAGCCATGCGCTCTACAAAACAGAACTAGCAAGACTCAAGATCAGCAATGAAGGGGTATGTTACTTTAGAAACACAAACATTTTATTTCTAACTCTTAACAAAAATCTTTGGTACAACAATATACCTACATGTAACCCTAAACATGACCTAAAACCAAATCACAACCCAAGCCCTATAGTATTTTTGATGAATGATAATATTCCGCTCTTGAATAGCACATATTAAATTATGATATAACATCTCTGTGTGCTTCCGAAGAGCCGTGGGAATGATTACCCCAGCTTAAGCTTCAGTAAACATCTCAAGAGTATAATGCCATTTCTAGTAATATCCTACCTGGGAATTGTTTCACAAAGACTAAGATCTACTTTATGTTGGACTTAACTATGGCAGGCTGTTCATGCCGCCGTTTTCTCTCACCATTTACTGGCATTTGTCTCTTGAGGGACGTACAAATCATGGTCACAAATCTACAGAAGTACATTTTTTAAGACTTTATTATTGAAGGAAAAAATATTTTCTAAAGAACATAATGGTGAGAGCAACTAGTGGCGTGAACAGCCTGCCATAGTTAATTCAAACTTAAAGTTGATCTTAGTCTTTGTGAAACAACCCCCAGGTACACATGTACCTCACCTGGGTAGAGTGTAGCAGATGTAGACTAATGCCTTGCCGAAGGATGTTAGTGCTGCGCCAGGGATAGAAATAAAGCCCGAGGCAAATGTCACTGGAGCAAATGTCAGACCACCATTCTTTGATATTGAGGAAGGAAGGAAGTACTGGAAGAAATAAAGTTTATACGAGTAGAAAAGACATTGAGAAACTTCTCTGTTGAGACCATGTTGCATTGGTCGTTTCACTTCCAGGATATTTTAAGACATATGTACACGTAGGTCATCTTTTGTGTCCATATCCTTAAAAAGTACAAAGTTTTTGATATATTGAACTTTCAAAGTCTGGAAGTTTAATCTTGTTAGAAAAGACTAAGGAGTATTACAGATACACTGAATATTGTGACATTTAGTGATAAACTTTTTATTTTTTTTCTTCTTATTGCTATTTAGGACTTGAACCATGAGCAATTGCAAGATGCTGTCAAAGGTATGTGTATTTTTGCTATTGACCAGTAATAAAATGCAAAATGTTGTAGTCTTTCCTTTAATTGGTTTCAAAGTGTTCAAAAGGTTCCTACCTTCCTTCACTCTTTGATATATATATTCTTCCCTTCCATTTTTGTCTCCTCCTTGCTTTCTTTTCATCCTCTCTCTCTCTCTCTCTCTCTCTCTCTCTCTCTCTATGTCTCCGTCTCTCTCTGTCTCTCTCTCTCTTTCTTTCTTTCCCTCTCTCTCTCTGTTTCTCTCTTGTATAACTCTTTCAGTCAGTATAACACTTTTTCTTTGCCATCCTCTTTTCATGCATTCATCTACGGTACATTTAAGCACCAGTATTATTTGTTTGGAGCCAAAAAGATGTTAACTCTATATTAAAGTTATCAGTTAATGCCCTTCTGGCTCCAAACAGACAATTTATTGGTTATTATCTCTGTTGATATTTGCATGTAGAAGTGTTCTGTTCGACATTTTCCAGTGCTACTGTGGTTAGGCATGCCTCAACGTGCCTGGCTTACACCTTGTTTTATTTTGATTCTAGAGTCTAGCCCACTGTGACTCTGAGCTTTATCCCTCGTTGAACAAATAGTTTCCACAACCGAACCTTTTCCTTCCAAGTTTCATTCAGGAAATCCCTCCCAATCTCTTCAATATTGACCAATACCTTAGCTACCATGCAATTACCTCTTTTTAAATACACAAACGGCAAACCCTCCTAGTCTCGTTTGCAGGTGTAACCAGTGTGTTTAGACCATTATTTACCTATGCATGATGTTGTGATTGTTTGCATTGGGTCTGTGTTTGCAGACTAATGAAGGAAATGGGTAATAAAGAGAGAGGAAGAATGGTAGCAGGTATTGGGTGTTGAGTGGATTAAGCAGAGGAGGAAAGGGAGGGGATGAGCGCACCCCTGCCAAGGAATCAGTGTCGGTAAACTGTCTTTAAAGGGGGGCAACTCCCATCTCAAATTAATACTTCTGTACTTTAAAATGATGTTAAAGAGGCAGAATAAGCAATTAAGCAGAGGGTCAACATATGAACCAACAAAACCATCTTAGATCTAGTGATGGGACAAGTTGACATTCTTAATCCATCACAGACAGAGCCCAAGATAAATCTGGATTAATTAATTTAACCTGTTGACTGCTGATTTCTCTTAGTTCTATAGGCTTGATACAGGAACCACTCACTTCCCATAGGCGATGGGTTAAGATCCATGTTATAGGATACATAATCCATTTTCAACTGTTCAGTTAACAATTGAATGATATATCTCTGTAGGTTAAAATAATCTCAAATTGTAACCTTCAATCCTCTCCATCTAAAGGAAGCAGATTTATTTTAGCTCCAACTCGGTCCTCAGTTATTTTATGTGAACACACAATCAATACATGAACTTGATTATAGTGAAAGGAAATTCAATTGCTTGCTCACCATTCAATTAGACTTTGTTAACAATTTACTCTCCAACCCTTCCTGTTTCTAGGATTATATTTGTGTGAGTCACCAAGGAGTAGAGTCAACCAGATAGAGATGGCAAATCCTTGCACTTTCCTAATCCTCCCTATTCTTTTACTTTCCTAATCCACATTATTTGTTGTTGCCTCATCTAATCTCTTAATGTTCAGGGAGTATTCTGTATAATGTTTGTTTCCTTTTGTAAAAGTTTCATACTTTATGTTCAAATGAGAGGGGTGGGGGGTGTACACAAAATATATCTGTGTATGAATTATGAAGGAGCAGATGGAAATATGTTTTGGAAACACTCCAAGAAGAGGGGAAGTTCTGCAATGGGATATGACAAAGTGTGTTTCCATAGCAACACAAGCCGTTGAATTATGATTCCTACTACCCCGTTCCAATCTACCCTCTTTCCAAACCCAACTTTCTGATATGATATATAACACCAAGAGCCACCCTTATTTATTTATTTTTTTTTTAAAGTGCCAAGCAAATCGTATTGTCACTGTGAACATTATGGGTAGCCTAGCATGAAATATTCAGTCTAAGCTAAGTTCCCATGTCTTCTATACAAAGAGTATGGTTATTTTTTAGAGACTCTCTACAAAAAGGCAAAGAGAAGCACACATGCTGTGACTATCAATTGGCTCTATGCCAAAATGGGTACCTGGCAGGAATTAGGTCTTTGAAATGCTAGAGTGCCGTAATGGCAGCACAGCTAAAGCCGGGTAATGATCTCCAAGTTTGGAAACGCTTAGTGATCGTAATAAGCGCTATATAAAAACTGAGTATTATTTTATTATTATTATTATAAATCATATCACCAAAGACTATAACTAATAATATTCAGTACCAAACTCATTTTAACAATGATATCAAGATATCAAAGTATGAAGCAAAGTGATTACTCAAAGCCTCAGCCTCAACCTTTATCAATGATATCAATATTTTGGGGAAAATTTTATTTTTAAGAAACCTGACGATTTGTTAGTCCAGGACAGTATACATGTAGATATGTGCTTGTGTGTTTTATTATGTGAATACATAGCCATTTATAACAGTTTAATTCAGGGACAGGTTTTTTTTCTTAAGCTCAAGGCCTATAAAATTCCTAGAGAACGAATGTAGCAACCTACACATTTACAATAAATTTTCCCAAAATACTGCACAAGCACTCAGATTTTTTGCCTACATCTGCATTTTGTTCTAGTAATATTTATAGCACACCCCCACACCATATGACATTATTCATGCCCTTTCCCCTCTCCTTACTCTGCTACCCTTTGGTAACCATGACAACCCATGTTCCTGATGTTGATTATCCTTCTCCTCTTTACGTTGGTATTGACAAGGAATGTATCCCCGGAGGTGTAGGTTGGAAATGAGGAGAGGAAATAATTCATCATGGAGGTTAAATGATAGCCCCCTCTCATGTGACTTGTGAGTCAGGAATGACATTAATACTGTATGTCATCTCATGAGAGCTAGAAGGGCATTAACTCATATACTTTAACACAGAGATAACCACCTTCTGGATCTCAACAGACGATATGAGTGTTATGAGGGTCTTTTTATTTGTCATTCTATGATAGTTCATGTACTAGATTATAGCACCGGATAGTAAAATTTGTTAATTCATGTTTTATTCAGAAAATTTAATGATTCTACTATTTGAATTGTGACAAATAGCTGACACTCTAGATGCAAATAGATTTTGAACGTAGCCATTTAGAACAGGTATGATTATATGTTGGTTTCGTTTCTCCGCCCCCCCCCCCCATCCTACTCTCCTTACAGTACTTTCAGGTGTAGCTATGGTAAACCAAAGCCTAGACAATGATACAGCAGAACCATGTTTACATGCTTAGCTAATGTAGAACAACACAGAATATTCTGAATATATTTCATATTGTCATGAAATAAACATAAACAAGTATTTCTCAACGTGCTTCCCTTACAGTTTTGTCAACCATAGCTATGATCATCCAGAGTGAGGCTTCTGTGGGGTGTTTCACAAAGATCCCAAGTCAAACTTAACTCTAAGTTGGACTTAAAAGTTATGGAGAGCCAATTGTAGTCTCAAAATAAAATATATTCAAAAGCGAAAATCAAGTATTTTATACTTTTTATAAATACCACATCAAGAATATAAAATCTCCTTGATTATAGAAAATATGAATGATTTGAATCAACATTTTATGCCTTTTAAAATAACTTTAAAAAAATATTTTCATAGATGCTAATGGCTTTCCATAACTGTTAAGTCCAACTTGGATATAAGTTCAACTTAAGGTCTTTGTGAAACACTCCCCCCCCCCCCCCCCCCCCCCCCCCCCTCCTGATCAGTCTGACAAGACCGCAGACCTCTGGCTACACCAAAGTGCTTTCTTGGTAGATAGAGAACAACATGCATAATTCTGAATATATTTTAAACTGTTGTCAAATGAATTTTCCTTGTTTCTCATCCTCCTTCCCCTCCAGTTCTGTCAGCCGTCGCCATGATAAACCAGAGTGTCG
The DNA here is from genome assembly GCF_000002235.5 of Strongylocentrotus purpuratus. NCBI lineage: Eukaryota > Metazoa > Echinodermata > Echinoidea > Camarodonta > Strongylocentrotidae > Strongylocentrotus > Strongylocentrotus purpuratus. Next base: position 1,281,205 of record NW_022145615.1, on the reverse strand, counting down.
ATTCCGGTCAGTTCAGTAAGACAGCTGAGCTCCTACTCCAGCAGGATGCTTGCTTGGCTGACGTAGAGCAGGATAGCTCTTACCATCAGAGGTACCAGGATCAGCTACTTGCTATCAAGAGAGCTAAAGCGAAGGTTTGTTCAGAGAAACTTTCTCTTTTCAACTGTATATTAAATTAAACATGTCCATGAGAATGTTCCAATCCTTGTCAACAGAGAAGTAGCAAATGTCACAGTAAATGGAAAAACATTGTCATCCTGTTCACATTTTAGATGTAGAAGAAAGTTTTAATGTTATTACCTTAGATCTGCCCTGTAAAGACATGACTTGGTGTTCAAAAGTTACAGAGTATTATAGTAAAGTAACATTATTCTTGTATGTATGTGGAGGTTAAATGAGATTCATGAGTTCATTATCTTCTCCATTTTTGTGCAGTAATCCTCTTGTAGATTAATAAGTTTGCAGCTCTTGAAAAATATGGGTTATTGCAATTATTCCTTTTCATTGGGAGCAATCTTATACTTCAGTCACACGGCCAATTGACCCTAAATTGACCTTAAACTGACCAAACTAACTCCAAACTCAACCCAAACTCACCTCAAAATGACCCCAAACTGACCCCAAACTGACTGATTCTTTGCCATTAGGGGTAGTGTAATATTTTTTTAATCCAGTGTCAGCATAACCATATAGTTTGAAAGTTCATTTGGGAGGGCTTACTGCAAGCAAGCAAGCAGATTGATAACATTTTAGTTCCTGAATCAAACATTGCTTCTGTTTTGATTGGCATGCACACACAGGAAGGAGAAGATTTCTTGACGCAAGAAGAGATTCAGGAGGTAGTAGACGCAGTCAACCAAGAAATACAGGATGAACATCAACGTAAGTATATTGTTTCCATAACAACATCAACATTATGGGAAATTACAAAACATTCATTGTGCCACTTCATACCAGGTGGCACTACTGAAATTACAGCTCGTCCTGTATAGGAATATGCATATAATTTCAGTTTTATGAAATAAAATTTGCTGGATATTGAAATGAAATTTAAGGTAGAAAAGAGAAAGACAAATTTATGAGATATAATGTAAGCATCGATAAATAAACCGATAGATGTCAGTTTTCTGGTTCTTGCCTTATTCCAGGGCCTGTCGTTCTGTTTTGAGGAGTTCTCAAACCAACCTGTATCACCGTAAACTTTTCATATTTTTTATATTTTATTGTTGAAGTATATTTAGATTTCCATACACTCTTCTTGCACAGAGATGATACAGTCAAATCTGCTTTAGTGACCACCTGTATAGAAAGACCACCTGTCTACATAGACCACAATGTCTTGTTTACCTTGAAAATGGTTTCTCATTGAAACATGTATTAAAGGAACCTGTACATAAAGACCACCTGCCTATAAAGTCCACTTTTCTTGTCTCCCTTTGGTGGTCTGTATAGACGGGTTTCACTGTTCCAACATTTTCACATTGTTCCGCCCTCCTTTCCTCAGGTATAATGGCCGTAGCAGCGATCAATGAAGCCATCGATAGTGAGGATCCAGCACATACCTTGAAGGCTCTTCAGATGCCTGCAGCTAAGCTCAGAGAGGTTGAGGAACCCAACACTGTTCTCTATCAGAGAGTCCTACATGCTGAGAAAGAGAGAAAAGGAAAGGTAAATGACATCAAATGGCAGGCTTGATTTTTAGCCTTCAAGAAATGAGGCATTAATAGGTGATCCTTTACCACAGATATGTGGTATTATATTTTGTGGAAATTTGTATAAGTAAGGTTAACTAAAAAAAAAATTAAATTGGGATAAAGCTGTAGTGGAGTAAAAAAATAATTGCCATTTTTCCTGCAAGATATTTCTACAAATTGCAAGGAATACAGTGTTGTGTCATTTGAGATTTAGTTATGTCCCATATTTTTGTTTCTAGGAAAAGGGTTAACCTTCAAAAGACATCCTTTGCTTCAGACAGAGTTTGAAGTGGAATTCCCCAATTTTTAGAAACCCTATGAAATAAAAGAAAGGAATGTGATGCTTTTTGACCATTTCTTGCCAAATGTGATAAGCTTCTTGGCCTACTATGATACTTCTAGAATTGCTCAATCACATGAAAAATATGATTCATTAATGTTGTTGACAAATGTGTGATGGTGAAATACCATAGAGACTCTTTGTTTTGAAATCTAATGAAGATTTTCCTCTGGATTATTGTTGGATTTCCCCGGAATGATTCCCTGCCAAAAATCACCCTCATGTTGGATATCTCAAGAGAGAGAAAGTCAATTTCTGTATAATGAAATGAGAGAAAGCTCATAAATTATTTGTACCAAAACCCAACTTTCTCTGTAAAGCGGAGTACAGTAAACATTCAGTTTTGCCCTCAGAGGGAGGAGGGGGAGGGGGGTTCTGGAAAAGCAACACGTGCCAAGTAAAGGGTACATACATGCCCTTGTTTTATAATCTTCACCCTAAGTTACCCAAAGTGGGATTTCCCTGACTGTAATCCTCTGCCAGATTGATCATACCCATATGTTTGAAATCAAGATGGGGAATTCTTGTATTGCACAATCATTATCTTACATTGTATCTCGCTATGAGAATCATGTAAAGCTGCTAACATGACTTCTTTTTATTTCTTTTTCCTCGTTCTACGTGGTTCATTATTCACAAAACAAAATATCATTAATATATCTATCCACAAAAAATATACAAATATTCAAACAAATCATAAACATATGAAAATGGCTAAACAACGATCATAAGGGCCTTACTTATTTTTGATACTGTCACTTACATATTTTATCAATGTAAATGAATTCTTTATACTTATTAACCAAACATTAAATGTAGTTTGGTTGTTATCAAGTATTGAGATTTCAGTTAAGATCTCCCTGATTATATTGATTATGTGGTAACCCTAATTTATTGTTTGTGTTTTGGGTTCAACCAGTATGTGGTATGTCATGTTCTGTTTATAACAATAGAAAGATTACTCTAGTGGATAAGACCTTGTATGCTGTACGTGCAAGTCCCATTATTATTCTGTCTATTCATTGTGGCTTCCTGATGTGAACAGTGCATTCAAAGGGCAATGCTGTGGGAAACATTTGTTCCAAAGGAAAATCATAGTATTTTTGATTTACTTTCCATGTTGCATTGGGTTGGGTTTCATATGTTATCTTGATAATTTGCTTGATGTTATTATTGAAACAGTGACAGTACAGGTTATAATAACTTCTTCTATAATACTGCCACTGATATTTTTTAATGAATTAAAGAGGCATGCTCTTGCTTCACATACAAAAATAAATAACAAGCCGCAAGCAGTGTTAGCTTCTGAAAAGCTCTTAAAGAACTCACATCATTAAATTTTTGTTGTAAATATTAATGCATAAGGAAATCTCACTGCATATCTAAGTAGATATGAACAAAAGAGTAAATTTGACACTGCACTGTACCTTTTCCCTTTGTGAAATTGAAATATCAAATTCTATGTTTAAATATACTGTAAGTGTTTTGATTAGTATTACAGTGAAGTCTGTCTTTAAAGACAGCCTAAGGGAGACAAGAAAAATGGTGTCTATAGGCAGGTGGTCTTTATTTACAGGTTCCTTTAGTGCATGTTTCAATGAGAAACCATTTTCAAGGGAAACAAGAAATGTGTTCTTTGTAGACAGGTGGTCACTAAAGCAGGTTTAACTGTATTTTTTAATATTTGTATCTTGTTTATTTGTTTATGACAGACACAAGGAGATGACCAAGCAGTGCTCTGGCTGGATGAGATCCAAGGTGGAGTGGACAGAGCAAACAAACAGACCATAGCTGCTAATAAATGTGAGTAGCAATGAAGAGAAAAGGAAAGACCTTTAAAAAAGAAATCTAGAGAAATAAAGTATACATGCCTTCAGGGAAAGCCGCCAAGGGCCTTATAACTTGTCAGGACCTGTACTATATAAGAATTGCAGTTATGAAGTAATGTAACTTTCTTTGTTCATCGAAGTTGATGTTAATATTGTTCTTTCGCCTAAGACTTGATATGTTAATATTACTGTTCAATTTGTGTATGTGAACATTATAATATAATGTGTTCTTTTTACTCTGTACAAAATTCTGCAATTCAGAAAATTGACCCCAAATGATTTTTTTTCTTCTTCAATTAACCATTACTACCGGTACTAAGTCAGTGTGTTGATAACGTTGATATTGTTTACTTAACTGCTTTGAGAGCAAGTATTTGCTAATAGGTTCATGTAAGATACCAAGGGAACTACATCTCTAAGAATTATCCAAATGCATGGGAGGAGGATATATTTAAGGATTAGTGCCAAGGGCACACACTCATTACCTTGGGTTTTGAACCAGGACCTTCCAATCCTGAGACCATTGTCTCATTCATCAAGCCATCGGGATTCAATTGAATGGATGTGATCCATGACCATCATTATTCGCTCATTTTTATTGTAGTGGCTGTTGGCATAGCAACCATCAACATGGTAATAGAGGAAGAAGATGGTTCACTTCTCGTAGAGGCCCTCAAGAGTTCTGATGTTGGTCTAAGATCCGTCAAACCAGACTGTGGAGATGAGTACCTTCAAGATCTGAAACAATGCAAGCAAAGCAAAGCACAAGGTACCTTCAGAGTCGGATGATAGAATTGCACTATCAAGACTGTTGAATATTGAAATGTTGAGTTTTATTAAAGGGAAAGTCCACCCTGAAATTAAGTTAGTTTTAATAGGAGTAGAAAAATGAGAGAAACAAGTCAGTGAAAGTTTGAGCAAATTCCGATTAAAAATAAGGAAGTTAGGATTTTTGAAGTTGTGATCAATCAGACACAAATCGGCAACTCTATGACGTATCATGCGAGCTCAACTTCCATTTGCTCAGTACTAAAAAAATCTAAAATTTTCATTTTCCCTCAAGAAAAATTTCAACCATACATGCACCCTAAATATAATAATTGCAAATATGTTTCTATACTCCCCCCTGCAAGGAACAAATATATATTCCGTCATCAATAACGAAGAAAACATGATTTTATGGAATATTATGCACAAAGCAAATGAAGGAGAGCTCGTATAATAAGTCACAGAGTTGCCAATTTGTATTTGATTGATCACAACTTCAATAATTCATAACTTTCTTATTTTCATTCAGAATTTGCTCAAACTTTCACTCACCTGATTTTCTTATTATTCTGCCTCTATCAAAACAAACTTATTTTGGGGGTGGACTTTCCCTTTAAGATAAGTAATTAATGTAGAGGATATAGTCAAATTAGAAAAAGTGGGAAGAGGCTGTGGTACTGAATGAACATATGCTCGTCTGTGAAAGAAATTGTTCAGTAATACCATAAAAGTCATTTTACCATAGTGATTAGCTATCTTTATTTGTGATGCTAATTTCTTTCACCTTGTCAAAATCTTTAAACTGAAAACTGTATAACAGTCTGTACTTCCAACATATAATAATGCACGGATGGCAGAATTCTATTCTTTTGTATGTGTTTGATCAATATGCTATTAGATAATACTATGAGTCACTTCAACAAATAGATACAGTCAAACCTGTTTTAGTGACCACCTGTCTACAAAGACCACATTTTTTGTTTCCCTTGAAAAACGTTTTTCATTGAAGCATGTACTAAAGGAACCTGTCTACAAAGACCAATTATGTGTTTCCCTTGAGTGGTCGCTATAGACAGGTTTGACTGTATTTAACTTACATTACTGTTATGATTGAAGCTCTTTTGTCTTGCAAACAAATTCTAAAATACCGGTATCTTGTTTGATTCATCAGCTGGTGACGGAGGAGACTGGACGTGTCACCGGACCCCAGAAGGAGATGATTTCTATTTCAACCTGTCTACCATGGAATCTAGCTGGGTACAACCACCAGAATATGCACCTTCTAACACGCAACTCTCTAAGGAAGAAATTCAGGTCAGAAATATTCACTCTTGTAGATTTTCAAGTTTTCTGAAGAGCTAAGGGTGCATATATATTCATGAAAGGTTGTAGGGGAAGAAAGGGAAATGGATCAAGGGGGGGGGGGGTGCCATTGGAACAGTTGCCTCCTCTAGTAGTGATGCAATGGATGCTTTTGATTAAGTAAACCCCCCTCCCTCCTCCCCCTCCTCCTCCTCCCCTCCTCCTCCTCCCCTCCTCCTCCTCCTCCTCCCCTCCCTCCTCCCCCTCCTCCCCTCCTCCTCCAACCCTCTCCTCCAACCCTCTCCTCCCCTCCTCCTCCAACCCTCTCCTCCCCCTCATCCTTTGCATCCTGAAAATGAATCAAAAACCTTGGATAAAGTTAATGGGAATAATGAATTCTTGTGTTTCACTGCAAGAGTATATTCATGCTTATTCAAATATGTAGGTAAAAAGATTGGAAGAAGCTTTTCTTATTGATCTTGCAGCTTATAAAAAATGTACCAGGAAGCCTCGTATTTACCATCTTTCCCATATGATCACCTTGCAGGAGGTCGTATCTAAAATCACTGAAGCCAATAACCGCGCCCTACTCTTTGAAGCCAATGAGGGTAACATCATCACCCTCCAGGCCCACGCCCGGGGCATGATCGCCCGGAGGAAATACCTGGAACGTCGCAACTACCTTCACAACCAGATCCCAGTCATTGTGTTGATACAGAGCTTTGTGAAGGGATGGAGGCAGAAGAGAGCTTACAGGAATAGACTGGGTTATCTCAAGGAACAGGAACCGTCTGTAGTCACAGTAAGTCTGGCTGGTCTTCATTGCTTTGTGTTCTGGGAGGTGTTTCACAAAGATCCCAAGTCAACTTAACTCTAAGTTGGACTTAAATATTATGGAGAGCCATTAGTAGCCTTAAAATGAAATGTTCAAAAGCGAAAAATTCTTTTTAAAAAATTGATTTTTTTTTTATTTTATTTATTTATTTTTTTTTTTTTTTTTTAAATAAATTCCACACCGAGAACATAAAAATCTCCTTGATAATAGAAAATATGAATGATTTGAATTAACATTTTATGCCTTCTAAAATAAATTTTACAAAATATTTTCATAGATGCTTGCGGCTTTCCATAAATGTTAATTTCAACTTATGATCTTTGTGAAACACTCCCCTGGTGTTGTGAATTAATACTTGTAAATTGATGATGCGCCTGGTCCTAATGGAACATATAATGTTTCTAATGCAGAAACTATTTGAATGTTGGGCAGGAAGATAACTGATGAAAACAAACACACAATTAAAAATAATAATAACAGCTAAATTGATATGGCACGTGTCCTTCCCAAGGGATGTTTGAGGTACTCACAGCACACTACTAATGCACTAGAATTAGCCAAACTGCTTTGTGGTGCTGAAAATATTAAGTCTCAAAGATGTGTTTGTGCTGCATCTGACATCTGTTTTAAACAATTTCCAGTATACAGTGTTCATTGATCGCTTTATTTCCCCCATCTTGTTTTCTATAGCTCCAATCCTATGCCAGAATGACCGCAGCCCGCAAGGCTTACCAGAAAAGACTCCAGTACTTCAGTGATAATGTGAGTATCCAAATCATGGATTTACTCTTTAATTTTGTTCTGTTTGATTTCTGTTGATGAAACCTATGAAGAATAGTTACCATGTGAATATATCTCTTCGTACTATTTCGTAAGACTCAAAGTTAGTTTCAGATGCTAAAAGAACATGAGTGGGATTATTAAGAAACTTGAATGGATAATGTGATTTTGTCATTTACATTAAGGAAATTATGAATTCCTTTGATTGAAAAGACAGCCTTGTTATATGTCTTGGTTACTTTTGATGTGTTGTTTCATTGTAGAAGTATTTTAATACTAACAGGGGTTGTTACAGTTTGTGTGCTGAGTACGATTACATGTATTTGACTTAAATACATTCTTTTTTCTCCAGAATCATTTCAATTTATCGCTATGCAACATATATAAACATTTGCTATTTCATTCAACTTTTGAATCCTTCTGTAACTTCTCATGATTATCTGAACTATTTTATTCAAATCTTGACCTGGTGTCCTCTCTCTCTCTCTCTCTCTCTCTCTCTCTCTAAAGGCGAATGCCATCATCAAGCTTCAAGCTTTCTGGAGATCAAACAGAGCTAGGCATGACTACAGGGTCCTCAGTAAGTCTTAAAGGGATTGGGTAACTTTGCCTTAGATTCTGAAACAAAATCCTGGATTTAGCTCATGCTGCAATGATAATTATAAACCTTTAGGTCAGTCAGGGACCCCATGACTTTTTACAAGCCGATCGCCTGTCTGATTATCTGATTATTTTGAAGCGCAATTTTTTTTAGGGCTTCCATATTACACAATATCACAGATGCTGAAAACACGTAGGGCTGTGCATCTCGGATTTAACATTGTTAAACGATGCCTTTAAATATCTCACAATTCAAGTTGTTTCACACTCATATTTTCCTGTAGGAATAAGGATGTGCATGAAGCTTTTGATGTTAACCAATACTCTTGTACCACTTATCTCAGGTGCTGAACAGTGTCAATATGACAGACTTTCGGAAGAAGAAAGAAAAAATTGTTTTGATAATGTGATAATTTCGTGATGGAGGATTTGGAGTAGATTGTATATTATATTTTCTTGTTAGTTTCTTGTTTCTTTGCTTATTTCTTTGTTTTGCTCTAATATCAAGTGTTGGCTCAGTCAGTAGAACGTCTGCCTCACAACTAGGAGGTCGTGGGTTCGAATCCCGGCCGCGTCATACCAAAAGACGTTAAAAGATGGGAGTTGTTGCTACCTTGTTTGGCATTCAACAATAAGGGATAGAGCAACGTCGATCTGGCGCTGCTCAGTGGCTGCCGGGCTCACAATCAATTGGGAAAAAACGAATTTCCGTTTCGGTTTAATAAAATTTGGAGTGGACTATTAGGCTATTATTATTATTATTATTATTATTATTATTATTATTATTATTATTATTATTATTATTATTATTATTAATTACATTGCAAGGCTAGTGCCTTGACAAACACACCTGCAATATGAACCTTTGTTGTTTTGATCTGAAATGCAAATTCTTAATGTTTGTTTTGTTTCTATCCACAGCTCATTCTGACACACCTCCTGTGGCTGTTGTCAGGAAGTTTGTTCATCTTCTGGAACAGAATGAGGTGGATTTATCAGAAGAACTTGGTAAGTATGAAGAACATCCTAAGATTTATTTGCAAAGAAATGCTGTGATTCAAATTTGGCTTTGGAGCAAATAACTATTCATCACCACTGAAATGCAGGATGTCAGGAAAATGTGTATATTTTAATTTAAAGAATTTTGGTATTCATGAAATTCAAGACATTTGAAAAAGGTTGATGACTGGTATTCAATGGATATTGATGCTCAGTTGCTTAACACATTCACCATGCCTACATGTATTATTCGAAAAACAGTATTAGCTCATTGATTTAGAATAATTTTTTGATGATATGGAATGTTGTAAAAGTTCATTCATAGAGGTCACATGATTCTCTATATGGTCAGAAATATTAATTTTTTTAAAAAAATTTAAAAGTATAAAATGACAATTATTGCTAATAAACTTGTACATATTGAATTGTTTGAATGATGGGAGTGGAATGCTAATAATAGCATTGATTTATTCCTTTGTTTTTTTAATAACAGAACTACAGGAGATGCGAGGGAAGGTTGTAAAGCAGATCCGTTCTAACCAACAAGCTGAGAACGATCTCAATCTCATGGATATCAAGATTGGACTCCTAGTCAAGAACAGAATCACACTACAGGTTAATCATCTCTCTTCATTCTCATCTTATCTACTCTGAATATGTTACCATCAATGTGTGTGAAAGTGTATCTAGGCAGTCACTTCTCGGATTTAGACCAAGTACTTGCCATGGGGTGGGGGGTAATAATATATTCCAATTTTATATACCGGTAGTACTTTATGCGTTGACAATGTCTCTAAGCGCTTTGCAAATATATTATTTGTGGGGGTACTTGGTTGCAATGTAGTATTGTCTCTTATTTTTGCATCAAATGCTTCATGTCAGTTCTAATTTATCCATTTTCTTCATTTTTGTATTACTTCCTTTCATATCCTTGAGACTTTTGAAATTAATCTTTGAGAAATAGTGATATAAACTACAAATGAATGAAAGGTCTAGTGGTTGATTTCTCTTCACTCATCACTCTTTTTCACTCCCATTCCATCTGATATCTCCTCCTACCCCACCTGCCACATCCTGATTAACCTCCTCCCTTCCTTCATCCCTCTGACAGGACGTGGTAAGCCACGGTCGTAAGATGAAGCGTTCCGTCCAGGCCAGCCAGCCTCAGGGTCTCAAGACGCTGAGCAAGGAGAAACGTGACATGCTGGAAGCCTATCAGCACCTCTTCTATCTCCTACAAACCAACCCAACATACCTGGCTAAGCTCATCTTCGCTATGCCTCAGAGCAGAACTACCAAGTTCATGGAATCTGTGATCCTGACCCTGTATAACTATGCAGCCAATCAGAGGGAAGAATATCTTCTGCTGAAGCTCTTCAAGACCGCCCTTGAGGAGGAAATCAGGTAAGGGACGATGGTTGCATCTCTTTCGTGCTGTGTACCTCTATAAATGACCCCTTCATAGTCAAGATTATTACCTGTATCAAAGGATGGTTGAATATAGGTTTGCTGTAATTTTGATGTGTTGCAGTTGACTTAAATATTGAGATTGCTATAAGATGAAATATCTTCTAGAAGAGTTTTCTAATATTCTTTGGTGTCCCTGAAAATGCTGTATTTTCAGTCTTGTTTCTCTTTATAATACTTCAAGATCTGTTTTTAAATATGATACAGGTTTGGAGACTTTAGTATGCCCTTGGTTTGTAACAGTCCATTAAACTTTCCTTAATCTAATTGAAGTTAATCCTAGACCTACTTATGTGTGGAGTGGTGTATCGAGATTTGGGATGCAGTGTCATATTTTTCTACTGATCACCTCCTACCGTAATTAACGTTGTATTGACTGCACTTGATTTCCCGCCGGTAAACATCCAAATTCGCGATGCGTTTTTTATACACCTAAATGCATTATGCTGCACATTGTCTGAATTCCGTCTCTACTAATGTTACTGTAGGGGTCTCCATTGTTTTATTTATTCCGCTGGTGTTCCAAGTGGATGTGAAAAACAAATGATATGACCAACGACAGTTTCTTGTTTGAGTAATATCAGTGGAAGGACGGCACATTCTGGCTGAGAACCCACGCTATCTAGAGCGGGTATTGGCAGCCCGTAGTTGTAGGCTGTGTCAAGTCAAGTACGATCCCGTCATATCAGAGAAGGGCAAAAGAGACCCGTTTACTAGACATGGATTGACGCTATCCTAGTCAAAAGGTGCGCTATATTTGGTCCGACCGTCCGAGATGTCCATTGTTTCATTTTAAACATTGCTAAGTGTTGAGTTAATTGCCCCGATAACAATGACAACCGTACGGCCATCCATGCTATTATAAAAACGGGCGCTAGGCTTTGTTTCATTCTTATCATTTTTATTTTTGTATGATGCGGTCAAGATATATATTATCAACATTAATGTTTCATTGTGTTCATATATTTTTTTACACAATGTAAACGGTTAGCTGTGATCTTACCTTACAATGTCTGTGTGTCTCTCTTTCTCCTCGTTCTGTATCTCTTTTTTTTTTCTCAAACACCGGTGATATCGGCATTCATTTTCTTTATGCGTTTCTTTCTTTCTGTAGGCTTTCTTTTTGTCATAAAAGCAGGTAACATCAGCGGTATTTCATTGTTTTTCGCTTCTCTCTCTCTCTCTCTCTCTCTCTCTCTCTCTCTCTCAATCTGTCTCTTTTTTTTCTTCTCAGATGCCAGTGATATTGGCATTCATTTTCTTCATTCGAGCGCTATATAAAAGCGGAATATTATTGTATTATTATTATTATTCATTTCTTTCTTTCCGTCGGCTAACATCAGCGATTTTATACACGAGTGCGGTTTATACAACGTTTATTACGGTACTCCTAATATTCATGTAGGTGTATATTACATGGAATTATAAGTGTGGGTTTTTATTAATTGATGATCTGACTTTCGACTATGGTCTATTTTCTATCTGAAGAAAATACTCTTCCCCTCCTGCTCTTCTTTTCTTATTTTCTACTTTCAGCTCATTCTCAAACCTTCATTTCTTTGTACCACATGGAAGATGCTTACATAAAGGGGTTCATTTTTCTATGATATCTATAATTAGGCATGAATTCATGCATCTGTTTAAAATGAATAATATGTGTGCTTTTCTATCTCATATATGCCCTTTGTCATCTTTTTTTCCCTCAACACAATCACAAATTACTGATTTTTGTCATGGGACGATGGACTTTATATATGATTTAACATTGCTTATGAGTTGACCCTCACTTTGCCGTGCCAAAGGTCATTGTAATACCACCGTGTGTGTCTTTCTTTCATTCTCCCTCCATTAATAACAAAAGGTCCTTACAGTCGGGAATAAAGTAAGTGATGTAGATGATATTTTGTAAACCTTCGTCCTCATCCTGTGTCAACGCAAAAAGGCAGCTCCTCCATTTCATTCGTCACCCTTACATGCCAAATAGGCCTCTTAACAGTGTTTCTTTACATCTTCAAAAGTATATACAGTGCATTTGCAAAACCTATTACATTGACAAGACATTCTATGTTCATTTAAACAGGCATCCAATCTTTTCAAATAGTAGAGCTAAATACTCGCAGAGACTCGACATTTGTCTCAAATGTTTAATGGGTCTATTGGACAAAGGCTCCTTATTTTTTCTTATTTTTTAATCACTACAAACCAGCCCAATGAAAAGTCAGTGTGAAAACCTGGAAAAGGTAAATAAATCATGAGAAAGAAAAAAAAAGTTAGAGTTCCATTTGTTTTGGAAAGATATATAGCATTATAGATATCAGCCTTTTTGTATTGGAGTTCATGCCTGACTTCATGATATAATAGTTCATCCATTCGGACATGAGCTTCAAAGTTTAAAGGCTATTTTAAAACCTGAAGGAAACTGCCAGAAAGGTGAAATTGAGGAGTTGCCTTAGAATATTGTGGTGTCCAACATCATGTGGTCCAGGTTGTTCTTTGTCTGTTCCTTCCGTCCTTGCATGAGTGGTTATCTAGAGGTCACCTTTCATAATTGTCTCTGTTCCTTGTGAAAATAATTCTTGCCTTGTTTTGTACTTGTTTTGTTGGCATATGTGTTTCTCTCTATTTGTTTGTGTTGTCATTGCTCTCCTGGGCCCGTATTCAATTCAATACTTACAAGTACAAAATTCAAGCTTTTTACTTTGTATTTGGCTTAGTAAAATACTTAGCCAATTTGGGTATTCAATTCAAACTTTTGGCTAAGTATTTTACCCTAAATTTAAGACAGCTCCCTACCAGACTTAAGCCAATTATTTAGAGGCCTTGATTAGCAGGCATATGGGTTTCTTACGCAGTATCATAACCTGCGCATTTATTGCTACGCATTAATTGTGCATTACTTTTGATTGACCGTGTGATGTCACAATGCTTATCAGTAAATATTTTACTTAGATTTTGTCTTACCGGTAGGTAAGTAAAAGTCTAAAATGCGATTTGAATACAAAATAAGTAAACTTCTTAACTTAGCCATTTACTTTAATTGTAAATTTCTTACTTTTTCTAAGTATTGAATTGAATACCTGCCCTGGGCCCTGTTTTATACAAATTTCTATTAAAAAAAAACAAACTATGAACAGATATTGAATAAAGCTAATGAAATCATAGCATTTCATTGACTTTGAGCATACTAGTACCTGTTCTAGAATTGTTGTTGTTGTTGTTATTCATAATAACTTCACAAAACAGGGTCCAAGTATGTAGTAAGACTCATATTTTGAGAGAAATAATTTTAAAATTCTCAACTTTGCTGTGTGTTTCATGATAATAGACCAGTTTACTGATGTGTCCAAATTCATGAATGTTTTTCCTAAATACGATGTCATCAGTTTCACATGTTCTTTATCATCTGCGTAGTAACAGTAACACAATTCAGAAAAATTGTGATATCTTCTGAAAAGCTAGCAATTAAAACTAATTGGCTTACATAATGTTAGAAATACATTGCCTCTTGAAATCATAAAATCAATACAGAAGTTATTTGTTATCAAGAACCCCTTGATTCGTAAGATTATATTTACCATTTTTGTCCTCCCCTCAGTAATTTCTCATATAATCTTAAATACATGTTAGATGTTACTTCTAGGTCAATCTGCCATACAACTTAGTTCATTAGAAAACTGGTCTATTATATTTCCTTTCCAAGTTATGTTTGTTTCTATATGTAATTAGTGGTCACCTCATGTTTTAAAGACTTCCTGATATTGAGATTCAAGTAAATCTGTAGACTATGATATCATAACAAAGGTTATTTTTTCTCAATCAGCTGTTTGTATTTGTTATATAAAGGATGTTAAAACCTTATTTTTGTTCATTATTTTGACCTGTCTTCATATCAGCTGTTATGATCCTCAAAGGTCCTGCATGCATTCTCTGTTTTATGTTAATTTTTTAATGAAAATTCAACCCCCAGTGTTTCATGTTTTTATGTTCCAGGCAATATATTGGCAGTAATGTCTTCTTCTGTGTATCAAAGAGCCTTTTCCCCAATATTGTCATTACCCCAATTGTTCCTACTTGTATATACATGTATGTTACTTGGCATATTAGTATTCTTATATTTTGACATTTTCATTTTCATTTTCATTTCAACAAACAAATTTTATAATTGCAATACTTTTGGTGGTTGTACTGTATGTAATCATTATATCATGTTGATTGTTGACTACAGTGTATGAAACGACATTTGTACATGCTCATTGTCTCAAATATCCCAATTCTTTGGCTAAAGGAATCAATGCCAGCAAAACGTCACAATGAAAGATGCTCATTTTCTTTCATGTCCCATTTTTCCCCTATCACTTATAACTTTCTTCTATTGTGTTGCTTTACTGTGAATCAGACGAAAGTAAGTTGCTAGGCATGTTCTGACTGACTGCATCCATTGAGCACATGCTGCATTAAAAAACAAACAGATGATGCATCATTAGCTATTGTTTCCATCTTTAGAAGACAAAAAAAAACTACACCGAATAAAAAATTTGGTTTCTATTATGAACCGTTTGAAAGATTTTGTCCCATATTATCTGTTAAGAACCAGAAGGGTGTAAGATTGTTTGCCTTTATTTAGATTTAATGCCCTTCTAGCTCTCAATAGGCGATGTGTTTATGATTCAAAATAATATATGTATAGAATTCTTCCTAATACATTCTATTCTATTTTACACCGACCATAGATTTTCGACAACAATTCTTAAAACACTTAAAAGTGGATAGAATACCTGTAGTGCATTTTTCAAGTAGAAGCTAGTTGAAGTAGGTACGTCACACATGTACATGACATATATTTAAATGTACCATATCAGTATGAAATCATCACGTTTGAAAGTGAAGAGAATGCTTGTAGTGCATTTTCAAGTAGCAGTTAGTTGAAGTAGGTTCGCTCACACATGTACATGACATATATTTAAATGTACCTTATCAGTATGAAATCATCATGTTGAATTTACATCAATTATAGCTTCATGAGATGTCACATCAGACAGAATACCTGTAGTGCATTTTTTAATTAGAAGCTGGTTGAAGTAGATACACATTGTACCTTCACACATGTACTTGTCGTACATTTAAATATACAATATCAGTATAAAATCATCATGTTGAATTTACATCAATTAGAGCTTCATGAGATGCCACAACTTTGTATAGGAAGTACATATAGCTGCAACCTGAATGTGATACCATTGACTGTTACGTGCTTGTCGTTGTCAAGTAGAAGTGAGCATGTTGCTTTTTAGAAAGTGTAATGCCAAATTGTTTGTTTTGTGTTTGTGTGTATTGATGTTGGCATGAATTGCAGCATGAACTTCAGACCTGTTCATGTCAGTTGGTCGGTTGTTTCAGGCTTGCATTGATCAGCATGACTTCATATTTGCATGCCCAACTTGACAAAAACAGTTGATTTCCAAGGAGGAGCCTTGGAGAATTACATTTCTGCATGTAATTTCAGGCCATAATTGACATTTTAAAGAGTTACAAAGTATTTTGAAGTTTTGGCCCAAATTGTTCATGAATTTTGGGCCTAAATTGTTTATGAAATCAAATGCAAAAGTTGTTCAGGCTGCTTGCTATATTGACAGTTTTGCCAGATCTGATTAAGAAACTTGTTACTCTGCATCCTAAGCATGTATGTGGCTAATGTTAATTTAACTACCCATAAAGTGTAACAAACAATAATACTTATGGAAATTATTTATGGATTTAATGTCAACAAGCAGGTATTATTAGAACAGCAAATTGATCTAAAACTGACTTATTATCTGTGTTTTCCATATATTATAGGATAGTGTATTTTGCTTGAGAATTGAATAAAACATATACACTCTACACAATCATTACATCATTAGTAGCAAATAATAGAAAATTCTTTTTATTGAGCTTCCAATTTTTAGTAAGTACTGGAAACAATTTGTCAATGATTTATTTGTAAATTACGTAAATGTTTTTTTCATTTATAAGGCAAGTTTTTTCGATCAAAATGTAGTTGGAAAGTGGTGTGACTTCTAGGTTTGCTAGTTGAGTGCTGTGTCTTCAGTGTGATGTAACACTTCAATTTAACCCTTTGCTTCCTGTAACAGCTTTGAGTTAGTACAAGAGATGCAACATTCTTATCCTAGTAAGAGGGTACTGGTTATAGACAACAAACCAGCCGATGCGTGAGTTAGGCACGCTGAATCGTGGATAGCAACCAATGAATATGCAAGACTGAATGTGAATGATGATGGTGAATTACATAGGACTGCATCTTGTAGTGGAGGGAGCATGAGATGAAGGGCATCCTGCCATGTTTACTGAAGTCTTATTTGGACGTGAAAATAAAATATACCCGTAGACGTTGCTCTAGCTCGATTGGTGATCATCGGGCATCCCCTGTCTTCATGTAGTGAAGCATTAGTTTAATGAGCCTGATTTTTATGCATCAAGATATAATTATGCTACTTGATACCAGTCACTTCAGTTTACGTACCGGTACTTTAATGGGATTCTAGTTATTGATTTTCCCAAAATATTTGAAAGAAGTAACATTTTGTGAACTAAACCAGTAACCTTCATGTTTTACAAAATGCTATCTATATAATGATTTTGAGAGAGTATGAATATTCAGTCACTTGAAAGCATTGTACAGACATGCACCTACAATCTTACATTAAAACAAATTAAATATCATGCTTTTAAAAGGATATATTTCAAATGGAGTCACTTCTTTTACTTTTATGAAATTTATCTTACATTGTTCATCAGAGACTTTATATATTCAGAGTAAGTGAAGATTTTAACCCAGCCCATCAACCCAGCTTGGTAAAGGAAATGCCTTCAAACAAATTTCTGCAACAAAAAAAAAAAAAAAAAAAAAAAAAAAAAATTGATCCTAGAAAATCCCTTTCTACCAACCCTGCAAGAAATCCACTTTTTCTCTTTTCTATTGCCCCCTTCCCCCCCCCCCCCCCCCAGGCTCCTATTGGCAATACATTGATGTATCATTTTGCAAACAATTCTTTCACTGAGCCATGTTAAAAAAAAAAGAAAGTGAAAGGCACGTGTGTTTATCTTAAATTAAAAATTTTAAAAATTGTAATTGTTGTGAAAGTAGCAGGGAAATTTCATTACACCTGTAGCAAGGAAGCTTGTATTGAATTTATTCAACAATTTTCTATCCAGATTAGTCTTTTTTCTACTCTTGATCAATTTTGTACTTCGTATTTACTTATTAAAGTATTTTCTAAGGTATGGACTTTGTATTTGTAACCTACTGCATGGCATTCTAAATGTTTCTTTGTGCTTCATTGTAAGGTACGAATGTATGCCTGTGAATGCTGGTGAACTTCATCTTTTGTATCTGCATGAAGTGACTAGGAATGGTCAATAGAGGGAGCTACATCAGCGAAGAGTTTCCTTACTCCTGTTATGACAGTCTGGCTCTTTGAAGCATTCCTTCATTTCTAAGTAAATTAAGGAGTAACTTTACTTAAATACAATGAACAGAACAATAAGAGAACTTATTTTCGCAGTGCCTATTTTCAACAATGTTTGGAAGGTCAGTGGTTGATCAAACTCTGTTATGGGTAGAATGCATGTCAATGCAGAGGTGTGTAAGGCCTTCTGAGGCAACAAATCTAAGCCCACCCCTTCATCCTACTTCTGATGTAACCCTCCCCCACCTGTCACTCAAGGGGGTAGTTCACAAAGATCCTTAGTCAAACTCTAAGCTGGACTTGAAAATTATTGAGAGCGTTCTGTAGCCTTAAAATAAAATATATTCAAAAGCGAAAATTCAAGTATTTTAGACTTTTTATAAATTCCACATCAAGAACCTGAAATCTCCTTGATAATAGAAAATATGAATGATTTGAATCAACATTTTATGATTTTTAAAATAACATTTACAAAATATTTTCAAAGATGCTAACGGCTTTCCATGATTGTTAAGTCCAACTTAGAGATAAGTTCAACTTAGGATCTTTGTGAACCCCCCCCCCCCCTCCCCACCTGTCACTCCTGTTGGTCGAAAAGGCCTTGGTCTTGATACAAATGATGCTTGCTGCATGTTGCTTCAGTTCTTATCTCGATGTGGTCATATCCTAAGAAGCTGTAATTGATCTCTCATTGTTCTTCTCTCTTTAGTTCCAAGGTGGATAGGATGATGGAGATTGTTACAGGGAACCCTATGGTCATCAGGATGGTGGTCACCTTCAACAGGTACGATGAACAAAATATCTAAGATTTCTTTACGTTAGACTTGGTCAAAACGATATCCTCTATTATGTGATAACCTGTATACAGTTTTAAGAACGATATACAAAGAGCATAAAGTGCCACTTCGTAGGTCATATCATTGTCTCTTTAGGGATACTTGTTCGTAAAAATATACAAATAATTTAAAGGATTGCTTTTGTACTTATTTGTGTTCTTTTATCAATATTTTCCTTTTTTTGTGATCCAACTCTGTTGAAGTAATTGAAGGTTTTAGTTGAGATTTATCAATTTTACAGGCTGTTTTTGTTGAGACTTATTAATATTGAATTTATTGAAATTCAATCCAGAGAAAAACGATTTTGAGGAGTATCCTTAAGCCTCGTTGGCTACCATCAGTTTTTATCAAGACGGCTTGTTGTAATCTAATGGTGAGGACTGATGGCTAACCTCTCCATGGAAAGACTTCCTCAGCAATAGCAACATACATGTTTTTTCTATTTCTCTTACGACAGAGGTCAGAAAGGTCAGAGTTCACTGAGGGACATCCTTCAGCCGTTGGTGAAGGGTGTGATGGAGGATAAGAACCTAAACATCAATACCAACCCAGTAGAGGTCTACAAACAATGGATCAACCAGATGGAAACACAGACAGGAGAAGCTAGGTGAGCAAAACTAATCGATGGAGAGAATACCAATAACATTTTTATCGTAACGGAGGCATTATGTTTACGGGTTGTACATCTGTCCGTACGTACGTCCCGTTTTCGTGATCGCGTTATCTCAAGAACCGATTGATGGATTCCTGCCAAACTTAGGTCATGTATGTATCTTGCAGAGCCAATGAATTGATTAGATTTTGGGGTCATGAGGTCAAGGTCTAAAGGTCATACATGTATATGAGAAATAGCTTGTAATCATGATATTCTGAGAACCTGTTAATGGATTACAACCGAACTTGAATTTGAAATATTTCTTCCGTTTTGGTTTGTAAAATTGCTCTATGACGGAGGCATCACGGAAGTTCCATCTAGTTTTAAAGTAAACATAAATAGAGTCCAAGGTAGGAGACTAAGAGGATAGATGAAAAGCTAGGTAATGAGGAGAGAAGGGTAGAACATTAAAAGTTAAGCAGATCACACCAAGAAAAAATAAAAGATATAAAAAAGCTTGTAAAAAATAGAAATATCCCAGAGTTGGGCAAAAGATTCCTAGGGATGTGGGATGCATTTGGGAAGGGCACAAAAGGAAGGAAGAGAACAGAACAGAGAGAAATGTAGAGGAGTAAAATTGATGAAATCAGAGATGAAAATTGTGTTATTAAAGTACTTTGGTAATGATTTGACACTATTAAAGGAAAACATTTAACGATTCGATAGAATTGATAAGGAAAGGATAGAGCAAGAGATATGGAAGTGCCAGTCATCTGGACCAAGTAGAAAGAAAGAGGTTAGCAAATGCATGATAACCATCTTTAATAATTGCCATCTCTTTTCAGACGGGGCAAAGTGTACTAATACTAGTATCCTGACATCCATTTCAAGTGCCTTCGTAAATGTTACCTCTGATATAGACGTATTTGATAAGTATTACATAGCTCATAGACGACCATTTATTTCCCTTTAACTTCTATCTCTAACAGCAAGCTACCCTACGATGTACCATCAGACCAAGCCCTGAAGCACAAGGAAGTCTTAGAGAGATTGGATGCATCCGTTACTCAGCTCGGTGAAGTCAGCAAGAAGTTCCTAAATGCAATCATCTCATCCGTTGATATGATACCGTGAGTCGACAAGTCATGCTCATGACAATATTCCACACACTATCCCAAAATTTTATAATCAGTTTTCCATGAATAGTCGGTGTAGCATACAAGAAAAATAGAGATATTTTTGCTATGATACTGGTTAACAAACTGATCCTGCAAATGGATTTTGTAATCTGTACTTGGTATTATGTTGGATGAGTGATATTGTTTCATCCTCATTTGAAAAGGACAATAGTACACAATGTAATGTAGAAAGCATTCAGAGAATGAATCTTCTACTGTTGGTCATAAAAAACTTCATAAGGAATACAGTCCTGAAATATGTATAAGTATGCCAGATATACTAGTCATGAGGGCCTTGTTGTTTAAAACTTAGCATTAACCATAGTAACAGGGCTCAACAGCCAATCAAAATCAAGGTTTCCATGGTAGTTACCATTGATGGCAAAGTTACCATCAATGATAATTTTTGTGCAACGGGCCTAGGTCTTGCAGATTATAATTCTGTGTATCTGTAATCCTTCTCGTTTGTGTTTTTACCTCCTGCAGGTATGGTATCCGTTACATTGCCAAAGTCCTGCGTGAGTCTCTGCATGCTAAGTTTCCTGATGCATCAGACGAAGAGGTTCTAAAGGTAAGCTACATTAGGCTACATTTATTCTAATATTTAGCCAAATATTTCAGTTGATGCCTACAACGTGTTTACATACTTCACTCTCATTGTATATTTCATTTTTATATATCAAGCAGTCTGAAATGTATTTTTGAAATGCTTTTGTATTTTCTAGTCAAGAGTTTGACCAAATTTTATATTTTTGCTGTTTTTATTCTTGTATAATTTGACTTGGCTCGCTGGAAGTGCCAAGAAGGTAAATTAAGACTTCTTTTTTTTTTGCATGAACTGCGACGTATGACCAAATTATGCTAATCTTACTGATATTTTTGTAAAGCTCTTTACGAAGTTGTAAGATAGCCTTTTGATAACACTATCAGACCTTTAATTTCTGTAGATAGAGTTGGAATAAGTGTCGATTTGTATGAGGTAATTAATTGGTATCTCTTATATCTGGATCTAAGTCTTATTTGGTCCATCTCTCCATGTCCGTCTCTGTTCCTATAGATTGTAGGAAACCTGATCTACTACAGGTATATGAATCCCGCCATCGTCGCTCCTGATGCCTTCGACATCATCGACATCGGAGTAGACAAGTTGATGTCTGTGGAGCAGAGGAGAAACCTGGGATCAATCACCAAAGTACTGCAGAGCATCGCATCAGGGAAACAGGTGAGAGAGGGGATGATGGTGGTGGTGGTAGTGGTGGTGGTAGTGGTGGTGATGGTGGTGGTGGTGATTATGATGGTGCTGGTGTTGGTGATTATGATGATGATGGTGATGATGATGGTGATGGTGGTGATGATTATGATGATTATGATGATGATGGTGATTATGATGATGATGGTGATGGTGGTGGTGATTATGGTGATGGTGGTGGTGATTATGGTGGTGGTGGTGCTGCTGGTGTTGGTGTTGGTGGTGGTGATTATGATGATGATGGTGGTGGTGATTATGGTGGTGCTGGTGTTGTTGGTAATAATTATGATGGTGGTGGTGGTGATTATTATTATGATGGTAGTGGTGATGACAATGGAGATTATGATGATGATGGTGGTGGTGATTGTGATGATGGCGGTGGTGGTGGTGGTGATTGTGATTATGGTGGTGGTGGTGGTGAGCATGATGGTAATGGTAGTGGTGGTGGTGGTGCTGCTGCTGATATGATGGTGATGATGTTGATAATGCTGATGATGGGGATAACGACAATGATGATAATGATGATGAATATGACAACGATGATTATTGATGATAGTTGTAGTGGTTGTAGTGTGATGGTGATATTCATGAAGATCTACAATGATGATTAGGAATGATGGTGAGTAGGACAGTGTTAGCTAAGACGGCAGTATAACTTATCCAAATATGAAATGCTATTAACTGGACACCCCCACCTTTTTCACAGAAAGTTCCAGTATTTGGTACATTACTCATGGAATCAATGGAGGGAGTAAGTCAGCTGGCAAGGAATGATGCATGAGCATGAATCTTCATGGGAATGAAATTTGATTCAAGACTTTGATTTTAAATCCCCCCCCCTATCAAATCTCAAACTATTTTGAACAAGATGATTAAGTTATAATTTGTATGAAGCCTCTGAATGTTGTATGGGAATGTGCACACAAGAGAATATACTGTTAACCCAGCACTTTAGTAGCTCCAAATACAGTCAAACCTGTCTATAAAGACCACCCAAGGGAAACAGAAAAAAGGTGGCCACTGTAGACAGGTGGCCTTTCTAGACAGGTTCTACAAGACACTTTTTCTCTCATGGGAGACAATATGCATGGCCACTATAAAGAGGTGGTTGTTAATACAAGTTTGACTGTAGCACCAAGAATACTGATCAGCAATAAAGCTTCTTGCACATGAGCAAGCCATTGATATAGTCCTCATATTGATCAGAAGTTCTACAATAACTTATTTGTTAGATCCAATTATCTATCAATTATACCTCTGTATACTAAGAAAGGTGGAAATTTAACCTAATTTAGTCGGAGATAAAAGACAAGTTACTATTTCAAGCATGATTTAAACAGGAAGTTGATGCAGTATGCCCCAGAAGAACTTCTAGATGATAATGCCTGCCGTCTGCCTCTTGGATCATCACAATCTTTTGCATCTTGTATTCTTGAATTATTTCATTGCATTGGAGTATACCTGAACTGCCCATTGTTCAAATTTCTAAACAAACTTGTGTAAAATCAAGGAAATTAAGATGGAGCCTAAAGGTAGCAGCATAGGATTATAATTGAATTGAATTGAATTGAATTTATTCACCACTTTCATAAAAATATTTCCTGCAAACATAGATACTGCCCAAACAGAGTTTTAAGTTCTATGCATTTGAATAAATTTGTGATATAGCAGGTGATGTCTTTGGTTCATCCCTTTTTAATGTATCCAGGAGCAAAACTTTCCTGATGCATTTAAACATTTTGTTTCAATTTTTCATGGATTTATTGACATACTATTCGATAAGGTCCTCATAATATAGAATCATGTACAAGTAGATATTTACTCCCACTTTTACCCCTACTGACCACACCCATTTTTAGTCTTTTATTACTTAGCATATACGTACAGAATGACATTTGAATTCCATCCCTCGTCATGGTCAACTCAACTCAGGGAAGTTTTTATCTGATCGTATTGATTGATGAATTTATTTTTACATCATTTTTTCTTGCAGTTCCTTGAGGAGAATCTTCACCTTACCAAACTGAATAATCTCGTCATCAAGTCTTTTGAGAAATTCAAGTAAGTGCAACCCTTCAAGGCATGTTTCGATGTTATAGTTTTTCTTTATGAATACATATAGAAGTACATGTAGAAGTATGTGTAGTGGACGACAGGTAATGTAGCTTTATTTGCTCTTGGTACAAATATAGCAATCTTGCAATAGGAAAAGAAGTGTGAATATAACTGCTACTACTCTTATTTTCTATTGTCAAATGTAGATATCTGTAGTTGTATATGTTTCCCAAAAGAAGAACATGTATATTAAAGCAAGATTTACACTCGACAGACAAAATGTATGAGAATTTCAATGATGATATCATTACAGCACTTACTTTTTTTTAGTCCTACCTTTCTGAATATCCTGTTGCTTTATTTCATCAAATTCCAAGAATGTATTGTCATTTATTCATGGACAACACCTCGTATTTTGATGCTGCTGATGACAGATAGTCAAACTGTTCGAAACGTCGAGCCACTCCTACCACCCATCCTCTCCAACTGGCGCTATAGTTCTCCTTAGAACTATAAGCTCAAGAAAGATTACCAACAGTCCTTTTCAGGACTCCCCAATCCTCCCTCTCTCTCACATAGTGCACCCGCAAGCCTACAGTATACCTCATATTTTATCATGTTTTTCTACTGTATTTCTTCAGGGATTTTTGCAGGAAAGTATGTGATGTTCCAGAGCCCGAGGTCAAATTTAACATCAATGAGTACTCTGACTTTGTGAACCCCTCCAAGCCAATCGTCTTCATCTCAGTCAAAGAAATCATTGACACACATGCAGTAAGTTAAATTCTAATCATTTTACATGGTGTTCATTCACTGAATACTTCTTTCAAACCAGATTTGTATATTGAGTATAAAGATAGGAGATAGACAGTGGATTTGCTGTGTCTTGAATATTTGATTTGGTTAGATTTAGTAATAGGAAAGAGGGAAGAATGATTTCAGTTGCTTACTTTACGGCGCAAGTATTAAAGACCGTCAATACTACTGGGCCAGAAGGGATTAGACCACACAGCGAGGTCACTGACAGGTGGCTATCTCATTAACTCAGCACTCAACTAACATAAGAAAAAGAGGATCATGGGGGACCAACAAGCACCGATTGGGGAGTTTTCTATATAGAGGGACCAAGTAGGACATTGGGGCTTTAAGATAATGTCAGATTGTCTAAATAGAGTAAACTAAACGTTAACATTTCCAGTGATGTCACCGTGTTGGACAAACATTTGAAAATTGTTCAGAGGTTTTGTAAATACTTCTCAAACTATGATTTGTTTAGTCTTTGTGGTTCCTTTTTGTTTGATTTGGACAGAAATGTCTCTTCCCAAAATAACCATTTGAAGAAGATGCTATTCATTATCATTACAGTTTCAGATCGATTGCTGTGCTTTTCTTTCAAAACCTTGTCTAATCTTCTTATGTTTTTATTTCCTATAGAAATTTCAGATGGTATTCAATCTCATGCTATTTCTTCGAGCAGGTACGCTAATGTTTTCTGCTATTTTTCTTTGTCTTTGACAGCAAATTCTAGAGAATCTTGAGGTGCTTGCTCCAGAGCAGAATGATCCCATACATGAACTCCTTGAAGATCTTGGTGAACTGCCATCTGTTGAAGACATCCTAGGTACGGAACATTTCCCACTTAAACATTTTTTTCTTTAACAACTTTATATTTCCGTTATTTGATTTGGACAAATTGTGAAGATACTCCAGCAATTATACTGAGATCTGGACCAAGCCTTGTAAACAATTATGATTGATTCAAATTGATTACTAATTCATATCAATTGCAACTCTGTTGTATAGGGATAGAAGTTCAGTAAGTTTTTGATTGACTTGCGATCCATCCAGATCAATCACGACATGGCCCTGGTATTTGGAAATCATTTTGGATGAAATTTTAAATAGGAATTCAACTTTTGTTTTATTGTTTGCAGGTGACTTACAAAAGTGATCTGCCACGACACAAGGTAGAGACTTTGGTACAGAACATGACAAAGACCGGAATCTCACTCACTCTCACTAAGCCCTCAATGTATCTGTAGCTCAAACTAATCCTGTGTTTGATTGAATCTTTAATCTTAATTCTTTAATCTGGGTACAAGATCGGTACAAAACATGACGGAGATGGACTCGTCACTCTTCCTCTAACTTTCCTGAAAATTAACCCTTTCTTTCATGTTTTTTTTCGTAGGTGACACACCGAGTGACTTACCAGAACATCAGGTCGAGGCTCTCCTGCAGACCATGGCCAAGAATGAGATCTCTCTCACTCTCACCAACAAGTTTGAGATCCATGAGGATGATGACAGCGACAAGAAAAGGCTCTTCATCAAGTAAGTCAAATAGCACCGGTAATAGAACTAGGAAAAATACTACAGACACAAACCTACATATTGATACATGTATCAGTCCTTTCTGTGCTGTGGACAAAGAATTTTGATGCTGTTTGATATATTTGGATTAAGAATGTTTTTTCAAAGAAAATAAGAAAAATTATTTCTTTACTTGATTGAACAGAGTGATGTAATAATTCAAACTGAAAACATGTCTCGTGAATATCCATCTACATTGGCCATGTATTTAATCTCCCTTGAGAAAGAAATGTGTGCTGTGAAACTTGTCTAGAAAGGCCACCTGTCTACAGTGGCTACTTTCTCTGTTTTCCTTGAGTGGCCTCAATAGACAAGTTTGACTGTATTTAGGTCATTGATTAAGAATGTGATATTGTGATGTTTCATTGTTCAGGACCAAGAGGTTACTGGTGGATGTGATCAGATGCCAGGCAGGAGATACAGTACAACAGATCCTTCAGACTGAAGCTAATGAGGACCAGGTAAGAGCTTCATACCACAAAGTAGAACGCCTGTATCTTTCTTATCCATGATGGAATAGTTAGAATTTTAAAGTGGGACTGCACTACTTGCAGCTACTTGCGCCCTCTATATAGCAAACAATGCCCAAGCGGTACCCGTTGGTCCCCCATGATCCCCTTTTTCTTATGTTTATTGAGAGCTGATTTGATGAGATAACCATCTGTCATTGACCACACTTTGAGGTCTAATCCCTCATGGCCAAACTAGTGCAGACAGGCTTTAACTGATTTGCCAGCTTAGCATAAGTTGCACTGATACATGACTTGAAAATTCAAGGAAAAAGAAATCAAGCTTATTAGTCTACAACATTCTCAATTTGAATTGTTCAGTTCAGCATACATGTATATTTTCTTGTTTCTTGTATGTTTCATGACATAAAGATAGTGTTCTCAGCAATATATTCAATTCAGTTCACTTCACGACAGAATCATTAATATGGTAACTTCATTCAGTTACACATTCCCCTATCAGTATGGATAGTTATTGCCATATTTTTGTTTGTTTTTTGCAGTCCACAACACTGGATAAGAGATAAAACTACATAATGACTGATCCCCCCTATATTTCCTAAGTAAAACAAAAGAAAATACAAATTTTACCATAGATCGGTTGATAGAGTCATAAGTGATATATTTATTATTCATATTCCTCTCTTTTATTTTGCTGACTACCAGGAAGAGGAGCACAATAGATTGATAGATCAGAGGATGAAGAGAGATGCAAAGGCCAGTGAAGAAAGTAAGATGTCAAGGAATACATCACAACTGGAAGATAGCAAGTAAGTCATTGTTAATCACGATCCCTTTATGTTTATAACATTGACTATGACTATTCAGTTTGATTTGATGGTTTGTTTTACCTGACTGCTAAGAAAGCATGTGTATGCTTGTAAGTTAGCAGCCAAGGGACCGACAGCTTTTAAGTCCTCTCAGAGGGACTTAGTAATGAGGATTAATGCCTTACCAAAAGGGAACTAGCGCATCGACTTGGTTTCGAACCCGTGACCTCCTGGTTACATGACCACTGCTCTACAACTGAGCTATCGTGTCTACTCCAGTTATGTTGAAAGACACTCACATTCTTATCAAATGGATTGGTTCATGAATTTACCGTCATCTGAAAGTAGCATGTAGTTCTTTAAATAAGAAAATATGGGATAAGCTGATACATCTAAACAATTGCTCATGACATGTATGGTTGCCATGAGCACTTAAGACTGAGCATGCTTGTGTGTAAAATAGCACAGAGTACATGAGTAATGTTTGTTTTTTTGCTGTTCTTATTAAAAAACACCTCAGTTTGCCTCAGTGTAACATAAAAACTTATGAGACTCTTTCTTGGAATTTTAAGTCTTTTGTCTGATGAATTGAATTCGATTAAAACATTCTGTACATGTTTAAATCAATCCAGACAACTCACTAGGTCTAATGCTGTGAGAAGGTAATGTTTTCAACAAGCACACTTTTTAAAGCTATGCTATTCTTTCTAAGTTCCCATTAAATTAATTTTACTTCATGTATAAAAACCAGAGAGCAAGAATTGGTTAGCCTGATTGGAATAGTTCCCTCTTTAATGAAAATAAAAATGAACCAAGTCTCCAGCATTTAGGTTGTGTCTTCTCTAACTCAGAAGTGACTAAGAGGAGAATTAAAATCTGTAAACTTGAGATTATGTTGAATGTATTTATAATTACATATCAAATTCATTCACCCTTAAACCAAATTACCCGGCATGTACTCTCTGGTTTTCATGTCCCAGTCCTGCAAAGTTGAAGCTTAGCTTTTCATTCAAACTTATTTCTTTTTCAGGCACAAGCTTTTCTTTTTGTTCAAGTCCTCTTAACAGAGGACCTGTAGCTAGAATATAGAAAGAATTTGCAGTGAAACACTCATGTGGTTGTAGAATATTGAGCTTGTTGCACATATAAGGCTTATTTTAATTTATTAAACTGAAATCCACATTTTGTTATAAGTTTTTGCTTGTACTGACTCATGTATCCGGTACCTTCAAGTTTTCATGATGTGTGTCTTTTTTCAATTTCAGTTTTTTTATTTTATGATTTTCTCCTCTTCGCTTGCATTATATCCATAAAACACAGCTGTTTACAAATTCTACATTAATTAAACTATTAGTTGCAATACAATATTGGCTACTAATGTCAGATTAATTCTTTAAGAAAAACTATTTTTTTGAGTCTGCAAATGATTTTAAATGTATATTTCCGCTGTATTTGTATCATATGGGTAGCATTCAATACATGATATGGAAAAGCCTAGTCATCTTGATTTAATGAATCTCATAGTTATTTATTTTTTAATATTAAACAAAGAAAGGGAACATATATCTCCTTTCATAAACATGTATATATATTTTTTTCCACAGCACGCTGTTCATTTGTAACACAAATAGATGCACCCGGTATTCTTTGATTGCAGCAATGTTTTGAAAAATTTGTTAAAATAAACAAAGATTGCTATTTTATTCATTTATTTTATTTTTTCCACATTCCATTAAAAAAAAGCATGCAAATACAAAATAATGTATATTATGTAATACAAAGGAATATACACAAAAAAGACAAACAAGTAATTGACAAAGGGGAAATGAGTAAGATGATAAACCATTATCAGAGGGTAAAAACAAAAGCAAAGTTGCTTGTCAAGATTAATCCCCAAGATTATCATATCACATTGTAAACATAGCAAAACAAAGAGAAGAGAATTGCATATTTAGCTTCTTTTTTTTAAAAAATAGTGTTATAAAGCTGTGGAGTAATACAGAGTTTCCAATGTCATTGATTGATCCATTCCAGAGGACTTAGCCTCGGTACCTCACACATTTTTGTCCAAGGCTAACTTGAAAAAGTATAGGACATCCATCCCTTGAAGAAGAAAAAAATCTTTTCCCCACATTCTAATTATTTATGATTGCTTGATTCATGACAGGCTCCCTCTTGAGTCGAAGAAGCGTAAGGTGGAGCGTAGCCTGAAGATCTTAGATGAAGCTGAGCTGGTTTCAGAGAAGGATAACTACCAAACCATGGTCAATGCCATTGCACAGGTAAGCTAAGCTAACTAAGTACTGGTTTAAAAGTCAGTAACAACCAGATATGATTTCTAATGGGTGGGGCTGAGAGTTACTTGATTGGATTTGAATACTCACAGTGTAGCAAGTTTAAACCCCCCCCCCCTCCCCCTTCAACAAAATAAGGAAAAAATAATACTGATGACATAAGTCAACTTATATTTCATAGTACCAATACCTAGTTTGAAGACCAGCTAAAGTTTTCCCATAGGAGCTTACATCAATACAGTTCTATGACCCATGTTTTTTTGTTGTTGCTTTGTGATCACTTTTTACACTAAACAAATGCTTAATATCAACCCTAGACAAAGCATTTTACCTAACTTCTGTAAGACTCATTTGTAAACCCTTACCTATATATTTAACAAAACACTGCCAGGAGCAAAAGTTTGGTTATTATCAGAAGTTACAAGTAGTAATGTCTGAATATCAATTTTCTCACTTACCCGTTACTTTAAGTTGCATCTCTTGTTTTTTTCTTTTCTGTGTAGGACATCCGTAACCAGAGGAGATATCGTCAGCGTCGTAAGCAGGACATCATGAAACTGAGATCAACGTACGCTGGACTGGAATCCAAGTCTACCTTCTATAATGAACAGAATGATTATTATGCACAGTACATCAAGACTTGTCTAGATAACCTTCAGGCTAAGTGAGTATCACTCTCACCCTCATTACTTTGATTTATATTGAACCCATATTTTACTCTTAATTCCACGTCCTTGCAGTTATCTTGGAAAGAATTTAACTAAAAAGAAAAATCTTCATATTTCATTTGAGCCTTCTTTGGTATTTGAATAGTGATAAATCAAATCAAATCTTGACATGAACGTTAAAAGGAATTAAAAACAATGATGATAGTTTCAGTTTAATAAGCTCCCCTTCCACTTGATACAGAGTGCTTTGAGATGCCATCCTGAGTCGGCATTCATTTTAAGAGAGATTCAACAATAGATTGATATAATGGTTAGTTATAAATATGTAAATCTCGTTCAGTTACATAAACTACTATGTATATTGTAAACCTCATGGATAATAATGTCTAGAAATCGAAATGATTTGCTCATTTTATAAAACTGCTTTTTAGTTTTAAACTCCAGCTTCAAAACTTATATCCTTATCTTTAAAAGCAATGCTTTTGTTCTTGTGAATTCCTCAGACGATCGTCAAAGGCCAAGGCGAAGGACGGCAAGGCAGCTCAGTTGAAATACAACGCAGCAAGGCTACACGAGAAGGGCGTCATCCTAGAGATTGAAGGACTAGAACAATCACAGTAAGTCCATCCCCTCGGATAGGATGTTAAATGAAGGTCCCATTTATATACATGCTGCGTTCAAGAACTGACCTCATTTTTTTTAGTGAAAGGATAGAAATTCAGCATTATGATCTACCTGGACATATTAATTAGTTTTATGGTAAAGGGCTGGTTCCACTTGACCATCAAAGTAAATGATTGCTTGCTTGCTAGGTGCCCTGTCTGTTTCAGACATTAGCGATCAAGGCTTTCCATCTACATCTATTTCTGGTTCTTTGTAATGTGACGTTACTTCTGTTACCAGTCGGCCCATGAACTTATCCATGTATTTGATCCGCTGTCTCCCTCTCCTTCTGTTTCCCTCAAATGTTCTTGTCAGTATCATATTTCCTGTACCTTCTCTTCTCATAATATGCCCAACAAACTGAAGTTATCTTCTTCTTTTTTTAACGATAGTAACTATAAATCATTCATTCCCAAATTGATCAAATTTCCTACACTGTCTGAATTTCACACTTCAGTTGTGGACCATGTGCAGTATGGACCTAACCCTAACCTACATGTAATTAAACCAGTTGCAACCTTTACTTAACCCATATTTGTGACAAAATAATGCCTGGAGTCGATGTTGCTGAAGCAATTGTCAAGTGTCTGATTTCATGCATCAACCTTCATTTATTTTTGTTATTAGGAAACTTTCTGGAAGTTAATGCATATGTTTGTTCTGTTCTCCTAGATTTAAGAATGTGATGTTTGAGATCTGCTCTACTGATGTACCAGGAGTCTTTGATGTGTCTGCTAAGTTCCTTGGAGTCAAGATGGACAGTGTACAACTTGTTTTCCAGGTCAGTGACAAAAAGAAAGTGTTACTTTGAAACACCCATAATTCATAGTTTCCCAAAACCTGATACACAATATTAAATAGAAGACTCTGATTGAACATTTAACTCTCAAAATGTTTCTGTTTGCAGTCTCCTTTGTAGTGTCGAAAAAAATCATTGTGAAAGAAGTCCTATGGGGTAATATTTTCAATTTTGATGGATTTTTTTTTTTATTGGGGGGGGGGGGGGAGAAGGTGATTTATCATTTAAAAAGGAACAATGAATTTTGATGTTGTAAGAAAAGGAAAGATTCAGTGAATTTTTTTTTTTAATCGTTCTAAAGGAATCATCATTTTAGCAAACAGATAAAATCCTTGCCCTATTCTCTCAGTGCTTGAACAAGGTATTTAAAGAAATATCTGCAATGCCAAAAATGATGATGGTGTAAAAACACTTGTAACATATTTTCCTATAGTGATATCTATAAATAAAAAGAAGTCCATTATCAATTCTTTGTCTGATGTACTTCACACACTGAATCTATGCTTTTTAAAATCATTTCACGAAACCTGTTTTAGTGAAGATCACTGAACATTGTCGCATTTTGCCTTCAAAGAAAATTTGAGAGAAATGGTCTTTCTTTTTGCAGGATCTTCTTCAGCTACAGTATGAGGGCGCCGCAGTGATGAACATGTTCGGCAGAGCCAAGATCAACGTCAATCTCCTCATCTTCCTCCTCAACAAGAAGTTCTACGGCAAGTAGGAAGTCAACGATGTCCCCGGGGGAAGATTATATTGCTTTTGTAAAGTTTGTAATATATTGTATAGTACATATGAGCTCTTATATTGAAATATAGATTGTATCATGAACTATGTTTGGTACAGCAAGTTGGGAGATGGGAATATTTTTGTGTGGATTATAGAGGAAAGTGCTTGGAAATGGTCATAATGAAGACAAAGTTATTTACTGTCTTAGAGAATAAATTGATCCGATTCTGTCTATTGTAATAAGTTTTTACAATTAATTATTCCTATTTTATAATATTTCAATGAAATTGCCATTTTTGTAATATCCTGATGTGCAGGATCTACAATAAATCTTTGAATTTTTTTCTTCCAATGATTTTTGTTTGTTTATATTGAAACAAATTCTTGATATAAGAGATTGTGGGAGATTCAAGGACTTCAATTTAATCTGATCATTGATGATATATCATGGTGGAATCACTTGATTTCAATGTCAAAATTCATTGACGAGGGTAATAAGAACAGGCATCAAATCAAAATGATATGTTATGGTATCCTTGAATAGAAAGAAAAATGGAATGGGACCATATTGATTTATTTATGTACTTTATCCTTTTTCAAGGGATCTTAATTTCTCATTGTGATAAAATGGAGTGATTTTATGGTTTCAGTTTGAAGAAGCGCTCTGAGGCTGGTAATTTGAAACTGGATTTCTTTTATGAAACATTTTAAAATTGAAATGAAAAGTGAGATTTTGCTTTATGTCCTAGATTAGTTTTCTATCTTTTAGGCAACATATTTACATGCTAAATACATATGTGTCTCTAATATGCGACCTATATGTGATTTTTCTGAAAAGTAATAATCAAAACATTTTTGTGCCTGATTCTGTCTTATGATAAATTATAATATTGAATGTGTGAACACATTTCTACTTTTATTCTTCTATCGATTCATCAACTCATTCCGCTTTCTTTCAAAGTGACCAAAAGCATAATTTTGTTGAAAAAGAAGCAAATAGTGATTATTTGATTTAATGGTGTTTGTAAAAACAGTTTTGTTTTGTAAGAAAGCCTTGCAATCTCAATTAAATTATAAGAATTTTCTACTGAAACAGGAGATCTTCCAAAGTATTTTTTTCTTCAAACTAGAACATGGACCAGCTGATGAATCAATATGCATTGCTTTTGTGTGAAATAAAACCTTGTTGATTTGAATGACTTTTTCATTGTCATGACAACCTTGGGCTTTCACATGTTTTTGTAGAGACTAATCTTCCAAACACCCAGACAAGCCTTCCACATTTTCTTTTCATACGGAAAGAAAGATGTCAACCTTTAGAAAAGGCAACTGCATGAAATGTTTCACTGCAACAATTACACTCTGGTATGAAATTATGTTCGAATGATTTTTTGGTTGATAGTCATTTAAAATATTTGCAATGAAAAAGAGGCAACTTGTAGGTTGCAAGATTTTTTAATTTGTATTTATCGTATCTTCTGCTGAGAGCCATAAGGGTGCGGATCACATTCTTAGGGGTGTGAATTAACGCTTTTCTGGTTCACAGCAGACGATACATTGTTATCAAGCATCTTTTAATTCATCTTTGAATGACAGACAATACATGTCTGATTGTACTGCTAATGCATGGCATGAAACAGCACAATGATATTATGGTAATAATCTCAATTCCTGAACACTTGATAAAAAGAAGATACAACTGTATGGATATTGTGTAGTTGTTTTAAGGGCATGCATGATAAAAGATGCAACTATTGTTATTATGATGTGAATTTCATTGAGTAATGAATTCCGTAATAATGTGTTCCTTCCTCATGGAAAAGGAGATTCATGAATTTAATCTCAAACATATTCTTGAATAATGACCTTCTATGCAAAAAGATCAAATTTTCTTTCATTTCTTTTGTCAAGAAAATTGCCTTTGATGTTTTGATAGCTCTTAAAAGAAGTGTATCAGCTGTTGATAACATGCTAACCTCGTAGAGAGCCTTTGAAACGTACATTTACATTTTTTTTATGAAGGACTATTATTAGCAATAGAATTTATTACGTATTGAATTGAGTAGAACATGAAACTTGAATTTGAATTATTCAGAAATGTGATCTGGTTTGGGATATATTTTTTTTAATTGAAAGTTGGTGCTGGGTTTAGTTTTGTTTAGTGATGGTTGATGGTAAGTAGTTGAACGGAATAGCAATCATGTATTTTGTATATTTATATATATTTTGCTTGATAAGTATAACTTTACTGGCAATGTATAGCATAGTGTATGTAGATGCTCGACTCAATTTAAATCGAGTGCAGTTAGAGTTGATTATTTAACATCTTGAATGATAAAAAATCATTTGAGCTTTATTTCAATTTTAATTTTTCATTT
Source organism: Strongylocentrotus purpuratus (assembly GCF_000002235.5). Classification (NCBI taxonomy): domain Eukaryota; kingdom Metazoa; phylum Echinodermata; class Echinoidea; order Camarodonta; family Strongylocentrotidae; genus Strongylocentrotus; species Strongylocentrotus purpuratus. The sequence continues at coordinate 1,246,033 of NW_022145615.1, read as the reverse complement.
TGCCTTGATTGTTAAGAAGAAGAAAAAAAAGGAAATTTTTCAAATGAATTATGGTGATGCCTCTCTGTATATTATCTCACATTTAGCTGATACGAGAGAGGTATCAATTTATAAATATTTAGTTTTAGATTATTTTTTATTGTAAATGTCATGGCGGCTACCAAGCAGTATATTTCTATTAGGTCATGAATTGATGTAAAAGCTAACTTCATCATTGAAAATTGAACTTGTTGTCGGTAGAGCAACGAAGTGAAATGGAGATTGGGCATTCCAAATAGATGAATACAAAATTTGAGAAGACAATAATTTACATTTTTTAAAAGATAATGTAAGAAATTCTTTCATTTCTGTTTTGTTTCTTTGCAACAACGCATATATCATGTCAGTGTATATTTAAAACTTTTATATCTTATCTACTTTTTTCCTGCATAGCTTTTTACTTGATGTGTATTGGCAGAGATTCATATGGTATGCATGCTACAATGCATTTTATTATTCTTTAGGAATTCATTGTCAATTAGGTTTGTAAAAAATTTGGTTGGTGTTCTCAAAAAGTTGTATATTTAAATGTAAATTGTATCTCTGAACCTTTTATTTCTACTTATCATTTTTTCCTTCTTTTTCTTTATATGACCAACACCTATTATGGACCACATAATTACCAAATTGCCTTTCCTGAATTTTTTTATAGTTTCAATTTTGTACGTAATCTTCTTCATACTGTTCTGTCTATCTATAAATATTACTTTGTTTGTAGCAAATATCCTCCTAACTGCCTTGAATCCCAGCCTAAATCAGAGCTAGAATTTTGGGGTGATGGACTGTATCGACTTTAAAGAAAGTTTCTGAAGCTAATGACTCGTGATACAGTGTTTAGAATATATAGCTTGTACATTGAAGGCCTTGTATCTGTATGATTGTATTTCAGTTTAGTGCAAGTTTTTATTTGATCATACTCTCTCTCTATCTCTCTGCTGTATGGAGGCCATTTTTCATAATGTCTCTATTGCCCCAGGCTGCCTGTACCATTTCAAGTGAAATAAATATAAAAATGATAAGGGATATATATATTGTTTTTTAGTTTGTTTGCTTGGTGTGTGTATGTGTTTATGCAGTGAAAGTGAGATGATACAGTGTGAATATTGTGAGACAATGTAGAATGCTGAGAAAAAAACACTCTCTATCTCTCTCCCTTCCCTCTCTCTCTCCCTCTCTCTCTATCTCTTATTCCTCTCTCTCTCTCTCTACCACACCCCTCCCACTCTCTCTCTCTCTCTCTCTCTACCCCCTCTCTCTCTCCCTTTCTCTTTCTCTCTCTCCTTCCTCTCTCTCTCTGTATACCCCCTCTCTCATTCTAACACTCTTCCCATATTTTCTCCTCCACCATTCTAATGTGCTTGTTGCAGCTTTGTCTATTTTGTGCCCCTATCTCTTTAGTATTGGATAAGCCTAACAAAATCTGACCAACAAGCTTTACAAAAATTAACAACAGTACAGTGGACGTCAAAAGTAGCTACGTTATATTTCTTTTTTTTTCATATGACACATGGTTAGATAACATTTCAGAATTCTACAGATAATCCTTAGTAATATTATATTGATATGGATTTCTTAACTATAATTTCAAGAAAAACATTCCTTTTACAACTTTACATCAGGGGACCCCACTGGAAATAAGCTCTTGAGCTTTCGTGGGCTATCCTGTTCAAGCTGACTTAATTTTGATCTGTTATTATTGTATGTTGTTGTATGCTGGAAGCTTGTCGAATAAAAATCAATCAATCATTCAAGAAATCTGCGAAAAAGTTATCCATATTGGAAGTTTTATAGGTTACATACGACCAATGCGTCTTAAAAAACGGACGTAATGAAAATGAAATCAGGTGGACGTAATTTGATCTCCGAATTTTGTTGCTTCTTATATCCGTACGTTGACTCATTATTGCGTATCATTTAGATAACTGAATAGTAATCTGAGATGCTTATGCTTCAAGCCAGACCTACACTACCACCACTCATTGGGTGTGTTTGGTGGAGGTTGGCCAGTCTCAAAGGAAGACGGAGTAACCGAGTTGGGCGGAGGAACAGGCAAATCCATGAAGTCCCATCTATCTTCATGGGATAACGAGTTCGTTCTCCCAATCGGAACCGTGTCAAACGCATTCTGTAACGGACTCCATCGATCACCTTGGCGGTCTTCGACGTCCATGTTCAGTGGCCACGTGTTGGAATACGATCCCGTGGTCGACCTGGCAGATGAAGTCGGGAGGACATCGGATTTCCATGACGGCGCTCTCTCGGTTGCTTGATAATAACTCGTGTTTTCTATCCTTGGTTTATCGGTTTCATACCCGAGCATTAACGGTTGAAGATGTGTTCGTCTGCGAGCATAGTGATCCGTCTGAACATGTCCATTGATGTTGTCTTGCTGAGGATAAGTTCGGTGCATCTTCTCAGAGTGTATGGTCTTGAACTTGGAGTAGATCTGAGTCGGGCAGGAGCCGCTCTGCAATTGGGAGGATGCCTTCACTTGGCGCGTATACGGCACTTTCCCAGACTTCGTATGGTGATTTTGATCAAAACGCGGGTCAAATCGCACTTTCGAAGAGGGAAACTGTTGTGTTGTTTTCGTAGATGGTGGAGGGTTTCTCTGTGGAGGGGCTTTTCTCTCATGACCCCAATAAAACACCTGCTTCACACGCTCTCCACCACCACCCTTCTCGCCATGTCTCCTTTGTTGCGTGCTTTGCTCCATTGGCTTCAGGTATGTTTGTCCTCTCGGTCTATTCCTTGCCCATGTCGTGTTTGTTGTGTACATAGTCCTATCCAAAGAATCATAGCGACTTTCCATGGATTCCTCAAGGTTTATCTTGGTCGTGAGCGACCCAGTCAGTCTCTCAACCTTTTCCTCCGGTGTTTGGAAAGCTACGGAAGGGAATTCTCTTCGCAAAACATTCGCCTTCATGATGGCATTCCCGTGCTGCCCAGTAGCAATGACCGCCGCGAATGCAATGGTGACAGAAGATTGTTTAATCAAATATTAACTCTTGGCAATTAATATTTAATTAATAGTTGACCTTTTGTATTATCTTAAAGTCAGAATTCCATTGTTGTGGCGCAAGACGGTGAGATGGTGTTGATATAAGCTCCCCCCGACTCTCTTTCTCCCTGAATGATAATTTCCCATAGGTGATATGGCTGAAACGACAAAAGAAACATAGTACACCGTGTGAATATTTCATTTAACAAGTTATCGAAAACAAGGGAATTAAATAAATGAATCGATCATTGTAATCAATGTTATCTGTCAATACACAGTGACTGGGTGAATTGCCCTTTTAACAAAAGTTAATCTCCATGGGAGATCTACTTTTTGATGAATGAAATATACTAAAGTCGTTATCAGAAATCATGTTTGTTTGTTTTGTTGATATATTGTCAGTGTAGTCCAACAAAGAATCAACACCTTTTTTCAACGTGTTAATGGATTTAAAAAAAAAACTATACTGTGACAGAACCTCTAATGTCGATTTTCAGGTTTGATTTGATATGATTAGATTTTTCTGGAAAGAAAAAAAACGAAAGCAAAAATAATTACAAGCGTTTTATAAAACCCACTGACAGGTCTGTTTTACAGATATGAAAAGTGATAGTACAAGTTACAACTGAGTTCAGTATTATAAACATAATATATTGCACAAAATGATATAAATCAAAGGCTGTAAAATGTTTAAAAGATAACTAGTGGTGAGGATTGCAGATAAAATCATCGAGGTCTTCCCAAGTATAAGATTGCACGATCGAGATTAGTATGAATGAAAATAGCCCTGTATAATTGTTGAGATGTTAATTGAGATTTTATGATAAATCAGTATCATTAGTCATCATTCCTATACGAGAAACCGATTGTAGTGATAGCCTATATGGCCACCCTATTATAGTATGTTCTGTTCTATAATAGTCGTGTCTATTGCGTAATAAAACTAACAGCTCTGAGCATTGGTAAACTAACATTCTGGCTGAGCAAATAGTGTCATAAGGCAAGAGCAAATAGTGTCTACGGCAACACTGTTTTGTGTTGTCTGACCTTTGTTAAGCCGATTTCACTATTTTCCAGCTATTTATTCCTGTGTCACTGTTGTCCATTTTAGATATTGAAATACAAATTCACACCAAATATTATTTTTATTTATGACAAAGTTGAGAGATTTGTGCTATCAAAAAATCAAAGCCTTCATATTTGTCAATATAATGAAATAAAGCAGTGCAAATAGAAAAGGTCGATTTTATCAGCATGCAGACAGGTAGAATAAATTAACCCAAAGAACATGCAAAATACAACAATAACAACAACAACAGTAAACAAACAAACATACATACAAACAAAACTAAAAACTATAGAATAGGCAAAAACCAAAGCGAAAGGTTCGTCTACGCCGATTATAATAGGTGCACAAAGGTGACGATATACACATTTTATTAGAATTCTCCCGCAAAACCATTAAAAATATGATATTAAAGGATATAATTATTCCGACAAGTAAAGATATTAATCAATATTGTGATTATGTATGTAGTATAACGTTTATTGAAGGGTAAATATGAAATCTTGTTGGTCTGTCAGTATATTATGCCTATTAATAAAATGTCAAAAAGTTTTACTTTCATGAAAATAATCATCAAGCTATACAAATTATTATGACGTGTTATAGATATCATTCTACTTTATATTTTATTGACATTGATAGAGTTTATAGGAAACACCCTTAAATTAAAATCAATGACAATGATATATAAGTCATATAACTACAACTTTATCTAAATACTTTTGATTAATTTCTTTAAAACAATCCTAACGTGGTTTCGTTTTAAGTCTAGTTCCTTGCTCATCTACAAATAGCCTAAGATAAGTCAAAGTTCGTCAAAAATATTTACGTAAAATATATGAACATTAAATATCTACGGCTATCTATACTATAGTAACTAGAGTTCAATTTAATTTGTGATTTTCAGTAAAGGAACTTGGTACAAACGTAATAGACTAAAGTATGAGCAATCATGATTTCATTTAAAGAAGCCAATGCTTATAAATAATTACCTGTTATAGATTGTGATATCCGCTAAAACTTCATCTCTTTTCCCTCTTTGGATGAAAAAAAAATGCATTGTATTTACCATGAATCCGCAGCAATATTTTGTATTGTTCACTTATCAAAGGCAGTTGATTTTATCGCGTTAAGTTATTGAGTAGAAATTCAACGTTTGTAATATAAGTGCATTCTAATCTTGGCTAATAAGCTCTAGTTTACGAGACGTGGAGACGTAAAGCCGGACGTATAAGGCTTCTATGCAAACGAAAACTGCCCAGAAAGAACTCAGATGTTTGCTGCGATGAAGTTGTATTTGCTTTGTGGGCTAACGCACCCTTTATCATGTCCGACCATGAGAGTAAAACAAATATGGACAAAAGTAAAAGTCGCTTAAGAAGAAGAAGAAGAAGAAGAAGAGGAAGAAGAAGAAGAAGAAGAAGAAGAAGAAGAAGAAGAAGAAGAAGAAGAAGAAGAAGAAGAAGAAGAAGAAGAAGAAGAAGAAAAGAAAAAAAGAAGAAGAAGAAGAAGAAGAAGAAGAAAAAGAAAGAAGAAGAAGAAGAAGAAGAAGAAGAAGAAGAATTAAGAAAAAGAAGAAGAAGAAGAAGAAGAAGAAAAAGAAGAAGAAAAAGAAGGAAAGCATGACAGAAAGAAAAACAGCTTTGTTGGCCTACAGAAGAAATGTTCTAGAAAGTGTGTATTTTTAGAGTTGAAACTGAATGAAGCAGCTGCCCCGTCCAAATAATTGTAATTTTAGTATTGTAGTATTGTGAACCTTTGTCTCGATATATTTGGTCGATTGAGTGACAGTGAAATAAAGATAATGACGGTGCATGGCGGATCCAGGGGGCCTGGGGGCCTGGGGGCCCGCCCCCCCCCCCCCCCCCCCCCCCCCCCCCCCCCCCTCGGGAAAAAAAAAATTTTCCTTTTTTTGGAGATGCCCCCCGGGGGAGGGGTGCGATTATTCAAATCTACGAGGGCCAAAAAATTTTAGTGCATGTCCCTGGTATGATCGAATCTCTTTGAAGTTACCCAGGGGGGTTCAACTCCGCTTCTGCATCCGTCTAGCCATGGGGAAATTTTGGAGGGTCAAAAGTGCACACTGCTTCCACTTTTCGTGTATTAGCCTATGAAGACGACAAATTTTTAGTGCACCAGCGAAATGGGGATTTTGGACTGCGCGCAGCGCGTAAAATATGTAAATTAAAATTTGGAATATTCATGAGCTCATTTCCACTTATTAGCATATTATCGTAATGAAAAAAAGGCAATGCGCATGCGTTACTCTCGACAGAATCCTTGGGCCGAATAAATTTAGAACAAAGGTCAGAGTTGGGGAGGTGTGTGTGTTGGGGGGTGGGGGGAGGGGGTAATAAACTTTTAAATGGTTGACTGCCACCAAACTTCACTGTCACCAGGATGGAAAGTACATTTTTTTTAATTCAGTTCAGTTAAAAGGCAAAAATAATGACCCCATTTCACTGTGGTACCTCAATTCATTTTTTACCTCTTTTTTTGTTTTGTTCGTTTATTAACTTAAATATGTTTTTAATCAGAAAAATTGCACTGATCATTTAGCCCACTCAACAAGTGATATATTCATATTTTTAGTGTCCAAATAATGAATCATTCTCACCTCGACTTCAATGATCTTCATATTGTGCCCCATCCCCAATGAAATTTCTATTTTGTCTCGTTCTTTTCATTCTTTCATTCGTCGCCACTGATTTTTTTAAAATTTGCCCCCCCCCCCCCAATCAGTAACATTTTCAATACAGGGACCCCTTCCAATATTGACATTTCCATAGGCTCTATTACCCTCCCTCCCCCAATTACCTATGCTTTCATCATTTTGGCATTGACCTATTCTTTATTTAACCCCCCCCCCTCATCTTTATTGTAAACCATTTTTTATACTATATTTATACATTAGTCTTGCCCACTCTCTTGTTACATTTCCGCTTTCTCTCTCATTAGGAAAGATGGTTAAATCTATCTCGCTGATGCCAGATATAAACAAACATCAAAGGTCGAACACCAGCTCAATTCTACACAAGACTGCATCAGCCCCCATCTCACCTCAGTCATAGAGCATTATCATTACAGAGTGCCTACATCATCATAATCACCAGCATCATCACATATATTTCACAAAATAAGAAAATGAAAAGAACAGAATTAAGTAGTATTAACTAATTTATTAACATCTATGAACTCATTTATCAACATATTTTGTTTCTATAAAGATCTTTTTAAACCCAACATGACATCAACAAAAGGATGACAAAAGGATGGGGGAGGGGGGGGGGGGTGCTGTCTCTTGAATTCAAATTTTTCAGTTGTAAACGTTTACTGTAGATTTTGAGGGAAAAAAAATCAATTATATCAACATGCTATTTTATCGTGTAAAGCACAGGTATATACTGAGTTTTATGAGTACTTTATCTTACATTGGACATTATTGTTGTTTTTACTACTACCTGTATTATCATTATTATTACTGCTATTATCATGATCATTGTCATTATTGTTACTATTTGTAATATTGTTATTATTATTAATGTTATTAATTATATTACTACAGTATAACTATTGAACTACATCATTTTATTCCCCCCCCCCCCCCCCTTCAATTTACTATCCAGTTCAGCATCCCTCATATATTTGTCAGAACTTGACTTAAGATTAAATATCAAACAACTATGTTACATGTACACGCATTTAAAAGAACAAATTATTACTTTCATGATCCTCGATATACCTTCTTCTTCTTCTTCTGGTAATCTTCAAAAGGCGTTGTAGCCTATCACGAAGATGAATTAATACTAAAGATTATAAGTGGTGTGAGGAAGATAGATTGTTTCTAAGTGGGATAAATGGGATAAGGAGAGTAGATGCCTCAGAAGTAGTCCCTGGCAGTTCTCTGGACTGTCAGCATGCACTATATTTGCTGGAAGTAAGTTCCATTAACTATGGGACAGAGTGTTGGGCAAATACAAACTTTTCTGTACTAGTTTGGTCAGGGGGATTAGACCACCCTGCAAGGTCACTTACAGGTGGTTATCTCATCAAATCAGCTCTCAATTAATATAAGAAGAAGAGGATCATGGGGGACCAACAGGCACCGATTAGGCATTGTTTGCTATATAGAGGGCGCAAGTAGCTATAAGTAGTACAGTGGGAAAATTTTCAAGGGAGAGTGGAGAGACCATTGACTATCTTGTGCACCATTCCCAATCTTCTTGCAGAGTGCCTTGTAGTTGTAGATATAGTAGGCAACTAAAGGTGCTGATCATCTCAGTCAAACTGCTGGTTCACTTGTGGTCCCCATTGTGAAGTAGCGTCCTGGACATCTGAGATGTTGTAGGGATCCCAGACACCAGAACAGTTCTCAAGATGAGGGTGGACTAGGGACTTGTACAAAAGAAGCCTGGGTATCAAACCTTCTGCAAGGGACAACCTGCATAATAAAAACAAAAAGAGAGGAGAAATCAAATAAGATTAAATCTGCTGCATTATATTGGATTTTTAAAAATAGATCTAGTACCTCCCCACTTTTTTAGGTCTTGCATTTTAATTTTATTAAAAAATGATAAACTTATGTCTATCTGATAGGGCCTTTTTTTAAAAGAAGAGAAAAGGTTTAGATGTATTTCCAATTATTTTAAAAGTAATTTCCAATTTATTTTAAGTTATTATTTGCTAGAGGTCTAGACTTTTGTGAACAAAAGTTTGTTAGATACAATGTAATATTTAGGAAAAAATGCCTTTGAGTACGTCTTTTAATATGCTGAGAGAATAAACTGTAGCGACACCATAGTTTGTCACCTAAATAAAAAGCTAGAGAATAAATGAGAATTACAAGATATAATGCAATACAAGATGACAGTTCCCCAAATCTTTGTATATAGTCCAAGTCGAGTGCGGTGTTCGCATGGGCTTAGATTATACAGCCTGAATATTTTCGAACTTCATACAAACATACCTTGCCAGAGTTCAACTTAGGTGTCCTGTTCCTGATTAGATCTACACCATAACATTTGATGATCAGGTCCTGGGGCTCTTTGTTGCACTTCTGTGATCATTATCTGCTTCTTTGTTCCATAGGATCTACAATTTAAAGAAAAAATAAACTTAGTAAGGTTCCTGCTAATATCAAATGCATGCATTAGTTATCAGTTAATAACTTTGTTCATGTCCTTTAATAGAGAAAGAAATATCCATATCATGTAGGGTTGGATCCAGAATTCTCACCAACATAAAACTAAAAGGGGTGGCATAAAATCCTGAAAATAAACTAATTATTTCAAACAAGGCACAATGACATAACTAAGAGCAAAATCAGGGAAAGTGGGAGGGGGAGGGGGGGGGGGGGGGAGGAGACACCTTTTTTGTTTTGTTTTTGTTGTTGATGGTAGATCTAGCCTGGTAGTAGATCTACATTCAAACTAAGCTGAATCTGGACCTGGATCACAATAATGACACATGTGCACGACTAGGTCTAGTCTAGTCTAGATCTAGAGTCTAGACCTAGTGGAGCAAAAACGAGACTAGACCCATGGCTATGGAATTCTTTGCTATGGCATAACACAAGCTATAGATCTAGATCTAATTGCCTATTTTAATATTATTAGTAATAGTAGGTGGCTCTAGACCTAGATCTAGACCCGTCCCTATGCCACATCTGAAAAAGGGGGCGCAGAATGATTGTGCACCCCCCCCCCCTCTCCATAACTTCCACATTTATTTGACCAGGCATTTATTTAGTCTTTCTTTATTAGAAAGACTAAAGACTAGCATTAGGCCTAGAATCTAGCCTAGATCTAGGCCTATACTAGATGCGGGGTTAAATGCTGTTTATATTTAAGTGCTAGATCTAGACTAGATCTAGACCTAGGCTCTGCTTAGGCTCTGCTTAGCCCGAATGTTTCTGTCTCTTTCGTTCGTTAGCCTCTGATTTGGGTAGGGTCGGCTGAAATGAGGAGCCGACCCTACCCAAATCAGGGGCTAACGAACAAAAGAGACAGAAAATTCAGGCCAGACTATGCTATGAATACTAGCCTAGCCCTAGGCTTTACAGTAACACACTGTAAGTTATAGCCGCGCCAGCTCAGGAAACGCAGTCGCTTCTTGGTGGAGTGTTACAGCCGGCTAGAACCGGCGGATTGAAGATCATAAACCGCTCGACGAGATCTCATCGGCTTGGACTAGCAATGAGCCATTTGCGCAGTCTCCAACAGGTCCACATCTACGACCGATTACTATCGGTAATCAAGCTATGAACTGAACTTAAAATTATGAGATGTGCTCTAATGAAATAGCCTACGGTAAAATCCTGATATTTTCTAAAAATACTACCGTCGATGACTTAAATTAGAGTTCATCCAATCAGTTAATATTCTTTGGTCAGAAGAAAGAAAAGAGGATGGGGTAGGGGGTTAACCGGGTAATACGTTGTGACAATGCGGAGATCCCCTCACTGCAATGACGAACACATCACAATCATTTCAGAGATCTTCACACAAAATTGATCTTTACTTACTTTTTTGGCATCCGTATGGTATCACTTTGATGTCGATGTTTGCCTGAAGATTTTCTGCTTCACTGAGATGTACTTGACAAACTTCTATTATAATAGAAATTCACTTAAAAGAAAAATGTTTCATTGTTCGTAATTGAATAACTTAAAAGTTGCAGTTCATACAACCGCCATTTGTGTGCTCAAATCGTAGAGAATTCTGGGAATGAAAAAAATGATTTATGCATGACCTAATACATAAAACATTTTGTCGATGGCCAATCAACAAACAGTAGTTGGCGTATTTTTTACGTCATTGCTCATGAATATTCATTGACCCTCCAAAACCGTCGTTCAAATCGGACAAAACCCCCATAATGCATCCAATGCAAAACCTATGAAATGTCAAAGGTCAAGATTTTAGTTGGCCCTCTAGTCCTCCTACGGAGGACATACTGTGTATGATCGAATCTCTTTGAAGTTACCTTCGCCGCGCGCCCTCTGTTGTCGAAATAATTATTTAAATTCTGTTTCTAGGGAAGCTTTTAATTTTCATTTCGATTTGTTTATCATTATTTTTTGGACGATAACATAAAATGCAATATGGCTGAACCGTGAGTAAATTTCCTTTTGTAACATTTAATTGAGTTATCATAAGAATGTCGTCTGTCAAGACAGGTTAGGCCTACAGATCCTAGAAATACAGTTTTCATTGAATCGTTGAATTTGCTTTCCATTCAGTCCCATGTATCAACATTTGCGTGTTCAATTTAATTTAGAAGCCTGTGACGCTGTGAGCCTGTGATATTTTTATGAAATCGATGTTATATTACTTTTACCGGTATCTTTATCAATCTAGATTAATTGGTTGAGTTATGGGTTCTGCTTTCAGAGTATGAACAGAAAGAAAACTATTTTAAAACGTGTGACCAAACTAAAGATTTCTCAAAAATTTCAGTGGTAAGATTTTGAAAATCTGGAGTGATAGGGCCTAGATCTATCACCAATGGAAAGAGGATCATAAAATTACCCAAAAATGACATTTTCTTTGGAATTGGGTGCAAAAATTTTGAAAATATTGACAAATGATCAGCAAATTTTGCAGTTATTTGCATCCATTCCTAAAAAATTATCAACTTACCGATAAGGGTCTGGATCTGGAAATCTTCATTTTGAGAGCAGATAAGATATCCTCAAAATTGTAAGTAATGAGTGGTACCGACTGGTTGTATGATATTTTGCTTTGCAAATGATGATATTACCTTATTTTTGGTGGATCGTATTTTGTGTAAATCAGCTGTAAACCCCAGTGCGTGAAGTTAGGTCTCGATGTTTTTATGACCTTTTTCAGATGCAGCGCGCACGCAAGACCGGACATCAAATTTTTAGATCGCGATATCTCTGAAATCCTTGGACTATGAATTTTCTAGTTAAACCAATTGTAAATATTTGATTATGAAAACTTTTTAAAGGTAAAATAGGTCAGATAGAAGTACTTTTTGATACAAATAATTTCATTTTTTTTTTTCAGGGTTAATGAAGGACCACCAGAAGATGGATTTCAGTCACCTCAAGATCTCTGTGAAAGACTGGAGTCAGTAGAACTAAACGAGGATGAGACAGAGAGTTTATTGCAGGAGGCACTAGCCCTCAACCAGAGATTAAAAGCTGAACTCCAAAGAAGAGAGAACAATGACCCACAAGACGATGACAACGTCAATGGCTCAAGAGGAGCACCTGGTCAGGATATCTCATCACCAGATAAACACTTAAAGAACTCTTCAGCTAGACATAGGAGACCAGGACAGAAAAGCAATCCACTACCACCGATATCACCAAGTAAAGGTCACGCCAAAGGGTCAGGGTATCATAGGAAAGGAGGCCCTCTACGGTCCAAAGGCCAGCCCCCGGCTCCCCATGCTACTGTGGGCAGGATAGTCAACAGTGCAGGGGTAAGAACAAGACTATTTCATATCATTCAATGAATTTTCCCTTTAATGTTTTGTTGGTGTTTGTTAATGTTTGTCACAAAAGGATATACAATTTAGAGTGTCTTTGTTTTTACGATGATTCTGTTGATTCAGGTTTTTTTACTTTGACTTGCATGGAAGGATGACTTAATCATATTTTGCTATACTCTTAGCCAATCAAATGTAATGATTTGACTACCTTATAACAATTGTTTTATGTTGCTATTGATGATAAGTTTTATTAAACAAGGCCAAGTCAAATAGTAGTACAGTCAAACCTGCTTTAGTGACCACCTGTCTACAAAGACCACTTTTGATGTTTCCCTCGGGCAGTCACTATAGCCAGGTTTAATCAACCATAACCATAACCTTTTTTCTTGCACTCTTTATGTCACCCAGAGTGTTGAAAGTTCTCAGCGAAGATCCAAGTCAGCCAAGAAGGAAGTGGAAGGGAGACCAACCCGCTCAGCTGAACAGAGGAAGAAAAAGCCAGAGTGGGATGAGAGATTCTCATACCAGTAGCAGCCAGCAGCTTCTATAATACCAACATCTGCCAGAACATTCCAAGGGTACCACGACACATACTCAGGGGACTATTCTTCTCCATGCAGTCAATACTTAACACCGGGGGCCAGTTTCTCGAAACCGTCATAAGTCTAAGTTTGTAGACATCCCATAGATATGCATGTTATAAGAGATGAAAAGGGGCACTTATGAGAATGAAAAGGAACTATTTTCATAGGTAAAAAGAGGCATTTATGAGCAGGGGAAGGGTCAATGGGAAGTCCAAGAAGTTAGACTTATGATGGTTTCAAGAGACGGCTCCCACTCCCCAGGGCTCAACACTCACAGTTGCCCTGGACACACGGGTGCCAAAAATCTAAGTCTGGACACCCAAAATGTTGAATTGGGCTCACGCGTATAGACTCTAAAAATTTCAGTCTGGACCACCTTAAAAAAAGGTATTGTAGAGCCCTGCCTAATACTTACCAAATTTCTAACTACAACCTAGCTGGACCTAACATTATACCCAACCCTAAACCTAATCTAAAATCCACCTGCCATCAGAACCCTAACACTTATTTTTCGATGGCATATAGCTTGAGATATTGTTCCAAGAGCCAGTTTTGCATCTCCAGTTCAAGATCTGGTGAAGTGTATTATGTAGGAGAGTGATGATATCTGATCCATCACCTTCAGCCTTGCCATGGAACACTGTGATGTTTTACAGATATGAAAAGTGGTTCAATGTGAAGAATGGAGTATTTGAGTGGCTTGTGTAATATCACATTTTCAACGGAATCTTATTTCAAACATTGTTGTCGGGAAGAGAGTAGTCTGCCAGTACAGACCTTTAACAAAATTTAGCTGTATCTCTTTTGTTTACATAGACCACAAACATTTGCTTAATTACATAGATATTGCTGGATATTTGGCAGGAAATAATAAGAGATAAAAAAACCCCTCTTAAATGTTGTGTATTTTATATCTTTGTTTAAATTGTAATCCAATAACAACAATTCTTTTTTAATAGTTTGTTTCATAAAGCAGAATGATATTGAAAGGGTACTTTGTTTCAGCCATAATTTATTGAAATAATGTTGTTATCATCATTACATGGTTCGATAGTAGGCTCCAATGTTTGATGCTGCCATTATATAGTGTGTTCTTTGTTGTGAATATTATGTTTTTTTATATGTTTGTTTGTGTATTGTGCAATGTATTTGAAGTATATCTCTCAACCAGTTACAGAAGTAAGGTTCATATCTGGATTAGTGGATGCCTGGATGGTATAATTGTTGTGATTTATATATACATGTGTTTTGTTTGAGGTTTCGACTATGAAAGATGACTGATCTGATGCATTTTCTGTGCGTTAGGAGAAAGCCAAGTAATATAAATTTGATACTTACTGTAGCATGTTTTCATATCTTTATAAATATATTTTGTTTATGAACTTTAAAAAGAAATGATGCATTAATGCTTGGGGACAAAGTTGCTGCATATACATCTACAGTACATGAGGGAATGCAACTTAAATGTTAACTCCAGGAAGCTCCGACGCCGACGCCCGTCGGAGCTTCCTGGAGTTACTTAAATGCATTTATGGTATATATATTTGTATTGTTTGAGCATATGTCTCCTAATATGCAATCTTTAGAGCAATAATATCATAGACTATGCAACGTTTTAAATTTGTAATATTATAATAATTTGTGATATGTTGAATGTTTGCAAAATATTTCCAATAAATTTCTAGTAATATTTGAGTTACAATGCAGTACTAAATGGTAGTTCAATTAATGCATAATTGAAATGTAATTTGAAAAAATACAAAAACAAAGAAGAATACCATTCATTTCACTATTTCTATAGTGATTATTCATTTCGATTTGAAATTATTAATATGGTGTAGATTAGAAATCTTTTTATTTTTTTGCTTCTCCTGTGATAAGTCAGGGTTTATTAGAAGTAGAGCATACCCTCTCAATGACAAGTCCAGTTGACAAATATAGCCAAAAATGTGCTTGTTATCCAAATTACGAAGCTTGTTTGTTAGAGAAAAAAGTGCAGTTCTTGTGAAACACGATGCTGAATGTGTTGCACTATAGACGTGGATCTGCTAGGCTACTTGTGCATGTAAGTCACTTATATTATAGCATTATTAAGAGCTCATGCAGTGTCTGTTTTTAAAGTTGGTAAAATTTAAAGCTGATACTTTGAGTAGTTTGGTGTGTCTTTGAATATTTATTTTTGTTTCCTCCTCAGCTCATTGCTTAATGACTTTGTTTTAGAAAAGAAATCTTAAGTTATTAATCATAAAGTGATCTACAAGACTAAGTAGTAATTACTTTTTGAGTCTCAACAAACATTTATGTTGGCTTTATAGTCCAATAATGACTTGTTTGAGGACACCCCCACCCCTTCTTCCCCTAAAGGTAAATAGTACCTACCTTTGGGGTGTGTACTTATATAATATGTTCTAAATAGGTAATTGCAATGTAAGCTAATTATTATTAGCAGTTACTTAATTCTGTACACTAATTAATTTGGAATTAAATGTGCACAGATTGATGTAATTCTGAACTATTGAAATTGAAATGTATCATAGTAGGTTCCAAAAATATAATTTAACTGATGATATTTGTAATACGCATAAGAATATACATCCAACACATATTTTTGCAATCAATATCTTTGCAAAGATTTCAGCATTTTCAATATTCATTGCAAAACCTGGGAATAGTCTACTGAATTATTGTCAAGGAATGGGCAAGAAAAATATTCATAGGGTAAAATTGTGTGTCTAGCTTTCATTCATAGTTGAAAAGTTCACACAACTTTGAGAATGAAATTGATAGATTTATATGGTATGTAAAAAAAAAGCCTTTGACTATGAGAATTTTATATAATATATGGACACATTCCTCTTCTAGGTCATGATGCCAACCATTCTGTATTTTGATGGAGAATAATTTAATTATTTACCTATCTATGCATGATTGCAATAAACAGTATGAAATTTTGAGAAAAATGATGATTGATTATGCCAAATTGTGCAACATCTAATGATAATATTTTGATTCTTTCTTGTTTTCAATGCTGAACAATGCTTTTTATTTGAAAGTGTGACTGATATTCTAATGGTATACCTTTGACCATTTTTTGGTGTATTCACTAATAAATTATTTGTGTAAAATATATATTCTATGCACTTTTTTTGCCAGAACTACCACTGGTATTATATGAGTTAAATATAGGGAGAGGGGGAGGGAGAGAGAGAGAGAGAGAGAGAGAGAGAGAGAGAGAGAGAGAGAGAGAGAGAGAGAGAGAGAGAGAGATGGGATTGACAGAAGGAGAAAGATGGGAGAGGAGAAGTAAAGATTAACAAAAGAAAGGGAGCAAGAGAGAGCAGGCATATAGGATAACAAATAGAGAATACAGAGATCGAGAGAGGGAGTAGATAAAGAAAAGTATGGTGATGAAGAAGGAGGATAACAAAATAGGAGACTGAGGAGTTGAGAGGCAATTGGGATAAATGATTAAAGATTAAAGACACGGGGCGGGAGATATAAGCAGGAAATGCAGGTGATAATTAAAAGTGGCTATATGTTAGAGGGAGCTATATAGGAGAGAGAGTGAAAGGTTGGGAAAGCGCAGAGAGAGAGATGATAAAGAGGAGGTGGAGGGGAGAGCTGGGTAGCTGCAATTACATGGGTTAGGTACGGAATCATAAATATGTACTCTAATAAGGTGACTCATGAAACAAGGGACAATAAATGCCCCCCAACACACCACAATGGCACTGCCCATAAATTAGCGGGGGATAATTTAATGTTAAAACTAATCTTAATGATTGATTCTATGATAGGCCCTATCTAAAGAATTATTTTTACAACAAAATTATCTTTCCTCTTTGGGTCTTATAGTTGCCCTATCTCTCATGCACAGAGCTCCGTTTCATATTTAGAGATAAGTTAATCCCTCAAGGCTCAGCAGCAGTTACGACCACATTCATATTGAGTTGCCTCAATAGTTCTAGAATATGTTCAGTAAACAAAAGAAAACAATGCCCATTCTTAACATAAACATACTAGTGTATAGTCGTTGACCTTCTGAAAGTAACATTTTGTTTGGTTTAGCACCCCACCAGTACCACACTCCTTCTTTACACTACATTTTCCACCAATAGGAACTAGCACACACAATTTTACGTACGCGTTACGTTACGCACGTATGGTTCTTTCTTTTCACCTATCGCTGCCGAGAAATTCGAAGTACGTAAATTGTAATAAAGATATCGAATGAAATCGGACATATTATCACACTAAATTACATTTCGATTATATTTATATTTAATTGAAATATCAGTTTATATATTGAGGACAATATTGTAGTATTTTGATATTGAGACACATAGATAAAGGTAGATGAATAGACCCCTATTATTGGTAGATGTGTTGTTGCCAGACCAGTCCCATGTACCGATTAATATGTGGGATTTTAAAGGGCTCCATGTCGTTTCACCGACACTTGATACTTGATACTTGATGTGGTAATCCCTGAAGCAGCTTTTCCAAGCTATACTGGAATGGGATGTGTTGTGACAGCAGGTGAAGGTGCAGACAACAAAAGGGTGTACAATTGCTTGTACACCCATTGCTTGTACACCCATTGCTGGTACACACTGCATGTGTACCTCAAAATTGACAACACTACAGAGTCTATATGACATTTTTTCGATGATTATATAATGTTTTGCTTGCCATGTACACATTTTGAAGGACAATTTTTGCAACCCTGCTGTTCTTGCGAAGTTTTGTGGTCGTGCATTTGTCACATTGTTTTTTTTCTTCAACATCGACAACATGGCATGTTTGACTTTCGATGAAATGAACTGCCATTGCCAGTGCAGCATGCAGTGGTGGTATTCTGAGATTCACTTTATCTCGTAAAATACTCCTGAAATATTATTTGATTTTAGAGTCTAGATTTTAAAAACTAAAATGGTATTCTGCATGTGCTGAGAATCATTTTAAATTTAGACGGTCTGCAGTCGGAGAAGAAATTATAACTGGATTGTCTGCCTAAAACAAGGACGCTTGTGTAGATCTAGACCCTACGTCTTTTTCGTTGATTCTGATGAAAATTGGATGAACAATGCGTAGATTTTAGGGGGCTGTATCTGGCGCCAGTGCACTTTTGTATCCCATTTTTACCCGTAACTCTGGCGTGGAGATTGTTCAAATAATGGTCATGATATAGGCCTAAAGTCGATAAATTCCTTACCCCTTTTGTATCAATTTCCTTATCTTTCTTTGAGTATTTTTCCTAAAAACGAAGACAGTATGATATTCACTTTCTCACAGGTTTCACGCAAGCCGCTGCACAATTTATACAATACAATTGCATACTGTACCATACCGATGAAGGGCCAGGGTGTGAGTGTGAAGTCGATTAATACAGTCGATAACTTAACGCACGCTTGCGTGCCCATACCCCTTTGTTGGTACACGGTATGCAATTGTATTGTAATGCCCCCCCCCCCCCCCAATAAAAAGAGATTCGTCGTTGATTACAGCTGTAGTAGTGCTGTGACTTAGGTTTTGAAAAGTGATTTATTATCAACTTCGGATGTTTTTCAAATGGTTTGGTCTTGTAGTGATTGAAAGCTCATTTATTCTTTTGTAATTTCCCCACGTTGTAGAACATGGCGATTCGACATGAGATGGCCGTTGGCCTCAACAAGGGCCACAAGATGACCAAGAACAGCACCGTCAAGAAAGCAACCAGGAAAGGGGTAAGTCCTGTTGCAGGTAGTTGTGATATGACATGGAATATTTGCTCCAATGAGCAGGGGTGGCTTTGACAAGTGACCATAATAATAACACTCACCACACAGTGTTCCTTTAGAAATCATCTGCCCAGGATTTAGTTGCCAATTGACAGCCAATTTATTTCACCCAATATAGAATTTTATATGAATGAGTGCAACTGAGGAACTAGAAGCAGTATTCTTTTTATAGTGTTCAGATAGTATGCATTAATTTTTACTTGGGGCACCCGTTGTACCAAATCTATAGTGCTCTGAATGATTGCAATTGATCCCTCATCCTGGTACAAAATTTCTTAAGTTTTATTGTGATGTATCATCCCCCCCCCCCTCCCGAAAGAAATAAAAGTAATGAATTTTAAAAAGAAAGAAAAGAATTAACATTTTGTTACATAATAATTTTATTGTGTCAGGATTTTGTACATTTTGTTCTAAAAGAAAAATATATTTTTTTATTTTTTTATTGACAGAATTCAATATGACTAAATTGTATGAAACAGTCCTAGCCCCAGGGAGGATGAAGGGTCAAAGAAATGTCACAGTGCATTGTTTAACCATCTGTTCATTTTGTAATGGCACTCCTTATTTTAACTCATTATTTCCAGATTAACAAGCATGCTAAGTTTGTGCGTGACCTGATTCGTGAGGTGACTGGACTTGCTCCATACGAGAAGAGGTGCATGGAGTTCCTCAGGGTGGGCAAGGACAAGAAGGCTCTCAAGTTCTGCAAGAGGAGGGTGAGTTCTCTACACACTCATTATTGTGGCCTTATGTTTAAAGCCTCACTGCACTATTGGTGCCCTCTGTATAGCAAACAATGACTAAGTGGTGACCGTAGGTCCCCCATGGTCCCCTTTTTCTTATGTTAATTGAGAGCTAATTTGATGAGATAACCACCTGTCAGTGACCATGCAGGGAGGTCTAAACCCTACTGGCCAAAGAAGTGCAGATGGGCTTTTAATGAAAGTGCCAGTTAATCCCATCAAAAGTTAGTCGCTGTCTTTAAAACAGCATTGTTTAGATGCTGGTTGTGATTAAGAGGAGAGATCATGGTATTTTGAACAAAATTGAGATGTTGCTTGCTTTTGAAAAAAGTCTGGGTCAGGCATAGTCATTATGTTCCTTTGTTCACCTCAAGAAATATGTAATTTGCAGTCTCATACTCGGGTTGAAGTTCTATCACAGTTATAAAGCAGTTATCTATCTCCAAATCACTCTCCAGAGCTACTATAAGCTCACTCACAAGAAAAAAAATGTTAGTCCATGCAAAGGGTAGACCACTATAGGAAAACAAAAATTATGCATGGTACCAAATAAAGTAAATGTTTTGAACACATGAAGATGTACATGTATGGTTCTATCGGGTCACTTTTAATAGAACTGTTCACATCACTATCACTGGGACTGACTGAAATCTTTTGTTGCCTCTCATTCATTCATGCAGTTGGGAACTCTTGGCCGTGGCCGCAGAAAGCGTGAGGAGATGAACGCCATCTTAGCCGCCCAGAGGAAGGCCGCCTCTGCTGCTGCACAAGCCGCCTCCGCAGCCGAGAAGGCCAAGTAAACCAACAATGACTCATGTGAACAGGATATATGTGGACTCTGTATATATCCTAGGACCTGTTTTATTCCCATCATGGGCCAATATGGAAGAACTTCTAGTTAGTCCTTGTAAATGTGCGGTTTTACGAGAGCTGCATGGGGTCTTCATATTCTTCAAGCTCCGATAGTTGACAGAGGGGTATGATGTCATTTTGCAAACTGATTGGTAGATCTTCAGGTATTGATGTGATCATTTTGTGAATAAAAGAGAGCGGGATATTAACAGAGAAACTTCAGTTGTACATGGTCTCTTTCATTCGTGTTTCATGACTACTAGCTTGTATTGTGCACAGATGTAGAGGGCTGGTAGATTGGGGTTCTAATCAGGGCTGATATTTGTCTATCAGGTAGCACTCGACATTTTAATGGGAGATATTTCCACACTTTCATCACCTCTAAGTCCCACCACATTACATGTACAACTAAACTCAACATAAGTGTTCAAATTCATAAAGCAAATGTACAGCATATTTTGGAAAAAGCTCATTTGCTTAAAAAGGGAAGGTCTGATACTTGTCCTAATGTTTTATTTTTAACACATTGTTTGTATAATTCGGTCACCTATAGATGATCGGTGTGGTAAACAATATGATTTACTTGTGTAAAACCAGAAAAAAAAGTGTGTAAAACTATGAAACGTTTGCACATTTCAGAAACTTGTGTTTCAAATCAATCCAAGAAAATTTCATCCTGCGAAATAATAAAATCATAACCCTGAATTTATGCAATGAAAAGAAGTTTCATATTGCAAAAGATATTGGTTTTACAGTGCTGGTAAAGACTGTTTTTACTTCCCTCAATATGTGTCATTGTCTAATTGTGTTTGATGGGCTTGAAGGTAGTTCTGACTTCTGGATTAGGGTGGCAAAACAAATCGCATATAATCAAACAAAATTTGCTCTGAATTTTCGAGACTACATATTAATTTATGTTTGCAGTCCATATATGCACACGTTTGTGTTGTGCTTTTTAGTGAATATATTTTCCAGGAAAGTCTTCTTTAGTTCGTGTTTGTTAGACAACCCAACTTTAAGTGTACACTTTAAGTGTAAAAACAAAAGCAAAATTCTTTATCTCAAGATACATGTCTTTTACCACAACTAAAAATTAACTAAGACCCTAGGATGCAAATTCCATGCTTGAATACTGAAACTTGACTAAAGAAACCAATGCAGTTTTTACTTATTTATTCAATGGAACCTCGTGTATATGTACATGTATATATTAAAGAGTGAGAAAAGTAAAACAAATTTTCAGGACTAAGAATATTGCCTTGATCCCTTTACATATTCTTTTTAAAAAATCAGGGAAACGAGACTGGCGAAATTACATTGTTACACCTGAATGTAATTATTACAGTTTTCTCTATGATGAGGTTCCATTGTGTATTTAACATATGAATAAAGTGGGCATCAATTATGACAGATTTTGACGTAGAAATTGAACACAAGGAAGACGTCTAACAAAGAATCATATTTATGTTTTTTTTTTCCACATGGAAAAGGCACATGTCAATACATCAGACATGATTTATTTCAAGAATGTTTTTTTTCTCCTCTTTGTACAGAAATGGTTTCTTCTCAGGAATTTCAACATTTCAATAAACACATAAAAAGAGCAGCATCAAAATATTCCATGACAAAACAAATTATTTCTGAAAATGACAATAAATATATTTGGCAACATATAGTTAACCTGAAGAAAGTTAAATGTAATGTGACCAAAGAAAAAAAAATTAACTTCAGCATTATTATTTTTTTAAAACCTTAACAGAAATAAACTATGGTGCAATTAGTGATTAAATTTGATTTGTCTTTATCCCCTTTGTAAGGGACTTCAGAAGCTTCTTGAACGTTTGATTGTATACTGGAGTGTTTCTATCAAAGTATACCACTAAAATATACAGGAAGGCAGGCTTTGTTGGATGCTGGTCTGAAAATCTATGGAATGTTAGCTTTACTGATATATCTTAACAATCTAAACTTGACCTGGTTTTCAAATGAAATTTCAGAATAAAGGGAAAATAGATAAGGAAAAAAGGAGAGAAAAAAAACAAGTTGCTGTTCTAAGATACAAAAAAAAAAGCACTCATCGGTTGCTGAATATGTATTCACCCGATACAAAATTTCATTTGTTGTTTTAAGAATGCATGTATAAACCCCAAATTATAATGTACATTTAAAGTGTACATTAAATTAGTATATACCAACTGTATGTATTGTTACAACTTTTGTGCATTCACAATACAGATATCTACCCAACACAGTCAATTGTCCAATAACATGATAAAGACCAAGTACATCTGAATAAATCTTTTTTTATGCAATCATTTTGAAATATAAAGATATATCTTAAAGAAAAATACACAATTTACATCATTTACATGTCATGAAATATTCAAGTGAAATAATTTTATAAGTTCTTATCATAATGAAATTTACATCTTCATTGTACATTGATTGTTCAACACCTGAGTTTTACATGGGATGTTGATTGATACAAGATGCAATTTATAATTGATATATACATGTACAGTTACAATACATTAACATACATGTTGACAGTCTCTCAGCTTGATACAAGAAATCTACAGATACACGTACATTGATAAGAAAAGGCAAGGACTATCAGAAAATGTACAAGTGTTAGAAAAATAGTAAATATTGATTAAATTTGGTATACCATAAAATAAATATAATGATAGCATATGATATGAAGTTGCTATATCACAAATGACTAAGGCTAATACTGGCACATTATTTTGTCATTGTCCTGTAGCATTGATAGAACATTGATATTCCACATAATAACCCATAATATATTACGAATCTTCCAACATGATTGGTCAAAATTAGGTCACATGACAAAGGATAGAGTGCTTACCATGGTGGGTTGTAGTGACAGTAAAAAACTATCACATAAGGCCTGTCCTCATCAGCTCGAGATTGCCAAATAGCCCGCTATTTCTGATTTGGGAAATAATCCCAAAGTTACAAATCGTGTTTTCATCAACTCGAGACTTGAGCTCGAGATATTTTTGCTCAACGTTCGCGCATAGTGCGAGTCTTTGGGCTGGTGAAGACGCACTGGACAAATAGCGGGATATTTCGCAAACTAGCCCAAGATATCTTGGGATAATCATCTCGATCAAATATCCCACTAATTGCAACTTCGGGCTGATGAGGACAGGCCTATTGATGCCACATAGACGAGCACCCTAAGAACCAATGGTCAAGGTTTCTCAAAATGTTAATGATTTTATAGTCCATCGTAATGCCCAATGAATTGTTATACCGGTACTTTATTACACTCGCCATGATCGTGATGCAGGTCCATGCAGTGTGGAGGTAAGCTGTGCATGGACCATCTTACTGAATAAATATCTTTACAAGGTCCTAGGAAACTTCCTGAAAGTAATTTCTCTGGAGCTGTACCATCTTCCCTACTATTATTCTACCTTCCGGTGAAGATGATAGTCCGGATATCATCTCTGTACAGACAGTTAGTCCCATCAATTAAGAAGTCGGTGATTATTTGATTAGAGAACGGGATCAAACTTTTGACTACCATACTTCAAAAGGTAGAGCTAAGCAATTTAGCTGCAATTTCTATAAAGGATTAACCCTTAAAAAAAGTTCAAAAACTAGACAAAACAACCTGAACATAAGAAAAATTACTATTTTGTAATAATAAGACTAATTTAAATTTGTTAAATAGTACACAAGTTTTAAAAATGCATACCAACCTTAATTACACTACAGAGAGACAACTTAAAGGCCAGTTGGTCCGTTAATATTTTGTACAAAACAATTTTACACGTTTCAGATATTTCCTTGTGTATATCAGCAAAAAACAATGATTGGGGAATGTGCCTTTTTGGTGAAAAAAAAAAATATGTGCTATACAGTGGTAAAGACATAAATAGTACTCAAATTATTTCAAATACATATAAAAAAATAAATATCTAACTTTGACATAAGAATATATATAGCAAAGCGTAAAGTATGAGTTATACAGTGATTCCATTACATGATTCTACTTTTCTACTTCTGGCCTTTGTAACATAAGAGTATACTGGCCAATGAATATCAAAATAACGCTACAATAGAAGATTTTATAATTTTCACAAATGCTAGCTCTGAATTGAGTACTGTTACAAAATAAAGTCCCTAGAAAGATAAGAGAAAGACAAAGAGAGAGAGAGAGAGAGAGAGGAGAGAAAGTGAGAGAGAGAGAGAGACAGACAGACTATAGATGGGAAGAGAGATACAGGGAGAGAAAGAGACAAATATAAAAAATAGAAAAGTATATTGATCATACTTGGCTATAACAGACCTCTTTTTATTCTATTAGCACACATTGCACATGAGGTGTATACATGTATCTCCTCCTCTTTCTTCATAAGAATGAATCGCAGTGACTAGGTATAAGCTAGAGTTTAATTGTAAGTGTGAGTAGTTGTGTCTTATGATTTATTCTTAAAAATCCAGGGTTTTGAAATCCCATATTGGGTGAACCTCGTTAATGTTTTAATACAATTGACACATGCTACTGAACAAGGCCGTATTTGATTGGCTGTGATGAAGTGGGATAGTGGCAGGTGTTTTTCTGAAACATTTTTTAAAGAAACAAGGCCTTGAAGGTGAAGAATGATTAATTTTCAATCTCATTTTCATGCATGCATTTCAAATGAGAGGGTTTAATCCCACATATTGTTAGGCTCTGTATTCAAGAGTTTAATATGAGTACTTACACCTCATAACATAATAACACCTACACTGTATTTCACAAAGTACATTATCATCAGTTAACAGAGCTACTAATTTCAACTTTGTCCCTCTAGGTTTGTGGAGAGTAGAACAATGACCAATAGTCAGCTATACACTGCTCATCTTCACTTCAAAGAACTCTCATAATACCATTACAACACCACATAATCAATTTAGAACGGTTGTCAGCTTTATAACAGACTGGCTGGCAGATGAGCGAATGGCAGCATTTTCCTCCCAAACCCATCCTCTACTTAGAGAGTCGGTTAAAGTTGCGCTTGAGACATATTTGTGCTTCGTGATCCGATAATACTCCAACATTTGCTCCTGGCTTTATTTCATCAAAGACATGGTTATGATTGCGATTCAGTTTTACTGTAATTTGATGGTTACTGTTAGTCTTTAGGTGTAGTGTTTGGTGAAGAGTAAAGTTTAGAAGCTTGGTTAGCAATTAAACTAGCCATGGAGCGATTTGTGCTCTGCATCCGATCAATCCAGTACACCTATCAATGGCTGTAATCCTGCTGTACTTCGAGGCAGTTGATTCTATCCTGAATGATTTCAATTATCAACGTGGTGTAAAGCTTCCAATCAATTGCTTCTAATCCAGAAGACGGACTCTCTCACACTAGGGCAGTATTCAGCAGTGATTAGCGATGATATCTATATCTTTGTTCCTTCAATACTGGATATCCCTCACTTATTTCCTCTTTTTAGGAGAGTCTGTTCTTGTAAGTTCTGGTCTGAGTTCTCGATATTGTTTCTGTTAAAAGAGATACAGAAAAAGGAAGTAGACAATAACTAGATGGAATTTTGACTGCGCGCAGTCGAAAATGATGCCTCCGCCATAGAGCAATTTAAACAAGTTTGGAGTTTAAATCTCCAGTGGTTCTTGAGATATCATGATAACAATCTCAATGTATGGAATTTCATAAGTTGAACTCTGTGACCCTTGACCTTTGACCTACGTGCTCCAAAACCTAATCAGATTGTCTTCCTATAGTGATACACACTATCATTAAGTTTGAAGTTTAAATCTCCAGTGGTTCTTGAGATATTATGATATGGTGATACATACTATCATTAAGTTTGAAGTGAAAATTCTCCAGTGGTTCTTGAGATATCGCGATAACGATCTCAATGTATGGAATTTCATAAGTTGACCTCTGTGACCCTTGACCTTTGACCTACGTGCTCCAAAATCTAATCAGATTGTCTTCCTATGGTGATACACACTATCATTAAGTTTGAAGTTTAAATCTCCAGTGGTTCTTGAGATATTATGATAACAATCTCAATGTATGGAATTTCATAAGTTGACCTCTGTGACCCTTGACCTTTGACCTACGTGCTCCAAAATCTAATCAGATCGTCTTCCTATGGTGATACATACTATCCTTAAGTTTGAAGTTTTTACATCTCCAGTGGTTCTTGAGATATCATGATAACAATCTCAATGTATGGAATTTCATAAGTTGACCTCTATGACCCTTGACCTTTGACCTACGTGCTCCAAAATGTAATCAGATTGTTTTCCTATAGTGATACACACTATCACTAAGTTTGAAGTTTAAATCTCCAGTGGTTCTTGAGATATCATGATAACAATCTCAATGTATGGAATTTCATAAGTTGACCTCTGTGACCCTTGACCTTTGACATACGTGCTCCAAAATCTAATCAGATCGTCTTCCTATGGTGATACATACTATCCTTAAGTTTGAAGTTTAAATCTCAAATGGTTCTTGAGATATCGCGCTAACAAACTCAATACAAGGAATTTCATAAGTTGACCTCTGTGACCTGTGACCTTTGACCTACGTACTCCAAAATCTAATCAGATCGTCTTCCTATGGTGATAAATACTATTCCCGAGTCTTAAGTTTAAATCTTAAATGGTTCTTGAGATATTGTGATAACGGTCAAACGGGACGGACGTACGGACGTACAGACGTACGGACGTACGGACGGACAACCCGAAAACATGATGCCTCCGGCACCACCTTCGGTGGCGGAGGCATAAAAACTATACATTAATTACTTTACTACACCTAAACAATAATATTTCACCTATGTGTACCATGATACTATTTCTCTTGTATGCATTGGTATTTCTACCATCAGGCAAGTTTATGCATACCAATTCTCCCCCTCCCCCCTCACACATAGATTTTTTTTTTAATTCCATCTCTTTACATAGCTATAATACAATTTCAGAATGATGGAAACACTGCACCTGTATTCTTGCATTTTTTTTTAAAGCTCCTTCCTTTATTTTCCTTATTTTTTACAAATTTCTTGTACATTTATACAATTTTTTTAAAGACTATGGATATAAAAACTTACGAGCTGAGTATCCGACGGAAGTCTGGACAGGAAGTCTAGAAGCTCATTGTTTGGAATGGCATGGGGCGCGCGAATCTTCTTGGTGAACTTGTTGATACCTAACAGAAAAAAAAGGATAAAAAACAAAGATATTATTGTACACATTATTAACATAAATTTTGGATTTATTAAATGAGCACAATCATAAGCACAATACACTTCTAATTTAGCAGAACTCAAATCAAATACATTGTAATCCAACAACAGATTTATCCACAGAACTTTGACCCTTGAATCAAGGTCAAAGTTATCTAGATAACATAGACCTTAGTGATCTAAAGGGTTGACCTTAAAGTAGACAACCATCTTTGTCAACATTAGTAACAGCCCAGTTAAAGGAGCACTTATATGTAAACTGGACTTGAAACAAATTCAGTCAATCAGTACCTGTGAATGAGCTTTTGAAATCTAAAAGACACATATCTAGTCTCTTGCGAGAATGCTGATTGCTTTAATATCTATGATCATATAAACCTACAACTTTTGGTAAAATAAAATCCATGAATTAGTGATTGGCCGGCTTTGACTTACCCCAAGCAAGGAGGAGGTATCTAAGAGGTATAAAGTAGAGGACAATAGTGACTACACACAGGACTATGATAGCCATAAAGGACAACCACGGCACGGTGAAGTTGAAGGTGCTGAAATCAACAAGAAACAAAAGATGCATTAGAATACTGATCGTTGTAATGTTAAGATAAATTATTGACACTTTACATTTGAAATTTTATTCTAACAATAAAAATTGGAGAGAAAATGAATGCATGCTACAGTCTCTTTGAATAATTTGAATTATCAAAACGAAATTATCTCCTGTATTTAATACTCTTAGATTTTACATTTACATTTAAGGGTTATGTTTCAGAATGAAATTATTTCTGGAACTTACCAAACATTTGCAAGGCCTAACAAAAAGTGAGAAAAAAACTTGGAGTAAGTAAATAAGACTGAAAGGTTAAGCTTGAAATAATGTGAATCCGTAGTAAAGAAAGGTATAGCTGAACAATTTTTCCTGCATTAACAAGTTTCTTTAAGGAACGCTTTCCATGGTATTCAGACGATACTTACTTCTTGATGCGTTCTCCCAGGCATGCTACTTGATCTAGTGTATTCTGTATGGTCTGACATACCCTCTCTATCGCTTGTAACTTCTCCTTGAAGCTTCTTTTACTCTCCTGTATCAAGTACAACAAATAAAGACATTTCAACCATTCATCTCTTACTGCTGTTGGTGAGAAATTCAGCTGCTTTGATATGTTCTAGGTACCTACAAGTTTTAGTAAATTTTTACCTTGTAATATTTGGCAGGGGCGAATGTTAATAAAATATATTGGAGAAGTGTCGTAGTCAAGTGGTTTAAGCGCTTGACTTGCAATTGAAAGGTCGTGGTTCGATCCCTGATACGGCACTAATGTCCTTTGGCAAGGCATTAATCTTCATTTGCCACACTCGACTCAGGTGAGGTAAATGGGTACCTGGCAGGAATTAATTCCTTGAAATGCTAGAGCGCTGTAATGGCAGCTAGGCTAAAGCCGGGGTAATAGAATTTCCAGATAGATGGCGCTATAGAAATGCCTATTATTATTATATTGAATTTGATTTTTTATAATTTTACAATCAATAGAGGGGAAAGTGAGCAATATTGGTGTTCACTCCTGTATACGTTTACACTCTCATCCTGTTAATACAAAACAGGCCAAATATAAGATGTGCAAAATTACCATTCTTTACATTAACATGTCTGCCCACCTTATAAAGGCAGAACATATATATTATATATTGAGATAGATCATATGTTGCACTATTTGATGTATTGCTGCGTTATGAGAAATGAAAACCACTGCAAAGCTGAAAAGAAAGAGGTTATGTTATTAAAGAGGAATTAGATATGTAAATGACAAGCAGAAAAATAAAAGGAACAAAGTCCAGCTCAAGTGCCTCATTTAAAATAATTTCTAGCTGAAAAAATATTACAATGCAAATAGTAATATAAATGTATTATATGTATTCTAAGGATGCTATCAGAAGTAATACTATCATGCAGTGATCTAATGATCAATATATTCATACCAGTTATAGTGTAAATAAAAACTGGTATGGAATACTGATAATCTTGTGCTTAGTAAGTGTGTATGGCTATGAATGTTTGAAAATAACTTTGAAATTTTAATATATATGTGGTTACCTAATTGATCTTGTGCTGGTTTAGAAGCCTACAATTCACAAACAGTACTTTGGTTTTTGATATTTTATTTAAAATGGTTGCCTTCTGGCAGCCAATCAAGATAAAAGTTTCTACGTTTCTCTAATTTACAGGGTTATTATAAATGACTGACAACAAAACACTGCAAAAGACTGAATTCCATATAGAGGTTAGTTTTTAAAATATCAATGGGCATACATCTGTTCTTAAATATAAGTTCTATAATAATTTGCACCTCATGCCATCACTTTTGTATGGCCTAAACACTATTTGTAGATATACCATATTATTCATATTTACAATATAATATATTGTGATGCTCATAATCAAAATATGGAGTGATCTTCATATTTCTTATAGCAATGCAGAGTCTCTGAAATGGAACTTTATTTGACAGAAAACTATTTTTGCTATACCACATAATTCATGCAACAATGTGGTGCCAACAGATATTTAACATGCATTGTGCAAAAAGACAGATAATTGTAGGATTGGGGGGAAAAAGTTGTTGATATTTTTAAACTGCTATTGATAGAGGCTGGACAGAACAAGAAACTAGAGCTCAGGCAAGATATATTAATTAGCTAAAAACTACAATGTTCACTTCAATATGATACATTCATTCTATTCTTGATGCATGCATTATCAATTTACATGCTATTCTAATGTGTCATATTCAACACTCTGTTATTAAAGTTGCTCATTCGTGGGTATGTAGAGGACAACATACGGAGGTACGCACAGGAGTGTAATACCTGTTGGCTCATTGTTATGTAGTAGTTGCCAAGTTGCCTACTTCACAAATGACTATATACCCATGCTTGAGCATCTTGAACATAACTTGAGAGCAAGAAGGGCCTTGATAAACTTGTACCCATTGATACAAAGTTAACACCCTTCAAACTCTCAACAGATGATATAATAAAAAGAAATATAACCCTTGGTCACAAAGTGCTTGACACTTATGTCACATCTTTCCACTCTTCATTTGAAATATTGTCCTTAAGCCTGTGCCTATGTTTGTTTTTGTTTCTATTTTATGCTTTCATCCACAACTAGCAATTTTTTTTTAATAAGAAATAGAAAATACGAAAGAAAACATAGATTATGAATTACCACCCATTTACTTCCTTACTGACAGATCATGAATCCTTTATAATTTGATCCTCATCCTTTACTTTCACCAATATCAAGAAATTAAAGAAACACCATTCTTCTGAAGAAAAAAACACACACATCAAATTTACTTTACACTTAAGGTGTCTGAGGTTTTCAGAAGTCCCTTTTTATCTCAATATTTTCTAGCTGTACTTTACCTGCATAAAGTTTGCATAATGTTAACACAATAATAACAATAATAATATAATAATAATAACATTTATAATTTATAATCACAAAATATAAGTAAGAAATACATGAATATGCAGAAATGTATAGGAAGAATAGTTCGAACTACACACTAATGGGGCACAAACTGCAACCAACTTTGTCACTTACCGTTTTCTTTTCCTTTTTCTAGTGATAAGCACAAGGGGTAACAATTATCAAAAGAGGGGTAGGTAGATGGTAGCAAAAAGGGTTGAAAACCAGGGACAGGGGTGAGGTGTGAGACATCAAAATGTGTATAAGGTAAGAACAGGTGGCATCCATTTAAAAGTGTTCAGTATAAAAGTGTTTAGAGTTAGTTTGTGGTGGTGTGGGACAGCATGATTTGAGGGTCGTTAAGAGACAAGAGAGACAGGGAGACACAGGTAGTGATGGGGATGTAGAAGGAGAGATAGTAAGAGAGGGAGAGGAGAGTTGAGTAGAATAAGAAATAGACAGAGAGAGAGAGAGAGAGAGAGAGAGAGGGAGAAAGGAAAGGGAAAGAAATTAAAAATGTTTAAAAAAGAAAACAAAGACGAGGAAAAGAGGGAAGAGGAGAGAGGAAGGAAGGGAGGGAGAGAGAGACAGGGAAAGGTGGAGTGGGAGAGAAAGTGGCAGAAAGTGTGAGAAAAGGGAGATAGAATGAGTGAAAATGGGAAAGATAGAATGGGTAAGAGAGAAGGGGAGAGGAGGAAACCAGACCAGTCATGTGAGGTGAGGGGGGGGGGGGGGTGAGGAAAGGATGTGAGACAATTGCATTAGTTTAAGCGACAAACTATCAAGTGCACAGGCACTAGTGAAACAATGGGAACCGATAAATCAAATCATTGCATGCCACTTTCAAATGTTTCACTGTTACCATGACAACACAATGGAATGAATTATCTCTCCACCCCTAATCAATCTCAAAAACTAATTTTAACATACCGGTATAACAAATTTTGCATGGAAACTATTATAGTAACGGGTAAAAATTAATGTCAATGAAGCAAGGTACATGTACAGTTTTAATAATTTCAGGACAAGCATTTCTTTGTTATTGGGTTTTAAACAAGTACATTTGATACTAGTACATGTTTGTTTGCAAAGCATACTGTTACAATTTCCTTCAATATTTACATCTAATGTTGATTTCAATATGAAAGCTATTGAGAAAACTTACGCAATAAAACTTTCATAATCAATTGATCTCAAATAAATGTATAGTAATTCATACCGATTCAAAAAAAAAAAAAAAAAGGCATTTTAAATGCAATGCATACAGCTGTATAATTGAGTACATTTTTAAATTACTGTATAAAAGTGATGAAATAAATTAAATTATATTTTGTACAAGCAATATATGGTATTACCAATAGAGAGCATGAATTTATAACAGATGGAAAGATATATGTACACACAGCAAGTTCGACATGCCTCAACATTTGAAAAATGTACAAACCTATTTTATATTACAGTGTTTAGAGCTGTAATTAATTGACATGTTTTATTTATCTATGGAATAAATAAATAAACAAAGGAAAAGAAATAATTAACATGTTACATTGCAGTCAATACTGAACAAGAAAATCCTGATTGCCATCTCTCTTTTTTAAATTTTAAAAGATGCATGTCTAGCACTTTGCATTATCCATTGGTATTGGAAGCATAAACCATTATTGCCTGATACTATATTACTTATTCAGTTTGTATTGAATACAAATATCCAACAGGTTTCATGAGGTTATCTCAAGCTAAAAGGGGAGTTATAATGTACCCTTTTTTTTTTTAATGGATAAGTGTTGAAAGAGTAAAAAGGAGGATAAATTCTGTTTTAATCAATTTATAGGAAATCTTTAATACTCCGTGTGTGTGTGTGTGAAAAGGTGAAAGAATGATTTCAAATTTTGGACAACTGCCTATTTATAAATAGACTGTTGTCAAAAATGTTAAAGTTAGTTGAATTGACTAGCACAAGTTTTATTTCATTCTTTCTACATCAATGTAACTACATATCTGTCAGTGTATGGAACCAAACACTATAGTTACCTGACAAAATGACAAGACATGCAACATTTTACAATAATATTTCATTCAACAATCAGAAGCGTGCATATCATTTGAACATAGCCAATGAACATACAATCACATCCAACTAGTGTAACGGATAAGCCTATCTATTAGATTCAACCATAGGGTATTGAGAGAGATAGTTGCGGCACACGCATATACGCATACGCAATCACAGTCATGGGTTAAATCATAGAGCTCCAAGTAGTTCCCTCCTATGTACAATCTCTACAGGGGGGAACTATTTGTAGCTCCTTGAAATGACTGACCAATCGAAAGCAACTTCCAGTGATGCAACTATCTCTCTAAACAAGCCACGGCTTCAACTATAAAGGGTAATAGTGTACAGTATTGATACTCAGTGCACGCAACAAAATCTGACCAGAACGTGCTTTGGAAAGAAAGCAGATAGAGTCAGTACGCATCTGTGCAATTAAAGGCCAAATACATGTACAAACCTGTCTTTAGTGACTGCCCAAGGGAAACACAAAAGGGGTCTTTGTAGACGGGTTCCTTTAGAACATGTTTCAATGAGACACCATTTTCAAGGGAAACAAAAAATGTGGTCTTTGTAGACAGGTGGTCACTAAAGCAGGTTTGACTGTAGTTGTAATCACAGTAAAAGTTATGCCTCAGTGAGGATTGATAGCAGAGCCAGGTATTAGTTTGTTACATTTCACTTTCAAGAATCGCTAGTGAGTTGGGCCTTGAGTTGGGGTTCCTCCCAAAACTGGTCATGGGAAGATGTTGCATTGGAGTACCAAGTCTACTACAGTGAAACCTGTCTATAAAGACCACACAAGGAAAACAAAAAATGTGGTCTTTATAGGCAGGTGGTCTTTCTATACAGGTGGTCTTTCTATACAGGTGGCCGCTATTAAAAGCAGGTTTAACTGTATTTATAATTACCTTGTCTTTTTCTTCTGCTTCATCTTCATCTCCTGAGCTATCCTCATAGTCCTTCAATAAGAGAGAAATGGATGCAGGGAAAGATACAAGAGAGAGAGAGAGAGGAGGGATGAATTAGGGTTCAACAATCATGCCACGTCTACAGTCTGTCTTTAGTAATCTCAAAATGCACATAAATGCACATATATATATACTTGATATGATACAGGTACATGTATATCATGTTTTCATTTTGTCTCCAGTATCTACAAATTGCATATAATTGCAGATAGGGAAGAGCTCTAGATATATGTTTATGTTTTATAACTGTCCACATTCAATGAATAATAAGATCTACCCTTACCATCTATTTCATTCCCTTATTCATGCTTGGGGAGAAAAGGTTTACTACTCTAGAAATCCATGCATTATTATGATTCAGTGCAGAAATACAGTAACATCAAGGTCAAGACCTATGACACGGTCATAGAACTAGTTACAAGGGTGCAATCTGAAGTATGTGAACAGACCTTATAGATTGTGTCTACTTAAAATGCAAATTGCTGTAACTCAAAAATCATTTTTATTCTAAAATAACGTGAAGTAATATAATGTCAAAAATACTTTAGAAATACAAACCCAGAAAC
Source organism: Strongylocentrotus purpuratus (assembly GCF_000002235.5). Classification (NCBI taxonomy): domain Eukaryota; kingdom Metazoa; phylum Echinodermata; class Echinoidea; order Camarodonta; family Strongylocentrotidae; genus Strongylocentrotus; species Strongylocentrotus purpuratus. The sequence continues at coordinate 1,211,216 of NW_022145615.1, read as the reverse complement.
AATGTGAAGAAGATTCTGTAACTCAATTGATATGCCAAGAATATTGAGAAAAAAAATTGATATGACTTTCCTAAAAGAAGGTAGTACAGACTCAATATCAAACAATCTAGCTGTTATATTAGCAAAGGTATATGACACCTAAAATTCTAAAGGTCAGACTGAAACTACTACATCTGGGATAAAAAAAAAAAAAATCAATTTACACAACTCTGCTTCTCTTGATTCATATTCAATACCTCAAAAAAGGTGACAATATAGTATATGCTTCGATGTCATTTATCAAATATTCATGTTTCTGATTTTTAAAAAGAAGATAAAACAGGTTTGCCATATTAGGCAAATCATTCTTTAAAAACTTGATTTTTGTTCTGAAGATTCAATCAACAAATTCTGACAAAATGTTTTTTTTTTGGAATAATTTTTCTGATGAGTTTCCATGGGCCAAAGGGAAATACTGTCCACAAACTGGTTTTTAAAAACTTGTTATCGATAAAAAAAAATCTGCTTATAGCAGATCAAATGCAATGATTTCAGCAGCTTTTTAATGGTGTAACTTGTTATTGTTTCATAAAAAAGGGTCCAGCATTTATTTTATGCAGACTTACATCCTCATCTGGTGGTTTTGAGTATGAAGAGACAATCCATTGCTCTACAAACTTCCATGTGAAGAGCATGAGGATAGCCAGGGGAGCCATGTATAACTGAAAGTTCCATACTATGATCAGAAAGGCCTGCAGAAGGGGGGATTTAAAAATTGATGAGAGGTAACAAAGATAGTCATTAGTTCCTTAGTTTTCCTTTCTGTTTTTATGGATTGAAAATCAAATAGAATCGAGAGATATAATATAATATAAATAAAAAGTTGACTAAACAAATGAAAATGTTGCAAATAAAATTGATACATGTATATCAAAAGTAAAGCAGTTTCAAAGTCATAAGTCTATTTATGAAAATGTTTAGTAAGTTTACTATTTCTTTATGCCACTCTGTATTCTTTATCCTTGTGAAAATGATCATAAGTTAACAATGGCAAAGTAATGATCATCTTTTTTGCAGGTTAAAATAGTTTTTGAAAGTCATACTCAACTTGATCTTCATAGTTAACAATTTTTCGAAACCAATGAACATGAAAACTGGTGTGGCAAGATTATAGTGGGACAAAATAGAGAAACAGAAGAGAAAAAGAAAGAGAAGGGCAGAAAAAAGAAAGTTTCAAGAGAGAATTAAAAAAAGAACACAGCAGTTTAGCAGATTGGAAAATGTGGCAGACAGACAAAGAAAGAAAGAAAAAAAAAAGGAGAGAGAAATACTAGGAAAGAGAAAAAGAAAGAGATAGAAAGAGAGAGGGAGGGAGAGAGACAGGGAGAGAGACAGAGAGAGAGAGAGAGACAGAGATAGAGAGAGAGAGAGAGAGAGAGAGAGAGAGAGAGAGAGAGAGAGAGAGAGAGAGAGGGGGTTTAAAAGATATTAAAGTGATTATGGCATACTTACAACAAAAGCAATGATTGTGCGTAGCTTGCTGTCCCATTGAAAGCAGCTATTGATGAATCTCCCAACACTCACTATGTCTGTAACCATGTTACTCACTCTAGACAGGTTGTTTTGTAGTACCTTCAGGGGAACAAAGAAAATAATTGTTATCATTCATCTTTCTCTAATTTCTTGTTTCACTCATGCCTTAATCTAAAAGGATATGAAAACAATTTTGACATCAAATTAGCATTTAGTATTGCACAATTTTAAAAATTAATACAAGTAGCATAATATACATGTGTCTCAAAATAAAAGGCCAGCAAATCCATAATAGAAAGCTTCTTTCTTGCCAAAAAGGTCTCATGTGACTTCAGATCACAAAGTGTGTCATTTTATATCCATCAAAGAAATTAAAAGGGTCAAAAACAATTCAGGTTTAGTACTACAAATCTCTTGAAATATCCAAACCAAGCTTCATGGGGAGCTGTTATTTACTTATGCGCACCTGCACCTGCAAACACTTTTGAACAGTATCCCATCTCATATGAAGGAAGCATCCACAGTTATAAGTTTAAACTCTTCTTAAAACATACTTGTTTAAACAGCAGTTTGACAGAGTTACAGTCGGAGATTTACAGCACCTATTTCTCCCTTTTATATCTTTTTTCCTAAGCACACAGGAAGCAACGGCAGTCATATGCAGTCTCAGAGCAATGCAGTATTTATTATTATACTGTCAAACCTGCTTTAGTGACCACCTGTCTACAAAGGGCACATTTGTTGTTTCCCTTGAAAATAGTTTCTCATTGAATCATGTACTAAAGGAACCTGTCTACAAAGGCCACTTTTGTGTTTCCCTTGGGTGGTTGCTTTAGACGGGTTTGACTGTATTATTACATAACCATCATTCCTTGCATGAGAATGATAAATCAACTCACTGATATCTTGAATCTTTGTTCCTGTTCCATATACTTGTCCTCTCTGGGATTGAATGTCCTGACAGCAGCCTTGATCTACAAACACAAACATATTAAATAGAAAGATCAATGTCACTACAATAGCAAGATAATGAAATACTGGACTGTCTTATTTTATATTGCATTAAATATCATGCTGAAATGAAGAGACATGCTTTCATTTCATTTCATTTCATTTATTGACCATTTAACAAAATAAAAATATATACAATTAGAAGAATAATATCAAAGAACAACAACATGAAAAGTAATAATGGCCAGGGCCCCTAAGAAGCAATTCATACATCATTAAAAAAATATATTTCACACATACATGTACGATATCTCTATTGAATGAAATTGTCTGGTAAGGAGAGAAATTTAGGCAATGATACAACAGTGACCTACTAAATCACTATCTTAAAATGACTGACAATGCAAAGGGAATGATCAGTATAGCACAAGTCATAAAACATGTTAATAAGCCCTACATGATGTGGAGGTAAAAACTAAAATATCTTGGCTCCCAAATGGGTCAAGTAAGTTCTAATATGGACTTAAATTCATCATTTTGGTTGGTTGGGGTAAGTGGGCAAGTAGACTTGTAGCACTGGGAGCCTGCTCTTTGCTTGGTTGTAGGAGATCAAGTAATTTATTTATATCACCAATATTCTTACATCATTGTAGATGAAGTCCAGCTCCAGTAGAATAGATCCTTTTGCTCTTCTCTTCAGCTTCTTGTCCTTCAAGGTGTACGGTCTCCTCTCTCCACATTTCACCTGCAAATTGACAACACAAACCAAAGCAATGGGAACTATCATAAATGGCTATCTATTTACTCCAGTGAATTTTATTCCATGTTTTATTAATTTCTACTGGATAAAGGGTTAGGCTTGGAAATGGACCGGGTGTTTGGATAGGTGAATGTATAGGAGTAGGTTTAACGTTAGGTTTCAGGTTAGAGTCAGAATTATGTATAGTGTTGGGTCCAGAGTTAATGTTAAGGGTTTGACTGATGTTGAGAGAAATCAACTGCAGACCAATCTTGCATGGACTAAATGTTGTGGAATCGGTATGACAGGAAAACTCAAAGCCACAGGTTCTCTGGGCCTCTTGTACATATAGCTTACCTATGAGCATATACGTAATTTCACACAAGCCGCTAGAATATGATATCACATGATCTTCAAATCACGTCAGAGAAGTAACTAAATGAAATTCTCTTTTATATCGCAGTCTACTTTCATAGAAATTTGGGATAAAGATGGGATACATGTTTCCATAATTTTCACCAGTCTAATTAGTTTTCAACCATGTACCTAATTTCCTGTTCTTTGATTGACTTACCTTCAAAATTGGAATGGCCACTTTCCCCAGGAACTCAGGACTACCATGCTTATCTTCATCATACACAGTCACCTCTAACACTGAGTGGATGTCCTTGATTTGACTACAGAAAGAGAGGAGGGAGATAAGAGAGGGAGAGAAAGAGGTAGAGAGGTAGATAAGGCCAGAGAGAAGGGGGAGGAGAGAGAGAAAAAGAGAGATAAGAGGAAGAGAAAGAGAGAGAGAGACAGGTAAAGGCTAGAGAGAAGGGGAGGAGAGAGAGAGAGAGAAAGGGAGAGGGAGAGGGAGAGACAAAGACAGAGAAAGAGAGAAAGAGAGAAGAGAGAAAGAGTGATAAAAACAAGAGGGACAAGAGGGGAAGAGAGGGAGACAAAGAGATAATGTGGGAGAGGGAGAGAGAGGATGACAAAATTATACATACAAAATAAATCATGCAAGCCACTATGCAGACAATATCTAAAATAGGATTATTCTAATATCTAGAACAAGATTATCCTGGCAGATATTGTCAACCGTGCAATATCGGATAGCTTAATAATTTAATTTTATAGGGCAGGTATTCTGAAACCTTTTCTTACTGTGAAAGGTCTTTAAATGTCACATTAGACTCTGTATCACGATAAGGGATATGATTATTACCTGCATACAAGTGTTTTTACACAAAGAAAAGAATTCACAAGGTATCTGTGCCAGCAAAAAATGAAATTGTTTCTTCCATACAATCTAAAATCTTTGACACTCAAAAGCCCCCTCACTCTCAAAGATAACATATTTTCCAGAATACTACTGCTGAGTCAATCGTTATGCTCTATACAAATGCCATGCCTGATACAACTACAAAGCATATTGAAGAAGCAATTAAAAACTACTCTGAACCAGGGGGTTATTTTGCTCGTCACAAGATATCAACCTGCCATCTCACTCTGTCGTCACTGTCACTGTTGGCAATCAATGGCTCAAAGATATAGAAATTTATTTAAAAGCCCAAAGAGATATTGCAAAAATAATACTAATTACAAAGAGTGGAAGATAGAGAGAGTGACTCATTTGTAATCTTGAGATAATCCAGTCGATACCTGATAAGAAAATAGAAGGTGTAGTCGCAAATGATCATTTAAATTTCATCATCGATGAAAAAACAGATAAATCTATCGTTTTAATCAACATCTTATGCGATCTAAATATGACCTTAATTAATGACCTCAGATATCAAATAAGTTAAAATCTATAATGACATTTTTTTAAATGGCAAAAAGGAAAAAAAATGTTTGGCTATGAACTAAATTTCATACTGCTAGAACATGAAGAGATAAGAAAGAGAGAGAGAGAGAGAGAGAGAGAGAGAGAGAGAGAGAATTTCTAAACTCAACTGTAAAGAATTTTACAACTACGAAGGTTCAAAGGATATATATGTTTACACCTAATAAAATAGAAGATTGGAATATATATATATCTTCCTTCTCTTCCCCTTATAATAAACAAAAGGTATGACTCTGGGAAAGTATGTGAGTGTGTGTGTGTGTGTGTGTGTGTGTGTATGTTTATGGGTGCATGAGTGCGTGCCTGTTTTGTAGTTTTAAGATGATATTATATTTTATATTGCTGCTTTTACTCTGTTAATTTTTCAAAAATAACAATAAAAACAGAAGAAAAAAAAAAAAAAAAAAAAAAAAAAAAAAAAAAGGTATGACTTACAATGTGAAGACTTTTCCCCACTCTGGATGTAATGTTTTGTAGACTGTTTGAGTCTGAAGTCTGGCGTTGACCAGCTCTAACACACAGAATGGATCACTCTTTCCTGCAGAGAGAGAAATGATCAGTAAATACAAGTGAATTATGAAAAGAATCTTATGATGCAATATTGCATACCAAAAGATGAATAAAAGATAATCACCTAATAATAAAACACCTACATAATATTCTTTCAGACTCTGATATATAAAATTCAGTAACACAAAATGAAGTAAAATAATGAGTATTACAATGTAAAGTGCTTAAAAACATAGTACACTATACCAGTATATAATATTTGTTTCCATAATGCACATGAACAACATAAACAAATACTTTGAAATACAGGAATGGAAAAAGACAATTTATATTTAAACAGCGTTATCTTTCACCAATAGTCACTTACAATATTGTTAAAACAAGACAAGTTTAAATCCACAAGTGTATTATGTCAATTATTAATAAGATGAAGAAACATACCTCCAATATCAGCTGCTTGTAGAGATTGTGCTCTGATTACTGTGGAAATGAAAGGGTAACAAAATGTAAAATGCAACATGTTCATTTTAAAAACATAAGCATGGCATAAATAAAACACTTAGATTAAGTTCCTTTGGGGAATTTTTTTTTAAAAATCTCAATTTTTAGACAATTTATGCATATTAATTTTGAAAGAATTTTAAATTTTGAATTAAGGATGTAGAAATAATTTGTGTCATAAAAGACTACACACTATGTCCATTATGAAGCTAAAAGTGTATCTGTGATTCACAGCAGAGAGCACTATTCTGATTAAGGAACAAGGTTTTGTCCAAACCAGAATTTACGTAACTTTGTGGTATTTACAAAAACATTATTTACTGTTACACAAAGCTTAGCAATTGATTGTATGATAGATTGATCAATCGTATAACCAATTTATTTATTGCAAAATAGCAATCAACTGTCTAACTTGTCTTTGTGCTACGGGGCTCAGGTATTTCATGAATTATGCATTTTTAAATAAACATGTATATTTTTTTCACCTTTGACCTGTAACCAGCCCACATCTTTGACGTCTTTGAATGAATTCAGAAGTCCCTAGAAAAAATGAACGCAGAATAACAAAGTGATTTCATGTTGTGAATTTGAACTTTACATATTATTAACAATGAATTAATGAAAATCTATCACTTGACAGAATAGCATCTTAAAGCAACATATGGTATAAAGAAGGCACACAAAAATCATTAAAGAAATTTATGTATGCCACCATGAGATTACACTACATAACTACAGAACTACACTGTATGCATGGATAAAATGTAAAGACATTAAACTACAATCAGGATTATATTGACTTGTTATCTTAACAAAACAAAACATACAGCTGCAAGAGCTTAATTTGTTCAGTTTATAGAATAAAATATTCATTGAAAGGTACACAAGTATGATACTTAAATTGACATTAAAATGAACAAGCACTTAAAACCTTAGAGTATATTCAAATTGTTACGATCAATTCTTTAATGTTAAAGCGGGACTGCACTACTTGTAGCTACTTGCGCGCTCTATAAGGTCAACAATGCCTTAGCGGTACTCATTGATCCCCCATGGTCCCCTTTTTCTTATGATAATTGAGAGCTGATTTAATGAGATAACCACCTGTCAGTGACCCGGCAGAGAAGTCTAATCCCTCCTGGCCAAACTAGTGCAGATTAGAGTAATATAATCAATAAAGCAAACTAAACCCTAAGATTGTGGTGTAGATGAGCAGCTTACATATTTGAGGCACAGCTCCCTCTTGAGGTTAGGATCGTGTTTGTAGTTAGCAAGGTCCGAGACATTCTCTGTTCCTACGGTACCACTGATGGTCAGTAAGATGTCCAGAGTGCCTGCATTGTCCTCTAACTCAATGGACAGCTGGTGGGTCTGCTCCATGTCAAGGGTCGCAACGTCAATATGTGACCTACAAATAGAAAGAAAAAAAAATTCTTCCAATTATTATTACTATGGCATTACTTTCAAAGTCTTTGATAATATCAAATGAAATTTTTTTTAAATTTCGCATGCAAGGAACAGGTATTAATCAGAATAAATAAAGTACAAAACTGTTAAATCAATTCTGAAAAACTTGTGTTGGGAGGACTAACATACTACATCCAACTATTTCTTAATTGTCATATCTTACACAATCTTTTTCCCCATTAGCCTGAATTACTATCATCATCACCATCTCTACCACCATTATCATTATCAGCATAAACATCCTAACCGCCTCCACCACCACCACCACCACCACCACCACCACCACCACCACCAACATCATCACCACCTACACCACCACCACCACCATCACCACCACCACCATCAACATCATCACCACCACCACCACCGTCATCGTTGTTGTCACCACCACCACCACCACCACCACCACCACCACCACCACCACCAACACCACCACCACCACCATCATCACCACCACCACCACCACCACCACCACCACCACCACCATCATCATCATCATCATCATCATCATCATCACTATCATCATCATCATCACCATTATCAGAATCACCACCATCACTTTTATCCCTACCTTCCCATGATATCATCCTTAGATCCTAAGTCTTTATCCCAGACTGAGATTTCCAGTGATGAAGATTGTTCCTCATACATCCTAAGATCAAACTGCTCCATCCACTTGGGATTCAAGGTTTTACTCTCCACCTATTTAAATAAAATCAAAAGTTGTTCAATGATTACACTTGAAAAATAAACTATAAACTGATAATAAAACAACTATCATTTTTTTAAGGAAAAAGACAACTTTATGACCTGAAAGGAATTTTATCATAATGAAACTTACCACAGCATCTCAGTACTTCCTTCCCCCCTCTCATTAAATTCTTTTTAGTTATTCACTGAATTAAAAGAAAAGAGTAATATATCAACCCCAAAATCTGTTTCAAAGTTCACACAAAACTATAACTTGTGATGACTACATAGTGAACAAAGGATGTTGTAATATGTATAGTGTAACTGTATAATACATTTCAGATGTTTCTGATTGATATCAAATTCTAAGGCAAATATTCATGAAAAGGGTTAAATTTAAGTCAAATTTTAAACCATGAATAATGCATCAGATTAATCCACTGATCTATGGACAGCCAACTGTCAATATCTTCAGATGATAAGATTCATGCAATTCTGCAACTTACTGGAAATACATGTCATGTCACATTTTAAAGTTTTGTTTTTGTTTTGTTTGACTTCATCTCTACAATCCTTATCAATATGTACACTGTAAAAAGTAAATATATTGTAAACTATGTTGAGAACTACAGTGTATGAATTCAAAGAATAAAAAATATAACAAATTTGTGTCTACTGTCTATTTAGACTTTAAATTTCTGAGTGAATGAATTAAACATTGGATATTAAATGTTTACACATTTAACTTTCATTTGAACTACACTTTCAGAGCATCAAATATTACAAGCTATTTTCTGAACAGAAATCTAAATTCAGCATCAAATTATCCCACTCTTGAATGTTCAAGTATCTATTAAAAAGGTCTCTTGCATGTGAATTGGCAATTAAATTGGCAATAAAACCCAACACAGGATACCGGATTTTAATGATTTAAAGGGTACCCACAAAATTGCTGGTACATGTATTTAATACAAATCATCTGCACCAGCCAGAAAAGAATTAACTTAACCAAATATCATAGGAATTGATACTCTTCTCGTCACAGAAAACAATATAAAGACATACCCTGGATTTTCTCCACCCAGTTTGAACTTGACAAAAGGGTCGCCCAGTCCATTATCATTCATGGGGACCATGTTTCATCCCCTCAGGAGGGACAAAACACAGACAAGACAGCCAGAAGGGGATAAACTCAACCTATATTTATAAAAAATAAAAATCTTTCTGGCTCTCAGAGTAGTCCAAATAATGTAAAAAATAAAAAAACGTACCCTGGATTTCCACTTCTCTCCACCTAGTTTGAACTTGACATAGGGGTCGCTCAGTCCATTATCATCCATGGGGACCATGTTTCGTCCCTCCAGGAGAGTGATGGTGACCACGCCTATCCATGTTTGGGATTTCCCTTTCCTCTGACTCCCTGATCTCGCTTCATTGTCTCGTCTCAGCCTCAGATTGAACTGCAGAAAAAAGAAAGTTAAATGACAAAAAACATCTGAAAATTAGTTGAGAACTGAAGAACATTTTGGTTCATATTCTACTAGTTCAGTTAAAGTGGGTCTGCACTACTTGTAGCTACTTGCGCCCTCTACAGAGCCAACAATGCCTTAGCTGTACCCGTTGATCCCCATGGTCCTCTTTTAAAAATGTTAATTGAGAGCTGATTTGATGAGATAACCACCTGTCAGTGACCATGCAGGGAGGTCTAATCCCTCCTGGCCAAACTAGTGCAGATAGGCTTTAAACCCCAAACTGGGTCTCATTCAAATTGAAGGAGAATATATATCATGATTGCAGGGTCCTCAGGGCCAACAGTATGATTACTGATGAGGCCACCCTGGGTTACCAAGACATATCGTTATTGTTTCGCTGAGCGAAATTTATTTTGTGGATTTTTTAAGCAGGTCAAAAATCTTAGAAGAGATTTTTAGAGCGCAGATTGTTTGTTTCATTAAGATGAGAAAAAAGGTTAATTTTGTTCATTTAAATAAAAAGAAAGCGAGATATTCATTCTCTTTCAGCCTCAATGAAGCATTTAAGTATTTTATAGAAGGTGAATTGGCAATTTAAATATTTACAATGTCTGTTGTATTTATGATCGATGTTTTTTATAGTAGGATTTGAAATGGCCTTTTCTTTGAGTATTTTTTTTCAAGGATACCTTACATTTGACTTCGATAATAAGCGAAGCCATTTTAGACACTTGTTCATGTAGTCTGTCGAGCGTCAAGTCACTGGAGATGAGCTCTCCAGTTTTCCCAGTTTTTCCCGTTTTGTCCTGTTTTTACAGTGACACCAGTGAGCCCAGTGTTTCGGCAGTAAATTGCTAAGTTCAGGCCAAGGAAGTGAGTTTCTGATATAGAGATAAAATGTGTAAATTATAAGTTGAATTTCATTCGTTCAACTTCAGTAAACATTGAATAGCATGTGTGAAAGTGAATCTTATTCGTGTGGTGCTATGCCAGAGACATTACTGTACAATTTGTTGCCGTTTTGGCGAAGAGTAAAAGTGGATAAATATAAAGGGAAATAAGAGAAATGTCAATAATTTAGGCGAGATTTGGTCAATTTATATTGAACTGTATTGTGTTTATTTAGTCAGTGCAAGTGAAGTTTTGCTTTGAAATATTCATGTAGATTTCTGGATAATGTAATTTACAAGCAAGTGGTTTGTACTGTGCAGGGTGTAAATGTCACCTACTTAATTATGCGCACAGCTAGAGCCAAGCTTTATACATGGGGCTTTGCATTGAAAGCAGTCTCCATGTTTTGAGTTATCTTTGTAACATAAACAGAGAGTTATGAATTATAGGTTTGTGAAGACTAATTGAGTATAGTTCAGTTAAAGGAATTTAGTCACAATTTTATTGTGAATTATTAGAAACAAGTGTTGATTTTCAGATTGGGTTGATATTTTGGAAAGATGTGATTTAAACACGTATAATGAGATAGGCTTTTGGATTTCAGCCATAGCATTTATTTTTGTAAGGCATTTATCAAGATGTTTATGAAAGTATACATTTGTAGTGACAAATGTTTAACCAAGTTAGTTGCCTTTATTAATTATGCAAATACCAATGCATGTTTATGTATGGCTACCAAATCACAAGGTTCAGGTTTAGGACAGTTTGGGTATTTGATATACAAGTGGTTTATATTTATGAGTACAAGTTCATTAAGTTGTATTAGAGGCACTCAGAAATAAGAAAACAAAGGAAACTTTTTCGTGCAATACTTATTAATTTATTGTATTTTCTGTGCATCTGATTCTCATTACAGATTGAATTTTGTGTCTGTTTTGTCTTCGACTCTTCATACTACTCTTCGTTTGAGGAAGCTAATAAAGACTTCATAATCCCATTTCAAATTTGGAACTTTTGCAATTTGTTTCATGGTCAGCGAACCAGTTATCATTATTATCTAAATCATTATAAATCTTATACTCATTAAACCTCAGTTTAACTTCCTTTGTTAAAATCATCCTTAAGCTGAGCCTAAATTCTGCATCGAGTTACAATCTAGGATAGAATATGGGCCTTTAAGTATTTAAAGAAAATGAGATGAATACAGATTGAATGAAATGAAATCAATTATCCATATGGAAAATGAAATTGTTATGGAATCTAAACCTCTGCAAAAGAGAAAGAATTATTGTATGTCAAAACAATTTCATTTTTAAAATAGCAAATATGCGATTCTGTGAAAAACTATGCATGTGACATTTATCTCAAAAGTATAATCTGCATTTTATAAACATTAAAGTGATCAAGTGGGACTCTTGCATTATTGAAGCTTTTGTTTTTATCATGTGGACATAGTCATGTTCGCACCCCATGGAAAAATTGGAAATGCTTTGGAGTCGGTTACAAATTGGCATATGAAATATTCAACATGCATGAATAACTAACAAGCACTTTGATATTTTACCTCAAATTAACTTATAATAACAAATAAGAAGCCTTCAAATAGGATCCCTTATACTAGATTTCTTGTATTTATAAATAAAAAATAGCTGTATCTCAACCAATTTCATTAGAGAATGGGATAGGTACATACAAGCTTATTTTGGACATGCTTCTGTACTCTAAAACATATTGCAGGCATGAATAATTTATCTTGAGAATTTTCATCTAAGATCAAGGATGCATACCACATATATGTATTTATGTTGGGAGCCAGAAGAGTATTAACTCTGTCAGAGAATATGAAATAACATTCTTCTGGCTCTCAACAAAAGATATATATATTGATTAGGTGGGATTCCTTACAATATTTATGCTAGTTGCATTATCTTGCATTTTCAAAAACATCTTGATTGCTTTTGGGAATAACAGTTTTAAAAAAATATGATATTGCAGTCCTATCTTGCATCATACATAAAATATATAATGTGTTGTTTCCACTGAAGTTAGCATAAGCACTGATTGCACTGTGGTCAATTTCTAATGATATAGTTGAGTTCCCAACCACAAACCTTGACAAACAGATATACAATGTATGTGTATATGTGTACATAATATATTAATCCATAGACTGTTGAATTCTGTCATCCCCATAGGCTTCGCACATAAACCACTTGATTCCCAGAGGCAATGGATTAATAGACTCCACTGTACAGCTGGCATTGAATGCATATATATTCATGAATACTGCACAGACATGAAAGTTAGAAACAAACACCTGTTCTGAAGAGTCTAGACCATATGCTCATAAAACAAATTGACTTTTTACATTACACAATCGACCAGCATATTTATCTTTCCATCACATTTTAATGTCGATTTCGATTAAATCAGCAAGTACGCTCACAGCCACTTTCCTACAGGGCGTTTTGTTCAACGATATGTACATGGCATACCTCATATTCTACAAAAAGCAAAATTGAGAGGACATTTTGCTATCTACTGATTGATTTAGCCATAGCCCAAAAGATATTCCAAACTCAATAGCAAATCACTCTAAAAGGAAGCAGAATATTTAGTGAAAGTTTGAGCAAATTGGACAAACACTATGCATTTTTGAAAGTTTTTAATCACTACACATGAGGGAATTTCAGTTTGGTTGCAATGGTAATGTCACTGTGATGTTACACCAGACAACTCATTTATACCAACATATACAATGACTGAAGTATTTAACAAAAATCTTTTTGGAGGACCTCTAATAGTATGCCATCCATAATAATTTGAGTAGTGCCCCAGTGGACATGGTGCTTGAAGAAATCCAGAAATTAATGATATTTCAGAATATGACAAAGACGGGGGTTAACCATGAATACATCACAACCTAATGTCTAAATTTGAGATTCGCATAGATTTAGTAATCTCATATTTCCAACATTCATATCTTTCTTATCATTTTAAAGATACATTTCAAATTTTCGTCATTGTTTTTTCACACAAATGAACTTGTTACAAAGGTTGCTTTGCCCTGTAAATTCTACATGTTGTAAGCGCTCCATACACTCACACTCACCCAAGATGTAGAATGGCTTGAGCTACTACTAGCCCCACTGGTCGGTGGGGGAGAAGAAGTAGTAGAAGTAGTAGCAGCAACCACTGCGGATGTAGCAGGGGTGGGTTTATCCCTTAAAGCATCCTCTGCTTCTTCTAGGAAATCATCAGACGACTCGTCAGATAGTCTCTTAAGCCTTTGCTTCCTTCCTTCTAAACTTTCCATCTCGTTATCAAGGAGGTGCACAACTTTGGACAATCAGTGGGTTAAATGTGATATTGGCAAGAAGTTGATAGTTGGTTTACTTCAGTAGTTGTATGCAGAGTCACATGAATACTGAACAGGACATTACCATTCAAAATGCCATCATACTCCCCGAGTATTTGAAGTGTATTGTCTGAAAGGTGTTTCTGTGGGAAGACACTACTGATTATTTAAAGAACCACGAACACATTGGTATCCTGCATGAATCCCTCAAGATATTCCAAGTCTATTGTCACCATTCATGAGACAAATGATGAGCAATGAAACTTATTGTCTGCCTGCCACATGAAAAACAGACAAAATAAGTAACAAATCAAGCGTGCTTTCTCCAGAGAATTGTGTTACAACCACTGTGTATTATCCATTAAGTAGAATCAGAAACAGAGTTCTATAAGAACAAATTGTTTGTAACAGATCATCAAAGTCAAAGAAAAGAAACTCAAATGAAATTTTCTCCCTTTCAAAGCTTTTCATTGGATTCACTTTCATCCATCAAAATTATAAATCAACCAAATAACAGATGCACCTGATATATTTGTCAAAATACTTTGTGTCTAAATTCACCACACACTCTGTAAACAGGATTCAAGTAGTGTATCCCTGGATTGACCAAGTCCAAGGTAGCCTAAACAACTACATGAATGTCCCTCCTTTTCTTGAAATTCCAAGACAGCTAGGATCCAACATGTTGACACCATGATCGTTGGAAGCGAAATGATGCAAAACATCCCGCACCTTAACTTATTGGCTTACCAAGCTTAATGGCAGACTAACAACCGCTATTATTCATTGTCAGCTAGTGATTGCTAACACAGCTGTTCCCAGTCTACTGTTGATATGAGGAAAATATTAAGAAACAAGAGGAGCTTATATTAAAGAGAAGGTTCGGTTCTGGGAAGAGGTGAAAAATAATTTAGGAGTGTTATCATTGTTATTTTGCAAATGTGGAAGAACATCAGATTAACCATGTTCCCTGAAAAGCATGGCTCTTCAAATACCTTCATTTTCTAAATATGGCATTTAACATCATAAAAATCAGGACGGATTTGTGTAGTCCCATATACATCTTTCTGTGTACAGTGCTTGTAACTTTACCAAGACTTGGCCAAATTTCTTATCATTGTGATGATTCCAGAACCTTGCTATACACACGAATACTTATATGCTAGATGATCAACCTTTTCTGATCAATTCCACACGGTTTCTTTCACAATGCGATCGCATGACCAGAACTCAACTTCATCTTTATTTTTTGATAATGATATATTTATTTTTGCCAAGTGTGTGCTAAGAACAGGGGCCAGACTCGACTAGCACATGTGCTATTATTTGGCTCCTTTTCATCACCTTCTATATTCTATGAGAAAAGACATATGTCTAGCATATCAATACTTTGTTAGGTTTTTCTTTAATATGATCTATAATATTCATTTATGAACATGTACCATTCACGATGTATTCAAATGTTTAATCACTGATGTTATTGATGATGAATAAATAAAATAAAATCAAATCAAATCTTTAAACACCGATTGAACCTCACAGTGGTTGCACAGCATCGTCATGTTGATTAGAGTTCTCAATGTCTCTACCACTAACACCAAACATGATATTGATTCCTAGGAAATAGGAAAGTAATGGCTTTCATCTGGCAGAGTAATTAAAAATTCACATCCCTAATGAAAAAAAATGTCCAGATGAAAATGTGATTAGCCATGCAAAATGCGAAGAACCATAATTAAGATATCAACTACAACACATTCGAGTAATTTTTTTTTTACAGATGCTGTTTTTATACAGTTCTGCCCTTCCTCAACCTGTATATTTTTGTTATAAATTGCCCCATTTTCTAATTTTCCATAGACATTTATTAAATAATTCTATGAATTCACTGTTTTTCATTAGAAATATAACTATACTTCTGTTTTCCTACACAATATAACATAGGATGCCTTCTAGAAGGCTGTTATAAACATAGCATGCAACTCCAAAAATAGGAAAATTACAAATGGAGATTTAATCTACACCATTAATAATTGGTTAAGTATACAAACCAATATCAAGGCACCTAATAATATAGCTTTAAATCAGTCATAATTGAGACTAAACCACAATGCTTTCTTCTTTTGTCTCAAAGCTTTTAACTGCTACAAAAGATGACAATGTTTATTTTGCTAATGGTAAAGGTACATAAAGCTATTGCGACTTAATGGAGACAGTAACAGGAAACAAGCATACTTGCATTAAAAGGATTTTAAATGTATCGCATTGTGTCGGCATGTTTGTTTTAATTTCTGGTCACTTTAATAGTGTTGTAAGTCAACAGTGTGTCCATATCTTCTTTAGATAGACAATGTCATATGCGCAGAGCTAAGAGCTAGAACAGCATTTAGAGCCTCTTTGATATTGTTACTGCTACTTTATTTGCCATACATAGAATGTACATGTATACCCACATCTTATTCGCAGACATCTGAGTATAGATTCTGGCAAGGCTGAGCAATTTAGATAATTTGTGTTTTTTAACACTCTAATTGCTTTCTTCGCCTCACAGCATGGTTGCTTGTTTGCCACATATGCAATTTTGCACACAGCAATAGACACCAGTTGATGGATGGCCTACTTTGTGCAACACAATGGCTTTGCACATTACCCATTTCTGGTCTTTGATTGGCTACATGACAACACTTTTAACAAGGGTGAAATCGTCAGCCAGCTGGCAGAAGGGCGTTAGTGCGCAAGTGACTCGAAAAATACTTTAGATTTGTTTTATGTTTAAACTGCTTTTCGTCCCGAAAATTGGTTTAAAACTTAAAAGACTACTAGAAATGTTATAGTAGAACATGGCCACAATTATTTTTTGGAAATAATTCAGTTTTATAAAGTTTGAGGCGATTTAGTACTAACGCCCTTCTGCTTAACGCTTCATTTTTTTACCTAAAATTCAAGCTAACGCCCTTCTGCCAGCCAGGCGACGAAATGTGATCTTGCACTGGACACAAATAATCTTGAAGATTTGGTATATATCTATCCTATGATAAACATAATGTGGCACAGGGAGATTATTCGAGTGGTTTATGAAGAGTTCAATATGGCCTCCATTGCCTCCACTACCCACTCAGCAATACATACCATGTAAACATCCAGGATATAATTCAATCAATTAGATGTAGTTATCAATCATCACATGGGAGGTTGCAGACCAAAATGTTTGTATTCATACTTCACTAGACAAATTAGATAATTAATTTAACACATTTAAGATGTACTTGGACTGTCCGGATATGTTTGCAATAAATGTACAGTGTTAAATGCTTTGTTAGCTTGTTTATTGGTCTGCACTATTTCAAAAGAGGATTTGGTTAAAAAGGACAAAATAATGATTTTTGTGGAGTTATTCATGATAACCAGTGAATGTGGGTTATAAAGAGCATTCTTGTTTTGATGACATAAGCTGAAAATGTGAACATTCAAACATCTGCCTTTTCAAAAAGTTCAATCATTTTATAAAAGACCATTACACTCTCCCAATAATTTGTAGAAATTACTGGTAGTTCAAACAATTTACACTTCATTTCCTAACAAGAGTGTTCAAGATTCCACGACATTACCAATTTGTATCAAATAGGCTATGCTTGTGTACACACTAATGAATAGATTGAAAAGTAATAGGGTACATGTGTCATTGATAGAATAAACAATTGAACCATTCACCTGCACATGTTTAAATGAATTAATTTCAAATGTTCTGTATTTTAACCTCAGGAGAGTGGTGAATTACAGAAAACCTAATATAATTGCAAATATAATTAATTTGATTGAATCAATACCTTCCAGACTGAATTCCCCCCCCCCCCACTCCCTCCTACACACAGCATAAACCCATACAATATTAATGCATGAACCCATGAGGTACATGTATATATGCTCCTGTGACAAAGTCCAATATTCTTGTTCATTTCAATAATTACAGCACTTTTATACTGCTTGTGTTGAAGGCCATTAACAAAAAAACAAAAACAAATCTATATATAAGTGATATTTACACAGATTTTTTCTTCATAAAGGAAGTCTAGAAATATTATCAAGGTTTAATGCCTTAAAAGTGCGCTATATGTAGATCTACTTTCTGCAATAATTGTATAAATCATTTAGATTTGTTGAGAAATTTAGAATTGGATATAAGGTAAAAATAATCAGCTCCTTCTTACTTCCTTATGCATAATCTACATGTTTTTTATTCATCTTCTCTATAATATCCTTAGTTCCTTACCCCGTCAACTTTAAAATTGTTCTTCCCTTTGACTCATAACAAACACTCCACATCCCATCTCCCTTTCTTTCATATTTTTTACCTCTCCTCTATCTCACAATTACATTTTTTGTCTTGCCCTCTCAACACTCTCAGCTCGATGTCTATTTGGTTTATCATCACAAAATCTCTCTACCCCCTTCCTCCCTCTATCTCCCCTCTATCTCTCTCTCTCTCTCTGCACCTCCCCCTCTCTATTTCCCACTCTCTGCACCTCCCCTCTATCTCTCTCTCTCTGCACATCCCCCTCTCTACCTCTCTCTACCTCTGCACCTCCCCTCTCTCTCTCTCTCTATCTCTCTATCTGCACCCCCCTCTCTACCTCTCTCTGTGCACCTCCCCCTCTTTCTCTTTCTATTTATATATATATATATATATATATATATATATATATATATATATATATATATATATATATATGTCTCTCTCTCTCTCTCCCTCCCTCTATCTCCCCCCTCTCTCTCTCTCTCTCTCTCTCTATATATATATATATATATGTCTCTCTCTCTCTCCCCCCCTCCATCTCCCCTCTCTCTATCTCTCTCCACCTCTCTTTCTCTTTCTCTCTCTCTCTATCTCTCTCCACCTCTCTTTCTCTTTCTCTCTCTCTCTCCCTCCCTCTATCTCCCCCTCTCTCTCTCTCTCTCTCTCTCTCTCTCCCTCCCTTTATCTCCCCCTCTCTCTATCTCTCTCCACCTCTCTCTCTCTTTCTCTTTCTCTCTCTCCATCAAAAGTTACAAATTACTTTCTGCTCGAATTATGTTCTATAAAAAAACAAATTGTACATGTCAGCTCATTTGCTTTACGGTACGATAATCTTTTCCTGTCTCTTTCTTGTTCCTTCGCATGGTTCTTGCTCAATGTTTCCGCTAGCGTACTGTGAAATTGAGCACAGCATTGCTGGGCCCCAGTACACTAATGTAGTGTGAATGGTTGAGGTGACAGCATGTTGGGCCATTCAGATAGACATCTACTATAGGCTGATTTAACCAAGTATTGATCTTATTATCTTTAACATTTACATCTGCATAAAAAACACCCTACCATGCTCAAAATAGTTGATATTAAAAAGGAAAAAACTATTTTCTTCTGAAAAAAAAAAGAAGTTTAAATTGCCCCTAACAGGTAGAAGTTTAAGTTTGAACTTGCATAGTGTGAGTTTGTCTCCAGAGTTCAAGATTAGATGCAAGTTAACCTGTATGAATCCCATTTCATGTTGCTAGGTTGGACAAGCCTCAGACAAGCTTGAGAGGATATCAACAAAAGATTTTGTCTGAAAAGCATTAACTACAAGCCATACATGACATACAAGCCCAAAACATGACCAAATAATAGTTCCAAAATATCATAAGTTTTCCATGTAGATTCTGAGTGCTTTCATATCTTCTCTAGATAAAGAACTGATGAACAAGACTTTTTGAAAATCAAAATATTGAATCAAACAATACTTTTTCCATCAATGTCGTAACTCCATGAATACGTAATTGACCTTGTAACCGACATCTAACACACATGCAGGGGCCAATGGGGGAGGGTGGTCACATGGGTCTAGACCCCCGTTTTGTTTTGTTTTTTAACTGTCAGAGCTTTTTATGTATTGGACTCATTTTTTCTTCCTGCCTGATAACCTTCTCCCCTTCTTTTTTCACAAATTCCTGGAGCCATCTCTACACATGCATGGGTGAAATCATCATAGACTACTTCAGATTTACGGCCGCACATCATCAGCATAATTATAAACTGGATGGATGATTCTTCATGCTTGGTTTGATAACATGGTACCTATCCATGCAGTGTCTATAGGGGGTAGAAGATGAGAAAATAGGGGGTATGAGAGGGGAACATTGGAAGGAAGAGTCTTCAGGCTTGGTAAGATGACATGGTACCTATCCATGGAGTGTGTTTAGGGGGAAAAGATGAAAAAATACGGGGAATGAGAGGAGAACATTGAAAGGAATAGTCATCATGCTTGGTTTGATAGCATGGTATGTATCCATGCAGTGTCTATAAGGGATAGAAGATGAGAAAATGAGGTCGATTACACCTTGGAGAACATTCTCATTGCTGAGATTTTCCAGCAAGCTGAATTTTGTATATTGTCAAGATCCGAAAGATTATTCCTCCAAAATGACCACACCGTATGTCTGCATTAGTATGATGCCTGCTAGCCCTCAATGTAGACGACCTTTTATCGACCAAGTAGTTTACCTCTCTGGCGCAATGTCCAAAATATCACTGCTGTGTAAAAGCAAACATAGACACTGTTTGAATTACACAGAAACACCTAGACCCCATTTCACAAAACTTGGCATCAGTGACAAATGACAGTGTTGGTTAAAAGCTACTGAAATCCTTGCTTCTGATTGGTTATCAGCAGATTTGTCACTGATTTTTGTAATTTGTCATTGAAAAAAAGCTTTGTGAAACAGGTCGCAAGAGTTACACCCTAGGTATTTTAGTCATGTAATTTGTATGGTGTCTTTCATCTGTCACTGCCCGCAGTAATCAAAACAAGCCCTCCTGGGATGAGATGAAGTCACTTTATCACCACGCAAGTAGCTTATAGACTGTTCAGACTGTAGAAAATTTATATAAAAATTATATAAAGAGATGTTGTATAAAGAATCCTTGTATAGCAGAAGGAGCATACAGACAAGTAAACAACATCGCATAAAGAAACGTTGTATTAGGTCACTGATTTTGAAGAGGTCAGCTGACATGACAGCTGGCCAATCATCAGTGTGCGCTCATGATAAGCCCCGCCCAGCTCTACGATTTTTGTATGATATTCAGACTGGAGCTGGACCCCGATTCTTTGTTGAGTTTTTGTTCAAAGCGATGCTCAAACTTGCTTTTCTCTATACAACGTTTCATTATATGATGCTTTTTTATTCAACGTTCCGACTTGGGAAAACTTAATTACTTCAATGAATGCTGGTTGTGTGAAAGCAGGGTTAGATAAGCCAACATGCATATTCTCACTGACAAAGCTGTCAATTCGCAAGTATACATGCATGGGTGGTACATGTACCAGCCCTCCTGTGATACATGTATCCATTGGCTGGGTGGATGTCATACATATTTAATGCTAAGTCAATTCAATCATACAGCTTAAACGCCTTGGTGGATTGTGGGCTATGCATTACAAGCAAACCTAAGGCAAATATACAGTTAGAGTGTTTTTTTTTACTGTTACGGTGTTACAAATCAGTTGCTTCTTTTATTTTTTATTTTACAATGTTTGGCAATCAAAACTTATCTCTGTGATTTATCTTTATAGGAATCATTTATCTTGCATAAATATAATGTGTACAGCCTTACATTAAAAAGAAAAAGATAACTTTTCCCATTTTCCCATTTTTTAAAAATTGACAAAACATCTACACATTACTTTTCTTGGTTGACTCTATCTAACTGAATTTTGCATTCTTGCCATCTTCATTTTCATCCATCTTATTACCATTTTGATGCAAGAATACTACTATCTTACTCTTTAAAAAATCCATACTATATTCAGGAGATGGAGAGAGAATGGATAGCCAGCTTCAGACAAAAGCCTCAATCGTACGCAATGTAGCAAACTACCTGGAGAAAAAAACTACCGGAGCAAAATAAACACTATTTTACAAATAAAATTATGGCAAGTTGTGGTAAAAAAAAAGGCCTTAAAGAAAGGCCCCTAAGCATACTCATTTGATGGGTTTATAAGATACAGAAATGTGAAGCGCACAATGCTTATGTCATTTTATATATATCCGCAGTTGCTTTTTAGCTGCTTTAAAACTTCATATGTGAACAGGGCTTTACATGAAAATCACGATCATTTGAGAGGGTGGGAACAGACCTAAAATGACCTGGAAGTCATGCAAAGGTTTCACCTCAATCTCTGATCTTCTTAATGTGAACAGGGCTTTACATGAAAATCACGATCATTTGAGAGGGTGGGAACAGACCTAAAATGACCTGGAAGTCATGCAAGGGTTTCACCTCAATCTCTGATCTTTTTAATGTGAACAGGGCTTTACATGAAAATCACGATCATTTGAGAGGGTGGAAACAGACCTAAAATGACCTGGAAGTCATGCAAAGGTTTCATCTCAATCTCTGATCTTCTTGATGGAAACATCTTGAGATCGACTTCTTTGGACTGACGGGCCTCAGATTATTTATCAGAGATCATGTCATGTGCATCGGACTGAGCTGAGCAGAGGGACTGAGCGGAGGGCTATGGGGTACACTACATCAGGAATTGAGACATCCCCGGTCAATGGTGTATATATTATATGCTTAGAGCAAGAAAGGCATTTAATCTTATACTATTTACATGTAGTTACGCTCTTCTGGCTCTTACAAGACATTCTGTGACATCAGGGGGGTGTTTCACAAAGATTCAAAGTCAAACTTAAATCTAAGTTGGACTTGAAAAATATGGAGAGCCATTTGAAGCCTTAAATAAAATATATTCAAAAGCAAAAATTGAAGTATTTCAGACTTTTCATAAATTCTACATCAAGAACATGAAATCTTTCATAATAAAAGAAAATATCAATGATTTGAATCAACATTTGATGCCTTTTAAAATAACTTTTACAAAATATTTTCATGGATGCTAACGGCTTTCCATAAATGTTAAGCCCAACTTAGAGTTAAGTTAAACTTAGGATCTATGTGAAACACCCCCAGGAGTACAAATTCTAATTGCTAAACAACTGTTTCAAATGGATAAATCAATTCATTAATATTTTAGCATACCAACTATGGCCACTGGCATGAAGTAATGAGGCAATTATAGAGTCTTTACAAAAATGTGAGTAAGGGACATCACTACTATGAGGCTAGCATCTGACTCACATAGCCCTCAGAGTTTAATAGGAGACTTGAAAGCTGATGAACACATGTATGTCTCTATAACCTGAGGCAGTCTGTCCCATGAGAAACATATTACTCATGTGCTCAATTATACATTCATGTGCATAATTGCACAATGGTATGTGTAACTTGAAGAAGAAATTACTCATCTCGTAAATACGAATATAGCTGCTGTGATGAGATTAGTGAAAATGTTAACTACTAGCATTTATTTTTTTAAAGAAGAAGAAATACTAACAAAAGGAAAATGTACGATAATATTATCAAAAGGCAAAACACGTTGATCATTTCAAAGGGGATTTGTTACCTGCTGATGTATTTTCATTAGTAATATTACATATGTCTTTGTTATCATCTTTCTTATGTATTATGTGGGCACTGAAAACAATATGATAGAAGCACTACCATATCATCTTCCCTACCCCCCCCCCCCTCCTGATTAATCATTATCATGGGCACTGAAAACAATATGATAGAAGCACTACCATATCATTGTCCCTACCCCCCCCCCTCCTGACTAATCATTATCATGGGCACTGAAAACAATATGATAGAAGCACTACCATATCATTGTCCCTACCCCCCCCCCCCCCTCCTGACTAATCATTATCATGAAAGATACAGTGAACATGACTTCTCCTGAAAACCAGGGCTAGGTTTGTTATTGATAACAAGTTTAATGAAACAGGGCCTCGGACATTCAAGTCGTCCTTTTAAAACAGAGTTGCTCTGTCTTTAATGTAGAAATGTATCTCAACAGTTCTTGAAATGAATTCAAAACCTCCTGGTATACAATGCATAAGAAACTATATTTCAGCCTAATCCGATCATTGACTTCTATTATTGAAAACAAGATCTCCCAAATGACGTAGAAAGGATCTTGCGTTTCTCTGTGAAATCACCAAACTTTAGTCAAAAACGTAATTCAAGGTTGATTGAAGGGCTGCTCTACAAGAGACCACTAGGGATTTTAAACTAGGGTCGTTGACTGAGAAGTTTTCCTTGAATTTCAAATAAAATCTTGACAGCTTGAATTTCAAGTTGGAAAAGAATCCATATATTATGCATAGGCAAGATTAAGTGCTAAGCCATGTAGAGAACTATATAGGGATTTTGGTAACCGATAGCTAGAGGATGGATGTATCCTTGTCAATCTACTTTGTGTTTGTTCATCTGAAAACAAGATGAAATTATCTTGATGAAGTCGTCAAAAATACAGTGAAACCATGGTGAACAGTACGTTATCTCGACCGCTTGAATATATTTATTTCAAACAGCACTGACCGTTTCCCCAGAGAGCAAACAGATGAATAATTCAAAGAAATCAAATACTACAGTCCCGTGAAACAAACAATATCTTTCAGTAGAATCAAATCAGTTTCTTCGTAATTTTCACCCTTAAATATGGGGCCAGAGTGTGTTGATATGATCAATTGATTTCCATGCACAACAAAAATACAACTAGGTTCAATACATGTAAGCACGACTTTTCTCTCTCAATAGTTGATATCAGTACGAAGACTAATAAAATTCCACCAGAAGTTTGTCACTGAGTACATGTAAAAAAAATTGAACAACCTTTGAAAGTATAGGGCCAGAGAATTTTGATTACTTTGCATAAAATGAATAAAAATGAGTACTTACAGCAGCATATTCTCCCTCATTGACTGGTATTAGTGAGAAGACTAAGACGATATAGCCCAGGTATTCATCGGTTGTATCGTCAGATAGGTCTAGCTTCACTTCTGTTGGTCTAGACACCAAACAAAACAAGATTAAAAATGTTTGAATTAATTATTTCTGCCACACAGACTTTATGAGTGTAGTGGGTGTGGCATTTATATTAATTGTCCTCTTTAATATAACCTGCCTCACAACGAATCACGACACAGCTCATTATGCTTTTTCATGCGTTATTTCAAAGTTGTGTTTGCGAAAAATCAAACTGTCATAGTAAAATGTAAGGGAAATGTCTTTATTTATTGTAAACATTAGGAAACTTCATTTATATGGAAAGTTAATATTCTCTTCTCCACAAACATAAATATAGTAATGAATATGAAGAACAAAAAATATGTAGAAATGGAAATTTTGTCGGTGCTAGTTTCTTTATTTTTAGTTTATTTTTACTGATATAACTGCATCTAATTGACTTGAGTTTTATAATAATCAGCATGGAATTACTAAATTGTAACTGAATTTCATTCAGCTTTGTTATAAGACAGAGTATTCACACGCACATCAAACCATGCAAACAGAATGTAAGTTCAAATGTTCAGAGAGAAATAAAGAAAATCTTAAAGTCAAATTTCTCCACAGAGATCTCTTTTTCTTCGACACAGAAGAGCCAAGTGGAAGACAATTTTATGGGGGGGGGGGGGGACAACCCCAATTCTGAGACATTTCAACAAGTGCCACTACAGAGCTGGCATGCCATTGCTTCCTTTCTCTCTTTTATTTTCAACACCACCATTGCTGCATGTTAATAAAAAATTGTGACATTTCTAGAGCATTTGCCCCAAAGACCTTTCCTTCAAAGAATCCCAATTGGAAGGATATTGAGAGGCTGCAACCATTAAAAATATCTTTAAAGGAAAATTGTGACAAATTTACTAGTCCAGCACTGTAGAAGAAGAGAAGTTTAAACTCACGCATGCATTTAAGAAAGGCAGTATCCATACATGCAATACATTAGATGCTAAATCTTTATCTAAAATTATATGCGTATTAACTCACCTAGATTTGCTTTAAAAGGGAAATAAAACAAAGGTAGTACAATATGACAGTTTTAATATTAGTGCTTTCTATTTGTCTTGACATGAATCTAATAATAAATATTTTGCCATCTTTAAAAATATGCGGGTTTGCTTTAAACACTCCTAAAGACGAGAAGTGTAGCTGGTAAAACATCTTTAAATTCCTAATAGCAAAAAATAAATGACAAAACACTTGGATTCCGGCTTGAGTTGGAACGATATCCAAGAAAAATAATGAAAATATAATCAAAACCAACAACATAGTTTTACCAAAGTAAGTTAAGAATCTGCACACTGCACCCCCCCCCCCCCGAATACTATTTTCTTATATTTCTTTGTAGATCACAACACAGATCTCATTGTACCTCAGGGGAGGAATGACTATGCAAAATCACAACAGACTTAAGCGTGCTTCTTATACACAAACATGGTGCAACAGTAAGCCTTCTGTACATCTCAAACTCTATAAAAGCTCTCTCTTATATTTCCATAACTAAGTTTTACTTTGATAAAAGGAGATCTACAGCAGGATAGTAAGCTAATCCATTGAAATGTCATGTGTATGATGGTAGAGAGCTGGAGAGGTGCTAATAATGGAGGCATGTTAAAACACTCTTTATCAGGTAGAAATATACTGTCTGTGTCAAATATTATCTGTTCATCCTCTTGTACGACAAGAGAAAGAATAAATATGCATACGGTAATGTATTTTGCTTCAATCATATGTAGAAATGTGCTATAAGGTTATCAGCCAAAAAAATACACGGGGGCGGAGGGCGGATTCGCCCCGGAAAGACCATAAACAGCCCCTGAAATAGGCTTAAAATCCGATTTCGGGGGCGACATCAAAAAGTGAAATGATCTCAAATCGCCCCCGTAACAATTACGAGCGGTCGCGCGCTCTCTTCTAGCTTCGTATTCATTGCGTGCATTTCTTGGTCCGCGCGCTGATTCTCCGTATAAAATTGTATACACAAAAATTGGTCGTAAAAAAAACTCGAACCATATTCCATACCTTACCTGGCTTACCATGTCGCACGCAAGTACGCCAAAGCACTTACATTTTCGCAGTTGCGAGATCGAGACGGAGCGTAGGGCTCGAGTTTTTGGCGGTCGATTTTGTTTTGGTAGAAGCTGAATCTAGACCATGAACCACTAAACATCGCGAAACTGCAATCAATTTCCATCACAAATTCACGATTCCTGCAATATTATAAAGTTTCCATAAATAGAGGTATGAAATTAAAGCCTATTTTGTGATGTTCTCGCCATGTTAAAGTAATTTTGATAATCATTTCTTCAAAGTAAAGAAAATCAGACAAAATCACCATGACTGACACGCATACAATACAGTGCATTGGCACTGTGTAGTGTGTGCGAGTTGAGCTGAGTTGCAGTTAACTCCAGAAAGCTCCAACACCGGCAGCGCAGGCGTCCGACGCCGCATACAATACAGTGCATTGGCACTGTGTAGTGTGTGTGAGTTGAGCTGAGTTGCAGTTAACTCCAGAAAGCTCCAACACCGGCAGCGCAGGCGTCCGACGCCTGCGGCGCCGGTGTTGAAGTTTCCTGGAGTTACGCTGCAGTTATGCAGCAGTGTGTGAGTTGAATTGAGCTGAGCTCGAGTCGAAGAGATTTGACACTTTGAAAATGTTATCTGTTGGTTTGCATCATTATTGCCACGATTTCAATATAGTTTCGTGAACAGATTTACGAAACCTGAGCTTAGAATTAGTAAAAGTATTACTAATGTCTGCGTTTTTAAAAGACTGTCTGATTTTCTTGTGAAAATTTTACTTTGAAAAATGATTATCGGAATTCATGGCCAGAAAAAAATCACAATCTAGGGTCTATTATGTTACAGTTCTTGCATCAAATCAATGCATGAAAACTTAGTTATTGAACTAGAAAAGGGGGTTTCTTTTTTAATAGGTAACTATGAAGCAGGAAGCCCAAAACATTAGCCTACTAAAAAAATCTCAACAAACTGTAGGCTTATCCTTTGATGAATTAATGAAAAAGTAGCCCCAGAAAAAAGAGCCCCCGAAATGGAATAAAGAGCCCCTGAAAGTTGAAAAAGTAGCCCCCGAAAAATTTCCAAAAAAATTGAAACGGAGCCCCCGAAATGAAAAACTTAATTTTTTGCCTGAAGGTTATGTAGGAATGGTGCCTATATAATCTGTTCATCCTCCTGTACTGCAAACCTTCAAATAGATGTGCATAACAGATTTAATATTATTCACAGTATTGAATGTACCGGTAATGAATTTTCTTTCAAAAGGAAAAAGAGGATGATTTCTGTTCAAAACAAATTGTTTTTTAAAAAGAAAACATGTTATTCTTTACTCCATATGAACCAAACTTATAAATTTGATACATACATGTACATATTAAACTAATTTCATAAGTAAAAAACATCATAGAAAATCTAAGTAGACCTTACTCTTTGGCAGAAAGGAATTACTACTCCAGAGAGGCAAACATATTTTTTTTTTTTCCTTTGCTTTTGATCTCTGGGGTTGTTTTCAGAAGGAAAAGTAGCTTCCCTGGATAAAAATCAATATTTAAAATCCAATATGCATGCGATCTGAGAAGGGTTGGCATCTTGGTGAACACCAATAATATCCGCAAGGCATCTGTCATTCAAAAATGCTCTTCAGTTAATAACACCATATTCTCGCATTTTGGTGAGAAAATACCTCCATTGGATTATCCCTAAAGGTATGGCACATCTCCATTAAAATGTCATGAAATACATTCATAATGTACTGGAATGCAGGGATGGGCTCTGAGTCATGGAATTTTTGCAGTTTATTACTCTTTAATCAGAATTGTCACTTTATATTCTCATAATATAAGTACATGAATTATGATTTGGTTATTAGGGTAGTAATACTACTTTGCATGTGCCTTGAGCATCCCCTTGGATGGATATGTGTGCCAAAAAATGTAGCTTATTGCAATGACGACCTTCGTCATTGCCTTGTTTTCGTTCACATTCTGCCCCATTAATATACTTATCCGTGTTTTCCTTATCCTTATCGTCAGGAAATCGCATTCGTTTTGCACGTAGTGTTTGTGATTCCTAGTTAGG
Organism: Strongylocentrotus purpuratus; assembly: GCF_000002235.5. NCBI lineage: Eukaryota > Metazoa > Echinodermata > Echinoidea > Camarodonta > Strongylocentrotidae > Strongylocentrotus > Strongylocentrotus purpuratus. Next base: position 1,182,263 of record NW_022145615.1, on the reverse strand, counting down.
TGCTTTCCTCATGTCCTTTTCCTTTCAAATTTCATAGGCATAGTCTCTAACATCTCATCAAGGTCACTACATTCTTCAATTTTGGAAATCACTCATGCATGACCGTCCAGGCGCCATTTTGTCTGTTTCTGGTCCATTTTAAGGCCTTTATATCTTCCTTCCTATCTCCACTATCCTAGATCCTACAAACTTCTAACAAATTCCTCTAGATAGTCTGAGAGATGTTCTTTCATCTGCGACGTATGACTTGACCTTCAAAATGCCATCTTCATACTCGAAATTCAAATCTAAAACCGACTCCGTCAAAAATCTCTCAAGTTCTTGAAAAATGGACCCCTAAATAAGCTAAAACTGCCATAACTTTCTCATATAGATTCCGTTTTGTATTTAAATCTCACAGTATCTTTATCTCATAATTGCACATAGCCATGCCAAATTTCACGCTCCAATGGCTTTGCACAACATAAATAGCGCCCTCTAAAGTTCTGGGAATTGGCTTTCTCTTTGTGGCCGTATCTCCATAATGGCTTGGCAAACCCGTACCCTTTTTTGGATTTAGATACTTGAAGATATGCTCTTTCCAGCCATATACAAAATTATATACCCTATCACTGACCAAATTTGAGAAAATTGCCCTCCAAATTCGCCATTTTCAAGAAAATTCCGAAATAACTTCAACTTGCTCTAAAATGGCGATCTTTATACCTACATCAATGAAACTTGGCAGACATATGTATCCATATACGTGACAACTGTCTGCCAAGTTTGGTAAATTTTAATAACGTCAGCGCAAAGTTATCGCCAAAAATGATGAATTTGCTATGCATTACGTAATAGCGCCTTTAATGCTTGCAGTACATTGCGTGCAGATGACAATGGTGTCAAACTGACCGCAATGAAGTGCCCTTTGGAATGATACCAAGTATGGTATATGTTTACACAGAAAATTGTGAGTAAATCGCATTTGAACAAGGGTCACTATACAAATTCCGCCCGATTATAACACTTATCGGCCATGACGTCATTTTTTTCAGACTACTTTTCGCCCCCTAAACATCCTTTTTTTTCCTTGAAAATTTGCAATGACATTCCGAGATGCAATACGCAGGGCACCTCGTGGCCGGATTTTTAAAATTGGTCAAGGGGGCCATTTAAGACGCCATTTTGTCCTTTAAATCTATTTTACATCACATGTTTCGATAGGATTATCATAGAAAAAAAAAGAATAGTTTACAATAACGACCATGAAATTCTCTTTCCAATGATACCATATACGGCCCATAAAGAGACATAAAGAGAGAGAGAAACTAGATGGAATTTTGACTGCGCGCAGTCGAAAATGATGCCTCCGCCATAGAGCAATTTAAACAAGTTTGGAGTTTAAATCTCCAGTGGTTCTTGAGATATCATGATAACAATCTCAATGTATGAAATTTCATAAGTTGACCTCTGTGACCCTTGACCTTTGACCTACGTGCTCCAAAATCTAATCAGATTGTCTTCCTATGGTGATACACACTATCATTAAGTTTGAAGTTTAAATCTCCAGTGGTTCTTGAGATATTATGATAACAATCTCAATGTATGGAATTTCATAAGTTGACCTCTGTGACCCTTGACCTTTGACCTACGTGCTCCAAAATCTGATCAGATCGTCTTCCTATGGTGATACATACTATCCTTAAGTTTGAAGTTTTTACATCTCCAGTGGTTCTTGAGATATCATGATAACAATCTCAATGTATGGAATTTCATAAGTTGACCTCTATGACCCTTGACCTTTGACCTACGTGCTCCAAAATATAATCAGATTGTTTTCCTATAGTGATACACACTATCACTAAGTTTGAAGTTTAAATCTCCAGTGGTTCTTGAGATATCATGATAACAATCTCAATGTATGGAATTTCATAAGTTGACCTCTGTGACCCTTGACCTTTGACATACGTGCTCCAAAATCTAATCAGATCGTCTTCCTATGGTGATACATACTATCCTTAAGTTTGAAGTTTAAATCTCAAATGGTTCTTGAGATATCGCGCTAACAAACTCAATACAAGGAATTTCATAAGTTGACCTCTGTGACCTGTGACCTTTGACCTACGTACTCCAAAATCTAATCAGATCGTCTTCCTATGGTGATAAATACTATTCCCGAGTCTTAAGTTTAAATCTTAAATGGTTCTTGAGATATTGTGATAACGGTCAAACGGGACGGACGTACGGACGTACGGACGGACGTACGGACGTACGGACGGACGTACGGACGTACGGACGTACGGACGGACAACCCGAAAACATGATGCCTCCGGCACCACCTTCGGTGGCGGAGGCATAAAAACAATTTAACTCCGGTCATAATACAGATCCTCTACGTTTTCCGCCCATGCATTACACGCATTGTCTATGGGGCAAATCGGGTTCACGCTTTTGACCCCTAGAACGATCTTGATTGCAATGACGAACATGCAACTAATCCCATTTGTTTTTGCACGCAGTGCTTGCGAGCCCTTTCTAGGTTCTTTCCCCTATCCCAATTTCTTTCAAACAGCGTAGGCATAGTCAATACCATCCCATCAAGGTCACTGTTGAGGCCTTTCTTTCGCCCTACCTGTCTCCAATATTACAGAAGCTAAAGACTTCGTACAAATTGCTCTGGATAGTCCGAGAGAAGCTCTTTCGTTCGACACGTAGAAACACGGCGTCATTGCACGCACATCGTTGTGACACGATTGCATTTCTAGTTACTGTTCTTGTTCTTATAATCATTTGTCAAGAAGACTAGACATTTTGAATTTTCATCTCATGAAATTACAATCCTTCCAAACTCTGATTGCAGAGGACCATACAGACCCTAGGGTTGGGGTTGCACGTCCAATAAAATTTACAATTATATTATATCTGATGATTGTATGATTCAGTTGTCAGCGCTTATAGAGCTTGGATGATACAAAGTAATAAGTAAAACAAGACTTGTGATGCCAATTTACATGCATAGTATTGTCTGTTCAGAGCCAGAAGGGCATTAAGTCTGTGTTACAGTATACAAGTTAAAGCCCCTCTCAAGTGTTGAGAGCCCCAAATTTGCCAAAGATTTGATAGCCAAATTTCACTTATTAAAATTGTATCATAATGTGAAAGAGGATGTCATTTAAGACATTTCTTTTTTTGGAAGGATTTTCAAAACAAATGTGTTTGAGGGCAAATATTGATGAAAGAATACAAAATTTAGGTTTTCTGCGTACAACAGAAAACCCAAATTATGTATTCTTTCATCAATATTTATTTTTTGGGGAAAAATCTTTGCAGAAGTGTGTCTTCAATGACATCTTCTTTCACATTATGGTACAATCTATGTGAAATTTTGCTATAAAATTTTAGGCGAATTTGGGGGCCCCCAACACTTTAGAGGGGCTTTAACATCCTTCTGGCTCCAAACAGACAATCTAATAATTGGTAATGTTCGAGACACCAAATGACAAAATACCTTGGACTTGCCAACTTTCTCATTCTTCATCAGGGAGGGGGGGGGGGGGGGTGAAGTGAGGGTTAAAAGTATAGTAGGGATAAAAGTACTTACTCGCTGGTCTTGAGGGTCATGAGGTCAAACTTTGCATTTCCCATGGGATCATCAGAGGTTCCTATGTCATAGTCAAAGACGTGTATGTGGAGAGGCTTGGTGACATCTTCTATGGCTACAGAGAAGACTTCATTCCATCTGGGGTTGAGGTTGTGAACGATGGTCTTGGATTTGTAAACCTGCTTGCTGTTGATCTTGAACCTGATGTATGGATCGGATGAACCTAGAGGAGAAAGAGATTCAAATGATTAATTGGTTATTGATATTCCTTATTTCAAATTATCAAAATGAATGATTTACAGGAACCTAATGTGATATGCACTACATATAAAAATGGAAAATTGCTATCATTACATAAAATGATCACAATATCGACAGGAAAAAAAATACCTCAAGGTATTGTTTTTGGGGAAGGGGTGGTCGTAAGAAAGATGGACTAGAAGGAAACTTTAAGACAATATATCTCTCCTTATGCTTTTTGGAGGCAATGCCATAGGATTTTTAAATAAACCAAGGTCTGATATTGCATCTAACGTACGTATTCAGGTTAAAAAAAACTCCTCTCTTCTTTAAATTCATAACAGGTTGATAAATTGAGACATTAAATACGATGAATACATTATAAAGGAAGGAAAAAGGGCAACTTTAAAAAAATTGTCACAGAAATCAATTGGACTATTAAAGATAATTGTAAAAACTTTCTTGTTATTGGTCTTACCGCTCCAATCCCTGACAGCGAGATCCTTGCCCTCCTTCAGATGCACCTCTAACCGGTAGAAATTACCCGGCTGGGGTACACCACTGAACCTTGCTGCCCTCTCATCCATCTCCTCCAGACTCATCCCTTGAGTCGACGAGGGGAACCCCCCATCCACCCCATCATCTCCTGATCCCCGCTGGTTGGTTTCCATGGTGACAGCACCAAACGACGACTCCCTGCTCCGCCTTCGATGGTAGTCGTCCTCGCTTCCTCCGGAGGTGTGTTGCTGGTTGTTGTTTTGGTTGGTGAGGGGTATGGATGTTGTCCCATGGGTGCTGGACTCAGGAACAGAGGATGATTGGTCCCCATGCTTCTTGTCCATAAGGCGTTTACGTACTGCTGCTGGCTGTGAAGGAAGGTAAGATGAAGAAGACTTTTTATAATTATACTTTCAACAATGGTTATTTTTGTTACATACAGGGTGCGTTCAATCAACACTTTTTCACCCTAGAATTACTGTTTTCTAAGACGTTAAGTTTGAAACACGGTTGCGTTCAAGCGATTTTTTTTGTCGGTCATAAAAATAAACGTGTTTAAAAACCCAAACGTGAAACGCTGAAAAAGATGCGTTTTGATTTGTGATTCATGTTTGTGATTCTAGCTTCAAAAAATCGCTTGAACGCACACACATACAAGTTTCATCTACTGAGAGCAAGAAAGGCGCTGATTCTGTCTTCTGAATGTAAAGATACAACAATGATTTTTTTTCTTCTTTCTTTGTATCAATACACTTGCAAATTCTATTTTTTTTTCATACATTTATTTATCTCTTTTCATCCTCTGTACATTGCACTTTTTTTTTTCTCTCTCTCTCTCTCTCTCTCCTTCTCTTCCTCTTTATTACCTTTTCTCCCCCTTAATATCTCTTCTTCTCTTCTCCCTTTTCTTGTCTCCTCTCTCTCTCCCCCTCTCTCTCTCTCTCTTTACCCCTCTCTCCTCTCTTTCTTGATCAAACCATTGATGGATTACGCTCTTTCAAGATAGAATTGAACACACAGTCATAGATACTGGTATGTGAACAGGAATTTGTACTTCACAGAACTCACCAACAATTGACAATTGCCAAAGAATTCAGAAAACGTATCTTCATCGTCGGAAGAAAACACACACATTTTGGCTATTAAACTGAGCTGTCAGTCCGACATGTAGCTAATCAGGTAACCATTCAAGTGAACACGACTGACTTGACTTGGACCTGACTCAGTGGTTAACACACACACAGCGACTTCACTGCGTTCGGAACATCCAGTGCTAACTGCATCAGCATCCTACACGTGATATTAGATTTGCTTGGCAACCATTGGCTTCTCCCCCCCGGATTGAACTTCACTCTAGATGACTATACGGGGAGTGTACACAACCTCAAAAATAACTCCACACGATCTATATCCAACATGAAATATGCACATCAGTCCATTAGACGTATCTCTGAACAGTAATCCTTGTTCTTCCCTGTAAACAATACCGATACTCGACAAAATCAATTTGCAATGTCACCAATCTTGATCGACCACTATCTTTGATCTCTGGACGATTCAATACATAATGCAATCCACACAGCGGTGCTACTTGTCCCTGTTGATGTATCTAAACAGCGCATCAGTGCAACAGAGATCCTGGGTAAACCAACCTTGCATTATTGGATGTGATATTCAATGAAATCAATCCCTAATTATGTGGGAATTCTAGCGTAGGTGGAGCACATAAATTACTTTTGGTGGACAGCCGAGCCGATACTGAAACACAACCAGCCAAGCTAGCTATACATGCATGTATCTTTGCATGCTTTGTATGAGTAGGAACTCAACCCTCGATCATGAAATCCCTGACTTGTTTCTCACATACCTGTTTGCATGTGTACACAGTGAAAGTGCTCTAGCACCAGCGGTGGTTATAAAAAGTAAATGCAATTAATTGTCTGGTTTGACGACAGCAAGCTGGTATATGTGATCTCAAGGATGAGGAATATGCTGGTATGCATTGTATAGTGACTTGACATCTTATTGCCTTGTTTATGAAAAAAAAGAAATAAAAAGCCAGCCTCATGAAAACCATGTACAATCATATTCAAACAAAATTGATATGGATAGTGATACATGTATCTGTAACTTCATCTTTTTTAAAAAGGTGACTTAGCTGCAGTAATGTACACTTTCCTAAAAGAAAAACTTAAAACTATCAAAGTAACGAACCATGTCTAATACCCTCATATTTGATGGCCCTGCCTGAACCAAGAAATACACTTATTGCTTTCTAAATCAAGATCATTGAGTGTATGAATTCAGACAGAATCAATCTAAGGTGGAAAGCTCACGTCGAGGTCATAACGCCAAATGAACCGTAACCATATAAATTTGTAACAGGATCCTGCGTTTGTTGAATATCTAATTAATGGGATGGACCAGATTTAAGTAATAAGCGATGACGAGGACCATGATGATTAGCCCTTTCACACGAGAGAAAACTACCGTATATCAAAAAATAAATATAATGACTCATGTATGATAAACTCATTGCAATGGGGAATACAGACAAGATAAAAATATTAAATGAAGAAATATGGTATAAAGAAATCAGCTTGGGGAGAAGTGTGATGGTGATTAAATTATGGCTGGCAGATCATGGTTCAGCACATGCTCACGATAAAGGCTTGTGTTCAAGGCTTGTTCTTGATTTCTTTTTTTGGGTAAATGAATGGCCATCGGCAATGTGATGCATATTACCATCATCCAACCTGCCATCATCATATAAAAACCACCCTGGTATAAACTGAAGCACATCTGAGGCTTAAGCCCCACCCAGATATACATGTATACCATTATACCAGGTTACAAGGTTAACACACGGGTAACGGATACAATTCTATTTGTTTCGAACAATGCTCAATCCTCTACTTTGCTATATGACAAGTAAAAATATATTTATGGTTAGGTTTAAAAATGAATTTTAAGAAAATATTTAAGTTTGGTATGTTTTTAGTTAAAGGAATTTTACAATTCAGTTCATGTAGGATATTTAACCCAGAATACTTTCCCCAGAGCATGTGTCATACAACACTTTCTGACCTCCTGAAAGATGATTTGCAATGGAGATATGACATGATGATTACATAATTGAAAAATAAGCCTGTCATGTGAGCACATATGAGCATAGGTGAATGTGTCAAGCATGTATGTCTATGCATGAAGTATAGAGTTACATTAGAGTGGCCACAGGCAGCTCCTATTACTCGAGGAGGTTACCACAGAAAGTACTTTTGCCATCTCACTTTCTTCATTGTTCTATCTCTGTCCCTCATTCTCTCTTTCTCTCTCTTTCTCTATCCATCAATTTCTATATCCCTCCATCTTTTTTCTTGCGCTCTCTCTCTCTCACTCCTTCATTTTCATGTTCACTCTCTCTCTTATTCTTTCTTTCTCTATCCATCATTTTCTCTCTCCCTACATTATTTATCTTGCTCTCTCTCTCTCTCTCTCCTTCATTTTCATGTTCACTCTCTCTTATTCTCTCTCTTTCTCTTCCTTCTTCCCTAGAGTGCCCCCTCCCCTCTCTCTCCCTCTTTCTCTCTATCCATCAATTTCTCTCTCCCTACATTATTTATCTTGCTCTCTCTTTCTCTCTCTCCTTCAATTTTTATGTTCACTCCCTTGTTCTCTCTCTCTCTCTCCTTCCTTCCTCCCTAGAGCTCCCCTCCCTCTCTCCCTCTCTCTCTCTCTCTCTCTCTCTCTCTGTCTCTCTGTCTCTCACTATCTCCCCCTTTTCCCTCTCTCTCTCTATCTCTTAAACTGTTAGCCCTCCCTGCTTCTCAATCCTCTATTTTTAATATTAACTCATAACAATAGGTTCATATCTTCTACAGACAGCACTTCCACAGAAAATTCTGATGCTGACCATTATGATAGCTTGATTCCCAATGTATTGTACGCTGCCTGCTTTAAAGAAGAAGATGCTGGTGTTAGTAAACAGGGAGACCTACGGCTTAGATCCTATCAGAGGGACAGAGGATTTTGCGACAATCGTTCCTCATTTTGTGGCTTGGCTCAATACATTTTTATTCATAACCCTAAATAGATGCCAGATGCGTGAGTAAAAAAGGCAAAGAGTTCTGCACATGCTGCATCCAGTTTGTTGCCAGGAACTTTAAAAAGGAAAAAAGTATGATAATCCTTGAATTGGCAACACACTGAGAGATTTAACAAATCATTGTTTTTGATAAAAAAATTCATCATTTGGACAACATTCCTGCCTAAGAATACTGTTTACAGAGACATTACATTTTATTTTGACAATGTAGTAATAAAATTCAAATATTGCTGTTGCCAATTTAAAGAACAATATTTGATCAATTTAGCCCCCAAATAAATGCTGTTCTGAAAGGATTAAGAATGTCAAAAAAAAAGCATATTAATTACCTTTTGAATAGAGGACCTCCCTATTACACTGCCTACCGTTCAATGATCCCACCAACATGCACTTTATGAGGTTTCTCTGGCAAGGGGTTCAGAGAATTTGATTAACTTCCCATTAAAAACAGTTCTCAAGCTGTTCTATCCATGAAACGTTTACATGAGCAACTGAGTAAACTTTCTCAACATACATCACCATTTACATAGCACTGCAGCGAGTGTGATCAATACATTGCAGTGTGTAGACATAACCTATGAAATATCAGCACAGACAGTTTGCCTTCAGACCTGGTAGAAAGTGCACATGACAACGGCATGTTCACAAGCGATGCAGGAAAACACCTTATTTTCTCTCTCTCTCTTCTTTAAAAAAAAAAAAAAATGGCTGGCAAGTGGGGATGGAAAAGGAGCCCCACACAACAAAGGTCTTACATGTACCCACTATCTGTGCGTTATAAAAAGCAAAAAATGTTAGGCATACTATGTTTTAAAAAATCATTACAAATAAAATACTGCTACACTTTACTACACCACATGTGAATGGGTCTTAAGGATGCAAAGACAATAGTGCTACTGACTTTTTATTAAAGAATCTGTAAGAAACCATTTCAGGAACATTAGAAGTTCCATATCACCTGAACAATACAAAACTAAGTTGAACCAATCGCCTAAATAATGACAATTTACTTTAGAGGGGGGGGGGGGCATGCAATTTAAAATTTGACTTTTCTTTTACTTTTTTTGCCTTGTCAAATTTCAGTATTACAACAGTTTTCTACTTTCAATGTCTTTTAATAATCATTCTTAATATGTGTATCAATTTTTCAATAAGCACGATGCTGTGCATTTTTTATATCAGAGAAGAAAAAGCATAATATTAAAACACATATATTTCTCTATCCCACACACCCATGTCTAACAATGGTATAACCATTCCCATATATTCTACTGCAACAGTGTGAAATTCTTCTTTCTTTATCCGGAGGGTAATCATATATTAGTTGTGCTTTTACCAGGCCTTTCCGATGGCTTTCAAGAGCTTAACCACTCACTGATACTCTGTATGATTTCTCCCCCTGTTTTCTCTCTTTCTTTCCATATTTGTTATCCATTGAATATGTAGGATATTCATTGAAATTAGGAGATGACCTGGATCCACTTGAGGCAAGAACTTATCACGCATCTTATCACCATCTTAATACAAGAAACACATGTAGGTCAGCTGTATACCTCAATTACACCGCCAAACAAACTCCACACCATCTCCAAACCAACTGACCTTTTGCTATTTGGGGTAATGTAATTGTTTGATCCGTCTGGTGTCGATCTAGTGTCGGTCTGGTGTCATTCCCGACTCCAAATTGACCGACTTTTTGCCTTTGGGGGTAATATAATTGTTTGATCAGTCTGGTGTTGATCTAATGTCAGTCTGTTGTAGGCCTGGGCCGGTATTCCATTCAATACTTAGAATAAGTAAAAAATTTACTAAGTAAATGGCTAAGCTAAGAAGTTTACTGATCTCGTATTCAAATCTCATTTTAGAATTTTACTTACCTGAAACAAAATCTAAGCAAAATACTTACTGATGCGCAATTAATGCGTCACAATAAATGTGCGCTAATATATAATTGTGCGCAGGTTATGATACTGTATAAGAAAACCATGTGCATGCCAATCAAGGCCTTAAATTTAGAGTAAAATACTTAGCCAAAAGTTTGAATTGAAGACCAAAATTGGCTATATTTTATCTAAGCCAAATACTGAGTAAAAAGCTCAAATTTTGTCCTTAAGTATTGGATTGAATACGGGCCCTGGTATTTAGGTTCTCCAATACACAGTGCATCTTAAATCTCAACTCCTCAAACCATTTCTTTCAATTGATGTCTACATTACCACACTTAAAAGGCAGCATTTATGTCACTTTGCTATTTTCAATGCTACAATTTTGAAAAGGCTTCTCCTCGGCTTAACTTGCACCTGAATTTCATGAAATCTCAACAGAAACCTCATTGACACACCTACCTTTCCCAATACCGTATTTCAAGGTAAGTCTGCAACAAATACGAGGTTGACAGATTCCTCTTTTTGTATGAGCAGCGTCTCTCCTACTGAATCTTAGAAAGTCATCAGATACCCTTGGGATACTGTGAATCTCAGTACCATAGAAGGAAACTCCATGCAACGATCTATCACCTAGCAAGGTAGAATGGTCATCGAGGGAATCTAATGACCATCATCTGTGTGAAGATGATTATTCAAGAGCTTCTAAATGGGACTACGGTAATGAATTGATCTTATCCATACTAGATGTTCGAAGAGAGGTTTTTGGTTGTTGTAATCAACAAAAGTCACACACATAAAAAAAACTCGCATTTGAGGGGCCGACCCTCTTTTCTGAGTTCACATGTAGAGGTAACTGTGTCAATCTTACATGTTAAAACACAATGTTGATTTTAAAAACAAGATTTGCTGCAAACAGAAATATGTTGTTGGAAAAGTAATAACAGGAAATAGGCCTACAGTGTTTCACAGATATCAAGGACCTGTGTTTATCTTTCTTTGAGACAATACATATGCAACAAGTTATTGAAATAAGTTACAAACCTATCATTGAAATGTGATCAGGTATGCAAATGTTTTGAAGACCAAGTCATTCTTGCATACTCACATTAGTGGTGGACCAGGGGAAGGCAGGGGCTCTAAAAAAAATTACAACTGACAACCCCCCCCCCCAACAACAACAACAAAAACAAAAAACAAAAAAAATTGTGAGAGGGGTGGTGCCTTTTGCTTCCACTGGATATAAGACCGTGTGCATCTGAAAACTAGAGTCTGGTAAGGGATTTGAAACAAGCTAATACTGATAAAATAGTACCCCAAAATGCAGGATTTCACAGACTTTATCCACCTAATCTGCAACAACAACATAAAGATAAGTGTTGATTACATGTAGGTTTTCTTGGTAAGGAACTCAGGGAGTATTGAATGACACTGCCCTAACATCAGACGTGCGAAGAAATAAAATGCCCGGTGGCTGGAGGGAAATGACCACTAAACTGAAATGCACACCGATCATACTGACCACATGGAGAGGAGGGTTACTGGTTCCTGCGGACGCACTTCACCATGTTTACTTGATTTCACATCCTGAATATTCATGATGAATTTATAATGTATTCAACCACAAACACTCTTAAAACCATGCTGTTAAACACCTCAGGCTCACCAATGAGACCAACACCTCAAGGGGTCAGTGACACAAAGATGTAACTCCATTTTATCCATTTTGAGAAAAAGTGGTTTATGTGTACTGAGCACTTGGGCCTTAAGGATTTAAGTCTATGCTTCACTAGCCATTGACTTCAATGGGGGTGGGTGGAGTTTCCTGGAAAGCCCACATTTTTCTGAATATTTTGATATCAAATACTCATCTTGGCAAAATATGAAGTTAAATCTTTGTGTCACTGAATCCTCGACCTGACAGACTATAATAGACCAAGAAAACAAATCATGTTATCCCAACTGGCAAAGATAACGTCTGTTTGGAGTCTGGTAGGTGATGTGACTCAACATTAACATGCTCTGTTGAGAGCCAGAAGAGCATTAACTTTGTGTACAAGTATATGAGTTAATGCCCTTCTGGTTCTCAGTAAACAAATGTAATGAAAGACTTCTTCTGTTGTTGCATTGCACATAGGCCTTTATCTTTTCTATAAAGCTGCAAAGAACATTTTGGAACAACCCACACACAAAAAGGGGGTTTTCCCCATTTTGTTAAATATATGGTCCTTTTCTTTTAAAACATTGATTTGGTTAATAATGAACTAGTGCTGTAACATCACGGATATCTCCAATTCCGTTTAACCGCCAGTCAAAACCGGACGGTTTTCGGTTAAACGATTTTTAAAAAAATAAAAAAATAAAAATAAAAAAAAAAAAATCATTTTTTTTTGGTTTTTTTATTATTTTTTTACCGACTCTGTCGGCAACTTTCATTTAACTGCGAGGTGCATTTAAAGGGGCCGATTTGTGCTTGTGAACTTGTCACAAATAATAGTAACAATGTTGTTTTTAGAAGAATGTGTAAGATCATTAATGTAAATTAAAAACAGTAGAGGACCTAGGACAGAACCTTATGTAAAAGTTGGATGAATTATTATTATAAACTACATATTGAGATGATGAGATCTATTACAAAGATTACTTTCAAACCAAAATGACAGACAAATTGGAGTGTTGTTCTAGTTTTGGAGTGGTGAGTCAACACACAGATTACTGAGCTGGGAGACATTGCCAGGCATAGTGCCAGGTGGAGGGGCATAAATCGAAACTTAAAAAAAAAAAAAAAAAAAAAATATTTAAAAAAAAAAAAAAAAAAAATCGGGAAAACGAAACCGTCCAATTGAAAACGGAATCCGCCATGGGCGGTCGGATACCGGACGGTTAAACGTTTGACTACAGCACTATAATGAACACATAAAAGAAAAAAGGAAACAAGAATGTGATATTTTGAGAGGTTTCATAACAAATTCATGAAGTAGGTGCGATAATTAATTGATCAAAGGCTGATTCTTTTGATAATACATTCTAATGATATTCTGTAAACAATAATTAATCTATTCATGATAATGTTAAGGCACATCTACCATCTACATAGGTAGCAGAAAATGTACTGTGCTCTGCAAATCTATGATGATATCATCATGAATCATTATACATATAACTGCCTGCACTGACTTTAATCTTCAAGCATCCAGGGACATACTATGTATTCTGCATGGTGATTTATATCAAATTTGTTGGAGAATAAGTCGACAAAATTGGATTCTAAACCTTCACAAGGCATAGCCTCTGGGAGAATCAACCTGGTATCTAATATCTCTGCTATACATCAAGACAGAAACTGAAGGCTTACATTTGACAGGTAATATCTACCGCTTGTTATATCATCTGATGAGCTGCAGAAGGATGTTAACTCTATGTAAATGATGTGCATTAACACCTTTCTGGCTCTCAAATGATAAGACTTAACAGTGATTCGATGAGAAATGTACACATCAAGACAGAAACTGAAGGCTTACATTTGACAGGTAATATCTACCGCTTGTTATATCATCTGATGAGATGCAGAAGGTTGTTAACCAAGCCTTTTATTAACCGGGCGCCGGGCGATTTTTACCCCACGGTCCCTGACTTTTGGCGCCCGGTAAGACGGGGAAAATGAGTACCGGGCGCCGGTCCATTTTTATTTCTGGCGCCCGGTCTGGGAGAATTAACATTTTCTATTTCATAAACTTCCACATGTCTAGCACTAAATGTTCACAAATGTGACAAAAACTTACTTGATACGAGTTAAACGTGGACTGAATGAACCCTAACAAACCATTATATAATGAGAATCCTAATTAAAATCGCCCAGAAAAATTGCAGCACTAAATACGAGCGGCCGCTATCTCCTACTCCTAGCGGAGTACGGAGCACACAATACAGGGGATGTACACCACTCAAAGACGAGCGCATTTCCCCAGGCCATGCATACACACACAAATGACATCAGTGCTGTACTGCACTACACTACACACACAGTGTCAGTACAAGAAAGTCTCGATGTAACTTCCAAAAATCCATCCCAAAAGCCAAATTTTGCTGTCAAAAATGCGGAATCGGAGCCATATTTCCAAAGCTCACGGGGGTTTAGCCCAGTTTTAAGAAACAGTTTCATCAAAAAAGCGCTAAAAATCAAGAAATCAGCGATTTTTTGCCTATCACATGCCCTTCGGATGTAATGGTATCTTCAAAAAGCCAAATGAAAATCAGAACACCGGACCTGCTGATGCATTGACTTTATGTACAAAGTTGATTGCAACTCCAGACTTGCCTTGATTCAGCGGCCCTCATACTCATTGACTAAAATTCTGTGATGTTTTAAATAATGGATTTTTCTGATAAAATAGGTAAATATATTTAACAAATCTTTTTTCTTTTTTTTGGTTATTATTATTATTATTTTTTTTATTATTATTATTATTATTTTTTTTTTTAAGTGACAGGTCTAAATAACAAACACGTTAAGCAGGCAAAATCTGTTTTTTTAAACTAAAATAAGCTTTTTCAAGCTGAATAATATGTTTTTTGAAAGTGACAGGTTGGCAGCTCTGCAATGTCATTATAGATGGTTTTTCTTAAGTATTTTTTTTACAAAAATAATTTAATTCCCCCTTTCCTAACATTTTTCAATTTTTGACATTTAACGGCATGAAAATAGTATTAAACATGAACTACAACAACTACATATGACAGATTTATCCAAGGTATGAGTGATTTAATATTAGAGTGCTCAAAATGTAAACTAGAAATTAAACTACCGTATGTATAAATAAAAGGCAACGTTTAACAAATAATTTAAAAGAATACATATTTTCATCCATTTTGGAAATGGCTCCTGGTCCTGGAAAACGGCTCCCGGTTCTCTAAAAAAATTAAGGACCGGGAGCCGCTTTTTCAGATATTTGGCTCCCGGTCTGCTTTGACTTAATAAAAGGCTTGTTGTTAACTCTATGTAAATGATGTGCATTAACGCTCTTCTGGTTCTCAGACGATAAGACTTAATAGTGATTCGATGAGAAATGTACACATCAAGACAGAAACTGAAGGCTTACATTTGACAGGTAATATCTACCGCTTGTTATATCATCTGATGAGCTGCAGAAGGATGTTAACTCTATGTAAATGATGTGCATTAACACCTTTCTGGCTCTCAAATGATAAGACTTAACAGTGATTCGATGAGAAATGTATTCATCAAGACAGAAACTGAAGGCTTACATTTGACAGGTAATCTACAGCTTTTTATATCATCATATGAGATGCATAAGGACTTAAACCCTACGTAAATCATGTGCATTAACACCCTTCTGGCTCTCAGACGAAGATATATGGCTCAAAGGAAACCTCATCCCAAGAAATAAATTTACTACTGGTAATTCTCAAAGATTTATTATATTCTTCCCTATTAATCTACAAGATTCCCTACTAAAGTGTATGAGAGAGAGGTATACAGCAAGAATAAAGTAGTTTCTCAGTAGGACATTGGCATCACCATTTTCTTGATAACGTGACGTACATGTACTATGTAAAGTTGTTTATCGAGCAAATGTATTCAAATTTATGGATGCTTCCTTCCCAGGTGTGTGTGGTGATGAAGCACCACCTGCTATTAGGGCGCTTTAGTAACGAGACGGTATGCACAGGAGACGGTAACGCGAGCGAAAAAAACAAACTGCGCATGCGCGATTCTGAATTCTCTCCGTCCCGTCGATTTTCGGAACGGTACTCGGCCAACATAGCGTTCGTTCCCTAAACACGACGTAAGAGAGAGAGCTGACAAATAATTTGTATCTAGATCTAACAATGCAGGGCCCTACTGAAGATTAAAACAAGAAATCTACTAGTGTTTCCAATGTCTGTTCTGTATCTATACCTCAATCTACAATAAATTGATGGTTTGGCCGTTTAGGCCTACTTTGGGGGCCCTTTTTCATCGTTATGCATGACGTGCCTGCACGCTATGCACTACAGCCCACCGCCAGGTCTATTGCCCCGGCGCTCCAGCCAAGCCTCGAGGCCCAAGAGCACTCGCACCAAAAGGCAGCAGGTGTGCAGTTCAGCGCAGCTTTGTGTCCCCGTCGCCTTTAGCAGACAGCGAAAGCGCTTAAATATCACGACGGTAACAAGAGTGCGAGACCCGTCACAGTTGGTTAAACACTCCGTCTCCTGTGCGTACCGTCTCGTTACTAAAGCGCCCTATTATCCTTTGTGCTACAATTATTGCCAGCACGCAATTTGCATAATAAGTTGGCGCTCTTCTGGGGTGAAGGTTTCTCATAAATAAAATAGATTTGTCAACTGCTATATTTTAGTATTTTTAAATGAATTAGTTAAAATTGTCCCCCTGTTATATATATTTTTCACCAAACATAATTTCCATCTTCTCAGCTATGATTTTTCCTCATTAAAAAGTACGGTTTTGTTATTGATTTTAGAAGTCTTTCCAACTAAATCTTGGTGCATGAAACATGTATAACTTCAACTGGGTACCCATTTAACACCTGGGTGGAGAGTGGCAAATGTAGATAAATATCTTGCCAAAGGACACCAGTGCCATGCCATTTGTTATTTCAAAACTGTTCTTATTTAAGGAATTAGTCACACATTAAAAACTTTTCAATAAATGTACTTGTTACAGGGTACTCTCACGGTACGAATGTGTACCACTAATAAATTACCAGCAGGATATTATTTGAAAAAAACAGAATGGTGACTCAAAATTTTCAGAACGCTTTATAATGCTTCAAAGTACCTCAATACACAATGTCGTATCTCAATTCACTATTCAAGTGCATGAACGGTAATTTTTTTTCCAGTCTTCTGGCACAAAGTAATTACTTAACAAGAGGAGTCAATGCCATCACGCATGAAAACTCTCTTTGAAAACCGATATTGCACACCGATGCAGAGAGGCTTTACATAGTACTGTATCAATAAGGAGCAGGAAGGTATAGAGAGAATGTGTATACATTACATATAGCTAATTAATAATTTGCATTCATCTGTGTCGTATGATAGTGGGTAGAGAAGCCAGCAATGTTATAGTATGCAAACGTTACAAAATGGAGAAAAGTGAATATTTTTGCTCCGTGCACCGTATAAAGAATTGCTGGTACATATACACAAATCATACTACTGACTCTTATCAGAAAAACCCAAGATTTACATGTATCAGGTCAATAACTGAAGTTCTTTTTTCCTTTTCTTTGTTTATTTATCATTTAAAATCAATCTATTCTGAACGAAAAATAATAATTGTGAAAATAATACAGTGCTCTTATAGTGCATTTTACTACCGTAGCATCTCTACATGCTAAGGAAGAAAGATATAACAGGAAAGACAGGTGCTCTAATTACAAGCAAGACCACAACATCAGTTTGTTCGTTTGGAGGTTTTAAACTTACAAAACATTATTTTTTACTTAAATGATAGAGAGTGTGCTGCTTTATGACCAGCACATTTTTAAAGACATTTTAAAATACACATTTTTATCTGATGTAGTACTAAGTGAAGTGCACTGTTTCTATTATTACTTCTATTCTGCAGAGGAAGATACCCAGAAATAACTATAGTAAATAAAAATGTAGCATTAGCTGAAATGAACGTGCAAGTAAACAAGAATATGACGCGGCGGCGTAACGCTGCTGAATCCAAAGTACCCACCGGCATGCTGCCTGGGGATACAATAATAACGTAGTTATAGTAATATATATTAATTATTTCTTTTCTATTATTAGTATAATTTAATATCATATAAAGCTGAAATGACATTAAAAACCTTACCCTTGGCATAGTGTCAGTGTGTTGCAATCTCAGAAAATACAAATGGGAATTCTCGCTGAAAGAAAATGGCATGTGCTGCTATGAGTCACTCCTTCCAAGTCATCTACTCCTCATTCCTAGCAGAATGCACACATCCCTTCTCATATACCGAGATAAATCAATCCAATGAACTAATCTTCCTCCTTGAGAATACTACTACACAGAGGGAGGATGGATACGAGGGAACTTCATCCCATCGTCACGACGACACGTGTGGTATCATCCCTAACATGCATCGTTCTATCAACATCATGATCCACTCAGTATCTTTGTTCAGCTTGATGCTAGAGAACGTCTACTTTAAATTGTCAGCCTTGGCCACATGGGTGATTAGACAACCAATCAGGAGCTAGCTACCACTATCAAGAGGAGAGATGATATACAAACAACCTACAGTATGTTATTAGTTGATTAGATAGTGGTTGATGCTTGTTTGGGTACAGCCTACAACAATGATTGGGACAAAACTGATACTGCCAGATAGGAGGGGAGGGGAGGGGGGGGGGAGTAAAATAAGTCTTGCTTTTGAAACTGCCAAGATATCCATATATTTATGTCAGTATCAATATAAAGGATTACATTTTAATTTCAATATTCATTTTTGGGGGTGGTCTTCTTGGACATCAACATTTTATTATAAAAGAAGTCTGGAGCATACTTCTTCAAATCCCTCAAATGGAGTCTGGGGAATCAAATGAATGTTTTCATACCAGATTGAGATACAGATTTTTGTTTAAATAGAGAAGCCAATAACTGCTTTATGAAAGAGAATTTATTGTTATTATTTTTTATATTTTGTTGTTGGCCAGATCGTAAAGCCTTAGTCACAGTATGACCTGATCAACCTTTCAACTCCTTACGGCAGAAATACAACCTGAATCACAAAACCCTGGCTTTCATTTGAATAATCCTCTAAGACAATCTGATTCATTCTGATTCCTTTCTTATTTTTTTATCTGCTAAACTTTCCTTGGGCATCTTGCAGATTTTCTAGATATAAAGTCTGAGCTGCTTTTATAATTCTGTTATAATTATTGCACCTCCAAGGGTTGAGATGAATTCTAGATCAATATGGTTCTGGCTACTTTATGAGATTTAAGATATTGTTACATATCAATGTAAAGACTGCTCTGATTCATCAAAAGTAATCGCTACAGTAATAAAGTGTAACCAGGGCCTAATTGCAAAGAACAATTCTTTACCCCTAATAAACTTCAATTTTTTTCTGTGAATTGATCTGTTCTAACAACCAAGAGGACTGAATTTTCGACATAAAACCCAAAACAGGCTCCAAATATAAACACTTCAGACAGTCCTATAATTGAAGCAGCAAGAGTTCACAAGTACAAACTTCCTCGGAGGCGTGCCTTTCAGATGAAGCCATCATCATCATCATCATCATCTTGAGATTGCATTAAAGTGCTGTAGTTCATGAATGATTCAAGAATATTAATTTCTCCATGAGGGGATATCAGTCCCGAGGCATAGTGAGGTATACGTGTTAGTGTTAACGTATGTAAGTTACATGTAACACCCTTCTGGCTCCAAACGGACGGTATGGTCCCCTATTTTCAAGTCATTGAGATGTTGTTTACCTTCCATTTGAGCTACTAAGAAAATGAAGTTCTAATGTTGTTTTTTTAACTGAGAAATTTGCATTTTACCTAAACTTTTACCTAAAATGTGTCTGAGAAAAGAAAGATTATTTATTTGAACTTTAAAGGATATAGTTGATGCCAAGCAAGCACAAGTAGAATCTTAAGGGCACATTTTTGTACTCCTTCAAAGTTTTGCTAGGGATCTTGTGCTCAAGCCTGGATCCATTCATGATTCACAAATGTCATTTTCTTACTTTACAATCGATCGCAACAAAGATCGGTCTACATGTAGGATATTTCTTCTGACTTTCTTTTCTATCGTTGATCAACACTTTCAGTGCACTATAGAACAAAAAAGATTAAAGGTTTACGGGTATATTATTGTGGTAAAAGTGAAAGAGGCTGACCTGTTCACTTAACCACTTCAGCCAGAAATACCATTGTATAATACATTAAAAAAAGCTCCACCTCTTGTGTGTTTTATCAAGTTTTCTAAGCATACTGAAAATCAAAATTTTAGCTACTGAATTTGTGGGTTATTTTAGAACATATATAGTTAACACCCTTCTGGCTCCAAACTGACAAAATTTTAAAATAATTGTTTATACTTAACAGGTACATTCTTGCTCTTTCTGACATGCTGGCTGTACTGTATAATCCTTGTCCCATGAAAGAGAACTGCTGACTACATGCCACTCACTAATTTCACAATAAGAACAAAAACTGTTTTCGAATGACACGCAGCTGCAACATACAAAATACATGGAAAGTTGGAAACAAAAACAACAAAAAACAACAACCTTGCAACTGAATATTATAGCTTTGATTTTTTGCATATTCTGATATGCATACAGCAATACAATCATACCAGCACAAAAAGGTGCAGTTTTTGTATGAATAAATTTCATGTAAATTCAATATTGCAATACTGAATCATTGTGAATTCATACATTGATTTATTGTGGTAAATTCAGTATTGCAATACTGAATCATTGTCAATTCAGTATTGCAATACCGGTGGGCAGATTCAACTATGACAAGGACCTTGTTTTTAATTGACATAAAAATTATGAATACCGGTATCTTATTTTCCAGAGTGACAAAGGAAATTGAAAAACCTAAATTTTTACATTTTTAATGACGATGTGTTTTTAGTCACTTAAAAAAGGGCAATTATATGAATTACATAAAAGGCAAGTATTAGATTATATAAGTTTAGATTGCATACATAATTTATATAGAAAAACACAAACATGTAGACAATACAAATCAAATCAAAATAAAACAAAACAATAACATTAAAAAAAAAATATCAAAGAACAATTAATCAGAAACAGATTGGAATAAAATATATTACATATGTGTTATTTGTGGTTCTGTTTACATAAAATGTAGGAATATTTATAATGGCTGTAGAGAATACAACCATAATGATTATCAACTTCCATGACACTATGAACATGACGGACAAAGAGAGCAGACAAAATATACAGTTCTTCAGGTAGACAAAGGAACATCCCTTCACTGCTATTATGTAAAAATGTGTAGAACAGGTGACTATGCGACACATGTTCTACACATTTTTTACATAATAGCAGTGAAGAGATGTTCCTTTGTCTACCTGAGGAACTGTATATTTTGTCCGCTTTCTTTGTCAGTCATATTCATACTGTGAGCAGCAAACATGGACAATTTGAGAAAATTCTACATTGTGTAAAGGGGGAAAACCTGGAAATAAAACCACGATTGGATACAAAGTAGAAGATCATGTGAGGGCAGTATAACAGTTTAGGCCTCAGAAACAGGTCAAGTACTTTATAGGGAATGATAATATCCATGAATGTATATACTGTAGCTCTCTATCAGCTAGTAGTATGTCATGCTTTTCATTATTCCTTATAATTTTGTAAAAATGTATTGTATGAGATTTTAATTTGGGCATCTATAATGTAGCTATTCATCAACCTACATGTAAGTCTAGGAAGTCATATGAATGGCTTTATTGCTTATAAAATCTGCACATAATTGCTTCTCAAAATGTCACCTTTCTCCGATACCACCTGCCAGACAACCATGATTCAGGTGAGAAAAAAAACTGAAAACTTCAAGGCGTTAGAGTATACCTACTGTTCAACATACTTTAAAGAGAACCTTAAATTCTGATTAAAGCAGAAGATAATCTGGAGTTTGAGTAATGATGGGAAATAAATGATAAGAAAATAATTTCTTTTTAAATGAAATGTGTAAGGTGACAAATAAATCATTTAGTAATAACATTCAACTTGCTGAGCAATAAGCAAATACAGATGAGGAATACGAGCAAGCTGTCCAAAATCATGTGCTTAAAAAGTGATTACATTGTGAGTCCTGCTTTTCAGCAATGGTGACTTCCAACAAAGCCTTTATACAATATTTATATTTTGCTACTCAAAACATGCTACATGTATCTACAATCCAATCCATGTGAAACCATTTATCACCACTTTCTCTAAAAAATACAACTTCATTACTACATTACATCTAAGTTTTATATCTCTAAAAATTTTTTTTTATAAAACTCAATCTTATCGTGATTCTAAATAAAATAGTCTGAATTTCTTTCTGAACCACCTGCCATGCAACCATCTTCTACATCTAGGTGAGAAAATAATGTGAGAAATCATCACTTTCCAAGGCTTTACCTTGCCGGCATGCATGCTAGAAAATTATTGATCCATCCCAATATAGTATCCTTACTGTGCCTACCAAATAATGTTATAGACTAAAAGATTGCTCTAACAGTAACAGCGGCAGTACTGTGTATATAATGTGAAGTTCATAATTTTGTTCCTTATAACTGCCAAACACAAAGAAGTTTCTTTTGCCTAAGTTTTTTTTTCACTCTTAGTCAAATCATAAACCATGAAAATCATTACTAAACTATGATAATCTATACAAGCAAAGAGCAGGTTTGCTCTGGAAAAGTCTGGAAAACAGAATATAGAAACAAACACACACACACACACACACATAAAGAATTTTACTTCTTTTCCCTCTTTTTTAGGGGGGGGGGGTACATGTAGGAAGGATAACATGAAGAGCACCAAGAAAAAAGAAGACCACTGTACAATAAAACAAGAAGTTGGAAGTTACTTCATACCGCCCCTAACCACCAAGTACATTGTAATAATTGGGTCGGTTCACCAACTCAAGTATAGAGTATTTTTGGTAAGTGTGAAATAAAGTAAGATACAAACAATCTCTTATAATTATGTGACTGATTGAACTGGAATGTCTGATATAAATACATGTACGTCACTTCATCAAAACGCATACAAAACAGGTAATGTGATGCAAAACAAGAGTTTAATACCCCTGCAGTTTTCCCAACAATATATTTGCATAAAAAGAGGAATTTAAAGTGCAATAAATTCTGTACAATACCAGAGAATTTTCGTTACTTCACATAATCATAACTGCAAATTGTTATAGCATTCTGACAATTGGATTACAAAATATCCTCACTATTTACCACCATCTGCATTTGAGTGAAATCATTATATCACAAAAGAAAATGGATTTGTATTTAGATGGGGAGTTTGAAGTACAAATCAATGCATGATGACTTGAAATCTATAGTAGATGTGGAGTATAATCCATGTTTATAATGTCCCTATTTGCATTTTATAGGATATTGCTATATTCTGCTACTACCACAATGTATTCCAATACAATAAAACAAATGATCATATGTTTTTTTGCTATTTTCATTTTTAGAGCCTTATGTAGCTTTGTTGCTTTATGTTCAGGGTATACAGATTATTTCAAAATGCTTTTACTTGATTCTGCAACTGCAATCTACACAGCTGTGTATACACTATAAAATATTTTTTCTCAAAAGAACATTTTAGGAGTGAGTTGAAACTTTGACAAGCGTAAATAATAGCTGCATTTACACTGCATGCAAGTATCTTTAATTGTTCTCACATTCCGCTGTTTCAACTACATGGAAACATAATGAAAATAGGAAATAAAAAAATTCAGTGTGGTTTTTCTCAAAAGCCGGCAGAAATTTCATAGATTTTTGCTTTGTAAATTCCCACTCTCAAAAACATTGGAGAATGATAATTTTTGTGGTCACTTGACTCTCCTCACTTCTGTGCGGTCGCATACAGAGCAGTGACAAGTTCTACATGCATATGCCCACATCACCCAAGAAACGGAATGAGGAAACAACAACAGCTTTTAATGGGTTTTTCCAGGAGTGAATGACATAAAAAAAAATTGATTTTTCGGAATGGTGTTTGGGCTGTGTAAATGGACCTATTGACAGGAGCCAAATTGCCTAAACTTTCAACTTTTGCCTAAAGATACAATAACATGATCGTCTTTGAGATACAACAGAAGTCAAGGAGGGCGGAGTGAGAGTGAAATAAGGCCTGTCCTCATCAGCTCGAGGTTGCCAAATATCCCGCTATTTGAACTATCCTGATCCAGTTAAATTTGCGTCTTCATCAGCCTGAAGTTGCAATTAGCGGGATATTTGGTCGAGATAATCATCCCAAGATATCTTGGGCTAGTTTGCAAAATATCCCGCTATTTGTCATGTGCGTCTTCACCAGCAAGAAGACTCGCACTATGCACAAACGCTGAGCAAATTATCTCAAGCTAAATTCTCAAGCTCGTGTTTCAAGTTTCGAGGTCAAGTCTCGAGCTGATGAAGACGCAATTTGTAACTTCTGGATTATTTCCCAAATCAGAAATGGCGAGCTATTTGGCAATCTCGAGCTGATGAGGACAGGCCTATTTAGCAAGATGGTAACTTGCAACGTGAGGTGAAATTAAGCCTCCAAGACTCCAAACATATGAAGAGCTCTTGTACATGGCTGATAGATCACGAGAGCACTTGAGAGGCTCGCCTTGAAACTCCATCCTGCTCCAAGGGGACACAACAAACCATGTCTTGATCTACCCCCATTAACCAACCCTGAGGGTTACGAAAGAGACATCCATCCATACATGTATGGACAAGAATGGATAAGTGGTGAGGCTCGGTGAAATTAAAATGAAACATTTTCACTCATCACATCAAGTCACATCAAGACACATTTATTCAAAATTGCTATCGATGCTTAACTTACCTGTACTTTATTCACATTGATGTATATTTCATATACATATATTGTAATTTGTGGGGTTTATTTGTAATTTTTTGTTTTGTTTAATATGTAATTGTTTATCTTTGTATTTTGTTTGTTATAGCGCTTAGAGACTTTGGTGGTAAGTGCTTTATAAGCACCGTTTTTATTATCATTATTATCACTATTATTATTAAGTCTGTCGTTCTGCACTTTTCATACCTAAAACAAGAACAATCCGCTATTACTGACTTATAAATGCCTCATTCGGACAATGATGCAGGAAAACATAAAAAATAAAATAAATACATAAAAAATTCTGGAGAGAAAGAATTTTTGTTTACATGTAAATTAATGGCAAGTAGTTGTGACACATAGTAGCTGCACGCAACAGAGACCCATCATTTTAAACCATCTGAGTGTTAGAAGACATAGATATGAATGGCAGTTTGTTTAGAGATGGTTTACCAGGTTAAGTACAAAGGACTTACATGGAAATGGGTCATCTTGATCCAATCCAATCCAAAAGATATTTGATATACATGTAGCGCCTTTTCCTTGCAGTTACAAAGCTCTGCACACACGCTCGACAATGTTAAGGCCACTTGATGATTGCTATTATAAGATTCATCTGGTTCATTAATATTCAGCAGGACACAGCTATCAAAATCTGTGATTCATGGCTTGAATTTCAAGCTTGGCGATTTTTGTTGGACTCGATGAGGATGGTTCCTGACACCTTCTTGGCACAGCATGTAATATTCCTTGGAATGGTATTGAAATTAACATTGACAACTTCCATAATGAGAGTATGGGCCAGGTTTAGGGAGTATTCCAGGACTTTTCAACTATACATACAGTAAAGTTTTAAAAATCAAACCAGAATTTTTGGATCTCAGTCATTTACAAAGACACCTTATACACTAGTTTATTTCTCTGGATAAAAAGGAGAAAATTCACTCTTTGCAGAAAATATAATAAATGAATAAAAAAAACAAGGGTTTAAAGCCCTTCCGGACTCTAACACAATCATATAACTGATATCATTTACACATTTTTCTATCATTGTTTGAAGAAAGACTAATCCACTCTGGCCACTCATTCTATATGTACAGGAATTCCATCCTAAAACTGATACAAACTAAAGCTGCACCTGTATCCTGTGTCATGTATCTGTTTCAGCTTTTATTAAAGATTTCAAGTGATTCCATGCAGGAGAATAAAATCCATTCTTGATTTATTCACAGTGGAAACTTAATTCTCCTGTAGAAATTTACAGTGGAGAACCTGTCTATAAAGACCACCCAAGGGCAACAAAAAGTGGTCTTTATAGTCAGGTGGTCTTTAAGTACAGGTTCCTTTAGTACATGTTTCAATGACAAACCATTTTCAAGGGAAACAAAAAATATGGTCTTTGAAGACAGTTGATCTTTCTATACAGGTGGTCGCTAAGGCAGGTTTGATTATAGAAGCACTGAAATACAGTTTCATAGCAGTTGTCACTCGATATCGAGATTTGAAATCAGAATCATCTACAAAGAGACAAAAGGGTATCAACACCATGTCCAACTATCAAAGCCCTTCTTATTCTCAACAAATATTGTAATTAACAGTTAAAAGGAAGAATCTTAGGGAAAGTAGAGTACTCACCGATGCCGCTAGCTCAGGCACATCAAGTTCTAATTCCCCATCCGCGGGTAAGCTCTTTGAATGTCTAGAATCATTGTTCACATCGAAAGACAAGATTTTCCTGGAAGACGAAGAGCTAGATCTTCTCACAAGTTTGCTACCATTAGTCCTGGCCGCGCCTGAGTCTGAATCACTGGAATATTGCTGGGGTCTACCGTCCGTCTCAACAAATAGTCTACTACGATCAATGACCGATCCTCCAAAGCGATGGGAGCGCGGAAGCGAGTTGTAGTTCTGAGTTTTGTTGCTGAGTTGCGGTTCTGAAGCAGAGAGTAAAGAGCGGGATCTCGTCGTGGTGATGTTCTCGTCATCGGAGTGACCGTGGGACTTGTGATGGGCTTTCTCCATGACGTGGGAGCCGATCTTACGCATGGGTTTGGTTTTATGCTTAAAGCGCTTCCAAAGGCCAGGTCGTTTCTTCTTCTTGCCATGGGGATACTGCGGTGTAGAGGTGGAGAGTGGCTCGTCGCCCTCTGTGGCAATGAGGTGGTCAGCATGGTCAGTATCGTCCTCTCCGTACTGATCTTCTGAATCACTGTCCATGGTCTTGGATTTACGGGATGAGCCTGTCAATGAGAAAGGATTGAAACCTTTGCAAAATTAGTTGAATTACTTCAATGTATCTCTTACAAATGTAATTGGATAAAGATATCATTGTATGATGGTACATGTAATAGTTAAGAGAGAAAACCTTTCTTGGCCATGCAAATTATTAAGAGAATAAGAGTTACAATCTATTTCATCTCCTCAACTAATAGTAACTTACTTCTTATATGTTAAAAAAAGATGTGTTTATTGTAGCAATAATGGAGAAACAATAGATTGTGATAACTGATTGTGTTTAAGTTGATTTTTATGTGACAGGGCCCCTGTGCCCCTGTGAATAATTTTTCATTGTAAACCATTCAGAACAGAACACAGAGCAGCTCAAAGCGTGGTGCTGTATGTAAAGTGTATATTGCACTGTCTTGCACTGTTATGTCTACGATCAAGACAATGAGAGCTGCATTATTACGATATTACGTCTGCATGAACACTTTGATGACCTAATACATATTAATCATGCATGGGATTTATGAATGGGATGATTGTCTCATCATCAAAAGCATACCTGTGCATGTACACCTACATTTGATATTATTGGTTCACAAATCTTTTTTTACTTCAAGGACCACCACAAATGATTCAGACTACGTAAGATCCAAAGTTTCTCAAAGGTATGGCTGGGGTTATGATGCAAATGACTACAGACAATGAGCCGGACAATGTCGGTCTTCTGAGTCTTCTTCTAGCCACTTTCCAGAGGCTTCGCTAGACCGACTGCCTAAGAGCCTGATATTTCTTTGTTTTGTCAGTCTCATGGGCCATCTCTCGCGTCCGGGATGATCCCATGCAAAATGATGGAGAGCAAATCAAAAGCTCCAACAATTTATATAAATAACGATTCAATGCAAGAAACCTACAGCGGTATGAAATAATTTGCCTTGGAATAAACGTGTATGGGGGGAATCATCACCTGCGATGTAAGGAATACCATGGCAACGAGACTGAAAGTGTGAAACAGTGCAGTGCTACCCATATTGAGATGCATGTATGTATGCCAAATAAATGGAAGAATGAACCAACACAGAGAGTGATGTAGTACCTACATGTAAGAATGGTTGGAGTGATGTCATACATCAGATCAGACAGTGCAGTAGAAAGTCAGAACCAAATAACCATCTTCAATAAATAGTTGTCTGAAGGTTTCTACAATATGTATTGCTGTCTTAGAGTACAAATTTATTTGTCGACATGTCTGGTCAAACATTTGGCTGACGGCAAGACCTGTCGATAAAATGATGATCGGTAAATTTTAGCATTGATATCAACGTTCATACAGTCATACACCGGATATAAAAGCCATAGACCGCCAATTATCTAGGGGTCCAATGTCCCGGTTATGTTCATAAAAAGGAATGAATAACTGTTGACAGATAACATCACCAAACAGACCATAAAGATACTTATTTATGTCAAGTGATACTTTGCTTCGGAACTGGTCCCTTTATAAATCCAAGAAATGCCACAATCATGGCACAAGTTTTATAACACAATTATCAACGGCCGTTGTTTTCTCTATAATATCATCAAATAGAGATATATACATCTCATCCACTCAGTATCAATGTTCAATTTACAGATCTTAGACACCAAACCTTGGTTCAAGTCTAATTTTGATTACCGGTACTCTAAGAGAATGAATTAATTCTTTGCCAGACTTCTCAATTCTACAAAGACAAAGGCCAGTCAAATATATACTTATCAACATAGGTCTCAGTCACACCAATGCAATCCTTCAATGAAAAGAACTTTTTTCAAAAACGACAACAGAAACCTGAAAACCTAAATATATTTCAATTATTTATAAGGGTACAGAGTACAGTCATAGACTGTTCAGTACACATCTGTCACAATTAATTTGACACTTATATGAATTGAACTGTGAGAGCCACCTGTGCTCATCCAGAGCTCCAACTGAGAAAGCTTCAATTGATTACGGTAATAGAGTTAAAGTGGAATATGGCTAGTGTAACTGTAGGGAGTGAATTTGAAATGTGATACTGATGATGAATTATTTCTGATAGTGGAATAAGACTGGGTGATTCCACGTTATGACATTTGAAAGCTACATATAGCTCATTAAGTGATTCACTTTGTGAAAGCTTGTCTTATTTTTCATTGGCACTACTGAAACATACACTGATTTGTATTTTTATCAACGATTATTTTTAGTGATTTTTTAATAAAAATCTTCAAGTGAAAGTTTTTTTTTTTAAGCGCAATGTAAGAAGTACACTTACACTATACGGAATTTCCAGTACAATATATAGGAAACTTTCTTTGATATAATTATTTCATCTTAAAATATGATTTACATTTGACATGACTATTGATTATTATAGGCAGGAAACTATTCTTAACATATCTCCATATACTACCCAACTCGGGGCTATAAGCAATTACATGGTTCGCATATTTCTGACATCTAGGTTATTTGATTAATCACCATGGAGAATTGCTCTCTGCATCTTACATGAAGTTTACTCAGAAAGTCTTGTCCATTTGGTCACTAATTTGATTATCCATGCGATGTCTCTTATAAATCAAATCACACATCTTCTCAACAGTGATTTTTTTTCTCTTGAGATATAAGAGAGAATATCTAATATCTAATACAAAATCTTAAAGGAGAAGAAGAAAATCTGTTTCAAGCAACATTCATTAAAAAAAATGGAGACTGAGCAAATAAATACTGATTGATAATAAAAACCATCTTCAATGCTCTGTCACTTCATATTTGGAAAGCATCTTTCAAAAGACTTATGGGACTGGAAAGATTAATTCCATTAACAGCAAACAGGAAACAAAACCATATAATGAAAAGAAAGTACTTTTGTAGAGAGATACCTGAGATGAAATATGAGAACCATCATACTGCATAATAGATACATCATTTGTAAACCGAGGAGTTACAGGATTAAGCTACCAAGAAGTAATGTTTTCAGAATGAGTGCACTTCCTACGTTATTGTAACCAAAACCAGCGTTTTAGAATTCATGGCCATGAGAAAGATCTCATGAATCAAGCAAACTGCAGCAATACAATGAAAAGTCTGAAAGTGTAGCAATAACACTTTCATTTTGTAATCTGAGTGTGGCAAAAATATGAGCTATTATAAATACTTTTCATGAACTCCAGCAAAATGTACAATAATCATTATCAGTAACAGTTCTAGAAGGAAGGGGGGGGGGGGCTTGCAGGCTTGTCTGATAATTTTACTGAAATCCTTGTTTTCTTTTTTTTTTCCTCTTCAATTCAATTCAATTTTACTTCATTCAGTTAAAAAGACAACATTGGATGTGACAATCAGATATATAACATAAAATACACATTAAGAACATTAAGGACAAGGACATAAAATAAACTGAATAGCTTGCAGCCTGAAAAGGAAACATAATCCTTAAATACAGGTTGACCTTTTTTTGATAGGTTCCTCACATTCTACTTAATCTATTATATGAATTGAGAATCATTGAGATGTGCTCATTTATACTACAATTGTATAATTGTATATTTTATATGTATGTCTATATTTTCTGTAAAATGTGGAACAAATAAAAACTTGAAAATAATAAAAAATAAATAAAAAATGCATTTGTGTACAACACAATCAACTGAGTACTAAGAAAGCCTCATCACTTCATCAGTGTGGTAACGCAGTGTACATACAACATACAGCTTTCATTCATCACTTTTGACACAACAGAATATCTCATTTAGTTGATGGAAAGTCAATGTGCATGCCTTGTATTCATTGCAGCTGTAGAAGCAAAGGTCTGGTCTCCGAGAGTAACCCAATATTGGCGGTACCTGTCCATACAATGTGCAGGTGAATAGATGCAGGGCTGTTATCACACATGAATGCCTCCTCTCTGTAACACTCCAAAGGTTGTCATGCAAATGGTGGACTCTACTCTTAAGCCCTTGACTACTGGATTCTCTACTTCCCATAGGCTTAATACAGGAATAACCTGGTTCTAGTAGGCGATGGGTTAATCATCCTTCTCCCAATCCTGGTATATTAATCCCGGACACTGACAGAATATGAGCAAGGGGAAAAAATATTTGATTTGAATTTTACTGAAATTGGATTATATTTTTCTAGTATTTTTATGAATTCATTTATATCATGAGAAATGAATGATAAGAATATCATCTGTTCGGAACCAGAAGGGCAGTAATTCACATAATTTAACACAGAGATACACCCTTCTGGCTCTGAACAGAATATAAAGACCTTCATATATTAGACCATATAGTGATTGTGTTATATTAGGCCTGTCCTCATTAGCTCGAGATGGCCAAATACCCCGCTATTTCTGATTCGTGAAATTAATTTGGCAGGTGAAAACTCTGGAAATATTCAAAAGATATCTTGAGCTAGTTTGTAAAATAGCTTGGTATTTGTCGAGCTCAAGCTCTCGTTTGGAGCTGATGAAGACACGATTTGTAACTTCGGGCTAACTTCCCGAATCAGAAATAGCAGGCTATTTGGCCAACTCGAGCTGATGAGGACAGGCTTACTGTCTGCTGAGAGCCAGAAGGGTGTTAACATATACTTTAACAAATATGCTCTTTACTATTCATTACAGAACTTTGCCCCTCTGTGCTATATTGGACAATGATAAAACACAAGCCAGAATACAAATGTTGGCTTTAATGTTAAAATGATCTTTATTTGTCATGTCAACATCCACTCACTTACAGGTTTGGGCAAGTAAACATTCAGGAACAAACACAGTAATGTTCAAACCTCACATGCTTATTGGAATTAGACTATCTGGAAAATACAATGCACAATGTAAGTGTAAAAAAAATCTACTGATAAATAGTACATTGTGATCATTTTCCATGATAACATATATCAACCAGTGCGCAACTTTTCATATTGTTTAAATATTTTTGTATTAATGAGTACACTACAAATAGACAAAAAGAAGCTCAGTTTTGTTAGAAACGTTCATGAAACATGATCCAAGAGCAATATTTGAAAAGCTTTGAGAAACTATAGTACAGGAGATGGATGAATTAAGGGGCAATACTAGGAAAAAGAAACAAAATTAACTTAAAAAACTTATACATGTATACCTAAATATATCAAGTGATATATGATATGTATCTACTGAATAAGAACTACCAAACAGAAACTACCAGGTTTAAATTCACAATACAATAACAATTCTACTATTGTACTGTTCAGATAAAAAGGACCAACACTTTGGGAACACAGTAAGAGACTAGTGTTTCAGGAATTGGTTATTATAATGAAACAGTGTTAGGAAAGCCTCAGAAGATTCTTGAACGACAAGATATAGATGGCCTTGTAGGACCATGGAGCGTAGTAGGTCCGTGGTATGATCATACCAAGAGCCATCTGCTCCCGCTAGCTTTCCTTTCCGAACCAACATGAATTAGACACATTACCTGGCAACCTATTCCACCATCTCCGGCCATGGTCTGCTGAAAAGTACTTGACCATGGTATTGACCAATGCAATAAGCTGAACACACTAACAATCCAAACAAACAAGTGTCCAATTCCACACTTCAGGCTCAAGGGATACAATCCTGATCCATTAGTCCCATCAATAACATTTCATGTTTGTCCATCTGGATCTATACAACATCTCTCACATCCTCTACGGTATTAATAATCAACCAAACGTCGAGTCACATTGTCCGTCGTTGCACGCATCTTGGAATGCCAGCAGGAAGTACCATTGACGAAAGGCCTCCCGCCGCCGCCGTCAGAGGCGGGGTATTTATAGCCATGACAACCAACCGGCTGAAGATTCTTTGGTAGTAATTGGTGGAGGAGAATAATGAATATTTCATGGAGAAATATAATGAAGAGTAATACACAGAGATATATATGGTAATGAATCTGAAAGTGGGGAGGGATAATGGCAATAGTAGAAACTGGTTTAAATTGGTTTAATGGCCTAGGATATATGGATAATCATCATTATGTGATTAGAGTAATTGGCTTTGATGGCATGCGTATGGGTAGAAAGACGACACTTAATAGCGGTCGAGCACGTGCTGTACATGTAGAACCTTTCAGGTAATTATTGGTATTTGTGTCACAAAGTCATCAAGCTTTTCCATTCCCTAATTGCTTGACCTGTTATAATGATAGCATTATAAAATGTACATGGTGAAAATATAGCTAGAGTATAATAATTTGTAAATATATTGATGAAATTTCACTCTCTACAGAAGAAGATCGGCTGAGAAAATGTACACTCATTACAGTAATGGCATTTAATAAATTTTCAATGACAGACTATGACATTGTAATTTCCCTCTCATTATTGTCAAAACCCATCATCGCTGATAAATTGGTCATTTAAAAACAGCAGCAAACAGTGTACGGATGGGGGACTTATTCTACTCATTACCATCATACTCAATATCATCATCATAATTACCCTAATCTTTACTGATCCGTATTACCGATAGGATGATAACCACCGTCCCCATGACCAACATCATCACTTTCCTATCCTTCATCATCGTCATTATCAATATTGTCTTCATCATCATCATCATCCTTACTACCACCATTACTACCCCCACCATCATCACTATAATATTAACAATTACCAATACCATTACCACCACCACTTCCATCATCATCATCCTCATAGCCATCATCATTATAACCACATCATTCATCATATATGTCATCATCGTCATTGTCATCGTCATCATCATCACTATTCATCATCATCATCATCATCATTATTCAACATCATCATCATCATTTTTCATCATCATCATCATCATTATTCTTCTTCTTCATCATCATTTTTCATTATCATCATCAATTTCATCATCATCATCATCATCATCATCATCATCATCATCATCATCATCATCATCATCATCATCATCATCATCATCTTCATCATTGAGGCTCATTGCAATGAACATTACAATTCATCACCAGCAATGCAGAGTAAAATCATCAACATCACTGACAATTAACAATTCATTACATCAGCAATCATTATCACCACAACAACTACCATCGACTTCACTATAACCACATCATTAATGCAGGCACCATCATCAATTGTATCCCAATCATTATCCATAACGATGTGTGAGCATTGATGTGGAGAAGAGTTTCATGCCTCAGCCTCCAAGGGTTGAATCATCCGGTTACTATGACAACAGAACACACAGACCACAAGAACCACTAACGCTAATGCAGAGATGCCCCTGCTCCTGACAAATGAGCCTGATCTTTGATCTTCTCTCTTCCAATCTTTCTCTTGAGTCTGTTTGTCTTCCAATCTACCATTACTCCTCCTAGCACAGGCCAGTGAGGCAGCTCTTCAAACTTGATCAATGTCACTTTTCAAATGTATGCTACGGTCTTGAACCTTTGCCATAGCAAATATTAAAATGTAGAGGTTTTAAATATCACAAATTCACAATCTCAGTCTAGAATATCAGGACCAGTACATCTGAATATAACACGTATAATGAAATGTGCGACATGGGTGGAAATAGCAAAAATTAAAATAATCATGTACGTAATAAATATTTATAATTACCAATCCTTATCCATAACAAGGAAAACAATACATGAAGCCTACAATTAACCATCCATTATTGCAGTTAAGCTGTTAAAAATTGTGTGTAGTTTCGATAGTTTCAGGTATCAAACAGTTTCTAGTTCGGACAGATGGGGGGGGGGGGGGGTAGGGAGGGGTAGATGGTGGGGTAAAGATCTACTTTCTCCTGTCAGCACTGATCATGTTTCATTCTCAATCAGACATATATCACAGCCTATGTAGGCCATCCATCTCACACTCAGAAAACACTCTGTCATTGACCTTGTATAGGACCCCTGTTACACATACGTCTGAAAGTGGACTGAGGCCGGCCCCGGAGTCGGCTCGACGTATGTGTAACACCAACTTTTTTCGAAAAGCCGGACTGAGGCCAGGTGGACTCAGTCCACCTCGGGATGTGGTTTGAGGCCGGCCTCAGTCCCGCAATCGGTATGTGTAACACCAAAAGTGGACTCGGGCCGGCTTATAAGCGGAAGTGACGTAACCTGTATTCTTTGTTTTTATCATTCTATCACTCTCTCTTTCTGTCTTTCCTTATGTTATTCTTTGTTTTTATCATTCTATCACTTTCTCTTTCTGTCTTTCCTTATGTGAAATGTTTTTATCATTCTATCCTTTTTTCTTTCTGTCTTTCCTTATGTTATTCTTTGTTTTTATCATTCTATCGCTTTCTCTTTCTGTCTTTCCTTATGTTATTCTTTGTTTCTTCCTTCTATAACCTTCTCTTTCTGTCTTTCCTTATGTTATTCTTTGTGTTTATCATTCTATCACTTTCTCTTTCTGTCTTTCCTTATGTTATTCTTTGTTTCTTCCTTCTATAACCTTCTCTTTCTGTCTTTCCTTATGTTATTCTTTGTGTTTATCATTCTATCACTTTCTCTTTCTGTCTTTCCTTATGTTATTCTTTGTTTCTTCCTTCTTTCATCTTCTCTTATGTTATTCTTTGTTTTTATCATTCTATCACTCTCTTTTTCTGTCTTTCCTTATCTTTTTCTTTGTTTTTATCATTCTATCACTTTCTCTTTCTGTCTTTCCTTATGTTATTCTTTGTTTCTCCCTTCTATTACCTTCTCTTATGTTATTCTTTGTTTTTATCATTCTATCACTTTCTCTTTCTGTCTTTCTGGAGTCCGCCCCAACATCAGCTCGTGAAAAGGCGACGTGAGGCCGGCCTATGTGTAGACGCAAAATTGCGGGCCCGAGATCATGTGTAACAGGGGTTTGATGATCTCGAGGCGGCTTCAAATTGCCGGTGTGAGGCCGCCTTCGGGGCCCGCTTTAAAAGCCGACGCATGTGTAACAGGGGTCTAGGATTGATTGATTTCATGGAAGTAGTCTACGGTACATACTGAACTATGTTGCAAACAAAAACTCTTTCCATAATCTACTATTTACCATAAAGACCTAGTAACAAATCTTAGGACTATATTGTAGCTTCACCAGAACTTGAAATATGCATAGTAGTACAGTATACTGTACAGGTGACTTTTGCTTTATGAACACTTACATGTATCATGAGGTAGACTCAACATTAACAAGTGCCGAGGACACATGGCCGCCTAAAACCCATGTCTGGACCCCCCCCCCCCCCCCTTGATATTTTTCTATACGGCTTATGTGTACAGGCTGTGAAAAGTTCAATCTGAACCCATTTCCAAAAAGCTAGTGTGGAGCCCTGCAGTATTATAATGGGCAAGTGGCCTCAATTGGCCTTATGTGCTCAGTTACAATTTTAGCTTTATAGAGTCTGCAAGTTCAGACTACAATAGAATTCATTTCACAGTCCATGATATTTGTATTGTTTCTTTAACCTGCATTTTTTATTTACACTTCTGTTAAATTTCACACAAAACAGAAAAGAGAAATACAGAGTACCGGTATACACTTTACGAAAGCAGGTATACACTTTACAAAAGCAGGTGTAACTTGATCAATTTTTTTCTCCTGATATTCCTCTTTTTAAACATTGTGTAAATCAATAGAACTGCAAATAAATATCCTTTTTTTGTGCATGCCAATTATACAATCCAGGGTACAGACTCATTCATTCAAATCCTGCTGGTTCCAAGATTTTTTCTGACTTGTTTTCGATCACAGATTGAGCACGCAATCTTTATTTACTGGGTGTAAGCCAAAAATGTATTAAAGCTACATGTAGACTCAAATTAGTTTTATGGTATTCTACATTTGCACATCGTTCTTATGAATGCATGTACTCAAAAACCAGACACTGAAACTGAATATTTCAACTGGGTTTTAAGTATTAAATTATTGACAAGTAG
Source organism: Strongylocentrotus purpuratus (assembly GCF_000002235.5). Lineage (NCBI taxonomy): Eukaryota > Metazoa > Echinodermata > Echinoidea > Camarodonta > Strongylocentrotidae > Strongylocentrotus > Strongylocentrotus purpuratus. The sequence continues at coordinate 1,145,213 of NW_022145615.1, read as the reverse complement.
GAAGTCATTTACTTCTTTCGTCCTTTACTCTCCTTTTCCCCTATGAAAGGCTTTTTAACAGGTGCAATAAATCATTTATGAATTCTTTGTTCACTTTTTGAACAAGATGGTTATCCATCAATCTGCTCACAATACCCTTACCACAAGAACATAACTCATCATCTATAATCGCATTGTTAAGCAAATACCTACAGGTGTAAAGCAATCAAATTACATGTTATTATTATTATTATTATTTATTAGGCCAATCATAAAAGCACAATACAATGACATTTTGACAGATCATGCAATACATAAACAATACAAGAGGAAAAGGGAGGGAGCAAGGTGTGGGACAGGGCTCACAAAAGTGAAATTCAACACTAATAACTCTTGTGTTATTGTATATATTCTAGTCTTTAATAAACATATTATGAACCATTATCACACTGAACTCTGGGTCAACAACAATTCAACTGTTCTGCTTCATTATTCTTTCTATTGATCCAAAACTAGTACAATTTTTTTCCCTTTCCTTATCCATTTTAAAAATAACAATTCCTTGATTTTTCACCAGGAGTAAGAAACTTTCTCACACATCTGCTTCAAGTCATAGCAAATTCAACAACCCAATGTTTCAAAATTATGCAGACGACGTGCACCGAATCCTACCCCTAAATAAAATGGCAATGGTGCGCCTGCTACGCTATAGCAAACTTTTCTTCCTAGTAAGTAGCACTACATGTACATAAAAAAGTTTGTGTAGGGCCAAAGTATATTATACACATGAGAAGTGAAGAGAAACAAAACAAAACAAAAATCTTTACAATGTTTGACTACATCAATGTTTAAAATCTCTTGACACATGTCAACAATAAATCTAAATGACAGAGTTTCAATATTTACTTTGCTTAGATTCCTGATAACAAAAGAATTTTGTGTTAATTAGTCATTATACTTGTCACCGGTGGGTTGGCCGCATATAACAACAAAGCCTTGTTCAAATACATGTAATGTACATGTACATGTATGCTGCAGTAAACTGACACAGTTTTTTAAGGGTTTTCACACCTACATGTAAGCATATTGTACTTCACATTTGTATCTTACAACACACAGTTAATTGATGAATGCCTTTTTTTGTTTTAATCTACAAAAAAAACCTGTGGTTTACCAATGTACTGAACTGCCGCCCCCCCCCCCCCAAAAAAGCCTCATTTTTAAAAATGAGTATGAGCATGATTAACGGCTCGCAACAAAGGTCCTTGGTGTATTCATTATATACCTGTAGCTCTGTGTTGTAAGATAGAGAAAGGTGCAGTAATCATTACGTCATCATTTTTTTTAAAGCAGCGGTTTACCTTGGTCACATCTGTACTGTAAGCCTCTATTAAACTCTTAAAAAAGAATTAATGAACATAGAAAATGTATGGTGCACATCGATCCGTGGTATTGAATCCTTTTATTAATATAGGTGTCATTATCAAAGAGATGGAACCAGCCATACAGCTCAGGGAGGCTAGTATACTAGGATCTCCTGCAACTCTACCATCTGTTCTACAACTTGTATCAACTTACATGTAAAAGTGACGATACTTTCTATCTCATACTCTCATATGACACAATTGGGGTTTAGGTCTAAATAGTCTCCATGGTCTACATTTTTCCATGTATGCATACATGTACTTGACCTTGATCCTTTGCCCAGTCAGCCAGTAGTCTGCAGGCACAAACCCTTGTCAGTTAGTAGAAGTGTGTACTGTAGTTAAGTGGTTTAAGCACTTGACTTGAAATTCAAAGGTTTTCGTTCGATCCCCGACATGGCACTAATGTCCTTTGGTAAGGTATTTATCTATGTTTGTCACTTAATACCCTTGAGAGAAAGGGGGACCCGGTAGGATGACGAAAGCAATAGTGTTAGTAATTGCCTATGCCCTCACGGTGACCATACATGGTAAGAATACTCCCCAGGGAGTGGAGATGGTGCACATCGTGCGTGAATGAATCCGATGACCGGGATAATGATATCTGAAAAACGCTTAGAGATGATGTTCCCTATTTAGCACTATATAAATCCAGACTATTATTATTATTACTATTATTATTATTATTATTGTGAATAACAATGTCTGCAACATGAGACTACAGTGGGCTCTGTACTTGAGCTACTCCAGATAAGGATGCAGCCACAAACTGACAGATCTAGGCTCTGCTCAAGGCTTTAGGAATTATGGTAATGTGTCAAATAAGACTAAGAGTCTGTGTCTACAGACAAGTCGGCCCGCTAGGATCAACTTCAAAGTAATGCATACTCTGTTCAATCTCAAGTTCTGAGATTATCTAGATTATAAAGGAGCCAGTAGCCAGTATGGAACTCTTTGAGATTATTTCAAGAAGAAAAACAAATATTAAACTGGGGAATTTTGTGTTTTTTCTTCTGGTTTCAAACAGAATTCTTTCTGATTTTTATAACATCACTGTCTGTCAACATCATTGAAAACATAAATGTATCAATATAAGCATGAATCTCTCCAGTAATCTTGCTTGTAAAATGTAAATGCAAAGAAGAACATAGAATCCAAACATATTTCAGACTTATAAGCCTAAGGGAAGGGGTGTTGCCAAGTTACCCCTACACTATGTACAGTATACACTACACACCGATATACATGTATATCTTGTCACTGTAAAGTTGGATTATGGATAGTATGACATAAATGGGCATTTTATATTTCTTCTCAGCAAATTTGCTCTGTGGTTGATTTCTGACACTACTCAGAAATTCCTACATCAACCATGGCCCCAGCACTAACCTCAACCCCATCCAGCAACCTAACCCCAAACCCAATAGCAACCGAAACCTACCCTGAACCATATCTCTCATGAAGTACAGCCAGGAGCAATGTTATGGATGAGACCTCAAATTCCTTCATGTCGAATTTGAAAACCTTGTCACCTTGCTACCCTTTAAAATTCCTTGCCAAATAAAGTGAAAGGGGGGAATTCACATACTTTTGCTTTTTCTTTTTAAATCTATCCATAACTCTAAAATATGTACCCTTCAAAATAATTCCACATACATGTTTCACACACTAAAAAGGGGTTTCATCACAACCTAAAATATTTGATGCCAAGGTTATTCACGATGCTATATTTGCAAACAAACATTTTTAAATTGAGTGGGGCATCCCCCTTCCCCACCCCCACCCCCCCCCCCCCCCCCCGACACCAACTTCAATAAACAAATGCAATTTTTGTATTCCCCTCCGAACAGTGTTCAAATGTAGGTCTATATCAGATCCACTACAACACATAATTAGCTCATTAAATAATTATCATTACTGGTATCTGCCTGATATACTTTCCTCCCTCTGCGTGGCACATTGCCAAATCTAGTAAGTGCATGAAATATTTTCTTTAACTTAAATCCAAAGCAGTGCAATACATGTACGTGTACCAGTTATACAAAAAAATAGTCTATTTGTGTGTACATGTATGGATGCTCCCGAGTTTCAAGTAGCAGTTACATGTATACTAACAAAATATATGGTAGGCTGTTACAAATTTTTCTTCTTCTCAAAGTTGAGTAGCAGGCACTTGAGAAGTGAAAAGTACCGGTATCAAAATTCAGAGTCATGGTCTATACTGTATTTACTCTGCCTTTTCTTTTGTTATTGTGTAGCTCCTGTAAGAATGGAAGAATGGAAGAATTTCATGAATTGTAAGGAAACATCTTTTTGAAATGTGTCCGAATCTGCAAGAAGAATCGGACACATTCATTTCCATTATCCCGTTATGACAGTAAGCCTTACTATCTATTCCTGTACATAAATCATTTCATGCTCCCTCAGAAAAAAAATATGGAGGCAGGCAGCTGAAAAGAGTAGCATAATCTCATTTAATGCACACAAGCTGTATCTGATTTCATTTCACACTCCATGGTGTTGAGTGATGCCCACAGGGGATAATGACATCATGCTACTTACAGTGTACATTCATGAATAATTTATTGTGGTACATGAATACATCTTTAATATAGCTGATACACAACATGACTGGTTATTAAAGGTCTCAAACATGTTCATTTCTGTCTATCGGACTATCTCAAAAGGAACTTTTAATTCTGGGGTCTACCGGGTATATCATTCAAGCAATCAAGCACAAACAAGGTGCTGTACATAATATATTCCATTTTATTACTGTAAACCACTAGAGGCTAAGCAAAGAAACAGCCCCCCCCCCCCCCCTCTCCCCCCCCAAAAAAAAAAAAAAAATTGTGACCCCTTTAATAAGGAAAAAAAGAGTAAGTTTGCACAAACTCAAAGATAAACTTGTACAACACAAACTACACATACAGGTACAGCATTTAGTGTATGACATGCGATTACATGTAAGGTCAGAGCAAAAGAAAATGTTTTAAAACTTACATAAAACTGACATCTTTGCCCTCAACCTCTGATCAATAACCCAAATTCAGGAACAATGTTGAGCAAACCAAGGAATTTCTCCTTAGGCTTTAATAGCAAAACTCTTTGTATTTTGAATTCTATTGCACTTCAAGTTCAAGTATAAAAGCACAATATGTACGCAGACATTGGAACAGGTTGTCTGTTGTTAGAGGATTTACCTCGGCTTTTCTCCCTTTTCCCCCAGGCATACATGTAGGTGCATCCTAGTTTTGAATGAATCACCGATCTTGTATACGTGAAAATTGCGACGATGAATCACCAAGCGTAAACTCTTTAGGCTCTATTGACAGGAACAAGACAATTTGTATGGTGCATGGATCATGTACTTGACAACTGAAACCTGGAGGGCCAGTAAATTTTGAAAAAAACACTCTAAACCGTTTGTAGAATGTAAGCATGGACCTAATTTTTAATAGGTCCATGATGTGAGTAAACAATCATTAAGTTTGTTTGGTTTACAGGTACAAGGCACACCTCTGTTCAGACAGTTCACACAACCGGCAAAGTCAATTAGCAAAGTCAACATCACCTGTTATAGGCATTGCCGCATTGAAATTATGGAAATATCCTTGCAAATCAACCTTCATACCATATGTTTCCAATAGTTGCCAATCCTGATATTTTCATGCTGAATTGATTTCCTCATTTTAGTAACTTCTCTCTGTGGTGGTAAATTCTTATGAAAATTGTAATTTTCTGTTAATTCACACCTGAACGAAGCTGTGGAATTTAGTCTATACTTGTTGGAAAATACTTGTTTACTAAACTGTACATTAGTCACAACAGAAATCAATATTTGATCTTCTTAAATTGTACATTTCACAAAATCAATTTTGCAAAAAGACTAATATAAAATCCATGTTGAGTCACATGATGATTTTTTATTAATCAGAGATTTAAAATCAATGTATTTTATCTCATTCCTCAAACCAAGTCCAATAAGCCAACATACAGTGTACTTTTCTGTAAGTTGTCAACCTTGGAAACAATAGTACAGTAGTTCAACATACAAAGAACATCAAATCCTTCATCACTATACATTAATGTTTTTTTAAAGAGATGTGGAGCTGAAAATCTGACAAAATTCTGTCTAGTGTCAGCTTGATCAGGAGGAGGTATCTTGCAGTCATCAAAAGTAATCCTGCAGCCTCGAACAGTTTGGAGGCAAAACCCTTGTATCTGAAAAAGTTTGAAAAAGGTCTACCATGCCTCTATACGGCCTGTACTGTAACTGCTCCTTACATAGCCAGAGACTGACAGAGCAAGGCTCAGCTCAATGCTTTATGGAATTGTGCTGAAGTATGAGATTAGGGTCTGTGCTGGAAGACTACCTCAAGGCTCAAACATGTGCAAACACTTCTGTTTGAGTAAAAAACTTTTTTTGGTGGTCCATTGAATATGTCACTGCTAAATTTAGAAGGCATGCAGCCTTTTCACACACAGCTAAAATTCTATAAACATGATTAGTATAAACGTGTTTGAAACATGTTTAAACTAATCATGAGCCTTTCACACACAGAAATTTCGTTGCGATCGTTAATCGTTTCAAGATTAACTACTGCTCGTAAAATGCGCAGTAGTGCCATTGCACATTGAAGGTCAGGTCATATCAAACAGAGCGGTCGCTCCATCCAGTTTAAACACGTTTAAACACGAAAAACCTTTCACACACAAAATGTCAAGCTCTTTAGATACGAACTTCGTATCGGCAGCCTGCTTTTAGGGGCGTATGCATCGCGACTTCGTACCTATCCCAACATCGTATAAATGATGTTCACACTGGGAAAAATTTTCTATAAACATGTTTAAAACTGTTGAGTGATTCTAATCATCTCTGGAAACGATGAATTTTAGCTGTGTGTGAAAAGGCTGATGGTCGTGGTTTCCACTCTTCTAGTTCTATAAATATACCTGATGCAGTTACAACTTACAATTCACATTTATCATGATTCATGACGATTGGTATTTTTTAATTAAAACTGATGAATTGTTAAAATGGACATGTTGTAAGTTGAAACGATTAAATATACATGAACAACTGCAAATTAAAGAACCTGCCGGCAAAGAGACACAAAATAGATCATTGCACTTTATTCAGGTTTTTTAGAATTGTCCTTCAATGCTGAACATGGAGGATATGATCATACTTCCTGCATGTGCTGGTCATTGATTCACTTAAAAACAAAACAACAACAAAAACACCACCACCCCCAAAACCCACTCACAATCTATACCAGGGTTTTAAAAAGTACAATACCATTCATTTGTTAATCTCCTTGTTATGTAAGTGGGATCCTCTCAAGCTGAGGTCAGCTTTTAAGAGTGTATTGTGAGACTGTACATGTATAGGCCTGCATTCCTGTAGTATAGCTGAACTTCGGGGGGGGGGGGGGGTACTCACATGTTAAGCCATACGGGGTGTGCCGCTTTATTGCGTCACTTTTTCACCCAAAATCCCTAAACATGGGTCCCATTTTTAACAAAAATATCCTTAACGTGGGTTCAAAATTTTAAAAAATGGGCTTTACTTCAAGAGAAATCCCCCAAAATGACCCATAAAAATGGGTAGGGGTTTCAAAGCTTGAGCGGCACACCCCCGTCCGAACTGCATCTGATTCCCCCCCCCCCCCAACAGATTTGTTTATCTGCTTGTAACTTACACAGGGTTGCTGAATACCTGAGCCTGTACAGGTAACTGTTACATAATCATTAGTACTATATCCTCTTAGCACAAGTTCTATATTGTACTTTATTGTATGGGTCTAGAAGAATAAACACTTAACCCATTGATTACTGCATACTGTCATTCCCATAGGCTTTATACAGGGACCAGCCATTCCCTGTAGGTGATGGGTTAAGAAAAAATAAGTAGCAGAAAAGGGCATACCATGAAGCAGTTATGGCTTCTCTCACATGAGACATTTCATGCAAATGTTTCACTGTTGGCTCGTTTGATATCATGTTTACATTATGGGAGCTCTTTCTCTTATCAGACCTCCTTTTCTGACAAATTTCCAGGGGGATTTTTTAGCTTTACAGAGCTTTCCAGAGCTACATGTATTTACATATCTTTCTGCTACCATGAATTTTTTGTTCAGTTGGTCATTTTAATTTAAAAATGATATATGATACATTATTTGTGATGCAATCATGGTGCATTCATACTGCTTTTATCGCTAACCCTAACAACTGACAAAAAGTCTTATATAGTAGGGTACTTAAAGGGAAAGTCCACCCTGAAATTAAGTTAGTTTTAATAGGAGTAGAAAAATGAGAGAAACAAGTCAGTGAAAGTTTGAGCAAATTCCGATTAAAAATAAGGAAGTTAGGATTTTTTAAGTTGTGATCAATCAAACACAAATTGGCAACTCTATGACGTATCATGCGAGCTCAACTTCCATTTGCTCAGTATTAAAAAAATCTAAAATTTTCATTTTCCCTCAAGAAAAATTTCAACCATACATGCACCCTAAATATAATAATTGCAAATATGTTTCTATACTCCCCCTGCAAGGAACAAATATATATTCCGTCATCAATAACGAAGAAAACATGATTTTATGGAATATTATGCACAAAGCAAATGAAGGAGAGCTCGTATGATAAGTCACAGAGTTGCCAATTTGTATTTGATTGATCACAACTTCAATAATTCATAACTTTCTTATTTTCATTCAGAATTTGCTCAAACTTTCACTCACCTGATTTTCTTATTATTCTGCCTCTATCGAAACAAACTTATTTTGGGGGTGGACTTTCCCTTTAACGCTGATAATAGACCCTAGTTCTAGACATCATTCAACCTGACATTAATTCCCACTACAGGAAGTCTAGCTCCCTGGCAATATGCCATTCAATGCAAGACACCGTTAGAAACCTGCAGTGTGAGTGTACCCTCATAATAAACCTGTTTGGAAATAACATAGTACAAATGACCACTTATATTTTCACAATTCTCTTAAATACGCTGATTGCTGAAGTCCCAATTTGTGCATTCTGGAATATCTATTGCCAAATTAATGGAAGTGCTACATAAAGACCATCTATTTGTTTTTAATCTTGAAAAGAATAATTCTACCTGTGTATCATAGAATTTACTGCTAGCGCATAAATGACTAATTATTAATGTACATAACTCTATTTACATGTTTCCAGTGTTTGTCTTGATGGGTTTTACAGTTTTGTACGAATGACCTTTATCTGCCCATGCAGATAGAATTATGAACTGGCTTTACATATTCTACTGTTCTTCATTTCTTCCAGTGTAAGTGCCGTTTCAAGGTGATGAAGATAAACGCAACGCAAGAGAATGTAATCTGGTGTCATGTTCTTTGATGGATGGTTAATCCAGATGTATGATATTATGTTTTTCTATTAGAAATCAATCAAATACTCATCAAGCCACAAAATATCATAGCAGGCATGACCATGCAGCTGTATTGACAATTACAAGGACTGTCGTCTTGAGAATATGAACGTAGGCCTACATTTTACTGGTACTTCCACTTTATTTACCCAATAACAAATTACACAAATATTTTAAAAGTAAGCCTTCATTTTTCCAAAGAATTATAAAAACATTCTCACTAGACTTTATTTCACGGTTCCATATTTTTTGTTAATATTATTGATATCAGTAAATAATAAATGTACTGAGGTCTACCTGAGTCAAAATCACCTTGGATAGCCTTGTAAAATGGACGACTACATGTATATTCATAAGACTTGAAGACTGTATAGAAACATACATACATTGCAATAATTATAATAACAGTGCATTTATGATTGAAATTTTTCTCAAGGGAAAATATAAATTTTGATTTTTGATTTAGTACAGAGCAAATGGAAAGGGAACTCACAAGATACGTCACATAGTTGCCAATTTGTGTTTGATTGATCACAACTTTTTAAATTCATAACATTCTTAGTATGTTTTTGGTAAGACTTTCACTGACCTAGCTGTTTCTTCAAGAAACTGCAGGCTAGAAGGAAGTAGACAGCTGAGAAAAGGGCAGCGGCCCTGTCCCAACTTGTTTTCAGAATGTAGCCTTTTACTTAGACTACTTGTCATCAATCTATTTTTCTTTAATTCTTATCAAATGAAAATAAGAATTGATAAATTATGACAATGGTATGGTACAGAAAATTATAACTTTCTTTAAATCAATTAAAATACAGTCTACTAGATCTAGTCCAATGGCCATCCAACCATCAACCAAAGTAAATAAATGGCAAGTTTTTAAAATTGGTTTTGAATTTTGACCTCGACTGATAAAATCTTAATCATGATGAATTTTAAAAGTAAAACATAGATCTAGACTTCTACAAATATTGTTTTCTTGACAAACTGTGTTTCATCATTTTTAGGCGTAAATAGTCTAGGCTACTCTAGACCCTATTCATAATCAGATGATACAGCTTAACTTACAAGTACAACTTAGTCTACAAACTAAAACAACAAAAACGCCAGGCAAACCCGGACTTTAGTGCCCAGCTGAAAATCTCAGTTTATTATGGATTTAATATCAATAATATTAATTATGCTAATATATGCAAATATAAACATACCAAAACTTGATGATTTTTAATCATTTGACGTCATAAAAAGCAATTTTAAGCCAAAAATAGCAGCGAAGTAGGGGATCTCCTCTTTGCTTGATGCGAGATACTAGCGAACTGAAATAACCGAATAAAAACTATGGTGAACTAAAAAAAGAAAAGAAAAAATCAAACCACCTCTGAAATTACCTTTGAAATGTTTATTAATTTTTTCTTCCGATATGCGCACATGATAGGGGCAGGTTGGGATGGGATGGGGGGGGGGGGGGGTGCTCAATAGTCGCCAAATTTGGGGTAAAAGGGCAACTGGCCTGGGGGGGGGGGCTAAATTTATTATTTACTTTTATTTCTTTGTAATCATTTTTCTATTTTTTTTTCCGGGGGCTCTTTTCTTCATTCTGCTTCTTCTTTCTTTCTCACCAGATTTGCACGAAATATTGGGGGCTTGACGAAATGACAACCCCCTTTCCTGATGGGGGCGCCAAATTCAAGGGTTATTTTTTTTATTAATCTTTCTTTCTTTCTTTTCTCTGCCGCCCCCCTTTTCTCGCTTTATCTTGAATAGACATGCACGCATCGAGGGGCGGGTGGGAGTCGGATGGGTGGTTTCTGGGAGCTTGATAGTTGCCAAATTTTGGGTAAAAGAATTAGAAAAATGATTACAAAGAAAAATAAGTAAATAATAAATTTAGCCCCCCCCCCCCAAGGCCAGTTGCCCTTTTACCCCAAATTTGGCGACTATTGAGCACCCCCCCCCCCCCATCCCATCCCAACCTGCCCCTATCATGTGCGCATATCGGAAGAAAAAAATTAATAAACATTTCAAAGGTAATTTCAGAGGTGGTTTGATTTTTTCTTTTCTTTTTTTAGTTCACCATAGTTTTTATTCGGTTATTTCAGTTCGCTAGTATCTCGCATCAAGCAAAGAGGAGATCCCCTACTTCGCTGCTATTTTTGGCTTAAAATTGCTTTTTATGACGTCAAATGATTAAAAATCATCAAGTTTTGGTATGTTTATATTTGCATATATTAGCATAATTAATATTATTGATATTAAATCCATAATAAACTGAGATTTTCAGCTGGGCACTAAAGTCCGGGTTTGCCAAACGCCACTTAGACAGGCAGATCTATGCCATAAATTGTATCTGGATTGGTATAATTTGAATTCTACTAAAGCAGTCGCGGTCTCATTTCTCCACACATGTCCAAATGAACGGTAGATATACTACCGGTACTACAACGACGTGGGTCACACTGCCACAGCACAGGGAGCTCGGCCTGGCGACTGGGAGTCGAGTGACCGGGTGGAGCTGAATGCTGTAGGCCTACTGCTGAGCTGAAGCCGAATTCGGACATCATTTTTGAAGAGTTAACTTAGTGCAAAATTAAGTGTTAAAAAGATCCGAAAACGAGTTTACTTACCCAAATAAAACACTCCTGGCAGTCACAAAATACGGATCTGGCAATGTAGCTGGTCTTTGGATACTTGAACTTCGGAAGCGGGAGGAAAAGATTAGTCCACCGGCATGTCCTTCCGCTAATTTACGGGGTAGCAAGTGGTTCCCAAATGTTTACAAATAGTTAGTCTCATATCATACTAAATAGTTTATTAGACAAACTTTGAATATATCTGACAAGAAGTAAAGTATAACGATATGATAATTTACACATGTCTACAGGCATACATTTGTAATTATTGAAGAATAATGGTATTTTTGTAGTATTTACATTCAAGCTCACTTTGATCGCGAAATAATTATTTTGTCAAATATATATTTTAGCCCTTAATGAGGTTAGTTTTCTCTCAAAAAGTTAAAACATGTTTCCCCCAACAAAAAAAAACAAAAAAAATCCGTATACCCTTGGCATAGTAAATATGCCCATTAAGAGCTTTCCCTTTCGATGAAAGCCATTAGAAAGATATGAGAGTATGTTGCCATTTTTATAATCACTCTGTGGGCCTTCTCTTAGAAAAAGTTTCATCATTAGATCGATGGTCGTTTGGGCCCATTTCCGAAATAAGTCCACCCTCTGCCACCACGACCTCCAGTTTAAATTCCACTAGGAATCTTTTGGAGGAACAACAACCAAGTACCAAATATAGCGCTATAACACATACAGTTAGATCCTGTGTTATCCCATTTCCATTTCATATTCGTGGTCTTACATGTGCATCACATTTTTTCTACCGTTCTGAAACAAGAAATAGAGGATTAACAAACATGTGGAAGGGGAGGGGGTATAGGCGAGTTGAACATTAGAATGTTAGGGCATGTCAAGTTTACATTTTTATTGGATGGACATACATTAATTTAAAGAGATGGCGCTATTTACTTAAATTCGATGATACGGTCAAAGATACCAAGGGAAGAAGGGAAATGATGATTATAAAATCGGGTTGAAATGTGATTTAAATGTAGGTCTACTTCTGGAGCAGCATTTCTTAATGCTACCCCCAACCCCCGGTTTTTTTCTTCCCTCTCTCTCTCTCTCTCTCTCTCTCTCTCTCTCTCTCTCTCTCTCTCTCTCTCTCCCTTTCAACTCCTGCTTCCTCCTCTCGCTTTTTCAAAATTACCCATCTCATTCCTTATTCTGATACAACTGTTCATCACACAGTTTTCATCCACATTATTCCCCAATGATCAAACTATTAATAGGATTTATAAATTCAGTTTGACACAATCTTACGAAACATCCATAAATATATTCATAAGGCCTACTGATTTGAAAAGCAATCTTTGGGAAATACTATTTCAAAGCTGTCTCTGTGTTGCAAATTAAGGCAACAAGTGCCGACTATATAAATTTTGAGAGAAGTTTATCTCACTTTATCATGTGTCATTCTTTCTTACATATTTGACCACTCTCCTAAAATATCACTGTCCAGTGCTATTCAGTATTCGATCTCCCTTCCCTTTTTAACCAGTCAGAGTCATTAATACAAAAGGGGGGGGTCCTTAATTCTTTGCTTGCTCATCACAGATTTTTGACACATACTTGCCCCAATGCCCCCCCCCCCCTTAAAATACCCAGGCCCACCTATACTGTCAGTGCCCTGGAGGGGGGGGGGGGGGGGGGGGGTCACAAAGATCCAAAGTTGGACTTATAATACAAATTATGGAGAGCCATTTGTAGCCTGAAAATTAAACAAATTAAAAGCAAAAATGCAATAATTTTTGACTTTTCATAAATTCCACATCAAGGACATAAAATCTCCTTGATAAAAGAAAATATGAATGATTTGAATCAACATTTCATGCCTTTTAAAATAAATTTTAAAAAATATTTTCATAGATGCCAACAGCTTTCATAATTTGTAAGTCAAACTTAGAGATAAGTTCAGTAGGATCTTTGTGAAACACCCCCTGGTATCATACTCATTCAAAAATTTTCTTTGACTATTTCTCAATCTCTCTCTCTTTCTATTCCATATAATATTTATTAATATGAATGTAATCCAATGCACCCTCTTTTTCTTCTCCGCTCTCATTCTTTTTCTTTTTTCAAAAACATGTAATTTTGGATTTTCTTGTGAAAGTGTGCTTTCCTTGCTGTAAACACCTTCCAGGCTCTGAGCAGACTCAATGAATTACATGTATCAACACAATAAAAAACAAATTAACAAATCTGGATATCTTTTTAGTATTTTATGATTCACTCAATTTACATTACATGTACTTCAGCCATCGTCTTTCAATATGAAATGAGCAAAATGTACAAATGTTTTAAAGAAAAAATACAGAAAAATAGTTGAATCATGTAATCTTTGAAACATAAAGATAACTATCAGTATCGACATGGAAACAGCAGACTTCCTTAATATTACAAACATAATTTGAGACTTCAAATGAAACAATTTGGGGGGACAAAAATTAAAAAATACAAGTATGAATAAATCATATGTGACATCAGTTTAACATGAAGAAATAAACCACCAATGTAATAGCTTTGTTCTAATTATCTGTTTGTCTTATATTATCTAAGACAAAAAAATAATAACAAGCAAACAAATAAACAATCAACATTCATAAGCACATTCATAAGCTATGATATCATTTAATTTCCACACTGAGCTTCCAGAACACGTATTGCTGATATATTTATCAAGCCATTACATCATTGAATGTTGCATATGTACCAAAATACTCATATTACTCTCGTTTCTTTAGAGAACAGATTGAGCTATTTGAAGCAATATGAATTATTTTTCCCAACTCATTCACAGAACACACATTTTCTTTGATTACACATGGTTTCATGTACACATACAAAAACATTTACATCAACACTGGCAGTGTATAGCTGTATATTCCTGGTATTATTATTATGATCACTGTGTACTAGCATCAGGGATACTGTTGTGCATGTACGTAACATATCTTTCAATTCAGGTTAATGACCACAGAGATTACATTGTGTCCCCAATTTAGAGAAGTTTGTCAATAATCTACATATTTACATAAATTTATGAACAGTAGAAGATTATTTTTTACAAATCAATGGGAAAGGCTCTTGAGATGATACTTTTCTTTTGAAAGTTAATTTCAAAGTAGTGGCTCAATAAAATTACCACAGAAAATAACACCAATCTGTTGATAACATTCAGATATTTTTGTAATACATGTACTGACAAGTAAATCAAGAAACATTCATGAATGATTCAATTGCATGAAAACAGAAAATGACATCTAGAATCAATACTTTAACACTTAAACAATGGTATTGTGTTATGGGATTCTAAGCAAAACAATCTTTTACAATTACATTGCATTCATTTTTAATTCAGTACGTGGAAATCAAAGAAAAGAAGAAAAAAGGATTTCAGTAAGGGACATGATCTCAAAAGAAAAATTGAAAGGAAACAAAAAAAGAGAAAGAGCATGGGTTAAGAAAGATGGAAGAACAGAAGACAAATATAAGTAAGTTTCATTCTCATGTATGATGCACACATTTGTTATCCAACAGTATGTAATTAAATTTCACATTTTTCTCTTCCATCATCAATAACTAAGAAAATGAAAGTTCAAGACATTTTCTGTACAGAGCAAATCGGAGAGGAGCTTGCAAGATAAATTAGTGTCGCCAATTTGTGTTTCACTGATGACAACTTTAAAAAAATCATAACTTTCCTACTTTTAACCAGATTCTGCTCAAACTTTCACTGATTTGTTTCACTCATTTACTGCTTTGATTAAAGCCAATTTAATGTCAGAGGACACTTCCCCTTTAAAAGACATAGAAGTAAATGGAAGGCATTTCACACCACTTTTGTGAAGCAGTGACATTAAAAATTATAATTGAATTTTTGATTTGATAATGATGTGGTATTGGTATTTATATTAGAATATTATACAAGGTGACTAGGTTGGTCCTTCAAAATACCATTGATGATGTAAATGATGATGAGGATTATACTGATCGCAAAGACAATAAATGGTTTTGGTGGTGGTGGTGGTGGTGGTGATGGTGATGATGATGATGATGGTGATGATGACGATGATGATGATGATGATGATGATGACGATGACGATGATGATGTGATAAAGGGAAGAGGTGAAGGTAATGATGATGGTCGTGATTATAAAATTAATGACAACGATGACAATAATGATGACAATACAAATATTGGTGATATTGTGAGATTCCGTGCAAAGTGTCCCAGATGACATATGACCTTCATCAAAACGTTTCAAACGTTTTCAATCATGAATGAAAAATATTTTGATATAACTATGATTAATGGTAGTGATGCAAGAAAGCACCATTCAATAGTCAGATCAATCAATTCATTTTTGGTTGAAAATTTCGTAAAAAGACTACACGTAGGAGACACATTTCTCGGAATGGCATTAATACAGAAATTATTGCATAAAACAGCCTCCTTTCAAGCCCTTGATACTAAATCACATTGAGACACCAATTCAAGGGTTCAGTGGCACAAAGACGTAACTCCATATTATGCCAAAATGAGTATTTGATATCATAATGTTCAGAAAAATGTGGGCTTTCCAGGAAACACAAAGACTCAGCTCCACCCAACACCCCATCGAAGTCAATGGCTAATGAAACATCTAATAGACTTAACTCCTTAAGACCTAAGTGCTCAGTGACACATAAACAACCTTTTCTCAAAATGGCCTAAATGGAGTTACGTCTTTTTGTCGCTGACCCCTCAAATTACATCAAATGAGTTACTTTCTGTGTAGCCTCCTATGTCTATCTAATGTGGATTGGTGACTGAACTTCATCTGACAATCTGGACACTCTACCTCAATAACCACTGGAAACTGTACACCAAATTCATTTTTCTTCCAGGTAACCCCTTTAGCTTTCCCATGTAAGATCCCTGCATCAGCCTGCTGAAGGTCTTCCACACTCACAGGGGCAGTACCAATGGATCCCACTATGGGTACAGAAACATCAGGTTTTACAGCACTCTGCTGTATTTCTCTAGAAGTGTTTTTCTTGCTAGATGCTTGCTCTGTATCACTTCCCACTACACTTTCTACATCCACATAAACATGCACATAAACATGTTTATCATCTTTCTTCTGTGGTAGTCTTTGCTTAGTAGTCGTTATTGTCTTCTTGGCTACTGACTTATTTTCAGCAAGTTTAGAATGTTTCTTTTTTGAGGATTCTTTATCTTTTAACTTAGCAGAGCCTGAAGGTTTTGTGGTTGACTTTTTGCCATCTTCAATTTCTTCCACATTTAGTTTCTCCACATATACCGCGAGAGTCTTCTTATGTGGGGGAGACACATGACTTACTTTGTGCTTTTCAAATTTCTCTGTCGAGTGGAATGATCGATCACACAGTTCACATGTGAATGTTGTCTGTTGTTCCTTATTTCTGAACTTATTCACATTGTTTTGTTCGAGTTGTTGCAGTTTGGCGTGTACACGGAGCTTCTCTCGTTGTATCTCCCTTACCCTTCTCTTCTTTCTCTCAATCTTCCTCTTTTTCTCTACCTCAACATCTTCTTTAACCTTACTTTTCTTTTTCTTCTTCCTTCTCCTGCTCCTGACAGTGTCTGGGTCTGGAGGTCTGTTGGGTGGAGCTCTGTAACCCACAGCGGGTATGACGCAATTCAGATCTATTCCGATCTCAGTTTTCATGATCATAGCCTCCTTTTTGGTGTAATCATTTAGCACCTGCCACGGGACATTTCCCATACTTCCTGGTTTATTCACCTGCTGGTATTCCTTATCTCCCGCAACCCGATTGGCTATCACCTTTAGATGGTTGTCACGGCACCCTCTGGCATGCTTCCACAGACTGGTTTTGGAAGGGAATTCTGCAGCGCAGTAGACACAGTGATGACCTGGGATTACTTCACATTCAAGGGAAATAGTTTTGACAGCTCCTAAACCCATAGTGTACTCAACGTCCAATGATGAACCCATACTGCTCTCATCCTTTAGCCCAGAGAAGTGGCCCTTCTCTTTAATACCAGACATCATCTCAACTGATGCCTGGTTAGCATTCAATGAACTGTCTTGGGATAATCCTGTCTGGGCAGACTCTTGATGTGGAGGGGCAGTTGTTGACGTTCCTTGAGTGTGGATGTCCAGCAAGTTTGAAGATGTCTGAGACATGGACCCTCTTGTGTCTTCATCATCTGTAGATTGTCCAGGAAACTGCCAAGCAGCTTCATCAACAAAAGAAATTGACTTAGCATTATCAGCAACTCCTGATGCCAGCTCAGGTTTTGATGATTTAGTGACTCCTTCATCCATAGGACATGACTCGGTGTCTTCATCACCATTGTTATACACCATTCCTTCCATCTCTTCCTTGTTAACCTCTGGACAACAAGATTCAGACTCCTCTACCATATGCTGCTCTTCTTTCACATTGACTGGGAGAGACAATGCTGATGGTGATGATGAACTAGTCTCTGCATTTCCTATATCTTTAGGTGCAGAATGTGCAGAATCCATAGAGACCCTCTCCATTTTTTCTTCAGCCTGGGTAAACGAAGGTACATTTGTCCTTGGATAATTATCACATGATGAGTAGGATGGTGTCATCGTTTCTCCAAGTGATGTCTGTGACCCATTTCCTTGTGACAAGTGTTGCTGTGGCATATCATCTGATGAAATGTCTGTTGGACTTGTTTCGTCTGGAGCAGGAACTGCCATAGTAGGTTCAGATGTAGAGCTCACAGTCTCTCTTTCACCTAACGTTACTTGTTGTGTTGATGCAATTGAAGGATCAGTGTCCTTCTCTGAGCCTTCCTCAAAGTTTGATTTAGGGGATATTTCCATCCCATGAACTTGCCCTTTTGATTTTGCATTGTATGTATCAGTGTCGCATTTTAATTCCACAGGCAAATTTTCCTCCAATAATCCTGATGCACTGACAGGGTTGCAGGACGTTCTAGTATTACTTTGTACATGAGTTGCATTATCAAGGATTATACTATTCTCTATGAAGGATGTCTTGTTCTGGTGTGATAGCACGCTTCCATTGGTGGCACACTCCTTGGGAATGTCACCGGTATTCTGATCAAACTCTCCTTTGTCCTCTTTCCTCTGGTTATCTTCTGTTCCAGACATGGACTCTATCCTGCTGCTCTCATTAGATGATTCCAAGGTTTCATCTGGCAAGGTAACAGGTGTATGGTCATCATTATCTGATGTATCTACTCCAACTGAATCTCTGACACCTGTACCATTAGTATTTTTCAAGGCAGACAACGGAAGTTCATCCTCCTGATCCGATGCATCATCCACAAGTGCACTTGAGTCTACACATGACTCTGCAGAAGTGCTATCTTGAATCCACAGACATGATTTCACATGCTTCTTTAACTTCTTCTCTTTGAAAAACTTCCTGTCACATTTAGGACACCGATGCACTGTAGGATACTTCCAGTCCAAGTTGAGATCATCATCTTGTTTTGTTGACTCTAGACATGAATGTTTATTCATGACACCATCACATTTTCCAGCATGCTTTTCCAATTTCTCGAAGTTCTTGAACCATCTTCCACAAGCGCCACACGTTTCACCATCTGTTGGCTCATTCTTGTGCTTCTTTGTTGAAGGTTCTGTGATGGCATTCTCACAAGTTTCTTCATTTGATGAGCTGCCCTCAAGGGGCAACATTCTTTTATGGTGTGAACCTTTCTTAGATGCTGAACTCTTGTCATAAGAGGACAGATTCTTTGATCTTACCATGTGAAGACACGCCTTGCAATACTCTGGAGTTTCCATGCATGCTCTTCTGGGATATCTAAGAGATATATGTAGTTCCCTTTCACAAACCTTACATCGAACCACACCGCCATCTCCTTCTGAAAGTTGTGTTGTTTCATTTGCTTCTTTGATTTCAGCCTCGGCAGGTCTGCTGTCCAATTTCATTTCTAGACTGGTATCATGATATATTACATCCTGTCCTGCAGGTTTAGAATCAGCAGCTTTACGGTCTACTCTGTGATCTAAGGCATCACGATCTACAGCTTCAAGATCTGCATCTTCATTTTCCGAAAGGGTCTCTTCCAAAACAATATCTTTTTCATTAATTTCTCTGCCATCCTCCCCAATTTTCTTCATCTGATCTTCGTTACAAATCTCTGCATGGTGTGCTAACTGCCGGAAGGATGGGAATTTCTTTTTGCACAACCTGCATGTTTCCATATTCCCTTCACATCTCTTCCGATGCTTGCGCATTTTGTACGAGTCCAGGATGGTGCGCTTGCACTTCTTACACCTATACTTGAAGACCTTGTGGCGCTTGTGGTCGCTGCAGCGTGCTTTGTGGAGTTCGGTTAGTGTGTTGAAAAAGAGATTGCACTTCCTGCAGTGGAAGGGAAACTGTTGATGCATCATGGTGTGGTATGGGATCATTGTAGGGTCAGTAAAGGACTCAAAACAAACCTCGCACTCTTCGGGCTGTTCCTCTGTGATGTCTGCCGCGATGTGTGTCATTTGTTTCTCCATCTCCTCAGTAGTCATCACCATCATCTGGTTCTCTTCCTGCATCTTCTTGGCATTCTTGGCCAACATCTCGTGAATTTGTAGGTGGATGACAAGAAAGTCTGTCGTCTCAAAGCCAACACCGCATTCTGGACAGTTCATCTCTGCCTCGTCGTCATTAGGTGGTTGTTGATCGGTTGGGAGATTGACTGGAGATTCAGGTGGGTTTGGTTTCGCCTTGCATTTGAATGGATGCTCTATCATGTCACCACAGGCAACCAGTTCATTGCATGAGGTACATCTGTCAAACATCCCTGTCAAAAATAAGACAAGAATTTTGGTTAATACACTTTCATGACAATTGCAGCAGACAATTTGAAGTTAAAATTCGAGTTATAATTCAATGGTGCATCCCTTTGCTAAGAATTAGAGTGTATATTTTGAGTAAGAAGAAAATTGTTACAGAGAAATTTTGTATCAGTTAATTAAGAAAATAATTAGGATATTGGCATTTTCTTCTCTATCCTAATAAATTATAAATTGAATATGAAAAATTGAAATTAAAAGTTACCAAAACCAGTAGGGCTTACAGTCAAATTGCTAAATATATTACTCATTGCGGATATACATGTAGTATCGAAAAGAATATCACTAGCGATATTATTTTCGAAACATTCAAATTGTTTAAACCCCTTTTATAAAATCCCCCCATTTGTCTCCATTAAATAAATATTGGGGGCTACTTATTATAAATAGCAAGTCATGCAACATGTTGTCTCACCAGGTAGTTGAAGATGTAATACGAGTAATGAACTACAAAGACAGAGCAAGACATCATTTTTTTAGTGTGGTTGGTTCCCTTTAACACTTTCATAGAACTCATTGTGGCTCCCGTTTCCCCCAGAATTGTTCCTAAATAATTAGATAAAGAAAACAGTTTACTAACCATCATCATCGACTCCATGTCCTGTGCTGAAGGAATTGTTGACATCCTAGAAAAAGAGTAGATGGTGAAAGAAGGAAACACAAAGAAATAAAATCATTACTTGGAAGTTTGCTACCGTTTTGAAAATAGACGAAAATAATACAACAGAATGTATAATATTCAGCCTAAATTTTTTTTTTTTTACAATCAAATGATGAAATACAATTGCCTTGAAATGTTAAATTTAAATTCATCAGTTCATTTCAATGAATATATATGTTTTTCACATGAGTACCCTGTACGAACCAGAGAGATTGTCAATATGAATGAATGAATGAATAAAACTTTGAAAGGTGTAACATTAACAAAAAAAAGTGAAACAAGGTTCTAAACACATTACACTGTTAAGCCCCGTCCTGGCAAGGTAAACTGCCTAAAAAAAAACTGCTGCAGTAGTACAAAAATATATATTTTATGTGGAAAATGTGGTGAATGGGCTGAGCACATGCAGCAAAGACCAAACAAAGAACTAATAAAGATTTCTCATACATGATATTTTGAACTATGTACATGTATCTCTTATCCGTGTATTATAAGATATAGAAATGTGAAACGCGCTACACTTTTGTTCAATTTCAATAAGGCAGTTTACAAATTCATGTGTGCATGGGGCTTTAATGAGGGTATTGTAGCCCTGTCAAAAAACAAACAGGATTAACTTGTGTATAGGTACCTGTTTGTCTCCACTGACTTCGTAGGTGTCACTGTCATAGTTGCAGTCCATATCCATGAGTATATTCCCTTGAACGATCACAGGAACAGCATCGTCTCTTGAAGTATCAGAACCACCTCTGCTGAGTTCTGTTGGACTTTGACTTCCAATCTTATCCCCTACTTCAAGTTTCACTTCATCCTTAACTTGGAGCTCTGTAATGGAGTGACCAACCTGTGGATGATATTGCTCGTCTTGCGGTTCCTGCTTGACTATTGGTAGACTGTCCTCCCCTTGAACCCCTGGACGGTTGTCCTCTTCAGAGTGACCAACCTGTAGATGATATTGCTCATCTTGCGGTTCCTGCTTGACTATTGGTAGACTGTCCTCTCCTGGAACTCCTGGACGGTTGTCCTCTTCAGAGGACTCGTTTTCTGGCTCTGATACTGGACCACCATCTTGTTGACTACTGCAGTAGAATGTTTCTTCCTCTTTGTCACTTGTAGGCTCTCCCTTGACATACTTGCATGTGCCTTCTTTAAACTTCACCACAGTGCTACAGCCTACTTCTGAAGCACTCAGATCTACTGTTGTCCGAACTGATATTGCATGGGTATTCGTGGATATATTTCTTTCTTTCACTGGTGAATGACCATCACAGATCTTAGTGGGTATAACATTTCTCTTTTGCAGTGATTCCTTCTCCTCATTAATATCAAGTGTGGTATCAGCCAGATCTAAACAGGTATCTCCAGAATGACAGGGTGAAGATACTGGCAAATCACACCCAGTGTTACTGACACTAATCGTTTCAGAGACCTTCTTGACGTTGTTCTCTGATATTTCCTCCTTCGTATTGTTTTTACTTTCAGATGCAGTAAACGTTTTCTCAGATTCGATAGTTCTATCTTCAAATTTTCTAGAATCAGCAGGAATTTTACAGTTCTTTTCTTCTTCTGTCGTCTTGGCAAGATGGTCTAAGGATTCCTGACAAACAAAAGATAGCTCTTTTCTCTCATCTCCTGTAACAACACTCTCGTTGTTGAGAGTGTCCTGGTCAACAATACCTTCCACTTTATCAAAGATAGAATTCCAGATTTTTACATTATCTTGTCTTGATGATGATGATGACGGCAGCTTTTCATTTACAGAGAAAGAGGATTGTCCACTACTACTATGTGATTCTTCTGCCTTTTGTCTAGTGTTATGAGAGTTTTTTGTTCGGACATCAGACATGTCCTTGTCCTGTTGAGTGCTTGCAGATAATGGACACGCGCCTTCAGTGCTATTGCTTGTTAAAATTGGCAAAGGAACAGTAGCAGAAGGTTCAAACTTTGATTGATGAACTTCCGCTGTATAATTCTGCAAAAATGTAGGTGGAACTGGTACCTTAGATTTGCTTGATGATGATGGCAGCTTTTCATTTTCAGAGAAAGAGGAATGTCCACTACTACAATGCGATTCTTCTGCCTTTTGTCTAGTGTTATGAGAGTCTTCTGTTCGGTAATACTGTTTACAGTTAACATCAGACATGTCCTTGTTCTGTTGAGTGCTTGCAGGTAATGGACACACGCCTCCAGTGCAAATTGGCAAAGGAACATTAGCAGGAGGTTCAAACTTTGATTGATGAACTTCCCCTGAATAATTCTGCAAAGATGTAGGTGGAATGGGCACCTCAGACTTGCTACTGTTCAATCGTGGCTCCAATCCAGGAGTTACATTAGCAGCATCATAGTGCATTGGTAAACTTCTCCTGTCTATTGCTGCATTGTATGGGTCCTTGATGCTTCCATCTTTGACAGGCATCTCAGGGTTGGTATAGTAGTTGTTTGGTGAATTACCCTGAGGAATTTGGGGAGGGACAGCATCTGTTTCGCTTCCATGTGTAGCACCATAACTCAGTGGGTAGCCTCTGGAGTCTTGAGCCATTGTCTGTCTTGAGCTATACATCTCATTATTCCAAGAATGTTGTCTTCTGTCAACAGTATTTCTATCACATGGTAATGACTGTGATACAGGAGGGTTAGGAATCCTATCAACAGCATTACCAAACCTGTTGAATCCAGAGTATGGTAAATGTCCTGTAGTTTGGCCACTTTGGAATCTACTTTGGTCATAGTAATTAGGATATGCCTGAGGGATGTACATATTTGGTGCATGGGATGGATACTGGGGCTGGCTTTGCCAATGTGAGTAAGGTTGACCTTGATCACCATGGTTACCAAAGTGTGCTGCACCGCCGTGATATGCCGATGAAGGTTGGGTGGTCCTGTCCATGTACTGTTCATATCTGTCCCTTTGCGTTATCTGATCACTGTAACTTGTGTCTTGATGCTGGAACTGATGATTGGCATCATACCCCGTTCCAGGATGGTTCTGACCTCTGACCTCATGTCTTCTTCTTTCATCCATCTTGACCTCTAGGTCAAGCTCCAATGAACACTTGTCTGAATATCGTGCTCTTACAGAACTTGTCTAGTCAAATTGGTAGCATTCGGCATCTTTCAAATACTGGCATAACACAAAGTTCAGCCACATGTTTTTAGAACAGTCTCCTTCCCAAGTAATCAGAGTAAAGAGCAACCCTTTATCATGAAGTAACAGAGCTGGCTGAGTAGATTCTGGGAATCCCTGGAGAGAGAAAAAAGGGAAAAAAGAAAGAAAGGAAAGAAAAAATAGTTAAGAAAAGCATAAATGGATATTGGATACATTAAATCATATTTACTAATATGTTTGAGTCTGGGGTATCATTTCAAACAGAAAATAGAACAATTTTGGAAGCAAGTGTTGATTAATCATTTAAAACATATGCAAAATATGACAGATCAACTTTTGTGAAGTGTCTGGAGCTGAAGGAACAAACCCATTCTGATTTCAATTGAAAAGAATAGTAATTTTTTGTTGAAAATTGAAACGATAATCTTTACAGCAGCTCCTAGAAGCTAGAAGTTAAATAGTTAATTAATGATTCTCAGAGGTTTTCTGTAGACTACAAGACTTCATTACCTTATCTTCTTTGTTTATAAGCAACTTTTAGAAACATTAAAACATCTTTGTGCATTTTCATGAAATAAACCCTCATTCCGTTACTTATTGGGCAATGCATTGGCGATTTCAATTGATCCTATTATACTAACACACTGTGTATTTGAGACAGGTTGTAATCCATAAGAGGCCACATCAGCATTTTTCAATCAGGGTGCCACAAGACATTTCAAAGGGTGCCACAAGAGAAGTTTAGTCATATATTTTTATAAAGAATATATTTTGGAAATTCACGAGGAAAAAGTATTTAAATGTACGTAATAAAGAGTATTTCTTCAGGGTTTGCTTCGCAATCTCACAAGTTTTAGAAACAGGCTTCTTTCAGGCAAGTAAATGCCTGAATACCTCCATATTTGGACAATGAAGTGCCGGATTAGGCTTTCTATTTGACAACGCGCAGCGAGGAGCCCGATAATATCCAAATTACATATTTACCACACTCTTTCACTTCAATCGCTCACAAAATTTAGAAACAGCATACTTCTGTGCAACGAGATGCCCAAATATATAATTTTTGTATCCATGACTAGAGCCAAGGTCTACTGTGATGATATTAACTTAAAATCTTTACCATGTCTTCTTTTTTGATCGCTCGCTTGCAAAATTTTAGAAACTTATGTGCCGTAGCCTACGTGTGTATATGGTCATGGGCACTTGGCGAGAGCCAGAGTGTTGCAAAAATAATCTGCTGTGATGAATTTGGGGTTGGGTTAACGCAAAACTTTAAATCTTATTACTTAAATTGCATTAAAAAAAGGTGTTGCAGACCACAATGACTATCTATGTTATACTTATGTAGCTTAATTGCCAGTAGGGGTGCTGGTCCAAGAAAGAGGATATCCTCATAATCCGATCCGCGGTTCACCCCCCTTTCATTTCACTGTCTACTTTTACGGGTTGTCTGTTTTCCTGAGGACTTATCGTTCATAACGTGAAAGTCTCTGTGCAAATTATCCATCAAGGATCTATCATTATCGTGGAGTTAATCTGTTTTTTCGCATCGCCAACGCGCAGATCAGAAATAAGAATCCTCTGGGAAAATGCGTACTGCCTCATTTTTTAGGACGCTCTGTCCGCGTTTACGAAGAATGATCCTCCTTAATTATGCGGACGATCCTTATTCTCGGACCAGCATCCCTACTAATTGCAAGCAATAAACATGACGAAGCTCTTCTGTGCATAGTGAAGGACTGGTGGATTATTTCACGATATTGCCTAGAAACTTCAAAATCAAACACACTAATATTTTCAAACTGGAGACACTACATAATTTGCACAAGGTGGGATGCACACACTAACACTCGACTTAGACTATTTTATAACAGTAACACACCCAAGGCAATATGCTCCATGTTAATCACTGAAAATATTAACATTTACAAAACTATACGCAAAAAACGAAGTAAATTCTTACCAAAGGC
This sequence comes from Strongylocentrotus purpuratus, assembly GCF_000002235.5. NCBI lineage: Eukaryota > Metazoa > Echinodermata > Echinoidea > Camarodonta > Strongylocentrotidae > Strongylocentrotus > Strongylocentrotus purpuratus. The sequence continues at coordinate 1,119,177 of NW_022145615.1, read as the reverse complement.
CAAATTCAGTCTAGTAAAAGATAAGATAACCGGCCGTGGTTTTCATTCATCGATCGGGCGAGAGTGTGTGAGATAAAATTCTCGCGTTAGATCTTCTTTGGCGTTAATCCACTTCCGGTGTGTCGACTGCACCGCGGTGATTTGAAAAGAGTGGCCCTAGTTTTAGATATCAAGATACTATAACATATTGATCAACGTTCTAGAGGATCAAGACGTGATCATTTAATTGATACTCTCACTCCGATATAAGAAGATGGGCAGTTCGTAAAGGAAATCAAGACGTGAGTAAGAAAGATGTTCGTCATTGACATTGTGTAGTCCCACGTATTCCTTTACTTGTTAGGTACATGGGGAGGAGGAGGGGGTATGAATAATCACTATGATGACTGTGAAAAGTCCATTCATATGTGTGACTGTGTTGTTGGTTGTATTTTTGGCGTACAGTCAAATTCGACTATTTACGCCTAGTCTGGTTCTTTAGTTTAATCAGTTGAGGTCGTCAAGTCGTAATACTAGTTCCTAGTTTGGAAACTCTGCCTGGGCTGTGGGCCTGTCACTCAGCTGTGCATCGCTGGCCTGGTCCACTGCCGAGTGGTGGGATGTATCGTCCCAGTCAAACCTGCTGCGTACATTGAGCAGTTGAGTGAGCTTATCAACCCTTAGAATCTAGGCCACTCGGATACACAGTGTACTGCTATAGCATGACATTACTTGATAACTTCTGAGTGAATGAGTGGAACAAGATATTGATCAAAAGAAATTGTTTTACAAAATGTGTTACCTTCTTCTCACTTCTCTGACTGTGATGATATCCTATGAATTATATGGATAACCTATGTATGTTTCCAAATATGCATTTGAACCAGGTTTCTCATAATGTATGCTAACTGCTCATGTTTTTTCATTTATCTACAGGTATGATGGAAATGATGATTTGATCTCCGGCTCCAGCCCCATTGCTTGACGTTTATCTTCCATTTTTAATTTCAAACATTCCTGCTGTGCCTCTAGCAGTAGAGTACGATACCTTGGTCCAAATGGATGTGAGAGGGGTTTGTGTGATTGCTAAAAGTCCTCTGCTTAGGTAAGGAACTTTTCAGATTAAATCAACAATGATTTTAGTTATTGTTATACTTTAAATGCGATTTGCATCATTTACTCCTCTAGGACAATGTTATAATAAAAAGGCATTTATTTCATTGTGAATTTTTTAAATATATTTAAGATATAAAAGAGAGCAGTTATCATTGTTGATTTTACCCCCAAAAAAGAATCATACAGTATTATTTTGCAAGAAATGTCTGTTCGTGTAGTATTTCAACGGCTTATTAGCACTATTGTGAACAATATAACAACAAAGTTTGAGTTTGTGGAAACCCCGAATTACTCTTTGCTATAAGTGATTGAATTTTATATATCCATAGTTGCACCGTCAGTATCAGTACTGCTCTTCCTACAAGCCTTGCAACTATTATTACCCTTGTATGCATTGCCAGATACCTAATTTAAACTTTGGTGGAAAGTGACAAATGTGGTTTAACGTCTTGTCAAAGGACATAAGTGCTTGGCCGGAATCAAGCCCTCAACCCTTGTACTGAAAGTCAATTGAATGAGCCACTATATATACCATGACACCTCAAAATTACACCTCATTTTTTTTAAAGATAGGAATTTGAGTGATCAGTGACACAGAAATGTAACTCCATATTTTTCCAAAATGAGTACTTGATATCAAAATGTTCAGAAAAATCTGGGCCTTCCAGGAAACTCAAAGACTTAACTCCACCCAACACCCCATTCAAGTCAATGACTAGTGAAACATAGACTTAACTCCTTAAGGCTCAAGTGCTCAGGGACACATAAACCACTTTTTCTCAAAATGGCCAAAATGGAGTTACGTCTTTGTGTCATGTCACTGACCCCTCAAATTTCACATTGTTTGGTAATGTTTTGCAGGATCCATGGCAATGCTCTTTTTCTGACAGAGATCCAGACAGGATCAAGCCCAGGATCTAAACAATTTATCCTTGCTAGGGTGAGTATGAAAGGGATCTTTAGAATACAGGTCCATGTGTTAGATTGGAGCCATGTGAACATGCTGTTTTATTGTTTAGTATGTTCACATGGTTGAAACCTTTTTTCTGGGGTTCCAGATACAAATTTGAGAGTTCAGTATGAATGAGATCTCAGTTAAAATTTGCATTTAGAGGGTCAGGAGTGAATGTTTGGAAGCTATTATCAGTGTATTTTGATCATTACATACTGTAACAGGCCTTAAATTTCGATATTTTTAGGGCAAGGCCACTTTTCTGTAGTGCACATTCCTATATTACAGCACAAATAGGAAGAATTGGAAAGGGCACAAAAAATCTCCAAGGCCAATGAGAGGGGCATTGAGGCCAATCAAAGGGGCATCCAAGGCCATGGCCTTGGTGGCCTTGGATTAATTTAAGCCCTGCTGTAATCCTAATATCAAACCATGAAGTAGTGTCAAAACAAAGAAAAAGCCCTTTCTGTATATTGTCTGTTAGAGCTTCTAACTCTGTGTAAAATACATGTACATACATACATATTTATATTTATATAGCGCCTTTACATGCTCAAGGTACTAGTATGCCCCATGCGCATAAAATATACAGTTCCTCAGGTAGACAAAGGAACATCCCTTCCCTGCTATTATGTAAAAATGTGTAGAACAGGTGTCACATGCATATTCACCTGTTTCACACATTTTTACATAATAGCAATGAAGGGGTGTTCTTTTGTTGAGGGTAGAATGAGGAACTGTATATTTTGTCCTCTTTCTTTGTCCGTGATGTTCATAGTGTTACTTCCTGCATGCATGTTTACCGTCGAGTGCAATCTAAAAGATTTCTAATTGTAGTCAACATGGGCAGTTAAGTACGTTGACACGCATGATCAGTCGGCGTTCGTCGTGTTCTCGTCCACTCAATCTAAAAGTCCCTAATATCTTGTTACAAGGTTTTAATAAAAAACTTTTTTTTTTTAACATTTAAGCGCTACAGAATCATTCAACTGGCATTCTGAATGCCGCCAGGATGCCCTCATTAAGCTTTCTAGAATGGTTCTGGAATGCCTCCATTCTACAAGCATTCTTAAAATATCAATGTGATCGGCGCCTTTTGTCTAGAGAACAAAGGGGCATTCCAGAATGCACCCAAAATGACATGGCATGGGGGGCATTCTGGAATTGTTTCAGAATGCGGCGATTAAAAAAACAAGCCTGAGACTGCAGGCGATTACTTAGATATGTGCAATTGATGTGGTTTCAAATTTCTGTGAACGTGACCATGCAGTCCTAAGGTCCGACAGCGCAGCGCATTTTTAGAAGGAGTAATAGCTATTTTTATTTGTCTTTTTAAACAAGATATAACAGCGTTTGGTTAACATTTTTCTCTCAACGTCTCATCTTCCGAAGTTGAAAACAGTGAAAAGACGTTGTCCTACTTGAAGAAGAAAAATCTATCTTGGCGTTACATTTCCACTTTTTATGAAAAAAAGTTGCGGTCGCTATATTTCTTAACCGGAAAAAGGAATTTTGACGCTACGAACGGGTTTCAATACTAGCATTTTACATTATATAACATATTACATTTATATAAAATACATTTTTCATATTTACAAATTTCTGCTGTATAATGTTGGAATAAGAATAAGTGTCATTTTTATTTTCCCTAAAATACAATAGGGGTTGGTTTATGGTATCGGCGCCTATGTAGGGATATCGGCGTCACTCTCTCCCATTTTGATGAAATATATTTTTTCAAATTTTTGCCATCATAATGTTAGAACATGAATAAGTATCATTTTTAAAACATTACCTACTATGTCCTACTGCTAACTATGCGCCGTCTTCCTGCACTTGTTGTTCACTGCCAGGGCTCGGAAGGCAGGTTTTATCCGTTAGTTGTCCTCATCTTATTATTATTATCTTCCACTCCGCGGTGCTGTAGACGTTCCCCCCGTTGAAATGGCTAGGTCCTCTGGTCAGATCACCTTGTCCATTAGTCAAATGACTAGATCCTGTGGTCCACTGCATGCCCTCTCGAAAACCTCCCTATTGATGATGTTATTTGTGTTTTCAATGCCGATGAGAACCTTCCAGTCTTCGAGTTCAACATAGATTGGCATCCCCTATGCGCGGCTGGTACTGGTCAGGGCGAGGGGGCTGGGTCTACTGGAGACGGAAAGTTTGGTCCTCGGGCTTGTCGTCTTCTAGGTCGCTTGGTACATAGCAATGTGGATTGGTTGTTGGTCAGCGATGGTGGAGACTGGTGGTAGAGAGAGAGAGAGAAAAGTGAAAACAATTAAATATCTCTTGATTTCTATTAATTCTCAAAGTACATTCTGTAAACCATTCCGGCACTCGATATTAAGAAAATAGTCGCGCTGCCGATCTCGCCTTTGTTTGGATGGCACATTCAAAGAGCATTCCAGAGTTTTCACAGAATGCTACCCATTCCAACACCATTCCAGAAGTTGCGAGGCGTTAAGTACCGCATTCTAGTTCACGGCTGGAATGGGGATTAACAGAACAATTCTGAGGGGGGCATTCTGGCGGCATTCCAAATGCCAGTCGAATAAATCTGTGGTGCCTAATAGCATAAGTGTTGTTTAGCAATAATAATCAGCTGATTCACTACCAGTCATACAGAATGTGATTATTTCTTGATATTTACTAAATATGAAATCATGTTGTTTATCCCCTTTACAGGGAGATGAAGCTACTTCATTCTACGGTGGTATTCATGTTGGATCATTCTATGACCTTAATAATGTGACTCCAACTACTATAACCAAGGTACTCATTGTGTAATGTTTTTATAAGTCAACATCTTAGTTAGATAGCAAATGTTATATATGAACCTGAACAACTAAGAAAGGTAATGTGCAATTATAATTCTTGTACCATCAAATATTTATAAAGTACAAGTATGTATGTCAACAGCTTATATTATTCATATACATAGCTGTAGATATAAATTTACAGTTTCGAGTTCTGTTTCGAGCCTCTGTATAACAAAAGTTAGATGTTGTAGAAAATTACTGTAACCTTAACATTAAATACATCATAAAAAGGGGGATGTGAAAAGAGTGTAACATATTTCCTGTGCGGAACATGGTGCAATAGAAGAAAAGTTTTAAACATTGTTACCTGTTGGAAGGTTTTGTCTGTAGAAAAGGCATCCATAATATGATGTGAATGAATAAAGGGTTGCAAAATATTTTCTTAATTCATTTACCAAAATCACTTTGCAAATTTTCTCATTGTCATCATAGGGAACTGACAGACCCAGAAAGATCTTGCTCCTGTCTGCTTTCTCAAAAATAACTGCTTGCAATAAAGATGACATCACCATGGAAACAAACATTCCTACATGCCAGGTAAGTCCAGAGAGGGTCACTTTCAATTGCATTTTATCTGAAAGGTAGATGATGTCTCCTAAGGAAATATTATTTTGTGCACTTTGCGTGATATAGCATATAATGATTGAGAGAAAATATAAAGTGATAAAATGCCAGCATTTAACTTGTATATGAAAGTTGTGTGAATCTTATAGTACAATATATGGAGGCATACTTATAATAACACTATAAGGTTTCATTGTATTCCTGATAACATATGAATTAAAATATGGATCATGATATCAGTGTATAGTTAATATGCACTGTTTTTATCTTTGCTCATATTATGTAACTTTATTGCTTTATGTTTTGAAGAATGTGTTTACCTTATCAAAATGATGTTGATAATATAATCCTTTGACTTTTACAATATTAATCACTGTACTTTGATTTATACTCCAACATCTTAATCAGATAGCAAATGTACATTTCATTTTTTTTTATATTAGGGAATAATTACCAAGTGCATTGACCAGACACTTGGGATTTATGAGCTCAGTTCCAACAACAGGTAGGTACATAAATATTCTTTCTTATATAAAACAGTTTATCTCAAAATAACTTATAGATTGACAGAATTCTTACCGCCAAAAGTGCCCCAAATCCTCAAGTTTTATTGTTTTTATGATAATTCCGCTACATTTCATTTTTTTTCTTTTCTATTTCAATAATGTTTTCTATATAGGTATTTCAAATCAACTTATTTATTATTGCAGTTTGATTACATGTACATTGAAGAGTGCTTATTTTTGTTCTATTTCATAAATTATAGATATGTTCTGCACACACTTTTATTCAGATCTTTATGCATTTCTTTGACTTTTTTTTGTTTTTAAATTCAGTTTCACCGTATCATTTTTTGGTACATTTACTCGGAAATATTATGATATCAAAACTTTATCTAATATCCATTCTGTTTAGGACCTCACCTATGATAGACCTTGAATATATGAAAACTGCTTGAATCTAATGGGTGTTTATGAACTTTCTCTGCAGGCTTTATCTGACCTACCAGTATGATGGGAAGTCACACCTTCCCAGCATTCCTTTAGGGTCAGAGGTCACGATTCACAATGCTCATAGGATCCATGCATCAGACAGAGAGAGTGAGCTGATCAGGGATTGTGAGAATATCGTTTGTTGCATGAGATCATCAGTCAAGATAGAGGGGAAATTAAAGCAACAACAACCAACCAAGGTACAGTCAAATCTGCTTTAGCGACCACCTATATAGAAAGACCACCTGCCCATAAAGACCACTTTTCATGTCTTCCTTGTGTGGTCTTTATAGACAGGTTTCACTGTATATGGCAAATACAACGCAAACTGATTGATATGTTTAATATAATGTATTGTTATTGTTATTCCTCCAGATTGTTTTGAGAATAGTCAAAATTTACTATTTTGTCAAAAATGTGTCTTGTGTGTTAAAATCAAAAGTATTTAAGACTGTACTGTATAATATTTAGCATACCGGTACAGGTAATACTTGTAATGTCACTGATATTTCATTTTCAATTATGTGCACTTTGCCAAATAATGTAGACCTACTGCATTACAATACATTCCATTGTTTAATGGGAAATATATTTGTCAACAATTTCGATTCAAGAATGGACCTACACATGAAGTTTAGCAAACATTGAATAGTCGGTAAAGTTGGTATGAAACATGAAAACCACAATAGTGATTTATTCCATTTGATCTCCATGAAATCATATTTTATCTTTCAGGAGAAAAGTAGCAATGTTCAGCGGGTTCTGTTACCGCTGTGTGGAAAGTTGTTTCCAAGTCTGACTGTTCTGGTATGGTTACAGCACCAGGCAATCCCAACATTGCTTCAGAAACTGGTCCCTGATATTTTGAAGTAAGTAGCCTGTTATAGAGCTGTGTAATCTTATGACATGTTTACATTTACACATACTTAATGTGTACAATATAATAATTAAATTTCCATTTGAAATTGCACTTATCTGCAGTAATCTTCATTTGCACTCTGATAATACTTTGAGAGATATAGGAAAGGCTCTTCGATTATTTGGTACTTTGTGGCAATTGTGGACCTGTACGCTATACAAGTAGCCACTATTATTATTATATAGATATTTATAGCATAGAAGATCTGATGTGATGAAATACAAAGTGAGCAATTTCCCTAATAGTTAAATAAACTGTAGATATCCAGTCAGAAAAGTCTCTTCATTTTTGTGAGAAAAATGAAGTACGGTAGTTGAAGCAAGATGACAGTTTCCATTGTACTTCTATTGGAAGGGTTTATGGATTTCAAAGAAATAAAATTATCATTGTGGTCTTTGAGATTTACCAAGTAATAAGTTTTCACTAAATCTTAAACCTTAAAATAATTGCTAGTCCTTGAAAATGTATCCAATAAAAAAAAAATCATTCTTTTGAACAGATTGAAGGAGATGCTTCCAGTTTTAGTCCAGCTACTGACCACCAAGATGACCTCAAACGACCTGCCAATTATCAAAGAGAGGAAAAGAAATCCGTATGAGGACTTCTTATCTCATGATACAGCTTGCTTCTTCTCTCAGCCCATGAATGATATTCCAAAGGTTTGTTTGTTCATTATTTTTAGATGTCATCCCATATATTCCAAATGAAATGCAATTTTCGACCAGCTCTAATGTATATGAAAAAATGAAGCTCTATAAAACTGGCTTTGGTTTATTCTGTTACATTGAGGCATTACAACAAAGTTTCTGGAGAAAGGGCAGAAACGGAGGATTGTTTTTCAGGAGAGCTGCAAATGGGAAGAACAATGATACAAACTTGTAGTAAGAACAATAGAATCAGAAGGACAGCTTTCTTTAAAAATCCTGTGTGTGAGGAATACTTGATATTCAATTTATGTACATGTATCAATACAGTATAGTATAGTATAGTATAGAATTTTATTGTCTTCTTCCGAAGAATGAAGAAACTTGCCTTCCAGGTGGTACATATACATAATCAAACATTTGCATAAACATTACATAACTTATAACAAATTTACAATATAAGTACAATCATACCAAAATATTCAAATGCATACAGAATACACAAGTATGAAATGAATAACATGTATACATAGAATACGAATTACATAAAACATAAGGATAAATGGAAGAAGACATAAGGAAGAGATAGAGAAAGAGATAGAGAAAGTGAAAAGAAAGAAGGGGGAAAGAAAGGAGAGTAACAGAAAGAAAAGGAGAGAGAAGGAGAGAAGGAGGTGAATTAGAGGAAGGTAAGCGAAAGTTAGAAAAGAAAGGAAAGAGGGAGAAAGTACATGGTATATTAAGGTGTAGTGGGAGGGCAGCTGCACTGCTGCTGCTCAGAGGAAAATAACACACAAAAAACCGAAAAAAAAAAAACCAACTCCTAAGTACAAGTTGAAATGCAAGATAAAGTCGGTAAAGTCGGTGGGCGCATGCAAGTTGGCCACCATGCCAACCATTGTTGTTAGCTAGGAGACAAGTTCAGCAACCCTGCACGCGCCCATCGAGAATCCCGAGCTAAAAAGCTAAACAATAAAGGGCGGATTCATTCAAGACCTGTTACAAGAACTACTAAATCAGAAATCACCACATATTCAATGGGCACTAGCTAGTACGTGTTGTGTATTGAATGCAGGCATGGAAATAGCGGTGGGCGCATGTCAGGTGGCCACCATGCCAACCATTGTTGTTAACTTGGAAAACATGTTCAGCAACCTGGCACGCGCCCGTCGAGGATCCCGAGCTTAGAACAAGAGGTTGATTCATTAAGACCAAAATACAAGAGTTATAACAAGAGATAATAAATCACCATCAATGGGTACGAAAAATCACAAGAATATAATTATACATATTGAAAAGCATGGAAAAGTCGGCGGGCGCATGCCAGGTGACTACCATGACATCCAATGTTAATATGGATATCATGTTCAACAACCCGGCACACGCCCGTCGAGATCCCGAGCTAGAAATAAAGGGCTGATTCGTTTAAAACCAAATACAAAAAAAAAAAAAATTACTGAAATAAAAAAAAGCCACGTGTTGAAATGCATGGAAAATTCGGCGGGCGCATGCCAGGTGGCTACAATGCCAACCATTGTTTACTTGGTAACGCGTTCAACAACCCGGCATGCGCCCGTCGATGATCCCATGCTAAAAAGAAAGGGGAAAAAAAAAAAAAAAAAAAAATGGCTGATTCATTTAAATTTAAATTTAAAATCAATTGTTATCTTGTTCAGCGTCGTTGGGTGGTGTTGAACAGACGTATTGCATAGGGTACGAATGTTCTACGAAATCTTTCTGTTCTTACACGTATCTGACGTGCCCTACCAGACTCGTTAAAAATCACTACTTGGTTAAGAGGATGTGAGGGGTCCTTAATACAGTGATTAACTTTGTAACGGTAGCAAAAATTTCACAGCTATTTATACTATACATGATACATGACACTATTGGTGATGCTTTATGTCCAGGTATATTTAATGCAAGGGGTAGGGATGGTTGATATTACTTGCTTTTATTATTGTATTTCACTCTTTTTCTCAGACTGTGCCATGTACCTTCCCCAAAGCAATAGAACTAGCAGACTGCTTTGAGTCTCCCCCTACTGATGGGAGCAGTCATATCACATCACTGAACCAGTCAGGCTGGACGTGTAGTGTGCTGAGATCATGTGATATGCCAACACACATGGTAAGAACAGATATGAGATGGCATATGGTTGAATTGCTAGAACATAATGATTAGCAATAGGGACATAGCTTTTATTCACTTTAAGAAAGGGAAATGATAATTGCTCAATTGTTAGGCATATATAGTTTGTGATAATTTGGTTTTCTTCTATATGGGTCCTGGCTTCGAATCCTGTCCAGCCATTAGACATAGATGTCAATTAATAGTACTGTATTAATATACTTGTTTAATAGTGCACTTATAAAAAATAAAAAACCAGTCCATGCCCTAAATATAAACTCATTAGTTTCCTGGCTGAAACCTGTCGGCATGGTCTTTATTTAGAGGCTGTGTGTCAACAAGAATTAAGAACCATGTTTGTTGAAAGTCATCTGTATTGTTAAAAAAAAAATCAGGTTTTATGAAATATTCTTGTTTTAGGATATGCTTGAATTATTATTAGATTTTTGTTTGCTAGCGAAGTCACATAAAGCAACTTTTTGATAAACATTACATACACTGAATGTCTTAAGAGAGAATGTAGATTTCGAAATGTTTTTGGTTATCTTTCAGGCTCTAGTTGCTAAACTATGTTGTAAAGGAACAGATGGAAGACTATTTCTCTCAGATTCTACCGGATCCATTCCATGTACTCTTGCCAAAATCTTGCCTCTAAAAGAACGCACCAAATCTTGCAATGAATCTAACAGGGGAGACAAAACAGAAAAAACTGATAAGGAACCAAGATCTTCAACCAGCAGTTGCTTCCCCCAGCCTTGCCTCAATCATCTGCTCAGAATCGATGACTTTGTAGTGATTCGGGAGAGCAGAACTTCCTCAAACTCTCACAACAGGAATGAAGATAGGAGTGAATCTGAGATGGATATTGAAGGAGGGGTCAAGGACAGTTCAAGGTCAAAGGTCAATGTTTATGTGATGTTCAGTCCAAGAAAGGCTGTATGTCTTAATCGCGGAACAGAGAGGGCAGCATCACCAGGGTGCATCAGACCTAGAAGGAGGAAAAGGAGGTCATCAAAGTCAGGTATATGTGGTACTATGGAGAAAAAAAGGAAAAGAAATGTTGATGGCAATCTTTCAAATTTTAATTTTGTACCCAATGATCTTTGATATATTTAATGGTATCAAAAGTTTTGTGGGAAATGACGAATATTGAATGACTGACCCCTTAAAAACTCCCTCTCTTGAACAGTATCCCAAATAATAGTCTATCTAGGTTAAACAACAGTAAGTGAGGTTTTGGAAAGCTTTTCCTTGTAGAATCTAAATAGATAGGATTAGTGAGCAGTACTTCATGATAACTTCAATTTAGTTTTAATCACTATGTTTTTATGCAGAAGGATCACCTTTAGAATCTATCATCTCCGAAAAATTCCTGCTAAGAAGTAGAAGACAGTTTCTCCACCGGGAGCAGAGAGATGAGAGCAGGGCGGGGTCAGCCACACCCTCTTTCTACAGTGACATCCTCATCCTGGACTCTAACCATCCTAAGAGGGCTAAGAAAGATGCGGTCCCAAGACCAGGAGAAGGGGATAGAGATGGAGAGATGGATGTGGATGGGAGGGTTGGGAAGAAGCAGGAGAGGATAGATGATGGTAGAGCAGCTCTGCTGTGTTTCCATGGTGATGCTGTCAGGTGGTATAACTTTCTGAGAGAAGGACAGATGTACAGAATGGATTGCAAGAATGAAGACATGGAGGTAAGAGTCTGTAATGGTTGGATATGGAGACTTACATTTATGCTTGCGTAATGTTTGCTATATGTAGAATTATCTATAATAAGTATAATTATCTATCTTGTTTTTTGATAGACTCATGTTGTGCCATCAGTAATGAAGTTATCCAAGAAAAGAATGACACAGCCTATCTACATTATAACAGCCTTTTCACAGCTACAGGCATTACAGGTGAGCTAGGATTTACAATGAATTGGAGAAAGGTGTGATTCAATATTATATAAACCAGTACCTAATATCTACTTATGTTGTAGCAATCAATAGTTTGAATTTTTACAGTATTTGATTTTAATTCAAGAGGTGTGTATCAAAGTTTTTCTTGTGGATTACTACATGCCACCGCTCCAGTGCAGAATACAAGATCTGGCCTTGAGATTTTATGCTTCTAGATATCTAGAAATTCATGGCTCCAGATAGGTGCTTGATGGGGTTAAATTAGAAGGTGTCTGTTGATCGACAAGGGTTTTGTTGTTTTATACACCCCAGTTTAAAATTAAAATTTCAGGATATACAAGTCTATATTGAGCGTTAAGAGTATAGAATGATATGGAATGAATATACTTGTGACAGTATGGAAAAGAAAAGGGTTTAAATGATTGAGAGTGGTAGAAACTGAGGTCACCTTCAACGAGTATTTACCAAAGAGTACAGCTTGAATAAAGTTCTTGCAAGAAGCTTGGTTATATGGAACTTGACCATTGTAATTTAAAGCCATCGGATCTATCTTCTTTTCATCGTCCAGGATTCTGCACCTCAGAACTTACTTCAGGCAATGAACAGAACTTCATCATCTGAATCAGGTCAGCCAAACAAGGGAAAGCAAAGGTAAATATCTTATCTTTTCATTAAAGAAAAAGAATATGCCATGTGAAATATTTATGTTTCCAGTATAGTGCTTGTTTTGCTTCCTATTGTGTATTATAGACCAAATGTTATAGAAGATCATAAAGATGCATGACTGTCCTTTGGTTGTATTAGGGTGTGCACTTTAAAAGTAAAAGCTTCACAGTAGATGGAATGTTGTCTCCCTTAATACTTCAAGGTATTGTTTTCTTCACCACAGCATTTAATGCATTAAGAGTTTAGAATTTTGAGTCGGAATAGACAATAAGAGACACCTTTCCATTTGTTTTCTTCTTCTTGTAGACATCATCATATCTTATCATCTATATCTGGTATGATCACAAGAAAAACAGTCACAGAGTCATCCATGGAAGGTAATTAAGTAACTTCTAGCCATTTGTGTCTAAGACAAAAAGTCAAGATAATGGTTAAACACATATATATAGGAATTTTGATAATACAAAAAATGCTCTGGCAAATGTAACATAAAAACAATTCCTAGCTTCAATCCTGGACCCAAGACTGCACATAAATTTAACTCTAACCCAAGGGATCTGAATCCTCAAGTGAATGAACCACATAATATACCATGTATTCATGCATCCACCTTACAGAGGCTCATACCAGCAAAGAGGAGGCCACTGGGCAGAGATCATCCATTCAGCTAGAGACAGATGACATCACTGCCCAGACCACTGTCAGTGTGTCTGTACCAACTCACATACATGATGATACGCTTGGACTACTGCCTGGGACTACTCTATCTATCAGGTATGGACTAATTAGAGATCTCTTTTAATGCCAAAATCACTGTGTTTTGCCCAATTGCGTGCATTATGGTTGGATAAAAAAAAGGATTATCTTCTAAAACACTGCCACTGCGTGGTAAAAAAACACTTCATATGCTGTTTTTAATATTATTTTTTGGTATTTTAAAAATTTTTATTAAAGGAACTGTCTCAAGAAAGTAGATCCAGGAATTGCTGTGACCTATGACATTGGACCTTTGACCTCTATCCAAGTGGATAGTTTCTGCACCAAAAGCTTCAAAGAAATGTAAGTGTTCAGTTTTTGAGTTTGTAAAGATTAATTATGAACATGCAGTGATTCAAAAAGATACTAAACATGGTCATTATCAAACATGAGTTATATTTATTGCATTCCTTTTATAAGAAATTATTTAAAACATGATTAATTATTTGAAATTTTAAAACCATACTGAGACAAATAGTCCATATTTGGGCATGCCCATTGCCCATTTAAAGAAAAACTTTTATCGTCAGGTACCGATAGGTTATGAGATTTTATTGGTTTCTTGTAACATGTTTATAGGCAATATTAAGGTTTCTCTTAACTCATGTTTAACTAAAGTGAATAGGAAATAGATACAGTCGTTTTGGGCAGAACTATATTTTTTCATTAATCTCTATTGATAAAATTGTGCAATATTCATTTTTCTTCTGTTTTGCAGTGCTACTAGTCCAGATACTTATCACAGCAGTCACCAGACTAGAATCCTACCTACAATGAGACAGAGATCATTCCTGTATCATATGATACAAGATACAACCAGGGATTCTACTACGTTCAACTGGATCTATGCTCATATCACTCTCATTACTAAACTGGTTTTAAGGTAGGACTGTTTTGCTCTTAGAATGGTCGGACTATGTTGTCGGTGCGTTTGTTTTATAATGAGGATGATGCTTTAGTTGTATGACACATGCTCCTATGATAGTTGCTCTGCAGTTCATTTTTACATACCGGTAACCAAATTCCTAAATTCAACCCACACACTACACCTAACCCTAGCCCCAACTATACACCTAACCTGAAACCCTATACCACAGACCAAATGAAAAAAAACAAGATCTATCGTCGATCGAGAGAATGTTGGATAAGCAATGATTTTAATCATAAATGCAATGATAGTTTTATGGAAAGTGACTATGTGCTGATAATGGTAAACTCCTTTTTTGTGTCATCATAAACTAAAAATTATACAGTTTTAATGTAGAGGACAAAATATTGACTAGAAGCTTGGAAAGCACTATTAGTTGTGTGCTGCAATTAGTCTTTCTTCTAAAAGTGGGAGATAGGTACTGTCAAGGTTTTTAGCATGCAAGTGCAGGAAAAAAATGTGAATACCACCCTATCTAAATGTACCATATTGACCATGTGACACTAATTTTTTTCTTCAGATGGATATGTAACCATTGTGGTAGAAATGATTGCAAGTGTCCCAACACAAGAAGACAGGGTGGCAAGATTATCACTCAAATTTTGTAAGTTGATCTCATTTTTATACACTGCTTATTAGTGTCAAGTGACATAAAATAAGTAAAAATTCATTATATTCAAGAACGCTAGAAAGCATTTAAATTTCTTCAAAAGTTTTTGTGTGAAATAGGGACACTGTAATAGTTAACATTATGACGACTTTGTAAGTAAATTCAGAGAGAGGAAGAAAGAGAGACAGAGAGAGATGGGAAGAGAGAGAGAGAGAGAGAGAGAGAGGGGGGGGGGGGAGTTGAAGGAAAGATAGATGGGGAGAGGAGAGAGACAGAGGATAGAAGTAAAGAGAGAGACAGAGGATAGAAGTAAAGAGAGAGAGAGAGAGAGTTGAGGAGAGAAGACATGAGAGAGGGAGAAAAAGATGGAAAGAGAGAGAGAGAGAGAGAGAGAGAGAGAGGAGAGAGAGATGGGAAGAGGAGAGAAAGACAGACATTATAAATACATAGAAAGAAGAATATTAAAAAAGATTATCAATCACTTTCACATTAATATAGTTCAGCTTCCACAATACCAATTTATCTAATTTCTGTCTCTTATATCCTTTAGGCTAGCAGTAGATGATGGTACAGGAGAATGTTTGATATGGAGTAACCAACCTAATGTACTCTCTGCTGCATTGGGTCTAACCCCAAGGGAATGGACCATGTTGGAGGACTGCTGTTCAGGACCTAACAAGGAACTGGTCTATCACAAGTGGGCCAAGGGGCGAAAGGAAGAGGTACATTCATGTACAGTGACTTTAAGAAAATTACAACAATAATATGAACAGGCAATGCTTAAAGGTATATACCAGTAAATCCTCATTTCTTGATAGCTCTACAAGATAAATGTATGCAAGCCTTCTATCATGGAAACTCACTGCAATTATAATTGTCGAGGCTTTCGTGTCACTGCTCTGACCGACAATAACCATGATGAAGAATCCTGTTTTTAGAGCACCACTCTGTTTTCAGAGAATAAAGCAAGTGGACTGCAAAGTGTGGATATTGTTCGATTAAGCACAGTTAGGCAAATTCATGCAAAAAAATATATTCAAAAAATTGACTTGAAAACACATCAGACAATTAGTCTGAACCGAGTAAGGAGCAAATTTGAAGAAATTATATTTTTAAATGTTGTAAAACCAAAGATATAAGAAGAAAACTGACCAAGTATCTGTACTAAAAATCGTACATGTAAAATTGGTCGTATACATTCGACAGCTGAAAATGACGCGCACGGTTGCATTACGTGCGTTCTCGAATCCAAAATCATACCTCACACACACACTCTCGCCATACCGCGAATGGTCCGTCGTGGGGAGCTGGCCGGCTGAGAGTTTGCAGCGATACCAACGCAGCTTCGGAGCTCCGCAGAGCGCCATTTTAGCGGGACTCG
This sequence comes from Strongylocentrotus purpuratus, assembly GCF_000002235.5. Classification (NCBI taxonomy): domain Eukaryota; kingdom Metazoa; phylum Echinodermata; class Echinoidea; order Camarodonta; family Strongylocentrotidae; genus Strongylocentrotus; species Strongylocentrotus purpuratus. Next base: position 1,102,812 of record NW_022145615.1, on the reverse strand, counting down.
GAAAGGTTCGAGGTGGGAAGGCAGCGGCCTAGCTTTTTGCCCAAACAACGCTAGATCGGCTGCTGGCAAAATGAAAATAACTACGATCGAGAACATCGTCGGTTTCTTAACTTTTCAGTGAGATAATTCTGAATTCTAATTGAGACTATATAATAAATTAAATCGACAAAGAAACCTCGGTAGAACTCTTATAACTATACAAAAGCTTGTTTATTTCTTCATTTGACATTTCGTTTTCAATGCAATAGTCAATGCAAACTATGTATTACCAAACTTTCAACACGCAAGGAACGGGGAACACTCGCGGACCTCGTATCAAATTTGTTGCAAAAAAAAAATTCAAGGGTGATTTTGAAGCAGTGAAGAATATTGGCGCTGCAATGCGCAGAAATATACTTGAAAGAAACTTAAAAAATCATACCTGAATTTTCAGAAAATCGTACTTGTATTAGTGTACCTAGATGTGACTTGTTTATAACTCAGATTTTATGAAGATTTGTCGGGAAAAAATGTCAATTTTTTCCGTTTGGTGGTCATTTCTAGGCTAATATTTAAAAAGTTACTTCAGTAATGGTCCCGATGTTTCTCTTATCATACTCGCATGTTATTTCTACATAGATTAAACATAGGATGGTTAAGGGTAAGACCGGATAACATTATAAAAAAGATATATCCTTCCACCCTCCCATATCCAAGTTTTGGGTTGATTATTGCCGACCCACCGCAGCAAGGCCATTCAGATTTTCGTACGGGCGCAAAGCGCCCTCTAGTGCCCCATGAATGTGCCTAGCACAGTTGTTTTATACAATAAAGTTCTTGGCCCGTATTCTGAAGTCGTGTCTAACTTAGCCACGTCTAAAGTTAAACAACTGTTTAGTTAGACACGACTTAGACAGGACTTAGACGCGAGGTCGTGTCTAAAAACCTGTTTAACTAAATTTCGTATTCTGAAGTCGTGTCTAAGTCTCGTCTAACTAAACAACTGTTTAAGTCCTGTCTAAGTGGTGTTTAACTAGACAACTGTTTAAGTTCTGCGCAAGTCGTGTTTAACTCTTAGTCACGACTTCTGGGCATGCCCAGTAGGCGTTAATTCTGACGAAAGACCCAATGCGCATGCGTGCGCACACCGGATAAATAAATTAACGCGCACAGCTAGCTGTGCGCGTGCTGGTACCATGGTGATGTGATCGTGACGTAATGACTAGACTGCATGTACTTTGTGTACGTACGTACGTAGTACACGTACTGTACACTGAGATTGACAAACACACTACTTATCGGTGCTTCAGTGCTCGGAAGAACCACAAAAGAAACTTCTCCAACAGAATGGTTAGTTTATTATAGATTATGGAATTTCCAAGATGTCACCAGTAGATAAGAATAGTTAATATTATCGAGAAAAAAAATTAGGCTACACGAGAAAAAATCCTGCAAAACGTATTTGAAATTTTGGAGAATGCACGTACCATCGTTCTCCCCCGCAAGTTCGGGGTCAGCAAGTACAGTGTACCGTCGACGTTGAAAAGCAGCAGAATCGCGCCCTTAAAAAGGACTTAAACAACCCCTCGCAGTTGTCTAAAGTTAAACAGGACTTAGACAGGACTTCGTGTTTAACTTTATTTAAACACGACTTCAGAATACCAAAAAAGTTAGACACGACTTCGTGTCTAAAGTTAGACGGGACTTAGACAAGACTTAGACAACTGTTTAGTTAAACAGGAGTTAGACACGACTTCAGAATACGGGCCCTTCTCTTTATTTCTTATTCATCTTCTGATGTTTTCTAAATCCTGACCCCCTAATATTCCTTACCTGTATAGTATGACTGGGAAGCAGCCACTGGCTCGGGTCCTAGGCAATCCAGACTTGCCTTAGCTGTATCTAAGCTGTGTCATCATTACTGTATACAGCACTCACTGTGGTTCAAGACTAGGAGATTCAGAGGTGAGTCTTTCCTTTCTCTAAAATGTGCATCTGTTAGTGTTAGGACCAGTCAGGTGTTGCAAGGAGAATAGATCAATTTTCAAAGGATTCAATTCCATGAATATTTCTTCCTATGTACTATTCTTATCAATGGTTGTATTCACCTGCAATACAGGGTCATTGTTATTCAGAAGTCAGAATGCAGGTGGCAAACATTACTTGTTGCTATGCCAGGCAAGCATTCTTTCTGCTCATGGGTTTTCAAGATGTGTTGATATTATGAAAGAAGTATGCACTGAATGTACTTATAATTTATGCACATCTGTGAACCCTATTTGTTTCTAGCAAATTAAATCATTAATTCCATGCATTTTAAATAAGTGATTTGAATTGAATTTAATTTTCTCTTCCAGAATCTACCAAGGATGTGTCACCTGAGAGTGAGAAGTCTGCCTGGCCTGCTGGCCTGGTACTCTGCTGTGAGGAGGTCTCCAGATGAAATCAGCAGGTCATCAGCAGGTCATCATCAGGTCACCTGAGAGTGAGAAGTCAGCCTGGCCTGCTGGCCTGGTACTCTGGTGTGAGGAGGTCTCCAAATGAAATCAGCAGGCCATCAGCAGGTCATCACCAGGTCATCATCAGGTCATCACCAGGTCATCAGCAGGTCATCAGCAGGTCACCTGAGAGTGAGAAGACTGCCTGGCCTGCTGGCCTGGTACTCTGCTGTGAGGAGGTCACCAGATGAACTCAAAAGGTCATCAAGAAGATCACATAATGCTTAGCCCATAAGGCAACTGCAATGCTTATTTCACACCCAGTACATTGTTGATTTAGTGCAAAGATGTGAATCGCTCATGTACAATGTGAAATATGCACCAGTACTTGTGTAAGAGGTATTCAGTTAAGATGATGGTTTTATGCTGCCATAGTTCTTTATCAGAATTATATGTTTCTACAAAATACTTTATCATATAGAGCGACATATTAATAAATAGCAGTTTCTGTATTCAATATGTCATATGGAAAAGAAAAAAAAATATCCAGTATTTGGTGAAAAAGAAAACTTCTTTCAGATATTGTAAACAAGGCCAATAACCTCCTCACTATGTGTAGCCTCAGATGACAGCAGTTCTTTAGTATTTAACAAGTAGTAGTCTGAAAATGAATTAGCCTGTCCCTATATGACTACAATAGACTGATCATAACTATAAGGAAAGGCATTTGAAATAGTTTTGCATTTTCAGGATCGTAAATAATCTTAGATAATCGCATGATACAAAATAGTAGTATAGGTCCTGCTCCTATACTTTGATCGGAGCAGGACCTATACTTGATTTCTGCGATCTTTCATATCAAAACTAGGACAAGTGTTACACTTTTTCACATTGTCCCGTATAGTCCAGAGTAGGATGGCTTGCGTAATGTTCATGCCTACCTGTAGATGGTATACAAATGGTGAATGGCCATGAGTGCAATGGTAAAAGATTTTGCACGAGGTGAAAGATAAGAGACGCTCTATCCAACGAGGCGCGGCCGAGTTGAATAGAACGTCTCATCTTTCACCGAATGCAAAATATTGTTCCATTGCACGAATAAAGGCCATTCACTATTTGTTTTATACAACACCTCGGACGTTAATTAACGGGCTTAAAACAAGTTATTTTTTTAAAGAACAGTTTTTCCTAGGCCTAAATCTCAGCGTTTTTTTTTTTTATAATGAAATTGCCGATAGTGAGCGCACGCTATTAAACAGGCAATAAACCATGCGCGTACTAAGCATTATGTTTGACGCGGAGTGCAATTTCGTTTGATCCAATCGCACCATTGCACGGTGACGTTACTTACCTCACCATATACTTTGTACATCGTTAGTGACGTCAGTGTGCAATGGTGCAAAATATTCAAACTGAATTGCACGGGTGGAGAATGTTGCCGTTCAACAGTACTTTTAGCGCATGTCATGTGATCAAGAATTGACCAATGAGGTTGCAAGAATCTTAGTAGGCGTTGTATAATATTCACTATGTTCAATCCAATATCAGATGCTCGAAAAGAAAAAAGGAACTGTATTAAATTTATATGAAATATACATTTCTCATATTTTATAAGAATTGAGGTCATTCTCAGCTTCAGTGGCAGGCACACTTTTTTTGTCAAAATAATTGATTACTAAAAACTACCAAAGAGTATGACTTGCAGTATGTGCGTATTGTTGGATAAATGGAAATAATTAAGAAAGTTTTAAACTCTAGTATGTATTCATTTTATATGAATTATATTTTCAAAAGATGTATGTACTGTACATTATAGACAAATTACATTAAAGAATTTATGAATAAATCAAAACATAAGACACTATTTGCCGTTTTTTTTCAGACTACTGATTTATCATCATTAACCTCACCATCATCATCATCATCATCATCATCATCATCATTGCATCAAGGGCCTTATCTGAGATGTACCAGTACATCTCAATAATAAAATCCACTTCTAGACAAAGAACTCATAATTCAATTAATTTTCTTATCTATTTGATTTTATTGCTCAGGTGGCATTCTGTGTGGGATAACTTTAAAGGAGATAAAATAAAACATCTTGATTGAGGCTAACGATACCAGAACAATTAAGGCGTAAATATTCATAATTGAATGACACACGCCTTTAAGACTAAAACAACAACAACAAACATTAAGGGGAGTATGAGCAAGAAGTTATTAAACAACAGGTAATAATTTACACGCAAAGAATAAAAACAATACACACAATGGCGAACTAAAATATCCAACATCTCGGGATGTGAATATGATATTCCTGGTTGAAGAGTGTTTTGTACTGATGATATACATATTATGCACACACAAACAATACCTGGGGAGAAATTTATTTCTGGTTTAAAAGCCTATGCTGCAATGGATATATTGGTTATTATCAAAGAATACACAGAAATAAGATTTCAATATTAGGACCTGATATATAATACATGGAATGCTTGCAATTTCAGTTCTCCAAAATCATCAAGACGTAAAGGAATAACCCATGAAAAGAAAAATGTAAAGAATACAAGAAAGGGCGTGAAGCCAATATAAGTCAAGATTGCTGGAATTCTTATAACTTAGGGGAATATTCTTGCAACAAAACAAAAATTAGAATAGAATATATCTCTGATGCCATTGTGGGGATATATGATTTTATCTGTCTGTTGAATTCATCATAACTCTACAACAGTTCAAAATTTTGCAAAAATATATTGCTTGTGAAAATAACAGCTTATTCATACAGTATCTGACCATGGTGAGCATTCAGTAATGTGGTGATAATTAAACAAACAAAAAATAATAATACTACTATTATGTAGAGATATGTTTGCAGCTCATATAAGTGAAATCATGTTGGGATTTCATTTCACTGGAAATCAGACAACTGCAGAAATTAAGATAGCTAATCAGATTGTAAGAGGTAACAATCCAATCCTTACATGATACCAGCAACTGCACAAAAACATGTGGTCGTTTCATTTCAAGTTCATACATAGAATTTGACCTTGTTTCATTGTTTGAGTGGCTTTTATAAATAGAAGCTCACGTTTGAGCCTGGCTGCGGCTGTGCGTTGGTATTTTTGTTTGGTTTTGAGGACGTTGCCATGAGGGATTCCAGTTTCTTTGGCTGAATTTCTTGCACACCAGCGCTGTTCGTAGAAGCCTGTTTGTTGGGGAGTCTTATGGGTTCTTTCAGCCCGACCTGACCTGACGTTTTGCTCTGATTGGTTGTACTTAGCAGGTGCTGCGGCACATTCCTACGAATAACCGGCGATGAAGATGTCCTGGGGCTAGCCTTGGGCGAGGAGTGATAAGCATTCGTCTTATCTCCTGGGAGTGGTGATGGAGCACGGTCTCGGCTTTTCTGTTCTTCTTGTGAATTGGATAAGAGTTTGTCTGAAGGTAGCTCCCCGCCGTATGCTTTTCTGTTTAAGTTTTGATCATTGACCTTTGGACTGCTCTCGACATGTCTCATCTGAGCATCATTTGTACTCACTGATGATGAAGATCTTCCGCGGTTTTCACTGTTTGTCTAAAGAACAAAGCAATACAAGTAGAGACATCATCATCTAGTTAACCAACTGAAGTACTGATACCTACTGTATTACAAGTCTCTTTATTTTCTACATCTGTTTTGCAAATATTCAAGGAAGGTCTTGCACTAATTGGTAATTAAGTATTTGTATAGTGCTAGATGAGACAGAACATTTTATACAAGCAATCCCTTTAAAATTTACAAACCAAAATAATGATTAGAAAGTTTAAGGAACATTGAGGATATCTTGGCCTTTTGCTATTTAAATATCACGGAGTTCTTTCCTCTACATGTATATCGTAGTCTTAAATGATTTATATGAATTACATGGAGGTATATATTTCTATCTTTATATTATATGATGCTTATTATTTACATTTTCACTACATGTAAGACAAAGTAAAACATACTCTATCATTACACAACAACAAAATGATTTTGTGCCAACTGACCTTTGTCTTTTCTAATATAGCGGCTACCTCTGACTCTGTATCATCGGTGATATTGACCCCTCGGTTGATTGACCCCCTAGAATCCTGTTCTGCAGGTTCAACTGTGATAAGGGGCAGACTGTCACACCTTTTCTCCTTGGGGGAGGGGATACTTGCAGTGGTAGGGAAGGTGTTGCTGAATGCCTCAATCTTACGCTGGGCTTCAAGTAGTTGAGTCTTCAAACTGGATGGGGGGGGGGAGGGGGGAGGGAGGGAATCGATAGCCAGGTCATGGTTGAAATAAAACTCATGCTGGAATTGATTCAAAATTACAATGAAAAATTCAAAAGATAACTTTTTTGCCTTTCAGGAAATTACAAGCTGCTTACATTCTTTAATTTTTTGACAAATTATCACTTATCAGTATGTAAAAATAGCCTAAAAAACTTAATTTTAATATCCCTAAAAATGATATTAAAGAGCTGCAGGTTCAGTATTTCATAAGTAATACCAAAGGTATAAAAGACATTTCTGAATGGTGGTGAGAGCCCATTTAAATATTAGGAGCAATAAATAAGAGATTTTGTTTATTTACGTTTTGAAGGCAGTGTCCTGATTGGCTGTGATTGTCTGTTGAAGAAAACAAAGTAAAATGTAATTATTATTTCACATTCTCCGATATTGCATGGATTTAGTAGTTTATTAATATAGATTTGAGTCTAAAATGAAGGCAATAAACGTAAAGACTTGTTTTTGTTTGTTTGAGGAGAGTAAAATAACTATTTTTCATTCTTATAAAATAATTACTTCAATTCTCATTACGATAATTGAATATGTTCCCTTTTCTGTTCATGGATAAGGTAATGTGAATTCATCCACAAATTTATCTTTTCTTATGCCACTATTAAACCCTCAATCCCTCCTTCAAGTTAGTTGGGTAAACATACCAGTAGAGAGTTGAGATGCTCATGGAGCTTGGTGACAGCATTCACATGCTCAAAGGCAGCTGGGTCCTCAGAGACTACAAACATAAAAATGAAATTATATTCACTTTAATGAACTGTGATTTCAATCCATCCATATTCAAGAAAGTAATCAAAGTTGCAAACAAATTTATAACATGTGATACAGACATCAGTAAGCCTAGGCTGTCAAACCACTGCTCTGTTCTCTCTGTGCATATTTGTGCAGTGCTTTCTTGTGTCAGGGTTATCTTAAAATGTGCTTTTTATGCCTATTTACATTTCGCAAATGAATTAAAGGTGGCAGTATCTCCAAAACTTAGGTTTTCAATAACAGTTTCTCTAAGAAATATTGCTTCATCACCAGATCTCAACATTGCCTTTAACACTCCAAACTGGTCTACTTGGTATCTTGCCAAAAAAATGTCCATACCTTTCCATTTTTGCAGAGTTCTAACTTCCTAAAGTCAATTTATATGTTTGTGCGTGTGATACAGATATATCCAGACCATTCTACGCGGGTACGATTCTTGGGGTAACACATACCGCTGTGCCCGACAAAAGGGCATTAACAGGGAAATTGATTATAGTTAAGTGTTGTAGGGATTCCCATGCTAAAATCCTTTTGACGGACACGCAACGATAGGATAGGACAGTCGTCTCACCATTCGCACTGTCAGAGCCGCTGTAGACTGACCGGGTCAGTAGGTCAGCTAGAACCATCACCATGGTAACAAGACAACAGGAGGAGAGGAGAGGAGAGGGAGAGATATATATGTTTACAAAAAATTCATCCATGCAATAGTCAAAGTCATTAAACCTTTTCATACCGAATCAAAACATTACCACTACTTTGCCCACCAAAATTTAAAAGAAAAAAACATCAATATTAAAAAGTTTGCACCAAAGTAAAAGTTGCTCAAATAATAGGTAATTCTAACAGTTAGCAAAGTGAGTGATGTATAAATGCCATCTGCAAAAAAGGTATTAATGTTTTGATACTTATAATGTGATTAATAGATTTGAGGGAACTTATACATTGTTAAAAGTGATAAATAAATTTGAAAGTCTTTGTGATAAACACTTTGCCAACTAATTTCAAAACTCTTAAAGATAAATAAATGCTTTGTTTAAAACACATGCAAATAGAAATAACATTTTGATAATCAGTTGATAAATCTAATTTACCTATGAAACAAGTTTGCCCTTGAATTATTACTACCGGTAAGTGAAAACCATAAGAAGAATTCACTATAACCCATCGTGAATTCCAAAGAGGTTATGTATTTGAAAGTGGTTTTATGCTGCCATGCAAGCATTTTGATATTAATCATAATAATAATAAAAACGTTACTTATAAAGATAGAGAGAAAGGGGAGAAAAGAGCAGGACAAAAATATTTAAAGAAAGATTAGAAGACAGAAGGAGAGGATGAAAGAGAAAATACAGAGTGAAGACAAATGTAACAGAGAGAGACAGGCAGAGAAAAAGCAGGAAAAGAAAAGACAGAAGAGATGGAGGGAGGGAGCGAGAGAGGGAGGGAGAGAGAGAGAGAGACAAAAGAGAGAGAGGGGGAGTGGAGAGTTGAGGAGAAAGAGAGAGATAGATGAATAGAGAGATCAAGAGAGCTTGAGAAAATATATTCCTCCACATACCTTCCTCCTTTGCAGCAAGGATGATATCTCTCATCTGATCCATCTGAATCTCGTGTTAAGAGATGATCTGCAGCTGTATAGGAAACAAAACTTTCCATATTAATATCATCCACAAAGGTCTCTAACAGCAATCAAGCTATAGAGTGGTGTCTCCCTCCCCCCCCCCCCCAAAAAAAAAAATCCTATTGCTCCACCCAATCCGTCGGCTCTGAACTTCTCAGAAAACTAGTACGGAACAATGGGGACTAAATTTGATGATCGCATCACTATGAAGCACTAATGCTTCATATGAATGTTTACGCAACCACAAAGCAAAACTATTAATTTTCTTGAAGAAAATATCCTGGCCCCATCCGAGTCTGAAAGTGTCTGCTTCTAACGTCTTTTTGTGTGTAAAGAATGTTAACTTAGTGCAAAATTAAATGTTAAAAAGATCAGAAAACAAGTTTACTAACCAATATAATATACACTCTTGGCAGTTTCAAATAACGGATCTGGCAATGAAGCTGGTCTTTGGTAACAGCTTGTATCGATACTTGAACTTCGGAAGCGGGAGGAATAGATTAGTCCACCGTAATGTCGATCCTTCTGATGATTTACAGGAGCAAAGTACAAGTGGTTTCGAATGTTTACAAATAGTTAGTTGTAATAAAATGCTTGTGAATAGATCACATATTAAAAAGCATCTACATATTTAATGAACAAAGGAACAGAAGTAAGATAGAACATTCCTATTCTGCCAAATACATGTATTTGACAAAGAGTCAATACAAATTACAAAAACTATTAAAGCAAATTATGAAACAATCTCTATTTACAACTCAACTCTATAGTAGTCTATAGATGTGTTTTTGAATGCGAAATATTGTGTCATTAACACACTTTGACTTTTTATATGGTCCATTTTAATTCTGGTAATATTCCCTCATCAAACATTGACTGTGTAAATATCTAATTTCTGCAGAATCCCAGTGCCACTGATTAGACAATCAGACTCTGAACCTCTAGAACTCTGGATTGTATCAATATGATATTCCTTGTTAAGCAGTTCATATTTATGTAAGCAATCTTTCCATATCGCTGATTAAAGTTGTTTCGTTTAATTTTCCCACATCTATTTCTGTTTGATACTTGCATGCTCACATCCTATCTAGTATTTTATTGTTGTTTGAATTAACTTCCAACAATGATTTTTCTACACTGAATAGTTTTTAACTAATCTTGGAAGTTAAGTTAATGTCAAGTCAATTTGGAGTTGAAAGTCTTTTTTTTATATTTAATAGTAGCAATAAATGTTCATGTAGCATCTTTACCAAGCAGGGGCAGTGTTTTAGGAGATAATCCTAATTTTTAAAATCCAGCCGTAATTCACACCAGTTGCGCAAAACATGGTGATTTTGGCATTTAAGTAAATGTTTATCACTATTATATTTTGAATTTATGAAGAAATAAAGGCAAGAGAAGAAACCAATTGTTGTGTTTAGTGATGAAAGTAGATCATTCCTGTGTCATCATGATCATCATTTTTAATTGTTTTATCATTATTCATCTGATGACCATCATTACAATCATCATTACTATCATCATCAATATTATCAATATTTTTGTCATCAAGAGTTTTACACCTGAGATGTACATCTCACAAATAAAATCAACTTCTCAATAAAGAATTCAGACTTCACCATCACCATCACATTCTTCATTATCAGGTTTATAACCATCATCATCACCACCACCATCATCGTCATCATCATCACCATCATCATCATCTTCACCACTATTATCATCATCATCATCATCGTTACCACTATCACCATCACCACCACCACCATCATCATCACCACCACCATCATCACCATCATGACACCATCATTATGACATCACCACCATCATCCTTATTAACATGGCATCATTGAGGGCTTTACATCTGAGATTTACATCTCACGAATAAAGTCCAATTCTAAACAAAGAACTCATGAATCGCTTTTTTTTCTTATCTATCTGATTTTATTGCTCAGGTGGCATTCTGTGTGGGAGAACTTTATAGGAGATAAAATAAAACATCTTGATTGAGGCTAACGATACCAGAACAATAAAGGGAAGTATGAGCAAGAAGTTATTAAGAAACAGGTAATAATTTACACACAAAAAATATAAACAGAATACATACAATGGCAAACTCAAATATCCAACATCCTGGGAGTGTTTTGTACTGATGATAAACATGTTATGCACACACAAACAATACCTGGGAGAAATGAGAAGAGTATAGAGCTTCATCTCTCTGATCCCTGGTTTCCTTGGTTACCCGGACTTCAGGAATCAGGAGATGAAGTATAAGATCAAATAAATATCTAGTTAGATTAAGATTAAATTATACCAAAGAGAATACACAGACAATCAAGGGCTTGTTATGAGAGTTGGTAAAATGTATTCAAGGTATTGTGAATCTAAATCTGAATTTGTAGAATAAAGTCTTTTTTCTCTTGAATATCAATTCAATTGAAGTTGTAGATTTTGACAGGGTATTTCAATAAAGATTAGATGTTCTCCATAATTAATTTTTTGGCCAGCTTATCTTTGAATGTATTTTTAGGAATTTGCATTACAATGTAGCAGTTTCCAGGTAAAATGTAAGTGGGTTAACTTGATAAATTCAAGATCAAAATGGTATATTGTATTTCTCATGAAATACTCTCTTTCCTGATATGAAGTTATTTTTACAGAAGTTGATTTAATAATGGGAAAATGATGAAATAAGCTGAATGGCCATGCCGAAATTCACTCATGATGTATCGAATATCAGTGTATTATAACAACATAGAATTCATTTCTGGTTTTAAAGCATATGCTGCAATGGACATATTGGTTATTATCAAAGAATACACAAAAATAAGACTATATTGATGGATTTCAATATTAGGACCTGACATACATGGAATGCTTGCAATTTCAGTTATCCAAAATCATCAAGACATAAAGGAATCAAACAAGAAGAGAAGAAAATATTAAGAATACAAGAAATGGCATGAAGCCAAAACAAGTCAGGATTGCTGGTATTCGTATATAACTTAGTGGAATATTCTTGCTACAAATCAGAAATTAGAATAGAATATATTTCTGATGCCATTGTAGGGTATGTGTGAATGCTAAGCAGGACGAGCACACATTCTTCGTTCACATATTTAGTTCCTCTTCAAACCGATAGATATCTTCATTTTTGGCAATAAGCCAGCTCTCTAATAAAATAATCACTCTACAATTTTTTAAGGATTATAATCAGGTTGCATCTTTTAAATAACTTTACACTATACAATTTGGAGAAAAAGTGCAATATTCACAAAGTGATAGTAAATTTTTATACAAAATATCAATAGATCTACACCTCTTCCCTGTAAACACCAAAGGAATGACTAGTATGCACAACATACTAGACACATACTAGACTGGAATAATGTACATTTCTTACGCATACATACGTGAAGTGATCCATTTACAAAGAAAGTGATGTTGGCAATTCATATGGCTTGTGGAATTTCTTAACATGATCATACACATTTCAAGAGTGCCTTGTAGTTTTTACAACATCAATATAAAAAGAAAATAATATTCCGCAGTGCACGAGGATTGCGCTTGACACAATCACGAGTCATGAGTTTAATCCACAGAATAGCACTCACTCATCATTCCCGATCGATGAGTCCATTAATGTGATTGATTTAGAGTACATATTACATCTTTGCTATGAACCATGATTTTGTACTAGAACCATATCTGCAAGGCAAATGGCCATCAATTCAAAAATATGTATTTCCAATCTGCTTCTGGTGAATGATATGTCAGTATTACCTCAATCAAGCTTGCTGATCATTGTACAAAACTCTTCACAATATTATCAATGATAAAAGATACAATCTCTTGTGGTGCACTTGATTGTTAGAAATTATTCCGCTCCAAACATGTTCGTAAATATTACAAAAATAAGTCATACATGCGTTTGTCACGTGATACATTAATGATGCATTATTATATCTGTTGACATACCTCTGGATTATAATGTCAATAATTATGAAAATGATTTCATGAAATTTCATTAATCAGACATCACCGAATAAATATTGCATATGTGAAATGGTGTGTATGGCACAGTGTGTTCTGCTGTACAAGAGCGCTTATGAGAATCAAAGAATACAAAAGCATAAGAGATGTCACAGAGAATACGAAAAGATTTGTAAATTGATATATAGCTGATGACTTTTTTTTCTACTATAAATTCACAATGTGTATGATACAGTGGCTTGAAAAATAATGAATTGTGTGGCTATTCAGTTTCATTTGGCATTCTAGTAGAGAGAGAGAGAGAGAGGAAGAGAAAAAAAGAAGATGAAAAGAGCTAGAGAGAGAGAAAGAAAGAGCCAGAGAGAGAGAGGGAAAGAAAGAGAGGGGAGAGAGAGGGAGAGAGATATCAAAAGGGGGAGATAGAGAGACAAAGGAATATGGATAAATGAGCAAATACTACATGTACTAATAATGTACATAGTCCTAGTTCTTAGATGCCCATCAATTGGAACCACTCATTTGTGCTCTACACCCTTTTTCATTTTTCCGCAATAAAATTATTCAGAACTTATCTCCAATTTTTGTGTTACTATTTAGTGCAAAGTATCTAGCACTATGCCTTTTATTAGACCAGAATTGTTAACAAATCAATCAATCTTTCACCTATTATATGAAAATGGAAATATACCGTATAAAGCAATATTTTTGCAAATGACAGACATTTTCATGATTTGTTGTTCCATGGTAGTTAACCAAGGCTATTCACAATACACCATTTGTACCTTTGCCAGCTCATTAATCTTCTCTGTCTGTTAAATTCATCATAACTCTACATCAGTTCAAAATTTTGCAAAAATATAATGCTTGTGAAAATAACAGCTTATTCATACAGTATCTGACCATCGTGGTGAGCATTCAGTAATGTGGTCATAATTTATTTTTTTAATGTAAATAAATGTTTGCAGTTCAAATGAGTGAAATCATGTTGGGATCTCATTTCACTGGAAATCAGACAAAAACTTCAAAAATTTCAGAAATTAAGACAGCTAATCAGATGGATGAGGTAACAATCTGATCCTTGGATTAGTTTAAATACATGATACCAACAACTGCACAAACACATGTGGTCCTTTCATTTCAAGTTCATACAAAGAATTTGACCCTGTTGAAATGTTTGGAATGGCGTATACAAATTGGAATTTTCAAAATGTTTTGAAGTTTATTGCAAGATGAACAGAAGCAGATTACATGAGTTTGATAGAAAGAGAATGAGCTTCGTGAAAGTCTCTAAACCCACAAGCTTTACCAAAACCTCTTTTGAATTTAACTTTTAACTATTTCGTTTGTATAAGAAAACACAACTACCATTAGATTATATTTAACAGGATGAAATATTGAAGAGTATAGCTTAGGTGATGGAAAAAAGCATAACTGAGTGTATTTGTGACATCAATTAGGAATATCAGTATGAAATGGAATAACCCAGGATAGGAAAATGAAAAAAATGAGGCTTAATTTAAAGATTGTATTTGTATTTCATGTGCGACACAAAATTATCAACATCCAAATTGGTAGAGATGACAGGATAAGGGAATGATTGCATTCCAAAAATAGAAAAGAAACCCTCCATAGTATACTCCTGTGCACTTGACATTCATGTAGCTCAAATTTGTATGCCTCTAATAAAACATGATGACATTGTAGTAATCAACGCTGTTGCTTGCAACTGATTTCTATGTATAAACTGTTTACTGCTCTGCAGTAAATAAAGTTTGAAGTACTTCCAAAAATGAGGTCCAAGAGAGTCCAGAATAACTTACAAAACAGTTTAATCCTCTCAGTTTTATCTCAGCAAGACTTTCACAAGTTTCCACTGACCAATACTTTGGATTATGAATGCATACATTATCCATTCCATCGACATCAAAAGAAGATCACGTCTGAATCTGACGTCGGTTGCGGTTGTGCGTTGGTATTTTTGTTCGGTTTGGAGGACGTTGCCGCGAGGGACTCTAGTTTCTTTGGCAGCATTTGATGCACAGCGGCGCTATTGGTAGTAGCCAGGCTGTTGGAGAGTTTTAAGGGCAGTTTCTGCCTGACCTGACCTGCTGAGCTGATCTGATTGGTGGTACTTAGCAGGTGCTGCGGCACATTCCTACGAATAACCGACGATGAATGCGTCAGTGTTCTATCGCCCTCTTCAGTCCTCCTGGGGCTAGACTTGGGCGAGGAGTTATAAGCATTCATCTTCTCTTGGAGGAGTGGTGATGGGGCGGAGTTCTTCCTACCAATGTCTCTGCTTTTCTCTAATTCTGGTGAAATGTATAAGAGGTTGTTTGAAGGTATCATGTCCCCGTATGCTATCCTTGTTAAGTTATGATCATTGACCTTTGGACTGCTCTCGGAATGTCTCATCTGAGCATTGTTTGTCCTCACTGATGATTGCGACGGTGAAGATCTTCCTGGCTTTTCACCGTTTGCCTAAAGAAAAAAGCAAGACGAGTAGAGTCATCATCATCTAGTTAAACAACTGAGGTAATAGTGTATTTGATAAGATACAGGTCTCTTTATTTTCTACATCTGTTTTGAAAATATTCAAAGAAGGTATTTGTATTGTGTTAAATGAGACACAAAAAAAGTATACACACAATCCCTATAAAGTTGACAAGTTGATCATGACCTAAACCAAAATAACGATTGAAAAGATTAAGGAACATTGAGGTTATCTTAGCCTTTTGTTATTTAACCATCAGGGCATTCTCTCCTATACGTGTGTATCTTAGTGTACAATGATTTTTATATTTATGATATGTAAATTATATGTACCGTTAGGTATATATTGCTATCTTTACAAAACATTACAAAACAACAAAACAACAACAACAACAATAAAATGCTTTTGTGCCCACTGACCTTTGCCTTCTCTGTAGCGGCTACCTCTGTAACTCTATCATTGGTGATATTGACCCCTCCTCGGTTGATTGACCCCCTTGAATCCTGTCCTGCAGGTTCCAATTTGATTTGGGGTGGACTGTCACGCCTTTTCTCCTTGGGAGAGGGGCTGGTTGTAGTGGTAGGGGAGGTGTTGCTGAATGCCTCAATCTTATGCTGAGCTTCAAGTAGTTGAGTCTTCAAGCTGGGGAGGGAAAGGATAGGTCATGGTTGAAATAAAAATCACACTGGAATTGATTTCAAATTACAATGTTTTCTTTTTACCATTTAATTACAAGCTGCTAAAACATTCTTTTAATCTTTAATTAAAAATATCACTTGTCAGTATGTGAAAATAGCCTATGAAACTGAATATTAATGTCAACATCCCTAAAAATTAAATAAAAGAGATACAGGTTCAGTATATCATAATTAATACTAGAGGTATAGAAGACATTTCTAAATGGTGGTGAGAGCCCATTAGAATAGGAACAACGAATAAGAGATTTTGTTGACTTACGTTTGGAAGGCAGTGTCCTGATTGACTGTGATTTTCTGTTGAAGAAAACAAAGTAAAATGTAATTATTATTATTGCATGGATTTAGTACATATTAACATAGATTTAAATCTAAAACAAAGGCAATAAATGTTAATTATTGTTGTTTCTTGTTTGAGAAGAGTAAAATAACTACTGTTCATTCTCATTAAATAATTAATTCAATTCTAATTACGATAATTGAAGATGTTCCCATTTCTGTTCATGGATAGTGTCACATGATTTCATCTACCCACGTGAGGTAAATGGGTACCCGGTATGGAAGAAATTCCTTGAATGCTTGAGCACCTTTTAATGGTAGCTCAGTTAAGGCCGTGGTAATGCTATAATTGCAAGGCCCTCAGGGGGAACAGTATGAATACTGATGAGGCTGCCCTGGGTGAACAAGACACATTATTATTATTATTATTATTATCCAAAAATTTATCTTCTCCTATGCTACTATTAACCCACAATCCCTCCCTGAAGTTTAAGAGTTGGCTGAACGTACCAGTAGAGAGTTGAGATGCTCATGGATCTGAGTGGCAGCATCCACATGCTCTAAGGCAGAAGGGTCCTCAGAGACTACAAACATAAAAATGAAATTATATAAACTTTAAATGGTTGAACTTACAAAAAAAGTAATCAATGTTGCAAACCTTTTGATCTTTACATGCAGAGTTAATAAACATGTGTAATGGCTTTGAAGAATACAGATTATTATGATGCAACTAAACAACAACAATATACATATTACTTGTAATCAAGCTTGACTAACAGTTTTGAGAATGACAAACAGTCTGCTCTTAAAATGTACACTTTCCACTTTAAAGATAAAGACCAGTTATGGTAATGCGATTGCATTGTGAAAGAAACGTTTTGGAATCGATCAGAAAAGGTTGATCATCTAGCATATAAGTATTGGTGTGTACTTCAAGTTTCTGGAATCATCAAAATGATAAGAAATTTGGCCCAGTCTTGGTAAAGTTACAAGCACCATACACAGAAAGATGTATATGGGACTACGCGGCACGTGCCCAACATGTGCCCCGACATGTGCGCGATATCTATCAGGTCCAAATAGATATAATAATTTACCACATATATCAATTAGTAGGCGTTTTCTCGTCAAAACATATTCTTTCACATGATTGGTAATAAGAGGTTTCATTTCATTTTTTGAGAGGGGGGCGTTTCCAAAACTGATCTTTACTTTTAACAGGATACATGAAAAACCATCAAAATTACATTAACAAGATTGAACGGATTGTATGATTTTTCACTTTTTATTTTAATTTTTTTACTGACGATTGATTCTTCAAATCGATGATAACCATTTTTTGGTATAAATAGGAGGTAACATCACAACAGCTGTTTTATCACATTATTTTTGTTGTTGAATCCCCACTAACCACTCTCTACAATGCCAACTCCAAACCAAGACTTATTTCAGCCTTTAATTCTATGTCAAGGAATGTTCACTCACTTTTCTCAATAACTTCTGCTGGTATTGGACCCTCCGGTAAATTGGCCTTCTCCTTTTCTAGAATGGCTGAGGGCAGCTCCTGTGTGGACATGGATAAAAGCAACATCTAATATTAGTATTTTATAGAGTATGCAGCTTTAAATACAATATTCGGCTGAACCTTTCAGTTTATTAATTTATCTAAGTTTCAAAAAAGCTATGATTAATAGACTGAAGATGAATTTTGGAGGCCTTGCAGAGTCCCAAAACGAATCATGACATAAAATACTCAAAGATGATAAGCTGCTCACAAGCAAAATTTACAAAATAGAACACTTCTAATGGGCTCAATTTGATCAGAGCCGAGACTATGAAAACAGGTAGATAATGGTACATACGTGACATAACAGTAGATATATGTAAGCATTTTGGTGAAAGTCATCTTGCTAGTATGAAGAACTTTGAGGTGAGGTCAATATGACTTGATCCATTTTACTCTGTCAAGCTCAATGCAGAAAACAATGTTGATTGGAACCCAGAGTACTCACCACTCCACCTGTGAGTGTGAACGCTCTCCTCCTATTGATATCATTGCCTCTATTCCTTGCTACCGGCAGAGAGACATCCCTCATAGGTCTATGAGACGGACTGGGAAGGGGTGATACAATGTCAGCTGGGTACTGATAAACAGAACTCTCCTCCTTCTCATCTTCCTGCTCTGTCTCCTCGGCCTCTGACGGCGAGCTGAATTTAGCCAGCTGCTCCGAGGCGGTCCCAGTCAGGTTAGGGAAGCTACTGCTCCGCGTAGTGGCTTCAGATGGGATCACAGCTAGACGTTTCTTGCTCGAGTTGCCTAGGAAAAGAAAACAGTCCAAAAATAATGTTATCATTGGATCTACTTGTAGCTCCGTTCACTTAAATTTAAATTTTCTAATATCAAACATGATTTACCCACTCATGCTTATAACTACTAGACTTTAAAATGATTTTGTTGATAGAAAACATGGAATTTCAGAACTGTTGTTGCGTAATATCTAGAATAAAAATATTCCCCCCCACCCTGTTAAAACATCTGCATTCATTGAACATATTAACAAAAGAAAGGTTTCTATGCCCCCTCCCCTCCCCCCTCCAAAAAAAAAGTCAGAATAGCTGAACAGGGTCCAAAAAACCATTTACACTGATAAATCAAATGAAACAATTAAAAAAACAAGAAATTTAATTCGTCACTGAGGACAAATTAGGTGGTCTGTTATTAAATCTGCTAGACGCTGATCTTGTAAAGAACTGTCAGAGCTACAACTCATCAAAATTTGGAAGAAAATCGATCAATATTAACAGAGATACAGTAAATTTTCCATAAATATGCTCACATCAAAATATGCAAATTCACTTTTTGTGTTCCAAGGCCATTATGGTGATGTCAAGATATATATAATGGCCAAATGAGACCTGAAATCATATCCAAGATTCATATTCTTTCCAAATATGAAAAAAAAATTGGGGGTCTGTAGACTTCCTAAAGAGCTTTGATGGATTTTGTATAGGCATGTTTTGACCAATATATGCTATGTATTACAATAGCTTGCACGTACTGACATTAAATTTTAATGGACGCTCATTCAGTTATTAATTGTCATACAGAGATAAATATAGTATCAAATTGTTTGGAAAAAATGGGGATTATCATGAAAGAAAAAAAATGGCTATTTGATGTTGCATATGGCCAGGACGAACAAAAATGCACGTGTATGAGCGTGTGAGCGATTTTTTGACAAATGCTCAGAATGGCCTGAAATGTATGCAAAATGAATTTGAGATAATTTTGAGCATTTTAAAATGTGCGCGTTTATGACCTGAAATTGACCGGACGGCCATTGACCTTAGAATCTTGATGAATATGAATGACAATTGATTTTCTGTTATGAATATATGATCATGAGTTGATTTTCGAAAAATTTTACGAAATGGCGCCTGGATGACGTCACAATAATTTGTTGAACTTGAAAATGTTTCTGTCACGTCTTATGATGATGACCTATGACTGTCAAAATTGAAAGAAATTGGATGGATGGATTATGAGAAATCGTCTGCACAAAAAAGTGTGGAGAAATAAATAAAAATAAATAAAGAATAATAATAATAACAAAGAAAATTCTGTCGATGACAGACCACCTAATTAAAAGACATTCCTGTCAATACGGTAATCATGGAATGGCTGAGAAAAAAAAATACAATTGCATGCAAACCGCCCACAACCTTACTATAAATAATCTGTCCCCATAAAATTTCATGCAAGCCAAAAATCCCCACAAAAAACTTACTATATCCCAACATTTAATTCTTGTATAGTAAAAACATAGGCTGAAACAACAACAAATCATAGGTAACTTTGGGTTTTTGGAAATAATGGAAAGTAGATTTTCTAAAAATAAAAGTCATCTAGGATTATGGAAAAATGATAATACCGGTAGCTGAGAAATGAATTTACCGTAAAGCATTTTTACGGACATTTGGCTGTCATGATACTACTCTGTTCTCTCCGTGCATATTTGTGCAGTGCTTTCTTGTGTCAGGGTTATCATAAAATGTGCTTTTTACGCCTATTTACATTTTGCAAATAAATTAAAAGTGTCAGTATTTAAAAAATGTATGATTTTGAATAACAGTTTCTCTTTAAAAAATGTTTCTTCCACAGATCTCAACACTGCCTTTAACACTCCAATCTTATCTAATTGGTGTCTTGCCAATAGAATGTCCATACCTTTCCATTTTTGCAGGCTTCCAACTTCCTAAAGTAAATTTATGTTTGTGCGTGTGATACAGATCTATACAGACATTCCACAAGGGTACAATTCTTGGGGTAACACATACCGCTGTGCCCGACAAAAGGGCATTAACAGGGAATTGATTATAGTTCAGTGTCGTAGGGATTCCCTTGCTAAAATCCTTTTGCCGGACACGCAACGATAGGACAGTCGTCTCACCATTCTGTGCACTGTCAAAGCCGCTGAATGTCTCTGCTCTCCTAGGGAGTGATGAGGGAGCATTAGTACTGCTCACCATCTCACCTACGCTACTCGCACTCCGACTCACTCGGACATTACCACCACTGTAGACTGACCGGGTCAGTAGGTCAGCTAGAACCATCACCATGGTTACAAGACAACAGGAGGAGAGGAGAGGGAGAGATATATATTTTTACGAAAAATTCACCCATGCAATAGTCAAAGTCATTAAACCTTTTTATACCAAATCAAAACATCATTACCATTCTGCCCACCAAAATTAAAAAGAAAACAAAACTTGATATAAAAAAGTTTGCATGATAGGTCATTCTAACAATTAGCAAAGTGAGTGATGTTTCAATGCCATTTGCAAAAAAAGTATTCATGTTTTAATACTTATAATGTGATTTCTGTGCAATTAATAGATTAGAGGGAAATTTTACATTGTTAAAAGTGATTAAATGAATTTGAAAGTCTTCTTATGGGATAAACACTTTGCCAATTAATTTCAAAACTTTAAAAAATAAAATAAGAATTGCTTTTTTTGAAACACATGCAAAAGTAAATGGATTTTGATGATCAGGTGACAATACTTTACATATGAAACAAGTTTCTCTTGAAATATTACTAAATACAAGCTGTAAGAAGAATTATGTATTTGAAAGTGATTTCATGCTGCCATGCAAGCAATTTTATATTGGAGAAAGATAGTGAAAGAGAATGGGGAGGAATGAGCAGGATAGAAAGATCGAAAGAGAGATAAGAAGACAGAAGGAGAGGATGAAAGAGAAAATACTGAGTGAAGACAAATGTAACGGAGAGAGACAGGCAGAGAAAGGATAAAAAGCAGGAAAAGGGCAGAGAGAACAGATAGAGAGAGGGAGGGAGAGAGGGACGGAGGGAGAGAGGGAGGGAGAAAGGGAAAGAGAGAGGGAGAGAGAGAGACAGACAGACAGAGAGAGAGAGAAGTGGAGAGTTGGGGAGATGGAGGGAGAGCGATAGAAAAAAAATATATTCCTCCACATACCTTCCTTCATTGCAGCAAGGATAATATCTCTCGTCTGTTCCATCTGAATCTCGTGTTGAGAGATGATTGGCATCTTAAGCTGTATAGAAAACAAAACTTTCCATATTAATATCATCCACAAAGGTCTCTAACAGTAGTCATGCTGTAGACTAGCATCCCTTTCTCTCACCCCCTCCCCCCTCCCCCAACAACAACTCTAACATTTGCAGGAAACTATGGAACAACATGGACTCAATGTGACGATCCCACCACTATGAAGCAATGTTTATGCATCTACAAAGCAAAAATATTAATTTTCTAGAAGAAAATATCTTGGCCCCATCCCAGTCTGGAAGTATCTTCTTCTAATGTATTTGCTTCTTGTTTCAGGAGCCTTTTCCCTTCCCCCTTAATTTTCAACTTTCTTCCTCTTAAAGTAAGATTAGGTATCATTAAAAAAATCTTTCATCTTCGCCAACATCCTACATATTCCACACACTCTCTTTATTTCTCCTAAATTATTTCGCTTTCTTCCTTCACCCTTCCCTTTTAGTGTTTACACCATTCTTTCATCTCTTCTTTACAAATAACATATCTTTCATTCATCATCTCAATCATTTGTTCTCCTTTTCTTCGACCAGCTCTCTATCTGCCCATATTGTTTCTTTTTATCTTAAAGTCTCTTTCATCCTTCCCATTCCTTAAAGGGATTGGGTAACTTTTCCTCAGATTCTAAAAAAAATCTTGGATTTAGCTCATGCTGCAATCATAATTATAAACCTTTAGGTCATACATGAATCCTATGACTTTTACAAGCCGAACGCCTGTCTGATTATTATGAATTGAAATCCAAATTTAATTTCTCATTTTCCTAACGATTTTGATAACACTACAGTCTATTCGAAAAGTGAGTATGTTAAAACCGGTCACTCAAAGATTTTTACTTTTTTGAGGCCCTTCATGATCATTTTGAAGCGCAATTTTGTTTAGGGCTTCAATGTTTAACGATATCACAGACACTGATAGCACATGTAGGGCCATGCATCTCAGATTTAACATTGTTAAACGATCCCTTTAATTGAGTTCTAAGTCTAAACTCAAGATCGACTCACCGTTCCTAGGGAGTCTTCTTTGACGATGAGATCCTTGAGCTCTCCCACCAATCTCATTTTGTCTGAGATGATGCCATTCAGCTCTCGGTCCTTAGCATGCATCATTTCTGGTAAAAGTAAAGATCAATTCAAATCCAAACAATTAATATACATAAATATATGCAGAGATGCCAACCTCTTGACACACAAAAAAAAAAAAAAATAAAAAAAAAAAATTATTGGATTTACACGAAAATTGTTTTACTGGTTAGTACGGTCAAGTAAAATGTTTGCTCTTTCATTCTTTTTTTTTTTTTTTAAAGATGAAAATTGTAAAGTTAAGTTTTTGTCAGGGTTGCAGGAGTTTACTTGTACATGTTCCGCTGTTTTTATGGGTTTTTAAAATATTTTTTTGAAAGATGAAAAATCGTAAAAGCGATATTGTATTATTGTATTTCACTCTTCTTATCGTTCTAAATACAATAAAATCATTCTGGTTGGCATCTCTGTGTATGTATTATGCAATATTTGAGCATAGGAAAACAAATTAAAGAGGCATAATCACTGTGATGGGAGGGGCATGCACTTTTTCAATCGCGGAGAATCACAGCTTGTTTGACCTGTTTGTTATTCATGATAAATATGGACCAGAATGGCTTTACCTTTTATCCCTCAACATACCAATACAATAAAAACTATATTCGCTAGTCAAAAGAAATGTCCACCTACATTCATTCTGAATTATATAACATGGGTTACTTCTTGATTATCTTCTGTTTTGCAGTGTTGTATTAACTGCTGTTTAGGGTTCCTATTTCTGTACTTGTTTGAAAGACATTGACTTTGGACTTATAGTTTCAAGTCAGAAAACTTCTTTATACTCACCTAGAAGGTTCTTGATCCTGAGTGCTCTCTCCTCAGCTTTCTTTCTCTCTTCCTCCTCGTTGTTATTATCTATTCCCGTGTCCAGTGGAACTAAAGATTGAAAAGAGGATAAGTAGATAATTCACTACTTTGATACAGGACGTTACGTTAGCTATTAAACTTTGAGAATTAGTGTCCCGATACTGTTGTGACTACCTATATCATCTAACATAGAGACATTTTGAGACAGAAATTTGACATTCCAGTGTTAGTTTATATCAATACACAAATACCATTGTCACTCGTTATTATAAATAAATTTGTATGTGAAGCGTTAGATAAGAGAGATGTATTATTATCATCTTCACATTTTGTAAAAACCAGTGTAACAATTCTCCAATTTGATGTTGTCTGTAAACATATCATGTGAAGTATCAAATGTTGCATATGTTTATGTTAAGTAACTTGCAACCTCGGTATGGAAATTTGCCTGTTTCGGAACTCATAAATTGATTTAATTTTCCACTTCCCCTAAACTGTCCCATTTGAATTCTCTAGTAACATTGTAATACACCCTTTCACGGTTACAAGAGTACACATGCGCTGACATTGGCACCATTTTAAATTACGAATTAACAAAGTTGTTTAGTTGTAATTTAAAATGGCACCCATGTCAATATGATGTGAGCACACAGCGCAGGCAGTGACGCAACAATACATGCACATCTGTAAACATTGATGACGCAATGTTTACTCGCAAATTAAAATGGCGGCCTTCACTGTGAAGGGGTGTATTTCCATTCACATCTTTAACAGTCTTACCATCAGGAGGACATTGTTCGATGGCTTCTAATAATCTCTTCTTCCATTCCCGTCGGGTGTGTTCAGACGTACACATGACCTCGTACATCTCAGGACCAGCCTTGTTCTGACTGATCAGGTAAACGCTCTTCGGATCGATGGCTACATCTCGGACCATCAGCTTGAACAGAGGGATAACAGGAGGCTGGCAGAAGAAAAACAAAAAAACAAAGATATTTTTATCATAGAAGCTTTACGGTACACCTAAAGATGTTTACAGATTTGATAGACTTTGCGGTTACTAGTAACAATTGTCAAAGTGCTGGAATTTAATAATATATTTTCAAATCAGTTTGAGAAGATCTCTAGCACCTGAGCTTTTGTAGATATATGTTACAAGTCAAGGGAAGCTGCAAAATCATGTTCTCACTAACCTCTTCCTTAATGATAAAACCCTCTTTTTTCCCTTAGCTTTAAAAGAATAGAGCATTCACTATAGCAACATACAGAATACAACCACAGTACTATTTCTTAAAATTAGATTTTGCTGAGATAAACATTGCCATATTTTACAAAATTGCATCATATTAAATTCATGACAGTTGTGAGCATGATTTTGTGTGATTTAGGAGATTTCTATGGACAAAGGGGCAAATTGATGTGATTTTCATACCTTGTTATCCTGTGATGCAAAGGTATATTTGCCATTATTCTCAGTGAGTAGCAGAAGAACGTCTGTAAGAAGCACCCCATGGACCTCTGTCAGTTTGGCTCTAGCATTCTTCCAGAAAAGCTCACCCTCGTGTCTTAGCTTGCGATTCGATAGCAAGTCAGATTTCTGTGGGTAACAAATAAAATAACATAACCATGACAACACTATTAACTGCAGTAACAACAGTGATGATGTGAATAATGAAGGTCCAGTCTGATGGGTATGGTTATATCATATCAGTATAACCATTTCCTTCTGAGGAAAGACTTCAATTCCATTCTTTCTGGGAGCTCCCCCTCCATCTCTTTTTCCTGTTTTTTAAAACATATTTAAGCACTTGACATTATATGATAATTCATTATGTAGATCATGTCATGTCTATGTATAGATACATGTTTTGTTTTGCATATCTACATTTTATTCTGTTAATAGAAATCAAATCTAATAAAATCAGATCAAAATAGTTTCAAGAATTATTACAAATTTACCTTGAATTTCTTTCCACTTTTGAGTGTGCCTGTGGACCGAGCTTCTGTCTTGTTATAGATCGCCATCAGCCGTTGCCATCGTTCTCTCTCTTGTACTTGCATGTTCACATCATGACATATTGTCTACAGGGCAGAAATGAGAATACATAAATACATTGCAAAGGAATAGTTCTCAGAGAATTATTTTAAAAACCTTATTTTAAAAGCTATAATCTAACAAAAATATATTGAATCATTGTTGAATACCCTTTCCTTCCTTCCTTTATCATATAAAATGGAAGTACAAGACATACATAATTACTACAACAAATAGAAAGACTTTTTTGTTCTTTAAGGTGAGGAACAAGAGCATCCTTACCATATTTCAATTGACCTAGGAACAAAAGCTTTAACTATATTCTTACTTAAATGACTATATAGGAAATCTTATGAAGAGAATAATACTTGTAAATCAATAATAAAAACACAAAACTACTAATTTGCAAGATGTACATTTACCTTGACTAGTTCCAGTGCTCTCGTAAGGTCCTGTGTGTCTATTTTGTCTGTGGCTTTGATTGCTGTAAAGAGGAAGCATAAAAAGGAGAAAGGAAGATGGAGAAAATGAAGCTCATGTTATATATTTACGAGAAAAATTTGCAATTGAATCCACTGTATCATGAGCATTGCAGGACCTGTCAGGACCTGAGAAGAGAATTCAAAGGGCTCTTCTGAATAGTTTGGTATCCTACATCTTCAGGGCCGCCCTTTCGGATTTTTTTTCTTACATAGAATTGCCCTAAATATGAAAGACTCGTTCCTTCATATGATAATAATAATAATATTCCGCTTTTATATAGCGCTTAATACAAATGTCTCTAAGCATGTTACAGATATACTATTACCCTGGTCATTGGATACAATACTTGCCCACACGCACTGTGTGCACAATCTCCACTCCCTGGGGAGCATTCCAGCCAGGCGTTACTTGACCAACAATGACGGTCACATCCTACTGGGCACCCCTCTAACACCTGGGTGGAGATGTTTAACAATAATTTCATAATGTATACCCCACAGAATCACTTAACTTTCAAAAATGAAATTGTCCATTCTATGCCCTTAGACACAGCATATTCTTTTTCTGATTTCCTAAGATTGTATGAAATACAACTGACTAATGCTCACCTTTGGTTGGTTTCATGATGGCTTCTATAAGAAGCTGATACTTGGTAAGTCTGGAGCTCACACTCAAGATACATTCAGGTATCGTCCATCTTCTGCATAGTGCATTGGTGCTGCATTTCTGTTAATGACAAACAAAATAATAGTGACAACAATAATATTAATAAAAAACATTAGTACACAGTTATTGCTCAACAACTTACAAGATGCAATTCAGATTTGAATGTTTCCAGATGAGCTGTTAGATACCTTCATGCATTCCACTCCAAAAATAAAACTGATGAAGCATATTTTCCTAATGTGAGAATTCCATTAACAAATTATCAAGGAAAATGTCTTTAAAAAAGAAAGAAAAACTAAATAGTATTGGCAAAATAAAACTATACATAGATATCATTGAAAAGAGAATGAAAATCAAAGGTAGTATAGACATAGACCAAGGATAGAAAGGGAGGGAGAGAGAGAGAGAGAGAGACAGACAGAGTGTCAAACATACAAACAGAAGCAAAGCTAAGAGGCAGAATGAAATGTAAAAGTAGAATTGTTGCTACCTTGATGAATGCTTGAAACCTCTTGTCTGTCTTGGTGAGATCTTTGTAGACTGCTTTAGCTTCATTCTGTTGACTACACAGACATCCATAAGCCATCATCATCCTGTCACCATTCTCACCATCAAACTAAAGAAGAAAAAAAGAATATGTACCGGTATTAAAGTCAAGATAAACTATATAATCAGATATGTTTATATATATATATATATATATACCGGTTTATATATATATATATATATATATATATATATATATATATATATATATATATATTATGTATATTAAAGTGTGAGAAGTCTCAACTCTGACATGACAACGAAAGTTCCAGAATATGTAGGCGTGAAGAAAATGGTCTATATTATGTATATATATATATATATATGTTTTTGATACGGAAAATAAAACCAAACTAAACCAATCCTAAATTTATTATACTTGCATTTTTTTACAAATAAAAACAAAATGTAAATACTATACCAACATATCATAAGGAATAAAAGAATGATATACAATTTGGCAAGGTGAATGTGAATCATAACTATTAAACATGATTCATGTAATCCAATCTTGTCAAAAGCCATAAACTGACGCTGTTTATAAATTACGGAGCTGAAGTTCGCTCAAAATTTTAATTTTGTAAAACAATACATGTACATATAAACATAGAAATACATGAGAAAGAAAGGGAATATGAAATTTGAATTTGGGGATAATCAAAATGGTGGCACTCAAGGAGACATGTACATCAATTATGAAGCGATGGTCAGTTTTCTACTTTTGTACACTAAATATTGTAATGCAAGTAAAGTAATACAAGTGAATCATCCACATTATCACATGTTTCTGAATACAGCATTTAGTCAGAATCACATTTTACAGGGAGATTTCTATGAGGGCTATATATAGAATCAACTCATTTCATGCGGGGGTTTTAGAGGATAAATATAAAGTATCGTGTCTTATTCAGCTAAGCATGGCATTCCTCGCTTGTTAGGAGGAAGTTCACTCTCGTGTCAGCTATTCAACACACAAATAATGTGAGTATTCATAAAAGTTTCCCAAGTTAAATTGAGGGTTTTCAATGACAAGCCTCTCCCTAATGTGTGTGTGGAATGCACTGCCACATTTTGCTGAAAATCCAACCGAGGAACAGTAAATGTTTACATCAATTTGAAGTCTTCTGATAGTCCATTATTCCATGATGAATGTTACATGACATACAGAGTTTTTAAGGCAATAGTATTGCAAGCAATGAAGTATCGAATTGGCAGCTCAGTAATGACTGCGTATTCATATACAAATTGGCAATGATTTTCCTACATTATATATTAATTCACAAACATTCAATTTAGAAGCACAATATTTTATTGGAAGAACTTCACATCAAAGAATAAGAAAAAATTTCCAGAATAAGAGGAAACACAGATTTATAAAAGCGATTGAAAATTCCCTTTCCCAATTTGGTAGATATATTTCAAACCTATTATTTCTTTAAAATAAGTTTTACATGAACAACATTTTGTGAGCGAAACATACTTAATATTGCCAATTTGAAGATGAAACAATAAGACGGTTATTTGACTGACCTGATCAACGAGGATATCACCTATCCTCTCAATGACCTCAGCCTCCTTCTGTCTCTTCTGTAGCTTGTCGTAGAACTTGGAAGCGATGTCGACGATCTCGTCTAGCATGGGGAAGACCTTCTTGATGAGGCCATGATCCATGTGGAGCTCGTTCTGCATCCCATAGCTGAAGATCTGAAGACAGCAAGAGAGAGAGAGGTAAACATCTTAGAGTAATGCCTACACTCAATACTCAATACTCATGGTATAGGAATAAAAACAAGGCTATGTATTATATCAATCTAAAGAGATCTTTCCAATATTGCTTGTACGGTAATCTTATGCAGCCTTCTTCACAAATATTTTCTTTGGCGTTTTCTCTGAAAACCTGAACCAACGAGAATTTAAATGATAATAATTTAATTTGGTTTACGTTTCATACAATTAATTTCATCCCATGATTATGGTTCGCGCTACTTCTTATCTTATCGATGCTTAGAATTTGAATGCATAAAACACTATAGCACAACATGAATATGGACTTGTTCTTTTGAAATTGAAAAATGTATGATTAAATTTTAACAAACCTTCTGCATGATCTTCAGTGTTCTTAGATGATGTTTTTCCGTCTTGATGAATTCTGTTTCAAAGGAATAAGAGATATACACTATCAACCAAAAGTTCTAGAAATTTGTCTACAGTATCACAATGTCAACTTCTACAAGTACTGCATAATACTGCCATCTCCCAGTCCATTCGTTTTCATCCAGGCTAAAGCTACCTGCCTGTTGTTCAATTTATTTGTAAACTTATTTTAATTACATATACAAAACAAAGATTTAACCCTTAATCTACGCTGAAAAGTGAGGAAAAGTAATTTTATAAGCAGCTTTTTAGTAGGAATGCCAAGTGACTGAAAGTGGAAGAGATAGAAAAAAAATTCTTTTAAAGACATAATAAAATAACAAAAAGGTTATGATATATTACTATTACTAAGTAATGAAACACAACTGGAATGTATTCAAAATTATAAGCACACCAAACAAAAGGGGGCACAAGAAATATGTCCCTTTCAGAATAAAATGATTAAAATATATGATTTTGTCAAATGGACATATATAATTCCTTCATAATATTAAAATATCTGTCTATTTCTAACAAACTAAAATATGGCTAGGTGCACCAACAAGCTAGAGGTGGGAGGCAAGTTAATCAATCACTATTTTCTCCTCATAAAAGTCTATAAAATAACAAATATCAGATTTCAAGAGTAAAGTCATGTTCTTTGTCAATGCTGAAAACTGAGTAGCTGAAATGCTAGCTTTTGTTTGACCTTGTCTTGACCTTGTGGGGTCACATATGCAGGGCTGTATATTCCCAATGGTCTAATAAATATGTGTATGTGGGGAAATGGGAAAGCATTCAAATATGTACAATTTTTTTTAAGGGAAAGCAATTAAACTTGGCAATTCAATTTACGTGGTTACTTATTAACAAGGCCTTTACTTAGTATTCAAAAGAAAAAGAAATGAGTTGATGTGATTTGACAAAAACAAAACAAATACTCTGTAAATTATGGGGGCATGAAATGGCAAACAGAAATATCTTTATAAAGGCTCAATTGTGGTTAAATCATAAGCAATCCCATAAAGAAAATAATTACACCTATTAAAGAAAGAATGAATAGCAAGAAATTGTTTGTTGTACCACAAACAGTACCAATGTTCCAATTTTGTATATAAGAATAAAATTAAATCTCAAAGCTTGATTGATTAAACGAGCGCAGCATTAATAAAAATTAATTTAAAAGCAAAAAGAATTACATACTTCCTTTGATCTTCAGCGTCACATTAATTTTTTTAGTTTACAAAATAAAAAGTGTTTTTGTTGGACTAGAAGTCTGTACAAAAATCTAAATTCTAGATTTATTCACACATTTTTCATCTATTGGCCTGTACATTCACAAGTAGTTTGAAAACATGTTTGCCTTATAACATCAGTGATAAGCAGTGGGGTAACAAATGCACAGTTGCACAGTTAAATCGCTAACAAGCTGAGCATTATGCATTGTACAATTCTCAACAACAAAAAGTTGTTAAAGTTTGGCTACAGGCACTGACAATGCAGAATGAAAATACTTTTTTTTTTAAAGGAACTCTCAGAGTTCAACGAGTGAAGTTAAAGATAAAGACCAGCTCTGGTCATGCGATTGCATTGTGAAAGAAACGTTGTGGAATCGATCAGAAAAGGTTGATCATCTAGCATATAAGTATTGGTGTGTACTGCAAGGTTCTGAAATCATCAAAATGATAAGAAATTTGGCCCAGTCTTGGTAAAGTTACAAGCACTGTTCACAGAAAGAGGTATATGGGACTATGCGACACGTGCGTTATATCTATCAGGTCCAAATAGATATAATAATGTACCAAATATATCAATTAGTAGGTGGTTTCTCTGCAAAATTTGTATGATCAAGTATTAGTCAAAACATATTCTTTCACATGATTGGTAATAAGAGCTTCTATTTAATTTTTTGAGAGGGGGAGGTTTCCAAAACTGGTCTTTACCTTTAAACACAGTAGAAATTACAGCAGCCAAGTGTTCTATGTAGTATCTGATTTCTAGCTCTGATCTTAGGGAGTTTACAATCCATATCAAATGAGTGAAAATTTGAAAAAGATATATACCCCTGCTATGAAAAACAAGATTTCTGTGAGCTACATTTAGGTTCTTTGTCTGGTTTTGTTTGGCTGTATTTTTTGGGTCTGTGTCACACTTTACTGATTTTATAGGTTAAATACTCATTAAAAGTATTTCATACTGTCAGTTCAGAGCAAGAAAATTCTGGCCTGGCAATACCATAAATTGTGGTAGGCTGAACAGTGGTATTTAAAGTAATAATGCCTGCATGATTTCAGTAGATCCCTATAATTGTATGACAGGTGGATCAGAGAAGGAGGGGGGAGGGGAGGGTCTAGGGTTGACTTACCAAAGATGACATCTTGGCGTTTAATTTCCTTGCTACTCATCTTCCTCATCGTCTATAATAAGAAATAGAAGGAAGAACAAATATCAAATTAGAGGTTAATTTCAAGGAATGTGGTAACTCCTGTCACTTTACTTCACTGGAATTCCACACAGAATTTCCTGTACACTATAATGTAAGTACACATACATGTATTTAATTTCTTCTCCCATGAACCAGAAAAGGAGGCTGTTTCATTATTCAATGTTATAATTTAATTTTTTTAAACATAGAGTTTATGCCTTTCTGGCTCTTAGCAGAAAGCATGGTAAAGACCAGAAAGGTGTTAGCTCTATTTAACAACAGAACTCTCTTCCACTGACTCTCGGCAAATAGTAAATGAATACCCTTGCTACCAGTATTATTTTCACCAATACTACTACATCCTCTATTCCGATTACCACTTTTACATATTGCTTTCCTTACATTACACAAAGAATCACACGTAATGAAATATAACGTATTCAGTCACAAACAAAAATGAGACATTTAGCTCACAAAAAGTGCACTCAACCAAAACACTGACAATCATTCTTGTCATAATTCAAGAAATTACCTGCATGATGGCTAGGATGACAAAGAGGTACCGCTATCTACGCTACAGGCACTCAGTATCTATATCCAAACCTGCTTTGAATCTTCCCCTAGCCTTCCAAACATGTTCCCCTCCCATATGTGAGAGATATAAATGTAGACTCTAATTTGAGTTTGAGTCACATAAGATCTCATATCTTCCTCACTCATGCCCTGACCTAGATTATCATATTAAGAGAGGGGTTTATAAGTCTCCAAGTTTCCAAGTCATTAGACGGGTCTACGGCTTATCTCATTCAAGCACGCATCAAGGCCTCCGACTATGTTCCTTTACACAATTTTTTTAAAATATAAATCTATCTATTTTGCTTATTTTGTTCTTTCTGACTGATGGATACAGTCAAGACAGAATTGACCATATGAAGGGATGTGGCATATTATTGCCTGACTTTTTAAAATACATACGTACATGTATATAAATATATATTACTGACAATATTATTTTCTTCAATATCACAGAATTTACCTTTGTAGACACCTATGAATTTCAAGTAATGCAATAAATAAATACAAAATATAGCTGACTAAAAATTCAATGGATACATTGTATCACTACAAAAATGACAGTGCTAGTTTTAAGATTATGAAGGAAGTTTCATATACTCAAAGGGGAAATACTATATATTATTACAAAAGAAATGTTGTAGGTGTTCCATCAATTTAGAAGTAGAAGTAGTACAAGTAGTGGAAGTATATAAGCAGAGATAACAGCAATGAGTAGAAAGAAAGAAGTATGAACCAAATAATAAATAACCAGATAGATACCTGTATATGATATTACAGAAGGTCAAAGGTGAGCTTACCATCATGAAACTTCATGAAAACACTTTTGTAGAAGTATTGAGATAAATGGACTAACACGTACTAGTATTTAGTATTCCATCCCTGTAAAGCTATCATGTCAATGATCGCAGACAGGGCCAATGGATAACTACAAAGGTCAAAGGTCAAAGGTCAAAGGTCAAATATTAAAGGTGCGCTTACCTTCTTCTCTGCCATGACACTCCATGATTCTGGTTCCGGTCCCTGAGTGACCAAGTCTTCATCATCCATGAACTCCCATGTCTCCGTGGACGTACAAACCTCGTCCACCAACGACTCCACCGAATAACTGATGTTGTTGTTTCCAAGTCTGAAGATTGTAAATTAGAAGTAAAGTTTTAAGAACAAGTAGAAAGTTAAATAATCACAAAAATGAATCGCTTGTAGCTCTTTAAATTACTAACAATTAGACGTTGTGGATCTTCACAAGGCTGAAGATTGTAAAAGAGAATGAACAGTATCGGACAAAGAAGAATGTCCTAAATAATCACAAAGTGAATTACTAGTTGCTCCCACACAGACAAGTGAGCAGTCGAGGTGGCACCTTTCAACTACTTCTGAAGCATTATTACTTACAAAATTGATTTAAGTGATCATTTTCACAAAATAATCTTTCGCTCATACCAATAGTATGGATTAAAACCAATAAAAATATAATAACAAACAACTGAAAAATTGCTACAATCCTTTGTGATAACGAAAGTTTTTTGAAAAGTAGCTTCTTGGAATGGCAAAAACAAGAGTAATACATGAAATTCATTTTACCAATCACGTCTCTTACGTTCTTGTATCTGTTTTATAGTATACAATAGTCATTTTTAGTCTATCCTTAGAGCTACACAGTGTATTAGAATGGTCTGGCAGTGCAAAGTTATAAATGATGCATGTCAACGATTTGATTATTGTATTTGCGTGAGTTTTATTGGCAAAACAGATTTACAGTCGATCTGTACCCTCTGAGCAAATATTGATTCAGTTTACAAAATCTGATGACCATGCGAGTCTTTTAGATCATAAATACAGCCATACAATGTAATTCTTATCATGTCAATTTTATCTTTTCCAAGTATCACATTTTTACTTTTTATCAATGCAGGCGGATACAATTCAATAATATCTGGATTAAATATAATCCTATACTTCCCTTCATATAGATAAATCAATAATACTATATGTAAACAAACAATAAGTTTTATTATGCTTTTTTAATAACAGCTTTCATAACACAAATCCTATGAAAATCATTTCATACAAATGTTGAAATATATGTGCTGTAGAGTACGCACACATTCTGATTTAAATTTGTTTTGTATTAATTATGTATGATGCTATGCCAGGCAAACTCTTAGCATTGACACTCTACTCTTTGGAAATTAAATTAATCTCTCATTATTTTAAAGGAGGAAATTTTTTTAATGTGCATTTTCTAGTGTTAATGTTCCATTTTAATGCTTGTTTACTCTGTCTATCTAATCGCTTTTTATACAGTCCAAAGATGATTCTAATAAGCACTATATAAAAACTGAGTATTATTATTATTTATTATTATTATGATTTTATGAGTATACTATCTGTAAGGCCCCACATTAAGTTTGCTTTCAAACTTTGCTGCACTTGTGTAAATATCACAATGTAAAGGAAAGGCTTAAAAGTGATAATAATAATTTGATGCCAACACACCCCTGTAGGATGTAGTTTATTGCATATTAATTGCTTTACAATCGCTATTAAAGCCAAAATCTAGAAAACTCAACTCAGCAGATTGTCTGGCAATGTCTTTACTCTAATTCTGTTACTCCATTCTTTGAGAATGAAACTTTTGATCTCAATACATAAGTACTGTATAGTGTATTTATCTTTGATTTAATTTTTGTATTGAAAAAAAAGTTCTCAAACGTAAAGTATTATCAAAATGTATTATCAATATGGATTAACTTTCATGATAGTACTCTTGGTACGTTATTTACTGAGATGTAAGACATATATGCAATATGAAGAAATGTATTACAGAATTGAAGAGAGATATAGAAATGGAATAC
Source organism: Strongylocentrotus purpuratus (assembly GCF_000002235.5). Taxonomy (NCBI): domain Eukaryota; kingdom Metazoa; phylum Echinodermata; class Echinoidea; order Camarodonta; family Strongylocentrotidae; genus Strongylocentrotus; species Strongylocentrotus purpuratus. Next base: position 1,067,046 of record NW_022145615.1, on the reverse strand, counting down.
GTAGTATAATGGATATTCAAACAAAAACAGCACATTTTCAAATTGGTAATTACTGAACCGTGTATGTCCAGAACAGCTTATGTCAAACATGTCATTATATCTTTGCATGGAGTTTCAGGAACAAAGATCAAAGGAATTTAAAGAATGTCAAATATGAATCAGTTTGAAACATATCTGTTTTGTTATCACAATAAGGCAAGTATAATGGTTCTATTCAGACATTAACATCCGTGTACGAATCAATGTAAAAATATGTCTGGCATGCTTTATGCTGTCCTTTCATTCAAATTTTTTAATAACAAATAATTCATAAACAAATCGTACAATAACTGTGAGTCATTACAAATCTATTATAAGAATGTATTCCAGTACATCAATCAACTTTGGTTTTATAATGGCTTAGAATTTCAAGAGAATTTTAAATTTCAAAGCTATTTTTAATTCATTTTAAAGGCTACTGTATGTTTGAAATTACTGTTGAAATATATATCAAATGATAGATATATTCATGTATAGTTTTCTCACCATTCTCTATATATTTGGCTTGAACAAAGGTTAATTGGAACTATGTATTCTGGAAAAACCGATTTATTGAATACACTGCTTAGTATATCAGTATCACAATAACAGTACCTTTATAAAGAGAATATAAGATTTAAATAGCTTACCCAGTCTTTGGAGGGCTTCCTGGTCCGCCATCATTCTCCTCATTCTCTTCAATAGTCCTGCCAATACCAAGGGTAGCAATGTTATCAAAAGAAAACGAGAGACGGTGTGAAAGCTTCGGCACTCTCAACATGGTGGTGACTTATACCATACAGGTGGACAGGGCAGGGGAACAATGTGATAGAACTATCAAATAGAGGGGTGTCAAAATGATCAGTAAACTCAGCCACTTATCCACAAACCATTAGATAGATTCATATCCAACTGTCAGTGATTCAAGTACGGTACCACAGTAGGTTTTAAATTTACACATTAAGTCCTTCATTAAAAACAGACGATTGTCAAAGTTAAGGATATACGTTTTTTTCGCTATTGGTAGATACAGTGCAAGTATGTGAACCTTAATACAAGCGCACACTTCAATGTGTTTGTTGCGGATCGTTTCGACGCTGATTATCAGAGATGTTCATGCCAAGCGATGTTGACAGGGCAAGCCGTTTAATTCCGAATTAGAGTCTTGAAACAAATATTTGTGAGAGCGTAGATAGCCTTTCCAACACAATGATGAATGTGGATTGAATTGGTTGAGATCCAGTGAGTCGCACACAGATTAGAGGGTGTTAGTTTATTGTACTCTGGCTCGATTTGTGTAGTTTGCATCAACATTAACTCCAGCTAATGACAAGTCTTGATCTTCATTGGTATTCCTGTATTGATGACGATTAACAATGGTGAGATGCAGCTTAGACTTATCCACTTGTTTCTAGTATGGAAGTGATATCCAGAGTTATAATCCAAGTATAGTCCAATAGTGAGAGGGAGCTTGAGTATTACGCTGAAGAATTGACAAAAGGTTTCTTCCAAACATGTCCGTAGATATACATGTACAAGTATATCTAGCTATAGTGAGAAAAACAACTTGCTGATTTACGACCAAAGTTTTCCCAAACTGAAAATACCACATCCTCTACATCAAAATAGAATAAATTCTTTGATAAATATAAAATCTGTGAACTGTTTTCATGGCACAGTGGGACAGCATTCTAATAAGGCACTGAAGCATCACAATTATTTCTGGTCTTTATCACCACACCATATTCAGCAGCATTGTTCGCAAAATCCTCAGAAAAATGTAATTTTACAATTCCCTTCTTTGCAACAGTGATGGTCGGGCAGTGCCTTAGATAGGCATCATACTCCACAATGGGGAGCATAACTCAATAAAGAAACACAATATGAAGCAGTTGCAATCAGATACAGAATGAGGTACTTGGGATCACAAAGGTTTACGTTTCATCTGGGACTAGATCAAGCGCTCCATCTAGAATGAGTTGCAAGTCAGCAACCTATTGCCTCCACCGTCAGAGCTGTCATAAAACTCAGAGAAAAATGACAAATCAGCAAGGCAGAGTATTGTTTCTCTTTTCACCTGCACACTTTACTGAACTAGCTCGTTGTAGGTCCATAGTCCGGCTAACTTTCAAGGAACGTCGGCTCATTTGGCTGTCCTTAATTTTCCCCTTTTCAGAACAAAAACAGAAGAGAAGAAACCCAATCTGCAGGATCCTGTGTCACTTTTTATAAACTTGCTGGCTAGACCACAAACCATTGCTACAGCTTCGTGTGAAAGGCATGTAACATTAGTTGGTTGTTCTTTCCTGTGCTAGTTGGTCCATGGTTATTCTTTACTTGTTGTATCCATTGACTAGCTATAACCCTACCAGGAGCTTTAGGGATTTGTCGCAATTAATCACGATCATATTCCATCTCTTTTCATTGAAATTCAGTCACTGATTGAGCAGCCGTCAAAGGTTAACATATTTTAAAACTCAGAAAAGAGTAATTTTTCACTTACTTTTAGTGATAAATGATATTTAAATCTAACGAGATTGCTTTTTGAGATTGATCTTTGCTTAGAGCAAAGTCTTTAGAAAATAAACGCCCCTTAATTTCCGGTTTGTTTTATGATAAAAATATGATATGGCATGATAAATACATACTAGATCATGCCAATAAATGTCCTTTTATCTTCATTCAATGAAAAGAGGTCTAAACAAACATTCATAGATTTGGCATCCGCTTATCAAACATTTTTTTTGACTGATGAGGTCAAGTAAAGTTGTGTTTGGTTGTTCGACCATATTAACACAATCAGTCTTGCGGCAATAGGCACATAATTCATTGGAAAAAGGAAAGAATGGATCTTCGGTCCCTTTCATATGTGTGTGTAGACTGAAAACAGATTGCTACTTTAAGTGGCTGAGCTTAGCTGAGTAATCAATTTGAAATATTCCCTCTTTTGATAAGTTATAACATACAAGTATTTACATATTATTGTAAATACTTGTATGTTATAACTTATCAAAAACACAGAACACAATATCTTTCAAGGAGCAGTTGGGGGGGGGGGTATAAAATAAGTAGTGTATTCTAATTATTATTTTCACATTCATTTGAAAAAACTTTGAAATGGAGCTCATAGTCCTCAATAATTTACAAGCACATTCAGACTTCTGTGTCTGTCTCATGAAATCCAAGTTGTGAAATTAACACACGTTTAAATGAAATGTCAGTCAACTTCATCGACCAAACGAGTCAGTCAAGCAACATGTCATGAACACATACACATTCTATTCTATACATGTAGCTCAATGAAAAATGAAGGCAGTACATGTAGGAGTAGAGCTTTTATCATCTACTGACAGCCAGAATGGAAGCAACTCACACTCTTCTGACTTTCAACCAACAAGATAATTTCTTGGCCATCTCAATTCATTATGGCTTGAGAAACGGTCATTTTCATAAATAATAATTTGATTATTCATAGAAATATTACCAACATATCAAAAAAAAAGGCGTAATTCACAAACAGCATGCAGCACATTATTACCTCATTAAAATGACAATCAAGCAGTAAATTATAATCAGACAGGGCATCATTTCTATTAATTCATAGACATATAGGTGCGTATTACATTATTTACTTTAGGCAAACTTTTACCTTTCATATCATAGGCAGAAAAACAAATTCTATAGTGCATGACTATAGTACAATAAAATGTAAACAAATAATTTATTTTGTACAGTGAATATTGAAATTCCCTGAATAAAGGCAAACAAATATTGACCAATAAAAAAATTGAGACAAATACAGGATTCCAGTCTGATATCACTATGGGATTGCATAAAAACAGAGACATCGCATTTATAGCAAACATCTAGTATCAACAGAATGTAAATAATGGTGATACTATCATTGCCCTTCTTACATAACAACGAAAATAAGATTAAAAATAAAATGCAGAAAGCCAAATCATAGACCTGCTAAGAATCAAAAGGGGGCATGGAGGCGTAATGTAACAAGTGGTGCTGCAAAGTAGGAAAGCTGTTCCACAAGCAAACGATGTGCAGTATTAAATTGCATGCATTGTCAAACTATTAAAGCAGTCATGTGCAAAACATTAGCATGATATAGAAAATAAGAATTGTATATATAAAATTCTTAAATATGAGCTCAAGTTTTACTAATGGTACGATATCATTATGAAAGACATGTTCTACAATGCTTTCTTTAATATGATGTTGATACATTTCATATGAATGTATATACTAGAATATTTAATGCTGGAAAAATGATATGAAAATGACATACCGACTATATAAGTCAAAAGCACAAACTTAATCTGGTCACAAAATTCTTGGAAATAATAATTAAGGCATTGCCACTCTATCAATTTTTTCTTTAACCTTTTGACATGTCTCAATACAACTCAAAGCAGTTTCGGGAAGTGAACCTTTTCAAAACATAGTCAGAAGTTGACCTAGCGCAACCCCCCCCCCCCCCCTCCCCCACCTTAACTGAGCCATAATTTGGCAGACACAAAATCTCCTCAATAACCCATCTATTAAAAGCAATGACCCATTCCAAATATTTAGAGTGAGGACGAATTTTGATGGTCAATATCTTGGATCCATTTCAAGAAGGTAGGCTATTCCTTACAGGGCTTACAGATTTGACAGAGTCTGAACCTGCTGCACTGTGGTACATACTATCTAAAGTAAATGTCAACATTGGACAAAAGCTACCCAGGTAGACTGGTAGGGGTTGGTTTCTATGACATCTCATCAAAGAATTTCAAAAATGTCTCTAGACTGGTAAATCTTATCGTTAATTACCCAGCTCTAATCTGGTTATCGGAACTACTTCTGTATCAAGAATGCAACGTGGTTACCATGTAGCAGACATAAACAAAAACAAAAAACAATGGTTCAATCGCAGTTGGGTAATTAAAGGTCATATTATGATGCGGTCAGCCCCATGACTGGAATTCTTAAATGTTCTACTTGGAAAAACTTGTAAACTGCATTCTTTATTATAAGGTCATCTTAATATAGTGATCTGCCAATAATCTAAATACCTTATAAACTGTTGTTTTGTTTTGTTTTTTAATCTAATTAGCAAATTAAGAATGGCCAAAGAATGTATGGTATAGATAATTTGATTATAAAGTGACGTATGTAGGGCTACTATTCATAGATCTGCAATGAATTGGAAGTATAAATGATTTGGTAGTATAATTTCCTTGAAGCAACGTCTATTGACATAATACACAAAATACCCCATACTTCAAGTGGATTTTGATAGCTTTCTATTAACCTCAATCCTGGCAAAATGCAAATAACTAAGAAAAACAAACTGGGATTTTCATTTTTGACATTGATATTAAAAACGGCAAAACCATGCAATAATTAGCAAATATACATGCCAAAAACAAACCAAATTGCAATTAATAAGAAAAAATACACACTGTTATTACTATTCATTTTAAAACAAAGGTGGTAATATTCTACTTATTTTCTAGTGCATATTTAGCCTAAATAATGTCAATACCACCACCCTACCCCCTAACATAATACCCCTAGCCCTTGATATTTTCATGGGAGTTCAAAAAAGCTAGCTTCAAGATTCAAGACATATCAAATGTACATAACAATTAAACATCCCAAATTGCATACCTTTATATTTCTTTACACTTATTGCTAATAAGGTCTTTTTCTTCTTCATATCTATTATACTAAAGACAAATCTATTACCTAAACAATAATTAACCATGATACCGCTCTGTGCAATATTTTAATATAACCTGTGGCTTCCAATAAAACCTCATAAATGTAACAAACGTCAAATGCACGTAATACAAGAGTGAACAATATTGCTGAATATTCATAAGTGTATACAATCACACAGACAACAAATAACAATCTTACAAACAGCGAGCAAAAACAATTGTTTGTATCATCAAGAGAGACATTGAGAGACAGAAAGGCATTACCAGTAACTAAATACTTTCAACACAGACTTAAGCATCCTTCTGACTCTCAACGAATGACAATGATTTACGACACAAATGAGTGACAATCATCATGCTTGACAGACAGGTTACATCTTCTCATGATAAGAATATTCTAAGCATTTTGATATTGCTATGACAATACATATGTATATGAATGAGAACAATGGCTACTATAGCTGCACTAAGAGAAACTTTGGGGAAATGTAGCCTGGCTTTCAAGGAATTCAGTATTATTTAGGGTGAACAATACTTTTGTTTTCATTCATGAGATCTCTTTAAGTATTTACTGTTGTGAAAGTTATAATTATTTCCAGTCATTGTTAAGTAATCAAAGTTTTTTGATGCTCTTCTCTCCAGAGCGATCTTCAAGCTATCCAGGTTAAATCTACCAACCAGTATTTATTTAAATATCATCAATTTCAATGAACATTTCAAAGGACATTCCTTGTGTCCATTCTCATCTGTAATACTTTGTTTACTCTTCCTATCTGCTTAATAAAAACAAAATAATATAAAATAGTATTAAAAGGGGAGCAGTAAGAGTCGAAAGCCAGATTACATTAAAAGGGGTTGATATTTACATGCAGGGATGCACATTCACAGACTATGGAGACACATTCAAATATAAGACTAGGTATAGGCATGCCTAGAAGGACTTACTTGACCCCCAATTTAATGGCGACTCTGTTCCAATGCCACTTGCCCAGCTCAATACTGGTTCAGGGGGCAGGGATGGAATGGATGGAGGAAAGGGGTGGGGCCAAGTGAGGATGGAGGTGGAGCCAAATAAGAATGGGCGTGGCGAGTGATGGTCAGAGAGCAGAAGGAGATTTTGTTGAAGGGGTGTGAGAGCGGTGGAAATGTTTGGATCAATTTGTGTGGGGGGGGGGGGGGTGTAGAGAAGTAGTATTGAGGGCAGCGGGTGGAGAAATAGGGGGAGATGGGAGGGGGAGAAAAGTGGGGACAATACACGGAAATAGGTTAATACTACAGTTAAAGTGTAATCTACTGCATATGGTTAGTCAACTGTAAATAGGCCTAGATATGGCTGCAGATGTACGAAACAAATATGTCTTTAAGCTACATACATGTGTAGTGACAAGGCATTACATATAACCCTAGATTCATAGGAACATTAGTTGTATCATTTCTTGTTAACCGGTGTTTTAACCATGTACCATCGTAGAGATGATGAAACAATATTGACAGAAACACTAAAATGACACTGAATGCCTACTGAGCTCATCTGTGTGAAATTCCAGAAGCATTTCTCTTCATTTTGTGACACCTTAACCTTCATCAACATCTTAATCCTAAGGTACTATTCTCTGCACACTTAGCACTTATACGGTTTAAGTAAAATCCAATCATTATTTTTATTCTCTTTTATCGAACACCACATTCCACTCACAACCCCAATCCAGCCACTGGCATGATTAATCACAACTAACAATTATAACAGATGTCGTCAGCAACGAACGAGCCTCTAAAAGTTCAACGTTCCATGATCCGACTGTTCCACCACCTAACCTAACCATCACACATCAACTCAATCAATTGACAAATTAATGTAATAATACATGTACACACCAAACTGGTGCCAAAACCCAGTAGGCGCGGTAAGTGAATTATGACTAAGATTGAGGAAAGGAGTGTGGAATTCACTTGCTGCGTGATATTTGTGAGAGAGGCGTTAACTGCGGGGTTCCTAATTAGCATCCATGTTTCATTCGGTGTGAATTTCAATGTTGATATGCGCAATTGGGAATGAGATGACATCATGTAATGGTTTGAAAAATGCAATTTTGCTTTGTCGACATACATTTACCTAACGTAAATACAACATTAAAAAATGCATTTTTAGCAAGAAACAGACATTTCTGCCTTTTTATAGCATTTTCCTTTTTGATTCTATCAACAGTATTGTCTGATTTTGATCGTTTTCATAAGGTCATGTTGTTATTGTGAGCATTTTCAAAGAATTTCCACAATAATCGATGCCAATGGCAAAACATTCAATGCAAGAATGGTTCATAAACTATTCAAAATCTCTTGGCAAGTACCCAAACTATGTTAAATGGAGAGGGGTTTTGCCTTTCCCGATCGGGAAACACGACTATCCTGCCACCGGTTTGGCAAACGAATCACAAGTAATTCTGACTAACTCACAGACGGAATTCTCTCATTTCGACGAAACAGGCAATGACATATTACTTGCTTGATTGCTCATCACCGCCTAAGAGATTCTTTTTGCCCCCTCTTCTCGTTTCCCTTGCCTCCCTCTCATTTTATTTTGGTTTATTTTGTGTGTGTGATGCATAGGCATGAGATGAGGTTTTGTTTCTAGTACCCTTAATATAGTTTTCATCCTTTTCATCCCACACCGCAATTCAGAAATAGATTTTTTTTTAAATACTTGTGCCAGGCAATATTAGTTATAGCCTTGGCAACTTAAAATAAAATATTGCCTACTGAATTTGGTCTCTGACTCATTGAAAAGATTTCTAAACTGATGCTGAGGAAAGTTATGAATGAAATACATAAGAAGTTAATTGTATAGCTGGCCAAGTAAGTGACTTGATAAAAATGAAGAAAAAAAAGTCCTAATCAAAGCAAGAGATTTGATCAGTTACTATACTGAAAAAAGATGTACATTGATGAAAATGAGAAAATAATGTATGAGACTATCTAAAGTCTTAGCTATTTAAAAACTGCAAGGTCTTTTCTTTCTTTTTCTCTCTGTAAAAATAGCATGTTAGCAAATATGATGGAATGATAGAGAGAAAGAACAAAGTGAGAGCAACAGAGATGAGGTGTGCATTTGGTTTGATGGTTGTATACAAAGCTAGCATCATCTCTCATGTACAGTACATCTGAAAACATGATGACCCATGTCTTCAGAGTTTAGTAAATCAATATAAACTGAAGTTGAATATAATACCGGTACTTGAAGTTACATAACACACCCATCAAGTCACTCGTCTTTTAGCATCCTATATTCTTATGTAATACTATTATTCACTAAAAAACAAGTACTGGTAGTATCTCCCTCCCAAATAAAATTCAAAATTGATCAAACAATATTAAAAAACAGTCACAAGAAATTCCAGATACAACTCCACTCTGAAGTGAAATACATAATTCAAGTTGTCATTTTGCTCAAAGCAAAGTAATCCACCATAAGTGAGAAAAGAAAAGCCTACGGTATATCACCTGTCAAAGTTCAACTACATAACTACAAACATGTCAATAATGTTAAGCTGCTATGTTAATAGTAGCCGGGTAATCTAAAGTTCATACAAGTACATTTGTGATATGGTGACGAATGTTTTTTTTTTAATAGGATAGTTTAACTTACCCAGCATTTCCACCAGGTGATCTGACATCAGATGAGCTACCCGGAGGCTGGAATGACATCTAAACATGATCAAAAAAAGGAGAAAAATCTTTACAAATACAATATTTGATATCTTTTTCACAAATCAGAATTAACCAGCTTAGACACTATCATCTGCTGAGAGGCAGAAGGATATTAAGTCTGATGAATTAAGAGAGATCATGTCCTTCTGGCTTCAAACAGAAAAGATAATCATCCAGTCATGCTATATCTTTGACCAAGAATGTCACATCATACCATACAAAAGTTACAACTCATTTAAGCCATCTGCATCAAGATGGCTCTGTTGATACAATAAAACAACACCACTTCGTTTAAATGAAATTATCTACAGAGAGCTAGAAGGGCTCTATGTGAAATGATATGACTTAATGCCATTCTGGCTCTCAGCAGCAGAACTCCGCATTGTATTTCCTAAATATATTAACTGTCAGCTGTAGAACTAGAAGAACACCTCTTGACATCCGCTTTGAATCAAACTTTTAATCACTCCCTTTAAATATGCATGCAATCTGTTGGGCAAGACATGTAATTGAGGAATCTATATCCAGCACCCTCAGGGTTCGTTCACATACGACACGGTCAACCACGTCCATTTCTGTTTTCCTCAAAGATGAGCGAATTACACTTCATAATACTGTATCTTAAAGCAGGACTGCATTATTTGTAGCAACTTGTGCCCTCTATACAGCCAACAATGCCTAAGCGGTACCCGTTGATCTACCATGGTCCCTTTTTCTCATTTTAATAAGAGCTGAATTGATGAGATTAACCACCTGCAAGTGACCATGCATGGAGGTCTAATTCCTCCTGGCCAAACTAGTGCAGATAGGCTTTAAAACAATGATGGTGAGTATGATCGAGTGTGACCTTTGTTGCAGACAGCCATTTTGCTTCATTCCCACTTGCAATCCATTTACAGGTAAAACGTAAAACAATATCAGCGTTTTTCGCGTCATGAGTGAACGAGCCCCTAAATGATCCCTCTTCTTGCCTCATCATCTTCATGCCAAGCCCAGCTACGCTCCATGGCCGGCGTGACTGAATCAAATCAAATCCAATCCAGACTAATAGAGCGTATTCAATAAGCCCTCATTCAAAACATCCAATATGCTCCCATAGACACATCCATAGACACAAGCCATCATATTCATATCACTTTAACCATGGCATAATAGAAATTACACTAGAGGTCTTCGTAAACGCCGCTACATATATATGCAGATACTTGCTGGTTGATGTGTACGTCGAGCAAAATTTTCATTTTTACAATGTATTATTGATTAAATGCCATGAGAATTTGGTCACCGCCTATTCTTGGCGATGCTACATACATATAGGACACAGATGTCGTCAACCATATCAATAGTTTCCAAGCGTGAAATCAATATAACATATCAGGTTTATTTATCCTCCCTTCATCTCTTCATCTCTAAAACAATTGCCTCTCTCTTTTGTCCCCCTCATTCATTACCTAATTTTTCGTTCAGACCAACTTTGAAATAAACATGTACTAATGTATGACCTTTTCTTCTACTAAGATCAGTAATCAAGTTTATGATCATAATAGACAGTACAATTTCTAACGGAAAACTCCTAAAAATGTCGACACAAATTACAAAATATATTAGTTGGTGTACTCATACATGTACATGATGTAGATGCATGTGTGTAATATGCATTGTTTTTGTTGTTGTTCTTTCCTTTCTTTTTGGGGAAGGGAATTGATAGAAGTAGGATTATGAAGCACTCAAAATTCATTTTGACTATTTTATCTAATCAAGTCTGAAATATCATTGAAAGGTATTTGATCCAAAAGCACATACAGTCATACTTGAACAGGTACACTATTACATCATCCTTCATTTCTTTCCCCTCACTACATATTCCATATTCATATTTTGACCTTTCCTAAGTTATATCTGCATCATCATGTTGAATGGACCGTTACATTTCATGTCCCAAGCACAGGAACATGCATGGAGAATTGATTCTCTTACCGGTTGGAATGGTTTCGTTGAATTTAGGATTGAGTTTGGTCGAGTCTTCTCACGCATGGATTGGGAATATCCCACTGACGAAGTAGAAGAAAAAGAGATGAATGAATTTATATATGTAAGACAGGGAGTACAAAGAATAAACATTACTTGTAAGTCAAATATAAATCACATCTGAAATCTCTCCAGGGCAAAGCTGTAACATAAAATGTTAACAAATTTCTGCTATCTTAATTTGGAAGGGGCTGTGATCATCAATATTGTAACTTGTTTCGAAGTAAATGCCTTATACAGTCAAACCTTTTTTTAGTGGCCACCTCTCTATAAGGGGCACCTGTCTTCATCATATTGCCTCCCTCTAGAAAAACCTGTCAAAGAGGCCACCTGCATATAGTGGTCACTTTTGTGTGTGTTTCCCTTGGGTGGTCATATTAGACAGGTTTGACTGGAATACACCAGTTTTTTATGAAAATGACAAAAATGAAAAACAACCAGGGATATGGTCCATGGTAGATTTTTCCTACCCGTTCCACGATGGATCTATATTACCGGTACATAATCTTTTAAAGAAACTGTTATCCAAGGACAAGCTTTTAAGAGATCTTTGAAGAGTAAGGAGAACATTACCTCAGTATGGGAAATGATTTAGCACCCTTCTGGCTCTAAAAAACTTTTAACATTATGTAGTTAACACTGTTAGTATGTACTGTCAACAATTATATCTTCCATTAGTGTAACAGATAAATGAAATAATTTGTATTGAGGCACTTCACAAAAACGTATGCATTAGATTTGGTATCATTATGAACATGGTCTATTTGAAGAAATCTGAAGGATAAGGACTTACATCCACCGCTGGTTTTAGTGAGTTTGTCCCTCATGACGTTTCCCGTCCCTCGAGATAGCTGCAAAGAAGAGATAAAAAACAGTTCGATATAGAAATATTTATACTTGTATAAATATTTTGTGATATATATAAAAATGTTAAGCATTCATAATTTTGTTTACCATGAAATCATATCTATTATAAAGGAAATACTCATGATAGAAATTAGGACAGAACGCAACATACAGGAGAAATTAAATTAAATGTAAATAATGTAACAACCATGAATCAGAGAACATGAATATACTCTTCAAATACAGATATATTCATTAATATAACTTGCTGGACACACATACAGGGAAGCTCATTATGTATTTGAAGAAACTGGGTAAAATATTCATGACAATAATTAATCTTCTACTTGTTGTTTCATACATACTTCATTCCTGGCATGCGTTGTTATACATCATATTACAGATTAATGTATGGTTACATGTCAATATGTTTACTACCACCTGTATGGAAAGATCACCTGTATGGAAAGACCACCTGTCTATAAAGACCACATCTATTTTTTCATCTGATTACTGATTCTCATTGAAACAAATAAATGAATGGTACCTGTACATATTAACCACCTGCCTACAATGGCCACTCTTCTTGAGTGGTCTTTATGTTCAGGTTTGACCTTATAACTCATCAGTAATTAACAGGGAGGAATGCATTGAAACTTACATCAAACTGAAAATCATGGGCCCACGTATGATGCAATACGCGCATGTTCCGTTTGTTCTTTTTCCGTCTCCCAGAGCCGGTATTGGTCATCATATTAATACAGTGGGTTACTTCACCTTCTACAAACATTCATAGCTGTGAGAAACAGCAGGTCAACAAATACTTCAAGTTGGTCTGACAGCATCCAAGGTGGAGAAAACTGTTTTTTTATTTCGAGATGTATCTTTCTTTAAGGACATCAGCAACATGACAACAAAATTGTTCTAGTTGATCTGAAAACGTTCACACTTTGGGAAGTACAGAGACAAAGCATGAATAGCGTAACAAACAGATCATAGCAATGAAGATGAGTTGTAACCAAGCAATCAAAGTAATCCACTAGAGTGTGAAAGTGATGCAAGCTTCTTTTACACCGTCTGTGGTGAAGAGAAGATGTACAGGAAACACTTCTTGAATCTTGACAGATGTCTACCAACCAAGGACCACTCTCATCAACAGGAAAACAAGATGTTAACAACAAGAATCAGCTGGCAGCCTACACATTTCATCAAGGTTGGTCCATTGCATTCTACTTTTACAACGAGAATTCCGACCGTTGTTGTCCAGAGTATACCGTTGCACTTGTAAACCATTGAGAAAAGCGTCCACTTCCTGCTGAGCTCTGGATGCTGGAACCCATTACAACAGACTGGATCTCATGATATCCCCAACCCAAAGCTATTGTTTGCATGACTCGTCCTAGAAATTAGTTCAAGTCAAGTTTACCGTTAATTTTTGTCGCGTAAGGGGAGGATATTACAAATATCCAGGCTGTCAAATACGATTATTGCACCAACTGCTTCGGTGAGAGAGAGAACAACGATCAGAGATGCCGGGGTTTCTATTTTTGCTTTTAAAATATGTTGGCAAGAGGTGATAGAATCAGTCAGGAGTCAACAGGTTTACAGGTAGCTTCGTCATTCCTTCACCGAGAGGTCAGGAGACAGACGTCTTTGCTGGTTCCGGCGTGTGTTGCACGGTTGCCGCAGAAGCTGTTGTTGCAGACAATGATAAGGTTTCAATGCTGTTGTCTGAAGGAACAACTGGATAAGAACTTGGAGGAATCTTAAAGCCTTGCTTTCTTATGACTATGTTATACAAGTGATATCAGGAAAGAATTTGCTCCAAAATATCACCACTCCTTTCTCCACACTCACTGCTCCGCGGCATGGAACTTACCAAAGCGTTTAACGACTGCAGTGTCAGCAAGTGTCAAAGGCACTAGAAGGGGTGCTGAAACGTCGCTGGGGTTACTTATTATTGGCAAGTAACTATAATGCAAAAACAATATAAGCCACTCTCTCACCCGGTCTAGTTTGAAAATGAAATGCTTAGGCTCCAGCCGAGAGCGTTTATCCATTTACCATACCAGAGTACTGACATAACAATGGCAGACCATAATCAGGCTATCATTAAAAACAATTACCCTCCCATCAAAGACCCTGAGCAGTTCTATGGAGTGCAAATAAGACGAGGGCCGTATAACGGGGCAATAAGAGAAGAATAGAGTTTGTATACCTTTCTGTAAAGCTTCTGGGAATTTGATTAATCTGATAAAGGACGACATGGTGCGCCATGACGTCAAATCGTTATGTCTGCGTTCCTCTGGCAGTTGCCTTCTTTAATAACATGCAAGGGATCGATAGCCAAACATTTACCTTTTGGTTTGATAGGTGTAGGCTTGGAGGATTGGGGGTGATCACTGAACTGATTAAGATTAGAAGGTGATAACATCGACAGACAATTAGTATTCTCAACTGTATCAATGTAGAAATATTTCATCTAGATTGACAGGGTTGTTTTAAAGGTAGAGGAATTCATATAGAATGCATTCCTTTTTCAGACTTGGTGATTTTTTTAAAGTAATAGGAACAGGTGATGCTAAAATACATATAACTTGCAAATATCATTCAATTTTTCATTAAACATAATTACATAACATTTGGGCATGATTTCCAAAGTAGCTTAACTGTTTAGTCTTGTCTTAGAATTTGCAATATCTCTTTCTTTCTTAATAACTATAGTTCCTTTAAAACCTATCACACTTACATCTTAGCAATTAGTCCTTGCCCTTTCCATAGCAGAATGATAACATTTCATTTGATTGGTTTGCTATTGAACAAAAGGCCTGCTGTGACAACAGTGTACTAAGAACCCCCATTCAGACAAGAGAAACTTTGTATAACTACACAGCGTTATGATTAGTGGTTGAAGTTTCCTAAGATTCTATTAATGCTGTATATAAATATGGCAAATAAGAGATTACGGCATGTGAAAGAAAACTCTGTAAAGAACGAGGGTTGATACACTTTGGACATTCCATATATATACGGTATCTACATATACATGCACATGACCTGCTCGAAATTCCACAATTCCTTGGCTTCTAGGCAAGCCTTTCAGTGAATGGTCAAAGCACATGACGGATTAAACAATGTTTTCTCCTGTGTGAATGAGCCCGATATATCACCTAGGAAACCAATTGGACCATAAACCAATTGAGACATCCCAGACTATAACCTCCTGCCACAAGAGATAATCAATACCTTTATCATCTTCCATCTCACACCTTAACATTTTACAATTCTTTGGTCAATAATTGGCCGTTTGCTGACCCAAATTAACATTCATCCCCCCTGACCAATGCCCTTACTGTCAGGACATGAGGTGACCAACAAAAGCTATACTGTGATTATTAACTAGAAAAAAGAACTATTGAAATAAATAATCTCCTATAAGAACGAAGAACATAAGCTTGCTACATGGTAATATGTTTTGATAATAATACCAATAAAATAAGAGGGTTCTTGTATAGCATTCATGTCTGTCAGACTGACACTCCAGGCGCTCTGCAATTATTACCCAGGCTTTTAATAGAATGGCTGCCATTACGGTGCTATAACATTTCTAAAAATTAATTCCTGCCAGGTAACCATTTGCATCACCTGGGTGGAGAGTGGCAAAAGTAGATTAATGTCTTGGCAAAGGACATTAGTGCCGCGGCAGGACTCGAACCGCAGACCTTGTGATCCACAGTCTGGTGACGTATCAACTCGACCACGACACCTCTACTGTATGATAACATCTTTATTTTCTCCATATTCAGTCATATTTCAGATCCAAGTAACGGTAATGCTTTACAAAAAGGTACCCTATTTCAAATTTTTGTCATGTCATCATGAAAAAGGCATAGTAACCATTGAAAATATACAATCATAAAGGCCTTTCAAAGTAATTATATATCATTTGTGAAGATAAGATGGGGTAAAAATCTTCTATAACAGTATTTCTGAAAAAGAGCAGTTATAGGGTAGTGGGATAGGATAGTGAGTCCAGATAACTACATGGTACCGTATACATCCCTATTAAACTGATATGATCATGTTTGGCTGCCAGGCATTATAGACTGGTACATGAATCATATAAACCCTAGTGTTAAGAGTTAATTAAAGCTGGTATCAACAGATTATGCAACATTACATCATTCAAATGATACAAGATGCAACATCACATCATTCAAATGTTCCAAGATACAGTCTAACAAGCTGACCTGTAATGAATTATGAAGTGAGGACAGCACATGTTAGTCAGTAATAGGAAAACCCCTGCCAGTTCTGTTTAACAACTTACAAAGCAATTTTTCCCTTATTAAAACATCAAAAACAGAATAATGTACAACTATTGTCACCTGTAATACTACACAGATTACCATTTGTTACTAAACTGCTTGTGCCATACTTTTTTTGTTATGGTGGACAGCCTGGGGTTGTCCTTTCAAAAGTGCCTTTTTATTTAAATTTTGTGAGCAACTCTTCATATCAACAAATCTGAAGGCCCTTTTCCCTCTTGTCCTTATTAAGAAATTTGACTTTCTACCCCTCCCCCATTTAATCTGTGCTTAGAACACCCCTGAAAAATCATTAGTGGGAATGCCTTACGCACTCTTAAATCGTATATCAAAATCTCCAAAAGTTCATTTGATTGAGTCGTCAGCAGCAAGAAACCAAATAAATATCTTAGTAGAAAAATGAGAAACAAATTCATATATAATGTGATTTCTTCACATCATGCAGTCTTCATCTACGTCTATTTTGAGCTTTTGAAGTTCACCCAATTGTCCAATATGGCTCATTTTAGGGGCTAATAAATTGCACATTTCCTCCCCATAAATGACTTCCTCATCAATTAGGAAACGGCTCAGTTCTCTACCTATGTGTGATCTTTCCAACTAACGCGATTCCTCTGTTGAAAGATTTTGAAGTATCGCCCAAGCGCAATTTTTATTTTTGTCGCATTTTCTTGCATAACGTAAAATACATAACTCAATACACCTATTTAAATCAACATTTTTCTAACAATGGTTTTAGATTTGTAACTTTATGGATTGTATTTAAACTGGAGTTCTGGCAAAGGAATCACAATTTGAGAGAAATGGGCTAAAGAGAACCAATCACCTTAAAATATGTTGTTTCCTGTGTGAGGGTTTCCATGTAGCTAGACTACAATCATAATAGGAGCTTTGAATATTACTTATATGAAGAAATATTGGAAGTTTTAATACTTCCTCACTGAAATGTAAGAGGAAATTATTGCTAACCGACTGTACTTGACACAACCTTATGTGTTTTCTGAGAATGGGACCGGCAAGGAAACTAAGTCTGACTTACGTTCAGAGTGCAGGGTTTCATACTATTTTTTTTTTCTTGATGCTCCTCCCATAGAAAAATGCCTGTAAGTTTTTTTTTGCTAATTTAGTAAATTTTAGATGTACAAAAAGAAAATTGGTGATTGGTGACTTAAGGTAATTCTTGATCGTTCATCATGCAGATGCCAGCTGTTTAGACCAGTAAAATACCGGTAAACAAACTAACAAAAAAATGTTAGCAATCATTCGTACTGTCATATCATAATAACACTATTTGTACTTCTCAAACTGTGTCTTTGAAATGTTGGAACAGTTTCATGAATCTTTGATCAAATCACTTATAGTCATGAGTGTACAGTGTACATTTAACTATTTTATTTTCACTAAAACATTCATTGCAATAGATAACAGAGAAAAAAATGTATTCATTCAGGCCTGTGCATGTATGTTGAAAATTCTTGAAAAATTAGGGAAAAGGGGAATCTAAGACAAAACCTTTAAGTATATGAAAACAACCAGGTACAATACTTACTGATTTTGATATATGCTTAGTATGGGAAGTTCTTTGGTATATCCCATTAGTATTATCCATACTGAATTTGAATTGTGGCTGAAACATCAAAGACAGCTGCCTTTTCTATTAAACTACTACTTTGATAAAAGTTTGGATTCCATTAGAGAATTTCGCCAGCAGACATTAAAATACTTCAGATATCTCCTTTACATCGACACAGAGTTCACACGTCGTAAACGGCAGTCTTCCATGGCTCTACGTTGATGTCAAAGAAACGTCCAAAGACCAATCAATAGTATCATTTCCATCGGGCCCACACTCATTGACATCTAAATGATCTATATTCCTTGAACGACTGCTATCTCCATCTCCTTACTAGAGTAAGCGTTATCCATCAAAAGCCTGGAAAATGGAAGTATTTCAATCTGTTCCTTGTAGAAAAGAAATTCTGGAAGACTGTATTGAAATCCGCACGACTATTTTAAGGGGGCACCAACATAAACATTGGACTACCACCACTTTCTATTGTGAGGCTAAGGTGGTTCTCTGCGGTCTACCGGAGGGCGAGAGTGATCAAAAAGGGGGCAGATACATAGACTGGATGAGAGAGAGAGCGAGAGAGAGTGAATAAGGGGTCTATGGGATACAGTATAGCCATTGATTTATAAGCTGAATACAGTGTGCGTCCTGCTACTGTTAAACCTCACAGCTTTACTCACTTGTTAATCTCCGATATTGATTTTACCTCTCGATCTTTCTCTGGGACCCCTTTCATGCTCTGTTATGCATTGTCATTGTATACAGGGCCAGAGACTTGTTCATTAATTGTCTACTCACCTGGTCATCTAAACACTGACCGTTACATGTACATCGACATTCATTGTCAAATGGGTCAAAATCTCATGGAATGAAATTTGCTCAATGACCAACACACTCAAATTCCTACATACATTTGATATGTATATTTTTATACACACAAGTGTATTTCTTCTATAATTTTGTATTACCAATTTACACAAAAAATGTGGATTATTTCATTTTTTAATTTCTTAAGAACTTTGATCTTCTATTTCTCGACCTGTTTCTCAGTATCTATGTGGCTGCCACATTACATTTAAGGAGTATTTTCCCAACATTTAAATGGAATATTTCCTTTCCATCTGACACGACAGTCACAATGACTGATTTGCAAATGATGAAGATGACCTTTATGGTATTCCTGTCATAAATTGGATGACATGATTAGTAATTAACCCACTTATTTATAGACACAGTACTGCCTTCAAAATTGCCCAAATAGTTTGAGTTTTTTTCTAAAATAGTCATTAGCTGCAGATATTAAGTTCTTGCTTATATGCATCATGTATGCTTAGGACATGTGACCAGCTGAATGACTTGATGCCAATGTCTATTCAATGCTCTACTGGTATCATGAATAATATATATCTTAATTCATGTCGGCCTCGCTATCTCTCCTTCAACCATTCCTCCCTCCATAATGTTGCATCCTCAGAAAAGGTCATGCATATGCATGAGCTCTAAATTAACAAAGCGCAAGACCAGTCGGGCACATCTTTGGCAACAAGCCCAAACAATAAGCCACTAAGCCCTTATCTCTCCCACCCAATGCACAATACACCTCCCTCGGGGGAGGCACTGAGACAGTGGTTAGAAGGTCTGTAACTGACCATCCATGGAGCATCAGATATAAGTAACAAAAGGACGTAAACTCTTTTGTGTGGTTCAGTTACAAACAGACTTGTGGTCAGCTTGTTTAACAATTAGTCATAGACACGCAGCCCAGAGAGACAATCCTATATTTACATGTAGGCTTAACAAGAAATTGCTTTTTGTTGCAGGTGTGCTGTTAATCATGACACAAGCTTTAATCCTAAAGGAATACAGAGATCTTTTATATTTGTATATGCCCTCAGCACATGTTCTTTTTCTTTATGATTAAAGCCTGTGTACAGATTAAATAACGGCCTAAAATAAATCATATTCTTCTCGTTTTTATTTTAATATCAAAATGACAAGCTATCAACGAAAATCTTCCCTCATTTCCCACCACCAATACTATCACCACCACCACCACTACTACTATTACCACTACTACTTCTACTACTACTACTATTGCTTCTACCTCTGCTACTTCTACTACTACTAATAATAATAATAAAAATGGTGCTTATAAAGCGCTTTTCAACCAAGTCTCTGAACGCTATAACAAACAAAATACAATTATAAACAATTACAAATTAAACGAAACAAAAATTATAAATAAACCTTCAAATTGCAGTACATCATCATCATTGCCATCGCCTTTGCCATCGCCATCATATCATCATTATCATCATCATCATTATGAAAAATGAGTAAAACTAGATGGTTGGTTAACTTGTATGTGATAGAAATCAAACTTAAAGGAGAGATAAAATAGGAGATCATAATAATTTGCATACCGGGTAGGTCACCTGACAGTTGTGTGCCACAAGAAAGGAAATCCAAATGAAGGATAAAAGTTACATGTCGTGTTTTCTGAACTAGAGGCTGTTTAACTCTGTTATTGGTTAATGCCCATACATCTGGCTCCAAACAACCAATATGAAAACATACAAAATATCCATGTATGCTTTACATTGTACTGGTTAATGGTGAGCAACAACAAAAAATAGACATCGCCTGACAGTTATTGTATTTTGCAAGAAAGAAAATCCATGTCAAGGATAAACATCACATATATAAAAGTAAAGAGGTTGCCATGCATGCTTTGATTCCAATCATTAAACTCAAGCAACAAGATAAGACTTCCAGACATTTAAAAATAAAACCATAACTGAATAAATTTGCCTAACAAGGAAACTGTGTATGTCCATTAGAGTACAGTCTGGCTCAATGTAAAGAAGTTCCAAGGGTTTCCACAAAAACATAACTTTTGAAAGATCATAGCTAATTCTCTCGTTGGTAAACTAAAAGTCTTTGCCGTCACTTATTTTGACCTTGATTCTGATTTGTTTGTGAGAGACAGATTATAGAATGTATTTAATACCTATAACAGATAAGCTGTGTTTATCAGCTAACCTTGACTACAATAATATATATTATTCTTGGATGGATGATTGCTGGATTTCCTTCAAGGATCGCATGAATGCCACTGGAGATTCCTTCATGCTCAGACAAATAATGTGCTCCTGCAACTATTGCCTCAGGCTTTATTTTTCATCCATGATAAATAGGGTTAGGTATAGGGTTCACAAAGGAGGTTTGTCGACAAACCTAGGTTTATGTGCGTCATATGACACGTTTCGATGCGTTTCAGACCAAGGTTCAGACAAACCATGGTCTGAAATGCGTCAAAACGCCTCATATGACGCACATAAACCTAGGTTTGTCGACAAACCTCCTTCGTGAATTCAGGCCATAATGTTTGGTCAAGGGTTTTTAAGAACTTGTGAAAGAAGATGTAAAAGCAAGTGTCTTATAGCTGTTTCCCTGCATCAATGGAGATAATGTTTAAGATGTGCCCGATTGCACATGCTACAAAAGCAGCAGAAACTATTGATAGATATCCCAGCAGAAAAAAATCAGTTCCACTCATGTGAAATATTAGTACATTGTCAGGGTTCCACACCGTAACAGAGCTTTCATAAACCAAAACTGTATTCCCTATCTGTGTTTAAATACTACTCAACAGAGACAAGAAGAAATGCTTTTTATATGCAGGTGATCTTTACGTAAATGGTCCTTTAGGATATGTTTCAATTCTTATAGGTTTCAATAAGTAAAGCTGTTCAAGGGAAGTGGAAAACTAGTTCATTGTAGACTGGTGGCCTTTCTGTATAGGTGAGATGTGGCTGCATCACAAATATTGCTTGAAATGGTCTCCATACATGTTCATGTTTTCCCCACCATACATGGATCAATAGTCTTAAAGGTATGTGATGTCATCATTTTGTTTAACTTTAACACAGGTATTTCTAGATACTTGTATTTCATACAGAGTTTCTCAAAACACCACATAAAATAGTACCAAAAAAAAAACACTTATTAATATTGGTTGATGTACTTACCGACTTGGGATGTTTTGTGAGTCTCGTACATGGAGCAACATTATCTTTACATGAGCTGTTGTGGACATTGGCATAACATACTGAAATCAAAAGAAAGAAAGAAATAAGGGTCTGCAATCAAAATCTTTCCTCTCAAAATTTCTTTGACATCCACAAGTGTTAGTAACAATTTAGTGGTTATTCTTTGTTACAACTATTATTAACTAGCAATATATGAGGGAGGTCGAATATGTATTTGTTTAAAAATTGTATTCAAGCATGCTTAATATGGTTTCATGTTATGTATACAAAAAATAATGTTCTAGAATTTGAAATTCCACGAATGACTTTTCAAGGATTCCATTAGAAAGCTCTAAGGAAATGATAATGTAAATCACAATTCATATCATTGCTTTTCTCATAACTGATTAATTTTGAAAGTTTACAGAGGCCGAGTGAAAAAGAAATTGGTAAGAATATTGGAAGTAACGCAAGTACTCGATGACATGGGGCTACAGCTTGACATCAGTCTAATTGGTCATCACTGTAAGATTGGTCCACATGAGGAGGATACTTGAGACAAGAAGAAGTAGAGGGAGGAACTGTCATTATGGCATGAAAGTCAAAAACCTCTCGTAAGAGGGAAAATACTGACTTTAAAGCCCCTCTGCACTAGTTTGGCCAGGAGGGATTAGACCTCCCTGCATGGTCACTGACAGGTGGTTATCTCATCAAATCAGCTCTCAATTAACATAAGAAAAAGAGGATCATGGGGGACCAATGATCACTGCTCAGGCATTGTTTACTATATAGAGGGCGCAAGTAGCTATAAGTAGTGCAGTGGGGCTTTAATGAATGAGGAAGATGAAGATACATAATTTAAGTTGAAGTTGATGAATGGTCTTACTTTGACACTGGAGGGCTTGCTTGTTCTGCAGGGGCTTCTCACAGTAGTTACATTTCGTTGAGTTAGAAAATGATGAATTGACAAAATTATGCTGTTTGGAACTATCCTTTACTCGTTCCTTCTCCTTTTCCTTCTCTTTCTTTTCATCCTTCTCCTTTTCCTTATCCTTCTCTTTCTCCTTCTGCAGATGACAATACATTTTAAACAAAATTGTATTTAGTAAAATAGAACAGGTATCAAAGAACAGAATACAGATATAAATCATATACTATTTTACTCAATGCAGGGATACTTTTACTTAACTGTACACACTGTAAGGTATACAACATTTTCTGCTTTTTATGGTACATCCATCTTAGACATTCAAAGGAGTGATCCAACATTTGCTCTGGGAATTACTTTGTTACACATATGAGGTGTGGGTTTGGGCTGCAATTAGGCTTTAGGTTTATTTTAGGGTTAAGGTTAGGGTAGTGTATAATGTTACATACAGGAATGAATTATCTAATGATCGTTTGGCATTAAACCTCATAAGCATACAACCATATTCAAACAAAACATAATAAAATACATTCCATACAGGAAAAAATGAATGATGTCAATGACAGGTATTACATTTTGTGAATTCACCGTATGGTGGTCATGAAGAGGACTGTTGGATTTGAAAGGGGATATACATGTAGAAGAAAGAGATGAAAGAGAATGAGAGAGGAATACTTTTGGTTTTGTTCTATGGAGGACTACTTGGTAGTGTATGGACAGGGATTGAGAGATGAAGAGAGGTATTTGTTCATGAGTAGAGTACTGAAATAAACAGGTGAATCAGATTATGAATGCAGAGAGAGAGAGATGGATGGAGGCTTGATGTTCTGAACAGGTTGATTGCTGGTCATCGTCATCAATATCATTTAAGGAATAGAAATGGAGGCATAAGTTTTCATCAACATGATAGTTAAATAAATCAACATATTTAGATAGTATGATACGATCTACAAATATATTTGATAATTCATATATTCATAACATATCGATTGGCATCTATTTGATGAGAATATTTAGAACAAAGGATGAAAAACTGACCTTCTTTTCTCTTCGCTGTCCTCCAACTTTCAGAAAGCTAAATTTCCTCAGAACAGAGTTGCCCCTTTCCATTTCTGCTAGAGAAGACAAGTGTAATCATAAACATCTTCTAGTTGCCTGTTTACTCTCAACAGCCATCATGCAGTAAGACACACAGTCCTTTTTAACCTGCCCACATACTAGATTGCCATTGGATGTTTCAAAATAAGATCTTTTTCATAAATTCAATAAAAGTAAGGAATTACCATCTTTTCCGAATACCCATCTCCTGTTTTAATACAACCTTTAATACCGCTATATGTTGAACATATCGATTCATGAGTCAGGAGTTAACTTCAAGTAAGAGAGCAAGTAAGAGAGTAATAATCGGGGCAGCGCCAGGAGTGTCACAACGTGACGAACATGTGCGCTTCATAAGAAGCCACCATTATTATTATTATCATTCTTTAAAACTTTCATTTCTATTGTGATTACAATCATAAAATTATATATTCTTCTGCATGTTGATTTCGTTCAAACTTTCATCAATCTATTAGTCTTATTTTTCTGCTCTACTTCAAAGCAACTTGCTAGGTAGGTTGGATTTTCCTTCTGAGCCAACTTACTTGATTGCTGATTTTCAGAAGTACCATCAAAGTTGCGTGGATCAGCAAGAAACTCGGTGAGCGAGAGTCTCGCCTGGCGTCTATGTTCTGCACTTAGAGAGCCTGAGCCTCCGGATTCATCGTTTTCTGAGCTGCTGGAGATATATTTGAGCCAAGACATGTTAGACAGAGCCGTTTGTAACAGATGTAAAAAAAATCATCAAAAAACAAGTGAGGAAAATAATAAATGATATAAGGGGTAGCATTTTTTGCATGGTTTCAATTATTTATTGGAAAGGTGGTATAGTAAGATAATCTTTTATTTCTTTTGACTCCATTCCAAAGATAGATCCACAAAAGACGTCAGGAGCTGACTAATTTGGCAACTTTTCTTGTAAAAGACAATTAAGTCCAGAAATATTGCTTGATAACAATGGAAGGAAAAAGAAAGAAAGTTTAATAAAGAGCATCCATAGAATAATTATTGTAAATAAGCAAATTTGGTACTGTTTTCAAAAATGCAAATTATTACTGGATGAATACTTACACAAGTTTGCAAAAATGCACACCCACACCCACATAAACTATGTATATTTTCCATTTTTACCATACAGGAATAGAAGAAAAATAGTCTAGCCTTCGGGGAAATACCATACAAATATAGAGAAAACAGCCCAAAAGTATATTTTCCCATGTGAAAGATGACTAGACCTTTCCACCCTTTTTTTTTGGCCAACGGCCGTTTAAAAAAATGCGTAAACCCGAGTCAGGATAGTTTCTGTTTAATGCAAAATGCTAGAAAGGTTCCTGGGAAAGACCTCTATGAGCGCTGGAAAACAAAAAAAATCAACATGAATTATGGCAGAGGTCAAGATCAGTAAAAGTGTAACAAAATCATTTAGTTTACAATCCTGCTTTTGTGCGATTTGTTATTTTTTGCAGCAAAATTACTACTGTTTATGACAGATGATGCAAATTTTTGTTTTCCCCATTTACAATCGAGTATCATGCACTAAATGAATGTGAATAAATATAATGTACGTATGTAAATGATCTAATGCGGAATGTGTAAGGAATCATTTAAAAACCTTTTTATAGATATTGACTATATCCCTTACCTCTCTCAATATGACCCTCAAACAGAGTATAGATAGATGAAAAACTTACTCTTACCTATCAAAACTATATCTAAAATGCAACCCCACCCCCCCCCCCCAAAAAAAAAAAAAAAAAAAAAAAAAAATTAACAAAAAATCAACAAACAAACAAATCAACAAACAAAAAAATCAATAGCATTCATTTGCCCTAAAGTCATGGATTGACTAAAAAATAAGGAATACATGCTTTGGAAAATGTTATACATGTTCATGTTGATTTGTATGACATGATGCAGATATATGCATATCAGCTAAGATGCATGAATATAAAGCATGTATAAATAACTGATATTGGTGACAAAAGATAGAGATTATAAAGGATGGCAAATTAAGTGCACACTGCAAAAAAACTTACAAATCTTCATCATCTTCTTCTTCAAAATCAAAGATTCTGAAGAAATCGATCTGTCTAAGCGGATCTACTCGTGGTCTAACGGGGTCTACTTGAGGTTTTAGTCCTACTAGGCGTGGCTCATGAGAAGAAGCTCTGGCTTTTCCTTTGTGCCTTTACCACAGCAAGAAGCATTTGGGAGGGGGTTAGGGGGTTAAGGGGGAGGAGAAGGTGCACAAAAGCAGGTTAGCACACAAACAAGGTTAGCAACACAAAGTAACATATATTATCTGCTCAGAGCAAGGAGGTAGTTAACACATCTCATTTAAAAACAAGTTAACATCAACATCCTTCTGGCTCTCGAGGTGATTTTAGTCTGCCTTTAGTCCCAAAGCACAATATGTTGGCAAGCTACACAAGTCAATTTAATGACAAACAGTTAACTTGTTAACACCAAAGTTAATGTTAAAACTAAAGCTAGGTTATTGTTAATGTGTACCAGTCACCAAAACATAATAATATAATAATAATAATAATAATAATAATAGCCTGATAGTCCACTCCAAACTTTATTAAACCGAAACGGAAATTCTTTTTGCCCAATTGATCGTGAGCCCGGCAGCCACTGAGCAGCGCCAGATCGACGTTGATCTATCCCTTATTGTTGAACGCCAAACAAGGTAGCAACAACTCCCATCTTTTAACGTCTTTTGGTATGACGCGGCTGGGGTTCGAACCCACAACCTCCCGGTTGGGAGGCAGACGCTCTACTGACTGAGCCAACACTCCGGTACGGAGTAAGGGTGTAAGGGGGTTCCATGTCGCTATACTGTATCAAAAATCTGAGCTTATATGAAAAATATGAGGCACTAAAATAGAACAGGGCTGGCATGGAACCCGTGCAAGCCATAAACACGGGAATTAATGTTATCCCATATTTTCTTCATACTCTTTAAATGTTTACCTACATAATGTCAGGATTAAAGTGTTTTTAGGTTTATTTATTACATTTTAGCTATACACAAATGCTCTAGCAGACTGCGTCTCACTACATATTTTGCACATATTAAACTTTTTTGAATTCATGCAGCAAACAAGAGAATGGAAGAAGATGAAGATAACTTTAAGAACCTACCACTTGATTTTATTCTGACTATTCTATTTCATTCTTTGTAAAGGCTTTAAGAATTATTAATTATCAGATCAGGCATGAGATTCAAGGAGAGAAAGATAAGATTAACTTTAAAATTCTTCAAGATACATCAAGGTTGATAACAATAAAGAATAGGAGGAGTTATTTAACCACTTTCTTAAATGATTGGTGAGCAGGGGATTATAAATTCCTGAAATATTTAATATCATTAAAAAAATTATTTAACTGCAAATGATTAAGAAATTCAATTTTTATAAATTGGCAGAGAAATGCACACAGTACATTGTAAGTTTGTAAATGCTTTATCTTTAATATTTTTTATTTTGTTGCTTTTGCTTTTGCTTTTGTTTGAACCAGAATTGATATATATGTACATTGCATAAAGAAATCATTGTCAAACATGGATTGCGCTATTTGTATTGTAAAACCTAACCGCAACTCAAAACAAGAGTGTGTGACTACAGTTAGTTGACTAAACTACACAGATGTGTTAGTACTCAACACACAGTGAGGTGGTTTGAGAAATTTACCCATCATCCTCCTCATCCTCCTCCTCCTCTTCTTCTTCTTCTTCTTCTTTGCCTCCACCATCTTTTTCATCCTCTTCTTCTAAACCCCATAATTCCATTTCGAGGAGTTCAGAACTAATGGCATGCAAGGATAGGCAGCACAGGATAGAACAATGGAATCAAATTATTACAGAGATAGTAGAGAATAGAAGAACGGATGATAGTTACTGAGAGATAGTAAAGCATCAAGTCACCAAGAGATATTACGAGACAAACATTCAAAGATACCATGGTATCATAGAACAGGGGGGTGTTTCACAAAGATCCTAAGTCAAACTTAACAATTATGGAAAGCCATTAGCAGCCTAAAAAATATTTAGAAAAAGTTATTTTAAAAGGCATAAAATGTTGATTCAAATCATTCATATTTTTTATTATCATAGATTTCATGCTCTTGATTCATGAAAAGTCTAAAATACTAAAAATTTTGATTTTGAATATATTTCAAAATAAGGCTACAAATGGCTCTCCATAATATTTAAGTCCAACTTAGAGGTTAGTTCGACTTCAAATCTTTGTGAAACACTCCCCAGAGACGATAGTTACTGAGAGATAGTAAAGGATCAAGTCACCGAGAGATATACGAGACAAACATTCAAAGATACCATGGTATAGAATCATAGATGAGAACCATTAAGAGATTGCACCAGGAAGAAAAACAAAGGTACATGAAGTACAGGATAGATTGATGAAAAGTATAGAAAAGTCCATATAACTTTGCCTTTGAGAGCCAGAAGGGTGTAAAACATATGGTCTGTCTGGAGGCAGAAGGGAATTAACTCATGAAACACAGAGTTAACGCCCTTCTGTCTCTCAATAGACATTATGCTTTATGTCAAACGCCCTTCTCGCTCTCAGCAGACTAGGGTTATGAGAGACAGAGTAGGATAGAAACATTGTGAGGTAGTGAAGAATTAGAGATAGTTTAGGATAGGTAGCAAGGATAGCAATGTACAGTTTCATAAATATTCAAGATTAATTACTAAAAGTTAACGGATACATGAAACAACCAGAAACAAGGTCACAGATGATAAAATAATAAAAATACATGGTGTTATTTTGCCCGGGATGTACATTTCATGGAACAAGGTAGTGGTGACTCATGCGTGTTATGAGTATTATTACTTCATGCAAGACAGACGTAAAGGAACAAAATATATTGAAGCACCATCATGATTTTGGCAGGGTAATTTGTTGGTTAGTTTTGGAGTCCCTGGAGAGTCAAACACCGCTTTAGAAAAAGAAGGCATTTTGTAAACCAATGAGAATTCATTGTAAAGTGAAATAAAATCTATGAACAGCTAATTGCTCCTCCATTAACCACTGTTTACTGTAATGCAAGGAATAGGTAGTCCCACTGCAAAAGTGTTTTCAGCTTCTCACAAAAAGTAAGAAGCCAAACAGAGGGAAAGGTGTAATAGCGGCATATCAATAATATTGATGTTAAGAAAGCTGCGGCATATGTACAAGATTTAAGCATGAAGCTCTTTTAATTGTGAATGTTTTCCCAATGTATGGCCAAATCAGTAGGAGAGTGGATCCCATGGTCACCGCTGGTTTCAAAGGATAGATACAATGTTACATGTGTTAAAAGAGAGTTTGGAGAGCAGTATGTCTACTTACAGTCTGGTGTCGTACATAGAAGCGCTCCGATGCTGTCCTGTGATACAACAAAATAGAAATCCATTGTTATTCCACAAGAGAGATGCTTGGGCATTTGCTAAATCCTGCAACACTGAATCCATGATAGTAGAAGGAACTTTCAAAGTGTCTTGAGCTTTACTTCCCGAAAAGAACTAACTCCTCATCTCTGCCATGCATCTGTGTCTTTGCCTGGCAAAGTCAGATTTGTTGTGTTTACCCTTTTCAGCTACCCCACCTGTTATCTTCAACTATCACACCACTGAAAATTGAATTCATCTGGCACTGGCCGGGTTTTTAGCTTACCCCCCTTTTTGTTTATTAGAAAATTCTCACATTGTTTTGAAGTGCTTTCACCCGCTCAGACGGACTCTTCCTTTCGTTCGGTCTCTCTGACTCATACCCTAAACAGGAAAGGCTTGCAAAACTATTGGTGCACAAGATATGAATTATGGCTACCAATTTCCAACGTCTTTTAAGTGTGATTCAGACTCTATGGAGATTGAAGGTACTTTCAAAGTTATGGGTCTCCTCTTCTGAAAGCTTAAATTGCTTGAATCAATATCAAAACCACAGGGGGAAATCATTTTCAGATTTTCAATACAAATTTTCAATTTAGTTTAGGTTCTACATTTGTTATGAATATATATCATACTATATTGATATTTCATCTCAATTATGAAAAAATGTTGTTTTAAAGTCCTCAATCATCCAGGTAGAAGTTAATACAAAAAAAAAGTTATCTGGACTTACTTTGAAACTTGTAAGCTAAATAGCTTGCAACTCTAAGTCAACTGGATTTAAAGTCAACTGAACTTAAAAGTCCTGTTGTCTTATTTATAATATTTGATCTTATTGGTGATGTTGATGGTACTTGCACTTACTATTGCTCTTACATATGCTATTGGTGACAAATATTTTGCCAATATTATTAGTATAGCTCCCTTCACTTAAGGTTTGGATTATAATGTGATGGAGCTATCAAGACAACCGAAGCAAGATGCAGCCATAAAAGAGAAATATTCATTTATTACATTT
This sequence comes from Strongylocentrotus purpuratus, assembly GCF_000002235.5. NCBI lineage: Eukaryota > Metazoa > Echinodermata > Echinoidea > Camarodonta > Strongylocentrotidae > Strongylocentrotus > Strongylocentrotus purpuratus. The sequence goes on along the minus strand of NW_022145615.1, from coordinate 1,036,364 downwards.
GATCTTATTGATGATGTTAATGGTCCTTGCACTTACTATTGCTCTTACATATGCTATTGGTGACAAATATTTTGCCAATATTATTAATATAGCTCTCTTCACAAAAGGTCAGGATTATAATGTGATGGAGCTATCAAGTCAACTGAAGCAAGATGCAGCCATAAAAGAGAAATAGCTTGAAGAGCTATAAATGAAATCAAAGTCCACTTTAATGAGACTCACCAGTTCTGACTTTCTAAATGTTAAGTGCGATTAAATATCATTATTATAAGAGGGTGTCTCCAATATGCCTACATGACCACCTGACCTTTGACCTTTTTACATCTCACCCCAAAAATCTAATCAGTTCATAGATAAATGTTTATACATACATGTACTCTATGCAAGTTTGATTAAAATTTGTTTAATGGTTCTCAAGTTATCGCGCTAACGAAGGAGAGACATATGAACAAACGGACGGATGGTCAGACGGATGGACAGATAACCAGAAACTCAAAAACATGAAATGAAATAAAAATATTATATGGTAAAACAAGATGATGACTAGATTTGTTGACAACCCTGGTGGTCTGTTATAAATAGTAGCACATGTAAATGAATCAGCAACATATCACTAGACAGACTAAGATCTTGTCTTTGTTATGAAATCAATTTTATGGTAGAGACGTTATATCAAAATTTAATGAGATTCCCGAGATCGAATGATATACTTTTATATCATAAACCTTATAGACATCTTGATAATAGAATGAATCATCAACCCAGTTTAAAGACCAAATGCACTACTTATAGCTACTCGCGCCCTCTATAGAGCAAACAATGCCTAAGCGGTGATCGTTGTTCCCCAGTGATCCTCTTTTTCTTATATTATTTGAGAGCTGGTTTGATGAGATAACCACCTGACAGTGACCAGACAGGGAGGTTTAATCCCTCCTGGCCAACTAGGGCAGAGGGGCTTTAAATATTTCTTGCATTTACTTTGTTCTGTGGAGAGGTTGTTCCTCTTCTGTCTTCTGAGGACGGGAGTAATATGTGTGTTCTTGGAGGAGGAAGAACTGGCAGAGCCGGCGTTGTCCTCTCGCAAGGCACTCTCCTCTCCGTCTAACCCATACTCTTCATTTTGTTTCTGCAGTAAGTAGAAGGAGAAGGTGAGAGAAAGAGAGAGAAAAAAAAGTTATCACATTTTATAATAAAATAAAGCATATTAACGATCACATCCATTGGATACAATGTGTATAATTTGTATAATGATTTAATGGCTTAAACTGTCAATTTGAGTTTAATGATGAAACCATTACTTTCAACAGGATCTTGCTAAATTGTCGTAACTACATGTATCTAAAAAAAAAAACTAGATGGATAAGCATGTATCATATGTTAAACACATGATTGCTAACAGTTGATACCATGGGCCATTCGTCCCAATTATTTAAATCAATTATCAAGTGACCTTCTTGCCAAAATACCAAGAAGATATCTAATCCCCCTGCCCTATCGATACATGCACAAAGGTGATAATTACACCCAAGTACACTGATTTACCTGGGATTCACCACACAACTTACAGTGAATGGGACTGCATCACACAAGCAGGATTTGAGAACTTTAAAAAGATGATGATTTAAACCTACCATATATGTTACATTTTGTTCAATTATACATACATTCTAAATTATAGTTTCATCACTAATATAATGAATTCTTACTTCAATTATATATGTAATATTCAAAATATTCAAATGAGCGATTCATAATTTTTTAATATTCATTTTATTTTTAAACATTAGGCCTAAATTGCTTCTATTTTCCCCCTTCTTTAGTGTTGTAAATTGTATGACCGGCCATGAGTCCTCAATGGGCCCATGGGCCTGGTATCTATGTATGACAAATTCTTTGAAACAAAGACTCAATGAAACAACTATCATGTGTCACTGAGGGAGCACCTTTATTAAAAGATTGAAGTGGATTTTGTAGTACACCCTTTCCCTCTATGTTGAAGAGTATCTTGTGCTAAGTTGGACTTCCTCTTTAAAAGATACTTTGCATCATCCCAATTAGCACCTTCTACATCTTCATTTGCTCATAATTATAATCCTAAATTCTCTGTACACATTGGCCTATTTGGTGCCAGATCTCTACTAAAGTATAACAGCTAACGTCCTTCTGGCTATCAGCAGGGCGATATGGATGTGTAAGTCAAAAGCTTAGTTGTTTTCTTTTTCATTACTTACATGCGGAAGAGAAAGAGGATTGTAATTACAATTCATGTACTTTTTATATAATGCAGGCTACACTGTGTAGTTGTACTCTTGTTGTTGTACTCTTCTTATATTTTTAGAACCAAAATAAACACAAATCTGAAATTTGAGCAAATTTTGGAAACAAAATTAAATAAGAATATAAGACTTCTTCCATGTGCTTCAATACTTTTGTCTGTTTTTCATTAATGACAAAAAGTAAGAGCAAAAGACACTGCATTCATTCACTTACACTGCTTCATATATGAAAGTATAGTTTAAAATCATTATTCATTCCTCTCTACCTAGATGAAAATTGGCTCTGTAAATCAGATCCTTTCATAATATGTATATTTGTAAATACCTGGACCCTACATGTGTTCCCCTTCCTGGCACCAAGCCATCGGCTATAATATGACTGGTTATTTGTCAATCGACCGACCAGACAGAAGTCTTCAACCGATGACTTTTACCCAGATTCCGTGACTTTAAACCAAATTCATGACTTGTGACAGACCTCTAAACTTTCAACTGTTGCAGAGGTTGGGGGCCCTAGCTCAAGCTCTTGCTATATAGGCCTGTCTTCACTTGCTCGAGATTGCCAAATATCCCGCTATTTGAACTATCCCGATCCCAAACTATCCAGCTAATTTGCATCTTCATCAGCCTGAAGTTGCAAATAGCAGGATATTTGGTCGGGATTGTCATCCCAAGATATCTTGGGATAATTTGCAAAATATCCAGCTATTTGTCCGGTGCGTCTTCACCAGACCGAAGACTCGCACTATGCGCGAACGCTGAGCAAAATATCTTGAGCTAATTTCTCAAGGTCAAGTTTTAAGTTTCGAAGTCGAATCTCGAGCTGATGAAGACACGATTTGTAACTTCAGGATTATTTCCCAAATCAGAAATAGCGGGCTATTTGACAATCTCGAGATGATGAAGACGCGCCTTATGAGCCGGTTTACATGCAGAGGATAGGATGATTGAGCCGGTTAGCATGCAGAGGATAGGATGAGCTGAAGTAGAGAGTGTGTCCAGACTAATTAAAACTAACTCGATTCAATTACAGCACCGTCTGGGAGGAAGCAATGCTTATAGGAGCCCCTGGTTGCAGTCCTCTATGACAGACTGAAAAGCCAGCTTCTGCATGTCCACTCTTACTTCTAACCAGATCGACCCTCAGGAAATAGGATAAATGCATTGGCCCAGGGGGTCAGGGGTTCAAAACTTGTACAGGGGGAGATGTTTGCAGACAAGACTTCACAAGAGGATTGTATTTTTTTAATTAATTAATTTATTTATTTTGTTTTATTTCAACAGGGTAGCCCCATCAGTAGTTAAAATACTGTTATACTTGGGGGCCCTTGCATAGTTATGAAACACTGTTTATTGATAGCAAAAGCATGTTGGCTTGAATTTATCATGTTTAATTAGAAGAGCAGCTACATTCTAGAGAAACTGGTCATTGTTTTATTTTTTAATGACATGAAAACTAGGCCATAAGTTACGGCCAAAATGCTACAGTAAATAACTGTTGCAGTGAGGAAAAAGAAACTTTAGTAATGAGCTACAAATAAGAGACAAATCTGGAACACCAGAAATAAATTAAAATTTGAATCCCAACAATATCCTGCCACACCTAGATAAAAGTTCTGAAGAGAGATATTGAAGGTGAGACAATAATATCAATCTAGTGTGTGGGATACTGGCCAAACAGACAAATTCAATCAGGCTACTTTCATATGCCATATATTGCAGTACAAATTAGACAAATCAAATTCTGTTTGTAATTATTAGTTGTTGACAAAACTCTTTTGTGAAGGATAGCCAACTAATTATCAAATGCACAGAAAACAGATAATCACAATATTTATATGTACACTGTAGGTACTATTGGACATACAAACTAATGAATATTGTTTGTTTTTGGAAAGCAGATTTGTAAGCCACAACAGTCTTAAAATCAAATACTTACTTTGGTCTTGTATTATTTTATGTTATTTTATGAAAATTATATAAAAATTTGTCAACAGAAAGAAAAAAAATCCCACATTTTCTATAATCAATGTAATAAGACTAAATAAGTTGGAAATTATTTTAAAGGAGTTAATGATGGAGGATCTTTTGTCAGATATTAAATACAATTCATAAAATTTTTGAAGAAACTCTTTCTAATGTAAAGCAGCTATTTTCAAATCATTCCCTAATTTGAAGCTGCTATTACAGGAACATGTGTTAATGAAAAAATAAAAATAACTTGTTTCTCATCTGAATTCTAATTGATACAGTCCTGCTATTAAGTTCTACTTCATACTCAAATATGGGCCTGTGCTACTAATATTTGAGCAAAATTTTCAAACTGGTCGTTACAATTGGTTAATTTTTTCTTTAAATAAATAATCACTCCACAATAGAAGTTTGGGCTTACCACTCACGTTCTGATAGCGATTTGATCCACAAACGAATGTCTGATTCCAAACTTAATTCCAAGTAATAATCCAACAAGTTCCCAAGAAGCACATCCTAATGAGAGAAGGGTACTACTACGGTCCCCCAAAGAATTAATGAATCGGCAAGAAGAGGGGGCATACTGACCGCCATACGAACAGGAAGAAAACTCAATTTGTAGGAGTTAAGTCACATCGCATACCAGCACAACGATAGGTCTATGATTCATCAACTACTGCTAATTGTGGGCCGCGAGTTGTGGAAACTCTGGATTTAGAACAAAGTGGTAATGAGAGAGAGAAGGATCCAGGATGGAGGGGGTATGGAGAGGGTTTGAGAGGGGTTTGTTAGGTGTATCATTGCCGTTTGGAAGCACCTACACCCTATATCAATCTTTCATTCATGATTTAATTCACTGATAATTGGTTCAAAATCTTATCTAATTCAGACGTTTTGTGTCCCAGTTTACAGCTAGTCAGCTACTACTCACTCAACCTTAAAATGTTGTCAGCATTACAGTGCCATGTGATTAAATGAATTCATAAGAAGAGATTTGATCTCAGTTATTTTATTATTTCTTCTTTATACATGTAGGAGTTTTCTTTCAAAGTGTCTACTTTTTTCATGAAGAAAGACCATACTTTTTTTTTACCAAAATTATTTGAATATGAGAGAAGTGCAAGTGAACTTACAGAAGCTTTTTTCGCAGTAAATTAAGTGACTATGTTAAGACAATTATATGCAAAATGTATGAATGATTTGGATCTCTGACAGAAAGCACATCAAACATAAATCAGGAAGTTGCCATTATTGTCAACCTCTCATTCAGTCAGAAACATGATTGCAATTAAAGGTCAAACTAATAAACTAATAATTGATTCTTCATTAATCTAAAGTAAAAGTCTAACTTGGGCCAAGTATACATACAGGGAATGCCCATTGATCCAAGATCCATTGCCAGATGTTTGCATGCGCAGTCCCTCAACTATGGAATAACTTACTGGTACTGTTAACCATTAGGAAATCAAGTACTGAAAAAAACTAAAAGCACATCTTCTAATTCAAGTGTCTGTAACTGATTTAAGCAATTCGGGAGCTCTTGGATGCCGTATAATAAATTTGAATAGGTTCTGTAGTTAATATCACATACTGAATAGAAATTGTTCCAAACTTTGCACCTTTCAATGAAAACAGACCCTTGCATTTTTCATAGATTGCATCTATCGCTTGGAAAGATGACAGAAAAATATCAATTTCAAGACCTTGGATTTTTGTAGGAATTCATTGTGCTTGCAAATGAGGGGGTTAAAATAGTGGATGGGGAAGGGGGTGGATGGGGAAGGGGGAGCATGGGGAAGGGGGAGCGATCATTGTAAGACAGTAGCCATATTAGCACAGGATGTGAATGATTTAGGAGTGGGAAAGAGAAGAGCTAATCTTTCCTTGCCTCAACAAGTGTTTCTCTATCTCCTAGCCAAGACAAGGAAACATCAACCTGTATACAGCCAGCACTGGACGTGTTAATGAGCAATGAATCATTCTCTTCACACGTCTAACCCTAGCAGCATTCACACTGCCAGGTTTCATTGTATAGTTTCACGACAAGTAATACATTTTGTCTTAATCTAAACATCATATAAAGAAACATTGTATCGTCAATCAGCAAAAGGCCTGTT